>NW_023416331.1:677734-1877734 GCF_014108235.1 Myotis myotis | reverse complement strand
CTGTCCCCACCACGAGCAGACAAATCTCTGCACCACGGGGAGTCTCCCTGACAACAGACCTCACGGGTTAAGACACAGGAAGGAACCAACATTTGCTAAGCTCTTCTACGGACTAGTTAACTACCACTGAAACAGGTCACACACATAAGTCACTCAGAACAGTGCCAGGCAGGCAGTAAGACCGGACACATGCTACAGTTTAACACTTATTCTTATCGTCACCCCCATCAGGCTTTGTCAGGCTCTCTGTGCTCTTCCCTGCACTCCTCCCATCCGTTCTCGGACTCGGGTATCGCTGTTATCATTTGGAAAACCAAAGCACCTGAGGCTCAGGGTGAGTGAATACTTGCTCGACACCTGTAGTCACTGAGACGAGGTGGAACTTCACGCCGGCGGCGTCCTAAGACCCGGGAGCCCAGGGACCCGATCGCTTCCCTCCTTCCCCAGTGTCCAGCCCACCCTGTGCGACCACCACCTCCTCACCCACACAGCCGATGGTCACCACCCCGTCCTTGTAGCGCTCTTGGGCGGGGCCGGCTGGCTCCATGGCCGAGTCAGTCTGCTGCTCCACCAGGACGGCGGGCCCGTCATCCTCTTCCTCATCTTCCCCCGAGGCACTGCCCCAGGCGGCCCCAGCCACGTCGCGGGCAATCTTTTCCCGCCAGCTGCTCAAGTCCACTGCTCAGGAAGAAGACGGAGAGGGCTCTCCCTAGGGCCGCGTCCACACAGCCGGGAACTGATGCCCTCGAGCTGGACAGGGACAGGCTGCACAGCCCGGCTCTCCCCAGCCTGCACTGACCCCCCCTGGAGACACGTGCATCCCTCAGTCCACTTTCCTGAAAGTCCTGGGAAGCCCGAAGGCAGTGGCTTCTCCTGCCTACCTGCTGCCTCTCTAGTCCCAACAAGTCACTCTCCATCCCTCCCGGCCTCACCTGTGTCTACAATACAGGGCTGACTTCAGGGAAGGCGAGCACCATGACTCGGGGCCGGGGTCTCACCAACCTTTCCCCGCAGTGATGGCCTCACAGGCTCTCAGCAGCTGCTCCGGCCCCAGGGCCCGAGCCCATCCTCTCCCCCGCCTCCGACTCTTCTTCAACACTGTGACCCAAGGGTACAAAAGGGTTGGCACATCGCACCTCTGCCACCATCCTCAGGTCCAAAATCAGGTACCCCCTTGTCAACAAGCTCCGTTCTCCTCTTTGTCCCCTGCCACCCCCCCTTCCCTGCTGCCCTCCTCACTACCCACTCACCGCCACCATGGTCCTGTGGGATGCGAGGGTCCCGAGGGAAAGAGGTGAAAAGGACAATGTGGAGCTGGGGAAAGTGTTGGTGGAAATAATGCTTCCAGGCAACCACGAGAGCCGGCGGGGCCAGATCCACCTTGTTCAGCACCAGCACCAGGGCCAGCCCAAGCTCTCCAGTCACATACTCGTACAGTGCTGGCGGGAAATTCACAACCTGGGACAGGGTTGATAAGAGGACGAGGTTGGTAAGAGGATGAGCAATGCGAGGTCAACCCAAAGGTCTCTGCCTCTAGCAGACACAGCTTGAGACGAGACCCTGGTGGTAGCGGATTCTGGGACAAAGGGTAAATCAGCCAAACCGAACCATAGAGACAAAGCAAGGGTTAAGTGCTACCCGTGCACTTGTGTGGGAGCGTGCACAGGCTGCTACGGGCCTCCGCCCTCAGTTCCCTCCCGGGCCTCCCTCTCCCACTGCAGGACCACAGGTCCACACAGCCATCCAGCAGCGTCGAGGGGCTTAGCCACCACCCAGCATTCCAGGTGAGCCCTGCGCTCACTGAGGGGCAAGGCACGGGAGCCCCCAGCTGCCTCATGACATCCGGGGTCTCCACTCTGGGACTTTCTATTGGTTCAGTTCTGCTGGGCTGGGAAACAGGGTATACAGTTTTCCATCACGGGGTGACGGAGAGGAGTCAGTTGGCCAGGGAAGAAGGGACAGGCTGTGGCCCTGGTGAATAAAGAACCGAGTCTCTGACTACAGACATCAGCACAAGGCAGGAGCCTGCAGAGGAAGGAGGATACCTGTCTCCCAGCTCCTGCCTCTGCCCTGGCCCCAGGAGATCTTCCTCCCTCCTCCCGCTGGCCCAGCGCATCCCAGGACTCACTGGATGCCGGACATCGGTGATGAGCAGGACGATGTCAGACATCTCCAACACTCGCCACAGCTGCCTCCACGTCTGTAAAGAGAGAGTCGATGGAAAAGAATCGGAGCCTGGAGCCCCTTTCCTGCCCGACGCCTGCCCATTTACCCTGAGTCACCATGCCCACTCCTGTCCCGCTCCAGTCACACCTCCAGATTGTGCTCAAAGTAGCTGAGCTTCTCTGAGGTGTAAGCCCCATGAATCTTCCCAAGATACTCCTGGAAGCTCCGTTCCTCCTGGCTCATTAGCTGCTCCTTGGACATCTCATAGCGCCAAGGGGGGCGCCGGGGGAAGTCCAGCACTGCAAAACCAAGGCAACGCTCAGCGAGTGTGAGGAGTTCCAGGTGCACCCCAGACCCTCCTTCCTCAGTCAGCTCCGCCTCCTCACACTCCCCCAGCCCAGGGCCGGTCCCCAACAGCGTGCTGAGCTCCCCTCACCGGAACCGGGCTGGTAGACCTCCTGGATGTCCAGCTCCAGCATCTCGGCGCTGACGGGCTGTAGCACTTGCTCCCGGGCCGCTCTCTTTCGCTTCTCCACCTCCTCCCGGCTGTCCCGTTCAAAATGCAGTCGGTATCTACGCGACACGGACACGACACCCATTGCAGCCCTGTGGTCACAGACTCCACTCCAGTGCAGACGCCTTCGCCAAGCTCTCCCCAGGCCTGGTGACCTCCTCCCCGAGTGGGCCCTCCCCAGGCCCCTTTCACGCAATATCCTCACCTTTCTAAAAGCCCGCCTCTTTCCAGCCCTCCGAAGGGAACGTCGGCCCGGGAGACCGGGGCACCCCAGCCCCACCACCTCGATTCCAGGCCCTGACTTCCGGTCGGCGGGGCAGGCCCGCTCACCGATTTGGGTCAAAGCCTCGCGGGCCCAGCCCCTGGGGAGGCTGCTGGTTGAGCCTACGGATCTGCTGGGTCACGGACTCGCCGTCCGAAGTGTCGGTCTGCTCCTCGCGCCGCTCCCGGCTGCCGCTGCGGCTGTTGGAGCTGGACCGCAGCCCATCTTGCAGGCCTGCGGGAGGAGCGGTGACGCGGGGCCGCCTCCCCGGCCGTCCCGGCTCCCGCACCGCACCCGCTCCCCGGCCCGCTCCCCCGGCCGCCCTGCTCCGGGCCCTCGCGGAGGGGCGGGGGCAGTCCCTCCTCCGGCCTCTAGGAGGCCGGCGCCCGTCCCAGCAGGAGGGCGGGCTCCCTCCCCCCACTCTCCACCCCCCTCCCCGGTCATGTGGGGGTGCTGGGGCGAAGGCATCCGCTCCGCAGTCTCCCACGCGCGTGGCCGCCACCCGCCCCAGGCCCCCGAGGTGCGGCGGGCACACCCCTCCTCCCGGGGCGCGGGAGCCCGCGCCCGCCCCTCCGCGCCCCGCGCTGACCTCGCTTCCGCTCCCGCTTGTCCTGCAGCTGCTTCTTCTTCTGCTTGACGCTGAAGGGCTTCTTCCTCGGCATGGCCCGCGCCCGGCCGCCCAGCTCCCGCCGCCTCCACCGACTCCCCTCCCGGGGCGGCCGGCCGGGGCCCGGGACCCTCGAAGGGGCGGGGCCGGGCGGTGACGTCGGCGGGCGGGCCGCCGGGGAGCTCCGCGGCCGGGCTGGCGGCGGCGGGTGCGGGGCAGAGTCGCTCCCTCCGGGAGCGAGGCGCGAAGGTGGGGGGTCCCCGCGCGTGGGAGTCCGCGGCACCGAGAGGGCGCGGCGGCGGCCAGGAGGCGGCGCGCGTGGGAGGCTCGCGCCCTTCGTCACGGGCGCTACCACCGCGCGCTCGGAGGGGGAACGCTCGTCCGCACCGCCCGGCGCGCCGGGGAGGAGCCGCCGCGCACCTGGGGGCGCCCCGCCGGCCCGGTTCCTGGCGGAGGGTGAGGAGGAGCCGCCCCCGGTCCTCAGCGCCGGCGAGGAGGGAAGCCCGGTGACCGGCTCGGGAGGGAGGTCAGAGGTCACGCCGTGGTGCCTCTTGTTACCATAGTAACCGGGGCCGGATGTGCGACCTGCGGGTGCGACAGCCCTCGGGCCGAGCGCGAGAGCCCGGGCCGCGCCGAGGAGCCGTGGGCGTCCTGCGGGGCAGGAGGCCGGGCCTTCGCGAGCGCAGCGGGGGCGGCGGCGCGGGGAGGGTGACGTGAGAAACCGCACAAAGGCTCCCGCCGCCTCCCGGAAACTCCACGGGGCGCCGCCGCCCCGGAAGCGGAAACAGAAGCCCGCGCTCCCGGCCCCGCCGCCGTCACGATGCCGAAACGGAAGAAGCCGACTCTGCTGCCGCCGCCGCCCCAGGTGCCAAAGCGGGAGGAGGCGGGGGACGAAGGCGACGGGCGGCCTGCGGGTGAGGAGCCGGGAGCGGCGGCGCGAGGGCTCGGCGGACGGAGAGGGCGCCGCGCGGGGTCGGCGTGCTCTGCCCGGACCCCCAGCCTCAGGTCGACCGCGACCTGCCGGAGGCCGGGAGGGGGCGAGAGCGCTCGAGTGCGGGGCCCTGGAGAGGGTGCGGGGTGCGGTGGCCGGACGCGGGGTGTGGGCGAGCGGCCTGCGTGTGCGGGGAGAGAGCACCAGGAATCCGCAGCGCCCCCTGGGCCGAGTCTCCCCTTCTTGTGGATCCCGGAAACTTGGGCAGAGCGAAGAGCACATAGATGGGTGAAAACGCCTAACACTGCTCCGAATTCCCCGGGTGTACTGGTTGGACTGAAAAATGAATAATACCACCAAGAATAAGAGCAGGGTTGTCAGTCCCTTAGTTCATTATAATGACCACATGTTTGTGTCTACTCTCAGGACCACCCAGCCTTCTGGGCCCTCCCCCCATGGCCAATGGAAAGCCTGGTGACCCCAAGTCAGGTGAGGAGGAGGGGGCCCACCCCTCTGATAGGTCCTGGAGAAGGGAGCGAGGGCGGGACTAAGCCCAAAAGGTCGGGATTCAGGACCCAAGTGAAGAGATTTTGTGTATTCACGGATGGGAAAACTCAAATATTATAGACTCCATGCATTCCCAGTTATAATACCTTTTCTTTGTGGAAATAAGAATCCTGCATTATTGTATGGCGATGCAAAGGATCGAGGTAGAGATTGCAAAGCCAGTCTTGACGTGGGAGGGCAAGGCTCGCGCTGCCCTAGTTACGAGGTGGTGTTGGCGCGAGGATAGGCGTGTAAGTCAACAGAACAGCATTGGGGCCCCATCGGCCCCCGCATCTGTGGACACGTCATTTATGATGAAGATGGAACTGAAATAGTGGTCTTTCCAGCAAATGAGACTGGAGTAATTGGTATTCGTGGGGAAGATGAAATTTGACCTGTTCATACCACATACAAACATCGATTCCAAGTGGGATCTCAATCTAAGTGTAAAAGGTAAAGAAAGAAATCTAGGAAATAACTCTATTTCACGGTCTTAGAATAGATAAGCATTCTTACACAGGAAACACACATTGACCATAAAGGAAAGATTTGTAAACGGTACCACATTAGCAAATATAAACTTCTGTTAATCAAATGACACCATTAAGAAATGAGAACAAAAAAAAAACAAATGAGAACAGCCCTAACCGGTTTGGCTCAGTGGATAGAGCGTCGGCCTGCGGACTCAAGGGTCCCAGGTTCGATTCCAGTCAAGGGCATGTACCTTGATTGCAGGCACATCCCCAGTAGGGGGTGTGCAGGAGGCAGCTGATTGATGTTTCTAATTCTCTATCCCTCTCCCTTCCTCTCTGTAAAAAATCAATAAAATATATTTTATTTTTTTTTAAATTAAATCTTTATTGTTCAGATTATTACATTTGTTCCTCTTTTTTTTCCCCCCCATAACTCCCCTCCTCCCAGTTCCCGCCCCACCCTCGCCCTCACTCCCCACCCACTGTCCTCATCCATAGGTGCACAATTTTTGTCCAGTCTCTTCCCGCATCCTCCACACCCCTTTCCCCCCCAGGAATAGTCAGTCCATTCCCTTTCTATGTCCCTGATTCTATTATAATCACCAGTTCATTCTGTTCATCAGATTATTTATTCACTTGATTCTTAGATTCACTTGTTGATAGATGCATATTTGTTGTTCATAATTTGTATCTTTACCTTTTTCTTCCTCTTCCTCTTCTTAAAGGATACCTTTCAGCATTTCATATAATACTGGTTTGGTGGTGATGAACCCCTTTAGCTTTTCCTTATCTGTGAAGCTCTTTATCTGACCTTCAATTCTGAATGATAGCTTTGCTGGATAAAGTAATCTTGGTTGTAGGTTCTTGGTATTCATCACTTTGAATATTTCTTGCCATTCCCTTCTGGCCTGCAAAGTTTCTGTTGAGAAATCAGCTGACAGTCGTATGGGTGCTCCCTTGTAAGTAACTGAGTTTCTTTCTCTTGCTGCTCTTAAGAGTCTCTCTTTATCTTTTGCTCTTGGCATTTTAATTATGATGTGTCTTGGTGTGGTCCTCTTTGGATTCCTTTTGTTTGGGGTTCTCTGTGCTTCCTGGACTTGTAAGTCCATTTCTTTCACCAGGTGGGGGAAGTTTTCTGTCATTATTTCTTCAAATAGGTTTTCAATATCTTGCTCTCTCTCATCTTCTGGCACCCCTATAATTCTGATGTTGGTACGCTTGAAGCTGTCCCAGAGGCTCCTTACACTATCCTCGCATTTTTGGATTCTTTTTTCATTTTGCTTTTCCGGTTGGGTGTTTTTTGCTTCCTCGCATTTCAAATCATTGACTTGATTCTTGTGCTCCTCTGGTCTGCTGTCGGGAGTCTGTATAATATTCGTTATTTCAGTCCGTGTATGCTTAATTTCTAGTTGGTTCCCCAATATAAGATCGAGGGTCTCATTAGTTTTCTTGTAGATCTCATTAAGTTTATCGGCGGCTTCTAAACAGTTCTTGAGAGACCTTAAAAGTGTGGTTCTGAACTCTATATCTTCCATTGACAATTTTGTCCTGTTTCTTTGTCTCCGCATTTTGTTATGCTTCCTTGGTGCACCCCCTAGTGGTCTTTGTGCGCAGTCTTATAGTTAAATCTTGATTGTTGTAGCTAATTCCAGGGAGGGTTTGACCTCCAGGCCAAGTGGCTATGAGAATCAGCTGTGTCAGCTGTGAGAGAACTTCTGTCCTCTAGGGAGGTGCTAATCTAGCCTTTGCCTGAGGCTATCCGGCAAATGCCTGTGTGCAGGGCTTGGGCGGGGCGGGTCGCACAGGATCAACAGGGTGGGCCAGAGAGAGCAGTTATGGTGGCTCTCAGTCCTGTCCCCAGGGGCTCTGCCTCTCTGAGTCCCAGCACCCGCTGCAAAGCTCGGAGAGAAAGCTGCACTCGCTCTGACCGAAGCCAGACAGTCCCGTTTCTCCCGTTTGAGTCTGGGTCCCTAAAGACTTGCCTGTATCTGGAACTCAGAGTCTGCGACTCCCTCCCGATTGAAAACAACAACCGCGCCCTCCGCCGCCAGCCCGCTCCGCGCACTCCGCACCTCAGAATTTGACTTCAGCACTGCGCCTCCTCTGAGTGTCCGTATGCGTTTCTCTTTCCTCCTAGTTGTAGGACTTCCACTCAGCCAGCGTTCCTGTGGTTCTGGGTGCTGTCCCTTCTGTTTTTTGGTTTCACTTTTGAAGTAGTTGTTCAAAGCAGCAAACTCCGGCGTTAACCTATGCCGCCATCTTGGTTCTCTCTGTAAAATATATTTTATTAAAAAAAAATGAGAACAGTAGGAGATGTTTGCAATAAATGTGACCAATAAAGCACTCACCTAGAACATAAAGAACTCTTCGGGACAACCTGTCGGAAAAGTGGGCAAAGGACTGAATAGCCACCTCATTAAAACCAAAATCTAAACTGCCAAAAACATGTGCACAGTAACATCATTAGTTGACAAGTAAATGCAAGATAAAAACACGCCGCTTTGACATTGAAATGCTAGAGCGCTGTTAGTGGGATTGTAAAATGGTGTAGCCACTATGGAAAACAATATGGAGATTGCTCAAAAACTAAAAATATGCCCCGCTGGGGAGGCTCAGTGGTTGAGCGTTGACCTGTGAACCAGGAGGTCATGATTGCATTCTTGGTCAGGGCACATGCCTGGGTTGCGGGCTTGATCCCCCAGTTGGGGTGGGTGCAGGAGGCAGCCAATCGATGATTCTCTCTCATTGATGTTTCTATCTCCCACTCCCTTCATCTCTGAATTCAATGAAAATATATTTTAAAACAAATTTTAAAATAGAACCTACCACATGATCCAGCAATTCCACTTCTGGAAAGCAGGATCTTGAAGAGATACTTGCACACCCATGTTCATAGCAGCACCATCTACAATAGCCAAGAGATGGAAGCAACCCGAATGTCTGCTGACAGCTGACTAAATAAAACATGGTATATTCATACCATGGCCCCAAAAGTAAAAATCCTGTAAGATGCCAGCATGGATGAATCTTGAGACCATTATGCTAAATGTAATAAGCCAGTCACAAAAAGACAAATACTATATGATTGCTCTGATGTAAGGTGTCTGAAGCAGTTAAATTCATAGACACAAAGTAGAAAGGTGGTTGCCAGGGGCTGGGAGTTTAGCAGCTCTAGAGTTTCAGTTTTGCAAGGTGAAAAAAAGTTCTAGATATCGGTTTCACAATCGTGAATTTACCTAACACTACTGAGATATACACTTAATAGTTAAGATGGCAGGTTTTATGTTACACATTTTACCACGAAAAAACTTTTCACACTCAGCAGATGCCAAAAATGAAAAAGATTGACAATACCCGGTGTTGTCAAGAACTGCTGGTGGGTGTATGAACTGATACAACCACTTTGGAGAAAGTTTGACTTTATTAAACTTGAGCATACATATACTCTAGGATCCAGTAATACCTCTGCCAGGTATATACTCAACAGAAATGCATACATGTTAACAAAGACATGTATAAAAATGTACATAGCAATTTTAGTTCTAGCCCAAATTGGAGCCCACAAGGGGGGTGACTTCTGGAGTGTTGAGGTCCTATCCCTTCACCTGGGTGGTGGAAACAAGTGTTTACTTTGGTCTTTGGTGATAATTGAGTTGTGCACTTGAAATTGGTGTATTTTGTGTATGTGTGTATAATGTACTTCAATTTTTCAAAATCAGGGCGTCTTCAGATTAGGTTGGCCATTGATCACCTTTCCATGGTTCTCTCTCTGTCTAGCTCTTCGCAGAGGTCCCCCGGGATCAAGGGGACTGATGATTCCACCACTGCTGAGCCTCCCGCCTCCTCCCCGCAGCAGAGGCCCAGTGTGGGGCGGCTTCGGCCCCAGGTCTCGCCCATATGGTCGCGGTTGGTGGGGGGTCAGTGCTGAGCCTCCTTTTCCTGGGCCAGACCTAGGTAGTCCCCCCAGGGGAGGCTTTCACGAAGAACAGAGACATCCGCGAAGGCTCAAAAGCTGGTCGCTTGTCAAGAAGACCTGCCCCCTCGAGGATGAACCCCAGGCCATGGAAGGTGAGGTCACTTGTTAATGCCTGCACGCATCGGGCCCCCATCACTCGGCGACCTGGACTCTTCCCTGGTCCTTCTGAAGGCGGAGTCGCTCTGAATGTTCTCCGCCCAGGAGAAAGACCACCCTTCCAAAGTGCCTGGAAAGGGCGGAGAGCAGGAGGTCTGACCGCCCTTCTTTCTGTTACATTGTTTGCTTTCTCACTCACACTTTAACTTGCCTTGTTTTCACTTGTTCACAGACAAATCTAACCGCCCAGTCTGCCGACACTTTGCCAAAAAAGGACACTGTCGCTATGAGGACCTCTGTGCCTTCTACCACCCAGGCGTCAACGGACCTCCTCTGTGAGCCTGCCTTCCCAGCGGAGCTGGAGGGAGCCCTCGGGACCTAGCGGCCATGTATTTCCCACCGCCCTCCGTCACCTCCCCCATTTGGGGTTCAGAGTTGTTTCATCACTGGGGTGAGGTGGGCACTCTTTCTGCTGATCCAGCCTCCAGAGCCTCGCCTTCAGGCCCCCATCTCTGCTCCCTCGGCTGCCTCCTGGGTCCTCTCCCCTCGCCACTGACTGCGGAGCAGGAGACACACTGGGTGCTGCCTCTTGTGCGTCTGTCCAGCAGCCGGCTGCTGCCTGCTGCCCTCGAGTCCTGAGCCTGGAGCAGTTTCCTCCCACCCCTCTGGCTGCTTGTCTCAAGTCCCCCATGTGCGAACCCTGCCCCCTGTTGGCAGCCGCTCTGAGGAACTCCCAGGTTGTCTGGCCTCGGGTCAAGTTTGGATGACAGTCCCTCCTGAAAGGCCACTCGCCTGCTCTTGGATCCCGTAGTTTCGCCGTCAGTTGCGTGGCTGTGATCGCTGTGCTTGGTGAACACGCACCCCCGGAGCCTTTCTCAGTGTCCGTGGCCTGTCTGTGGCTTCTCCACACTAGAGTTTCTGCCAAAACCAGTGAGGCTCCTGGTGCCTCTCGGCTCCCCCCACCCCAACAGGGAGCACCGGGAACTCCCCGCGAGGCTGCCTCCTGGCCCCCAGTTCCTCTGGGCCCCTTTTTCCGGGTCTGACCCGGGCCCAGGAGGTGTGCGCTAAGCCTCTGGTGCTCCTTAGCCCAGTCCCTGGAGGCCACAGGCCTTCGTGTGAATTCTGTGATCTCCACCTGGACAGTCCTGCCGCCCTCTCCCCACCTTCGTCGCTGCTGCTGGTTGTTTTCTGTGAAAACGGCATGAGTGGACCCAGTCTTGAACTGGCCCTGAGGACGGGTCAGGAGTTGTGTGGACAAAAGGGAGGGTGAGAACGGTTGGAGAACTGAAAATGAATTTTGTTTCATTTTAACGTTTTTTACATTAGTAATAAATGCCGTGGAAACAAGCCTCTTCCTGAATCCTGGGCTGTGGTCATCCCTGGAGGCGCGGGGCGTCCTTGAGACCTGTGTTGGCTTGGCTCATAGGTGGGCAGCGAGAAAGGCCGCGCTTAGGGCCCTCCAGGCCGAGGGGCCCTCAAACCGGCCGCGTCACATCACGGGTAAGGTTTTGTGGGAGGGAGCCCAGCTGGTGGAGTAATTGGGAAGCTGTTGCTCCACCTGCAGGGTGGTGGTGTCAGCGGCGCCCGGTGTCTGGAGTGCCTCTGGGCCAGGCAGTGCACTCGGCAACAGAAATCCCTGAGCTGAAACCAATGAATTGGAAACCCGCAGGGGGAGACATGTTTACCAAAGGGTCACAGCTGTGTATGTTGTTAGACCTGCTAATAGTGCTGTAAAGCAAGACATGCCTGGCCAGGGTGGCTCAGTGGTTGAGCATCGAGCTGTGAACCAGGAGGTCACCCACGGTTCAATTCCTGGTCAGGGCACATGCCCTGGTTGTGGGTTCAGTCCCCAGTGTGGGGCATGCAGGAGGCAGCCCATCAATGATTCTCATCATTGGTGTATCTGTCTCTCCCTTTCCCTTCCTCTCTGAAATTAATGAAAATATTTTATGGGGAAAAAAGTGAGATATGAAGAAGGGGAGTATGTGATAAAGGGAACCTTGGGAGATGACCCCTGGGGCCAGCCAGCTCTGAAGGACAATCGGGGTGAGGCGTGAGAGTAGTCCAGGCAAAATTTTAAGAAAAGACAGAAGCCTTAGGAAACTTTCAGGCAGGTCAGCATCAGATTAAACTGGTTTTTCAAAAAGATCACCTCGGTGTGGGGACCTGTCCAAGCTTGGAGGTGGAGCCGCAGTGGTAGCATGGGCTGGGAGTGGAGTGGAGAAGGGGACTTGGAATAAGGTCATAATGCAAGTGTTTAGGTTTCTCGGGGTAGTTCTGACTTGCATGGCTAAGTGCCATTTTAAAAAGAAAGGTATTGAGAAAAGCAGCCGGATGCCACTACCTTTTGAAATGGTTGTGTTTGGACTGCCTTTTCAAAGGGGAGATATTAAATAGGTGAATATACAGTATGGTATTCAGATTAAAATGCATAAACCTGTTATCTGCATATAGGTGGTTGAAGCCCTGAGCACAGTTACACTATTCACTCTGTAAACATTAAGCGCCTACTATGGCTCAGTTTATCAGCTTCAAGTTCAATTGTAACAGAAACCAAATTCTCTCACAAGTCAAGAGGTAGATGGTCCATGGCATGTGTGGCAATCATTCCACCACAAGTTCCCTGAGGGTTACCTCCCCCGAGATCTCAGCTCTGCAATCCCTGGCGTCAGTCCAAAGTGGAACCCCAGTGTGCTCATCCATGCTGCAAGCCTCAGGCTGCAGGAAGGGCGGCGCACACCAGCTGTCTTGGACGGAATTCCTCCAGCCCAGCGACAGGATATATGCCACTGGCTGTGAGTCCCGTGGCCAGTACCTCGCTCCAGGAAGCCACGTGCTGAGCGAAATGTTGGACTTTCAGCAGGTGACAACGGGGTAGGAAATAAGAGTGGAAGTGGCAGTGCCCTTCCACCAGAGACCACCAGGGACGCCTACTGTCAAACAAAGGTGGGTCTATTAACTCTGAAGAGGTTACTCATTACAAAAGGGTTAGGAATGACAGGGTTGGGGCCGGGTTAGGGGAGGGGGGAGGGTCCAGGAAGCAGGGTTTGTTCTGGATTGGGAGCTGTCAGGAAGTCAGGGCAGTTCTATGATTGCACATCTTAATCTCATCCCGGAAGGAGGAAGAAACATGGATAAAGCTGTAAGGGTAAAAAATAAAATTAAAAAGCGGCCGTCACTCATTGTAGCCAAGAGGGGGCTGTTCAGTATTGTTGAGTATTTATGGCTCACATGGTGACATAGTTTTTGTCCATGCTTAAGCAGGCTCATGAACTTTGGCCTTCATCACTCACAGAATGACCATGTCTGCCCTTGGCGTTCTGCAAGGTTTACAATGAACATGAGAGCATCAAGGCCAGCTGTGAGCACCAGGCTACTTTCCAGTTATCAGGGCCTGTTTTTCTCAAAAGCAAACATTGGTTGTGATTAATGATGCAAAGGATACAACTGGGGTATTACATAGAGCATCAGTTCTCAACGTGTGGGTCGAGACCCCTTTGGGGGTCGAAAGACCCTTTCACAGGGGTCACCTAAGACCATCGGAAAACACATATAATTACATATTGTTTTTGTGATTAGTCATGTTCAATTTGTAACAATGAAAATATATTCTGCATATCAGATATTTACAATTCATAACATTAGCAAAATTACAGTTATGAAGTAGCAATGAAAACAATTTTATGGTTGGGGGTCACCACAACATGAGGAACTGTATTAAAGGGTCGCGGCATTAGGAAGGTTGAGAACCGCTGACATAGAGGCTAATGAGGGGCTGCTTGCGACGGGGTGGGCAGAGAGGCCTGTCGGAGGACCTGTGGCTGGAGTCCCCTGAGAGGAGAATGCCAGGTGGAGGGAAGAGGCCCAGAGCTCAGCCCTGAGGAAAGCTGACAGTAATGGCCAAGCCTGGATGGCCGAGGCTGAGCCAGGCGGGAGGGACGCCAGAGAGGCGTGCCCGGCGCCGCGCTGAGCTCTTCGTATGTGTTGTCTTACCGAAGCCTCACTCGTTCAATGAACATTAGTGCCTCCTCTGAGCCAGGCCCCGTTTTAGGGGCTGGGGGTATATCACTGAAAAAGACAAAACCCTGGCCCACACGGCGCTGTTACTGAGGACCATCGCCAAGAAGGGCGTGTGTAATATCATCTCGGTCACAGGGCTCTGAAGAAGAGTGAAGGCAGAGGCTGGAGGGAACATGCCAACAGAGGAATAAAGCCCGAAACTAAATGAGGACATAGCCGCGTGAATGTTGGGGGAAATGCATTCCCGGCATAGGGAACAGCATGGGCAAAGGCCCTGAGGTGGAAACGCGTCTCAGTGGAAGTAGAAGACCAGTGAGGCCAGCCTGGGAGATGAGATCAGGAGCCCTGACGGGCCAGGCCATATATAGCATTGGGATTTTCTTCTGAGTGATTTGAGCAAATGGTGCACATTTTAAAATTTCTACAATTTTAAAGCCACCTGGCTGGGTGGCTTAATGGCTAGGAGCTTCGTCCAGTACACGGGAAGGTCCTGAGGGGCTCGAATACTGGCCAGGCACATACCCAGGTTGTGGGTTCAGTCCCTAGTCAGTGTGCGTATGGGAGGCAACCGATTCATGTTTCTCTCTCACAGGGATGTTTTTCTACCTCTCCCTCCCTCCCTCTCTAAAGTCAATTAAAACAAAATAAAGATAATAAATAAAACTTATACTGACTGAAGGACAGACTAGAGAAGGAGAATGACAGCAGGGAGAGCAGTCAGGAGGCCACTCCTGTAGTCACAGGAAAGAGGTGGCTTGCTCAGGGGTAGAGCTGGAGAGAAGCAGGCAGGTTTAGGATGTGTTTTAATGTCTCAAGTGATGACAACTCATCTTTCTAATTGCTCAGTTTAGAAACCTTAGAGTCATCCTTAATTTGTAATATCTGACATCCAATTCATTCATCAAACCCACAGGCTCTTTTTAAAAAATATATCCAGAAATCAGCCCTGCCCCCACTTCCACTACTGTCTTCCTGGTCAGAGTCACCCCTAACGGGTCTCCCTGCTTCTGCCATCCTGCCTACCCCATCCCCTCAGCCTATGCTCAGCACAGCACCCAAAGTCATCCTTTTATTTTGTTTTTTATCTATGCCAGGCTGGGGTCTCTTCTCCGGGTCCAGCATGGAGAGAGAGAGAGACGTTGGAGGTGCTTTTGGGATTAGAGAAAAATGAAAAGACAGACACAAAAATAGAACAAAAGCTTGGGCTGGGTGTGGCGTCTGCCCTCTGACTCGAGGGACAGACGCAGAGAGAGCGTCAGCACCGGAAGGAGTTTATTAAATACTCGAATAACAGGAAGTTACATCACATCTGGGTGGGCCTTGAGTTCCTGGTGACATCATGAGATCCATCCCCTTAACACTGGGCCGGAAGGTCAAACTGAGTGACGTCCCAATCTCTCTTTTTTTTTTAAATATATTTTATTGATTTTTCACAGAGAGAGGAAGGGAGAGAGACAGAGAGCCAGAAACATCGATGAGAGAGAAACATCGATCAGCTACCTCCTGCACATCTCCCACTGGGGATGTGCCCGCAACCCAGGCACATGCCCTTAACCGGAATCGAACCCAAACCGGTTTCGGCCCCAATCTCTTGATTAAGTCCACCCCCAGGGCGTGGACCTGCCTTCGCTCTGAGTTTCAGGCACGTAATTAAACCGAGTGTTTTTTGCCAGCGGCCCTTAACATTTATCCTCACCCGAGGATATGTTTCCATTGATTTTTAGGGAGAGTGGAAGAGAGAGGGAAACATTAAAAGAAACATTGAGGCCGAAACCGGTTTGGCTCGGTGGATAGAGCGTCGGCCTGCGGACTGAAGGGTCCCGGGTTCGATTCCGGTCAAGGGCGTGTGCCTGGGTTGCTGGCACATCCCCAGTGGGAGATGTGCAGGAGGCGGCTGATCGATGTTTCTCTCTCATCCATGTTTCTGGCTCTCTATCTCTCTCCCTTCCTCTCTGTGAAAAATCAATAAAATATATAAAATAAAATAAAATAAAATTATTTAAAAAAAAAAAAGAAAGAAAGAAACAT
Source organism: Myotis myotis (assembly GCF_014108235.1). NCBI lineage: Eukaryota > Metazoa > Chordata > Mammalia > Chiroptera > Vespertilionidae > Myotis > Myotis myotis. The sequence continues at coordinate 1,862,115 of NW_023416331.1, read as the reverse complement.
TGAGCCCTGGCCGGTTTGCTCAGTGGATAGAGCGTCGGCCTGCGGACTGAAGGGTCCCGGGTTCGGTTCCGGTCAAGGGCATGTACCTTGGTTGCAGGCACATCCCCAGTGGGGAGTGTGCGGGAGGCAGCTGATCGATGTTTCTCTCTCGTTGATGTTTCTAGCTCTCTATCCCTCTCCCTTCCTCTCTGTAAAAAAAAAAAAAAAATCAATAAAATATATTAAAAAAAAAAAAAAAGAAACATTGAAGTGAGAGAAACACATCGATTGGTTGCCTCCTGCATGCACCCTGACCAGGGTCTGGGCCCCGGAGGAGCCTGCAACCAAGGCATGTGCCCTTGACCAGATCGAACCCTGGACCCTTTGGTCCGCAGGCTGATGCTCTATCCACTGAGCCAAACTGGCCAGGGCCAAAGTCATCCTTTTAAAATGTAGGCCAGGTCAGGTGACTTCTCTGCTCAAAACCTTGTAATGACTTCTGTTTTAGTCAAGAGTAGAAGCCAGTTCCTTAAGATGACCGAAAAATCCTGCCCAATGCAGACCCGCTGTGCTTCGCTGCTCACCTCTCCAGCCCTGGCTGCCTCCCGCCGGGCTGGCCTCTGCTCTGTGTTCCTCAGGGACATCCAGGACCTCTGTGTGGAAGTCCCAACCTGTCCCTTCTGCCGGGAGGGCTCTTCTGGAAATCCATGGGGCCAAAACCCTTTCTTCAGGGCTTTGCCTTAATTTCATCTCACCAAGGCCTCATGAACAGTCTCTTTAGAACAGTGGTTCTCAACCTTGGCTGCACATTAGAATCACCTGGGAATCTTTTTAAAAATCCTGATTTCTGGGCCTCATCCTCCGGAAATTCTGTTTCTTTGTTATGGGGTGGGGCCACAACATTAGTAACAAAGAAACAGAATTTCTGGAGGATGAGGCCCAAAAATCAGGATTTTAAAAAGATTCCCAGGTGATTCTAATGTGCAGCCAAGGTTGAGAACCACTGATTTAGAACTATGACCTGCTCTCCTGATACGTTTTACCTTAATGTCTATTTTCTTTTTTACCATAGCATTATCTCCCCTGCTACCAATATAAGCAGAGATCCTTGCTTTACTTAGTTATATCCCAAGACCCTAACTAAGTACAAGGGTACCTTGCACATCCCATGCACCCGAGAAATACATTTTTTAAATAAATGAGTGAAAATAAATAAATAAATAAGTGAGTGAAACAAACATGGCTTGCTGATGAGGAGGAGGGATGGAGAGACTCTCTCAGTTTTAGCCCAAGAATAAAAAGATGGTGTGATTTCGTTCTTTCTTTTCAATTTTAGCTATTATTTTTATTTGGTTATTTAAATTTATTTTAAATTATAGTTGACATACAATAATATTAGTTTCAGATGCACAACATAGTGATTAGACATTTATATACCTCACAAAGTGGTCACCACAAGTCCAGTACACACCTGACACCACACAGAGTTATCGTATTGACTATGTTCCCCATGCTACACTTTGTATTTTATTTTATTTTTTTAAAATATATTTTTATTGATTTCAGAGAGGAAGGGAGAGGGAGAGAGATAGAAACATCAATGATGAGAGAGAATCATTGACTGGCTGCCTTCTGCACGCCCCATGCTGGGGATCCAGTCTGCAGCCTCGGCATATGCTCTTGGCCAGAATCAAACCCGAGTCCCTTCAGCCTCTATCCACTGAGCCAAACTGGCTAAGGCCCCATGCTGCACTTTAAATCTCCCATAACTATTTTTATAACTGGAAGTTTGTATTTCTTTTTTTTATTGATTTTTTTTTTTCCAGAGAAAGACAAACATCGATGTGAAAGAGAAACATCAATTGGCTGCTTCCTACACATCTCCTACCAGGATCAAGCCCTGACATTTCGGTGCACAGGACGACACCCAGCCCACAGCCACACCTACCAGTGCCGGGAGTTTGTATTTCTTAATCCTTTCCCCTTTTCCACCCAGGCCCCCTCCAGCCCCTCTGGCAACCATCAGTTTGTTCTCCGAATCTGAATCTGAGTTTGTTTTTGTTTTGTTTGTTCATTTATTTTGTTTTTTAAGTTCCATATATAAGTGAAATCATATAGCATTTGTTTTTCTCTGTTTGACTTACTTAATTTAACATAATACTCTCTAGGTTCATCCATGTTGTCACAAATGGCAAAATTTCTTTTTTTAAAATATATTTTTTAAATTGATTTTGAGAGGAAGGGAGAGGTAGAGAGAGATAGAAACATCAATGATGAAAGAGAATCATTGATCAGCTGCCTCCTGCATGCCCCCTACCAGGGATAGAGCCTGCAACCTGGGCATGTACCCTTGACTGGGATCGAACCCGGCACCCTTCAGTCTGCAGGCCGACACTCTATCCACTGAGCCAAACCGGTCAGGGCTAAAAATTTAAAAATATGAAAAAATAAAGACATGAGGCATAGGTAATAGATCCAGATAAAGAAGGGTGTCAAATAATGGGCCCCAAAATATTTCAACATCTAGACTTCAGGAGGAGACACCAGGAAGAGAGGGAAAAGGGGAGCCACTGAGATGGAAAGGAAACCTGGGGAGAGCCCTGTCCCTAAAGAAGACAGGCAAGAGGGGGTGGCCATTTGTATTACATGCTGCTGGGAGAGAGAAGGGTAAGGACGGACACTGACCTAATCTGTTGACCCTTAGCAAGGGCGACTTCAGGCCATGTGGGGACAAAGGCAGGACCTAGTGGCTCAAGGACGGGCTGGCAGGCACGTGCTCCCACACCTGCTAAGCCTGAGCAGCTAAGAGGTAGTGTTAGAAGTGAATCAAGCCTTGATGTGGGTGTATATGCCAGAACTTACTAACGGGGACGCTTTGCAGTTTGTCTGCCAATTTACTGTATGTGCATTCTATTGTATACTAACCTAGGACAGCTTTTACCAAAAAAGGGGGGCTTAAGCTCCACCGCACCATGTTAGGCTTGGAGTGGGCACCTCAACACCAGACCGACAAGCCTCGGAAGGCGGACTGCGCCTTTCTGTCCCTACGCAGACGTAAGGGGCTGGTCGTAAGCAGCAGCCACTCTTTTAAAAAAGGTGCGTCCAGGCCTTCCTTCCTACTAGTCGGAAATTAGCGATGCGGCGTCAGGGAGCCCCGGAGCGTGGCTTCCCAGACCTTCAAAAACGCTCTGCCAAGGTCGGAGCCCGCAGACCACGCCCGCCCCGCAGGCCACGCCCCCATAGTCGCAGACACGCCCCCAAGAGGACGCTAAGGCGCGTACGTGCGCCGCCCGGGGGCGGGGTCGGCGTGGAGATGCTCCTCTGTTCAGAGAACCACGCTACCGGAAGCGGAAATAGCACCGGCGCCGCCAGAGTAACCATAACTGCCTCCGCGATGCCGAAGGGTCCCAAGCAGCAGCCGCCGGAACCCGAGTGGATCGGGGACGGAGAGGGCACGAGCGCCGCAGGTGAGGCTCGTGGGCCGGGAGGCAGCGAGAGGAGAGAAGAGTGCTTTAGGAGAGGGTCGCGGCCGCACCGGGCCCTGCGGGCTACTGCGCGTGCGTGCATGGGGCGGAGACGTTTGCCCCGGCGGCGGCGGGTTTGGGGTGGAGGCGACGGGAAAGGTGACGCGCGTTGCGCACGAGCTTAAGTGGGACAGGGTAAGAGAGGAGGAGGAGCATATGGAACCGAGGGAGAGAGGGGAGGAATGAGAAAGCCCTCCGCACCACGCCGTACACCTCGCAGACAGATAAGCTGGCCTGGGCCTCCCGCCGCCGCCCGCACGACCGCAGGCACAGCTCCTCTGGGGGAGGGCTCCTTCCTGGCTCTTTCATAAGGCGCCCGAGTGAAGGTGCTGGTGTTGGAATGGGGGGTTCAGGTTTACTTGGAAACAGCGAGTGTTTGTTGAACACCTGCCTTTAATTAAGTACTATATATACTGTAGTTTGGAGAGGGGAGGAAAAAATATAAAAGACATCCTCCCAGGCTGGAGGACACTTCAAGGGGGAGGTAAAATGGACACAAATCATCGCAGTAGGTACACAGTGATTCGTTTTACAAGCATTATTGGATGCCTACTGTATACCTGGTACTGTGCAGAGGAGCTGGGAATGTAGTAATCTATATCTATGTCCTATATAATAAAACCCTAGTATGAAAGTAGACCGAATGGCAGAATGACAGGTCGCTATGATGCACACTGACCACCAGGGGACAGGCGCACAACACAGAAGCTGCCCTCTGGAGGTCAGTGTGCTCCCACAGGGTGAGCACCACTCAGCCAAAAGCCAGGCTCACGGCTGATGGCTTAGGCCACTCCCCTAAGCCGGTGGACATCCCCCAAGGGGTCCCGGACTGCAAGTGGGCGCAGGCGGGGCTGAGGGATACCCCCCAGTGCATGAAATTTAATGCACCGGGCCTCTGGTATATATATAAAAGGCTAATATGCTAAGTGTCAGACTGTTGGACCATTTGACTGGTAGCTATGACATGCACTGACCACCAGGGGGGCAAACACTCAACACACAGGCATGGAAACATGGAACAGACTGATGAATCTCAGGGGAGGGGGCAGGGCAGGAAGAGATTAACCAAAGTTCTTACATGTATGCTAGAGGCCTGGTGCACTGGTGGGGTCCCTCGGCCTGGCCTGCACCCTCTCACAATCTGGGACCCCTTGGGGGATGTCGGACTGCTGGTTTTGGCCCAATCCCCCCAGGCCAGGCTGAGGGACCCCCACAGGGCTGGTTTCAGCGTGATCCCCACAGGCCACGTGCACCAGGCCTCTAGTAAAAGATAAGCCTTGCTGGCCTGGCTGGTGTGTCTCAGTGATTAGAGCATTGGCTTGTGTAGTGAAAGGTCACAGGTTCGGTTCCTAACCGGATTGGGGCACATGTGGAAGGCAACCAATCAATGTGCCTGTCTCTCTCTCTCCCCCTCCCTACCTCCTTTCCACTCTCTAAAAATCAATGGGAAAAATATTCTTGTATGAGGATTAACAACAACAAAGACAAGTTAGTGAAGACCTTGGCGGGGGGGGGGGGGGGGGGGTGTAAGGGTTGGGAGGGGAGAAAAGGAGGGGATGGAGATATCTGTAATACTATCAACAATAAAAAAGTAATAATAATTTTTAAAAAAGAAGCCTTGCTTTGAAGGGGCAGCCAGTCCAGTGGAGGGGACAGAGCATGGATCGGACAGTGGTTGACTGTTTCTGAGTGAGCTTGGGAATGCTGCAGGGCTGGGAAGGGAGAAGAGGCACCTACTCAGACAGGTGCTGGGAGTGTCAGCAAAGGCCCCCGGAGTGTGTGAGCGAAGTTCCATTCTTAGAGGATCAGTATGAGTTTGTCAGGGGAAGAGTATTCCAAGCAGAGGAAGATGTGTGTGCAAAGCTGGTTCCCACGACTGGGTGAACAATGGAGTTGGAAAGATGTGCAGGATACAGGTAATGAAAGGCTTTGTATGCTATTCTGAGGAGTTTAACCCTAAAGACATTAAGAAGGTGGACCTATTGAAGCGCATAAGGAAAGATACAGTCAGTTCACCCTGGCAACACTGAGCAGTGGAGAAGAGCGTGAAGGGGTGGCGAGTGGAGGCAGGGAGACTTTGCAGCTTCTCGCTATGGCCCAGATGAGACGTGGTAAGAGAGTAAGCCAGGGCGGTGAAGACTGAAAAGTTATTGCAGAAATGGCATTGACCAGAGCTGGAAACTGGCTGATAAGCACCTCAGTGGGGAGTAGAGTATTAATGAAAAGTAGTATGGGCTCTAGAGTGGACTTTCTAAGAGAAGATGGCAGGGGAGAGAGATCTATGCTAAAAGGGAAGATACAGGCGAGCATGGTTGGAGTGTTGGAAATGTATGCAGATTGAAGCAAAAAAGGGCAAGAGGTGGAGATCCAAAAGAATCTCAACAATTAAGGGAAATAGGGATAGGAGGCTGGGGAGATAACAGAGAGGCAAACCAGGAGCAAGAAGGATTCCTGTCATTAAATAATGAGGGGAGAGAAGTAAAAGGTAGGTAGCATGGAATGTTGCAGAGAAGTCAAGCAAATCCGGACTAAAAATGTACTTTTGGGGTTGAGCAATTAAGGAGAAAGTAGCAGCTTTGTCAGAAGTCTCATTCGGAGGTGATATCCAAAGCAGATTGCAGTGTTTGAAAAGGAATGGGAGACAAGGAAGTGGTATGGACTGTGCTTTTCAGAAGACAGGATAGAAAACAGTGATTGGAAGAGGATTGGAAGATTAAGTAGAGTTTTATTTGTGAAGCTAGGAGCATTTGAGTGATGTGTAAAGGGAAGGAGCCTCTAGGCAGAGAGAGGGAAGATAACAGCTTTAGCCACACTTAGCCTTATTCTGTCCTTGGTGATGTATACTTTCTCACCATTGAAACTGTGCAAGGCTTTTCCTCTCCCTGTAGCCAGGAGGATCAGAGTGATGTTTACAAGAGATTTAAAAGGAGAGGTGGGACTGTTGGGTTAGTCCTTGGGGAGAAAATAGCATCTGGGATTTGTCACTCCTAGATACTGCCAAAGTGAGCTGATCATGTCTTTCCTTCTCCTGTACTTCAATGGATCCTCCTTCATCATATCTTTAGGATTAAGCTCCTTGGAATCCTATCTAATAAAAGAGAAACATGGTAATTGGCGTACGACCGCTACCCTTCCCATTGGCTAATCAGCGAGATATGCAAATTAACTGCCAGCCAAGATGGCGGCCAGCAGCCAGGCAGCTTGAAACTAACATGAGGCTTGCTTGCTTCAGTGACGGAGGACTCCAACGTTCCCCTCCTGCCTTGCTGGCCTCTGAGCCTGCAGTTTAAGAAACATTGTAACGAATATAGAAGCTAAACAAAACCCCAGAAACCTGCTTTCAGCGAGCCCAGGATCTCAGAGCTGGAGTTGATACAGAGTTTCGATTATAGAACCGAAACAAACCAGATACCTGCTTTCAGGAGCGGAGGCCTAAGAGCTGGAGCCTCAGAGCTAAAGCTGGCCCAGAATAAAAAAAAAAGAAAAAAAGGAGCGGTTGGGAGCTTCCATCACCCGCCAGCCTGAAAACAGCCCTCAGCCCCTCACCCAGACTGGCCAGGCACCCCAGTGGAAACCCCCACCCTGAAGGGTGTGTGACCAGCTGCAGACAGCCATCATCCCCTCACCCAGGCTGGCCAGGCACCCCAGTGGGGACCCCCACCCTGATCCAGGACACCCTTCAGGGCAAACCAGCTGGCCCCCACACATGCACCAGGCCTCTATCCTATATAGTAAAAGGGTAATATGCCTCCCAGCACCGGGATCAGCAGAGCCGCGAGGCCTCCTGACACCGGGATCAGCGTGACGGGGCAGCGCCCAAACCCCCTGATCGCCCTGCGGCTCTGTGTGTGACAGGGGGCGGGGCCACAACCTCCCTATCGGCCCTGCTCTGTTCGTGACAGGGGAAGGCACCCCAACCTCCTGATCAGCCCTGCTCTGTGCCTGATACAGGGAGCTCCCCAACCTCCTGATCGCCCTGCAGCTCTGTGTGTGACAGGGTGCAGCGCCCCAAACCCCCCCATCCCCCCCCACGGGCCCTGCTCTGTGTGTGACGGGGTAGAGCCATAACCTCCCCATTGGCCCTGCCTTGAGTGTGACAGTGGCGGCACCCCAACCCCCTGATCGGCCCTGCTCTGTGGGTGATAGAGGGCGGCTCCCCAACGCCCCCCCCTCCCACGGGCCCTATTCTGTGTGTGATGGGGTAGAGCCATAACCCCCCCATCGGCCCTGCCCTGAGTGTGACAGTGGCAGCGCCCCAACCCCCTGATCGGCCCTGCTCTGTGGGTGATAGAGGGCGGCGCCCTAACCCCCTGATCCGCCCTGCTCTGTGTGTGACAGGGGCCGGTGCCCCAACTCCCCTATCACCCCAACTCTGTAAGTGACAGGGGGGAGCTCCTCAACCCCCTGATGGGCCCTGCTCTGTGCGTGACAGGGGGGAGCTCCCCAACCCCCTGATTGACCCTGCTCTGTGCATGACAGGGGAGCTCCCCAACCCCCCTGATGGGCCCTGGTCTGTGCGTGACAGGGGGGAGCTCCCCAACCCCCTGATCGACCCTGCTCTGTGCATGACAGGGGGGAGCTCCCCAACCCCCCTGATGGACCCTGGTCTGTGCGTGATAGGGGGCAGCGCCCCAATCCCCTGATTGGCCCTGCTCTGTGCATGACAGGGGGTGGCGCCAGAACCTCCCTATCGACCCTGCCTTGAGTGTGACAGGGGGCGGTGCCCCAACCCCCCAATCGGCCCTACCCTGAGCATGATTGAGGGTGGCATTGCAACCTCCCAATCCGCCCTGCTCTGTGCATGACAGGGGGCGGCGCCCCAACTCCCCAATCGGCCCTGCTCTGAACCCGACCAGGGGCTGCACGTAGGGATTGGGCCTGCCCTCTGCCACCTGGGAGCAGGCCTAAGCCAGCAGGTCATTATCTCCCGAGGGGTCCCAGACTGCGAGAGGGCACAGGCCAGGCTGAGGGACTTCCCCTTCCCCCCCGAGTGCACAAATTTTTGTTCACTGGGCCTCTAGTCCTATATAATAAAAGCCTAATATGCTAAGTGTCCAGTTGTCTGTTCAACCAATCAAAGCGTAATATGATAGCCCTAACCGGTTTGGCTCAGCAGATAGAGTTTCGGCCTGCGGACTGAAGGGTCCCAGGTTCGATTCTGGTTAAGGGCATGTACCTGGGTTGCGGGCACATCCCCAATAGGGGGCATGCAAGAGGCAGCTGAATCGATGTTTCTCTCTCATTGATGTTTCTAACTCTGTATCCCTCTCCCTTCCTCTCTGTAAAAAATCAATAAAATATATATTTTTAAAAAAAGCGTTATAGCCGAAACCGGTTTGGCTCAGTGGATGGAGCGTCGGCCTGCGGACTGAGAGGTCCCGGGTTCGGTTCCGGTCGGGGGCATGTGCCTGGGTTGCGGGCATATCCCCGGTGGGAGATGTGCAGGAGGCAGCTGATCGATGGTTCTCTCTCATCGATGTTTCTAGCTTTCTATCTCTCTCCCTTCCTCTCTGTAAAAAATCAATAAAATATATTTAAAAAAAAAAAGCGTTATAATGATATGCTAAGGCTGCTCAACCGCTTGTTATAATGTGCACTGACCACCAGGGGGAAGATGCTCTGACCAGTAGGTGAGCTTGCTGCTGGGGTGTGGCCAAACGGGACTGAGTGAGATGGGCCAGACAAGCCCTCCCACGGTCCCTCCCCGGCTGGGAACCTCCTATGTCCCTCCCCAGCCCTGATCATGCACCGGTGGGGTCCCTCAGCCTGACCTGCGCCCTCTCGCAATCCAGGACCCCTCGGGATGTCAGAGAGCCTGTTTCGGTAGGGGAGCCGGTTTTGGCCTGATCCCGCAGGCCAGGCAGAGGGGCCCCACTGGTGCACAGATTTGTGCACCGGGCCTCTAGTAGCATATACAGCCTTTCATTGTTTCTCCTGTGCATCTTTGCAACTCCACACCAGTCACCCCGTGCAGAGGCCAGATTGTGAAATGTGTTCTGGATGGAGGACTTCCATGCCTGGGGCTAAATCAAGGAGCCAGGAGAAGCCACTGTCCAGAACATAGGGAAACAGCTGTACAGAGAAGGTGGGACAGGCCCTCTTAGTCGGAAGGGACTGTCCTCATCAGTCACCAGTTTTAGGCGTAGTAGATGCGCACTGAAATTTCCTCGGGAAGTAATTGCTGTGGGTCACATGGGCTTCTGGTCTGAGCAGTACTTACTGTTATAGCAGAAAGCCATTCGTGGTTTTTGTTTGTTTTGGTGGCTTTTTTTTTTTTTTTTTAAGCTAAGTGATTACAGGAGTGCTTTTGGATAGGAGGGAATGGTTTGGAGGGAATATGATGGTGGACAGACCTAGACATGAAGAGAAATCATGAAGCTGCTGGTTGCCTTCTGGTCTGACGGTGGAAGGGAATGGGGAGGTAGACATAGTTCAGGGGAGCCAGGATGGACAGAAGGGAAGACTGGACGTCGTTCAGTCAGTAAACTTCCATTGACGCCCCGCTTTGTGCCCTGGGAGCACCGCCGGTGGCTGTGGTGAAGGACTGCTGAGTGTAACACTGTGATTTGGGCTAGAATGCTTGGAGTTCATTTCCTTAAAGAACCATCTCTGTGTGGCTGCACGTCTCACAGACACCATATCCCAGTTGAATTCATGGCTCTTTGTTCTGCCTTGGGTGGCAGGGGTGGGAAGAGGGGACCTTCTCTTTTCATTAAACCTCAAGTTAATGAGTGGCACTAGGAGCCCAGTTTTGCTAGCTACAAACATAGGAGTCATTTGGAACTGCTCTGTCTCCCTTCCCATCTCTACCTTCACCCTCCGAATTCTGCTTCCTCCCTCCCAATGCCGCCCTAGACCAGCCACCTATGTCTGTGGCGTGGGACAGTGCACATGTGTAGAGAATGATAGGTGAGCTAGAAACACAGTGAAAGGGGTGGAGGCCATCTGAGGGCTTTGCAGGGGAGCATTCACAATGTCTGCTTCACCTCCTAGACAGAGTGGTGAAGAAAGGGAAGAAGGACAAGAAGAACAAAAAGACGGTGAGGAAATGGGGTTGAGGATGAACTTGATTAAGTGTTTCCATGTGAAGGTATTGGGAGGTCTGGGGAGAAAGCCTGTCAAGAGAGGAAGCAGGCGTGGGTGGGAGGGAGGGCTGGGTCATCTGAGCCATGCTGACCTGTACCTGAACTCTTGCTAGTTCTTTGAAGAGCTGGCAGTAGAAGATAAACAGGCTGGGGAAGAAGAGAAAGTGCGCAAGGAGAAGGAGCAGCAGCAGCAGCAGCAGGTACAAGTGTTGGGGGCCCACCAGGCCTCGCCACCACGTGGGTGCAGCCGGTGATGGGACTCTGAGGCAGAGGGACGATAGGGACCTGCGCCTCAGACTCTTCTCACTCTCTGCTTTCAGCAGCAAAAAAAAAAACGAGATACCCGAAAAGGCCGGAGGAAGAAGGATGTGGATGATGATGGCGAAGAGAAGGAACTGCTGGAGCGCCTGCAGAAGCTCTCGGTGCCCGCCAGTGACGAGGAGGGAGAGGGTAATGATGGGAGTGGGGCCTGCAGCCCTGAGCCAGGGTGAGGGTGTGCCTCATCCCTTCATCTATGAGTTGTTTTAGATTGAAGAGCCAGAATCATCATTCTCTTTCCTGCCTGATCTTGTTTGTCATTTCAGTACCTGCCCTGAAATCCCGAGGAGGGAAGGAAACCAAGGTAAGCCATTGCATGGTAAGCAGGCCTCGGGTGCGCAGTCTCGATCATCCACTGACTTCTCTGCCCTTTCATGCCCAGGGAGGCAATGCTTTTGCAGCCCTGATTCAGGATCAGAGTGAGGAAGAGGAGGAGGAAGAAAAACACCCTCCTAAGCCTGCCAAGCCGGAGAAAAATCGGATCAATAAGGTGAAAGTGATGGCCCTGCCAGGTGCGCCCGCCCCGCGGAGCACCTTCTGGCCGTGGTGGGCCAATTCGCTGGCTTGATTTCCTGCTCCTGGGCTAGCACTTCTAGTCTGTCTTGCTTAAACTATCAAATGCAGCTTTTTAAAATACTCTTTTTATAACTTGGAAGTCTACAGTGATTCTGTTGCTTTCAAAGTCAAGATCTGAAACAAAGGCCTTCAAATCTTTGCTCTTCCATTTGGGAGTCTTCCGTGTGCGGACCTTTCAGAGGGCCTGACTGCACTTGGCTTCCAGCCGACTGTGTGGCCTTTGCTCTGTGCCCTGTACTCTGTCTTCCCGGGACTCTCCTCCAGCCCCTCCGTCACCTCTCGCGTGTGCCCGCGAGGAAGCCCTCCAGCGCGGCTGCCACCGCTCCTGTGGCTCGCAGGCCAATGCTCTCGTCTTCTCTTTACTCTCTAATCTCCCATTGGAGGTGGGGGCTGTTCTGGGTCTCACTTTCTCCCTAGTCCCACTCAGCGCAGTGACTCCTCATCCTAGATCCCGAGAAATGCTTGTTAAGCAACAAGGTAGCAAATCAGCGTGTGTGTGTCTGCCTGCCTGTCTGTCTGTCTGTCTGTCTCATCTCCATGTCCTCTCCAGGCTGTATCTGAGGAACAACCAGGACTCAAGGGCACCAGGGGAAAGGAAGAGAAGTCAACAGGGAAAGCCAAGGTGAGGGAGGAAGTCGGCAGGAGAAGGTGCTGGTCTCAAGACTTGGAGCATTTCATCAGCCTGTCTCTTCTCTGTTAGCCTCAGAATAAATTTTTCGCTCTGGACAATGAAGGTGAAGAGGATGGAGAAGAAACACTAACAAAAGAAAAAGAGCCATCCAAGCAAGGGAAGGAGAAGGCCAAGAAAGCAGAGCAGGTGAGTGTTCCCATGTGGAGGCGGCCGGGGTCTGGGTGCTGGCACTACACCCCGCGGGAGTGGGCAGACTTCTGTAAAGGAGTTGGCACATAGCAATATTTCTGGCTTTGCAGGCCACATACAATCTCTGATGTATATTCTTCTTCCTTTTTTATTTCTTTTTCTTTTTTTCTTTTTTTAGAAGAGAGAAAATGGTTATAACACACTATGGCAGGTACCAGCTCCCTAATGAGTATGAGGAAAGATGACAGACAGCTCATTCTGTCTAGGAGCTGGGAAGCCTGTGTTTCTGATCTGAGCCCCGCCGGGCACTTCCTGCCCTCGCCAGTGAATCGAGACCCGCAGGTTCTTCCCGAGAGCCCTAGCACACCAGACAGCAGCTGTCAAGATGGGACTAGTCTCGGGTTCCTCCTTTTTTAAAAACAGATATGTAAAAGTATTTTTGAATATGTAAAAGCCATTCTTTTTTTAAAATACGTTTTTATTGATTTTCAGAGTGATAGATAAGAGAGAGAGACATTGATCAGCTCCCACCCTGCCCCTGTGCAGTTCCGACCGGGGCTGAGCCCTCAAGCCGGGCATGTGCCTGACCAGGAATTGAACTGGTGACCTGGTTCATAGGTCAACACTCAACCACCGAGCCACACCGGCCGGGCTAAACCATGCTTACCTCAGGGCCATATAGAAACAGGCCTTGGGTCTGATTGGGCCCATGGGCCACAGATTGCAGCCCCTGATCCAGAGAGGAAGAGACCTGGCATTGGATTCAGACGGTCTGTGTGTGTGGCCTTGAGTACATCTTCCCTCCTCGGTTCTCAGTTACCTCATCCGCATGGGACGCAGGAGTCCATGGTCTCCGCAGGCCCTGTATGCCCCGTGCCTCCTGTCCTGGCTTGCTGCACCCTTAGCGCCTGTGGCTAGGGCTTCCGGACCCCTTCTCTGCATGTCACTGTGTGCGCTCCAATAACACCTGGTGCGTGAGGAGAGGGACCCAGTCACGTGGTGCTGGCAGCTCGGGGTGCAGGAGCACAGGCAGTTTCCTGGATCCTCCGCTGGTGCCGGGCCCCATGCGTGGTGGCAGAAATGGACGGAGGAGACCGGGTGGGTGCGAGAGGCCGCCACAGTGTCCGCAGAGGGGAAGAGCTGACGGAGACGGCGTAGGCGAGCTCTAGAAGGGGCCCTGGTGTTTTACCACTTCCTGGTTCTCACAGGGTTCCGAGGAGGAAGGAGAGGAGGAAGAAGGGGAGTCTAAGGCCAATGATCCCTATGCCCACCTTAGCAAAAAAGAGAAGAAAAAGCTGAAGAAACAGGTAAGTCCTTGGATTCCTAGTGGGAAAAGGTAGGAACATTTGATATTTTTAAGCTTCAGCTAGAGGGCCTGTGACTGTGGGGACAAGAGGAGAGCTCTGAGTGCTGCCTCAGGCAGAACACGCAGAGTGAGGGGAGTGGGGGCTCTGGCGGTGTCTGGGGACCTGGGTGGGATCGTGGTGGCGGCGCTGAGCTGGCGACAGTGGTTGCCCCTCCTCCTCAGATGGAGTATGAGCGCCAGGTGGCGTCGTTAAAGGCCGCCAACGCTGCTGAGAATGACTTCTCCGTGTCGCAAGCAGAGGTGTCCTCTCGCCAGGCCATGCTAGAGAATGCGTCTGACATCAAGGTGGGGTGTCTTTCCCCGCGCAGGGAAGTGCCTGTTCTCTGCGGCATGGCCCAGCAGCCAGGGACGTGGGTGTGTGCGTGGGTGTGCGGGGCTTGTCCACGGTGGGAATGCTTGGAGGCGGTTTCCACACCTGGAGTTCTGCATCTTGAGTGAGAAGATAAAAAAATCAGTAGAAGTAGAGGGCCCACCCTTGGAGGGAAGTTGTGGGACAGGCTGGACGCATAGGGTGTGCACGAGCTGTTAGAGGCAGTGGACAGGGAGAGGCCCTACAAGGTAGGAGGGGCTGTGCTGGAGGCCTGGACTTGCCAGGGGTCCCCCTGCAGGGAGAGGCTGTAGCCACCAGCTGGGGGGAGAGCCTCATTGTGCCCATTCCTTCCCTCTGCACCGCTGCCCTGGTGGCCACAGCTGGAGAAGTTCAGCATCTCTGCCCACGGCAAGGAGCTGTTCGTCAACGCAGACCTGTACATAGTGGCCGGCCGCCGCTATGGGCTAGTGGGGCCCAACGGGTGAGGAGAGGAGGGGCTGGGGGGCAGAGAGGGCGAGGCTGGAAGGAAGAGAAGGATTTCTCAGTGCAGCTTGGTCCCGATTTCTCATCCCCAGCAAGGGCAAGACCACTCTCCTCAAGCACATTGCCAACCGCGCCTTGAGCATCCCCCCCAACATCGATGTGCTGCTCTGTGAGCAGGGTGAGGCTGCGGGGCTCCGGGCGCCGGGAGAGGAGCCGTTAGGAAGGGGGCTTGGGAACGTCATGTGGGGAACCTGGGAAGTGATGTTACAGCAGGGGGAAGTGTGGGACACAGGGCGTTTCATTCGGAACAGGCACATAGAGCTGGGCAGGATCAGGCAAACCAGAAATAGTGCTGAAGGGCAGGGGGCATAGGACCCTGACCCCGGGGTGGCCTGACTGTCCTCCCCACTCCCAGAGGTGGTAGCGGATGAAACACCCGCAGTGCAGGCTGTTCTTCGAGCCGACACCAAGCGATTGAAGCTGCTGGAGGAGGAGCGACAGCTTCAGGCTCAGCTGGAGCAGGGCGACGACACAGCAGCTGAGCGGCTGGAGAAGGTAGAGGACTCGGCAGGCTCACAGGCTGAGCCCTCAGGGTTCCTGTGACCTCGGCCTGTGACCTCTTCTCCCTCTCCCAGGTGTATGAGGAACTGAGGGCTACTGGCGCGGCAGCCGCAGAGGCCAAAGCCCGGCGGATCCTGGCTGGTCTGGGGTTCGATCCTGAAATGCAGAATCGGCCCACACAGAAGTTCTCGGGAGGCTGGCGCATGCGTGTCTCCCTGGCCAGGTGGGGGCTGCCCACCAACTGCCCTCCCTTCAGCCTCAAACACCAGGCCCTTTCCCTTCTTCCCATCCTGCCAAGGCCAGCAGGGAGGTTCAGGGCTGGCTGCTCTCCCCTCCTTGGTGGTGTTGGGCCCCAGGCTCCTCATGTCTCTCCCTGGGGGACGTTATTGATGTCTTCTGCACAGGAGCTCCTCTGAGGAGAAATTGGGAAGGAAGTTCATGGTCTCGGGCTCCACCTACTGGGGCTGCTCTGGGGTCCTCTGAGCAAGGCCTCTGCTCTGACCCTGCCCTTGGCTACCCCCCCAGGGCGCTGTTCATGGAGCCCACGCTGCTGCTGCTGGACGAGCCCACCAACCACCTGGACCTCAACGCCGTCATCTGGCTCAACAAGTGCGTCCGTCGCCCTGGCCTCCGGCCTCGGCCCGGCAGTGCCACGCTGCCTCCTCCTCTAGCTCTCCCCATCTGCCCTTGGTGCCTGGTCCAGCCGGCCCCCCTCCCTAGCCCCCACCTGTCTGCTGCCCAGCTGAACCCTGACGTGACCATTGTGACCTTTCCACACTCTGCTCTAAAACCCAGCTACCTGCAGGGCTGGCGGAAGACGTTGCTCATCGTCTCCCATGACCAGGGCTTCCTGGATGACGTCTGCACTGACATCATCCACCTCGACGCCCAGCGGCTCCACTACTACAGGGGCAATTACAGTAAGTGGGCTCACCATGGTGAGGAGCTGGGCCTCAGAATCTGGGCATGGACGCCGTCAGTCCCATCACCCTCAGTCCTGATTACCCCCTCGGTGGCTGGGAGAGGGGCACCCACTGATGTCCATCCGCTCTGCCCAGTGACCTTCAAGAAGATGTACCAGCAAAAGCAGAAGGAGCTGCTGAAGCAGTATGAGAAGCAGGAGAAGAAGCTGAAGGAGCTGAAGGCGGGCGGCAAGTCCACCAAGCAGGCGGTGAGCACGCGGGGGGCTCCTGCGATGGGGGCTCTCCTCAGGAGAGTGGACAAAGAGACACTCGGACACCAACCTGCATTTCAGGGGCCACTGTGCAGGTGAGGGTTTCTCCCTTTCCCTTTTTTCTGCAGGAAAAGCAAACAAAGGAAGCCCTGACTCGGAAGCAGCAGAAATGCCGACGAAAAAACCAGGACGAGGAATCGCAGGAGGCCCCCGAGCTCCTGAAGCGCCCCAAGGAGTACACTGTGCGCTTCACGTTCCCCGACCCCCCGCCGCTCAGCCCTCCCGTGCTGGGCCTGCACGGTAGCCTCAGCCCGGCAGCGTGGGTGGGAGCGCGGGCACCCGTCCTCCAGGGCCGGGACACAGGGCCCTGAAGGGTAACGGGAAAGAAAAGAAGCTGCTTCCTTTCCTGGCTCTCAGGTGTGACGTTTGGCTATGAGGGGCAGAAACCACTCTTTAAGAACCTGGATTTTGGCATCGACATGGACTCAAGAAGTGAGTTGGTGTTGGGTGGCCAGAGGAGGCAAAGCAGGGGCCCAGGGAGAGGGAGTGGGGCCTCTCTGACCACCTGCCTTGCTTCCGGCAGTCTGCATCGTGGGTCCCAACGGCGTGGGGAAGAGCACCCTGCTCCTGCTGCTGACGGGCAAGCTGACGCCGGTGGGTCCTGCAGCGCCTTGGAGGACGGCGGGGTGCTGAGTGGCAGCAGTTCCCGAGGCTGGAGCTGGGAGCCTGTGGGGCAGAGGGAAATACAGAACTGGAGAGGGCTCCTGTCCCTGCGGGGCTGCAGGGAGCGGCTTAGATCCGTTCAGGGAGGGTAGCCAGGAGGACGGGAGCTGGAGCTGGGAGCCCGTGTGCTTTGATTAAACAGGAAATACGTTACTTACAGAATGATTTGAATGGCATGAGCCAAAGAGAAATCTAGAGATAATCAATGTTAAGTTTGATAGATAGCTTTCTCCTTTTTACTTTTGCAAATGTGCATACCCTTTTTGTTTTTGTTGTTTTTTTTTTAACAAAAATGGACTATCACATGAGTTGTTCTGTAGCCAGGTTATTTATTTATATTTTAAAGAATAGCTTATTGCCCTAGCTGGTTTGGCTTAGTGGATAGAGCATTGGCCTGCGGACTGAGGGGTCCCAGGTTTTGATTCTGGGCAAGGGCATGTGCCCAGGTTGCAGGCTCGATCCCTAGTAGGGGGTGTGCAGGAAGCAGCCGATCAGTAATTCTCTTTCATCATTGATGTTTCTTACTTTTTTTTTTTTAATATTTATAATCTGTTTTATCTATATATAAAAGCCTAAGTGATCATATAACCAGTCGCTATGATGTGCACTGACCACCAGAGGGCAGACGCTCAATGCAGGAGCTGCCCCCTGGTGGTAAGTGCGCTCCCACGGCCAAGCTTCCATGGCCCCTTCCCCCAGCGGGCCAACCTTCCTCGGCCCCTTCCCCCAGGCCCCAGTTGGGAGAGGGGGCGGTGACAGACCAGCCTTCCACAGTCCCTCTCCCTGGCCGGCTGGCCCCCCAATAGGCCTCAATTGCCCAGGCCAAGGGACCCCCACCCATGCACGAATTTGTGCACCTGGCCTCTAGTTTTTAATATATTTGTATTGATTTCAGAGAGGAAGGAAGAGGGAGGGAGAGATAGAAACATCAGTGATGACAGAGAATCACTGATTGGCTGCCTCCTGCACACCCCCTACTAGGGATCAAGCCTGCAACCTGGGTATATGCCCTTGACCAAAATCAAACCTGGGACCCTTCAGTCCATAGGCTGACACTCTGTTCACTGAGCCAAACCAGCTAGGGCTCATCACTGATGTTTCTCTCTCTCCCTCTCAACTTCCTCTCTGAAATCAATAAAAATATATTTTTTTAAAAAGAAAAAATAGTTTTTTGATTTTTAGAGAGAGGAAGGGAGAGAGAAAAGAGAAACATCGATGTGAGAGCACAACATCTATGGGCTGCCTCCTGCATGTCCCCCACTCACAATCAAGTCCTCAACCCAGCATGTGCTCTGACCGGGAATCAAACTGGTGACCTCCTTGTGTATGGGATGGTGCTCCAACAAGCTGAGCCATACCAGGTGGGCTTGTAGGGGTGTTTCCAGATAATACACATGAAGAATTTTTCTTTACTAGTAATTACGTAGATCCCGCCCCCAGGCTGTACCTAGACCAGAGGGAAGGCCCTCCTCAGCATCCCAGCCCCAGAACTGATTGATCTCAGTCATAGGGTTGTTCCAGCTTTCACTGAAGACAGTACATAGCAAGCATCCTCTTCGTGCAGCTCTGTGAATTTAGTTTTCCTAAATATATTGCCCTTGGGACTTCAGCATTGCACTGCCCTATGGAACTTGAGATGGGTGGTGGCATCTGTCCTCCCTCCAGGAAAGTGTTGCAAGGGCCCTTTCCCCTCAGATCTTCCCGACTTGTCCTTAATCCCTATCTGACCTGGGGCCCTGAGAAGGGGCTGTGTGCACACCCACTGGGAGGGAAGAGGCACTCCTGAGCTGTGGCCGATTCCCCTGGCCTGAGTCTGGTGTGCCTACATCACCCTGGGGAGGACGGCCGTGTTCCTGCTCGCACCGGCCTGTTCCCGTCCCAGGGTCATATTTGTCTCCTCTTCAGAAAGTCAGGCTGTGGGCCTGTAGCACCTTTTTCCTTCCTGTCTTACCCCTTGTTCTTTGCTTACAGACTCAGGGGGAAATGAGAAAGAACCACCGGCTGGTAAGTCGTCTTGGGGAATTAGGGAATAAGAGTCTGATACAGGAAGCAGGACCTTCTCTGACCCCTTCCCTCTCCTTTGGGGCAGAAAATTGGCTTCTTCAACCAGCAGTATGCAGAGCAGCTGCACATGGAGGAGACGCCCACTGAGTACCTGCAGCAGGCCTTCAACCTGCCCTACCAAGATGCCCGCAAGTGCCTGGGCCGCTTCGGCCTCGAGAGCCATGCCCACACCATCCAGATCTGCAAACTCTCCGGTACTGCCGTGGGGCTGAGGAGGCCTTCTCAGCACCCCAGCCGAGGCTGTAGCTAGACCAGAGGGAAGGAGGCCTGAGGCTAGGGGGCTTCAACACGCACCTGAGGGACCTGCAGGAAGGGGAGGTGACCGAGGTGTGAGGGTCTCCTTTCTGTCTGCTGTAGGGGGGCAGAAAGCCCGAGTCGTGTTTGCGGAGCTGGCCTGTCGGGAGCCCGATGTGCTGATCTTGGTGAGTGAGCCGGGCTGCAGGGGCGGGCGCATTGCAGGCGGGAGTTCTGCCGCTCAGTCAGGAATGCCTCCTCCACAGGATGAGCCCACCAACAACCTGGACATCGAGTCCATCGACGCTCTGGGCGAGGCCATCAACGAGTACAAGGGCGGTGAGTCCCCTCGGAGCGCTCCCCTCCTTCCCTGGGGCCAGCTGCGGTGGCCTCCGCGCGGCTCCCTTCTTTCACGCACTGATTGCTGCCCCTTCCTTCACAGCTGTGATCGTCGTCAGCCACGACGCCCGGCTCATCACAGAAACCAGCTGCCAGCTGTGGGTGGTGGAGGAGCAGAGTGTCAGCCAGATCGACGGCGACTTTGAGGACTACAAGCGGGAGGTGCTGGAGGCCCTGGGGGAAGTCATGGTCAACCGCCCCCGAGAATGACCTTCCTTCGCTCCCCGTGGGCTCCACAGGCCAGGATGCCACTTGGCTGCCTTTCCGGAAAGACTCATCCGCTTGCTTTTCTTCATATAAATGAGGTGGCCTTGTGCCTGACACCCTCCGCACCAGCAGAGGTGACGTGACCTTTGTTATCATGGGTTCGTCCAGCCAGACTTCTGTGGCCAGTGGTCCCGAGTCTCCTCGTTCCTCAGCTGCCTCTCATCCACCTGAGGGGCTGTGGCCCTGGGCTCTGGCAGTGCTGCTTTTTCCGTGGATTCCATGCTGACCTGGTGACCGTGCAGAGGGCTGTGGCAGCTCTGCTCGGGAGAGGGGGGCCTGCGTCCTGTCTGCGTGCAGGCTGGGGCAGGAGAGTGCTGCTGACCTGGAATGTCCCTGTGCCATGGGGAGGAATAAAGGAAGGTGTTGCTGCCCGTTCACAGAGTCGTGGGGGCTGGGGCTGTGGGTCTTGCTTCACTTCGTTTCCTAGCAGCACTTAGTATCCTCACTTCCCACCAATACTAACGGCTCTCATGTGCAGTCTCACTGCACCGGGGCAGTGCTGGCTGGGTGAGGAGCCGTCTCCTCCCCCACCCTAGGACACTCAGGCCTCACTGTCCAAGGTCCCCCAACATGTAGAGTTGAGGGCATGTGGGTGGGGAAGGCATGTCTTCATGCGGTTAGGGGAAGACGTGAGCACATGTGGTGACGGGCCGGTTGCGGGCAGGCAGCTCTTGGTTCTGGCTGTGTGCTCCTAGAAAGAAAGGCTGTCTGGAGCTTGATTATTGGCAGGATCACTTGAGAGTGGGCCTTAAAAAAGAATAAGGATTTGAATAATGAGGGAACAGAGCCCTTTCGGAACCTAGGAAAAGAGCATACCTAAAGCTTAGAAGGAAGAGAACCAGAACGGAGCTAATGAGAGAAAATGACTAGAATGGCCACTCCTTAGCCTTGGATGGAGAGGAGGCTTGGAAAGTAAAATGCAGATGGCAGGTGGTGGGTGTGATTTTTAGGTAGTGAGAGAGTCACTGATTGGCCACCTCCCACACGCCCCCCTCCAGGGATCTAGCCTGCAACTTTGGCATGTGCCCTGACTGGGAATTGAACTGTGACCTGGTTCAACCACTGAGCCACATCAGCCA
Organism: Myotis myotis; assembly: GCF_014108235.1. NCBI lineage: Eukaryota > Metazoa > Chordata > Mammalia > Chiroptera > Vespertilionidae > Myotis > Myotis myotis. The sequence continues at coordinate 1,841,153 of NW_023416331.1, read as the reverse complement.
GGCCATGTGAAGTTTTTGACCACTAATGGACAAGAGCACATATTTTATTTCTTCATATATATATATATATATATATATATATATATATATATATATACATATATATATATATAGTATCTGTATATATAAAAGGCTAAGTGTCCATCTGTCCAACCAGTAGCTATGATGTGCACTGACCACCAGGGGCAGATGCTCAATGCAGGAGCTGCCATTATGTGCACTGGCCACTTAAAAATAAATGGCACCAGGGACCTGGCGCTGCCAACAAACCAACACTCGGCTTACCCCAAATGGGACACAGGCCCCGCCGCACCACCATGGAGCAACAGCCCACCAAATCGTAGCCATCACTACCGAGACCCCATGGCGCAAAATGCAGCCCACAGCCCAGCCCAGAAACAGTCGTGGGCACTGGGTAAAGACATCACGTAGCAACACCCAGCTTCCTCTCCCTAGTGACTAGCCTTGGAGTTTCTTCAGCCAAGGAACACGACTTCCTTTATAGCCAGGTGCAAACATTTTACAGCTTAACCAAATGTCTGTGAAGTGTTTTCCCATGCCTCATCTCATTTGATCTTCACAGAAGTCCTGGAGTAGGTAGATAGGAGACTTGAGGGAATCCTATTTTATTTTCATTAGCTGGAAAATGGAGATTTAGAAAGTTTAGAAATGACAACTGAAAAGAAGAAATGGAGTTTGAAAATGACTTCAGTTTTTCTTGCTGCACAGAATATAGTCAGACACTGCTGCAGTTAAATATTTTACCCTTTGTTCTTCCTGCTTGAGCTACAATAATAATCTGCTTCATGTTGATATTTACTGTTGTGTTGCTGACAATTACCTAAAAGAGAAGTTGGGGTGCTTCCCTGGGCTGGAGGAAGTTTAGCTAAATCAGAAAGCAGGTCTAAGCAAGTTCTATCTACACTAATAAAAGACAAACATGCAAATTTACCGTACCTTTGCTACACCTTAAGCCACGCCCACCAGCCAATCAGATCAACTATATGCAAATTAACCCAGCCAAGATGGCAGCTGGCAGCCACGGAGCTGGAGCAAGCAGGAGGCTTGGGTTGTCCCTGGCGATGGAGAAAGCCAAGCTTCCCGCCTGCCCTGGCCAGCTCTGAGCTCCACTCAAGGCTACAAAGTTTCAATTATAGAAGGTAAATAAGTCCCAGAATTAAAAAAAATAGGCTGGGAGCTTCCATCGCCGGCGGGCTTGGCCTGCCTGAAAACGGCCATCAGCCCCTCACCCAGGCTGGCCAAACCTCCATGGGGTGAGGGTCCCTACTGGGGGGCGGGTGCTTGACCAGCCTGCAAACAGCCATCAGCCCCTCACCCAGGCTGGCCAGGCACCCCAGCGGGACCTCCACCCTGATCCAGACACCCTTCAGGGCAAACCAGCCGGCCCCCACCAGTGCACCAGGCCTCTATCCTATATAATAAAAGGGTAATATGTACAGTGACCCTAACAGAACGACTGGGAATGACTGGTCACTATGGCACACACTGACCACCAGGGGGAGATGCTCAGTGCAGGAGCTGCCCTCTGGTGGTCAGTGTGCTCCCACAGGGGGAGCTCTGCTCAGCCACAAGCCAGGTTGATGGCTGCCAGCACAGTGGTGGTGGGAGCCTCTCTCGCCTCCTCAGCAGTGCTAAGGATGTCTGACTGCAGCTTAGGTCTGCTCCCTGCTGGTAATTGGACATCCCCCGAGGGCTGCCGGGCTGCCAGAGGTATGTCTGCCAGGTTGGGCCCGATCCCCCCAGGGAGCGGGCCTAAGCCAGCAGGTGGACATCCTCTGAGGGGTCCCAGACTGCAAGAGGGCATAGGCTGGGCTGAGGAACCCCCTCAAGTGCACAAATTTTTGTGCAACGGGCCTCTAGTATATACTTAATAGGCTAAGCTGAAACACGCATGTGCGATACATATAAAGCTCTTGCTGGCTCCAATCACACACGTGTTTCGATCTGTCATTGTCGATCATGAATTTGGTTGACACTTCTATTATCAAGAAAGGGTGAATAGCGATATTAAAATATTTCTTCTAATTAATTTCCTTTCAATGTGCATGAATTCATGCACTGGGACACTAGTATAATGAAATTAATATACCTAAGTATGGGCAAAAGGATGCCACTCCTCCCGCCAAAAACAATGTTGAACTAGAACATGGAAAAAATAACAAACTCACATGGCACAGTGTATGAGTAACCCAAAGCCTGGAAATGCAATTTCATTAACAGAATTAAATATTTTTATTCATAAACAGCTTTTAGTACCTACAAATTTTGCACTAATGTACATAGTGAGCAGCACAGATGTTCCCATAAAGTAGTACTTCTCAGCTTCCTAATGACAGACTGTGGACACCTGCCTGCCTTGTGCAGGGGCTGGTCCTGGAATGATGGCCCTGTTGACCTCACCAGTGCTCTGGGCATCTCCCTAACCTGCAGAATGGACAAGGCCAATGAGGCCCTGGCCCGGTGGCTTGGTTGGAGTGTTGTTGTTTTTTTTGTTTGTTTTTGTTTTTGTTTTTGTTTTTTTTCAGAGAGGAAGGAAGAGGGAGAGAGAAACATCAATGATGAGAGGGAATCATGGATCAGCTGCCTCCTGCACGCCCCCTACTGGGGACCATCCGGGCATGTGCCCTTGACCGGAATCGAACTTGGGACCTTTCAGTCCACAGGCTGACCTCTATCCACTGAGCCAAACCTGCTAGAGCTGGACAGTTGTCTTGTATACTGAGGTTGAGAGTTCGATTCCTGGTCAGGGCACATACCCAAGTTGCAGGCTCAATCCCCAGTCAGGAGCATATGGGGGCAGCCTATCAATATTTCTCACATTGATGTCTGTCTCTCCCTCTCCCTTTCTCTGTCTGGAATTCAAAAACATATCCTCTGGGGGGGCGGGGGGGACAACAGGGCAATAAGAACACATATGTAATGCCTTAATCAATAAAGAAAAAAAACACATCCTCAAGTGAGAAAAAAGGATGACTGCCCTGGCTGGTGTGGCTCCGTGGTTAGAGTGCCAGCCTGTGAACTGAAGGGCCACGGATTTGGTTTCCAGTTGAGGGCATGTCCCTGGGCTGCAGGTTCAATTCCCAGCCTGGTCAGGTGTGTGCGGGAGGGAACACATTGATGTGCCTCTCAGCAATGTCTCCTGCTCCCTTCCACACTAAAAAAATCAATGGGGAAAAATGATCCTTAGGTGAGCATTAACAACAAAAGATGACCAAAGCTAAGTCCTAGATCCAAGCGAGAGCCAGGATAGGACTGTTTTAGGAACACAAGGCATTTTAGGGAAGTCTTGTTAGTGCTACCATGGAAACAGGAAAGCCCTGTGGCCATACAGAACTCAGAGGGGGCCTGAGAACGGAAGAGTGGCCCTGTGGCCAGTGCTGGAGACGCTCCCCTGGCTGTCCTAGGGCAGTGGTTCTCTGTCCCAGCGGCAGCACCCGGAGTCAGCTGCGCAACTGGGAACGGGGGTGCCCCGGAGCGTATCTCCGGGAGGAGAGGGTGTCCCCTTGACATGGAGTGACTAGTAGAGACCTCAGAAGAAGTAACATGAAAGCCGAGGCCTGAAGGAGGTGAAGGAGTGAACCAGATGAGTGGGAAGAGCCTTCAGGGGAAGCACCAGAATGTGTAGACACCTAGAACCTGTATAATGTTACTAACCAGTGTCACCCCAATACATTCATAAAGTAAAAAATAAAAACAAGCTGGAGCCCTGGCGAGTGTGGCTCAGTTGGTTGGGTGTCATCCCGTGCACCAAAAGGTTGCCAGTTCAATTCCCGGTCAGGGCACATGCCCAGGTTGCAGCTCGAAACCCAAGAATATCAATAAAAATTTGATCAGTGGATAGAGCATCAGCCTGCGGGCCAAAGCATCTCGGGTTCAATTCCAATCAGGGGCACGTACCTCAGTTGCAGGCTCCTCCCCAGCCAGGGCCCTGGTCAGAGCGCATGCAGGAGGCAACCAACCCATGTGTTTCTCTCACATCGATATTTCTCTTTCACTTTCTCCTAAATATCAGTGGAAACTATCCTCGGGTAAGGATTAAAAAAAAGGGGAGCCGAAACCGGTTTGGCTCAGTGGATAGAGCATCGGCCTGCGGACTGAAAGGTCCCAGGTTCGATTCCGGTCAAGGGCATGTACCTGGGTTGCGGGCACATCCCCGGTGGGGGATGTGCAGGAGGCGGCTGGTCGATGTTTCTCTCTCATCGATGTTTCTGACTCTCTATCTCTCTCCCTTCCTCTCTGTAAAAAATCAATAAAATATATATATATATAAAAAAAATGTTTGTTTTTTTTTTTTAAAAAAGGGGGAGTTTGCCAAGCAGCAGCAAATATGTTGAGTTAGTACTTAATTGTACTGGGCTGAGGTGGTAGGATTTTATAATTTTTTTAAGAGAGAAAAGGATAAACGTTTTGTTGTTCCACTTACTTATGCATTCATTGGTTGCTTCTTGTATGTGCCCCCAGAAATAGAACCCTCAACCCTGACGTATGAGGACAACACCCTGAGCGACCCAGCCAGGGTGGATTCCCCAGGAACAGAAATGGGAGAACTGTAATGCTGACAACTCAGAACTGGAGATGGAAGGGTTGAGAGACATCAGAAGTTGAATAGGATTTGGGGGTTGCGGGTGGAAGCAGAAAGGAAAAAAACCTAAAGGGGAGAGAAGTGCCTGCAGGGTTTCATGGTCCATGGGTTTGGCGAAATGGATGAGCGTGCAGCCTCTCTCCCTGCCCACATTGCTTTTTTGTTAATCCTCACCCAGGGGTATTTTTTTTTTTTAATATATTTTATTGATTTTTTACAGAGAGGAAGGGAGAGAGATAGAGAGCCAGAAACATCGATGAGAGAGAAACATCGATCAGCTGCCTCCTGCACATCTCCTACTGGGAATGTGCCTACAACCCAGGTACATGCCCTTGACCGGAATCGAACCTGGGACCCTTCAGTCCGCAGGCCGACGCTCTATCCACTGAGCCAAACCGGTTTCGGCACCCGGGGGTATTTTTTCAAGTGAGTTTTAGAGAGTGTGAAAGGGAATCGGGGCGGAGAGACAGACACTGATGTGAAAGAGACACAGCCACTCGTTACTTCCCACACTCACCCTGACCAGGCCTGGGAATCGAACCTGCAACCCCAGTACGTGCCCTTAGCTGGAAGTCGAACCCACAGCCCTGCGGTTGTGCAGCTAACACTGGCCAGGGCAGGAAAAGTTTCTGTGGAGGCTTTGAAAGGAAAATGACTGACTCCTCTTTAAATTATAACGGGCAACGTGAAGCTCGCTCTAAAGGCTCTTTGGCCTATTGCGGGCGGGAAGGAGGTGAGAAGCAGGCACTGGATGCACCAGAAGGGAAGAAACTCAAGTTAAGTAGGCCCCGTGGATTGACATGCTTTTCCACTCGAGCTGTGTACCTCGTTGGTATTTCGCCTTTAGATCATGTCCTCCTCCCAGGCCCTCTCCTAAGTGCACAGAGCAACGGTAGGCTGGCCGCCTGAGCGTCACTCCCGAGCCTGGACAAAGGGAGGAAAAAAAGGCACCACTGGCCTCGCTAGATGTAAATATGGCCAATCTTGAAAATAACAGCCAAGAAACTTGTAGGGCAGTGACTTCATTTTCCAGATCAGCAACACTAGGGAGCTTGTCAGAAACATTTTGGGATCCATCCCAGATCTACTGAATCAGAAAATTTGCTGCTCACTCCACCAACCTTACTTATTTTTAATGTTTTTAAAATTTTATTTTAGAGAGAGAGGGAGAGAAACATCGCTTGGCTGCCCCCATGCATCCTGACTGGGGATTGAACCCACAACCTGGGTATATGCTCTGACTGGGAATCCATGGGATGGCACTCAACAAAGCCAACCAGCTAGGGCTCCAATCTGTCTTCTAACAGGCCCTTCAGACATCCTGGTGAAAACCACTCTTCTCTCCCCCCAAAATGTAATATTCTCCTAACTTCTAGCTCTAAGAAGAGATTTAGCCCAGCCAGCGTGGCTAAGTGGGTTGAGCGTCGACCTATGAATCAGGAGTTCATAGGTCACGGTTCACTTCCCGGTTGGTCAGGGCACATGCCTGGGCTGTGGGCTCAATCCCTAGTAGGGGGGGCGGGATGTAGGAGGCAGCCAATCAAGGTCTCTGTCATTAATGCTTCGCTCTCTCTGAAATCAATAAAAATATATTTTTTAAAAATAGCAGACTTAACTTCTTATTCAAAGTTAATTCTATCCCTCCATGTTCTGGTCTCCAAAACCTCCTGTCTCCCAGGAATCTTATCCCATCACCTAGGCCCTCGATTTCACACCTCCCTCAACGAGGAAGCTGGGTCCTAGACCTCCCCGTCCCCTCGCAGCAGGCCTGCCATTTCCTCCAGCTCTGCAGTCACTCTTTGCAAAGAGAGGTCTACACTTTCCTCTCCCCTGGACTGTTCTCAAAACACTGCTCATGGATTTCTCCTGTAGCCACTCCTGCTCCTTCCTCCCGTCCTCTCAACTCCTTCCCAGAGCACTTCACAGCTGGCAGGCCCAGCCATAGGCTGTCCCGGGCCTCACTGCCTTCTCCAAGAATGCTGGTCCTGGGACCTCCTGTGCAGAGCGCATCGCATCAGCATTCTCACTTAAATCAACTATGACTTGAAGGTAGAGCTTGCTAGCTCCACGAAGGTTTGTATTCATGCACCTAAAACAGCTGGTAATGGCTGGGTTTTGTTTTTCAAGGAGTCCAAACACATCAGGGGTTAAATAAGCTGCTTCTCTCTCCACTGTTTATTATTAATGTACAAAATATACAAAACCAAAAGAAAAAATACTCATCCTCAAATCCATTGTGGCTCTAACCCAAGACCTTGCACAAAACCCAACCAATCCACTGTTTTCATAGAAAACAACTGATACGAGACGGGTGAAAGAGAGGGCTGTGTAAGGGCCAGTGTGTTGTTGAATGCACCCAGGACGGTGCCCGATGGGGACTCGGAAGTGGCCTCACTCCAAGGTTCCAGGTGGGGACAGGAAGCGTGTGCACTCCCAAGGCGGTGCATGTAGTGTGACTGTTGGGCCCGGGGTGCCGGGCTTCAGTTCATGCACAGCCGGTCTCCCTGAAGTGTCTGCTTCCAGCAGGAGCTGTGTGTGCAGGGTAGACTGCCACCAGCCGCCGCGATGCAGATGCAGCCGCAGTGCTCACAGAAGGCTGCCTAGTCTGACCTCGCTGAGAAGGGCTCAGGATGTGTCCAGCCGGTGTGCAGTGGGAGCCCTCTCAGCGGAGTGGGATAGCCGATATCCCCTTTTAGCATCTCCCCACCCCGAGGAATGGCGGTCTTGGCTGGGATGGTTGGGAGGGCAGGTGATCCCACGTCAGAACTCCGTGCACGGGGAGGGCTGGCACAGTCAGGTGCCCTCGGGCATGAGAGGTAAGGCTGGAAAGGAGCTGGGCTTCCAGGGCGTCTCCTCGGAAAGTGAAGCCAGCCGTCTCCGAGCCTCCTCTTCGCAGACAGGGCAGAGCGGGTCTCACCCTCCCGCCTGGAGGAGTGTGTACACGGGGTGCACCAGTGATCAGAAACCCCAGGACTGAGCAGGGGGTACTGAGGAGGCCGGCTCCTCCTCAGCTGGGGATGGGACAGACGGGCCTCACAGAAGCCATAACAGTGTGGGGGGCAGGCGGGTCCTCAGGGCAGGGGGGGCCCGTTGACCCCAGGGTGGTAGAAGGCACAGCTGTCCTCATAGCGGCAGTTGCCCTTCATCATAAAGTGTCGGCAGACGGGGCGGTTGGACATGTCTGAAAAGAGGGTGGGCGGTTAGGGAGGAGACGCTAGGGCATCACCACCCTCGCCACCTCCACAGCCACGGAGCCAGAGAACTTTCAGAGAGTGCCCGGGGTGTGGGGAAGGGCTGGGGTAGGAACAGCCACAGGCTGGGACAGGCGGCCTCAGGTTCAGCCTAGCACCCCGGGTAGTGACACTCCCAGTGATACAGGGGCGGGGCTCATCCTCACCTCCTCCATGGCTGTGGCCGCCATCGTGCCCTCGGTGGCCCCCTCCTCCGTGGCCAGGGCCATTATGGCCACGGTGCTCATGAGGAGGTGGTCCTCGATGATCATGGCCTCGGTGACCAGGGACATCATGAGGCCGGTGGCCGTGGGGTCCCCCATGTCCAGGACCTTCGTGGGGGCGATGTCCGCCATTTCCACCCATGCTCCCACCAGGACCTTCATGAGGACGATGGCCGCTGCCACTGCCCATGCCCCCACCAGGGCCTTCGTGGGGACGGTGTCCTCCACCCATGCCCCCACCAGGGCCCCCTCGTCCGTTTGGGGGTCCTCCTCCAGAGCGACCTCCTCTGGCTCCTCGAAATGGAGGAGGAGGGGGAGGAGGTTCATTTCCCCCTCGACCACCACGACCTCTATGGTATGGTCCAGGTCCAGGTCCAGGTCCAGGTCCCCCCCGCATCGGGCCACCCCGCATGGGGTCAGCAGGGCCATCCCAGAAGGGATCACCACCCCGGGGAGGGGGTGGGGGACCCAGGAGACGTGGACCCACTGGCCCCCCGGGGCCTCCAGGGCCTCCATGGGGACCTGTTAGGAAAAAAAAGGAGACAATGTTACACTCAGAGACTGCTCCCTCCCACCCTAAGCCATCTCCCCCCCACCCTACGCCACCTCCCTGCTCCTTCTGGTCAATCCTACACTATTACCAGACCACAGGTTAGCAGATAAGCCCATTATTCCAACACCGTAGTCACCGCCTACCTGGCATAGGTCCCCCAGGGCCAGGGGGGAAGTGCTGCATTCCCTTGGGGCCCCCAGGGCCTCCTTGTGGGAAACCATTGGCTATTGGGCCGGGGCCTAAGAGTCCATGTGGCACTGTTAATGAAAAGAGTCCAATAGTCAGCAAGAGGCTTCTAGCAGAGTGACATCCTTCCCACTTACGTGTGCCCCAGGGATCCCTGAAGACCAGCTGGCAGGGTCTAATCTCCATCCCATCCCCACGTCTGACCACCGACTGCATGCAGCCCAGCCCTGGCTGGCCCTGACCTTACCCAGCATCTGCTTGATCTTGTCTGAGTAGTCTGGTTGCTTCAGCAGTTCCTCTGAGGGGTGACTATTTGGGCTACCCTAGAGAGCAACAGTCCTCATCAGCAAAGAAAGGGAGAGCCCAGAGGAGGGACGCAGGAAGAGGAGGAGGACTGGGGTACGGGGAGGGGCGTGGCCAACAAAGCAGAAACGAGGATGAGGGCTCATACCATGATGGAGGTGAGGATCTCCTGGACACTGATGCCTCCTCCTCCAGGGCCCTGGGGGCTCTTCCCAGCACCCATGCTTCCCATAAGATTGGCCAGAACAGGAGGCAACTTGGAGCCACCTGCCCCATCAGGTGAGCCACCGGCCTCCCCAGGCTCCAGGGTCTCAACATATGGAGTCTCATCCATGGAACATTCCTGAGAGCAGAGCAGAGCAGTGAGGACACCACGGAATGAAGGGGAGTCACGCCCAAAGCTGCATCAGCATCCATCACAGCCCCGTCGTCACTTCACACTCACCTCGTCCAGGGGGATGAGCTTCGGGGGGACGGGCTCGTAGGGTTCAGGATCTGGCTCATGAGGGCTAGCATGAGTGCGGGGGGGAAGCAAAAAAAAGAATGATGGTCAAATTATTGATCCAGGCCCTCGAATTTCTTCCTAACCTGCACACTCTCCGTAATCAACCCAGGGCAGGCACCCCATTCCGCTCACCTTTCCTTGTTCAGGAAGAGCTCCTGAAGGATTCCTTTCTCTCGCTCAGCCTGGATGTACCGCTCCTGGCTGTTGCTTCCAGGGGTGACAAGAGGTGAGGGCAGAACCAGGGGCCGGGGGCACACCCACGGCACCTTCTCCTCCATGTTGTCATGGCTCAGACGCCGGGCCGTCTCAAATGCATGTCTGTCTGACAGTATCTCTCGCTTAGCTGCCTCGCCAAAGTCCTTGATCTTATTCACATTTACTATTGGCAAGGAGGAAAAAAGCAAGAGGAAGAGTAAGCACAACCAGCCCTTTGAAACGCTCTGTGCCCGCCTATTAGATAGTCAACTCGACTTCTAACCTCGTTCAGTTTCATCCAGTTCAAAATAGAAGTATTCCCTCAGCTTGCCCTCCTCAGGCCACGTCACCGTCTTCCTCTTCCTGCCTTTCCGCGTCAGCTGGCTGGGATCGCCAGGACTCTCCACTGGTTTTGCATCCAGAGCTCCTGGCTCCAAAGAGGCTGTAAGCAGGAGAGGTTTCAGATGCAGGTCCTTCCCCTTGGGAAACCCCCCAGCCTGGCCCAGCCACTGGACTGACCTGCGTCCAGCAGCTCTGGGACCTCCACAGGGGGAACTGGGGTCCCTGGACGGTCGGTGTCCATAGCCTCAGGAGGTGCTGGCTCTGGGGAAGAAGGTTTGGCTGTGCTTGGCTCGGTGCTTGTTTTCCCTTCAAATGGGCTTGGCTATTGTGAAAGGAAAAGAAGTTAATGAGCTGACAGAAAAGGTAAGGTCAAGGCAAGGCATTAGTGCGGGGTCTGGGGCAGTACCCCCAACAGTTCATATAAACGAAGATCTATGTCAAACACTGCCCACCGTCACCAGTCTGCATCAGACAAACTCCTTTTGCCCTCCCCAACTCCGAGCTGCAGGGTCCTTCTTTTTTTTAAAGTGTTTTTATTGATTTTAAGTATGTTTTTTTATTGATTTTTTACAGAAAGGGAGAGGGATAGAAACATTGATGAGAGAAACATCGATCAGCTGCCTCCTGCACACCCCCTACTGGGGATGTGCCCACGACCAAGGTACATGCCCTTGACCAGAATCGAACCTGGGACCCTTTAGTCCGCAGGCCGATGCTCTATGCACTTAGCCAAACCGGTTAGGACTGTTTTTATTGATTTTAGAGAGAAACATCGATCATCTGCTTCCTGCACACCCCCTACTAGGGACTGAGCCCACAACAAGGTGCCCTGACCAGGAATCGAACCAGCCACCACTGGGTGCATGGGACTACCACCTGAGCCACACTGGCCAGGGCTCCGGGCCCTTCCTTTGACTTTACCTTTACATCCTGCCACGCCTACCACCCAGGGCCCATACCTTGGCAGCTGTAGGCGACAGCACCTTCTTCTTCTTCTTAATTTTGATGCCTGGAACAGGGGCTGAGTTGAGCGCATCCAGGAAGCCCAGGCCCTCCATAGCTACAAAAGGAAGAAGCATAAATGGAACCATCATACCTCCTTTACTATCCTATTCCTACAGAACCAGTCTGGGCAGTAAAGTGGGTCTGGGCAGACCCTGCCTCAACCTGGGACACAGTTAGCTCAAGGTGGCCAGGAAGCATATGGACCGGAAATTCCTGACATTATACTCTATTTTTTAAAATATATATCTTTATTACTCATTTCAGAGAGGGAGAGAAAGAGAGATAGAAACATCAATGATGAGAGAGAATCACTGATCGGCTGCCTCCTGCACACCCCACACTGGGAAATGAACCGTGACCTCCTGCTTCATAGGTCGACACTCAACCACTGAGCCACGCCAGCCGGGCTATTCTCTTCCTATTAAAGGTAGGCAAAGCCGTGGTTTTGGATATGAACTAGAGTTCCGGCACCTGACAGAGCCAGCCCTGTGGACATGACAGATCACCCTGCCAGCTGGGAGTGCCCCTAACACAGTGATGGCGAACCTATGACACGTGTGTCAGAGGTGACACGCGAACTCATTTTTTTGGTTGATTTTTCTTTGTTAAATGGCATTTAAATATATAAAATAAATATCAAAAACTTAAGTCTTTGTCTTACTATGGTTGCAAATATAAAAAAATTTCTATATGTGACACGGCACCAGAGTTAAGGTTTTTCAAAATGCTGACACGCCGAGCTCAAAAGGTTCACCATCCCTGCCCTAACCAGTCAGTGAAGAGCACACCTCCCACCTCATCTCTCAGGTCACTAAGTAACCCTATGAAACAAGCTTCAGAGGTGCAAAAATTAAAGGGCACCAAGAAATCAAAGGAAAATGGAACATTAAAGAGAAGGACCTCCCCCGCCCCCATGCACCCCATGAAGAGTTTGCCCCCACATTCAATCCATTCTGACTCACGCTGTGGCGGGATGATCTTCACTTTGATCTCTTTGGTAGCATTGGGTGTTGTGTTGAGTGGCTTGTACTTCTTCTCTGCATGGGGAGCTGTGTCTCCTGGGGCAGCTGCTGAGCTGTTAGAAGAGGAACTGTCAGGAACACTGCCCTTCTTTCTGAGGCCACCCTCAGACCCAACCCACTCAGAAGTCCAGCACAGTCCCTACCTCTGACGCTTGAGGGGAATGGGCTTAAGGTTGTATTTGTCAGAAACCATCACTGCACTGGCATTCTTCTTCACAGGCACCAAAGATGGGGTCTCCAGCTCTAATCCTGGGGAAGAGACATGGGGTGGGGTTGAATTCCCACCCACCCTCTTGACTTCTTTTGTTGTTAAAGATTTTTAGTTGATTTTTAGAGAGAGGAAGGGAGAGGAAAAGAGAGAAACATCAATGTGAGAGCAACACATCGATCATGCCCCCTACTGGGGGATCCATCCCACAACCTGGGCATGTGCCCTGACCGGAAATCAAACCGGTGACCTTTTGGTGCACAGGACAATACCCAACGAGCCACACTGGCCAGGGCCACCTTCTTGACTTTTCCTCTCGGTTCATCCAGCTTTGTAGAATCCCCTGAGCTTCTCCTGAGAGTCTTCCTCTTTTCCCACATCATAATCCAGCAATTCCACCAGAAGGCCCTGGGTGTGCACATGCCCACAGACCCTCCCCCTGGGGCCTGCCAGCAGCCTCACCAGTGGAGCGGAACTTGGCATGACTGGGCGCTGTGGTTCGAAGAGACTTAGGCTTCTCCTTCTTCTTCTCTGGGGCCTCCTCAGCCCGGGGCTCAGCCTTCACCTCGGTTAAAGGTCGCTCAGGGGGCGTGGTTCGACCCTTTCCCTCTTCTTTTCGCTTTTTCTTATCTTTTTCTGCTGTGGAAAAACAAAGTAAAAGATTTTATTGAGATCAAAGAGAAAGACTGTCAGGTAGCAGTGAAGCAGGCTAAAGACACTGGAGGCCACATCCCATGGGAGATAAATCAATACGGGGACAAAGGACCTGGGAGCTCACCAGCAGGCTGGGCACTGCTCTGGGAGCGGATGACAGCCATCCAGTCGCTGACGAGGACGGAGGCCAACTTCCGGAGCTCTGAGGGGACAGAAAGAGGAAATGCCTAAATAACTTAAAATGTTATCTGTCCAGTAACAAAAAATAGAGATATCTGAACATTTATTATATTATAAAAACTACATCACTGCTTCATATATACAGGGTGGGCAAACATAGGTTTACAGTTGTGAGTACATGAAAGTTTATTCTTTTATTATTTACTTATTATTATTATTATTTTATTATATTTTTTATTTTTTTTATTATTTACTTTTTATTGTATTATTTATAAACCTTTTACCCACCCCTATATATTTCCTGTAATTGTTACAACTTGAAAATTTTTTTTTAAAGAATGGTGTATTGCCTGACTGGCGTGGCTCAGTGGTTGATCATCAACCTATGAACCAGGAGGTCAGGGCACATGACTGGGTTGCAGGCTCAATCCCCAAGTACGGGGGGGCGTGCAGGAGGCAGCCAACCAATGATTATCATTATTGATGTTTCTATCTATCTCCCCCTCAATACATTATTACTTTTAAAAATATATTTTTATTGATTTCAGAGAGGATGGGAGAAGAAAAAAATATTGATATGAGATCGTAACATTGACTCACCTCAATAGAAGCATAGAGATTAGTCACAAAATTAGGAAGTGGCAGAATGAATATATATATATATATATATATATATATATATATATATATATATATATATATTCTCTTCCCTTTCTGTTAAAATTAGAGAAAGGAGCCCTAGCCAGTTTGGCACATGGATAAAGAGTCGGCCCTCAGACTGAAGGGTTGCAGGTTCCATTCCAGTCAAGGGCACGTACCTCAGTTGCAGGCTTGATCCCCGGCTCTGGTCAGGGAGCGTGTAGGAGGCAACCAATTGATGTCTCTCTTTCACATCGATGTTTCTCTGCCCTCCTCCACCCACTCTCTCTCTAAAAAAAGAGAAATCAATAGAAAAAATATCCTCAAGTGAGGATTAACTAAAAAAAACCCAGAAACTAAAATCAGGAGAAAGGTAGCAGAGTTCAAGTATCTGAAGGGCCACTAGCTTCTAAAATGAACAGCATTGTTTGTGTTGTCCTGAAGGTGAACTTAATGCAAAGGACGCTAACTTAGCTTCATCTTACAAAAGACTTTCTAGGCAACCTTTTTAGGAAATCAATTAAGTATATCAAGGATGAAAAAAGAGCTGAAAAACAGACCAATTTAGGTTTGCGGTTTATCTAAAGAAAAAAGAGGTCAGAGAATTTTAAAGAATAGAATTTGTTGCTCTTTCTTTTTGTACTTGGCAAATAACATCTCTTATCTATGGCATCTCTCTTCCTGACAACATTTCCACTTTTGGACTCATTTAATAATGAGACTGTCATATTAACATGAAAACCTAACTTTTCAAAATAGTCACACACTGGCAATTTCTATACCTAAGGCAAGCTGAATCCCAATGTATTCCCAATGCAGGAAACCCCTAAAACCTTTTCAGAGCAATTGAGAGTATGGTCCAATGAGACTTCACTATAGTCAATAAGTACTAATTTCTGTATCCAAAGGAAGTATAAGAATAATTAAATCTATATTCAAAGAAGGCAGAAATATTTAGCCAGCCTCGTACACCTATGGACGAGGACAATGGGTGGGGGGTATAAGGATCCCAAGAAAACAGGGACAATATATCTGACAGAGAAGGAACAACAGATGTGCAATGACTTAATGGGCTTTCTGGGATTATATATTATGCTATAAATTATTATTACAGACTAGAGGCCTGGTGCACAAAATTCAAGTACTCAGTGGGAGGGGGGTCCCTCAGCCCGGCCTGCACGCTCTTGCAGTCCGGGAGCCCTTGGGGGATATCCGACTGCTGGTTTAGGAGTGGGCCTAAGCCGGCAGTCGGACATCCTTAGCGCTGCCATGGAGGCAGGAAAGGCTCCTGCCACCGCTGCTGCGCTTACCAGCCATGAGCCCAGCTCAGGGCTTCTGGCTGAGTGGTGCTCCCCCTGTGGGAGTGCACTGAACACCAGGGGGAGCTCCTGCATTGAGCGTCTGCCCCCTGGTGGTCAGTGTGCATCATAGCAACTGGTTGTTCTGCCATTTGGTTGATTTGCATATTAGCCTTTTATTATATAGGTTACTCTGACATGTCACAAAGATATTGAAGTATCTAAAAGGACCTAAAAACTGGGAATTAATACAACTAAAATAATTGAAAGGTAGGGGCCCTGGCCAGTCTGGGTCAGTTGGCTGAGCATCAAAAGGTCACTGGCTTGGGGGTACAACCAAGATGGCGACATAGTAAACAACTGAACTTGCTGCCGCGCACAACCACATTGAAACTACAACTAAAAGACAAAACGAATATCATCCAGAACCACGGGAAGGCTGGTTGAGTAGAAATTCTACAACTAGAAGGAAAGAGAAAAATGTATTGAAGCGGGTAGGAGGTGCAGAGGTGTGGAAGTGTGGAGGTACACAGGTGTGCGAAAGGGGGTGGCAGCTGTGTACGCTGTTGTCTTTTTCAACCGGGAGGGAGATACAAGTTCCCGACTGCTCTGAACTCCAGTTCCAAGTGAGAATTTGGGGACCCAGACTCATATGGAGAGAAACTAGACTGTCTGGCATCCGGCCGGAACACGAGGGTGGCTTACTCGCAGAGGTGCTTGCAGCGGTCATTATTCCTGCACGGGCCCGTGAGACACAGAGAACCAGGGACCTATCTGGGGGAGGGCTGATGGCCAACCATTGCTGTTAGCACGGCGCCGTGATTCCCTGAGACCACGACCCACCCAATTTACAACCCTACCCAAGCTGTGCGCAGAGGCTTTTGCATACTAATGGCCAGGCCTTTCTCCACCTAAAAACCTGTCAAACTGTAGCTGGCTCAGAGAACCCCAGAGCTTCCAAAAGAAGGCCTAAGGCTCGTCAGCAGCCTGCATTACTTCACAGCTGCGTCTCATCTGGGCACCTCCAAACCCCAAACAAAGAGGAGGAATCTGCAGATCTCTCTGTAGCTCCTGCTGGGTGGCCTCAGGCAGTGGCTGACTTTGCACATCCTTGAAGATCCAAGAGCCAGTCTACCCAGTGGTCAGAGTGGGACCATCCAGATTACAACTCTCAGATCCATAAGAGACACACTCAGGGGGCAGACTCAGTGAGCGCCAAAGCCCCACTGAAGCAAGTCTTGCCCCATAAGGGTGTCTCCAGCACAGAAGTTCTCCCACTGCAGACACAGCTGGTCCTCACAGCCAAATGGCCTGGAGGTCAATTCCTCCCAGTGATACCAACAGCAATCAAGGCTTGACTACAACAAGACTGTCACACAGCCCACAAAGGGGTGCACCAAGAGTATCCAACTCAGGTAATTAGGGAGGCTGAGCCACTGGGCCCTATAGGACACCTAGCACACAAAGCCACTCTATCAACACAGGGAAGCAGCCAAAATGCAGAGACAAAGAAACAGGTCACAAATGACAGAAATGGAGGAAAGCAAACTACTGGATATAGAGTTCAAAACCACGATTATAAGGCTACTCAAGAATCTTCTAGAAACCTCCGAGAAATTTAGTGAGACCCTCAAGGATATGAAAAAGGACCAATTAGAAATTAAGCATACACTGACTGAAATAAAGAATATTATACAGAGATCCAACAGCAGACTAAAGGATCCCAAGAATCAAGTCAAAGATTTGAAATACGAAGAAGAAAAAAACACCCAACCGGAAAAGCAAAAGGAAAAAAGAATACAAAAATATGAAGATAATGCAAAGAGCCTCTGGGACAGCTTCAAGCATACCAACATCCGAATTATGGGGGTGCCAGAAGAAGAGAGAGAGCAAGATATTGAAAACCTATTTGAAGAAATAATGACAGAAAACTTCCCCTACCTGGTGAAAGAAAGAGACTTACAAGTCCAGGAAGCGAAGAGAACCCCAAACAAAAGGAATCCAAAGAGGACCACACTAAGACGCATCATAATTAAAATGCCAAGGGCAAAAAACAAAGAGAGAATATTAAAAGCAGCAAGAGAAAGAAAGTCAGTTACCTACAAGGGAGCACCCATACGACTGTCCGCTGATTTCTCAACAGAAACTTTGCAGGCCAGAAGGGAGTGGCAAAAAATATTCAAAGTGATGAATAGCAAGAACCTACAACCAAGATTACTTTATCCAGCAAAGCTATCATTCAGAATTGAAGATCAGATAAAGAGCTTCTCAGACAAGAAAAAGCTAAAGGAGTTCATCACCACCAAACCAGTATTATATGAAATGCTGAAGGGTATTCTTTAAGAAGAGGAAGAAGAAGAAAAAGGTAAAGATAAAAATTATGAACAACAAAGTGACAACAAATACATATCTATCAACAAGTGAATCTAAAAATCAAGTGAATAAAAAATCTGATGAACAGAATAAATTGGTGAATAGAATAGAATCAGGGGCATAGAAAGGGAGTGGACTGACTATTCTCGGTGGGGAGTGTGGCGGGTACGGCAAGAGACTGGACAAAAATCGTACACCTATGGACGAGGACAGTGGGTGGGGGGTAAAGGCAAGGGGTGGGGTGGGAACCAGGTGGAGGGGAGCTATGGGGGGAGAAAGAGGAACAACTGTAAAAATCTGAACAATAAAGATTTATTAAAAAAAAAAAAAAAAGAAAGGTCACTAGCTCGATTATGGGTCAGAGCACATGCCTGTGCTATGGGCTAGAACCCCAGTAGGGGGTGTGCAATAAGCAACTGATCAATGTTTATCACTCTCTTCCTTCCTCTCTCTCTTGTCAATAAAAACTTATTTTTAAAAGAGGAGAGTTCAGCTGGCGTGGCTCCATAGTTGATCATTGACTTAAGAACCAGGAGGTCATGGTTCGATTTCCGTCAGGGCAATTTCTACCCAGACTCTGCCCCACCCCCAGCCTTCAACACACTATTATCTGTGTCCCTGAGCTGCCTGAATTGTACATATCCTCTTATATAATAAAAGGCTAATATGCAAATTGTCCCCTCGACCGGGAGTTCGACCAGGGGGCGGGGCCAGCTGGCCAACTGCCCACAGCTCCCCCTCAGGCTGGCCCCTTCCCCTGGCTGGCCTGGCCCTATTGGATCCCACCCATGCATGAATTTGTGCACCGGGCCTCTAGTAAGCATGTAAGTTCTTTGGTTAATCTCTTCCCGTCGCCCTTCCCCTTTCCCTCTGAGATCTGTCAGTTTGTTCCATGCTTCCATGCCTTTGGACCTACTTTATTTGTCAGTTTATTTTTTTCATTAGATTCTATATATAAGTAACATCATGTGATATTTGTCTTTCTCTGACTGGCTTATTTCACTTAGCCTAATAAATCCTTTATCTTAGAATGTGTTCCCAGTGTTTTCTCCTGTAACTAAAGGAATTTCAGAAAGGCTGGCCCAGGCCTGGATGCTCCCTCTATCCCAGGGGTGGGCAAACTTTTTGACTCGAGGGCCACAATGGGTTCTTAAACTGGACCGGAGGGCCAGAACAAAAGCATGGATGGAGTGTTTGTGTGAACTAATATAAATTCAAAGTAAGCATCATTACATAAAAGGGTACGGTCTTTTTTTTTTTTTTTTTTAGTTTTATTCATTTCAAGCGGGCCGTACCTGGCCCGCGGGCCGTAGTTTGCCCACGGCTGCTCTACACCAAAGGGCCAAAGCCTCTTTCTGAAAGGGCCTCATGCACTGCTCCCTTTAGACCAAGAGCAAACCTTACGAGGGGATCCACTCTGCTAATATCCCGCTCACTTGTGGGATACTAGGGTCTTGTGTTCCTGATTTATGCTGTGAGTAAAATCTTTGGGCCTGGAACCCTTGGGTACACACCTTTTTTTCTTTAAAAAAAAAAAAAAAAAAAAGCCTGTGATTTTCTGGAGCCAGGTTTTATCTTCAAGCCAGAACTGTATGGCCATGGCCAGGAGCTCCAAAACCCTTTGTCTTAGAAAAGAGAAGAATCTGTTGGTATGAAATATATGATATACTCCAGGAGTTGGGATTCTGCCCATGCCCTATAGGAAGGTGTCAAATGGCAGAACTATTATATTATATAGAAAAAGAGAAGACAATGACACTTTTCCCCAAAGAATTTTAAGTGTATGACTTTTGCACCATATTTTTAAAATTTTAGTTATTGACTAGAGAGAGAGAAAAACATTGATCTGTTGTTCCACTTATTTACACATTCATTGGTTGCTTCTTGTATGTGCCTGACCAGAGATCGAACCCACAATCTTGGTGTATTGGGATAACGTTCTAACCAACTGAACCATCTGGCCAGGGTGCACCAAGAGTTCTTAAGAATCAGCTTATGCCAAAACTGGTTTGGCTCAGTGGATAGAGCGTCGGCCTGCGGACTGAAAGGTCCCAGGTTCGATTCCGGTCAAGGGCATGTACCTGGGTTGTGGGCACATCCCCAGTAGGAGATGTGCAGGAGGCAGCTGATCGATGTTTCTCTCTCATCGATGTTTCTAACTCTCTATCTCTCTCCCTTCCTCTCTGTAAAAAATCAATAAAATATATTTAAAAAAAGAATCAGCTTATAATGGGGGGGATGAGGACACATTTGTAATACCTTAACTAATAATAAAAGAAAAAAAAAAAAAAGAATCAGCTTATAGCCAAGACCGGTTTGGCTCAGTGGATAGAGCGTCAGCCTGCGGACTGAAAGGTCCCCGGTTCGATTCTGGTCAAGGGCATATACCTTGGTTGCGGGCACATCCCCGGCATGTGCAGGAGGCAGCTGGTCGATGCTTCTCTCTCACTGATGTTTCTGACTATCTCTCTCCCTTCCTCTCTGTAAAAAATCAGTAAGATATATTTAAAAAAAGAATCAGCTTATAGTCCTTGGCTGGTTAGCTCAATTGGTTAGAACATCGTACTGGTACACCAAGGTTGCCGGTTCTATCCCTAGTCAGGGCACATACTAGAAACATCCAATGAATGCATAAATAAGCAGAACAACAGAACAATATTTCTCTATCTCTAAAATAAAATAAAGATTAAAAAAAAAGAATCAGCTTCTGGTTAAAGCATGGTACCTTATCTTACCCTCAATAGTAGAGAAATTAATAAATCCCATTCGAAATTGAGACCAGTAGACAGGGGACAGGGGACAGGTTAGAGCAGCGGTTCCCAACCTGTGGGTCACGACCCCTTTGGGGGTCCAATGACCCTTTCACAGGGGTCGCCTAAATACATCCTGCATATCAGATATTTACATTACGATTCATAACAGTAGCAAAATTACAGTTATGAAGCAGCAACGAAAATAATTTTATGGTTGGGGGTCCCCACAACATGAGGAACTGTATCAAAGGGTCGCGGCATCAGGAAGGTTGAGAACCAGTGGGTTAGAGGAACTAAATTTTCAAAAGGAAGAGAAAAGCAAGAGGAAGTACAAAGAGTAAGGAAGGAAGGCACAGTCCAAGGACGGGGACAGACGGGAACTAAGTGTAAGTATGGAGGAAGGCCTGGCCCCTACCTTCATCCTCACTTGACTTGCTCAGTTGCTTCACCAGTTTGGCTGTGTTGTTCTATGAGAAACGGGGAACAGCAGAAAGATAAATGCCAGGACAGTGAGGCCACTCAGAGTTAACAAGCCCCCAAAACACTCACAATCTTTTCATAGTCCCTTAACAGTGACTATGTGGGCATAGTCTTATTTAAAAACCTTTGTGGGGCCCTAGCCGGTTTGGCTCAGTGGATAGAGCGTCAGCCTGCAGAACAAAAGGGTCCTGGGTTTGAACCCGGTCAAGGGCATGTACCTTGGTTGCAGGCTCTTCCCTGGCCCTGGCCCCAGTCAGGTGTGTGCAGGAGGCAACCAATTCATGTGTTTCTCTCACATTGCTATTTCTCTGTCTTCCACTCTCCTTAAAAATAAATGGAAAAATATCCTTGGGTGAGGATTAACAAAAAAAAAGAAACACATCTTTGTGGGCATGGTTATATCCTTAGAACAATCCAGTTAGGTAGATACAATTATTCCCATTTTATAGATGAAAAAGACTGAGGCTCAGAAATATGGAGTGCCCCAAGGATACACACCATTTGAAGGAGATAAACTGAACCAAGTCTTCTGATTCCAATTTCCTATTTTTCCTACCATTCTACCTCACAGGCCCAAGATACACAGCCTCCTCAGAGTCAGTGTTAAGTTTCTCATCTGTCAGGCTCAACCAAAGAAGAGGCACTGAGGTAGGAAAGGCAGAAGGTACCTGCTTGAGATGGTCCACGGTGAGTGGTAGGTGCTGTAAGGTCAACAGAATTTGCTGCAACAGGGGAATGTTGTTGGTCGTCTTTGAATACGTCAACCAATTGTTAAGAAGCTTGTAGCCACCAACATCAATAAACCTGTAGGCAGGCAGGAGGAGAATCTGATGCCCTTCCTGGATTTTGGAAGGATCACATCCCACACTCCTCGTTCCCCACTGACAACCCAGGAACTCCGTCGCAGTCACCCAGATCCCCACTTACTTGACCAGTATTTCTGATGACTGGGTCTGCAGGAGAATGTTCAAGTAAGTGCACCGGCTCACCATCTTCCGTGCCTCCTTCATCAGGCTGTAGGAAAGGGGCAGGTTAGGAGCGGAGCAGCCACAGAGCGCCTCTTCTTCCCACAGCAAAGCCTCTAGCCTGTGAGAGCACCTGCACATCCCTGATCACTTGGGCACAGGCCTCCAGGAGGATGGGATGGATCCAGAATGAAATGAAACCCATGGGAGGATGGAAGAGAACTTGGGAGACACTGAGCCTCTGATCTGGGGGCGGTGAGCACCGCTGCTCCCCTAACACACAGGCCACATCTGATTCTGCTCGCAGGTAAAACGTCCCAACCCTCAACAACCAGCCTTTAGTGGCCTGTTCAGGACGGGCTTAGCCATTTGCTCCCCCTGGGAAACTTAAGGATCCCTGAAGGAAATGACAGTCTGGGGATGTGAAACCTGACCAACCCAAAACAGAACCAAGAATTCCATCACCTGGCTCCCTGCTTCCTTCCTTCCAAAGGGTGACTCCCTTGTGACGGTGGATATCCAAATAATCTCATTCCAATAGAGCCAGGAACCAAGGGCTCACCTTTTCCTATCACTTATTCTAAAATTACTGGATTTCAATCCTATCCCACTGACTTTCCCTTTCCTCTCCAGGAACACCTCGGCCTGTCTGCCTTAATTACAACACACAATATCCTCCACCCGCAACAAATTTGAAAAGGACAGACTCACCTGAAGATCTTGGAAATCCCATCCGCACTCTTGACTTCCCCATCTCGGTTAAGGAAGCTATCCAGGCCCTTGAGAAGCTCTTTGGGGTCTATGGGACCCGAACCCATGATCGAAGTTTCTAGGATGAGGACAAAACAAACCAACAGAATAAATGGGCGGCAAGGACAGTGCCACTATGCCCTCTAATAAATTCCATTTACACATTTGATAAAACATAGTGATGAGTTATTCAATTTATGTTCAACTACACTCACCATTTTTAAGAAAAATCAACAGAGACCATTGCCAGCACTGAGCAAACAGCCCTGGCAAGTTAAGCACGGCTACGACTAAAGGGAAGACACCCTTCTCTCCCCTCCCAGGTACAGCCTTCCTAGGACAGCTGAACTCCATTAGATAGTATAGCGCCGACACATTCCTCTAACAAAATGCTCAATTCTCAGAGGTATTTTTCCTTAATAAGTCCTGTCTCTCCTTCATTGCTGGTAAATCTGGTTTGAAAACAAAACAATACTGTGACTTGGTAAGAACTGGGCCAATCTTGGGTGTCGGGCTAAATGTGCTAAAAGTAATCGATTCCTTTTTATCTTAGCCCACAAGTGGCAGAATATGTGCTGCTTGCACCAGTCGACAATCTCGGCTAAAGTGATAGGTGACAGAGGAGAAACAAAACTTGAAAACAGAACCTTTCCTCAGGGGAGGTGTGGGTAGCTCCCAGAAATGGAGACAAATGGATGCAAAGGAAATCAAGCAGGTCCTCCTAAGCCTTAAATAGATTGTCTCTCATTAACCAAACACCGCACAGGTTTTTATTGGTTCAAAGAGCAAGGTCTGTGGTTTCAAACACAAAGATGCAAATCTGACACCCTATTCCCAACCACCTCAAAATCATATCATTATTCAAGATCTCTAAGAAAGGCCTGAAAGAATAAAGGTAGAAGCTGGGAAAATGCCATTACATTTTAAGTAGCAAGTTTAGACCAGATTAGAAAAAGAGTTAAACTGCTGATATGGGACAGAGAATTGTGAAGCAATTTCTAGGCTAGAAACCAAGTTCCAGAGAGGAAGTTGAGAATCAATATGGTTCTGATTGGTATTTTTTATCCCCAAAGCCTTGAAACACCTGAGAACCAAAAAAGAAAGCTACCTCAGTAATATCTGCATTTGGGAAATGCAGTTAACACACTGGGTGGGAAGACAGCAGGAGCAGCCCACCTCATGCACACTGCTTCTAGCGCAGCTAACAGACCAGCTCCCTGCAGCAGTGTGGGAAAATCAAGGTTCTACAAAGCAACTATATTTTGTACAGAAAGAGAAGTTTTCTTATAATGCAAATTAGTTCTCAGACAAAAAAACACACAACAATCTTAACCTTGAAGTCCTTCCAACAAAAAGGCCAGTAAATTCTGAACTGCAGAGGTCCTAACCACCTAGGTAAGAAAAGGCAGAAGCAGAGAGGAGAGGAGGCTGGTTCCTGAGATCATAAACTGTGGGCTGAAGAGGGGAAGGAGGTAAGAAATACTGAGGGGAGCAAATCTGGGTTAATTGTGCTGTGACTGCCACCCTGGGACCTCTACAAGGACAGCAGAACCTGAAGTCAGAGGGAAAAAAACACTGACGTAGCATACCAGGTAAGATTGAAGTGCTCAGGCCAAATCCACTGAACTGTGGTGGTTCTTATAGAGACAAACACAGGGATAAAGGAATTTTTCCCATGTAGTAATATACTATGTGATATATACACTATGAAGATATATAGATACAATAAAGGGAAATATAAAACAGATTTCCCATCTACTGGAGACTGAAAAAGCAATGAACAAATCTAAATAACATATTATCAGCAACAACATAAATACAATTTGACAAAAAGCCTTCAATTAAACTAACATCACTTCAAACCAGTCCTCCCTGAATATAGCCGACCCCACTTATTTGAGTCAAACCCAGAGTTGAATATACCTCACCATGGAGAACTCCCCTTTACATATTCAACTATCAGTTAAGCCAATAGGCCTGCTACCCTACTTCCTTCAGAAACTATAAAAAAGTTATCACCGGAGTTAAAATGATCCTTCACGTAAGAGGGCGGGAGACAAGAGATCAATTAGCACAGCGCTAAATTCTGTCCAGTGCCTTCTGTTTGGAATGGGACCCAGGAATTTTCCCATTCCCATTCATAAAAAGCAAGAATAGTCAAGAGAAGCTAGGAGACAAAGCAATAAAAATGTTAAATATTCACTTTTCCATTATTTTCCTCTATTATATTTTGGAAATACAATAAACAAAACTAAATTTTGTATCACAAGCACCAATCTTGTGATTAAAAGGTGAGTTTTCTCATGATAACTTTCCTACAGGAAGATTAGCTTTTACTCATTTAATATTAAGGACTCTGTGTCTGACAACCTAATTTCCCTCTTTTGAATTCAGTACATTTTGAAAGAAGTCCAAGATATTCAAGTGGAAAGGAATAAAGAACCTACATTCTTGGCACAGGCCTCCAGTAGAAAAGGCAATGAGCTGACCAAGGGCGGAGCCGTGACCAAGGGTCATCACATTACCTAGTCATATGGAGACTGCAATGGAAGCTTGAGTAAGTTTCCTGGAACCAAAAGTAAGCCAGCACATGATAAACTTTAATTTCCGTGCAGGCAGTACAGAAAGTGGCGGGAAGCACGCCCTGGCCTATCTCCACCTGGTCCTCTGCTGGGCTTTTCTTATGGAGGACGCTGCGGGCAGAGACCTCCACAGGGATACAGGCACTGGGGAGAGGTCTGCTGTTCTTACCAGAGATACAGTTTAAAAGTCCAGAAGTAACACCAATTCCTGCCTCCAAAATGAGGTATACTTGAGGGTTATTTCATTACATAGGGTGAAAAATGTTTAGCTTGGCTGTTATTCCATTCCCATCACCAATAAAACAGAACTTGATTGGTTCAGGACAAAAATTCTACACAAGTCAAGTCCTTTTTAAAACAACCACAATACTCTTCCCAGCAAAGGAGGAAGGCCTTTCCCTTAACTTGGAGGCTTGAGCATTTTTGGAAATGAAAATACTTTGTACTTAATCCCTTACATTCCCCTTCCCTTTGGTGTTTGAGGCATGACAGCATGACTCAACACTGGACTCAATGTCTCTGGCGATTCCCAAGGTTGTACCTTTTTCCTAAGTAGTAAGCCCCTGTACCTCAGTCATTTTGAAAACCTGGGTACAGGAGCTCACCAAAAGCTTATTCATAAAATCACCACCCTACCCCATCCCCACAGGAACTGATTCCAGAATAGAACTTTGGCCACAATCTACAAGGATCAGGTTCTCTGGAAGGATGTGGCTCTCTAGAAGGCTTTGTTTCCCATCTCCCATGTTAATGAAGATTTTATTCATCTCCTGCTCACTAGAGATCAGGAACCCCAGTGGCAAATGTTCAGCTCCCAAGGAAGGTATGCTGCAGAGGCATATGGCAAACTGCTTAAAAGATAAAAAAACTTGTGGTCAATAGACATGTGGAAGACACATCCCTCCCATCCACTCCAGAAGTTTAATAATTTGGGAATTCACACCCAGTAGAAAATTAGCCCTGAAGTCTCACCCAAGTCACCATGGCAGTTGTACAAAATGACTTTCCAGTTCTGCCTAGAACCATGATTCAATGTAGGACTTTAAAAAAGTAAAAGTATATGGAGAGATTGATAAAGATTTGACTTTGAAAAAGTAGAAGGAACAGGACACCAACTACCAACCTCAGGGCATGGTTTTTCAATATGCACCAATTGCTATAGCACTGCATGAGTTGAAAACGAAGACATTATTCTCCCATTTTAAGGAATTTCTTTTACAAAGTAAGGAAAGAAATTTTAAAAAGGTGGCTCTTGGGAATAAAAGAAATGAGGCTGTGAAATGTAATACCAGAAAGGTTTTGCTTACCAGAAACCGTAGCTTGCATCCCCCTGCCTTGAGTTTACAACTGC
Source organism: Myotis myotis (assembly GCF_014108235.1). NCBI lineage: Eukaryota > Metazoa > Chordata > Mammalia > Chiroptera > Vespertilionidae > Myotis > Myotis myotis. Next base: position 1,814,752 of record NW_023416331.1, on the reverse strand, counting down.
CGCCTCCTTCCCTAAGAGTCACTTCTCATCCCAGTACCAACGTACAGGAGCTAAGCGACTGGAGAACCCGATACAGCGCTGAACATGCAGCCCCGGCGGAGGGGGCATGAGTGATGGAGCAGAAATGCTGCAAGGCCCCCTCCCCCGGATGCTCGTTATACCAGGCGACCCGACGCAGGAGCCCAAGGACCGGGCCTGCGCAGCAGTGGCGTGGCTGCCATCCGGCCCCATCTGCCTGTTACCTGCACAAGCCCTGCCTGTCTCCAGGCCCCCAGGCCCCCAGGCCCCCTTTCCTACCCCTGGCAACTAGGTGGGAATACTTCCAAGCAGTTGTGATGAGTAAAAGGGGAAAAGCATCAGGCTGTCAGTTAAAAAAACTAGAGCTGCCCAAGCAAATGAGCAGCTTGAAGACCTAATTCCTGTGGGCTTTCTTGCCTTTTAAAATAAAGGCTTTAACAGACAATATTCTAAAGAAAGGAAAAGGTCTGCTCCTGGCTCCGCGCCCTGGAGTGCAGAAGGCACAGGCTCGGGGGAGGGGCTGCGCCTGCACCAGCCAGGACGCCCCTCCCCGGCGCTTCCGGCGCGGCCGCGGAGCAGGAGGCAGGCGCCATCTTGTCTCGGAGCCGCAGCAGGCCCCGCCGCCGCTGGTCACAGCAGAGAACACTTTGGGGGGGGGAAACACAGTAATAATCCCATCCCAGTCCCCCATCCTGAAGTCTTTGACCTATTTTGAATAAGAGCGTTGTGAAAGGAAAAGCAATTAAAAGATTAACAATTTTATGCGGGGAAGAACTAACTCGCAATTGAGGTTCAACCTACCATCGACCACCCCGCCCTCCGAACAAAGGAGGGGGGACTTGGACCCTCAACGGACAGGGTTGAGGACAAAATGGGAGACACAACCTGCAACACTGCTTGGAAGACAAAAGGACAAGGAAAGTCGCCATATTGAAGCAGGGAAGGAAAAGAAATCCTTTAACGACACAAATCTCCTAGAAAGCTAGCATTCAAGTGCACTAAATGGCTTTAAAAATTATACTCCTGAATTCCACATTTCCCAACCTCCCCACCCTCTATTCCCATCAAAAAGTATCGTTAAAATGTTAACCTTTTGCTTTTAAATAACTTATGCAATCTCCAACAATTACAAAACATTTAAACTATTATCTTGTATGTACTGGCACTAAGATTATATTTTGTCCCTTTTTAAGTGTCTTGCAATCTTTATTTCTAGATTGCCACCTGCTTTAACCACAAATATACCCCAAGCACATTACATTAAATTGAGAGGATTTAACAATCTAAGTCACAGCCAGCTAGTCCTTGTGCCCATCTCCTTACCCTGCAATCTTTATGTACAGATTGCTTATTAATCTGGCAAATTGAAAGGCGCCCTGCTCGTCTCACACACAAAGAAGTGGGCCTCCGGAGCACAAGATCCCCCATTTTTGTATGTGAGCTCATTAACCCTTTGGAGACTGCTGCCGAGGGAGGGCACCCTCCGAACAGAGCACTTGGCGCGGGCAGTCTGGCAATGGCTGGATTGCGAAGGGTTAACCGTCAAATCCTCCCTCGCTGGCCTCCCGCCTGAAGGGCAGGGCGGGCAGGTGGCGGAGAACGAGGCTTGGAGCCAAAGGCCCCTCTTAGTGGAGATGGACCGGCTCGGTCCTTCCTCCGTTCTCTATTTTGTTCTATGGTCTCATTTCCTCCTCTCATTATTTTTGGTTTCACCAAGGGAAACGTTGATTTCTTGTTGCAAGGCTCGTTTTTCAAAATTCGACACTTACTATCCAATTTTTTTGCGACGTCAGCACCTCGGGCTCAGGGGGAAGGGGGTTAAAATTTTGGAGAAAAAAAAAATAAAACCACCAACCAGAACCCAAAACTCTATTTGGGGGGCCTCATTGGATCAAAAAGTCTTTTAAAAAAAAACAAAGGCCAACTCAGCATTCACCCCCCCCACCCAACTCCATTTAGGGAGGGGGGGGTCATAAAAAAAAGTTCTGAGTTGATTAAAAAAAATAAACGCTGGATAAGTGGACTTGGGTGGGTTTGGGGAGGGAGGGTGGTGGATTATTTTTGCAGTTATGTGGTGACGGTCCTTCGGCCACAGATTTCAAGTCCCAAGCAGCGTGGGCTGGTGGGTGGGCAAAGAAGTGGGAGAGGGCAGAAGACACAGTGGTTGGGCTGGTGGCTGCGGTTCCCCTTTCCCCCCGCTCAGGATCCTCTCAAGGGCTTAGATGTGGATGCGGCTCGTTTCTTTTTCCTGGTGGCCGGCCTGTCTTTCTCCGTGAAAATTCAAACCTGGGATAAAAAGAACACAAGGGGAGGAAGAGGTAATCAGTACGGGCTGCTTGTTAAACACACCCAGACGACCGCTTTCGCGGTCTCAAACACCTCCGTGTCCAGTCCGGAACTTTATATAAGCCGAGGCTCTTAAGGAAAGCCATGCCAAATCCGTTTCCCAGGCCAACGCTCTCAGTAAAATCTTAACCCCCAACCGACAAAACACAAGAACTTACCTCTAAACGAACCCCAGAATGGCGGCTGTCCGCGCGGGCGGAGCCTTTTATATCCGGACACCACCCAATGCGCCCAAATGTGTTAGAGCGTTTCCCTTGTCGCGAGACATTGTGCGCGAGGCGTAAATTCATTGGCTAACCCGAAAGACAACGCACTAGCTGATTGGCTATCCTTCCTTCACCTTCGCTCAGCCCACTACCCACTTCCCGTCACTCTCTGGACATTTTCCCGCCTCCTCCTGAGGAGGCGGGACGCGCGTGCGCATAACCGGAGAGACTAGCGCCTCCCTTTCCTCTGCCTTCACCACTTCCGCCCCCGAAAATATTTCTCATCCTTGGTTGGCGGAACTGGGCCGGCGCATGCGTACTGTGGGAGCGTCGGCCAAAATCGCCTTCAAAATTGCTTAAAAGGCTCGCTCTAAGTATGAGACCTAAGAATCGTCGTGACTGGTTCATCAAAAACTCAGTTTTGAGGCCGAATTCCACTGTGACGCAGTTGAAATTAGCGTCTCTCCATGACCCGCCCCCTTCTCGCTTCCGTCCTGACGCAAGTGCGTGGCTGCCGGCCGCACTGCGGCGGGTCTTTGCCCCCGCCCTAGTCAGTTTCCGGGAGCATGCGCAGTAGCCTTGCCTGCCATTCCTGGTTTGGGCGTGCGTCAAGATGGCGGCCTCCGTGGTGAATAAACTGCTGAGGCGCCTTCCTCAGCTTTCGTCCTTCAGGAGTGCCTACGGAGTTCAGGTAACTCCTTGGAGCACATTTTGTACAACCACTACTTAGTTATGTCTTCTTGGTCGTCGCTCCACTTCTGGGGACCCAGGAGCGGAGACTTCCCCTAGTGCTTATGCCTCCGCTGTCTAGGCAATACTTTGCCTCCACCCCTCTCCCCTGCTCCTCCGTAAATCTCCGTGCATTTTTAGAAAACCCTCACCGGAGGGTAAGTTTATTGACTTTTTTAAAGGAAGGGAGAGAAACATCGATCAGTTGCCTCCCGTGCGCGCCCCCGACCAGGGGTCGAACTGGCAACCTAGGTATGTGCCCTGCAATCAGTAACCTTTGTTGTATGGAGGACGCTCCAACCCATTGAGCCATCCGGCCAGGGCAGAGAGCCAGGTTTAGATCCCATCCTCTTCCCAAATGGGCATCTTGGCTAAGCAACTAGGTGAGGAATGCCCCCTCCGACCCCGGCTCGCACAGCCAGCTCAGCTACACAGACGGTGTCTAATCTGATGCCCTGGGGTCCCCGCACCGACTTGCCCAGCCCTGCTGTCTCCCAGGAGAGCCAGGTCACATCACCTCCACCTGGTGACGGTTTCTCAGCCCTCCATCTCACTAGATCAGCTGGTGATCAGAGCCTTCGCGAAGGGTTAACGCAGTCCTTTGGACCGAGGGTTCCCTCCAGCCTCATGGACTCACCGTTCTGACGGTCCTTGGTGGGCCGGTGGGATTGGAAGGCTTGCCCAGCTGCCACTCCCAGGGGGACTGAAGAGTGGCCACAGGGTCACTGCGGAGCTAATGACAGGCCTGGTAGCTTTACAGCTGGCGTTAGGACTCAAATTTGCTCTTCCCTGTGGAATGTTGACCTTCAGCTTCTGTAAAGCTGGGGAACACAGTGACCCCGGACTGGACTGAGCTGGAGACGCACCTGCCCTCCCATCCCTTCCCTGCCATACATCTTGCTTCCAAGGAGATAGACACCCCCACTTTTTCTTTCTTCGCCCTTTTCCATCCACTAGACTCAATTCATCCCCAAAAGCATGAATACCTGATATGTGCCAGGTTTTTAAGTTGCCCTCCCCAGTAAGATGGCCTCTCAGTCACCTGTACTTGTTATCCTCTAATATTAGCATCTTCTAGGATCCAGTTGGAGATTGGGAGAGTGGTTGTTGATAATGTCAGTTTAACCCCAACAAATATGCTACCTTCCACGTGTGTGTGTGTATGTGTGTGTGTGTGTGTGTATATACATACAATGCTATATTCCATTTTCACAATGGATGTGCGTGCCCCTTCTCCCTGAAGTGTTGGGAGCAAAACAATTGGGTTTCTGCTTTGAGTTCATTTTTTTGTTGTCCCCCTTTTATAGGTTCCCCTCCAAACTCTTAGCACTGAAGCCCCCCTTGAGGAAGATTCTTTGCCCATTTCCCCTTATGAGAATGAACCCTGGAAATACCTGGACTCAGAAGGTAACTCTAAGTGGGGAAGGGAGGGTCCTGTGGGGTGTGAAATAAATGGACAGAGACACTTCCTTCACCCTAACATTTGTGGTCTTTCAATTTAGAATACCAGACCCGCTACGGTTCTCGCCCCGTATGGGCTGACTACCGACGCAACCACAAAGGTGGAGTACCCCCACAGAAGACTCGAAAGACCTGTATTGTGAGTTTCTGAGAGTGGCACATGGATGGGCTGGGAAGTGGGGGTGGAGACCACAGAGACAGTGGCAGTGGCATTTCTTCTGGCAGGACTTGGAACATCATCACCTCCCAATTTCTTCTCTCTACAGCGTAAAGATAAAGTTGCTGGGAATCCCTGCCCTATCTGCCGGGATCACAAGTTGCACATCGACTTTAGGGTAAGGAGAATCTTTTTTCCAGGATGAGGATTTGGAGCCTTTATATGTTGCTAAAGAGATTGCCTGGCACCCCTACACTCCATTTTGCACTGGCTTCCTGGAACTATAAAAATATCTTTCCTCTAGTCATTTGCCCTCCACTATGGACTATAGTAAAAAGCTTTATCCCCATGAAATTGACAGTCTAAATTGGCAGGCAAGAAAAGTGCTCGTTTCTAATGGGAGAACAATGCCCAAAAATTTGTTTTATCCATCACAATTATTAGCAAGTAGATTGGACTTTTTTCCTGAGGTTTTATTTCCTTGTCATGTTGATGGTTGGTGGCAGGCTGAGACTTGCAACTGGAGGGCAGGTACATAAAGCACTTTTTGGAAAAGCCTTCATTATGAGGAGGACAGGACTTGCTCCTTAAAGAATTAAAACCTTATAAAGCTGGTCATGGGAACGTGCTCTTCTGAGCTTGCAGTGAAGTAGTAGATCAGAAGCTGAGTGGCTGGTTACTACAGAAGTCGGAGGGCATGTGACTGTTCTCAGCCCCCCTTCTGACACAAGTTGTAGAGGAGTCCAATAGGTAACTTCTCAATTTCAACTGGGTACAATCTAGAATAATTAAAACATAATATGCTAATTAGACCGGATGACCTTCCAGACAAAGCTGGGGCTGTGAGGGAAACTGGGGTCCCCGGTGCCAGAGGGAAGCCAGTGCTGGCAGCCAGGGGAAGGGAGGCCTACTCTTGCATGAATTTCGTGCATCGGGCCTCTAGTTGGTTAATAAAAAGGTATTGTAACCAATTTTATACAGTTTATAATCACATAACAAGGGAGAGAGAAAAGTTACAAATTTAATGGTGTGGATGATTCTACCTGCCATTCCAACTCCACATGTACCTGCGTTTTCCTTGGGTCTCATTTCATTTGATTAACTTGCTAGCTGAGAGTCATTCTATATCATTAACTTTAAAATTGATTGGAGTCATTCATACATGCACAGTACAACATATACTATTTTTCTGGGTGATTTCAGAGAATGCCAACTGTCCCCAGTTTTTTTCATGAGGGTTGATTTCAGAGCCTAACCCCCAGTGAGGAGCATTCTCTCTGAGTCTCAGTGACAAAGTGTAGGGTGTGCATGTGAAGTGGGTGAAAGACCAGGAAAGGGGAACTGTTTGCTGGAGTTTTCATGAATGTGTCCAGTAAAGTGATGGGACTAAAACTGGGACATGGAGGAGGGCAGCATCTGGAGAGGCAATGAGGGGTTCAGGTCATCTGTGTGGTGTGTAGGGATTGTGCACTGCCAGTCTCTCAAGGTCCTGCTCTCCCCCATTCCTTTCTCCACCACTTTCCCCCAGAACGTGAAGCTCCTGGAGCAGTTTGTCTGTGCGCACACAGGCATCATCTTCCATGCGCCATACACAGGTGAGCCCTTCTTCCTTGTCCCCACCAGAATAGCTTTTCCTGGGAGCACTTTATTCGGTCAGACAATAGGTATGTGCCTCCTACCATGGCATAAAAAGTGCGATCGAACTTTTGAAAATCTTGGCTTACTGGGGATACTCACATGCTAAAAACAGTTGCATGTGGACAAAAGATGCAGGCTAGTGTCATTGTAAGCAAACCTTCTAAAGGTAGATCTTGAAACATAAGTGGTGGTGATTTTCTTTCTTTAGGGCTTTTTGTGTGTGTGTGTGTGTTAGTGGTGGTGGTGAGGTTTTTTTGTTTTTTGGGTTTTTTTAGAGAGGGGGAGAAAGAGAAATATTCACAGGGAGTGAAACATCAATCAGCTGCCTCTCACATGCCCAATCCTGGGAATTGAGCCCGAAACCTGGGCATGTACCTTAACCAGGAATCAAACCAGCAACCAGCCACACTGGCAAGGGCAGGTCTCTTCACTTCTACAGAAAGCTTTCTTGCCCTAGCTGGCTTGGCTCAGTGGATAGAGTGTTGACCTGCGGACTAAAAGGTCTCAGGTTTGATTCTGGTCAAGGGCACATGCCTAGGTTGCAGGCTTGATCCCCAGTGTGGGGCATGCAGGAGGCAGCCAATCCATGATTCTCTCTCAACATTGATGTTTCTATCTCTCTCTCCTTCTCCCTCTCTGAAATCAATAAAAATATATTAAAAGAAAAAGGCTTTCCTATAAATTTACAATCCTGTAAGTTCTTTTATACTGTTGACAATTCAATTAGATTTCCCAAGTTTGGAATTGTAAACTTAGTAATTCAAGATTACATCTAGAAAACCAAGATGGCGGCATAGGTAAACACCGGAGATTGCTGCTTAGCACAGCCAATTCAGGAATACAACTAAAAGACGGAATGGATATCATCCAGAACCACAGGAAGGCTGGCTGAGTGGAAATTCTACAACTAGAAGGAAAGAGAAAAGCATACCGAGACTCAGAGGAGCTGCGGTGCGGAAGTAAAGTACAGAAGTACAGAGGCGCATGCGGAGAGGGCTGGCGGCTGAGGACACGGTTGTCTTTTTCAATCTCAAGCTCTGAGCTCCAGTTCCAGTTGAGTCTCTGGGAACCCAGACTCATATGGGAGAAACTGGACTGTCTGGCATCGGTGGGAACTCGAGGGCAGCTTTCTCTCGGAGGTGCTTGCAGCGATTTCAGGGACACTGAGAAGCAGGGCCTCTGAGGGCAGCCATAGCTGCTTGCTCTGCCCTGTTGATCCCCTGGGACCCCTGCCCCACTAAGCTGTGCGCTGGCTTTTGCATATGAAAGACCTGGTCCTTTGCACTCTGAAAATTACCTAACAAACTGTAGCTGGCCCAAGGCCCCTAAGCAACTTGCATTGCTTGACACTGAGCTCCTGCTGGGTAGCCTCAGGCAGAGGCTAGATTAGCACCTCCTTAGAGATCCAGGTGCCAGTGTACCTGGTAGACAGAGTGGGACCATCCAGATTGCAGCTCCTTGGATCCATAAAGGACACACTCAGGGGGCAGACTCAATGAGCACCAAAGCCCCACTGAAGCAAGTCTTGCCCCAGAAGGGTGTCTCCAGCACAGAAGTTCTCCCACTGCAGACACAGCTGATTCTCACAGCCAATTGGCCTGGAGGTCAATTCCTCCCAGTGATACAGCAATCAAGGCTTAACTACAACAAGACTGTGCACAAAGCCCACAAGGGGGTGCATCAAGAGTGTCTACCTCAGGTAATTGGGGAGGCTGAGCCACTGGGCTGTATAGGACACCTAGCACACAAAGCCACTCTATCAACACAGGGAAGCATAAAAAATGTGGAGACAAAGAAACAGGACACAAATGACAGAAATAGAGGAAAGCAAACTACTGGATATAGAGTTCAAAACCACATTTATAAGGTTTTTCGAGAACTTTCTAGAAACCGCCGATAAATTTAGTAAGACCCGTCAAAAAGTCTGGTGAGACTGCTGATAAATGTAGTGAGACCCTCAAGAAATCTAGTGAGACCCTCGAGGTTATGACAAAGGACCAACTAGAAATTAAGCATACACTGACTGAAATAAAGAATATTATACAGAGTTCCAACAGCAGACTAGAGGATCGCAAGAATCAAGTCAAAGATTTGAAATACGAAGAAGAAAAAAACACCCAACCAGAAAAACAAAATGAAAAAAGAATCCAAAAATACGAAGATAGTGTAAGGAGCCTCTGGGACAGCTTCAAACGTACCAACATCCGAATTATAGAGGTGCCAGAAGAAGAGAGAGAGCAAGATATTGAAAACCTATTTGAAGAAATAATGACAGAAAACTTCCCCTACCTGGTGAAAGAAAGAGACTTACAAGTCCAGGAAGCGCAGAGAACCCCAAACAAAAGGAATCCAAAGAGGACCACACCAAGACACATCATAATTAAAATGCCAAGAGCAAAAGACAAAGAGAGAATCTTAAAAGCAGCAAGAGAAAAACAGTCAGTTACCTACAAGGGAGTACCCATACGACTGTCAGCTGATTTCTCAACAGAAACTTTGCAGGCCAGAAGGGAGTGGCAAGAAATATTCAAAGTGATGAATAGCAAGAACCTACAACCAAGATTACTTTACCCAGCAAAGCTATCATTCAGAATTGAAGGTCAAATAAAGAGCTTCACAGATAAGGAAAAGCTAAAGGAGTTCATCACCACCAAACCAGTATTTTATGAAATGCTGAAAGGTATCCTTTAAGAAGAGGAAGAAGAAGAAAAAGGTAAAGATACAAATTATGAACAATAAATACACATCTATCAACAAGTGAATCTAAAAATCAAGTGAATAATCTGATGAACAGAATAAACTGGTGATTATAATAGAATCAGGGGCATAGAAAGGGAGTGGACTGACTATTTTTGCGGGGAAAAGGGGTGTGGGGGATGCGGGAAGAGACTGGACAAAAATCATGCACCTATGGATGAGGACAGTGGGGGGCATGTAAGGGCAGAGGGTGGGGTGTGAACCGAGTGGAGGGGAGCTTTGGGGGGAAAAAAGAGGAACAACTGTAATAATCGGAACAATAAAGATTTAATTAAAAAAAAAAAGATTACATCTAGGCCCTGGCCGGTTTGGCTCAGTGGATAGAGCATGCCTGTGGACTCGGGTCCCAGGTTCGATTCTGGTCAAGTGCATGTACCTTGGTTGTGGGCACATCCCCAGTAGGAGGTGTGCAGGAGGCAGCTGATCGATGTTTCTCTCTCATTGATGTTTCTGACTCTCCCTTCCTCTCTGTAAAAAATCAATAAAATATAATTTTTAAAAAAAATGTAGGAAGTTTTTTAAAAAAAAGATTACATCTAGCCCTAACCAGTTTGGCTCAGTGGATAGAGCGTTGGCCTGTGGACTGAAGGGTCCTCGGTTTGATTCCGGTCAAGGGCATGTACCTTGGTTGTGGGCACATCCCCAGTAGGGAGTGTGTAAGAGGCAGCTGAATCGATGTTTCTAACTATCCCTCTCTCTCTCCCTTCCTCTCTGTAAAAAAATCCATAAAATATATTAAAAAAAAAAAAAAAAGATTACATCTATTCCCTAACTACAGCCACGGCTAAATCTGACTCACTGCAGTGTCCATTGGTTTTCAGTATCTATAACTGCTTCCAGGCTACAGTGGCAAAGTTGAGTAGTGAGACAAAGACTCTAGGGCCTACAATGCCTAAAATATATACAGAAACATTTTGCCAGGGCCTGCTAATATAAGATAAATTTGCAAAGAATAATCTGAACTTACCCTTTTGTAGATGGCAGCATAATTAGTGGAATTCTGTTTGTCAGGGAGTGTTAAAAAGTAGTTCGAAACTCCTGTCAAACTGTAAAAAACTGAAGAGACTCATTGCTACTCTCTCAGGTTGCCTTCCCTAGACCTGAAATCCTTTCTTCCTTTACTGAATTTTCTCTGTGGATTGACCTACCCAGTTAAGCACACTTGCCTTTTGAATTGTGTTCTGTTCCCTGTGTTGCAGCCTTTGCCGTTAAATGGCTTCTCTGTAGTAGCTAGGGACTCCTGAGTGTTGATCCCAGCTCTCAGCGAGAGGAGGGTTTCTTCCCATTGGGCAGGTGGGGAATTAGGCCATGGAGGGGTCAGGAGAATGGGTAGCCAGGTCTTCCAAAGCCAGCCCTCTCTCACCTCCTAGAAGTGGTATGCATTCTTTACTTACTGTGCCTGATAGGATGAGCAGAGTTACCTTTCTGTTCTGCAGGAGTCTGTATGAAGCAGCACAAGAAGTTGACCCAGGCCATCCAGAAAGCCAGGGAGCATGGTGAGTGTGAGGAGGGGTCCTGAGAAGTTTTGTTAGACACCAAGAAGGTGACTTCGGGCTAGAGAATAGATATAAATGTTCCCACCTACCTGAGAAGTTAGTACCCATCATGTTCTTCCAAATCTCGTTCATCACTTATGTCCCTTATTCCCTCTCCTGAGTCTGTTACCTTGTCCTTGTCCCCTTGTTCCTCCTCTTTCCTTTTTCTTCCCTCTTTTTTAGTCCCAGTGCCATAAGATGGTCTTTGTATAAATTTCTGGCCCTGGCTCCATAATTCCTTTCTATAAATTAGAAAAGGTGCCCCTCCATTATGGCAGATGCAGCGTCATGGCCCTGGCACAGGGCTGCACAGCTTGGTGGGCCAGAGCCCAGGCAGTACGTTAGCTCACACTGTGCCCCTGGCCACCTGGCCTTTGTGCAGTGTACCCAGTGGCTGTGACTGCTTCCTCCTTCCTCTATGGGTTGTTTTCCTTCCTGGGTCTTAATCTGAACGGTCCCACCTAGCTCCCTTCCCTCACTTTCTCTCTTTTTTTAAATCCCCTAGGTCTCCTTAGTTACCACATTCCCCAGGTTGAACCTCGGGACGTTGACTTCAGTAACACGCATGGAGCTGTGAATGCTACTCCACCTGCTCCCACTCTGGTTTCAGGCGACCCCTGGTACCCTTGGTACAGCTGGAAACAGCCACCAGAGAGAGAGCTGTCCCGCCTTCGTCGCCTGTATCAGGGCCATCTCCGAGAAGAGAGCGGCCCCCCGCCTGCGGCAATGCCTGAGGCGGAAGCCTCCACTGATCGGGCGGGCTCCCGGAATCCTCTGTAGGAGCCGTGGACTGGGCAGGGTGCGAGGGGTCGGGAGATAATGCCTAGGAATTACATGGTGGGGTGCACCCCGAAGAGTTGGGTTTGTTTTATGGCCCACGGCAGGTCCAGGCTCAGTGAAAGGAAATGATGGTTGTTGAAGAGGAGAAATATATCTGAGGCTGAGGGAGAGCAGCGGGGTGCATGTGGGAAACCCTAATCCCCCCGCAGTGCAACTAGATGGGCTCAACCTTATGTTGCTGCCAGCTTGGCTTTTCTACAATAAAGCTCTTCTGTCTGCGGATGAGTCTCTGCAAATGGGTGCTGCTGTGGGAGGGGACTGGTCAGGGGGGAGCCCGCCCAGCCTGGGACTCAGGACCAGAAGCCCCCTCGAATGGGCGCTGGTGCCCTTCTGCCCCGACCACGTTTGTGGGCCCCCGTGCCTGAGCCAGTCTCCTCGGTGCACCCCACCCAGCTGTTCCCTGGGGCCGGGGGCTGGGTGGGGCGGGGCGGTGGAGGGGCGCTGCTAAGGGCCGGTGCTGGTGAGGAGAGGAGGGCTCCGGGGGCGGGGATTGCGGGCCCTCCCAGCAAAGGAAATAGACCCCAAGGGGCGGGGCGTCAGGGCAGGACGGAAGTGACGCTACGCGGGCGGGGTTGGCCCTGCACAATGGGCCATGGAGTTCCCGTTTGATGTGGACGCGCTGCTGCCAGAGCGGATCACGGTGCTGGACCAGCACCTGCGGCCCCCGGCCCGCCGACCCGGAACCACAACGCCAGCCCGGTGACATCTCAAACCCACCCCGAGGCCCTGCTCTCCCGGTTCCCCTAGATACCTGGTCCCGGCACCACGCCCCCTTATCACAGACGATGACCCTCCTTTTGAGGTCCTGGCTCGACCTGTTGGTGCCCTTTCACCCTACACTTAGAGGGATTGATCTGCACTTGGATCTATGACATTCCACCCCTCGGCCGAAGGATGTGGTTGACCCGCCCTCTCTGCTTCCCCACAGCAGCCTCAGGGGAGGAGGGGGTGTGGCAGAAGTGCATGTTCCAGAGGGTGGGATGGGAAAGTCTGACTGGAAGGCAGCAAGGTCAAGTCCTGGTCTTCAGTGCTGAGCCTGGGTGGGAGCTGCGGCCAGGGCCCTGGGAATGACCGTCAGAGCCCTCGGCAGTGACTCTCCCTCTGTCCTCTCTATAGTGTTGATGTGCAGCAGCAACTTATGACCATCGTAGATGAACTGGGCAAGGCTTCTGCCAAGGTACTGGACGCCCGGGGACAGTAGATAAGGGAGGCCTGGTCCTTAGGAAGGGACTTGCAAAATGCCTGTTGTCTACCTGCAGGCCCAGCATCTTCCTGCACCCATCACCAGTGCATCGAGGATGCAGAGTAACCGCCATGTTATGTATGTGCTCAAAGACAGCTCCGCTCGACCGTGAGTGCCACACGCTTTCCATCGCGCACCTTTCCTCCCCAGCCCCTTTCATGTGGACTCTCTCAGAGAGCTGCTACTCGTTTGTTCATTATCCTCCCCATCCCATAGGGCTGGAAAAGGAGCTATTATTGGTTTCCTCAAAGTTGGCTACAAGAAACTTTTTGTACTGGTGAGTGCTATTGGAGGCTGAGAGTTCATATGCCTTGATTCCCGAAAACAACAGTTCTGAAGTGTGGGAGGTGGCAGCAATGTCTTGGTCCTGAAAAGATACTTGTTCTTTACCTCTTAGGATGATCGTGAGGCTCACAATGAGGTGGAACCACTTTGCATCCTGGACTTTTACATCCACGAGACACTTCAACGCCATGGCCACGGGCGAGAACTCTTCCAGTATATGTTGCAGGTATCACTTCTCTATTCACCAATCTGTCCAAAGGAAGAATAAAGGCCCCTTTGCTGTGAGCCCTACTCGCCTCTGCCTCCCCTTCCCCAATGTCCCCATGTCCTCCTATTCCCTTCCCAGGCTCCAGAGTTCTGTTGGCATGTTCTCCCCACACCTTCTACCTTGAGTCTCCTGTTCCCTGCAGAAGGAGCGAGTTGAACCACACCAACTAGCCATTGACCGACCCTCACCGAAGCTGCTGAAGTTCCTAAATAAACACTACAACCTGGAGACCACAGTCCCGCAGGTTAGAGGTCTCAGAGGGTGGATCCCCACTGAGCATTCACATTGAATTTATTTGGGGGCAAGGAATTGGCACCTTCCAAGCACATTCCCCATCATGTAGGATTCATTTTATACAACTAAGTGTTTGTTGTTGTTTTTTACCATGTCTCATTTTGCAGTTATTTTACTCTCATCTATTTTGATTCTTCATCATGACTGTTTTGTATACCTAATAATACGTTTGTGCCCCAAATATAGCCAACTCATTTTCACCTCCTTGTTTTTACAAAGGCCATTACTTACTAAATCAACATTTATTAAGGGCCGATAATAATATACATTTTCTGTCTTCGGGGAGCTTTGGTCTAAACCAGGGGTGGGCAAACTTTTTGACTCGAGGGCCACAATGGGTTCTTAAACTGGACCGGAGGGCCGGAACAAAAGCATGGATGGAGTGTTTGTGTGAACTAATATAAATTCAAAGTAAACATCATTACATAAAAGGGTACGGTCTTTTTTTTTTTTAGTTTTATTCATTTCAAACGGGCCGGATCCGGCCCGCGGGCCGTAGTTTGCCCACGGCTGGTAAACTGAGGAAGGTGGTTGGTTTATAAGTAAATGCAATATAATGTTAGTAATACTATCCATTCACTTAACAAATATTTATTGAGCATCTGACACTAGAAATATTTTACTCAACAAAACAGGTAAAAGTTTCTGCCCTTGTGGAGCTCATATTTTATTTTATTATTTTTTCCATGTGATTTTATTTTATTTTTTCTTAAGAACAGGAATTTATTTCATACCATTGAGACTCCAAAAATCATTATTGGCCTTTACCTGAGAGGGTTTGTCTTTTTTTTTAGTTACACGTAATTTTTTTGTTTTAATCTTTATCGTAGAAAGTATTATATACCCCCCCCTCCCCTCCCCATTGACTTATAGCCCGCTCCCACCCAAGCCTTCACCATCCTATTGTCTGTGTCCTTGGGCTACGCATATATGCACACAAGTTCTTTGGTTGGTTAGCTCCCACCCACCCACCCTCCCCTATCTTCCCACTGACATTCTGCACTCTGTTCTATGCTTCCATGTGTCTGGATCCACTCTGTTCATCATTTTATTTTGTTAGATTCCACATATGAGTGAGATCATGTGATACTTGTCTTTCTCTGACTGACTTATTTCACTTAGCATGATACTCTCCAGGTCCCTCCATGCTGTCTCCAAGGGTAAGAGATCCTTCTTTTTATTGCTGCAGAGCAACCCATGGTATAAATGTACCACAGCTTTTTATCCATTCATCTACTGATGGGCACATGGGCTGTTTCCAGATCTTAGCTATTATAAATCGTGCCGCTAGGAGCATAGGGGTGTATACATTCTTTCTGATTGGTGCTTCAGGTTTCTTAGGATATATTCTTAGAAGTGGGATCACTGGGTCAAATGGCAGTTCCATATTTAATTTTTTTTTCCATATTTAATATTTTGAGGAAACTCCATACTGTTTTCCACAGTGGCTGCACCAGTCTGCATTCCCACCAGCAGTGCACTAGGGTTACCTTTTCTCCACATCCTCACCAGCAATTGTCATTTGTTGATTTGTTGATGATAGCCGTTCTGACAGGTGTGAGGTGATAACTTAGTGTTGTTTTAATTTGCATTTCTCTGATGATCAGTGACTGTGAGCATTTTTTCATGTCTTGGCCTTCTGGTCCACTTTGGAGAAGTGTCTATTAGGTCCTTTGCCCATTATTTAATTGGATGATTTGTCTTCTTTTTGTTAACTTGTATGAGTTCCTTATATGTTTTGGATATTAACCCTTTATCAGATGTACCATTACCAAATATGTTCTCCCATGTAATGGGCTCCCTTTTCATTTTGTTGATGGTTTCTTTTGCTGTGCAGAAGCCATTTATTTTGACGTAGTCCCATTTTTTAATTTTCTGTTTAGTTTCCTTTGCCCCAGGAGATGTATCCATAAACATATTGCTATGAGTGATGTCTGAGATTATGCTGACTATGGTTTCTTTTAGAATTTTTATGGTTTCACGACTTACATTTAAGCCTTTTATCCGTTTTACGTTTATTCTTGTATATGGTGTAAGTTGATGGTCTAGTTTCATTTTTTTGCATGTATCTGTCCAATTTTCCCAACACCATTTATTGAAGAGACTGTCTTGACTGCATTGTATGTCCTTGCCTCCTTTGTCAAATATTAATTGAGCATAGGGGCTTGGGTCAATTTCTGGGGTCTCTGTTCTGTTCCATTGATCTATATGCCTGTTCTTGTGCCAGTACCAGGCTGTTTTGATTACGGTGGCTTTGTAGTATAACTTGAAATCTGGTATTGTGATTCCTCCAACTTTTTTTTTTTTTCAAGATTGCTGCAGCTATTTGGGGTCTTTTTGGGTTCCATATAAATTTTTAGAGTATTTATTCCAGATCTGTGAAATATGCTGTTGGTATTTTAATGGGATGCATTGAATCTATAGATTGCCTGGGTAGTATGGACATTTTCGTGATGTTGATTCTACCAATCCATGAACACATATGTTCCTCCATTTGTTTATATCTTCCTCTGTTTCTTTTTCCAATGTCCTGTAGTTTTCTGAGTACAAGTCTTTTACCTTCTTGGTTAAATTTATTCCTAAATATCTTAAATTTTTTGTTGCAGTGGTAAATGGGATTGTTTATTTAGTTTCTCTTTCTGAGAATTCACTATTGGTGTATAAAAAAGCCATCAACTTCTGGGTGTTGATTTTGTATCTTGCTACATTGCCAAATTCATTGATTAAATCTAGTCGTTTTTTGATGGAGTCTTTAGGGTTTTTTTTTAATGTGCAGTATTATGTCAGCTGTAAATAATGAGAGTTTTAATTTCTCCTTTCCAATTTAAATACCTTTTATTTCTTCTTCTTGTCTGATTGCTGTGGCTAGGACTTCAGTATTATGTTGAATAAGAGTGGTGAAAGTTGCCCTAACCGGTTTGGCTCAGTGGATAGAGCGTCGGCCTGCGGACTGAAAGGTCCCAGGTTCGATTCCGGTCAAGGGCATGTACCTTGGTTGCGGGCACATCCCCAGTGGGGAGTGTGCAGGAGGCAGCTGGTCGATGTTTCTCTCTCATCGATGTTTCTAACTCTCTGTCCCTCTCCCTTCCTCTCTGTAAAAAATCAATAAAACATAAAAAAAAAAAAAAAAAGAGTGGTGAAAGTGACATCCTTGTCTTGTTCCTGTTCTTAGGGGAAATGGTTTTAGATTTTGTCCATTGAGTATGATGTTGGCTGTAGGTTGTCATACATGGCCTTTATCATGTTGAGGTATGCTCTCTCTAGTCCCATGTTGCTGAGAGTTTTTATCAAAAATGGGTGTTGGATTTTGTCTAATGCTTTTTCTTTTTTTTTTTTATTGTGGCATGCATTTAATTAACTTATAAAATGTTAAAGAGAAATATTTCACATGAGTAACTTTTATAAAGTTTTATTATGGTACTAGAGGCCCGGTGCACAAAATCGTGCATGGGGGGCGGTCCCCTCATCCTGGCTTGCACCCTCTCCAATCTGGGACCCTCCAGACATCCCTCTCGCAATCTGGGACCACTGGCTCCTAACTGCTCACCTGCCTGCCTGCCTGATCACCCCTAACTGGCCTCCCCTGCTGGCCTGATCACCCCTAACTGCTTCTGCCTCGGCCACCACCACCGTGGCTTTGTCCGGAAGGAAGGCAGGCAGGATAACTGGAAGATGTCCAGTCGACCCAGTCTAATTAGCATATTCTTCTATTAATATAGATAGCTTGTGAAAATGAAAATAAATTACAAAAGGAAAAAAATTACTCATTTATGGGAAAAATACCATGTACAAAAGTAAAAATCTGTATCAAAGGCATAAATTTAAGTTCCAATAAATCCACCAATAACCTAGATCCTGACCCCAGCTAGTTTTTGTTTGTTTTTAAATATTTGTATTGATTTTTAGAGAGAGAGGATGGGAGATGGAGAAAGAGAAACATGATGCGAGGGCAGAACATCAATCAGCTGCCTCCTGCACGTGCCCTAGTGGGGATAGAGCTGTAACCAAAGTAGATGCCCTTGACCGGAATCAAACCCAGGACCCTTCAGTCCACGGCCAATACTCTCTCCACTGAGCCAAGCTGGTTAGGGCTAACATCAACTTCTTAAGTCATTTAAAACACTGAGAAGGCAGTATTAAACTTTTCATTATAATTAAATATTCAGAATAAACTTCGATTAAATCAGTTTTCATTTAACAGTTAAATATTTAGGAACTAAATAAGTTGTACTTCATTAGTTATGCAAATAATAGAAATATTTAAGAGTGTTGGTGGTTGGTAAAAGAATGTCAGTTGCCCAATAAATGTGAAAGATGAATGAACAGGAAATTAAACAGAGTATAATTAGTTGTGGATAATCTTTCCCCCATACAAAGTCTCCCTGGACATTGAGTTCATCCAGTGATTGGCAGATGGGCTATCCATCATCTGACACCCTGGCCAACAACCCTGAAATCATTAACTTTCTGCCCCCCCCAGCAAAGACCCTCAGGATACAAGTGCTCCCTCCTAGCTGAGAATCCACTCTGGGGAATAAGGTAAACAGACACGAAGGCAGCTGGGCCAGCCTGGCCCAAGTCTCTCTAGCGGTGTCCACGCTGAGCATCGCAGCACTTATAGAAGGTGACCATTGGCACATCTGCAGTGCGGGTCTGAAGCTGCGTAAAATAGGCACAGGATGTTCACATTTGGGACATGGCTCAGCAGCAGAGAACACGTTCTCCCGGCAGCTGCTCCACCAAGCACATCATCTACTTCTTTCACCTTTCGATACTTCCGATTTGTTACCTTACGAGTGATGTTGTGCACGTGGGGGCAGCACTGTCCCTCTTCCACGACGAGCCCATTCTCCCAGCCCATACAGCTTGACAGCCCACCCTCAGGCTCCCACTGGTTCCTGCAGCTCCAGTGGCCACCTCCCCAATGCTGTTTCTGCATCTGTTGATATGATCATGTGATTTTTGTCTTTCAATTTGCTTTTGTAATGTATCACATTTATTGATTTGCAAATATTGTACCAGTATTGCATCCCTGGGATAAATCCCACTTGGTCATGCTTTATGATCTTTTTCAAAATTGCTGGATCCGATTTTATAATATTTTATTGAGGATTTTAGCATCTATGTTCATCAGGGATAATGGCCTTTAATTCTCTTTCTTTGTAGTATCTTTACCTGGTTTTGTAATTAGGGTAATGCTGGTCTCATAAAAAGAGCTTGGAAGTGCTCCTTCCTCTTGGATGTTTTGGAATAGTTTGAGGAGTATAGATGTTAGTTCTTTTTTGAATGTTTGGTAAAACTCCCCTATGAAGCCTTCCAGACCAAGGCTTTTGTTTACTGGGAGTTTTTTTTATTACTGTTTTTATTTCATCAGCTATTATTGGCCTATTCAGGTTTTCTGATTCTTCCTGATTCAGTTTTGAGATATTGTATTTTTCTGGGAATTTGTTCATTTCATCCACATTATCTAGCTTGTTGGCATATAGTTGTTCATAGTATTTTTTTACAATCTTTTGTATTTCTGTGGTGTCAGTGGTTACTTCTCCACTTTTGTTCCTGATTTTCTTATTTGGGTCCTCTCTCTTTGTTTTTGTTTTTTAAAAAAATATATTTTTATTGATTTCAGAGAGGAAGGGAGAGGGAGAGAAAGATAGAAACACCAATGATGAGAGAGAACAACTGATCAGCTGTCTTCTGCATGTCCCCTACTGGGGAATCAAAGCCACAACCCAGGCATGTGCCCTTAACCAGAATAAAATCAGGGACTTTTCAGTCCACAGTCTGACGCTCTATCCGCTGAGCCAAACCAGCTAGGGCTCTCTTGGTTTCTTTTTTTAAAAATATATTTTATTGATTTTTTACAGAGAGGAAGGGAGAGAAATAGAGAGTTAGAAACATCGATCAGCTGCCTCCTGCACACCCCCTACTGGTACATGCAACCAAGGTACATGCCCTTGACTGGAATTGAACCTGGTACCCTTGAGTCCGCAGGCTGATGCTCTATCCACTGAGCCAAACCGGTTAGCGCTCTCTTTGTTTCTTGATGAGTCTGGCTAATGGTTCATAAATCTAGTTTATCCTTCAAAGAACCAGCTCTTGGTGTCATTGATTTTATATATATATATTAGTCTCTGTCATTTATTTCTGCTCTATTTTTTATTTCCTTCTCTCTACTTATTTTGGGCTTTTCTTGTTGTTCTCTTTCTAATTCTTTAAGTTGTAGGTTTAAATCATTATTATTTTTTCTTGTTTTTTGAGGTAGGCCTGTAGTGCTATGAACTTCCCTCTCAGGACTGCTTTTGCTGCGTTCCTAAGATTTTGGGTGGTTGTGTGTTCATTTACATTTGTTTCTAGGAAGTTTTTTATTTCTTTCTTGATCTCATTGGTAACCCATTGATCCTATATAATAAAACCCTAATATGCAAATTGACTGAACAGCGGAACGACTGGTAGCTATGATGCACACTGACCACCAGGGGGAGATGCTCAATGCAGGAGCTGCCCCCCGGTGGTCAGTGTGCTCCAGAGGGAAACAGTGCTAAGGAGTAGCGAGCCCGGCTTCTGGATGAGTGGCACTCCCACAGGGAGAGTGCTGCTCAGCCAGAAGCTGTGCTCATGGCTGGCAAGCGCAGTGGCAGTGGTGCGAGCCTCACCCACCTCTGCCATAGTGCTAAGGATGCCTCTGGGGATGTCCGACTGCCAGCTTAGGAGAGTGGGTCTAAGCTGGCAGTTGGACATCCCCTGAGGGGTCCTGGACTGTGAGAGGACAGGCTGGGCTGAGGGACCCCTCTACCCCCACCCCAAGCGCATGAATGTCATGCACCAGGCCTCTAGTTGTTTAATAACATGCTATTTAGCCTCCATGTATTTGAATGTTTTGGGGTATTTTTACTGTAGTTGATTTCTAATTTTTTTCTACTGTGATCTGAGAAGATGCTTGATATGATTTTAATCTTGAACTTGTAGAGACTTGTTTTGTGTCTAAAAATGTGGTCTATCTTTGTGAATGACCCATGTGCACTTGGAAAGAATGTATATTCTGCAGCTGTGGGGTGAAATGTTCTATAAATGTCCATTAAATCCATCTGATCCAGTGTGTCCTTTAGAGTGACTGTTTTCCTTGTTAAGTTTTGTCTGGAAGATCTATCCAGTGAAGTCAGTGGGGTGTTAAAGTCCCCTACTATGATTGTATTGTTGTCAATTTCCCCTTAAAGTCCTCCAGAACTTCTTTTTTATATATTCAGGTGCTCCTATATTGGGTACATATATGTTTACCAGGGTTATAGCCTCTTGTTGGATCGATCCCTTTGGTATTATGTACTGACTTTTGTTGTCTCTTTGTGATGGCCTTCATTTCGAAGTCTATTTTGTCAGATGTGAGTATTGCTACCCCAGCTTTTTTTTTTTTTCATTTCCATTTGCATGGTAAACTTTTTTTCCATCCCTTCACTCTATCCTGTGTAAGTCTTTTGTTCTGAGGTGGGTCTCTTGTAGACAGCATATAGTTGGGTCATATTTTTGTATCCATTTAGCTACCCTATGTCTTTTTTTTTTTTTGATTACAGGTGTTTTTGCTGATTGCAATAGTGCATGCCTAATGTTTGAAAAATTAGCCTTTCTTCAAGCTAGCTAAGAGAACTGAGAAAGAATCTATTATGGAAACAATTCATTTCAAAATTAACTGTCATAGTATAAGACATTTGCAGAATAATCTTCAAAGATCAACTTACTTCAATGTCCTGGGCGTGGTGAGTTGTAAGATGAGGAAGCCAATATGCCCCTTTTCAGACTTTTATTTGTCCTCTTTGGAAAGTCTGGGTAGATGCTGTGGAGGAGAGCAGGTCTGGGAGACGTGACCAAGAGTCCAACACTGGGACATTCCTGACTCTCTGGACCTAAGCAGCCATTTTTCTCCTGAAGAGCCAGCCCCTCCCAGCAGTCTCAAGACAGCTCTACCCTATGTCTTTTGATTGGAGCATTTAATCCATTTATATTTGATAGGTACTTATTTATTGCCATTTTAATTCTGTATGCCTAGGTTTCTCTCTCTATTTCTTCTTCCAGTTACAGAAGTCCCTTTAGCAATTCTTCAAATGCTGGCTTGGTGGTGATGTTTCCTTTAGCGTTTTTTGTTTTTTTTCTGGGAAGCTCTTTATTTCACCATCTATTTTGATTGATAGCCTTGTTGGACATAAAGTGGGGCCTTGACTTACGAGTTTAATTCGTTCTGAGACCGAGCTCATTAAGGAGCTCGTTAACTCAAATTACTCTGTCAACTCAATGCAAAAATCGGCAGAGAGACAGCTGGCATCTCAAAAAACTCTTTAGTCGGGACACTCATAAGTCAAGGCCCCACTGTAGTAATATTGGTTTCAGGTCTTTGCTTTCCATTACCTTGAGTACTTCATGCCATTCCCTTCTGGCCTACGGAGTTTCTGATGAGAAATCAGATGCCAGCCTTATGGAAGCTCCATTGTAGGTAACAGTTTGGTTTTCTTTTGCTGCCTTTAAGATTCTCTCTTTGTCTTTAATTTTTGGCATTTTAATTAAGATGTGTCTGGGCGTGGGTCTGTTTGGGTTTTTCTTGCTTGGGACTCTCTGTGCCTCCTGAACTTGTGTGACTTTTTCCTTCACCAGGTTAGTGAAGTTTTTTGCTGTTATTTCTTCAAACACATTCTGTATCCCTTTCTCCCTTTTTGCCTCTTCTGCCACACCTGCTATTCTAATATTGTTACATTTCATGTTGTCCCATAGTTCCCTTAAGCTGTTCTCCTTTTTTTAATTGTTTTTTTCTTTTTGGTTCTCTGATTGTGATTTTTTTTCAACTCTGTCTTCTAATTCTCTATTCCAATCTTCATCTTCCCCAAATCTACTCTGTATTTCTTCCAGTGTGTTCCTTATTTGTGCTATGTCATTCTTTATTTCTGTTTTCATATTTACTATATTTTTTTCGCATCATTATTCTGAACTCTATCCTATATAATAAAACCCTAATATGCAAATTGACTGAATGGCGGAATGATTGGTCACTATGACGTGTACTGTCCACCAGGGGGCAGACCCTCAATGCAGGAGTTGCTCCCTGGTGGTCAGTGCACTCCCACAGGGAGAGTGCCATTCATCCAGAATCTGGTTCACAGCTGGCCAGTGCAGTGTTGGTGGCAGGAGCTTCTCCTGCCTCTGCTGCAGGTCGGTGGTAAGGAGCGAGGGGTCCTGGACTGTGAGAGGTCACAGGCCAGGCTGAGAGACCCCTCCCCACCAGTGCATGAAATTTCTAGTGCCGCTAGTATCAGATAAATTTCTTATTTCTTTTCATTTATCTCTTCTTCTGAAGAATTCTCTTGTTCTTTCATTTTGGGCTTGTTTTTTTTGTCTCCTCATTTTGCTGCCTATTTGGGTTTGTGACCATGTATTAGGTAGATCTGCTATGCCTCTCAAATGTGTTTCTGACTATGTAGATCAGGGAAAGACTCAAAGCCTCCAGAGCAGCGGTCACCAACCTTTTGGACCTCACGGACCACTGGTTAGTGACCACTGCTCTAGAGACCACCTGTGCCTGAAGAATGATTGGATTCAGTCTTGAGTAGTCCTCAGGCAATGGTCCACAGGTGTGGCGAGTTTTTCCAACAGGGTGGGGCAATTGCTTCTGCCTGGAGGCTAAATTGTTAGTCTCTTTTTTAAAATATATTTTATTGATTTTCCACAGAGAGGAAGGGAGAGAGATAGTTAGAAACATCGATCAGCCGCCTCCTGCACATCTCCTACTGGGGATGTGTCCGCAACCCAGGCACATGCCCCTGACCGGAATCGAACCTAGGACCTTTCAGTTCGCAGGCCTACGCTCTATCCACTGAGCCAAACCGGTTTCGGCAATTGTTAGTCTCTTAATGTGCCTCAGGAACTCCACAGGGAGGGGAAAGGTGTTTTCCAATAGGGTGGGTCAAGTTTCCCCCAGACAAAACCACCTGGGTAGCAAATATCTGCCTGAGAAAGAAGCTCTCCGCATGGTGACAGAATGACTCAGCACAGGAAACCAGGGTGCCTGTCTTCTGAGCTCTAACCTAGAGCCCCCAACTCTGGCTTCTGCTCCAGTTCACTCTGCCCTCCCTCTGCCGGAGCACAAGAAATTTTGTATGTTGGCCCTTTAAGAGGATGCCTGTATTTCTAGCTGTCTCTCCCTGGCTGACAGCAACCCTGCTGCTTTTCAGAGCGGGATGGTATGCTGGCACCGTTCTCAGTTCTGGTGCTCTCTGCTAGGGCGTTTAGCTTGGGATTAGACCCCAGAGTTCTCAGTAGAACCCCCCACAGCCGAGACGTCTCTCTGGAACTTCAGCTGCTGTCTGTGGGTGCCGGCCTGCCCTTTCATGCCTCTGCCCTTTCTACCAGTCCCTACATGGTCTCCATTTTTCATCCTTGGTTATGAAGGTTCTCTCCAGCGAGTCCTCAGTTGATTATTCAGGATTGTTTTTGTATTTTAGTTGTAATTCCAGTTTCGTTCTGGGAGCATGTCTGTATAGCATCCACTTACTCTGCTTCTCTTTAATCTCCTGGAGTTTATATTTTAGTTGAGGATACAAACAAGTTTATCCTGTGCTTGATTATAAGTGCTCTGGAGAGATTAGAGCCAGTGAGAGGGCTTGGGTTTGCGTGACGGGGATGGAGTTGTGTGGGATTACAAGTTTAAATGGCATAGGCAGGGAAGTCTCCCTGAGGAAGTGTCAGTTTAGGGATAAGTTAAAGGAGGTGAAAAGAAGAGCCAAGTAGTATCTGGAGGGAAGGGCTAGCAGAGCCCCTGAGGCGGGACTGTGCCTGGAAGAGTGAGCTGGCTGGTGTGACTGGAGCACTGTCAGTGATGGGCTGGGGCGGCGACTGATGCAATCAGCTGTAATGGCAGGAAGGACATTTGAGCCTTATGGCCATTTCAGTCTTTGGTTTTTACTCTGTGAAAAAAGGAGCCATCATAGGGGTTTGAGCAGAGGGATGACATTATCTGACTTAATCAGATCACTTTGGCTGTTAAAAATAAGCAGCAGCTGCCCTGGCTGGCATGGCTCAGTGGTTAGAATGTTGACCCATGCACCCGAGAGTTGTGGGTTCAATTCCTGGACAAGGGTGCAAACCTGGGTTGCAGGTTTGATCCCTATGTCGAGTCAGGGCATGTGTGGGAGGCAACCAATCGATGTGTGCTCTCACATCTGTTTCTCACTCTTTGAGAGAGGGTTCAAACAAACCCAGCAGGGTCCCTGCTGCTGAGGCTCTGTTGGTTGGAGCACCATCCTGTATACCAGAAGCTTTCCGGTTTGATTCCTGGTCAGGGCACATGCGTGGGCTGCCAGTTCGACACCCAGTTGAGATGCCTACAGAGGGTAACCCAAGGATATATTTTTTAGAGAGAATGGAAGGGAGGGGAGGAGGGGAAGAGAGAGGAAACATTGATGTGAGAAAGACACATAAACAGGTTGCCTCCCGCATGCACCCCTACTGGGGATTGAACCTGCAACCCTTTGATGCGTGGGCCGATGCTCTAACCACTGAGTTACACCAGCCAGGTCTCCAAGTCATTTTTACTATTCTTTAAAATAGGGTTGTTGTGAAGGCCAAATTGAATGTGATAATATAGTAAGTAATTCTAAAGTGATCAATTATTAGATATCAGAGCGGTACCCTGTCCTCCAGCATGTCTTCCCCCGATAGCTCTACCTACTCGAGCCCTACTTACTAGTAAACCTTCCTTTTCTCAGTGTTGGAGCCTGAGACCTGTGCTCTTGTCAGTGGACAGTTCTGGATGCCTGCCTTGGCATTTTGTGAGAGTGGGTCCTGGGAGAACCTAAAAGGGTCTGGGCTTTTTGTTTTTGAGATAAAATTCACTATTTTAACTATTTAAAACAAACAACTCAGTGGTCTCTAGTATATTCACATAATTGTGCCATTACCACCACTGTCTAATTTCAGAACATTTCCATTTCCCAAAAAGAAACCTGGAAGTCATTAAGCACTCCCTACTCCCTGTCCCCATTCCCTTATACTAACCTGCTTAATCTGGACATTTTATGTGAATGGGTCACACAATATGTGGCTTTTGTGACCGTTGTGTTTTAAGGGAGCTCATTCATGTTGTAGCTTGTATAAATACTTCATTCCTTTTTATGGCCAAAAAATATTCCATTATGTGGCTCTACCACATTTTTGTTTTATTTTTTAATCCTCCCTGGAGAACATTTTTCCATTGATTTTTCAGAGAGAGTGGAAGAGAGAGGGAAAGACAGAAATATTGATGTGTGAGAAACATCAATTGGTTGCCTCCAGGACCGGGGCCGGGAAGGAGCCCGAAACCTATGTACGTGCCCTTGATCAGAATTGAACCTGGGACCCTTCAGTCCGCAGGCCGACGCTCTATCCACTGAGCCAGACCGGCTAGAGTGGCTGATTGATATTCGGTTGTTTCCACTTTTTGTCCATTATGAATACTGTGTACAAGATTTTGTTTGCATTTGTATTTTCAATTCTCTTGGGTATATACCTAAGAGTGGACTTGCTGGTCATACAGTAAATCTTTGTTTACCTTTTTGAAGAACCAACAAACTGTTTTTCCAATGATGATAATATTTCACCTCTCCACCAGCAATGGATGAGTGTTTCAATTTCTCTTCAGCGGT
The DNA here is from genome assembly GCF_014108235.1 of Myotis myotis. Lineage (NCBI taxonomy): Eukaryota > Metazoa > Chordata > Mammalia > Chiroptera > Vespertilionidae > Myotis > Myotis myotis. The sequence continues at coordinate 1,788,319 of NW_023416331.1, read as the reverse complement.
TCTCAACCTGTGTGTCGCCAACAATGAAAATACATCCTGCATATTAGATATTTACATTACGATTCATAACAGTAGCAAAATTACAGTTATGAAGTAGCAACGAAAATAATTTTATGGTTGGGGGTCACCCAACATGAGGAACTGTATTAAAGGGTCGCGGCGTTAGGAAGGTTGAAAACCATTGCCATTCTCACCAACATTTGTTATTTTTCCTTTTAAAAAATAGTGATCGTCGCCAAAACCGGTTTGGCTCAGTGGATAGAGCGTCGGCCTGCGGACTGAAAGGTCCCAGGTTCGATTCCGGTGAAGGGCATGTACCTTGGTTGCAGGCATATCCCCAGTAGGAGATGTGCAGGAGGCAGCTGATCGATGTTTCTCTCTCATCGATGTTTCTAACTCTCTATCTCTCTCCCTTCCTCTCTGTAAAAAATCAATAAAATATATTTAATAATAAAAAAAAATAGTGATCGTCCTCATGGGTGTGAGTGTATCTCTCTGTGGGTTTGCCTCGCATCTCCCTATGACTAATGATACTGAGCACCTTTTCCAGGGCTCACTGGCCCTTATAGTATTTTCTTCAGAGAAATGTTTATTCAAGTCCCATGCCCATTTTTAAATTGTGTTCTTTTTTCTCAAGTTTAAGAGTTTTTTTGGATATATTCTAGATACCACATCCTTATCAGATAGATGATTTGCAAAATATTTTGTCCTATTTTGCTTGTGGGTTGTCTTTTCATTTTCTTGAAAGTGTCTTTTGAAACACAAAAGATTTTACTTTTGATGATTGTTATTTGTGCTTTTGATGTCATATTTAAGAAATTGTATAATCCAAAGTGATAATTTTCCACAATGTTTCCTTCTAAGGTTTTCATAGTTTTAGCTCTTAGGTCCATTTTTATTTGTGTGTTTGGTTTTTTGGCCTGTGGTGTGAAATAGAGGTCCAAATTCATTATCTCGCATGTGGAGTTCACTTGTCTAAGCGCCATTTGCTGGAGAGACTGCTCTGCCCGGGGGATGGCTTGGCACCGTGTTTAAAGTCAGCTGACCACAGACACACGCGTGTACTTCGGGACTCTGTCACTCCGTCGGCCTCTGTGTGTCCTTAGGCTTCCACTGCATCATGCTGATGTCCGTGGCTTTGCAGTATTGAAGTCAGGAAGTGTGATTCCTGCAACTTTGTTCTTCTTTTCCAAGACGTTTCTGGCTCTTTGCGGTCCTGTGCCTGCCTTATCAGTGTGGGGCTCACTGTCAGAGCCTGCGAGTCTGAGGGGCTGTGGGACAGAGGGCGGGCTTCTCCTCTTCCCACGGGCTTTCCTAGCACAGGGGTCTGTGCCCGAGCCGTTTCTGAGTGGCTGAAGGGACGACCACATTTTGCCTGTTTTGTCTTACAGGTGAACAACTTTGTGATCTTTGAAGGCTTCTTTGCCCATCAGCATCGTAAGTGTTCTCACCTGTGTGTGCTGGCCAACTAGCTGGGGCGAGGGAAAGGAAAGAGGTGGATTCTTGGTCCCACTGGTCCCCTCACTGAGGGGCACCACCGCTTCCTTCCTCACAGGGCCCCCTGCTCCCCCTCTGAGGGCAACTGGACACGCGCGTGCTGCGGCCGACCCTGTGCCCCCTGGTAAAGCTGCGCTGCTAGGCAGCTGTGGTGCCGTGAGAGCTGTTCTGGGAGGCCACAGCAGCAGGGGTGGGGGGTGGAGGGGCTGGGAAAGGGGACATTCCTAAGCAGCCCAGCCCCCAGCAGCCTTACTCACTTGCCTTTCCCACATGGGAGCGCAGTGCGTTGGAACTGTCAAGACTTCACTAAGCAAGCTGTTGGGGGCCTGTTTGACAGTTAGTGCTGATGGAGCCTCTGTGGCTTCAGGTCCACAGAGTAGGCGAGTCGGGTTCCTTTGTAACCTTCGGCCTGTCCGTCGGTGAGGGGCAGGCAAGTGCAGTCGGCCCTTCCGTGTGCAGCCATAGAATACTGACACGAAAGGCACAAAGTGAAGTTGACCTGGAGAAACCGGACGGAGGAGGCACTGAAATGCTGCCCCTTTCCCCGAGCCATCCTCACGCTCCCTGCCAGCCAGCCCCTCCTCCTCACGGCCTCCCACAGGGAGGAGCAGCCAGGTGCTGGCCGCCATGCGCAGCGGGCCCCCTCCTGAGCCGGCTGTGACCAGCGCTGGCTCCTCCTTGGCCAGGAAAGGGAGTAACTGTCACTCAGAGAACAGGCTGGTCCGGTTGTCGGCGTCAGCCAGTGTCCGGCCCTGAGAGGGACTCGTGCCCATGCCTCGTGGTTGCCAGGGCTTCCCGTGCCCGCCCGGCTGGTGCCCAGGCTGCAAGGGGATGAGAGCCCGTGAGGTCCACAGTGGGGGCCATGGGGAAGGCTCTCCTGGCTCCTGAGGGAGACCCTCTGAGAGAGGAAGGGAGGGAGCAAGGGAAGAAGTGAGGGCGGAGGCAGAGTCTCACAGCATGTCATCCTCCCCTCTGCTCCGATGACTCCTTTCCAGATACGCTCTCTCCGTCCTCCTTTTCCTATAAGACTTCAATCTCTTCCCGTCTTGGCTCTGGAGGGGGAGGTTCTGCCCCCCTCTCCTGGCCTCTCCAGAGCCATCCCTGACTCACCGAGGCCTCTGTCCGGCTCGTCTACCAGTAGAGGGACCACCCCTCCGCCCAGAACCCAAGGGGCCTCCCTGGCTGCCTTCTCCTGCACCCCAGGCCCCAGCGGCTCCCTGGGTCTTCCCCCCACACTGCATTCGGCCCCTCCTCCTGGCTCTCATCAGCAGTGCTCCAGCACCCCGAGTTCCCTCTTCTGTGGGGGAGCAGACTCTTCCCCAGGAGCTGTGGTCAGGGAGCAGTGGTGGGTCGTGGCCGGGAGGAAGGCTACCAAGTGTGTGTCTTGGTGTTCCCCTGCCTGTCTTCTCACCGCCAGCTCCAGCAAGGAAGCTGCCCCCCAAGAGAGCAGAGGGAGACATTAAGCCGTACTCCTCGAGTGACCGAGAATGTAAGGCGGTCGGGTGCCCGGCGTGGGGGGGCGGGGTGCCCCATCTCAGGGGAAGGGTCCATTCTCTCTAAAGGCTCTGATTTCTCTTTTCTACCCTGATCTCTACTGTCATGACTCTCCTCTCTTCCCAGTTCTGAAGGTAGCTGTGGAGCCTCCTTGGCCCCTAAACAGAGCCCCTCGCCGAGCTACACCTCCAGCCCACCCCCCACGCTCCAGCAGCCTGGGAAACTCGCCCGAACGAGGTCCCCTCCGCCCCTTTGTGCCAGAGCAGGAGCTGCTGCGTTCCCTGCGCCTCTGCCCCCCTCACCCTGCTGCCCGCCTTCTGCTGGCCACCGACCCTGCAGCCAGCCCAGCCCAGCGCCGCCGCACCAGGTAATGGGCGTGGGAGGACCAGTGTGAGAAATGGAAAGGGTGGTTTGAGCCCAGGCGTGACATAGCAGGACAGCGGGCGGAGGGGACACTGGAGATGTGTGGGAGGTCTGGGAGTGCATGGCAGTGAGGGGGCAGATCAGGACTGTCCATGGCACTGGGGCCCCGTTTTACAGTGAGAGTGGGAGGAAGAACCCAGATCCGTGGGGGGGGGGGGAGCCTCTAAGTTGGGGGAAATGCTGGTGTGGTCCTTGCTGGGAAGGAGCAGTGGCGTCTGGCACAGGTGGGGGCCCTGGCCCCCGAGTGCCGGTGCGGCAGGAACCATCCCGCAGCCGGAGGGGCATCTCCTGTCTCCCCCAGCTCTCTCCACCTCTGACTTCGTTTTTCTCTCTTCCCCCTTTTCCCTCTCCCTACCTCCTGTCCATACCGTCCTCCCACAGCTCCCTTCCCCGTTCTGAGGAGAGTCGCTACTGACAGTTAACCCTCTCCCCCCGGGAGCCTCGTCCCCGAGAACCCACCCCTTCTCGTCCAGTGCGTCCCAGGACCCCGAGGAGCCTGACGGAGCCCATGAGACTCCCTCTTCTCCTTTGTGGGTTGTCAAGGCCCCGATGGCCCACTGCTTTGTAGCTTTCCTCGCCCTAGAAGCACCTCCTCTCCCAACGCGGTCACTGAGCACTCCCCACAGACAGCGGAGCCGCTGCCTCCCTGGCCGTGCAGCTCCTCCACATTGTCCAGAGCAGCACACCCTGGCTCGCTGTCGGACTCTAGACCACCATGGAGGCCCGACGGCCTTCGCTGCAGGGTCTTGTCCCTGGAACAAATCCGTAGCTCACTCTCCAGTCCAGTGATGGCCCTCGTGCTGCCACCTACACTGCCTTTCAGCCCGCTCATGCCAGCCAGCGAGGTTGCTTCGGAGCAGTCCAGGTGGCTAGGACAGGGACTGACAGCTCCTTAAAGGGACCCCCCAACATTGCTAGGCTCTTCATTACACGTGTGTATGTCAGGGACCCCTGAGCTGTTGTCTACTTTGGGGCTAGACTCGCACTTCTGAAGACAGCGCTACCCCCCAGGCGAGATTCTGTGAGGGACTTCGTTTCTTGGCAGCACCTGGGGTCAAAGAGGGGCCGCCTTTGCCAGGTTTCACAAGAGAAGCCTGAGTCTCAAGGGCCCGTTAGCTCCTGGACCCGTCCTCCCCCGCAGCTAGATGCCCGTCTATTCCTTGTTGTGTGATTGTCGTGATGATGGGAACTTCTCTCTGGCCTTCCTTTCTTCCCTGCTCCACACCCAGGAATAAAGCCTCCTCCCTCCTCCTTCCTCTGAGTGTGTGGTAGAGCAGGCACCCCCTGTGCTCCCCCAAATCCTTGGGAGCAGGGTCTCCCTTTCTCCCTACTCATTTCTCCGTTCTCTTCTCCCTCTCAGTGTTGTGTGAATAAAGTTTGAATTCCTTTGTGTTTTTTAAATGGACATTTTCAATGAAAAAAGCACACCCCAAAAAGCAACTTAAGGTCTTGGCCTCCTTTGTGTGTCACCTCTTATTTTCCTGGGGCCTGGGAGTCTGTCCCGCGTGTCATCCTTATTGCTGAGATCTGCATGTCTTCCAGCACGGAGGCTCCGAGCTCCCTGCAGGGTCTAGTGTCCACCCTCCCCATGGCATTGCTGGATCTTCTCCTCCCCATCTCTCTCCCCTCATGCAGCTGCTGGATCCCTCTGCGGAGGCTTCTGTGTGTACTTCCCCACTCCCCCCAGAGCCCTCGGGCTCTCCCTGTGACCCTACCCTTCGCCCCAGGCCAGCCCTTGCTGAGATGTCAAGGTTCACCATTATCCCTGGGACCCTCGAGTTGCATCCCCTAATGGTCCTGGGTTCCTCTTCCATTCTGGTTTCCTTCTCCCCCACCAAACCCTGGCACCTCTCCCAAGACAGTCCCTTACCTCTGCTGAGTGCCCAACACAGTCTGTCACCTCTCTTCAAAGGCTCCCTCCCTTTTCTTCCTAAATCACTTGACACTCCCTGTAAGTAAGGTAACTGTTTTCCAAACCAAACATCCGGGCACCAGGTCCAACAGATGGTTTACCTATGTGTAAGTCTGTTTTTGTGAGATGATTTGCATCACAAATATTAACACATTACTCCAACTAGAAACAGAAAAGCAATAAGTCAGGATTGCTCCAGAAAATCTTTGGGGTATAAAATGAGCTCCCTCCCCTTTTCTGGGGACCTGCTTAGGTTAAAACCCCTAGAAGTCTAATTGCCCCTCTCTGCACTCCTGTGCTATTCCTTTAGTCCCCTCCTCTGATTCCTCCACACCCACTCACCTTCCCCCCTGCAGCCTCTTCCCCATCGCCTGCCATTTCTCCTACAGGGGGGCTCCCCCAGGGCTGGTAGCCCAGAGCTGCTGCTACAGCCGCTATGGGGGGCTGAATTCCTCATCCGCCAGCACAGGTAAGTATTCTTCCCTCCTTGCCCTCAAATCAAGCAGGTCATGCTCACCGCCTGCTCCAGCCTTCCCATGCACATGCCTGGTATTTCCACAGGCAGCCAAGCATGGAAGCAGGGGGAACAGGAAACAGACAATAGGTGAGGCCTGATCCCCTCCCCTCCTGGCCTGCCCACACCTCTGTCTCTTTTCCTAACATCACTCTCAGCTCCTTCCTCTGAAATCTTATCCGTCCAACTGGACTCCCTCCCACCCCCCACCCCCCAAAAATCCTTCTACCTAACATCCTACAAGTCTGTTTCCCCATAAATTCAACTCTGGTACTTCCCTTGGGCACTTTCTGAGGTTTCCAGTTTGGACATAGCACCAGTGGTTCCATCATGGTCGTCCTCTACATAAGGGCCAGGAAGACCCTGACTCTCCATCTCCCTCCCACCCACCAGGGCCGCCAGCCAGGAGACCTTGTCACAGGATGGGAGTGGGGAGGCCCCCATGCACACAGTGCCTCCACAGGCCCAGGCCCCCGCCCCCCCAGCCCAGCACTGCACAGTGGCGGGGGACATGTTCAACGCCAGGTTCATTCGCAACTTGCAGGAACGGCGCAGCACCAGGCCGTGGTGACTGCAGCCCCGCCACACCTGCAGTCCTCGCACTGCGGGAGCAGCCACCGCCGCCTTCCCGTGCCTGTATTCATTCACTCGTTCATTCATTCAACAGGCCTTCTTAGCAGTGCCCAACCATTTCTATCCTCACCAAAGCAATAAAGTATTTTTATCACGAGAGCTACTGAGAAACCTGTCGTTATTTCAATCTCACCCTCTTCGCCCAGCATCTTGCGCAAGCGCCCGGGGTAGCGCGAAGCCGGCGGCCGCTGGCTTACTGCGCAGGCGCGCTAAGGCAGGCTCCGACCGCTGGCGCAGGCGCACTGACGGCAGACCGGCGCCTCGCCGCTTCGCCAGACCTGCCGCAGTGCGCAGGCGCGCATCGTCTCCGTTTCTCTCTCCGCCGCCCTGACCCCCTCCTTTCCCCTTCAAGGAGCCGGCGGCGGGGCGCGCTCACCCCGCGAGGAGGGGCAGCCGCACTCGGGAGGCGCGCTCCCAGCTCCCGGAAGACCATGTACCAACCCAGCAGGGGGGCGGCCAGGCGTCTGGGCCCGTGCCTCCGCGCCTACCAGGCTCGGCCCCAGGTGAGGAGGGGGCGTCCGGGAGGGAGGCGGGGCGGGGCGACCCTCCAGCCGTGCGAGGGCGGAGCGCGCCGTCTTGCGCAGGCGCAGTGACGCCCACCGCCCTCCCTGTGTCGGCTGTGCGTGGAGGGCGAGGGTCGTGGACGCGGGAGGGGCGCTGCCAGCCCTGATCGTTCCTCCGGGTCTTGGGGAGGGGGGGGCTCCCGTGTCTCCGCCACGGTCTGTGCATGGAGGTGATTTGAAGGGCGGGGGGCGGAGAGGTTCGCACGCACCCGCACCCGGCGCGGCGCCGCCCGGAGTTACCGGTCCCCACCAGACAGACCTTGCACACGGATAGCGGTCCCGGCAGGAAGGCGGCCTCGGGCCCGGTGGACCCGGCTCGGGCCCTGCACCCCGGTGGGCAGGATAGCCACGCCCCGGAGTGATGGAGTGACGCGGGGACTTGGTCAGCCAGACTTCGGGTGACCTCCTTCCTCCGCATCAGTTTCAAGGTCATTGAGCAGGAGTGGAGTCCAGCCTTTCCTGGTCTCCTGGGCTGTGTCATCAGTGGGGCCCGAGCGACAGCTTACCTTTGTGCACTACTTTACAAGTCGCAAGGCTCGACATTTACTGTGGTTTGGAGCCTCGCCATGACTCGTGGGCTTCCTCCCCGACTGTAAGAGGATTTACAGGGAATGCGAGTGCTGAAGGGTGCACGGTGGGCTGGGTGCTCATTGGCCCGTTCCATTGGACGCACATGGTTGTGGAGTCTGCAGGCCACGCCTTTCACCCACAGCGCAATAAAACGATTCCTTCCTCTTCTCTCTTCAAACATGGATGTGAGCCTTGCGCTAGGAGCCGTGGAACTGCCCCCAAAGTATTGGAATCTTAAATGTAAAGGCATTTGCTAACTGTTTGGGGGAGGTGCTTGTCATAGAAATATCTGTTTCCTCCTGGAGATGGAGGTGAATCCACCCCTTTACCTTGAGCAATTCCCCCTTCTGCCCGAGCAGCCGGTGGGAGTGGAAGTGTTCGTGAGAGTCTGGATGAAGGGCCATGGGCAGCTGGGTTATTGCTTTCCCTTTTGTTCTTCCTCCTTAGGACCAGCTTTCTCCACGGGCTCTGCCATTCCCACCCCTGTGGCCCCACTCCACGACGGGCACTTCTCCCTCTTCCCCCCTTTTCCGGTCTCCCGCACTCTCGTGCCCTCCTCCTGGGCTGCTTCCCCGAGCTCCCCCGTTACCTCTCCCTCAGGTCCCCGCCCTCAGCTCACCATGGGCGAGTCTCCCTCCAGGCAAGGGGGAGGAGGGACCAGGGCCTGAGTTGCATAGTGGCTGTCTGGATGGGCTTAGGAGCCTATTTGAGGGACCTTCCTGCCCCTGTGTTGGGGCTGTGCTATCTTTCCAAGCCCCTGTGACCGCCCGCCCTTCCCCTGCCACTCCGTCGGGAGACCCCAGCATGGAGGAGCACCTGGCTGTCATGTATGAGAGACTGCGACAAGAGGTGAGTCAATTCAGAAGGGACCTTCACCCACCTGGTGGGAATGCAGGTGACCTTGGAAATAGAGGGCTAGTCAACTGGATTCTTTCTTGGAACCACAAGGAAAGCATAGAAACGTTACAGACATTTCCCAAGTAGAAGATAATCCTCGGTTTGGATTAAGGGAAGTTATACATGGCATGGAAATGACCTTTCACTCAGAGGGAAGGAGGCACTAAAAATAGAAAACGGAGAAAGAGGATCATCGCTCCTTTCCCACTGGTGATGCCTTCTTCTTCCACCAGCTCCCCACTCTCTTCCTTCACTCCCATGACTATTCTCTCTACTCCTCGGATGTGGAGTTCATCAACGAGATCCTGCGCATACGTACCAAGTGAGTCCGCGCTGGGGAAGGTGCCAGGCTGCTGCTCTGCATCTGCTTCCCCTTTCTCACGCGGCTTGGTGTTCTGGTTCTGCGTGAGATTGCTTTCCCGTCCCTTCTTCTCAGGGGCCGGACGTGGTACATCCTGTCGCTGACCCTCTGCCGCTTCCTGGCCTGGAACTATTTTGCACAAGTTCAGTTGGAGGTTCTGCAGTTGACCCGCCACCCTGAGAACTGGACCCTGCAGGCCCGCTGGCGGCTGGTGGGGCTGCCCATCCACACGCTCTTTCTGCGTTTCTACAAGCGTGACAAGGAAGAGCTTTACCGGTAAGGGGCTGAGGATGGACCCCACGCCACCACCCTCTTCCCACACGTTCCGTTTCAGGACTGGTGGTCTGGTCTCCTGGATAGCCCTTCCTCTCCCTGCCTTCACCGAGGTTCCATCAGGGCAGGGGTCTTGGTTCAGTCTCCTTTACTGTAACAGAACTGGCACGGAGCACATGAGAGAACCTCTGAACTCAGCTTGTTCATGTGTATCACCTGGCACATAGGTAGGAATTCAAATACTTACTGAACAAATGAAAACTCCTGCCTCGTAAGTTGAGCCTCACACCCTTAGGTAAAGTACTTGGTAAATTTCTGGCAATTGTTAGGCTTGCCCCACACCAGCAGCTTGTAGACTGCTGCACAGTGGGATCATCTTGGTGCCAGACACTCTGCCTTAATTGTGACGGGGTGCAACCTGGGCATCAGGATTTTTCAAAGTCCCCAGGTGATGTAATACTAGTATGTAGCACAGTTAAGGGACTAGGAGTTTAAGCAAATGCTTGAATTAATCTTTGGGATCAGCCACCTTCCCCTTCAGCTTCTCTTCTTTCACCAGGACCTATGATGCCTATTCCACTTTCTACCTGAATTCCAGTGGCCTCATTTATCGCCATCGCCTAGACAAAGTGAGTCCCAGGGTGGATGGGGTGGGTGGAGGGGCAGCACCCCTGCTAATGCAGTAACTTCCTCCCGGCAGCTGATGCCCTCGCACTCACCCCCAGTGCCTGTGAAGAAGCTGCTTGTGGGAGCCCTGGTGATGCTGGGGCTGTCAGAGCCAGAACCCAACTTCCACCTGTGACCCAAGGCCTCCTCCAGGAACTGGGGTGGGGCAGCACTGAAAACTGCTACACACAAGAGGTGGGGTTGGCCAGTTTCTTCCCGCTCCTCCCCCTCCCTCCCTCCTTGCCATCTCATGCTGTGTAAAGCTGCTGTGTAATTTAACTTGTAAATAATAAAGTCTAAGTGAAAATATGAGATGGAATCTCCACATCACTTTCTCTAGCTTACAAAAGTCCTCACAAGCTTTATTCCAAAACTACTTTATTAATGGATATAAATAACGTGGAGAAGATGGGGCTGATGTCGTGTTGTTTACGTTTTCTTTCTTTACCCTAGCTCTTCACGTGTCTTGCCTGTTTTTTTGGGCATTTTCTTGGCATGGGGATCTTCTAGCTCCTTGGCTTTATAATAGTGAGGTGCCACCTCCAGAAGCCAGCTGCTCTCAATCTCCAATACCTAGAAGGGGGGAGAGAAACCAGCAGTGATCCCATCTTCCCTAGACTCTCATGTGTGAGCTCAAAAAGGTTCTCCTGCCCTAGCCAGCTTGGCTCAGTGGGTAGAGCGCGTCCGCCTGCGGACTGAAGGGTCCTGGGTTCGATTCTGATCAAGGGCACTTGCCTGGGTTGCAGGCTTGATCCCCAGTGGGGGGCATGCAGGAGGCAGCCGATCAGTGATTCTCCCTCATCAAGGTTTCTCTCTCTCCCTTCCTCTCTGAAATCAGTAAAAAATATATTTAAAAAAGGTTCTTTTCCCTGTGGCTGCAGGAAGGCGCAGAGCTCTGCACTGCCTGCCTGAGGTGGGCACACCTGCCTGAGGTGTTACTCAGGCTCCCGAGTGGGCTCTCCCGAAGGCCTGCATGGGAACCGTAAAGTACACGGGCCGAGGCCACACCTGCTTTGCTCACCACCATTCCCAGCACCGGCATCCGGGACAACAGCCTTTCAAATGCTCATGGTGCGATGGTCAGATCTCCGAGCCCTGAGTCAGCTGTCAGAAAGGGCACCTTTCTAGCTTAAACCAATTGGTTTCCTGTTCCTCTGCCAGGCCCAGCGACTCGAACCTGGGTTTCGCTGGCCAGAGTACAACCTCCACCTGCCAGGGCAGGGGGTGGAACCCTCACCTGTCGCATGAACTCCTTGGTGGTCAAAACCAGTTCATGGTAGAGCAGCCAGCGGGGCTGTTCCTCAAAGAGGGAGGAGTTGGGGTGAATGAACACTGTCTGCTGCTGTTTCACTGTGCGGTAGCCGCTGCGAGTCAGCCGTGCTGTGTGGTAAAAGTAACCGGCAGTGACGGCCTAAGGAGCAGCCAGGAGAGACCCTCAATGGGAAGGCCAGGCCCCAGGGGCCCTCAGCCCTCGCCACCTTTTCAGTGTTAGTTCAGGCTTCTGGAGAACTAGGAAGGGAAGGGTGCGTGAAGAGCCCCCGGGAGGAAATGGACCTTCCCCAGCTCAGGCGGGAGGGCTGCCCAGGCCTGGGGAAGCTGGCCCCTCGGAGCCCGGGGGCCGCGGGAGGAACGCTGACCTTGCGGACACGGATATAGTCCCCCTGGCAGGAACTGAGGCCAACTTCCACCCGCTCCAAGAGCCCCTCCAGCTGCTCTCGCACATCCCGGGCTCGGCGCATCGATCTGAACTGGACAAAGTTCTCATAGCACCACTGGGAAGAGTAACCACTCTCAGCCCACTGTGGGAGGGTTAAGAAGGGGTGAGTGTATCTAGGACCAGAGTCTCCCATGTCCCCCTCCTTCCCACTCTCCTGAGCCCAGCGACCTGCGTGTACACGTTTAGCAGAACCAGGTGGTCCCCCCCAGGGAGGAAGAAGTTGACGCGGGCGTTGTCCGCATGCACGACTTTGTCCTTGGGCCGGTAGAAGATGGAGTTGTTGACGGACAGCATGGCAGCCACTGTCAGGATCTCCTCTGAGCAGCTGTACCTGGGCAGGAAGGGAAAAAGCTTGAGAGCTCAAAGCCAGACGGAGGGACAGACACGGGGGAGTGACCGTTGTGTGGGCTGTGTCCTCACACGGGGGCTGCCCGCAGCACAGGGCAAGCACTACGAGTAGCTAGATCTGGGGGCAGTGCCAGCAGCTCGGGGCTGTGATGGCATCTGCTGAGGAAGGACGGGCAGCTGAGGAGGCAGAGGCAAGGTGTGCGCTATGCATCGGGGAAAGACCGCTTCCTTTAGGCTCATGTGATGACCTCTGACCCAACCACGGCATTTAAAGGTGGTCCCTCCACAGCCACATCTAAATGCTCCAGTCTGAGCCTTAGGATGAGCAAGTCCCCAGACCAGCACTCACTCAGCACTCCTCACAGATGGAAAGTCTTCCCCTTCCCTTCATGCCCCCAAACTTCCTATGTGTGTGTCAATCTTACCCATTTCACATAATGACCAAGCACAGCAGTGTCTTACTGGCCCTTGTGGGCCTCACAGAGGGCAGGAAGAGTTCTCTGATAACTTGTTATTTGTTACAGAAGAATATGGTAGAGAGAAAAGGAGCAAAATAACAAAGATGGCCGGTGTGGCCAGTTTGTGGGTGGGGGCCCGGCCGGATGGGGGCACTCACTTCTCAGAAGCCAGGATCATTTTAGATAGCATGGGGTCCACTGGCAGCTCTGCCATCTTCCTACCAGACTAAGGAGAGGAAAGAGAGAGGGTTGAGCCGGTCCTCCCTCAGGTGTCCCTGTCCTCCTGCCCAGCCCACGGCCTCCACTCACCGTGGTGAGCTCCCCAAGGTGGTTGAGGGCTCCCAGAGCATACAGCTGCTCCAACGCCAGCAGCAGGGTCTCATATGGGGGAGGGTCCAGGAAGTCAAAGTGCATGAGGTCATGGATCCCTGCAGAGAAGTGAGGGCAGAATAGAGTCCCTTTACTAGGACCAGTGACTCCAGCCAGCCTCTTGGGAGGCCCGGGGACCCCAATCACCTAGGCCCGTGGTCGGCAAACCGTGGCTCTTTGGCCCCTAGTGTGGCTCTTCCACAAAATACCACGTGCGGGCGCGCACATACAGTGCGATTGAAACTTTGTGGCCCATGCGCAGAAGTCGGTATTTTGTGGAAGAGCCACACCAGGGGCCAAAGAGCCGCATGTGGCTTGCGAGCCACGGTTTGCTGAGCCGCAGTTTGCCGACCACTGACCTAGGCTCTTGAGCAACAACACCACGTTGCCCAGGCTGGTCCTCTGGATCTCGGGCACCGTGGTTTCCTCCAGCTCGTGCTGATAGGCCCAGGCGGTGTACAGGCGGAAGCACTTCCCAGCCGCCACCCGGCCAGCCCGGCCCGCTCGCTGATTGGCTGAGGCCTGGAAAGAAGGAAAGACAGGCCGGCTGACAACTGGGTGAGGGAAAGAGAAAGGGCAGTGTTTAGGCAAGGAATCTAGGAGGCTGTGGTTCCGTCCTCTAAGCCCCCCGGCTTCTGAGTAGGGCCTGCCTGTGGGTCCATTCTGCCTCCCGCTCCACGATGGAGACCCCCTGGAGCCCGGGCTGACCTTGCTGCAGGGTGTGACCGTGAGTGACTCCATGCCCGTGCGAGGGTTGTAGCTCTTCTGCTTACAGAACCCTGGATCCAGCACGTAAATGATGCCCTCGATGGTGAGTGAAGTCTCGGCGATGTTGGTTGCCACAACCACCTGAGTGAGAGGCTGTGGGTCACTCAGAGACCCCCACCTCCCAGCTATGTAGGAAGAGGAATCCGGGGAGATTTGGAGTAGACAGCAGGGGCAGATAAGGGCAGGAGCTGAGGGAATTCGTGTCCAGTCCCAGGGGGACAGGCTGGGAGGCCAGTGAGGGGCAGCGGGGCTCAGCAAGGGCATGACGTGGAAAGGAAGTGGAGAAGAGGCTGAGGTTTCAGAGCTGGGAGATGGGGCCGCCCGGTCCGCGGCATCCGGAAGGGTCCTTTTAAAATGCACCTCCCATCACTCTCCTGGCCACCACTGCCCATCCTGCTGGAGTTACAGCCACGCCCACTCGGCGCGAGCCCTCAAGACCTTGTCTCCTCTCAGGGTCCCAGCCTGGCTCCCTCCTCATCCAGTTCAAGCCTCTGCCTCACTTTCACTTGACTGGAGAGGGGAGGCCTTCCCTACACGCTCAGGAAAGTTCCCGCCGAGCCTCACGCCCCTGCTGCGCCGTGTCTCCTCCTGGCACTGGCTCCTAACTTACCCCACTGGGAGCTCTCGAGGCCAGGACTGTCTCACCATATCCCACCCCCAGAACAGAACCTGCGAGAACCCGTTCGATATTTGATGAAAGTTACACTTTGTTCAAAATCCTGTGACTGCCATTCAGTCTAAAGTCCAAACTCGTGCACCTGCCACCCGAGGCCCTCCCTAACCTAGTCCAGATGTGGTTTTGCCCTGTCTCCCACTGCTTCTCACGAACCTTCCACTGAACCTTGCATTCTGACCTCAATCATACCTTAAGCCTTCCTCTGACATCCCTGCATTTTACAGGTGCAGACAAATTCCCACTCCTGCCTGCGTCCGTGTCCTCTCTCCAGAGCCGGCACTGGAGCGCCCCAGCACCACAGGGTGGAGCGCAGGTTTCTGCAGCTCTCTCACCTTGCGTGCCCCGGGGGGCGTGGGCTGGAAGATGCGGGCCTGCATGTCGGAGGGCAGGTTGGCGTAGATGGGCAGCACCAGCAGCTCCCGGATCTTGGAGCCCAGGCGACGGCAGCGGTCCTGGAGCATCTCGCAGGCAGCCTCGATCTCCTCCTGGATTTGGGGGGAGAGCAGCAGGGACCGATCACAGAGGCCGCCCTGGACCTGCCGGCCCCGTCTTCTCTGGGACCCCCTTACCTGTCCCGTCAGGAACACCAGGACGTCCCCGGGGGGCTGCGTCACATGGATCTGCAGCACAGACACGACACAGGCTTCCAGGTAGTCGGCCTCCGGAGCCTGGCGAGGAGAGGGCACAGGTAGGCACTTGCTCAGACAGCCTCGTCCTCCCCGCTCCACACGCTCGGTCCCGTCCCCTGTGGACTCTCCATCCACCCTGCCCCCCCCCTCCCTCATGCCTCACACTTCAGCCCATCCTCTGGGAGCACCTTGGTATAGAAGATGTCAACTGGAAACCGGCGTCCAGGGATCCGGAAGACGGGGGCGTCATCAAAGAAGGTGGAAAAGCGGGCAGTGTCCAGTGTGGCCGAAGCCACCAGGACCTTGAGCTCGGGTCGGAAGCGAGCCACATCTTTGATCAGTCCAAAGAGAATGTCCGTGTGCAAGGTCCGCTCGTGAGCCTCATCCACCATCACCACGCTGGGGGAACAGGGAGCAGTGAGCGAGAAGAGCAGGCCATGCAGGCGTGGACGCGGGGTCCCCCGGATGAAGGGCAGCTAAAGACAGGGTCCAAGGGTGAATGTGGGACGAGGGGCTCCGGGAAAGCGAATCGCCGTGAAGTAAGACCAGCAGAGAGTGGGGGAGACCAGGCTCGATGGCCCGCAGCCTCTCAGTGGGCAAACAGCAGCTTCCAAGACCTGGGGGTGGAGGGCGGAGCCAAGACGAGCCAGACCTCCCTGTGGTTCCGAGTCAAAAGTCTGCTGCAGTCACAGAAGCGGGAAGTGAGGGCAAGGCCTCTTCCCGTCAGGCTGGCTGGGCAGGCTGCGGACTGTGCCATCACGATCCCCAAAGCCAGCAGCTCCCAGACTCCTGGGACTGGCGAGCCTTCCAGCCCGACCTAGCGGCTCTGCAGACTTCTAGGCCTCCTCCTGAACCAGCTATTCTGTGCACTTCCTTTCTCCTTGTTCTAGTCTTTGGGTTTCTGGTGGCAACCAAGCCTGTAGGAGCTCATGCCCCACCTCAACTCTTTGCATGAACCCTGGCCGGATGGGGAAGCCCCGGCCATTTCCCGCTGGGGTTGCTGGGAAAGTCCTGCACCCCAAACGCTCTGGCACTGGCTGGCCTTCCGTGGGCTCTGAGAGCGTTCTGGAAGGGGTGTAAAATGTCAAGTCTTATTTGTCCTATGGCTGCACTCTGACCTTCTAGGACCAGAACTTCACACCCTCTTGCTCAGCTGGCCTGACCCCACCCGCATCCCACGCATGGGCCTTTTGCCCTCAGCACGTTACTACCCGCCCCTGTGGGTCAGCGCAGCACTGAGACCCACTCATTAGCAACCTGCGGTCTCGCCTCCACGGCGCCTTGGTCCTGGGCTGAATCTCCTCTCCTGTGACACCCCATGGCTCCTAGATGTGCTCTCTGGGGTCCCAAAAGAAAGTGTGGCCCTAGCCGGTTTGGCTCAGTGGATAGAGCATCGGCCTGTGGACCGAAGGGTCCCAGGTTCGATTCCAGTCAAGGGCACGCACATGCCTGGGTTGTGGGCTCGGTCCAACGTGCAGGAGGCAGCCAATCAATGATTCCCTCTTATCACTGATATTTCTCTCCCTCTCTTCCTCTCCCTTCCTCTCTGGAATCAATAAAAATATACTAAAAAAAAAAAAAAAGGCCAAGTCTGGCCCCTCTCCCATGTGGCAGCGGGACCAGGCTCTGTCCTTGAGTGTCTCCCCTGGAAGCTGAAACCCTAAGTTCCTTCGAGTGGTCTTCAGCCTTTCAACTCCCCCGCACTCCACCCTCCATCCTGTTTCTAACCTCTGGGAACAGCTGCAGCCGGAGGGAGAGGCTTTCTCTGCAGTTCCTCTAACCTCCAGCCCAGAACTATGGAACCCGGAGATCAGCTCTGGCCTCCGGGGTCACAAAGGCTCAAGGACTGGCCATGGCCAGAGGGACGGGTGAGAAGAAAGGAGAGAAAGGCCAAAGCTAAGGACGCCCAGGAAGGCGCTGAGGGGAGGAGGGCGCAGAGCGGGGAGGCACTGGCTCTCCTGTGGGAGACGGGCCGGGCCTACCTGTAGCTCGCCAAGTCGGGCTCCGAGAGGAACTCGCGGAGCAGCATGCCGTCAGTCATGTAGCGCAGGACTGTCCGCTCCGACGTGCAGTCCTCAAAGCGGATGCTGTAGCCCACCTGCCGAGGCCGTCAGCGTGCAAAGTGGGCTGGCGCTCTCTGAAGGGAGTGCCGGGCCAGGCGACGAGGCCGGCGCCCAGACATGCGGTGCGGGGCCCTCAGGGCAGTGTGGGTTGAATCCCAGACTCCTGGGCTCCCCTCACCCATCAGTCCCTCCAGAGCTCACCTCATTCCCCAGCTTCACGCCCATCTCCCGAGCGACTCGGGCGGCCACACTCATGGCGGCCACTCTCCTGGGCTGGGTGCAGGCGATCTTCAGACCCTTCTTTGTATAACCCTGAATGACAGAGAAGGGTGAGCTCCTCCCTGGCCAGTCACTCAACTTGGTGGGAGTACTGCTCTGACACACCCAGGCTGTGGGTTTGATCCCCGGTCAGGGCACATACAAGAATCAACCAATGATACAGAAATAAATGGAACAACAAATCAGCGTTTCTCTCTCTCTCAAAGCAATAAACAAAAAAGGAAAAAGAAAAGGTCCTCTCTTTGTTAAATATAGAACTGGCACCTAAGACAATTCAGAGAAAACAGTTGTAAATGCAGGGTAAAGGCGGGCTGGGTGGGGGTGCGGGGCGGAGGGAGCAGACAGACAGAAGCTGAAGCCCAGACAGGGAGGGCAAATGGATGGAACGGCAGACTAGCCGCCCAGGGTTCTCAGCCAGCCCTGGCGTCCCAGCCCTCTGCGGGTGAAGTTCTGGGTTCAGTGGACTGGGTGTCGACCCACGCACCCAGAGGTCACCAGTTCGA
The DNA here is from genome assembly GCF_014108235.1 of Myotis myotis. Taxonomy (NCBI): domain Eukaryota; kingdom Metazoa; phylum Chordata; class Mammalia; order Chiroptera; family Vespertilionidae; genus Myotis; species Myotis myotis. Next base: position 1,770,706 of record NW_023416331.1, on the reverse strand, counting down.
TTCCCAGTCAGGGCATGTCGGGCTTGATCCCCAGTAGGAAGTGTGCAGGAGGCAACTGATCAATGTTCCCATCTCTCTCTCCCTCCCCTTCCCTCTCCCCCCAAAAAATCATTAAAAAACATTAAAGAAATAGTTCTGAGCTCAGTGAGATTTGAGCTGGGAAAGGACAGAGCAGGTGGGGCAGACTCAGAAGGACGGGGGCAAGTGCTGAGGAGCAGGATGCAGGCTCTCCACTCCCTGGAGGAGCAGAGGCCTCGCTGGACTGGAGCGAGGGCCCCTCTCACCCCCTCCCCCACCCCTACACTGCCTTCCAATGGGGACGGAGAACACTCCCAGCCAGGCACTGTGGCGGGAAGTGAGAACAGAGACAGACGGGCATGTGCTCCAGACCCTCCCCATTGCGTGGGAAAGGGAATGGCTAGCGTGGGGAGGTGAGCAGCTCCTGAGGTCAGGTAAAGGGCTCCGACAGGAGCCTGCTCAGCGAGGGGCGGGCTGGCCCTGGCGTGGGGATGCCGCACCTCCTCAAAGAGATACTGCGGGATCTGGGTGGTCTTCCCCGAGCCTGTCTCGCCCTCGATGATGAGGACCTGGTGACTCGCAATGGCAGCCAGGAGCTCCTCGCGGAAAGGGAACACGGGGAGGCTGCGGCGCACGGCCTGGATGCACTCCTGCTGCTGGGCCTGGGTGGGAGAGGGCGGAGCTGCCGGCTCCTGGGAAGGAGAGAGGGGCGTGAGCGTCAGGGCCCGCTCCCTATCCTCCTCACGAGGTCCCCGTCCTCCTCACGAGGTGCGGGGCTCTCCCTTACCTCATCGCCCTGCAGCTGAGTGGCCCGGACAAACTCGATGGTCTCCTCTTCCTCCAGTACCAGCTGGTACTTGGGCTCCTGGGAGGCAGCATCTCGGGCCCCAAATTTCAGGGCGGCGGCCCCCAGCCGGGCCTCCTCCCAGCGCCGCTGCTCCTCCCCGGGGGCACCGGACTCCTCCTCCACCAGATCCACAGCTCGCGCTGGCTGCAGGGCGGGCACAGAGGGCAATGAGCAGGGCGGGCACAGAGGGCAGTGGGCAGGCGGGCACAGAGGGCAGTGAGCCGGCGGGCACAGAGGGCAGTGAGCAGGGCGGGCACAGAGGGCAGTGAGCAGGCGGGCACAGAGGGCAGTGAGCAGGGCGGGCACAGAGGGCAGTGAGCAGGGCGGGCACAGAGGGCAGTGAGCAGGGCGGGCACAGAGGGCAGTGAGCAGGGCGGGCACAGAGGGCAGTGAGCAGGGCAGGCACAGAGGGCAGTGAGCCGGTGGGCACAGAGGGCAGTGAGCAGGGCGGGCACAGAGGGCAGTGAGCCGGCGGGCACAGAGGGCAGTGAGCCGGCGGGCACAGAGGGCAGTGAGCAAGCGGGCACAGAGGGCAGTGAGCAGGGCGGGCACAGAGGGCAGTGAGTCGGTGGGCACAGAGGGCAGTGAGCCGGCGAGCACAGAGGGCAGTGAGCAGGCCTGTTCTCTGCCAAGCTCCCTCCTCCCAGTCCCGACCGGGCCTACTGGGAAAGGGAGACAAGGATGGGGCTAGCCCCCACCGACACCAAGGCAGGACCCTGCGGCTGCGCCTTCACCTCACCTGTCCTCGGGTCTCCTCGGGCATGTGGTAGCGATTGGTGGCCTCCAGCTTCTCCTGCTCACCGGCTGCCCGGTACTCCCGGGCCAGATCCCGCACTCGCCGCTTGTATTTGAGCTCTCGCCGCTCATGCTGGCTCAGCTCCACGTCCCCAAAAAGGAACTCCTCATCCGCCAGCTCGGCCTCCAGGTCCTCCAGCTTCTCTCGCTCTCGCTTGGCCAGGTACTCTCGGCGCGACTTCTTCCGCAGCTCAGGGACCTGGGCCAGCACAGGGCAGTTGAGGCCTCATCCTGTGGAATGGTAACCCTGCCCCCTTCCTACCATCACGACAGGGCGAGACAAGAACCTCAAGATGAGCCCCCCTTTCCTCTGTGAGCACCTGTGAGCGGCAAGCACAGGCTTGGAGGCAGCAGGAGACCCACAGACCCGCTGCCGCTGGAAGGCCCCAAAGCAGCCTCGCCATCGCCAATACAAAGGCATCAGGGCGATTATCGGAATGTCTGCGAGGCTGCTCCCCTAGTTCCTATTTGAGGGAGTGAAGAGGGGAGCCAAGGGCGGACACCAGCACTGGGGAGCAGTCTCCGCCTGCAAACGGAGACAGCGGACACCCTGCAGGCGCCATGCAGCGACCTGACCGCCCAGACGCTTGCAGCCAGGGGCCCTGTCTGCACGCATGGCCGCTCTGGGGGAGGAGCCACCGCACACGGCAGGCCCGGGACCGCAGGAGGGTCCCTCTGGGAACAGCTCCCGCACACCGCGTGTCACTTGCTTCTTCTACATGTTTCCTTAGATACACGCTTTTCAGGACACACTGAAGGTGACAAAAGACTGGCCACCTCCGTAAGCCTTCCTGGCTCTCACCACCACTCTCCCCGTGACCCAGGCGGCCACCCCTGGGGGCTCTGATTCGATTTAATTGCTTGGCTTTTCTTGTTTGTTCTGTGAAGACTTCAAAGGGAGTTTATGCTCATGACCTAATCTGAGTACCACAATCAAACACTCCTTCATCCTGAAGGAGGCAGATGGCTGAGTGTGGACCTGTGAACCAGGAGGTCACAGTTCGATCCCCAGTATGGGGCGTGCGGGAGGCAGCCGATCAATGATTCTCTCTCATCACTGACGTTTCTCTCTCTCTCTCTCCCTCCCTCTCTGAAATCAATATATATATATATATATATGTATATATAAAAGAAATTCATGCCCCAACCGGTTTGGCTCAGTGGATAGAGCGTCCGCCTGCGGACTGAAGGGTCCCAGGTTCGATTCCGGTCAAGGGCATGTACCTGGGTTTCGGGCACATCCCCAGTAGGAGGTGTGCAGGAGGCAGCTGATCGATGTTTCTCTCTCATCAATGTTTCCAACTCTCTATCCCTTTCCCTTCTGCTCTGTAAAAAAATAAATAAAATATATTTTTTAAAAAAAGAAAAAAGAAATTCATGAGTACAGTGTAACGCCACACATACACACCAAGGATAGGGAACCTGTCACCAGAGAGGTGGGGGTCACGCCTGACTTCCTACTTTGAACATTAGCAGTTAAGGAAACAGGCATTCGCCCTGCCAGCTAAGAAGGAATTGTAGCTCACTTCTAGTTGTTGCGAAAAAGCTCTGCTTTATATAAAGAGCACCCCAACATCAGCATTGCAACCCCCATGAAATAACTGATTCTGGAAAGGCTCAACTGGGCTGGCCCGTTAGAGGCACGGCTCCTGGGGAAAGGGTGGCACCGTGCGGGGCGAGCTGGCAGGGCAGGTGCCGCTGCCACCGCTCTCCTCCACGTCTGGACAAGCTTTGCACCCAACTTCCACATTAAAGAAGGCGCAGGGCATGGAAGAGCTTAACTCACAAGAGAAGGAGACAAACGCAGAACACAGGACATGCCACGAGGGGAGAGAGTGAGTGAACAAACCCCAGAGACTAACAACCAAATGCAAGGCAGGCCCTGCACGGGATTCCGATTTGGACACAGAGGTTATTAACCCCATTTCCGCGCTGTGGGGCAGCTCAGCTGGTGAGAGCGCCATCCTGACACACCAGGTGTGGGTTCGATCCCGACAAGGCACACACAAGAAGCAACCAGTGATGCATAAATGACTGGAACAACAGGTCAGTGTCTCTCTCTAAAATCAATACATACAAGTAAAAAAGTGTTAGAAAGACATTTTGGGGTAAGCAGGGGAATTTGATTGCAGGTTCTTGGCTGACACATGAGAAGCGCTGTTCATCTCCTCGGAGGTGACAATGGCACCCACTTCAGGGAGAACGCCTATATTCCTAAGAGGCACATGACGATGGGATAAAGTGCTACGATGTCTTAAACGCTTTTATTTTATTTTTAAAATATATATTTACTGATTTTTTGAGAGAGAGAGAGGGATAAAGAAATAGAAACATTGAGGAGAGAGAAACATCATCAATCGGCTGCCTCCTGCACGCCCCCCACAGGGGATCGAGCCCGCAACCCAATCATGGGCCCTCAGTGGGAATCAAACCGGTGGCCTCTTGGTTCCTGGCTTGACGCTCAACCTTTGAGAGGCACTGGCCAGTTAAATGCTTTTAAATGATTCAAAAAGAAAACAAGGCCACGTTTACACAGGCATTGCAATTTCTGAACCCAAATAGTCTGTATGAGTGTCCATTATACTATTCATTCAACTTTCCTATTTGTTTGAAAGTTTTCACAATTGAAAAAGACTAAACAAATTCAGGCAAATAAAAACACTGCACTATTGACACATCTGAGAGTCCCTGGCCACAGTCCTCTGTGGTGAGACCTGAGATGGATGGGCCAGGAGGGGCCTGAGGCCACCAGGCCGCTCTCAGACACCCCGAGTCTCTCCCGGGAAACCTAAGTGTGCCAGGCCTTAGAAAAGCCGCCTACCCTCCCTAGGCTCCCGTCGGAGCAAGTCCCGCTCATCCCTCCCTCACAGCACCCTGTCCCGTGCAGCGAGCAGGCCATCCAGGAACCCAGAGGGAGGCCACCGGCCACCGGGGATGGAGGCTTAGGGAGGAAAGCGTTGGACACGGTGTGCCGAGCTGAATGGGGGCCCCTACCGGCCAACTGCCTTCTGACGACACGTCCAGCCGCACGGCTCCCTCACTCACACAGTACAATCTGATCCAAGAGTCAGGCGGGTTTTTGGGTAGCTTCCTCCCGCTACAACTAAACCCCCCTCAGCGGCTCCTGTCAGGCAGGCCCCTCCTCCAGAGGCACCATCAGCAGCCCCGCTGCACCGCCGCTCTGCTCCTCCGACCGCTAACCACGCCGCCAAGGTCTCTCCTCGGCCCCTGGCCCTGGCTCCCGGGCACTGGACTCACCATGGCCTTCCGGTCTTCCTCCGCCATCTTGAGGCGCTTCTGTGCCTCTTCATAAGCCTGGAGCAGAAGCCAAGCGCGCGGGTGTGAGGCTGCAGTCCCACAGCCACAGCCGCCCTCCTCCAGAATCACAAGGACACGTCAGACGCGCCCGGGCCCAGGGAAACGTCCTGCTCACGGAGGAATCGACGCCAGGGCGTCAGCAGAGGGTGGCCTTAGCCAGAGGAGCAGGAGGCCCCTCTCCAGAGGTCTACTCCCCACTACAGGCACCCTCTTGTCTTCCCGGAGACCCCCGTCTGCATCACGCCCCCTCAGGTCTGACCCAGGGGTCCTGGGGGGTGGCGGAGGGTGCCGTTCCCGGTTCCCGCACCTTCTTGTCCGACCGCTCCAGGACATTGCGAGTCCGATCCTTGTCCCGCCGCCGAACCCGCTCCGCGAAGGCGTCGCGCTCCTCCAGGTCCTGGAGGCGCTCTCGCTCCGTCCGCTCCCACTCATCCTCCGACTCCGGCTTTTCCGTCTGCTGTCGGCTCCCCCTGCAGCCCAGCCCCGAGCATTACGTCAAGGCGCCCAGAAGGCTCCTGTCCTAGCAGCCACTGCCCATCCTCGCTCACCCTACTTCCCACTCACCCTGTCTTCTTCCCCCTCGCAGAATCCTCTTCTTCTTCCTCTTCCTCCTCCTCCTGGCGTTTCTTCCTCAGGTGTTTCCGCCTTTTACGCTTCTTCTGGAGACGGCTCCCAGCCCTCCCCACACTCTCCTCACTGCTCCCCTCGCTGTCTTCCAGCAACGTATACGACCGGTTCTTCTCCAGCAGGGCTCGGGCCTCGCGCTCGGCTGCCCGGGCTGGCTTCTCCACCACCGCCTCCCGAGGCACCTGTCGGCAGGAGAGAGAAGGGAGTGAGCGACTCCTGGTCGGCGCCCGCCCTGCCCTGGTCCTGCTGTGAGGAGCGGCCTGATCTCAAACGAGTCTTCCTTCACCCCACGTCCACCAGCCTCTCAGCTGCTCACCTTCATGCGCTCAGTCACGTGTTTAACAAGCACTTACTGAAGCTGTTCCAGGCACCTGCCAGGCACCAGGGAGAGAGGAATAAACGAAAGAGAAAACACCTCTGCCCTCGTGGAGTTTACATTCTCAAACCCAGTTCTCAACTGCTCAGCCTGTGTCCTCCCCAAGGTCCAGGTGAGTCCCGCCCAAGGACTGCCCGAACACAAGGACTGCTCTGCAGAGCCTGTGACAGGCTGGCACTGGACCAGCTCCAGGGGCGCACTGGTGAACAGACTGACCTGAAGTTCTCCCTCCTGTCACTTTCGCTCCAACCTCACCTCTCGCCAAGCACCACGGGACAGCCACAGGCTCCGGACACGCTGACCCTTGCACTCCCACTGTGCGCTTTCTGAGCCCCTGTTCTGTGAGGTGCTCTACTAGGTGGTAGGAGTGCCTTTTATTTTACTTACTGTTTTTGTTAATCCTCACCCAAGGGAGAGGGGGAGAGGAAAAACATTGATGTGAGAGAGAAATATCGATGGTTGCCTCCTGCATGGGGCTCCAACCAGGCCGGGGATGGAACCTGCAACCCAGGTCCATGCCCTTGACTGGGAATTGAACCCGAGACCCTCTGGTGCATAGGCCGAACCTCTTATCTACTGAGCCACCAGCCAGGGCTTTATTTCACTTATTATTTATTGATTAGAGAGAGAGAAACACCGATTTGTTGTTCCACTTAATTTATGCATCATTGGTTGGTTCTTGTACGTGCCCTGACGGGACCAAACCTGCAACCTTGGTGTATGGGGACGATGCTCCAACCAACCGGCCAGGGCTAGAAGCTCGCCTTTTATACCTTCACTCCTCCCTCTTCGCTACCTGACAACTGCAGGGACTCCGGACCCGCTTCGCCTGGTCACTACCCTCACCTCTCTTCCACTGCCTCCGGAAAACTCGTTAGATTTGTTAGAAATGCAGGAACGAAGACCCCCACCCAGGCCTCCGGGTCGGAATCTGCACTTTAACTGCGGCCTGGATGGATGGGTGCATGTTCACGTTCGAGAAGCTGCCATGTAAGACTTAACCCGACACAGTGACCCTCCTGATCTTCACGGGGCTGGACGTGCAGCACCAGGGCAGCGCCCGGGCGGCCGCGGGCAGGACCAGCGCCTGCGCACGGAGCTTACAGATTCGCGGGAGGATGGTAGCCGGCCACACCCGCACGAGCGGCCAGGCCCGCCCCTCGGCCCCGCCGCCCCGCCGCCCCGCCCCGCCCCGCCCCGCCGCGGCCGACACCTTGCTCCAGAGCCGCAGGGCGAAGTCCCGCGCAGGCCCGCCGAGGTCCAGGGTGTCGGTGTCGCGCAGGCGCTGCACGAACTCCTCGGCCGAGCCGCAGCGCCGCGCCGTGCCGATCAGGAACTGCGCCACGTGCCGCTCGCTCAGCCCCAGCACCGCGTGCAGCTCGTCCTGCACCCAGCGCTCCAGCGCCGCCGGCGTCGCCATGGCGACCCGCTCCCCGAGCCGCGCGGGCGCCCGGCGGGGCGGAGGCCTGGAGTCTGGACGGGCCCAGCGGCCGCGCGGCACCGAGCGGGTCGAAGGCCTGGAGCCCGGAGGGGCCCAGCCGCCGCGCAGGAACCGCCGGGGCCCCGAGGTTCGGTTTCCAACAGCCCAAAGCCGCCTTCTTGGCCCGCGGAGCTTCCGGCGGCGCTTTTCCGGTCTGAGCACGACGGTGGCCGATAGAGTCCAAGTCTCGCGGAACCGTACATTTTCTTTTCCGCCCCGCAGAATCTGTCGCCCCCAGGTGGTCAGCCCGCGGATGCTTCACTCACCCATTCATTCAACCAACCCGGGCGCCTAAGGGGTGGGCAAACTTTTTGACTGGAGGGCCACAATGGGTTCTTAAACTGGACCGGAGGGCCGGAACAAAAGCATGGATGGAGTGTTTGTGTGAACTAATAGAAATTCAAAGTAAGCGCCGAAACCGGTTTGGCTCAGTGGATAGAGCGTCGGCCTGCGGACTGAAGGGTCCCAGGTTCGATTCCGGTCAAGGGCATGTACCTGGGTTGCGGGCATATCCCCAGTAGGAGATGTGCAGGAGGCAGCTGATCGATGTTTCTCTCTCATCGATGTTTCTGACTCTCTATCTCTCTCCCTTCCTCTCTGTAAAAAATCAATAAAAATATATTTAAAAAAAATAATAATAAATTCAAAGTAAGCATCATTACATAAAAGCATACGGTCTTTTATTTCAATAGTTTTATTCATTTCAAACGGGCCGGATCTGGCCCGCGGGCCTAGTTTGCCCACGGCTAGTAGTTGCTAGGGATATAGCAAAGAACAAATCAGACAAAAATCCCTTACCGAATTACATTTAAGGGGGAGGGGGGAAGAAAAAATACATAATAAATAAAGCATGTAAGTTCTATGGAGGCCCCCCCCCAAAAAAAGCAAGGTGTATTTTGGAATTTCATTTCAAATTAGCCCACACTGACAGGGAGTGAGCTCGCTCGGAGCCCTGTCTGCAGCAGCGGTGAGCACAGGCTAGGCCCGAGCGAGGACCTGCGGGGAGAACAGGTGCTTGCTTTCTTGATGCTCTCTCAGAAAGCACTTTTAAAGGCTCTCCGAACTAGTCTGGCGGCTATGGCTCCGTGGTTGAGTGTCAGCCTATGAACCGGGAGGTCAGGATTGGATTCCCAGTTGCGGGCTTGATCTCCAGTAGGGGACCTGCAGGAAGCAGCCGATCAATGATTCTCTCATCATCGATGTTTCCCTCTCTCTCTCTCTACTTTCCTCTCTGAAATCAGTAAAAATAAAAGATCTCCGAATAAGGCATGCCCGAGCTGTGCTCTGCATGTTTGCTAACAGCTTGCGAAGTGCACTGGTGGCTGCGTATTTACAAGTGAGCAGACCTTGTTAGTTGACCCTGCTGTCGGACCTGTTTGACCGTGCGTCATGCTTCATGATTAATGGGACTTGTCAGACACTACTGTCGAGAAACAAAACATGGTTATTCCAATTAACAGCCACTGGTAATTCCGTGTCATTGACTTCTTGGACGCACTGCTTTTGGTTTCTGAGATGGACTGTGGGCACCCCTGGCATCTCTCGGCCTCCTGCCTCTACTTTCTTGGGTCAAAACAGATGAGGATAAAATAAATAAATAAATTAATTAATTAAAAAAACAAACAAACAGATGAGGGTCTTTACCTAATGAGCTACTACCTTAAAGATTCTGTTACCCTCCATACCCACAGCCTCTCTGAACTGGTCCCCCTGCTAGTAAATTAGAGGCTGTTGGCATATGTTTAGATCAATTTGTCTAGTACATCCTGTTCTTAGTGGGGTCCCTCCAACTGGGCGTCCTCTATGGACAGGACCATACCTATCCAAGCATGTCTTCCTACCCCGGAGAACTAAAAACTGGCCTGGTAAGGAAAGTTCAGATCTCCCACATTTGTAGAAGATAGAATTCTTCGAAATGGGAAAATCTCCCAACTATATACTTGGGCAACAAAGCCATGAAATAGCAATGGATTTTTTTTTTAATCCTCGCCTGTGGACATGTTTTTATTGATTTTAGAGAGAGAGGAAAGAAGGGGGAGAGAGAGAAACACCAAAGTGAGAGAGAAACATCTATCAATTGCCTCCCATACATACCCTCACCAGGGACTGAACCCACAACCTTTTTGTGCACGGGATGATGCTCCAACTAACCGAGCCACTGGCCAGGGCAGCGTGGATCTTAAACCTTTGAGAACACCTGCTTCCATCAGAGGAGACCCTTTCAGGACCCTGCACTCTGTTTTTCAGATTTTTTATTGGTGCCGAGTCTTGGGGTGAAGGACTCTGGGTTAGCCACTGGCACACTGCCTGCTGCTTGCGTTGCCATCGGCCTCTGAATACTGGACCCCTCGAATTCAGAGCATCCTCTGCTTCCAGTTCCTTCGCTCTTTTCATCTGCTGATTGACTCATTGAATCATTCATTCTAGAAATAACTTTTTTGTCTACGAGGTGCCAGGCGTGGGGTTGAGCCTAGCCAACCTAGTCTGCCCTCACTGCACTGGCCATGTCTGGCGGATACTTCCACTGCCCTTCCCCAAACCAGCCCTTGGAGAAGCCGCTGGGGGCTCCCAGCTTCCCGCCGCAGCGCCGAGCTCCGCCCACCCCGCCCACAGCCCGGCCACTTCCCCTTCTTGGCCATAGGAAGCGGGCAGAGGCTTGGACGAACCAGAGCAGCCTCACATACACTTTTTTTTCTAAAGAAGGAGCAGCAACAGGAGAGTTGGAAAGAGCTCCACTTTATTATGAACATTGTTTTTGTCTTTAAAAACAGGCAATTGATAAGGAAGGAGAAGGCGGGGAGAACTGAGGCGCTTCGCTAGTCACACCGAACCCTTGCAATTCATTTGTGAACCATGAAGAGGAACAGAATTAAATAACCAGATGGGGGTTCAGAGCTAAGATTCCCAGCCTTCCCTCTTGGCGAAAACTGAGGCGGAGTAACACTGAGCAAAAGCGGAGGAGGCCACACCCGGTGAGGTGACTGGGGGACAGGGACTAGGCTCCCGCGGACATGGGAACAGGCGTGGCTTGTAAACCTGGGGCCTTGGGAGGGGAGCTGGGGGTGTTTGTAAACCCGGTTATGGTCAAGAGAGGAGGCAAGAGCCCAGCCCGTGGGGCTCAGTGGTTGAGCATCAGCCTGTGAACCAGGAGGTCACGGTTCGATTCCCAGTCAGGGCACAGGCCCGGGTTGCCGGCTTGATCCCCAGTCGGGGCGTGCAGGAGGCAGCCGATTGATGGTTCTCTCTCATCATTGATGTTTTTATCTCTCTCCCTCTCCCTCTCTGAAATCAATAAAAAAATATTTTTAAAAAGAGAGAGGAAGCAGGAGCTGTAAACGAAGGGCAGTGCCTAAGGAACAGGAGAAAGAGGTGCCTATGAAAGGACTGGGCCGGCCTCCCGAGGAAGGCTGCCGGGAGGTGTGCTGTGCCCACAGATGGAGGGTTCTCCTCCACCCCTCCCGTGAGCTCGGCCTCCGCCTGGGACTGGGCCGCCCAGGGAGCGTGAGCACAGCTGGCACTCACTCTGGGGACTGGGGGCGAGGTGGCCTTTGGGCTCTGTCCTCAGAGACAGGGCGGGGACAGCAGGTCGGAGGACGCGGGCTGCCCTTCCTGCCAGGCTCCTTTCAGGGGCGTCTGTTCTGAACTTCCGGGACCCAGGATCTTCATTTCGGGAAGGAGGAAGGTAGGTCCCTGTGTTGAAAGAGGGTCACCTCCGGCAGGACTCATCTGTGGGAGAGGCGATAACGGGGGGTGAGTGCCAGCCTCTGCCTCCGGCTCCCCACCCGCCCACCCGAGGGCCAGGAGCACGGGGAAGTTGTCTAACATTGTCCACACTTGAGTGCTTGCTCCTACCAGGAACAGCAGCAGCCACACTCATTCCCTCATACTCTGCCAGGCATTCTTATCACAGCCTCCCAACAACCCCAGGTGCGGTGAAGTGATGTGATGTCCAGCCATGGTTCTAGGTCAGCGGTTCTCAACCTGTGGGTCGCGACCCCTTTGGCGGTCAAACGACCCTTTCACAGGGTCGCCTAAGACCATCCTGCATATCAGATATTTACATTACGATTCATAACAGTAGCAACATTACAGTGATGAAGTAGCAACAAAATAATTTTATGGTTGGGTCACAACATGAGGAACTGTATTTAAAGGGCCAGAAGATTGAGAACCACTGTTCTAGGTGCTTCATTAAAATTATTTAACCCTCTCAGTGACTCCAGGAGGCAATTATTTTTAACTCCTTTTCAGTAATAAATTGAACTCTGGCCAGTGTGCTCAGTGGTTTTATTTATTTATTTATTTATTTATTTATTTTTATTGATTTCAGAGAGGAAGGGAGAGGGAGAGATAGAAACATCAGTGATGAGAGGGAATCATTGATTGGCTGCCTCCTGCACGTTGGGCTGAGCCTGCAACCCAGGCATGTGCCCTTGACCAGAATCGAACCTGGGACCCTTCGGTTCACAGGCTGACGCTCTATCCACTGAGCCAAACCAGCCAGGCTGCTCAGTTGTTTTAGTGCGTTGGCCTGCAAATTAAAGGGTCCTGGGTTCGAGTCCGGTAAAGGATATGTACCTGTGTTGCAGGCTCAATCCCCGGTTGCAGTCAGGGTACGTGTGGGAAGCAACCACTCGATGTGTCTCTCTCACATCACTCTTTCATCCTCTTTCCCTTCTACTCTCTCTAAAATAAAAGAAATAATAATAAAAATTTGCCTGGCCAGCTTGGCTCAATGGATAGAGCATCAGCCTGTGGACTGAAGGGTCCCAGGTTTGATTCTGGCCAAGGGCACATGCCTGGGTTATGGGCTCCATCCCCAGTAGGGGGCGTGTGCAGTAGGCAGCCGATCAATGATTCTCTCTCGTCGTCGATGTTTCTATCTCTCTCTCCCTTCCTTTCTGAAATAAGTAAAATATATTTAAAAAATTTTTTAAAATAATAATAAATTGAGGCCAACCGTCAGGTTATTTGCCTGAGGCCACAACCATAAGAGAAGATAAAATTCACACTCAGGCCTGACTGACCCAAACCCCGAGCTCTAACCCACCCAGGGGAGCTCGAGGAAAGCCCTGGTTTTACACTCGGGAGACCCGATGTGCACTTTGCTCTCCAGGACCTCAGCTTCTCCATCCGTTCAAGGACCTGGCGAGCCCTTCCAGCGCCAACGTTTTCCTCCAGGACCGCAGTGTCTGCTCTGGACGCCAGGCGGCGCCCTCGCGCCAGCGGCGGGCCACTCACCCACTAGCAGCGCCTTGGAGCGCAGGCCGCCCCGGGGCTCCGCCTGCAGCTCCTCCTCCTCCTCTTCCTCGTCGTCGGGCTGGGCCGCGGGGGCGCCCGGGGCCTCGGGCTCCGGGCCCAGCTCCCGCAGCACCGAGCTCTCGGAGGGGTACTGGTACGTAGTCTCTAGGGCTGTCTCGCTGAAGGAGATCTTGAGCTGGGGGGTGGGGGGCAAAGGAGGCAGGTCACCCACCTCAGCCCCGTGCAAGGTGGGCGTGGGGCTGGATCTGGGCACCCGCTGCCTTTGCCCTCCCCACCCCTCCGGGGCCCAGTTTTCCTTCGATCAGTTTCAAAAACATGAGACTTGGGCCTGCGTTTGGCAGGGGCAGAGGTGAGTAACGCAGGACCAGCGGGCGGGAGGCAGAAGGGAAAGGACAACGTGGGCATAGTCCTGCGATCAGAACGGGAAGCCTCCCGAGGTGAGCGTGGAGCCGGCCTGGAGGGGTCCCAGGGAAAAGCAAGGCAACCCACAGCAGGGCCCGAGGAGTGCTCTTCCCTCAACACAGGGTGTCCCGAGGTGCAGCCGGGGAGGTGACAGGGCAGAGGGGAGGGTCTGGCAGACGCAGGGTGGGGTGAGAGTGCACAGAGGGACAGGCAGACAGGAGCACCCCAGACAGGAGACGGGAGGGACAGGCTCCCCCAAAACAGCCCGCTGTCCTCACTGCTGCCCGCCCCCCGCAGCCCTGGGCCCTCCTCAGAAGCTCAGGGGAAGGGACGGGCCAGCGTGGGATTAACTCGGAGCAAAAAGCAGGAGGTTGCCCTGGCCGGTTTGGCTCAGTGGATAGAGCGTTGGCCTGGAGACTGAAGGGTCCCAGGTTCGATTCCGGTCAAGGGCATGTACCTTGGTTGCGGGCACATCCCCAGTGGGGGGTGTGCAGGAGGCAGCTGATTGATGTTTCTCATGGATGCTTCTAACTCTCTATCCCTCTCCCTTCCTCTCTGTAAAAAATCAATAAAAAAAAAAAATATATATATATATATATAAAAAAAGCAGGAGGTTCCTGCGAACTCCCTGGAAAGGTCCAGACCTATCGGGCCTTCCCAGCATGTTTTGAGACACTTGGGGCTGGCTCCCTGCACCCCTGAGCCTCAGCAAAGCCTGGAAGGTGGCTGGACAGGAAGTTGCTAACATGGGTCCCCCCTGGAGCCTGAAACTCAGGGACTGTCCCTCTTGCACTGGCTCCCCACCTCACCAGGACAAAAGCTAGAGCCTGACCAAGGTCTAAGTCTAGAGCAGTGATGGCGAACCGATGACACGCGTGTCAGAGGTGACACGCGAACTCATTTTTTTGGTTGATTTTTCTTTGTTAAATGGCATTTAAATATATAAAATAAATATCAAAAATATAAGTCTTTGTTTTACTATGGTTGCAAAGATCAAAAATTCTATATGTGACACGGCATCAGAGTTAAATTAGGGTTTTTCAAAATGCTGACACGCCGAGCTCAAAAGGTTCGCCATCACTGGTCTGGAGGATGCTGCCATGGCCACACCCTCACTCTGGGCATCCTCCCTCCAGCCACACAGGCCCAGGCACTCCCGCAGGCCTCGGCACCCGCTGCCCCCTCTGCCTGGAACACTCTTCTCCCAACATACCCAATGCCCCTCTCCCAGCCACACATCAGTCACACCCACTCCCGCTCCCCCTGCCTCCAGCTCCCACTCACCCTGCGCTGCACTGCCCTGTGTCTTCTGTCAACAGGAGACTGGGAGATGCTTTACTGGGTAAGGAGGGGTTCATGCAGACCCCAGATGAGGTCCCAGCAGAGGACCAAGGCCGGGGGAGCCCAGCCTGCGCACAGCTGACCTGTCCGTGACATGGCTGATAGAACTGGTGACAGCAGCCAGACCCTTTGCATCCAAACTTCTTAAAGGGGCCAGCTCTGGTTCTGTGACTGACAGATTTACCCAAACTTCTGGGAACCCAGGTCTCTTTTCTTTTCATGCCCCCTTCGGGGACGAGCTCTGCAGTGTTAGACACGCTGATAAAGGGCTCATTTTATTTGCTTTCAGTCCATGTTTGACTCTCTCCACACTCTGCTTCCCTCCCCCAACCCCAACTTCTGACTGGGCTTCCCAGGAATGTACAGCCCGCACGGGAGGGGGTGCGGAGGGGTGACTCACTGGCTCATCAGCTATATAAGGTCCCGAGGGGGCTGGAGAGGGAGGGCTCTGGGCCCGGGGCAAGCCTGGGGTTCCTCTGAATAAGGCTGGTGGAATTGGCCTGCAGATGTTACTTAGGGAAGGAGGCGGGCGGTGGGGTGCTCCTATCCCTGAACTAGGGGGCAGAGCTGGGACAGGGAAGCTAGCCCCTCATGAGCCTGAAAGGGCGAGGGGGAGGCCTGTGGTCCGCAGAGCGCTGCTCCGCCCCACCCCCACCCCGCCCCGCTTCCTCCTCTCACCACATCCTGAGTGGTGCTGGCAGGCAGGGCCCAGTCCCCACTCGGCCCCCCGCCTTCCGGCCCCCACCCCAAGCTTCCTGTTTGGGCGATCTGCTTCCGGCTCCCAGATCCCTGACCCAGGTACGGTCACCACCACAGGTCCTGCCCTGCACCGGGACGGCCCTGGACTTTGGGTCCCAAACTTCATGCTCCCTCGGCTCTGTCCACCCCAAAAGCAAAGCCAGCTGACTCTGTAGGAAGTGACTTTTCTGAACACTTCGCCCTGGCCTTCCTGACCTACCTCACTGCAGTCGCAGGCTCGGGGTGGGCACTTAAGCTCCTTGTGATGATGAGCGGGGGACAATGACCCCCAAGCTGAACCTAGCCTGTGGTCCCTGTGGACACAGAAACCAGGTCTGAGGGTGGCACATGTGGGATGAGGACTGGAGACCAGGAAGGGCTTCCGTCTCGGGGGACAGGTATGAGCTGGAAGGGACTGCGGAAGGGGTGGGACCAGGGCCAGGCCAGGGAGTCCTTAGCCTGGCTTCTCCCACTTTCCTGCACACCTGATTCCAGTCTGACCTCTGACCCTCCGCTGGCCTTGGCCCCACCCCTGTCCTCAACTCCCATTGGACTTCCTGCTCTCAGCAATGCCTCCACGTTCACTTCTCTCTTTTTCTACGCCAAGGGGAGGGAGAGGCCAGCGAGAGGGGAACCCCAGTGTGAGCCAGTCCTGAGAAGGGCGGGCGAGGCCGGGAGGAAGGCAGAGGCGGCAGGCTGGGAGAGGCGGCACTGTCCGAAGCTGGGGGTGCAGCCTGAGGTGGCCCACTCTAATGGCCTCTATGAGCCTCACCCAGGGGCAGACCTGCTCTTTGGCCAGCCCTGCTCCGTTCCCCACGCCCTCCAGCCCAGGCCGTGGCCACTCAGCTGTCCTCTCTTCCTTGGGGTTCTGAGGCCTCCCTCCACTCACTTCTTCCTTCAGTTTCTCTCTAGAACCGCAAAGCCACCCCCCCCCCCGCCCCCGCCCCACATTTCCCCCTGGAAGCTGTGAGGGCTGTCATCCTGGTGACCCTGCTTGTCACAGAGTCAAGGTTGTTGGCCTGTCTCCCACCAGATGAGCTGGGTTGGGTCACAGACTCAGAGGAAAGGAAGGAAAGAAATCGGGGGCCTTAGAGCCAGAGGGAGCAGAGAGGGAGCAGTCGGGGCACACCCTGCGACACCCCAGGGACAGCATGGTTGTGGGCAGACCCTCGAGGCTTGGCCATGGACAGGGGCTGTGAGGAGGAGGGGGTGTTTGCAGAGGAGGGCGGGGGAGGCTGACCAGAGGACCAGGAGCAGGGGTCAGAGAGAAAGGTGGAGTTCAGAGCCCAGAGGGCACGGCGAGTGGGCTGCTACGAAGTCTGGCTTGGATGCTCCCTACCTGTTTGTGGTGCCTTTCAGGGGACCCCTTGACAAGGCAGCTGCGGCTGAGGCGGAGGTAGCCCCCCAGAACCGAGATCTCCTCCGCAGTCGGGTACCGCTTCTTCCCGGCCCCGGGGGCCGCAGCATCAGCGGGGGCAGGAGCGGCAGGGGCTGCGTGGGGCGCAGACCGCCTGGGGTTGACGGTGAAGGTGTGCCCGCTGCGGCGGGGTGGCCCCAGCCCTGGCCCTGCCTTCACCCCATAGAACAGCCGGCTCATGAGGGGATCCCCAGGGGACTGGGGGGCCGGTGGTGGGGGAGACAGCGGGGCGGGTGGGGGCCGCGGCTCCTCCGCTTCCTCTTCCTGCTGCCTAGAGCCTCCGGGCCGCGCGTCCTCGGGCGGGAGGGGGCAGGGCCCAGCGCAGCGGCTCTGCAGGGCGCTCGGGGGCCGGCCTTGGGCCCCCGCCTCCTCCCCTGCAGCCTCCGCACCGAGAGGCCCCAGGGGCTTCCCGGCCGGCTCCGGAGGGGCTGGCTTCCGAGTCTGAGTCTCTGGGTCCCTGGCTGTCCATTCTCGAGCCTTCCCGGAGAGCAGGGTCCATTTCCACCCTTCGGGCAGCCTGGAGTCCCCCTCCCCACCCTCAGCGGGGCTGGGGCTCCGCTCTGCGGTCTGCCCGCCTTCGGAGCTGCGGCCCGCAGCCTCATGCGCCGGGGTCCCGGGCAGCCCGGTCAGCTCCTCGGGGGCCGCCCCGGGAGCCCGCCTGTCTTCTCTGCTCCCACGTTCCTCCGCGCTGCCTTTCCCGTCTCCTGGGCTCAGACTCCATTCTGACGCCTCCAGTGGCTTCCACCTCTGCTCCGGAGACTCTGCGCAGCCAGGCCTCCATTTAGGGGCCTCCGTCGGGCCCAAGTGCTGGCCGTCAGACTCCACTGGGCTCAGCCTCCCCCCGGTCGCCTCCTTCCTCCTGGGGCTTTGTTCTCCAGGCTCTGCCGGGGTCACACCTCCGTCCGCTTCTCCCGGGCTCAGCCTCCACCGCCGCGCCTCTGGCAGCCCCGAGGCCCTGTCTCCAGCCTCTCCCGGGAGCGGCCAGTCCCGGGCCTCCGAAGGCCTGGGGCTTGACTCTCGGGCTCCCCCTACCCCCGGCCTCCTGTCTCCGGCTTCCCTGGGGCTGAGCCGCTCTTCCCTGGGCTCTCTTTCTTTGGGACTTGGATCCTGTATCTCCCCTGGGCTGGGTCTCCATTCCCGGGCCTCCGCAGGCCCAGGCCTCCTTTCTGCAAGGAGCTCGTCACTCCGCCGCTGCTGCTGCTGCTGGCGCTCCTGCCGGATGAATCGGTTCTGGTGCACTGGGCCGATGGCCTCCAGCAGGACCGCAGACTTGTCTGGGTCTGGAGGCCCAGCTTCTGGAGGCCCAGACGCAGGGCTGGGCTCCCCAGGACACAGACCAAGCTTGGCCCGGCGGCGTTCCAGGAGCCCCCGCTTCCAAGCTGGCATCTGGGACAGGCGCTCCCGCTCCGCCTTCTCCCGGCCCCGCGCGGCTGCCTCCTCCTGCCGGCGCCGGGCCAGCAGCTGTAGCTTCCAGTCCGGGATGGTGGCCATGGTCCCTCGAGGTGCAGGTAAGGCGCACTGGAGGCAGAGAGCAGGGAGGAGGTGCTGCCGAGGCCCCGGGGATGAGCCTGGACGGCAGAGCGGCGCGGGAGGTGGGACGCGGAGGGCGGGGAGGACAGGCAGTGCGGCGGGAGAGGGAAACCAGAAGTGAAGAAACGCCTATGGGCCAAGCCGATGGGGGGGGGGGGGGGGGAGCGGCAGAGGAAGAGGGAGATTCAGATTTGGCAGCTCAGGGTTCACGGGTGCCAGAGACGGACCGAGAGAGAGAAGTGGGTGTGAGGCTGCGGGTGAGGGCCAGGGGGCGTGGGAGTGGGGACGGAGGTCAGCGAGTCCCGCTGGAGAGGGGCCTGCGGGACCCGAGCGGGTGTCAGGGAGGTGAGGGGCGGAGGGTGGAGAGGTCCAGGGGCAAGGGCAGCCGGCTGGGACAGCCGGGCGCGTCGCAGCGGCCCCGAGGTCCAGGCTCCCTTTCCAGCTGCGCTCCGCCCGCCTCCCGCCGCCCCAGAGGGCCGGGGACTTCCCTCCCGCGGGGACTTCCAGACCCGGCGCCGGCGCGGGCCCAGACCCCGGCGTCCACCCTCCGGCGCGTCCCGCCTCCCCCCGCGGTGCCCGGGACCCAGGAGCGCGGAGCCCGGCTCCGCCTCAGCTCCCCGGGACCGGGCATCGCACCGGGCAGACGGACGTCCCGGCGTGAAGAGGAGCAGCCGGCCCGGGCCGGAGGCTCCCCAGCCCTCGGTGCACTCACACGCTGCGCGCCCGGAGGGTCCGCGGGGCCCGGCGTCCGGAGGGAGCGAGGAGGCGAGGGTCGTGGAGATCCGGAGGCGGGGAGCCCGGGAGGGACGCAGACTGAGACCGGGCAGGCGACCACTCCGTCAGAGGACAATGGGGAGAGGGATGGGGGCGCGGGGCGGGGCCCGAGGAGGGGCGGGACCTGCTCCCGCCAACCCCGTGGGGAGCGCGAGGCCTCCTCTGCGCGCCGTCGCCCCTGGCCCTCCGTCCCGGCCCCCACCCACCCGGCTCCGGACCGCTGTCCCGGGAGCCAGGCGCCCGCCCCCAGCCCGCCGACCGGGGCGGCGCCCGTGACTCAGGCCCCTCGAGGGACGTGGGAGGAAGCGGCAGCTGCTCGGAGCCGGGCCCGCCCTCCCCGCCTCCGGCCGCCCCTCCCCACGCCTCGGCCTCGGGCAGCCTTTGTCCTGCGTGGTCCCGGGCGCCCGGCAGGGGTCGTGGGGGGCGGCAGGAGAGGCCGGGAAGCAGCAGCCTGGGGAGCTCGCCCCTTCGCGCCCGGCCCCCAGGGCCCAGGTCGGGGATGTGGAGGGAGGGGCCGGGCCGCTCCGGAAGGCGGGGCGGGTCCGAGGGCGCAGCCGCCGCCCAGCGGTCGCGGGGGCGCGAGGTGCCGGGCTTGGGCCGCGGCTCCGCAGGTCCTTCCCAAACTGTGCCCCGCGGCTCCGACAAACCGCGCGCCAAGTGCAGAGAAACCGGCTGCGATTTATTTTCCCGCCGCGCGTGTTCCTCGGGAGAACAGGGAGCCGTACCCGAACGAAGGGCCAAGAGGCCGCTCAACTCAGCTGCAGGAACCAGGGGGCCTCGAGGTGCAGGGCGGGGGGCGGGGCGGCTGCGCCAGCTCCTGGGCGCGAGTGACACGGAGAAGGGGACCCTGAGATGCAGGCGAGTGCCCGGGAGTAGCCAGGCGGGACCCATCGCCCTGAGGCTGGGAAGGGGAGTCACGCCCTCAGCTGTGAGACCTGCATCCCCGCCCCCTCCTGGCTGGCGAGGAGTGGGCCTCGGAGCGCGGACACTCGGGATTTAGGGCATTAGATGGGCGGGAGTGGAGTGGATGGACGGCCCTCGGCCCGTGGATCGGGGCCTCCAGCCTGAATAAGCCAGGGCCTGGGTGGCCAGGGGTCGGCACCCCAGGGGAGAGGAGTGCAGGGCCTGACACCAGGCACCTGCTCACTGGGCCCCGCCCTCCTGGGGCCGGGAGAGCAGGTGCAGTTTTCTTTGCAGCTGGGCCCGGAGGTAGCAGAGGTCTTGCTGGTCAAGTCCGTGAGCCAGGCCCAGGTACAGGGTGAGGAGGAGAGCGAGGAGGAGCCGGTCGGTGCCCAGGGTGGGCACCACCCACAGCACCGTCAGCAGCTCCACGCACACCGGGTGGCGCAGGTGGGAGAAGAGCCTCAGAGCGCGGGGGGACTTCAGGGCGAGGGGCTCGCCCAGCCCTCGCACGTGGTAGTACACCTAGGAGAGGGGAGCAGTCAGGGAGCCGGGGCCTTTCACAGCTGTCACCTCTCCTCCCTGCCAGGTACCCCCCTCGATGACTCAGGCCCAGGAACCTCCCCCTTCTAGGTCTTGGGCCCCTGACCCTCATCTCCAGGCCAGGAACCTTCCACAGGCCCAGGAGGCTTCTGGCCTCTGAGGCGGGAGCAAGAGGAAGGTGGCCGAGCATGGGAGGAGGAGCGGGAAGTCCTTGGCAAGGCGAGAGGTGTTCTAGAAAGGATGGAAGGCAGGGAACGGGCCTCACCTGCTTGAGGCCCATGAGCTCCGCGTAGTCAAAGACCAGGAGGATGCTGAAGATGAGGAGCCAGGCAACGGCGTGCAGCACGAAGCACAGCAGGGGCACCCAGGTGGCCCAGGGCTCGGCCTGAGCTGCCCACAGCACAGGGCCTCTGGGGACGGGCTCCCAGCATCGCATCACCAGCTGGGGGAGGAAGAGGGGCTGGGAGACCTAGACAGGCTGCCCCACCCCAGACGGCTTGTAGCCCTCCCCATCTTTACCTCGAGCATCACCAACACTCAGCTCGTGGAGGTGCTGGGTGGGGTTCCAAGGATATGAGGGTGACCCGTATCTTCCCAGAGCGCTTACAGGATGGTGAGGGTGGCCAGAGAGGCGCACGGACCAGCCTATGCCCAGCACCCACTGAGAAGACGGCGAGTACTAACTAGGAAGCCTGGCCCTAGCCGGTTTGACTCAATGGATAGAGCCTTGGCCTGCAGACCAAAGGGTTCTGGGTTCAATTCCTGTCCAGGGCAGGTACCTCCGTTACAGGCTCCTCCCCCAGTACGGCCCTGGTCGGGCGCGTGCAGGAGGCAACCAATTGATGTTTCTCTCACATCAATATTTCTCTGTCTTTCCCTCTCTCTTCCACTCTATCTGAAAATCAATGGAAAAATATACTAAGGTGAGGATTAAAAAACATCTATATCTATAATAATAAAAGTGTAATATGCTAATTAGACTGGACGTCCTTCCGGACAATGCTGCAGTGGGCGGGCCGAGGCCAAGGCCCTTGCACCAATTTCGTGCATCGGGCCTCTAGTGAGTAAATAAAAATCACAGTAACTAGGGAGCCTGCCCCTGGGTTTGAAGATAGGGCAGGGCTGAGGAGAGCGCTGCGGGCGGGACGACAACCTGCAGGGGCGAGGTGCACATGGCGGGCGTGCTTGGGGAATGACAAGGTGCACCTTTTTCTTGTGAATCCTCACCCAGCACATTTTTAGATTGATTTTTTAGAGAGAGTAGAAGGGAGGGGGAGACAGAGAGAAACACTGATGTCTGTCAATGACACATCAATTGGTTGCTTTTCCGACTCTGGATCAAGGAACATGCCCTTGACCAGAATCGAACCCGGGACCCTGCAGTCCTCGGGCTGACGGTCTATCCACTGAGCCAAACCAGCTAGGACAGTGCACCCTTCCTGATATAAAGTAAGGTGTGTGCTGTGGAAGACTGGAAGCTGAGATTAGAGTCCTGAACACCCCGAGTTCTCCTACACCCACACCTTTGTCGGAAGCCTAAGGTCCTTGCCCCCCGCAGTCTAGGGCATCCTTCCCAGACTCTCCCTGAGGGCCGCATACCTGCAAGGCCAGGGCAGTGCATGCCACGTACAGCGACCTCTGAAGAACCCCAAAGTACCGGGACAGCCACACCTTCACTGTCTCCGTCGCCATGAGGCTGTGCTGCCCCACAAATAGCAGCAGGAGCCCCAGATCCCACGCCAGGGGAGCCAGGACGCCGCGGTCCTGCAAGGCGGCCAGCCAGCCTTGGGGTGCCTCTGGGGGAGTCGGGAAAGAGAAGAACAGGAAGATGGTGGGAGACATCCCCGACCCTCGTCTCCTCTGGGGGTCCTGGGCCGTGTCTCTCCAAGCTTTCAAGAGCCCTAACGCTTCATCCCTCGGCTGCGCCCGGCTCGCCTCCCCTCCCCTCGCAGTGTCCGCCCTTTCCCGGGCCTCCTTCAGGGTCGGGGGGCGTTCCCGGGCAGGCACCGAGGCGCGCGGGGGAGCCCCGGGCCCCCCCAACCCCCGCGTCCAGAGGGCCCGCTAACCGGCTCCCCGCCGGGCTACGAAGCACTTTCCGCACCGCGCGCGGCCGCCCCTCGGCCTCGGGCCGCACTGCCCGCTGCCCGGACCGCTGCCCCGACTTCCTAGTGGGGCCCGCGGGCCCCGCCCCGCTCCTGCCTCCCGCCCGCCTCCCCGCGCAGGGCCGCCGGCCCCCGCTCACCGGGACCCGCAGGCTCCGGGGGCCCTCCGAGAAGAGGCCGAAGGGAGGCGAAGCGCACGAACTCCACGCCGGTGCCAAAGGCCAGGACGAAAGACGCCAGGGCGGCCGGGACCAGGAGCAGCGCCGGGGCCATGGCGGGAGCCGGCGGGAGCGGCGGCTCGGGATTCCCGCGCCGCAGGCCCCGCCCCGGCCCCGCCCCGGCCGGCCCGGCCCCGGCGGGCGGGGCTTCCCTCGCCCACGCCCCGGAGCGCCCGGTCCCGCGTCGCCGCGTCACGTGCGGGAAGTCGGGATCCCGGGGAGGGGAAGGCGGCGGCCCCGCGGCCTCGGGTGGGCTGTTCTCCCGTGGGAAGCGGGTCCGCCTTGCGGGGTCCTGGCGGAAGCGGCGCCCGAGCCCGGGCCCTGAAGCTCAGCGAACCGAGGAGGCTGCGGCCGGCTGAGCCGCGGCCGGGGTCCCGCTCGGCGCCGGACGGAGACGGGGCCGCGAGCCCACGTGGCGGCGCGCACTCGGCCTCAGGACGGCCCGCTGCGCCTCCGTCGCCGAGCAGCGCAGGGAACTGCACACGCGGGAGTTCCCAGAGGCTGCTGACTTGTCACCATGAGAATAAAAACGTGAAAACGTTGGCGGCAGAAAGCTTTATTTATGACACTTGTACACGTTGCAGTAGGTTAACTTTATCCAGCGTCTAATGAACTATAACTGGGCTCTGCAACCTCATTCATTGAACTCCACTTACTAATCAGAAACCACCTAGACCTTAGGTGTTAATATTTTCCCTTACAGACCTGTTTATAATGCAGATTACAATGTAAAAGTAAGCTTTTCTTCATCAGAGTTAAAAATCCGGTTTGGCTCAATGGATAGAGCGTTGGCCCGAAGACTGCAGGGCCCGGGTTCGATTTTGGTCAAGGGCGCATACCCAGGTTTTGGGCTTGATCCCCAGTAGGGGGCGTGCAGGAGGCAGCCCATGTTTCTCCCTCTCCCTTACCTGAAATCTGAAGAATATATATATATATATATATATATATATATATATATATATATTTAATCCTCACCAAAAGATATTTTTCCATTGATTTTTTAGAGAGAAACGCATCATTTGGTGCCTCCTGCACTAACCCTGATCAGGGCGCAGGGCTGAGGAGGAGTCTGCAACTGAAATGAAACCTGGGACCCTCTATCCACTGAGCCAAACCAGCTAGGGCTAAAAATATGTATTTTTAAAAAGATAAAACAAAACAAAACACCTACTCACAGCCTCTGGGGCTCCGTGAGCAGCACGGTGGTGGTGGGCAAGTGCTCACAAAAGGTGGCAAAAAGGAGCCAAGAAGGAAGTGTCTGATCTGTTCTCCAAGAAAAACCGGCGTGAGAGAGCGCCAGCTCTGCGCAATGTAAGAAAGGTTGGGAAAACACTAGTCCCGAGAACTCAGGAACCAAAATCGCGTCTGGGGGCCTCAGGGGTCATGTCTTTTAGGTGAGCTTCACTGACCTGCAGATCCATGAAACTGCAGTTAGAAACCCAGATTACTGAGGTGTTCAGGGCCCAAGCTGCCTAACTCCCATGGCGTGGGTCTTACCCGTGTCGTGGCCTGGATCTTACCCGTGTCGTGGCGTGGATCTTACCCGTGTCGTGGCGTGGGTCTTACCCGTGTCGTGGCATGGATCTTACCCGTGTCGTGGCGTGGGTCTTACCCGTGTCGTGGCCTGGGTCTTACCCGTGTCGTGGCCTGGATCTTACCCGTGTCAGTCAGAATGCTCCATGATAAAAATGTGGCTGACCATGATTGAAGCTCATGTTGATGTCAAGACTGCTGATGGTTATTTGCTTCATCTGTCTGTATTGGTTTTAATTTAAAAAATTTTAAAACAAATTCAGAAGACCTCTTATCTCAACAACAGGCCTGCCAAATCCAGAAGATGATGAAAATCATGACCTAAGAGTGCAGACAAATGACTTGAAAGATGCCAATAAGCTGATTCCAGGTAGCATTGGAAAAGACATGGAAAGGTTTGCCAATCTATTAACCCGCTCCACAGTTACTTTGTTAGAAAAGTTAAATGCTACCCAGCCGATGTTGCTCAGTGGTTGAGCATCTACCCATGTACCAAGAGGTCACAGTTCGATTCCCGGTCAGGGCACATGCCCAGGTTGTGGGCTTGATCCCCAGTAGGGGACATGCAGAAAGCAGCTGACCGATGTTTCTCTCTTTCTGCCTCTCTCTTTCTCCCTCTCTTGGAAATCAATAAAAACATATTTTTTAAAAAAGAAGGAGAAGTCAAATGCTGAAGAAGCCCAAGTTTGAATGGGGGCAACTCGCAGAGCTTCATGGTGAAGGGTACAGCTCTGGAAAGCCCACTGGGGATGAGACAGCGCTCAAGGTGAATGGGCAGATGGACATGAGGCCCAGGCCAAGACTCTGCTTACCTCAGACTTAAGGGTGACAAATAACAAGTCCTATTTGTGATAAAAACCAAAACAAAAAAGGACCTACTCACAGCAGCTACCAACATGCATAAGAGAGCTGCTCTTTGTGTATTTGGCATAAACAGTCTCTCCAGTTTCAGACAGTCAGGTGAATATGTCCTATCCCATTGTGTTTTGTTATTGTAAACTTTATTTATAGAAAAGTTTTAAATTTACAGAAAAAGTGAGAAGATAGTACAGAATTCCCTTACATCCTTCACTACTTTCTTATTAATATATTAATTAGTATCGTCCATTTGTTACAATTAATGAACTAATATTGATACCTTATTGTTAACCAAGAGTCCAGAGTTCATTCAAATATTAAAAATTATATATAATTTAAATGCCATAACCGGTTTGGCTCAGCGGATAGAGCGTCGGCCTGTGGACTGAAAGGTCCCAGGTTCGATTCCGGTCAAGGGCATGTACTTTGGTTGTGGGCACATCCCCAGTGGGGGGTGTGCAGGAGGCAGCTGATCGATGTTTCTCTCTCATCGATGTTTCTAACTCTCTATCCCTCTCCCTTCCTCTCTGTAAAAAATCAATAAAATATATTTTAAAAAAATTATATATAATTTAAATATATGTATACCCATATATATAATATACGTATTATTTGTAATTGATACAAAATATATTAGTTTCAGGTGTTCAAAAAGTGACTCCACATTTATATATCTTTACAATGTGATCACCCTATTAATCCTAGTTGTTATCTGTAGCCGTGCAAACTTATCATAATCTTATCTATCTATCTATCTATCTATCTATAATCTATACTAATAAAAGGGGAATATGCAAATGGTCAGGATGCCCTCATGGATAATGACTGATCAGCAGGAGGCTGCATACGCAGCAGGCGCAGATGGGCAGGGACTTGCGGCATCGGGGGCGGGGCCGGGGCCTAGTGGAGGCCTCTGCGCGCCTGTGCCGGGTTCCACAGGCCTCTGTGTGAACTGGCCCAGAGGTGGGGCCCGGCAGAGGCCTCCACACGGTGAGGCCTGGGAGTCCCCTGCTCCGCGTGGGACAGTGGCGGGACCCCCGGCTCCGGCCTACCTCTTTGGGGCAGTCCATCTAGGAGCCCCAGATGGTTGGGCGGGGACTACCTCTTTGGGGTGCTGGATAGTGGGGCTCCTGCATCAGGCCACTAGTACATATATAATAGCCTAATAGCAAATTGTCCCCTCGGGAGTTCGACTGGGAGACTGGGAGTTCAATTGCTCGCCATGATGTGCACTGACCACCAGGGAGCAGTGCAGAACGAAGGAAGGCCCCGACCGGCAACCAGAAGGCCCCAATTGGCCCTGATCTCCAGCCAGGCCTAGGGACCCTACCCGTGCTAGAATTTCATGCACCAGGCCTCTAGTCTATAGACTGAGTGGCCAGATTATTACGACCACCTGACGTTTGTAGGCACATTAGCCGTACACTGCATCGTATGGGATATGGAAGCGAAGGCCTGTTCGAACACCTTTGCTGTCTGCAGTTACCAAGATAAAACGTCTCCAATTCGCACAGGAACACAAGGATTGGACAGTCGAGCATTGGAAAAAAAGTCATGTGGTCCAATGAATCATGTTTCCAGTTGCATCATGCAGATGGCAGAGTGAGAATTTGGCGGAAACAGCATGAAAGCGTACACCCCCCATGCATGAGTACAACCCTTCAAGCTGGTGGGGGCAGTGTTATGGTTTGGGGCATGTTTTCCTGGCATGATTTGGGTCCTTTAATTCGTGTGGAACAACGTCTGAATAGCACAACATACCTAAGTGTCATTGCTGATCAGGTTCATCCTATCATGTTGATGGCGTATCCCAGTGGAGATGGCTTCTTCCAACAAGACAAAGCGCCATGTCACAGTGCTCATATTGTGCAGGAGTGGTTTCAAGAACACGAGGGAGACTTTACCTTGCTTAGGTGGCCCCCACAATCACCAGATCTCAATCCAATTGAGCATTTGTGGGACGAAGGTAAAAGAGCCATCAGGCAGCTGGTTCCACAACATCAAATCTCACAGAACTGGACAGTGCTATTCATCAGGCATGGTGTCAGATTCCTCGCATCACCTTTCAACATCTCGTGGAGTCAATGCCAAGAAAAATCACTGCAGTATTGAAAGCAAAAGGTGGCCCAATAAAGTACTGATGGGGTGGTCATAATAATCTGGCCACTCAGTATATATATATAAAAGCCTAAGTGAACATTTGATCATTTGACCGGTCGCTATGACATGCACTGACCACCAGGGGGCAAATGCTCAAAGCAGGAGCTGCCCCCTGGTGGTCAGTGCGCTCCCACAATGAGAGCGCTGCTCTGCTGACCCATAGGCACCACACACTGGGCTCATGGCTGGCGAGTGCAGCTGCTGCGGCTCCAGCCTCTCCCAGGAACACTCCCCCTGCACGCCCCTCCCTCATCCGAACCAGGACTGGGATTGGGATCGGCATTGGGACAGACAGGGTGTGAGCCCATGGCTGCTTCTCAGTCACGGGTGCATGGTATGGCCCTAGGATGGGAGCGCAGAGACTGCAGGGGAGTGGCAGCGAGCCCACTGGGTGGCAGCAGGTGCAGCAGGGCCGGGATGAATGGGAGCGCCTGGCTGGGGCTCGGGCTTCTCCCTGGCTGCCTGCCACTTCTCGAACTACTACAGCCCTCAGGGGATGTTGGAGTGCAGGTTTCAGCTGATCGCTGCAGGCCATGCTGAGGGACCCCACCGGAGCATGAATCTGTGCACTGGGCCTCTAGCTGACTATATTCCCATTCACCCTTTTTGCTTATTCCCCAACCACCTCCTTTCTAGCAACCATCAATTTGACCTCTGTTTTTTTTTTTTTTTAATATTTTTTTTTGATTTTTTAAAGAGAGGAAGGGAGAGGGATAGAGAGTTAGAAACATCGATGAGAGAGAAACATCGATCAGCTGCCTCCTGCACACTCCTTCCTGGGGATGTGCCCGCAACCAAGGTACATGCCCTTGACCGGCATCGAACCTGGGACCCTTGAGTCCGCAGGCCTACACTCTATCCACTGAGCCAAACCAGTTAGGGCTGACCTCTGTTTCTGAGTCTGTTTTTGTTTTGTTTGTTCATCTGTTTTGTTGTTGTTGTTAATCCCCACCTGAGGATATATATTTTTTTAAAATTTTTTAATTGATTTCAGAGAGGAAGGGAGAGGGAGAGAAAGAAGTATCAATGATGAAAGAGAATCATTGATCAGCTGCCTCCTGCACAACCCCTAATGGGGATTGCACCTGCAACCCGGGCACATGTCCTTGCCCAGAATCAAACCCGGGACCCTTCAGTCCGCAGGCCAACGCTCTATCCACTGAGCCAGACCAGCTAGGGCATCACCGGAAGATATTTTTTCCATTGATTTTAGAGTGGAAGGGAGGGGAAGAGACACAGAGGGAGAAACATCGATGTGATAGAGACACATCAATTGGTTGCCTCCTGCATATACCCTGACCAGGGCCAAGGATAGAGCCTGCAACCCAGGCATGTGCCCTTGACTGGAATCAAACCTGGGACCCTTCAGTCTGTGGGCTGACGCTTTATCCACTGAGCCAAAGAGGCTAGGCTGTTTTTAGTATTTTTTCCAAATATTTTTTATTGATTTTCACAGAGAGAGGAGGGGAGAGGAGAGAGAGAGAGAAAGAGAGAGAGAGAGAGAGAGAGAGAGAGAGAGAGAGAGAGAGAGAGAGAGAGAGTTGTGAGAGTGTTATCAAGCCAACAACTGGGACATGTGCCCTGACCAGGAATCGAACTGGCAACCTTTTGGTACACAGGACAATGGCCAATCACCTGAGCACACCAGCCAGGGCTGGTATTTTTTTAGATTCCATATATAAAAACCATTTGGCATTTGTCTCTCTCTGTCTGATTTATTTCACTTAGCATAACATCCTCTAGGTCCATCAATGTTGTCACAAATTGCAAGATTTCATTTAAAAATATATTTTTATGATTTCATAGAGGATGGGAGAAGGAGAGGGGGAGAGAGATAGAAGCATCAATGATGAGAGAAAGTCACTGATCTGCTGCCTCCCCCCCACCCCAACAGGGATCGATCCCACAACCCAGGCATGTGCCCTTGACCAGAATTGAACCTAGGACCCTTCAGTCTGAAGGCCAATGCTCTATCTACTGAACCAAACCGGCTATGGCAAGATTTCATTCTTTTTATTGTAATACTAGAGGCCTGATGCATGAAATTTGTGCACTGGGGGGCGGGGTGGTCCCTCAGTCTAGTCTGCACCATCTCCAATCTTGGACCCCTCAGACATCCCTCTCACAATCGGGGACTGCTGGCTCCCAACCGCTTGCCTGCCTGCCTGTCCCTAACTGCTTCTGCCTGCCAGCCTGATCGATGCCTAACTGCTCCCCTGCCGGACCGGGTTCCCCAACACCCCAACTACCCTCCCCTGCTGGCCTGGTCCCCCCCAATTGCCCTCCCCTGCCGGCCTGGTTGCAGCTAACTGCCCTCCCCTACTGGCCTGATTGTCCACAAATGCCCTCCCCTGCTGGCCATCTTGTGGTGGCCATCTTGTGACGACATGGCCATGCCATCTTATGACCACATGGTGCAGCCATCTTTGTGTGAGGACATGATGGTCAATTTGCATATCACCGCTTTATTATATAGTCTTTCATTGTCTATATGTATCACATCTTTATCTGTTCTTCTATATATATGATGAACATAGGGGTGCATATATTTTTTCAAATTAGTGTTTTTGTTTTCGTTGTAGAAATATCCTGAAGTAGAATTGCTGGGTCATATGGTAGATTGATTTTTAGTTTTTTGAATAATCTCTATACTGTTTGCCATAGTGGCTATACCAATTTGCAGTCCCACCAAAAGTACATAAGGGTTCCTTTTCTCCACACCCTCAGCAATACTTGTCTTTTAAAAAAACATATTTTTATTGCCCTAGCTGGTTTGGCTCAGTGGATAGAGTGTTGGCCTGCACTGGAAAGGTCCCAGGTTTGATTCCAGTCAAGGGCACATACCTGGGTTGCGGGCTCAATTCCCAGTGGGGGGTGTGCAAGAGGCAGCCAATCAATGATTCTCTCTCATCATGGATGTATCTGTCTCTCTATCCCTCTCCCTTCCTTTCTGAACTTAATAAAAATATAACATATATTTATTCATTTCAGAGATAAAGGGAGAGAGAGGTAGAAAAATCAATGATGAGAGAGAATTACTGCATATATTTTTTCTGGGAATATATCATAAGAATCCCAAAACACAATCAGAAAGAATGTTCATAGCAGCACAATTTACAATACCTAAGATCTGGAAACAGCCCAAGTGCCCATCAGTGCCATCAGATGAGTGGATAGAAAGCCGTGGTACATTTACACCATGGAATTCTATGCAGCAGTGAAAAAGAAGGATCTCTTACTCTCTGAGACAGCATGCTCAGTGACTCATCTTCCCCACCATGCAGCCCTGCACCGGCTGCTCAGTAGCACACTTTATACCAACTTAGACAAAGGAGGCTTCTGGCCAAAATAGTGACATCAGTGTTTCGGGTTAGAGAAGGGCACCCCTGCTCAGTGCATAGATGGCTGCATCCTTGCTTTTGCACCTGCAGATAGCAAATTAGCCTTAAACACCCCGACGAGGATTCCCACCCTCAGAGTGGCCTTGACCATCCCACGTACTCTGGACAGCGCCCCCACAGCCAGGTATGAAGTGATACCTTATTGTTGTTTTAATTTGCATCTCTCTGATGATCAGTGACTTTGAGCATTTTTTCACATGTCTCTTGGCCATCTGTATGTCTGCTTTGGAGGAGTGTCTAGGTCCCTTGCCCATTTTTTATTTAGATTGTTTGTCTTCCTTTTGTTAAGTTGTATGAGTTCCTTATATATTTTGGATACTAAACCTTTATCATATGTATCATTGCCATACAGTGGGCTCCCTTGTCATTTTGTTGATGGTTTCTTTTGCTCTGCGGAAGCTTTTTATTTTGATGTAGTCCCATTTGTTTATTTTCTCCTTAGTTTTCTTTACCATGGAAGGTGTATCTATAAACATATTGCTGTGAGAGATGTCTGAGATTATGCTGCCTATAGTTTCTTCTAGGATTTTTATGGTTTCCCGACTTACATTTAAGTCTTATCCATTTTGTGTTTATTCTTGTGTATGGTATAAGTTGGTGATCTAGTTTCATTTTTTTGCATGTATCTGTCCAATTTTACCAACACCATTTATTAAAGAGACTGTCTTGACTCCATTGTATGCTCTTGCCTCCTTTGTCAAATATTATTTGGGCATAATGGCTTGGGTAGATTTCTGGGTTCTCTGTTCTGTTCCATTGATCTATATGTCTGTTTTTGTGCCAGTACCAGGCTGTTTTTATTATGGTGGCTTTGTAGTGTAACTTGGTATCTGTTACTGTGACCCCTCCAACTTTGTTTTCTCAAGATAGCTCTGGCTATTCGGGGTCTTTTTTGGTTCCATATAAATTTTGAGAGTATTTGTTCTAGATCTGTGAAATATGCTGTTGGTATTTT
Source organism: Myotis myotis (assembly GCF_014108235.1). Lineage (NCBI taxonomy): Eukaryota > Metazoa > Chordata > Mammalia > Chiroptera > Vespertilionidae > Myotis > Myotis myotis. Next base: position 1,739,111 of record NW_023416331.1, on the reverse strand, counting down.
AATAGGATTGCATTGAATCTATGGATTGCTTTATGTAGTATGGACATTTTAATGATGTAAATTCTACCATTGAACATGGTATATTCTTCTATTTGTTTATATCTTCTTCTGTCTCTTTTTTCGATGTCCTGAAGTTTTCCAAGTACAAGTCTTTTACCTCCTTGATTAAGTTTATTTCTAAGTATCTACATTTTTTGTTGTTGCAGTATTAAATGGGAGTTTGTTTAGTTTCTTTTCCTAGGAATTCATTATTGGAGTATAAAAATGCCATCGAATTCTGCGTGTTAATTTGGCATCCTGCTACATTGCCAAATTCATTTATTAAATCTAGTAGATATTTGGTAGAGTCTTTAGGGTTTTCTATGTACAATATGATATCTGTGAATAATGAGTTTTACTTCCTCCTTTCTAATTTGGATGCCTTTTACTTCTTCTTTTCTGATCACTGTGGCTAGGACTTCAGTATTATGTAGAATAAGAGTGGTGAAAGCTGACATCCCTGTCTTGTTCTTGTTCTTAGGGGAAATGGTTTTAGTTTTTGCCCATTGAGTATGATGTTGGCTGTAGGTTTGTCATATATGGCCTTTATCATGTTGAGATATGCTCCCTCTGTTCCCACTTTGCTGAGAATTTTTATCAAAAATGGGTGTTGTACCCCGCTGGTGTGGTCCAATGGTTGAACGTCGACCTATGAACCAGGAGGTCATGGTTTGATTCTCTGTCAGGGCACATGCCCAGGTTGTAGGCTCGATCCACAGTAGGGGGCATGTAGAAGGTAGCCGGTCAATGATTCTCTCTCATCACTGATGTTTCTATTTCTCTCTCCCTCTCCTTTCCTCTCTAAAATTAATAAAAAATATATTTTTAGCCATAACCGGTTTGTCTCAGTGGATAGAGCGTCGGCCTGTAGACTGAAAGGTCCCAGGTTCGATTCCGGTCAAGGGCATGTACCTTGGTTGCGGGCACATCCCCAGTAGGAGGTGTGCAGGAGGCAGCTGATCGATGTTTCTCTCTCATGGATGTTTCTAACTCTCTATCCCTCTCCTTTCCTCTCTGTAAAAAATCAATAAAATATATTAAAAAATATATACATATATTTTTTAAAAATGGGTGTTGGATTTCATTAAATGCTTTTTCTGCATCTATTGATAAGATCATGTGATTTTTGTCTTTCAATTTGTTTATGTGATGTATCACCTTTATTGATTTGTGAATATTGTACCAGCCTTGCATCCCTGGAAAAAAATCCCACTTAGTCATGGCATATGGTCTTTTTACTATATTGCTGGATCTAATTTGCTAATATTTTGTTGAGGATTTTAGCATCCATGTTCATCAGGGATATTGGCCTGTGATTCTATTTCTTTCTTTGTAGTGTCTTTACCTTGTTTTGGAATTAGGGTAATGCTGGCCTCATAAAAAGAGCTTGGAAGTATTCCTTCCTCTTGGATGTTTTGAAATAGTTTGAGGAAAATAGGTGTTAGTTCTTCTTTGAATGTTTGGTAAAACTCCCCTGGGAAGCTGTCTGGACCAGGGCTTTTATTATTATTATTATTATTACTCCTTCTATTTCCTCAGTTGTTATTGGCCTATTCAGGTTTTCTGATTCTTCCTGATTCAGTTTTGGGAGATTGCATTTTTCTAGGAATTTGTCCATTTCATCCACATTGTCCAGCATGTTGGCATACAGTTATTCATAGTGTTTTCTTACAATCCTTTGTATTTCTGTGCTGTCAGTGGTTAATTTGCCACTTTTGTTACTAATTTTATTTATTTGGATTCTCTTTTTCTTGATGAGTCTGGCTAATGGTTCATCAATCTTATTTATCCTTTCAAAGAACCAGCTCTTGGTGTCATTGATCTTTTGTATTGTTTTTTTTTAGTCTCTTTGCCATTTATTTCTGCTCTAATCTTTATTATTTCCAACCTTCTACTTACTCGGGGATGTACTTGTTTTTCTCTTTCTAATTCTTTAAGTTGAAGGGTTAAATTGCTTATTATTAATTTTTCTTATTTTTTGAGGTAAGCCTGTAGTGCCATGAACTTTCCTCTCAGGACTGCTTTTGCTGTGCCCCAGAGACTTTGGGTTGTTGTGTGTTCATTTTCATTTGTTTCCAGAAAGTTTTTTATTTCTTTCTTGATCTTATTGGTAACCCATTTATTGTATAATATGCTATTTAAATTCCATGTGTTTGAATAATTTTTTGTTGTTTGTTTTTTACTGTATGTAGACAGTGGACTCTATTTTGTAAAGTTATTTCCCTTGGGGGTAGTTTATGATTCTGAATCCACTCTATATACAATATGGAATGGAGTGATGAATTAGTAAGTGGCAGATGGCTCTGGCCAGGTAGCTCAATTGGTTAGATGGTCATTCCAATACACCAAGGTTGTGGGTTTGAACCCCAGTCAAGGAGAGGTTACAGTATCCATGTGATAATGGATCAGGCTGGAGACAACAGTATAAATTCATCTTTAGCTTAATATGGACAGTTCCACAGAGAAATCTTTATAATTAGGTTTGTATACATAGGTTGGAATACATGTATACATTTCCTGGCATGGTCACCTGAGCACATTTAGCTCCCACATGATGTAATTTAAAATTATACATTTTTAAAATTGATTTTAGAGAGAAAGCGAGAGGGAGAGAGAAATAGAAATATCAATGATGAGAGAGAATCACCGATTGGCTGCCTCCCGCATGCCCCACACTGGGGACTGAGCCTGCAACCAGGGCATGTGCCCCTGACCAGAATCAAATCTGGGACCCTTCAGTCTGCTAGCTGGTGCTCTACCCACTGAGCGATACTGGCCAGGGCATGAAGTAAGTTTTTTTTTTAATATATTTTTTATTGATTAAGATATTACATATGGGAGAAAACTAAGATGGCGGCATAGGTAAACACCGGGAAATTGTCGCCTCCCACAACAATTGAAAAATACCGCAAAGGACTGAGCAAACATCATCCAGAACAACAGGAAGGCTGGCTGAGTGTAAATTCTACAACTAGAAGGAAAGAAAAGCACGCTGAGAGCCAGAGGCGCTGCGGAGGTGAAGTGCAGAGGTACAGCGGCTCGCGCGCGCGAGGAAAGGGGGTGGCGCCTGAGGACGTGGCTGTCTTTTTGGAATCACAAGCTCCCGACGGCTCTGAACTCCGGTTCCGGGAAGTCTCTGGGGACCCAGGACTCATACGGGGAGAGGCTGGTCTGTCCGGCAGCGGGTGAACTTGAGGGCGGCTTTCCCTCAGAGGTGCTTGCAGCCGTTACCGGGACACTGAGACGCGCGACTCCGGGCGGAGAATCGGCCATAGCTGCTTTCTCCGCCCTTTGATTCCCTGAGACCCCGCCCCACCCAGGCTGCGGCAGAGGCTTTTGCATGTGAATGTACCTAACTGCAGCCGAGCCAGGCAGACCCGGAACTTCCAAGAGAAGGCCCAAGGCCCCGCAGCGGCTTGCATTGCTTCACAGCTGAGCCTCTTCGTGGCTCCTGCTGTGTGGCCTCAGGCAGAGGCTGAATTAGCACCTCCTTAGATCCAGGAGCCACTGTACCCAGTGGTCAGAGGGGGACCATCCAGATTGCAACTCCTCAGATCCATAAGGGACACACTCAGGGAGCAGACTCAGTGAGCACCAAAGCCCCACTGAAGCAAGTCTTGCCCCAGAAGGGTGTCTTCAGCACAGAAGTTCTCCCACTTCAGACACAGCTGATTCTCACAGCCAATTGGCCTGGAGGTCAATTCCTCCCAGTGATCCTACAACAACCAAGGCACCAAGAGTGCACCAAGAGTGTCCACCTCAGGTAACTGGGGAGGCTGAGCCACTGGGCCCTACAGGACACCTGGCGCGCAGGGCCACTCTATCAACACAGGGAAGCAGCCAAAATGCGGAGACAAAGAAACAGGTCACAAATGGCAGAAATGGAGGAAAGCAAACGACTGGATATAGAGTTCAAGGCCACGTTTATAAGGTTTTTCAAGAATTTTATGGAAACCGCCGATAAATTTAATGAATCCCTCAATAAGTATAGTGAGACCATGGAGAATATGAAAAAGGACCAACTAGAAATTAAGCATACACTGACTGAAATAAAGAATAATTTACAGAGATCCAACAGCAGACTAAAGGATCCCAAGAATCAAGTCAAAGATTTGAAATACAAAGAAACAAAAAATACCCAACCGAAAAAGAAAAAAGAAAAGAGATTCCAAAAATATGAAGATAGTGTAAGGAACCTCTGGGACAACTTCAAGCGTACCAACATCAGAATTATAGGGGTACCAGAAGGAGAGAGAGGGCAAGATATTGAAAACCTTTTTGAAGAAATAATGACAGAAAACTTCCCCTACCTGGTGAAAGAAATGGACTTACAAGTCCAGGAAGCGCAGAGAACCCCAAACAAAAGGAATCCAAAGAGGACCACACCAAGACACATCATAATTTAAAATGCCAAGAGCAAAAGATAAAGAGAGAATCTTAAAAGCAGCAAGAGAAAGACAGTCAGTTACCTACAAGGGAGTACCCATACGACTGTCAGCTGATTTCTCAACAGAAACCATGCAGGCCAGAAGAGAGTGGCAAGAAATATTCAAAGTGATGAATAGCAAGAACCTGCAACCAAGATTACTTTACCCAGCAAAGCTATCATTCAGAATAGAAGGTCAGATAAAGAGCTTCACGGATAAGAAAAAGCTAAAGGAGTTCATCACCACCAAACCAGCATTATATGAAATGCTGAAAGGTATTCTTTAAGAAGAGGAAGAAGAAAAAGGAACTCTTACCATTTGCCACAGCATGGATGGAACTGGAGAGCGGATAAATACCACATGATCTCACTCATTTGTGGAATATAATGAACAACATAAACTGATGAACAAGGACTGATCCAGAGACGGAGAGGCATTGATTGGACTTTCGGGACTTGGAGGGAAGGTAGGGGAGGGTAGGGGTAAGGGGGAAAGATCAACCAAAGGACTTATATGCAAGCATATAGGCCTAATCAATGGACATGGACAACGGGGGGGTGAGGGCATGAGCGGGGGGGGGGGGTAGAGGGTAACGTGGGGGAGGAGCCTGCAACCAAGGTACGTGCCTTTAATCAGAATCGAACCCAGGACCATTTGGTCCACAGGCCAACGCTCTCTCCACTGATCCAAACCCGCTCGGACTCTGCCATTATTTCTTCAAAGACAATCTCTATCCCTTGCTCACTTTCTTCTCCTTCTGGCACTCCAATTATGTGAATATTGTTGTTTCATGTTGTCCCACAGATTCCTTATGCTGTCCTCTTAGTTTTTAATTGATTTTTCCTTTTATTTCTCAATTGATTTTTTTCTACCCTGTCTTCTAATTTACTCATCTGATACTCAGCTTCCCCTAATCTACTGTGTATTCCTTCCAATATGTTCTTTATTAGTGCTATGTCATTCTTTATTTCTGTTTCATAGTTACCATATCTTTTCTCATGCTGTTGAGCATCTTTGACATCATTATTCTGATGAATTTCTTATCTCCATTTCATTTAGCTTTTCTTTTGGAGACTTCTCTTGTTTTTTATTTATTTATTTTTTTAATATATATATATATATTATTTTTTTTTTGTGGGTTAATTTTTTTTTTGTGGGTTAATTTTTTTAATTTTTTTATTTTAGTAAATCTTTATTGTTCAGATTATTACATTTGGTCCTCTTCCCCCCCCACCATAGCTCCCCTCCACCCAGTTCCCACCCCACCCTCTGCCCTTACCCCCCCCACTGTCCTCATCCCTAGGTGCACAATTTTTGTCCAGTCTCTTCCCGCATCTCCCACACCCCTTTCCCCACCAAGAATAGTGAGTCCATTCCCTTTCTATGTCCCTGATTCTATTATGATCACCAGATTATTTATTCCCTTGATTCTTAGATTCACTTGTTGATAGATGCATATTTGTTGTTCATAATTTGTATCTTTACCTTTTTCTTCTTCCTCTTCTTAAAGGATACCTTTCAGCATTTCATATAATACTGGTTTGGTGGTGATGAACTCCTTTAGCTTTTCCTTATCTGTGAAGCTCTTTATCTGACCTTCAATTCTGAATGATAGCTTTGCTGGATAAAGTAAGCTTGGTTGTAGGTTCTTGGCATTCATCACTTTGAATATTTCTTGCCACTCCCTTCTGGCCTGCAAAGTTTCTGTTGAGAAATCGGCTGACAGTTGTATGGGTATTCCCTTGTAGGTAACTGAGTTTCTTCCTCTTGCTGCTTTTAAGATTCTCTCTTTGTCTTTTGCTTTTGGCATTTTAATTATGATGTGTCTTGGTGTGGTCCTCTTTGGATTCCTTTTGTTTGGGGTTCTCTGCACTTCCTGGACTTGTAAGTCTATTTCTTTCACCAGGTGGGGGAAGTTTTCTGTCATTATTTCTTCAAATAGGTTTTCAATATCTTGCTCTCTCTCATCTTCTGGCACCCCTATAATTCGGATGTTGGTACGCTTGAAGCTGTCCCAGAGGCTCCTTACACTACCTTCGTATTTTCGGATTCTTTTTTCATTTTGCTTTTCTGGTTGGGTGTTTTTTGCTTCTTCGCATTTCAAATCTTTGCCTTGATTCTTGCGCTCTTCTGGTCTGCTGTTGGGAGTCTGTATAATATTCGTTATTTCAGTCCGTGTATGCTTAATTTCTAGTTGGTTCTTTATCATAACATCGAGGGTCTCATTAGATTTCTTGAGGATATCAGTAACTTTATCGGCGGCATCTAGACAGTTCTTGAGAGACCTTAAAAGTGTGGTTCTGAACTCAATATCCTCCATTGACAGTTTTGTCCTGTTTCTTTGTCTCCGCATTTTTTATGCTTTCTTGGTGCACCCCCTAGTGGTCGTTGTGCGCAGTCTTGTTGTAGTTAAGCCTTGATTGTTGTAGTTAATACTAGGGGGATTTGACCTCCAGGCCAACTGGCTGTGAGAATCAGCTGTGTCTGCAGTGGGAAAACTTCTGTCCTCTAGGGAGGTGCTAATCTAGCCTTTGCCTGAGGCTATCTGGCAAATGGCTCTGCACAGGGCTTGGGCGGGGTGGGTCACACGGGATCAAACAGGGCAGGCGGAGGGAGCAGTTATGGCTGCTCTCAGTCCCGTCCCCAGAGGCTCTGCCTCTCAGAGTCCCAGCAACTGCTGCAAACCTCGGAGAGAAAGCTGCCCTCGCGTTCCGACCGATGCTAGACAGCCCCGCTTCTCCCGTTTGAGTCTGGGTCCCTAGAGACTCACCCACAACTGGAGCTCGGAATCTGAGACTCCCTCCCAATTGAAACGGACAACCACGCCCTCAGCTACCAGCCCGCTCCGCGCATACCTCCGCACCTTTGTATTTTCCGCACTGCGCCTCCTCTGAGTCTCGTATGCTGTTCTCTTTCCTTCTAGTTGAAGAATTTCCCCTCAGCCAGCTTTCCCGTGGTTCTGGGTGATGTCCGTTCCATCTTTTACTTGTAATTGTGAAGTGGTTGTTCGAGGCAGCTAACTCCGGTGTTTACCTATGCCGCCATCTTGGTTTTTTCCTCTTTTTTAATATATTTTATTGATTTTTTACAGAGAGGAAGGGAGAGAGATAGTTAGAAACATCGATGAGAGAGAAACATCAATCAGCTGCCTCCTGCATGCCCCCCATGGGGGATGTGCCCACAACCCAGGTACATGCCCTTGACTGGAATCGAACCTGGGACCCTTCAGTCCGCAGGCCGACGCTCTAGCCACTGAGCCAAACCGGTTTCGGCTGGGGTTTGTTTTTTTTGTCTCCCCATTTTGGCTGCCTATTTAGGTGTGTGTCTATGTATTAGGTAGATCTGCTTTAGCTCCCTAATTTCTAGTGCAGGACAATGTCAGATGCTGTGTGTGACTGGCCCTGAGTACCGTGTTGGGACCTATTAGTAATCCACAGCTTGTAGCTCCCTCTGCTGGGGCTGGGTACCTTTAGAACGGACCAAGATGTGCACCAGAGTCTACTTTTTATACCCCCAGGCCCAGAATGAGATCAGGAAAAGACTCAAAGCCTCCAGAGATCTGCCTGTTATCTGCCTTGATTGGCCTTCGGCCAGCAGTTGCCAACCGGTGGTCCGCAGACCACCAAAAGGTTGGCGACCGCTGCCTTAGGCTATGGACCACAAAATGGGTCAAGAGTTCTTCCAACAGGGTGTGGCAACTGCCTTTCTCCCAGGCCAAAACACCAGATAACCAAGGTCCATCAGAGAAATATGTTCTCCGCAGCATGAGGAATGACTCAGCACAGGAAACCAAGCTCCAATCCCAGAGCCCCCAACCCTGAACTCTCCTCACACAGCACCAGTTTGGTCCTGTGAGCATGTCAGTGTAGCTTCCACTTACTCTGCTGCCATTTTTAATTTCAACTCTTGTCTTTTGTTGACTTTTTTATAATAGCCATTCTCGCTAGTGTAAGATGGTATCTCATGATTTTGATTTGCATTCCTGATTATTAGTGGATGTTGAACATCTTTTTCTAAAAAAATCTTTTTTAAAAATTGATTTGAGCCCTAGCCAGTTTGGCTCAGTGGACAAAGTGTCAGCCTGTGGACTGAAAGGTCCTGGGTTTGATTCTGGTCAGGGGCACGTACCTTGGTTGCATGCTCTAGGCCTTGTTCGGGGGCATGTGGGAGGCAAACAATCCATGTGTCTCTCTCACATCAGTGTTTCTTTTTCTTTCTCTCCCTCTCTTTTCCACTTTCTTCAAAAATCAATGGAAAAAATATCCTCAGGTGAGGATTAAAAATAAATTTGATTTGAGAGAGAGAGAGAGAGAGAGAGAGAGAGAGAGGGAGAGAGAAACATCAATATGAGAAACATATTGGTTGCCTTTCATATGAGCCCCAACTGGGGATTAGACATGAAACCTGCATGTGTGCCTGGACGGGGAATTGACCCACTGCATCCTGGTGTACAGAACAATGCTCCAGCTAACTGAGACACACCGGGCGGAACATCTTCTTTTGTTGTTAATCCTCACCCAAGGATATTTTTCCATTGATTTTTCAAAGAGAGAGAGTGGAAGGGAGGGGGAGAGACACACAGAGAGAAATATCAATGTGTGAGAGAGACAACAATTGGTTGCCTTCTGCACACCCGGACCAGGGCCAGGATTGAGCTTGCAACCAAGGTACATGCCCTTGACTGGAATCAAACCCGGGACCCTTCAGTCTGTGGACTGATGCTCTATCCACTGAGCCAAACTGGCTAGGGATGAACATCTTTTTATATGACTACTAGAGGCCCGGTGCACAAAAATTTGTGCACTCGGGGGGGAGGGGGGGTCCCTCAGCCCAGCCTCTGCCCTCTCGCAGTCTGGGACCTCTTGGGAGATAACGACCTGCTGGCTTAGGCCTGCTCCCGAGTGGCAGAAGGCAGGCCCAATCCCTAGGTGCAGCCCCTGGTCGGGCTCAGAGCAGGGCCGATTGGGGAGTTGGGGCACCACCCCCTGTCATGCACAGAGCAGGGCGGATTGGGAGGTTGCGATGCCACCCTCAGTCACGCTCAGGGTAGGGCCGATGGGGGGGTTGGGGCACCGCCCCCGTCACACTCAAGGAAGGGTCGATAGAGAGGTTGCGGCGCCACCCCCTGTCACGCACAGAGCAGGGCCGATCAGGGGGTTGGGGCGCTGCCCCCTATCACGCACAGAGCAGGGCCCATCAGGGGGGTTGGGGCTCCGTACCCTGTCACGCACAGAGCAGGGGCGATCAGGGGATTGAGGAGCTCCCCCCTGACACTCACAGAGTAGGGCTGATAGGGGAGTTGGGGCACCGCCCCCTGTCACACACAGAGCAGGGCCGATGGGGAGGTTATGGCTCTACCCCGTCACACACAGAGCAGGGCCCGTAGGGCTGGGGGTTGGGGTGCCACACCCTGTCATGCTGATCCCGGTACTGGGAGGCATATTACCCTTTTACTATATAGGATAGAGGCCTGGTGCACGGGTGGGGGCCAGCTGGTTTGCCCTGAAGGGTGTCCTGGATCAGGGTGGGGGTCCCCACTGGGGTGCCTGGCCAGCCTGGATGAGGGGATGATGGCTCTTTGCAGCTGGTCACACACCCTTCAGGGTGGGGGTCCCCACTGGGGTGCCTGGCCAGTCTGGGTGAGGGGCTGAGGGCTGTTTTCAGGCTGGTGGGTGACTGAAGCTCCCAACCACTCCTTTTTTTCTTTTTCTTTTTTATTCTGGGCCAGCTTTAGCTCTGAGGCTTGGCTCCAGCTCTTACGCCTCCACTGCTGAAAGCAGGTATCTGGTTTGTTTGGGTTCTATAATCGAAACACTGTTTCAACTCCAGCTCTGAGATCCTGGCTGGCTGAAAGCAGGTTTTTGGGGTTTTGTTTAGCTTTTATATTTGTAACAATGTTTCAAGCTGCAAGCTCAGAGGCCGGCAGCAGCAGGCGGGGAACGTTGGAGTCCTCCGTCACTGAAGCAAGCAAGCCTCATGTTCACTTCAAGCTGCCTGGCTGTCGGCCGCCATCTTGGCTGGCAGTTAATTTGCATATCGCCCTGATTAGCCAATGGGAAGGGTAGCAGATGAATGGCTAATTACCATGTTTCTCTTTTATTAGATAGGATTGGTTATCTTTTTTAAAAAATATATTTTATTGATTTTTTTATAGAGAGGAAGGGAGAGAGATAGAGAGTTAGGAACATCAATGAGAGAAACATCGATCAGCTGCCTCCTGCACATCTCCCACTGGAGATGTGCCCGCGACCCAGGTACATGCCCTTGACCGGAATTGAACCTGGGACCTTTCAGTCCGCAAGCCGATGCTCTATCCACTGAGCCAAACCGGTTTCGGCAGGATTGGTTATCTTTATATCTCCTTTGGAGAAATGTCTCTTCATGCCCTCTGCCCATTTTTTTGTCATATTTTTTCTTTTTTTTTTTAAATAAATCTTTATTGTTCAGATTATTACAGTTGTTCCCCTTTTTACCCTATAACTCCCCTCCACCCAGTTCCCACCCCACCCTCTGCCCTTACCCCCCCACTGTCCTCATCCATAGGGGTATGCTTTTTGTTGTCGGGTCAAAGGTCACACACGGAAAATGTAGCTATTTCCATCTACTATGTGTCCCTGTGTTCGGAAAGATCTCTCATGACTTGTTCACACTCTACTCAGAAAGGGTACGGAGACACGTAACGGCTTTTTAAAATAATGTGTCCTCTTATGTTTAAAATGAGGATTTTGTTACCAAAAGTGAGGATTAAGCAACACTACAGCTGCTCTTGCCCCTCTCATGATAGTTGTGCTTGGGGCTTCTCGCTGGTTCGAGGGCCGTCGACGAAGCCATCTGGGCGGCTCACACGGTTCCGCCAGCTTCCCAGGGGCTGTCGACGCCTCGAAGGGACCGTTGCAGCCTCACAGGGGCCGTTTCAGCCTCACTGGGACTGTTTCAACCTCACTGGGACTGTTGCAGCCTCACAGGGGCCGTCACAGCCTTGCACGGGGCACCACAGCCTCACAGGGAGTGCCGCATACCACGTTGCGGGTGAAGGTGCAAGTCATAAGCTCCTCTCGCTGTCTCTCCTGCTGGAAGTTTCTGAGAGCAGTCTGCAGGTGCTGGACATCATACTTTAACTGGTCAACATGAAGTTTGGCATTCTGTCTTTTTTTAAAAAAAATATATTTTATTGATTTTTTACAGAGAGGAAGGGAGAGAGACAGAGAGTCAGAAACATCGATGAGAGAGAAACATCAATCAGCCGCCTCCTGCACATCCCCCACCAGGGATATGCCCGCAACCCAGGTACATGCCCTTGACCGGAATCGAACCTGGGACCCTTCAGTCCGCAGGCCGACGCTCTATCCACTGAGCTAAACCGGTTTCGGCGGCATTCTGTTTTTTGTTGGGAGGCTCCTTGCTGGACAAAATCTCCAGGCTTTCTAGCTGGCTGAATATCTGGTATGCTTGCTTGGGTTTCGTTTTCTACTAAGTGCACAGACTGCTTTCTGCCATCTCCTGGTGTCCCATGTGAGACTGGATCTGTTGGACCTGCTTGTGCGTTTTCTGGTACAGCGGTTCCATGTTGCCGGCCCAGCCGGGTCTGGCTCTGGCTTCCTCCAAACCTGAGTCTGCTTCTTGAGTGTGTCTCTTATGGGTGGGAGAAGTTGAAATCTGCAGTTTGTTGGGTTACGTTGCAAAAGTGCAGGTGGTTCCTTTTGTGCCACTGGCACAGCTTGGGTGGGGATGTAAACTGAGTAGGGTGGGGTCTCAGGGAGTCACCAGGGTGGAGCAAGCAGCAGTGGCGTCTCCATGGCTCCTCGCCTCTCCACAACTCCGCGTCCCGGAGTGCCGGCGAGCATCTCCACGAGAGAGCCACCCTCGCTTTCTGACCCACTGCAAGGCCGTCCCACCTCTCCCTGTAGGGGTCTGGGACCTCAGAATCCCACCCCAAACAAGCTCAGTGGATTCGAGAGTTTGTAACCCCTTCCGATTGAAAAAAACCCTGCATCCAGTTGCAGCCCGCCTGGCGCGCAACTCCGTACCTCTGTTCTTGATGCCTCTGCACATCCTACTCAGTCTCAATGCGCTTCTTTCTTTCCTTCCAGTTGTAGAACTTCCACTGGGCCAGCTTTCCCATGGTTCTGAATGATAGCTGTTTGTCTTATAGTTGGTAGTTTTAATGTTGTTGTGGGAGGCATCACACACAGGTCTATACCTTACGCCGTCATCTTGGTTCTCCCCATATTTTTTCTTACACCTTATACAAAAATAGACTCCAAATGAATTAAATACTTAAATGTAAGACATGAAACTATAAAACTCCTGGAAGAAAACAGGTAATAAACTATTTGACATCAGAGACAGAATCATTGGTCGACTGCTTGCTGCATGCCCCACACTGGGGATCAAGCCTGCAACCTGGGAATATATCCTGACTGGGATTTGAACCATGCTTGACCTGGTTCATAGGTCAATGCTTAATCACTGAACCACCCGGCCAGGCTGTCAGGGTTTAAAAAAATACATATCTTTATCAAATTAAGTTTGCCCTCTATTTCTAGCTTCCTAAGAGTATTGTTGGGGTCCAGCCCCAGCAGGTTCAGGGGTTCCCAAAGGTGTGGACAGAGTTGGCAAAGAAGGAATGACACAGAGATAGCGTTCAGTTGATCAGCAGCCTAGCCAGGTTCTAGCCAGGCTCTGTCTTTATTCTCCTGTTACATCTGTATTTATACCAGTTGATTTTAATCCTATCCATTCTATTCCAAAGGTTAGGGCGTTTGTTATCTCCATTCCAAGGTCACTACTCTATTGTTCTGTTAAGCTACAAGGAAGTAACTGAAGGAGATTATCCTAAGTAAAGATTATGTAGCTTAAGTGTGATTTTTCGTAGTTAAAGGGATTAACTACCCACCTGGCACTTAGTTAAGGGGTTTTACTGATTTATTCCCTTCCTTAGCCCTGTGATTCCCTAACTCCAGGGAAAAATCCCACCTGGGGAAACAACCTTTCTCAGAGAGGTGACCTTGGTTAAAGCACATAGTGCTAATTAGGGGAGCAAACATATTTTTTTAAAAATATATATTTTATTGATTTTTTACAGAGAGGAAGGGAGAGAGATAGAGAGTTAGAAACATTGATGAGAGAGAAACATCAATCAGCTGCCTCCTGCACATCTCCTACTGGGGATGTGCCCACAACCCAGGTACATGCCCTTGACCGGAATCGAACCTGGGATCTTTCAGTCCTCAGGCCAACGCTCTATCCACTGAGCCAAACTGGATTCGGCCAAACATATTTTTAAAAAAATATATTTTATTGATTTTTTTACAGAGAGGAAAGGAGAGGGCTAGAGAGTTAGAAACATTGATGAGAGAGAAACATTGATCAGCTGCCTCCTGCACACTCCCCACTGGGGATGTGCCTGTAACCAAGGTACATGCCCTTGATTGGAATCTAACCTGGGACCCTTGAGTCTGCTGGCTGATGCTCTATCTACTGAGGCAAACCGGTTAGGGCAGGGGAGCAAACATATTAAGAACAGTATGCCATATACGCCAGGTCCCTTGAAACATATGCTGTGCAGATGTTTCTTCCCTGCAGCAACTGTGTCAAGCAGCAAGGATGGACCGGCTTCCGGCAGATTATCTCACTTAATGTCAATTTTATGTTTACTGTGAAGGTATTTTTTGCAGTTTACTTTCTGTTATGTATACTGTTACGTATACAAACAAAAATCTTGAATAATCAACTGAAGACTCGCTGGAGAGAACCCTTATGACCAAGGACAGAAAGTGGAGACCGCACAGAGACTGGTAGGAAGGGGAGAGACACGAAAGGGCTGGAGGGCTACGACAGACCTAGCTGAAGTTCTGGAGAAATATCTCAGCTGTGGGGGGTTGCCACTGAGAACTCTGAGGTCTAATCCCCAAACTGAACCCCCAAGCAAGGAGCACCAAAACTGAGAAAGGTACACACATAACATCTGGCTGTGAAAAGCAACAGGATTGCTGTTTGCCAGGGAGAGATAGCTGGAAATGCAGGCATGCTCTTAAAGGGCCAATGCACAAATTTTTGTGTGTAGCAACTCACATTGTGCTCTAGCAGAGGGAGGGCAGAGTGGACTGGAGCTGTGTGAACAGAAGCCAGGGTTGGGGGTTCTGGGGTTAGAGCTCAGAATGCAGACACCCTGGTTTCCTGTGCTGAGTCAAAAGCCTCACTCTGCAGAGGTCTTCTTTATCATGCAGACTTTTGCTATCCAGGTGGTTTTGCCTGGGGGAAGACAGTTGACCCACCCTATTGGAAAATACCTTGCCCCATGGTGTCGAGTTTCTGAGGCACATTAAGAGATTGAGAATAGCCGAAACTGGTTTGGCTCAGTGGATAGAGCATCGGCCTGCGGACTGAGAGGTCCCAGGTTCGATTCCAGTCAAGGGCATGTACCTGGGTTGCGGGCATATCCCCAGTAGGAGATGTGCAAGAGGCAGCTGATCGATGATTCTCTCTCATCGATGTTTCTAACTCTCTATCTCTCTCCCTTCCTCTCTGTAAAAAATCAATAAAATATAAAAAAAAGAGATTGAGAATAACAATTAGCCTCCAGGCAGAAGCAATTGCCCCACCCAGTTGGAAACATTCTCCCCAAATCTGTGGACGATTGCCTGAGGGCTACTCAAGACTGAATCCTATCAGTCTGTAGGCACAGGCAGTCTCTGGAGGCTTTGAGTCTTTAACCTAATATAATTAGGCAGAAACAACATTTGACACTGCCCTGCACTAGAGATTGAGAGGCATAGCAGATCTATATAATACAAACCCAAATAGTTTGTGACTATTCACAAACCCAAACAGTCAGCCAAAATGATGAGACAAAGAAAAATCCCCAAAGGAAAGAACAAGATAATTCTCCAGAAGAAGTAATAAATGGAATGGAGATAAGAAGTTTATCTGATATAGAGTTCAGAATAATGAAGGTAAAGATGCTCAACACTGTGAGTTAAAGGACAATAGTCATTAAGGAGAGAAAAAGAATATATTTACGTGTGTACATGGGATTTACTCAGTAATGACTAACTTACTGAATCCCCAGAAATAAAGGTTTATATACCACCTTAAAAAAAAAGATGCTCAACAGCATTAGAAAAGATATAGCAAATATGAAAAACAGAAATAAAGAATGTGATAGCACAAATAAAGAACACATTGGAAGGAATACACAGCAGATTAGGGGATATTGAGGATCGGATCAGAGAATAGAAGACAGGGTAAAAAAAAAATCACTCAATCAGAGAACCAAAAAGAAAAAAATTATAAAAACAGAAGGACACCTTAAGGGAGCTGTGGGACAACATGGAACATAACAATATTCATATAGTAGGTGTGCCAGAAGAGACAGAGGTAGAAAGGGATAGAGAACATGTTTAAAAAAATAATGGCAGAAAACTTCATGACCTGGGGAAGGAAAAAGTCACAAGTTCAGGAGGCACAGGGAGTCCCAAGCAAGAAGAACCCAAACAGGCCCACACCCAGACACATCATAATTAAAATGACAAAAAGTAAGACAAAGTGGGAATGTTAAAGGCAGCCAGAAAAAAGCAAACTGCTACCTACAAAGGAGCTTCCATTAGGCTGTCATGTGATTTATCATCAGAAACGCTACAGGCCAAAGGGATTGGTATGAAGTACTCAAGGTAATGGAAAGCAAGGATCTGAAGTCAAAATTATTATATCCAGCAAGGCTATCATTCAAAATAGATGGTGAAATAAAGAGCTTCCAAACAAAAAGAAGGCTAAATGAGTTTATCACCACCAGACAAGCACTGCAAGAAAGGCTAAAGGGACTGCTATAATGAGAAGACGGAAAGAGAAACTTAGGCATACAGAATTAAAATGGCAATAAATAAGTACCTATCAAAAATAACCTTAACCCAGCCAGCATGGTTCAGTGGTTGAGTGTCCACCTATGAACCAGGAGGTCATGGTTTGATTCCTGGTTGGGACACATGCCTGAGTTTTGGGCTCAATCCCCAATGTGGGGCATGCAGGAGGCAACTGATTGATGACTCTCTCTCATCACTATGTTTCTCTCTCTCTCCATTCTTCTCTGAAATTAATAACAATATATATTTTTTAAGAATAATAACCTTAAATGTAAATGGATTAAATACTTCAATAAAAAGACATAGGGTAGGAGGGAAAAACCAAGATGGCGGCATAGGTAGACACCAGAAATTGCTGCCTACCACAACAAATTCAGGAATATAACTAAAGACAAAACGGACATCATCCAGAACCACAGGAAGGCTGGATGAGTGGAAATTCTACAACTGGAAGGAAGGAGAGGAGCACACTGAGACTCAGAGGAGGTGCAGAAGTGAAGAGGTACAGAGGCGCACCCGGAAAGGCTGGCAACTGAGGACAAGGCTGTCTTTTTGAATCGGGAGGGAGTCACGAGCTCCCGACTGCTCTGAACTCCAGTTCTGGGTGAGTCTCTGGGGACCCAGACTCATACGGGGAGAAACTGGACTGTCTGGCTTTCGGCAGAACTCAGAACTTGAGGGCAGCTTTCTCTCAGAAGTGCTTGCAGTGATTACCGGGACACTGAGACGCGGGGCCCCTTGGGGCAGGGCTGAGGATCAGCCATAGCTGTTTGCTCTGCCCTGTTGATTCCCTGAGACCCCGCCCCACCCAAGCTGTGTGCAGAGGCTTTTGCATATGAATTCCCTGGCCCTTTGCAATCTGAAAATCACCTAACAGACTTCAGCTGGGCCAGACAGACCCAGAACTTCCAAGAGAAGGCCCAAGACCCCACAGCAGCTTGCATTGCTTCACAGCTGGGCCTCATCTGGGCACCTCCAAACCCCAAACAAGGAAGGGGAATCTGCAGATCTCTCCATAGCTCCTGCTGGGTAGCCTCAGGAAGAGGCTGAATTGGCACCTCCTTAGATCCAAGAGCCAGTGTACCCAGTGGTCAGGGTGGGACCATCCAATGACAACTCCCCATAAGGGACACACTCAGGGGGCAGACTCAGTGAGCACCAAAGCCCCACTGAAGCAAGTCTTGCCTCATAAGAGTGTCTTCAGCACAGAAGTTCTCCCACCATAGACACAGCTGACTCTCACAGCCAATTGGCCTCGAGGTCAATTCCGACCAGTGATACCTACAACAATCAAGGCTTAACTACAACAAGACTGTGCACAAAGCCCACAAAGGGGTGCACCAAGAGTATCCACCTCAGGTAATTGGGGAGGCTGAGCCACTGGGCCCTATAGGACACCTAGCACACAAAGCCACTCTATCAACACAGGAAATCAGCCAAAATGCGGAGACAAAGAAACAGTTCACAAATGACAGAAATGGAGGAAAGCAAACGACTGGATATAGAGTTCAAAACCACACTTTTAAGGTTTTTCTAGAACTTTCTAGAAACCGCTGATAAATTTAGTAAGACCCTCCAAAAGACTGGTGAGACCGCCGATAAATGTAGTGAGACCATCAAGAAATCTAGTGAGACCCTTGAGGTTATGAAAAAGGACCTAATAGAAATTAAGCATACGCTGACTGAAATAAAGGATATTATGCAGAGTTCCAACAGCAGACTAGAGGATCACAAGAATCAAGTCAAAGATTTGAAATACGAAGAAGCAAAAAACACCCAACCAGAAAAGCAAAATGAAAAAAGAATCCAAAAGTATGAAGATAGTGTAAGGAGCCTCTGGGACAGCTTCAAGCGTACCAACATCCAAATTATAGGGGTGTCAGAAGAAGAGAGAGAGCAAGATATTGAAAACCTATTTGAAGAAATAATGACAGAAAACTTCCCCTACCTGGTGAAAGAAATAGACTTACAAGTCCAGGAAGCGCAGAGAACCCCAAACAAAAGGAATCCAAAGAGGACCACACCAAGACGCATCATAATTAAAATGCCAAGAGCAAAAGACAAAGAGAGAATCTTAAAAGCAGCAAGAGAAACACAGTCAGTTACCTACAAGGGAGTACCCATACGACTGTCAGCTGATTTCTCAACAGAAACTTTGAAGGCTGGAAGGGAGTGGCAAGAAATATTCAAAGTGATGAATGCCAAGAACCTACAACCAAGCTTACTTTATCCAGCAAAGCTATCATTCAGAATTGAAGGTCAGATAAAGAGCTTCACAGATAAGGAAAAGCTAAAGGAGTTCATCACCACCAAACCAGTATTAGATGAAATGCTGAAAGGTATCCTTTAAGAACAGGAAGAAGAAGAAAAAGGTAAAGATACAAATTATGAACAACAAATACACATCTATCAACAAGTGAATCTAAAAATCAAGTGAATAATCTGATGAACAGAATAAACTGGTGATTATAATAGAATCAGGGGCATAGAAAGGGTGTGGACTGACTATTCTTGGCGGGTGGGGAAAGGGGTGTGGGGGATGCGGGAAGAGACTGGACAAAAATCGTGCACCTATGGATGAGGACAGTGGGGTATGGGTGAAGGCGGAGGGTGAGGTTGGAACTGGGTGGAGGGGAGCTATGGGGGGAAAAAGAGGAACAACTGTAATAATCTGAACAATTAAGATTTAATAAAAAAATAGCAAAAAAAAAAAAAGACATAGGGTAGTTGAATGGATACAAAAATGTGAGCCAATTATATGCTGCCTACAAGAGACCCACCTCAGAACAAAAGACTCACAGAATGAGAGTGAAGGGATGGAAAAAATTTTCCATGCAAATGGAAACAAACAAACAAAAAGGCTGGGGTAGCAATACTTATATTTGACAAAATAGACTTCAAAATGAAGGCCATCACAAGAGACAACAAAGGCCACTACATAATACTAAAGAGATTGATCCAACAAGAGGATATAACCCTGGTAAATTATATGCACCCAATACAGGAGCACCTCAATATATAAAAAAACTTCTAGAGGACTTTAAGGAAGAGATCGACAACAATAAAGCCATGATAAGGGACTTTAACACCCGCTGATTTCACGGGATAGATCTTTCAGATGAAAAGTTAAAAAGGAAACAGTGACTTTAAAGGAAACACTGGGTCAGATGGATATAATTGACATTTATAGAACATTTCACCCCAAAGCTGCAGAAAACACATTCTTCTCAAGTGCAAATGGGTCATTCACAAAGATAGACCACATTTTCAGACACAAAACTAGTCTCTACAAGTTCAAAAAAATTAAAATCATATCAAGTATCTTCTCAGATCACAATGGAATTAAATTAGAAATCAACTATAGTAAAAACACTCAAAAACATTCAAACACATGGAGGCTAAATAGCATGTTATTAAACAATGAATGGGTTACCAATAAGATCAAGAAAGAAATCAAAAACTTCCTACAAACAGATGAAAATGAACACACAACAACTCAAAATCTCTAGGACACAGCAAAGCAGTCCTGAGAGGGAAGTTCACAGCACTACAGCCCTACCTCAAAAAATAAGAAAAATTAGCAATAAACTATTTAACCCTACAACTTAAAGAATTAGAAAGAGAACAACAAGCTCTTACTGGTTTGGCTCAGTGGATAGAGTGTCGGCCTGTGGACTGAAGGGTCCCAAGTTCGATTCCGGTCAAGGGCATGTACCTTGGTTGCAGGCACATCCCCAGTAGGGAGTGTGCAGGAGGTAGCTGATCGATGTTTCTCTCTCATTGATGTTTCTAACTCTCTATCTCTCTCCCTTCCTCTCTGTAAAAAATCAATAAAAAATATATTAAAAAGAAAGAGGACAACAAGAAAATCCCATAGTAAGTGGAAGGAAGGAAATAATAAAGATTAGAACTGAAATAAATGACATAGAGACTAAGAAAACAATACAAAAGATTAATGACACCAAGAACTGGTTCTTTGAAAAGATAAACAAGATTAAGGAACCGTTAGCCAGACTCATCAAGAACAGCGAGAGAGGCCCCCAATAAAAATCAGAAACGAAAGCAGAGAAGTTACCATTGACACCACAAAGGATTGTAAGAAAATACTATGAACAACTATATGCCAAGAAGCCAGACAATGTGGATGAAATGGACAAATTCCTAGAAAAATACAATCTCCCAAAACTGAGTCAGGAAGAATCAGAAAACCTGAATAGGCCAATAACAACTGAGGAAATAGAAACAGTAATAAAAAAAACTCCCAGCAAATAAAAACCCAGGTCCAGGTGGTTTCACAAGGGAGTTTTACCAAACATTCAAAGAAGAACTAACACTTGTCCTCCTCAAACTATTTCAAAACATCCAAGAGGAAGGAATACTTCCAAGCTCTTTTTATGAGGCCAGCATTACCCTAATTACAAAACCAGGTCAAGGCACTACAAAAAGGAGAATTTCAGGCCAATATACCTGATGAACATAGATGCTAAAACTATCAACAAAATATTAGCAAATCATACTCAGCAATATATTAAAAGGATCATACAGCATGACCAAGTAAGATTTATTCCAGGGATACAAGGCTGGGACATATTCATAAATCAATAAACATGATATATCACAAAAACAAATTGAAAGACAAAATCACATGGTCATATCAATAGACACAAAAAAAGCATTACACAAAATCCAATACCCATTTTTTTCTTTATAAAAAAATATATTTTTATTGATTTCAGAGAGTATGGGAGAAGGAGAGAGAGAGATAGAAACATCAATGATAAGAGAGCATCATTGATTGGTTGCCTCCTGTACTCCCCTACTGGGGATTGAGCCCGAAACCTGGGCATGTGCCCTGACCTGGAATTGAACCCTGACCTCCTGGTTCATAGGTTGATGCTTAACCACTGAGACACACTTTAGAGTTGTGAGGGTGGTGTTAGCTGGCTGGGATGGTACTGGTCAAGGTCTGGGTAGTCAAATAACTTTATAGTTATTTTAAATTTACATCTTTGTGTCTCAGAATATTTAAAACTAGAGGCCCGATGCATGAAATGCATGGATTGGGGGGATGTCCCTCAGCCTGGCCTTTGCCCTCTTGCAATCTGGGACCCCCCACTCCTAACCACCCGCCTGCTCACTCCTTACCACTTGGCTCGCAGCTCCTTACCACCCACTGGCTCGCTCCTTACTGCTTGGCTTGCTGTTCCTTAGCGCTGCTGTGGAGGTGGGAGAGGCTCCCGCCACTGCCACTGCGCTCACCAGCCATGAGCCCGGCTTCTGGTTGAGTGGTGCTCCCCCAGTGGGAGCGCACTGCCCACCATGGGGCAGCTCCTGCGTTGAGTGTCTGCCCCCTGGTGGTCAGTGTGCATCATAGCGACTGGTCGTTCTGGTTGTTCTGCCTTAACTGTCGCTGGGCTTTTATATATATAGATGACCACAAGTTGACTCTACAGATGTGCCCCTTGTCTTGCTGCTCTGGTCCTTCTGCAGCCTGCTGCACATTGAATCCGTTTTTCCAGCTCCCTGCTGGACAGTGCACAACTCAACAGTCACAGTGGTCACCAACCTTTCGGACCTTACAGACCACCAGTTGTCCGCAGAACACTGGTTGGCAACCACTGGTCTAAAAGACTCCTCCCAAGACCCTCTTGTGATGACTGGGCTTTCTCCCCCACAACAGTCCTTGGGGAGGACTAGGATGCTCCTCCTCTCTCCTTACCCCTCTGTATGGCCTGGCTCTTCAAAAACCTACCGTGAGCTGGCAGGAACATGGATGGGCTTTTATTGAGAGGTGACAGGGTTGTGGATACCAGTCCTGACACAACCACACCCAGGTAATGTCCTGGGACAGGGGCTCGGGAGGGAAGAGAAGGGAACCAGTGTGAGTCAGCCCTTGACTCAGCCCTCTCAGATGACTCCACAGCCACACATGATCAGAAGCCTCGTCACCTTCATGCAGGAAAGGAAGTGGGGGTGGGCTGAGTCACCCTATAGCCCAGCGCCGCAGGCAGCTGGTTACCTTGGAGCCCTCAGGAGGCAGCTCTGTGTTGGTTGCAGTTGAAGCTCCAGTCTCTACATCGAACACTGTGGCATTGGGAGGGGAGGACGGAAGTTTCCCTGGGCAGGAATGTCCTCCCAGGAGCAGAGCCCTGTCCATGTATGTTCTCCTGAGGTCAGCGTAGCCTTTATGGGCACTGGAGCAAACATTACCCAACCTCCTATTTGTCAAACTTCCCTCCATCTTGAGGCAGATTTGGACCACAACCAAACCCTCCCTGAATCTTATCTGATGGCCTGTGTATATCCTTCTGCATGGCCAGTGCCTTCCCAGGCTCCCCAGGTGTCCTGAGTGCTAGAGTCCTTGGGTTCTGCTCTCAGCATCTCCACTTCTCACTGCAGCCTCTCTGTGCTTCAGACATCTCTCGTAGCAACTGTTGACTTAGTTCTCCAGCATGTCCTGCTGCCTCCAGGGCTTCTAGGCAACAGATGGCAGAAGGGCTCCAATTTGGTGGCAGCTGGGTGTGAGCGTGATCTCAGAGGTGCACAAAGGGAACTCAAAGGGAGGTGGAGCCTGAGGAGCCTCTCCTGTGCAGGGCGGGCTCTGTTCAGAGGCCCCTATGGAGTAACGAGTAATGCTGGCTTCCCGCATTTAGGACTTCCTTCCAGCCAGGCACTGGGCTACTTGCTCTGTGGTGGTATTTTATTTCATCCTCCCAATGGCCTAATTAATTACTAGTTTCCCTCTGTTACTAAGGAGGAAACTGAGACTCAGAGAATTCACCCCCCTAAGTGATTCCACAACCACACATGGTCACACTCTAAGTGCCAAGGTTGTGTCTTAGAATCAGGTTGGTTCCACCAAACTGGACCTTTTGACAGTGAAGCCCTTGAGGGGAACTGAGGAATGGAGAAGCTGCAGAGATGGTTTGAGGCAGCTGAGGGGGTGGGTAGGGACTGAAGAGGCCCTGGAAGCTAAGGTCTACGAGACCCATGGACTCGCAGGGCCAGACCGAGCTGGGGACCAGTACAGGGAGCTGGATGGCAGTTGGCAGTTGCAGCCCCATACTTCAACACCAAAACAAAGAACTCTCAGCAATGTGGGAATAGAGGGAGCATATCTCAACATGATAATGGCCATATATTAACAAACCTACAGCCAACATCATACTCAATGGGCAAAAACTAAAACCATTTCCCCTAAGAACAGGAACAAGACAGGGATGTCTACTTTCACCACTCTTATTCAACATAGTACTGGAAGTGCTAGCCAAAGCGATCAGGCAAGAAGAAGAAATAAAAGGCATACAAATTGGAAAGGAGGAAGTAAAACTCTCATTATTTGCAGATGACATGATATTATACATAGAAAACCCTAAAGACTCCACCAAAAACCTACTAGATTTAATCAAGAATTTGGCAATGTAGCAGGATACACAATCAATACCCCCAAATCAATGGCTTTTCTAATACACCAATAATGAATTCTCAGAAATATAAACTAAACACTCCCATTTATCATTGCAACAAAAAAATGTTGATACTTAGGAATAAACTTAACCAAGGAGGGAAAAGATGTGTACTCAGAAAACTACAGGATGTTGAAAAAAGACATAGAGGAAGATATACACAAGTGGAATAAAATACTGTGTTCATGGATTGGTAGAAGTAACATCATTAAA
Organism: Myotis myotis; assembly: GCF_014108235.1. Lineage (NCBI taxonomy): Eukaryota > Metazoa > Chordata > Mammalia > Chiroptera > Vespertilionidae > Myotis > Myotis myotis. The sequence continues at coordinate 1,715,105 of NW_023416331.1, read as the reverse complement.
ATGTCCATACTATCCAAGGCAATCTACAGATTCAATGCAATCTCTATTATAATACCAACAGCATATTCCACAGATCTGGAACAAATACTTCAAATTTTTATATGGAACCAAAAAAGGCCCTGAATAGCTGTAGCAATTTTGAGAAAGAAGAACAAAGTTGGAGAAATCACAATACCAGATTTCAAGTTATATTACAAAGCCACCATAATAAAAATGGTACTGGCACAATAACAGGCATGTAGATCAATGAAACAGAACAGAGAACCTAGAAATTGACCCAAGCCATTATGCTCAATTAATATTTGAAAAAGGTGCCGAAACCGGTTTGGCTCAGTGGATAGAGCGTCGGCCTGCGGACTGAAAGGTCCTAGGTTCTATTCCGGTCAAGGGCATGTACCTGGGTTGCGGGCACATCCCCGGTGGGGGGTGTGCAGGAGGCAGCTGATCGATGTTTCTCTCTCATTGATGTTTCTTTTTTTTTTTAATTAAATCTTTATTGTTCAGATTATTACATTTGTTCCTCTTTTTTCCCCCCATAACTTCCCTCCTCCCAGTTTCCGCCCCACCCTCCGCCCTCACTCCCCACCCACTGTCCTCTTCCATAGGTGCACGATTTTTGTCCAGTCTCTTTCCGCATCTCCCACACCCCTTTCCCCTCCAAGAAGAGTCAGTCCATTCCCTTTCTATGTCCCTGATTCTATTATGATCACCAGATTATTTATTCACTTGATTCTTAGATTCACTTGTTGATAGATGCATATTTGTTGTTCATAATTTGTATCTTTACCTCTTTCTTCTTCTTCCTGTTCTTAAAGGATACCTTTCAGCATTTCATATAATACTGGTTTGGTGGTGATGAACTCCTTTAGCTTTTCCTTATCTGTGAAGCTCTTTATCTGACCTTCCATTCTGAATGATAGCTTTGCTGGGTAAAGTAATCTTGGTTGTAGGTTCTTGGTATTCATCCCTTTGAATATTTCTTGCCACTCCCTCCTGGCCTGCAAAGTTTCTGTTGAGAAATCAGCTGACAGTCGTATGGGTATTCCCTTGTAGGTAACTGGGTTTCTTTCTCTTGCTGCTTTTAAGATTCTCTCTTTGTCTTTTGCTCTTGGCATTTTAATTATGATGTGTCTTGGTGTGGTCCTCTTTGGATTTCTTTTGTTTGGGGTTCTCTGCGCTTCCTGGACCTGTAAGTCTATTTCTTTCACCAGGTAGGGGAAGTTTTCTGTCATTATTTCTTCAAATAGGTTTTCAATATCTTGCTCTCTCTCATCTTCTGGCACCCCTATAATTCTGATGTTGGTATGCTTGATGCTGTCCCAGAGGCTCCTTACACTATCTTCGTATTTTCGGATTCTTTTTTCATTTTGCTTTTCCAGTTGGGTGTTTTTTGCTTCTTTGTGTTTTGAATCTTTGACTTGATTCTTGCACTCCTCTGGTCTGCTGTTGGGTGTCTGTATAATATTCTTTATTTCAGTCAGTGTATGCTTAATTTCTAGTTGGTTCTTTATCATAACATCGAGGGTCTCATTAGATTTCTTGAGGATCTCACTACATTTATTGGCGGTCTCACCAGTCTTTTCAAGGGCCTTACTAAGTTTATCGGCAGCTTCTAGACAGTTCTTGAGAGACCTTAAAAGTGTGGTTTTGAGCTCTATATCTTCCATTTCTGACATTTGCGTCCTGTTTCTTTGTCTCCGCATTTTTTTATCTTTTCTTGGTGCACCCCCTAGTGGTCTTTGTGCGCAGTCTATTTTTTTTTAATATATTTTATTGATTTTTTACAGAGAGGAAGGGAGAGAGATAGAGAGTTAGAAACATCGATGAGAGAGAAACATCGATCAGCCGCCTCCTGCACATCTCCCACTGGGGATGTGCCCGCAACCCATGTACATGCCCTTGACCGGAATCGAACCTGGGACCTTTCAGTCCGCAGGCCGACGCTCTATCCACTGAGCCAAACCGGTTTCGGCGTGCGCAGTCTTGTAGTTAAGCCTTGATTGTTGTCGGTAATACCAGGGGTGATTTGACCTCCAGGCTAACTGGCTATGAGAGTCAGCTGTGTCTGCAGTGGGAGAGCTTCTGTGCTGGATCTCTAGGGCGGTGCTAATCTAGCCTTTGCCTGAGGCTATCCGGCAAATGGCGCTGCGCAGGGCTTGGGCGGGGCGGGTCCCCGGGGATCTAAAGGGCGGGCCGGAGCGAGCAGTTATGGCTGCTCTCAGTTCCGTCCCTAGGGGCTCTGCCTCTCAGAGTCCCAGCAACTGCTGCAAACCTCGGAGAGAAAGCTGCCTTCGAGTTCTGACCGAAGCCAGACAGTCCCGCTTCTCCTGTTTGAATCTGGGTCCCTAGAGACTCGCCCGGATCTGGAGCTCAGAGTCTGAAACTCCCTCCCGATTGAAAACAACAACCGCGCCCTCCGCCACCAGCCCGCTCCGCGCGCGCACTCGGCACCTGAGTATTTCACTTCAGCACTGCGCCTCCTCTGAGTCTGGGTATGATATTCTCTTTCCTCCTAGTTGTAGAATTTCCACTCAGCCAGCCTTCCTGTGGTTCTGGATGATGTCTGTTCTGTCCTTTAGTTATATCTCTGAAGTGGTTGTTCGAGGCAGCAATCTCCGGCGTTAACCTATGCCGCCATCTTGGTTTCTCTCTCAGGACCTTAGAATTTATATCTCATTGATGTTTCTAACTCTCTATCTCTCTCCCTTTCTCTCTGTAAAAAAAAAAAAAATCAATAAAATATATATTTTTAAAAAAATATTTGACAAAGGAGGTAAGAGCATACAATGGAGTCAAGACAGTCTCTTCAATAAATGGTGTTGGGAAAATTGGACAGATACATGCAAAAAAATGAAACTAGACCACCAAGTTACACCATACACAAGAATGAACGCAAAACGGATAAGAGGCTTAAATGTAACTCAGGAAACCATAAAAATCCAGAAGAAACCATAGGCAGCATAATTTCAGACATCTCTTGTAGCAATATGTTTATGGATACATCTCCTAGAGCAGTGGTCAGCAAACTGCGGCTCACGAGTCACATGCGGCTCTTTGGCCCCTTGAGTGTGGCTCTTCCACAAAATACTGACTTCTGCGCATGGGCCACCAAGTTTCAATGGCACTGTACATGCGCGCCCGCACCTGGTATTTTGAAAGGGCTGGCAACTGAGGACGCAGTTGTCTTTTTCAATCGGGAGGGAGACACAAGCTCCTGGCTGCTCTGAACTCCAGTTCTGGGTGAGTCTCTGGGGACCCAGACTCATACGGGGAGAAACTGGACTGTCTGGCTTTCGGCAGAACTCAGAACTTGAGGGCGGCTTTCTCTCAGAAGTGCTTGCAGTGATTACCGGGATACTGAGACGCGGGGCCCCTTGGGGCAGGGCTGAGGATCAGCCATAGCTGTTTGCTCTGCCCTGTTGATTCCCTGAGACCCCACCCCACCCAAGCTGTGTGCAGAGGCTTTTGCATATGAATTCCCTGGCCCTTTGCAATCTGAAAATTACCTAACAAACTGCAGCTGGGTCAGAGAGACCCAGAACTTCCAAGAGAAGGCCCAAGACCCCACAGCAGCTTGCATTGCTTCACAGCTGGGCCTCATCTGGGCACCTCCAAACCCTAAACAAAGAAGAGGAACCTGCAGATCTCTCCATAGCTCCTGCTGGGTAGCCTCAGGCAGAGGCTAAATTAGCACCTCCTTAGAGATCCAAGAGCCAGTGTACCCAGTGGTCAGAGTGGGACCATCCAGATTACAACTCCTCAGATCCATAAGGGACACACTCAGGGGGCAGACTCAGTGAGCAACAAAGGCCCACTGAAGCAAGTCTTGCCCCATAAGGGTGTCTCCAGCACAGAAGTTCTCCCACTGCACACACAGCTGATTCTCACAGCCAATTGGCCTGGAGGTCAATTCTTCCCAGTGTTATCTACAACAATCAAGGCTTAACTACAACAAGACTGTGCACAAAGCCCACAAAGGGGTGCACAAAGAGTATCCACCTCAGGTAATTGGGGTGGATGAGCCACTGGGCCCTATACAGAAAGCCACTCTATCAACACAGGGAAGCAGCCAAAATGTGGAGACAAAGAAACAGGTCACAAATGACAGAAATGGAGGAAAGCAAACTACTGGATATAGAGTTCAAAACCACACTTTTAAGGTCTTTCAAGAATTTTCTAGAAACTCCGATAAATTTAGTGAGACCCTTGATAAATCTAGTGAGACCCTCGATGATATAAAAAAGGACCAACTAGAAATTAAGCATACACTGACTGAAATAAAGAATATTATATAGACTCCCAACAGCAGACTAGAGGATTGCAAGAATCAAGTCAAAGATTTGAAATACGAAGAAGCAAAAAACACCCAACCAGAAAAGCAAAATGAAAAAAGAATCCAAAAATATGAAGATAGTGAAAGGAGCCTCTGGGACGACTTCAAGCGTACCAACATCCAAATTATAGGGGTGCCAGAAGAAGAGAGAGAGCAAGATATTGAAAACCTATTTGAAGAAATAATGACAGAAAACTTCCCCTACCTGGTGAAAGAAATAGACTTACAAGTCCAGGAAGCGCAGAGAACCCCAAACAAAAGGAATCCAAAGAGGACCACCCCAAGACACATCATAATTAAAATGCCAAGGGCAAAAGAGAAAGAGAGAACCTTAAAAGCAGCAAGAGAAAGACAGTCAGTTACCTACAAGGGAATACCCATACGACTGTCAGCTGATTTCTCAATAGAAACTATGCAGGCCAGAAGGGAATGGCAAGAAATATTCAAAGGGATGAATACCAAGAACCTACAACCAAGATTACTTTACCCAGCAAAGCTATCATTCAGAATTGAAGGTCAGATAAAGAGCTTCACAGACAATAAAAAGCTAAAGGAGTTCATCACCACCAAACCAGTATTAGATGAAATGCTGAAAGGTATTTTTTAAGAAGAGGAAGAAGAAGAAAAAGGTAAAGATACAAATTATGAACAACAAATACACATCTATCAACAAGTGAATCTAAAAATTAAGTGAATAAATAATCTGATGAACAGAATGAACTGATGAATATAATAGAATCAGAGGCATAGAAAGGGAGTGGACTGACGATTCTCGGGGGGAAAGGGGTGTGGGGGGTGTGGGAAGAGACTGGATAAAAATCGTACACCTATGGATGAGGACAGTGGGTGAGGGGGTAAGGGCAAAGGGTGGGGTGGGAATCGGGTGGAGGGGAGCTATGGAGGGAAAAAAGAGGAACAACAGTAATAATCTGAACAATATTTAATTTAAAAAAATGGGCAAAGGACCTAAATGGACGCTTCTCCAAAGTAGACATACAGATGGTCAAGAAACATGAAAAAATGCTCAGTCACTGATCATCAGAGATGCAAATTAAAATGACACTGAGGTACCACCTCACACCTGTCAGAATGGCTATCATCAACAAATCAACAAATGACAAGTGCTGGCGAGGATGTGGAGAAAGGGAACCCTCGTGCACTGCTGGTGGGAATGCAGACTGGTGCAGCCATTATGGAAAACAGTATGGCGTTTCCTCAAAAAATTAAATATGGAACTGCTATCTGACCCAGTGACCCCACTTCTAGGAATATAGCCTAAGAAATCAGGAACACCAATCAGAAAGAATGTATGCACCCCTATGTTCATAGCAGCACAATTTACAGTAACTAAGATCTGGAAATAGCTCAAGTGCCCATCGGTAGATGAATGGGTTAAAAAGCTGTGGTACATTTACACCATGGGATACTATGCAGCAGTAAAAAAGAAGAATCTCTTACCCTTGGAGACAGCATGGAGGGACCTGGAGAGTATCATGCTAAGTGAAATAAGTCAGTCAGAGAAAGACAAGTATCACATGATCTCATATGTGGAATCTAATGAACAACATAAACTGATGAATGGAGTGGATCTAGAGACATGGAAACATGGAACAGAGTGGGGAACCTCAGAGGGAGGGTGGGAGAGGGTGAGTGGGTAGGAGGTAATCAACCAAAGACCTTGTATGCATATATGCATAACCCATGGGCATAGACCAGCCGTGGGCAAACTACGGCCCGCGGGCCAGATCCGGCCTGTTTGAAATGAATAAAACTAAAAAAAAAAAAAAAAAAAGACCGTACCCTTTTATGTAATGATGTTTACTTTGAATTTATATTAGTTCACACAAACACTCCATCCATGCTTTTGTTCCAGCCCTCTGGTCCAGTTTAAGAACCCATTGTGCCCTCGAGTCAAAAAGTTTGCCCACCCCTGGCATAGACAATAGAGTGCTGAAGGCCTGGGGTGGGGCGGGGTCAATGGGGGAAAAAGGGAGATATATGTAATACTTTCAACAATAAAAATTTAAGAGAGGTATAAAAATAAGTGAATAGAATGTCAATGGAGTTGTAGGCGAAATGGCTGACTGTGGAATGTTGATACTGCTGCCATTCAAGAGATTCTAGATCTGCAGCGAGAGGTTTGTAAGATGAAATTATAGACATAAATGAGGCTGTGGCCATGATGAAAACGTTGCAGATGTCCCAGGGGAAATGATGCCAGGAAAACATTTCACATTAAAGGAATTCTTGGAGGTCTTTCATGACAGTGAAAGTGAATGGATAAAATGTAGGAAATGGATGGAAACTTAGAGTATGGAATCTGCCAAGGCATAGAGTTGGCTCACTCCCTGCTGTGCGTTATATGGGAAGGTAGCAGACACTGTTCAAACTATTCTTGGTAAATTTCTTACAAAGGAATAACACAACTTAATTCTCAAAAAAAAAAAAAAAAAAAAGGCACAGAAAACCAAACAAGTGGAATGTGATGTGGAGGGCTAACAGCAAAGCTTGGGTGGCCAGGCAGTTTTTTATTGAGTGGATTCATGAAGTGTTCGCCCCAAGTGTGAAGAAATACCTCTGGGAAAAACAGTTGCCACTCAGAGCACTTCTTGTCATGGACAAGGCTCCTGCCCACCCTCCAGCCTTGGAGGCCGAGCTGATGGAGGAGCACAGCTTCATCACTGTGAAGTTCTTGCCACCTAACATAACTCCGCTCATCCAGCCCATGGACCAGCAGGTCATTTCTAACTTTAAGAAACTCTACACCAAAGCACTGTTCCAGAGGTGTTTTGAGGTGACCTCTGAAACTAATTTAACCCTCCGGGAGTTCTGGAAGGAACATTTTAATATCCTCACTTGCTTGAGGCTCATAGATGAAGCATGGGGGGGAGTGTGTTCCAGGACCCTGCAGTCGGCCTGGAAGAAACTGTGGCCCGAGTCTGTTGCTGACAGAGCCTGTGAGGGCTGTGAGGACAAGCCTGTGTCTGTTGTGGAGGACATTGTGTCTCTGGGCAAGTCCATGGGCTTGGAGGTGGATGATGATGATGTGGAGGAGTTGGTGGAGGACCACAACACTGAGCTGACCACTGAGGAGCTCCAAGACCTTCAGAGGGAGCAGCAACAGCCGGCAGCTGAGGAGCGCTCTTCAGAGGAGGGAAGGGAGGATATTCCTACTTCACTTATCAAGGGAATGCTTGGGAAATGGGGAGAAATGCAAAGTTTCATTGAGAAATATCACCCTGACAAAGAAGTAGCACACCGAGGAATAAACTTGTTCAATGACAATGCAGTGTTTCACTTCAGGCAAATGTTAAAACGCAGGCAAAAACAATCATTGGGTAGGTTTTTAGTGAGACAGAGACCCAGTGAACCTGAAGCAAGTTCTAGTGGAGCAAAGAGACGAAAGAGAAAGAACCCCAGAAGAATAGCTCCCTGATGTGTTTACGGAAGGGAACTCCTTCCAAACAAGAACACCCTCCTCCATATTCAGTCATCAGTAGCTCTCAGCATTCAAGGTAAGTTCTAGTGTGTACCTACATTTTCATTTTTTACTCTACACTTCCTTTCTTTTAATATATATTTAAAAATATCTTTATTGATTTCAGAGGGAGAGGGAGAAACAGAAACATCAATGATGAGACAGAATCACTGATCGGCTGCCTCCTACACGCCCCACACTTGGGATCAAGCCCACAACCTGGTCATGTACCTTGACCAAGAATCGAACTGTGACCTCCTGGTTCATAGGTTGATGCACAACCACTTAGTCATATCTGCCAGGCTTCCTTTTCATTTTTTAAAATATATTTTTATTGATTTCAGAGGGAGGGAGAGTGAAACATCAAAAGAGAGAATCACTGATTGGCTGCCTCCTGCACGCCTCCCCACTGGGGACTGAGCCCGCAACCAGGGCATGTGACCTTGACCAGAATCGAAACCGGGACCCTTCAGTCCTCAGGCCGACACTTCATCCATTGAGCCAAACTGGATAGGGTCCTTTTTGTTTTTAAAGTGTTTATTTATAGATTAAACACTATGTTAGACATGTACTGTATATAAGAGAGGTTATAACAGGGAATCAATTTGGGGGTCTGGGACAGATTAATTCAATTTACATTATCTCTAATGGGAAGAAATGATTTGGTTTTCAAACAAATTGCGTTTCGAACAACCTTCCGAAACAAAGTAAGTTGGAGAACTGAGGTGTACCTTACCAGACATCTTGTTTTCCTTCCAGACTCACTCTCTGCCCTTTCTGCTTCAGGAAGTGGGCCGACACCAATGCACCTCCGTGTTTACCAAGGGAGCGCTCTCCACAGAACTGCTCCCTTCTTTCTTCCTTTGGGCTTGGAGGGGTCATCACAGACCTGTGGGCACTGGGACGCTGCTTTATTCTTTGTCATTTCTCTCATCTCCACCTAGTTCTTTGTAATTTTCACTTTGTTCAACGCTCCCCAAATTATCCCCATTTGACTGTGCTATGGTTTCCCGCCAGGACTCTGACTGAGAGACACATTATACAATGTGCTACAAGCTTAGGATTCACTGAAGTTTAAGATTCTCTACAATTTTAAATGGAGGCACTTGAACGAAGTGGGAATGCTAAATGGGGCTATCGAGAGGAATCCCCTGAACCTTGAGAACAGAATTTCACACAGTGAGGCTTTGAGTTGTGCAATGGGACTAACATTTATTTGGATCTTACATGTGCCACACCTAATACAGCTGTGCTTAATATATTACATTAAGAGATTAGGTATATTTATTTATTTATTTTTTTAAAATTTTTTTTGAGGTTAGGTATATTTAAAAGCCAGCAGTGTTCAGCAAAGCTTATGCTATTTCTACTATACCAAAGTTTTCCAAACTTAGGTGTAACTTACCTGCAGAAAAATGCACAAAACTAATCAACAAAAATTTTTTTATTCAAGTGAAATTCACCTAAAATTAACCATTTTAAAGAGAACAATCCAGTGGCATTTAGGACATTCACAATGTGCACCACCAACTGTCTAAGTCCAAAGCATGCCTACCCGCTCACCACATAAACCTGTGCCCATGAGCAATCACTCTCCATCTCCCTTCCCTCCAGCCCCTGCAACCACCAATCTACTTTTAAAAACACACATATATTTTTATTGATTTCAGAGAGGAAGGGAGAGGGAGAGATAGAAACATCAATGAAGAGAATCATTGATCAGCAGCCTCCTGTACACCCCACACCGGGGATTGAACCTGCAATCTGGGCATGTGCCTCGGGACCTCCTGGTTCATAGGTCAATGCTCAACCACTGAGCCATGCTGGCTGAGCACCACCAATCTACTTATCTCCACGGATTTATCTATTCTGGGTATTTTGTAAGTGAAATCAGACCATGTGACCTTTTGTGTCTGGCTTCTTTCACATAACATGCTTTGAAGGTTCATCCTCAGAGCACTGTGGTATAAATCAGTATTTCAATTCTTTTCGTGGCTGAGTAATAATCCATTGTATGGGTATGCCACAATTTGGAACATTTGTTTTTATCTTTTGGCTCTTATGAAAAGAGTTTATATGAACATTTGTGTACAAGTATTTGTGAACATCAATTTTAATTCAGATATATACCTACAAGTGGAACTGCCGGGTCATTTGGCAATTATATATTTATCTTTTTGAGAAACCATCAAACTGTTTACCACAACGGCTGAACCATTCTATTTTTCTGCCAGCAATGTATAAGGGTTCCAATTTCTCCATATCCTTGTAATCAACCTTTTAAACTTAAATTTAAGGAATGTCATATTAAAAAATAACAACTACACTGCCCTGGCCAGATGGTTGGAGTGTCATCCTGTACACCAAAAGGTTGTGGGTTCAACCCCCTCCCCCGCCCCTCGATTGGTTGGGACGTACTGATCAATGTTTCTTTCTCACATGGATGTTTTCACTCTCTCAAACCAATAGAAAAACATATCCTTGGGTGAGGATAAAAAACAAAAACAAAAAACTGCACTATACCATAAGGCACAGAGTGAATATTTATTTATCATAAAGTTTAAGCCTAAGCTCTAATTTGATACATACTGGAAAAGCAGGCCTGAAAAAGGGCAGAGACTTGCTCAAAGTCCAAGCTAAAGGATCTTCTAACAAGATGGGGCCAGGAGAGAGGTAAATCTTTTTGTAGCATTCCATAACCACCCTCAAACTTACTCACTCCAAGCATCCCTTCAAGTTTCTGGCATTGAAATTGTTTCTACTATGTTTTGGAGGATAAGTAAGAATTCCAATAACGAAGAAAAGTGAGATGGCTTCCGAATGGGAGGCAGGGCACGGAGCAGTAGGTAATCAGTCCACCTAAAGATGAGCACACTTAAGGTACCTGTGGCTCCCAACCTCCCTATCTTTGTTTTCCTATAAGCCTTTTCAGCCCCACCCATGTTTCAAGACAAATCAGATCAGTACACCCCAATCCTTCCTAAAGCCCTAAGTTCTTCTCCCCAGTGTTTTCTGTTTATTGATCTGGGAAGAAAAAGGGTACTGGGGAGGGGTTTTCAGGGGGATGCCATTTCCAAAGTGGAGAGAACAAAGGCCTCTGGCTTGGCTTCCTGCTTCAGCACTCCTGTCAGCAGGAACTCTGGTGAGAGGATGGGCAGCCCAACGCGAGAAGGCGTGGTGCATCGAGGGGCGTCCTGGGAGCATGTGATCACAACTCTCTGAGGCTGGGAGGACACAAAGCAGAGGCAGAAAGTCAGGGGAAAAAGAACCCTAGAAGTAGGTTTAGGACCCACTCATCAGTCCAGGCATCACTAAGACAGGAGCTCTGGATACAATGCCACATAAAGTACACTACGCTGTCTGTGATGTGCTCTTGCCAGAAATGTGGAACCTGAATTTATTCAAGCTTTTAAAACTGATTATCGTTTACATGAAATAATAGAAGATAGAGAATAAGGTAAGTGGTACAACCAGGGAGCAAACAGAAGAATCCAGCCTGAGGGACATCTAAAGGACATTGACCTAGTTTCTGCAGAAAATCACTGGCATAAAAAGGTGGGTGGGCCCTGGCCAGTTTGGGTGAGCATTGGCCCAAGGACCAAAGGGTCTCGGTTGATTCCCAGTCAAGGGTACATACATTGGTTGTGGTTCAATCCCTGGTCCTGGTTGGGGTTCATTCGGGAGGCAACCAATTGATGTGCCATCAATGTTTCTCTCTCTCTCTCTCCACTCCCCCACCCCCCGCCCTTCCTTTCTTCCTTCCTTCCACTCAATGGAAAAAATATCCAAATATCCCCCGGTGAGGAATAAAAAAAAAGCCGGGCCGATGTGGCTCAGTGATTGATCACTGACCTATTCAATTCCCGGTCAGGGCACATGCCCGGGTTGCTGGCTCAATTCCCAGTGTGGGGCGTGCAGGAGGCAGCCAATCGATGATTCGCTCTAAAAAAATAAGCTATTGCACTAATCCAGGAAATTATACAAAATTAAAAAAAAATCAATAAAAACATATTTAAAAAAATAAAATGCAAATTAAAACAAAATCCAGCAGGTATCAGCAGAGCTCCTCTGCCATTCCTATCTCCCTCTCCCTTTTTTTAAAAAAAAATATTTTATTGATTTGTTACAGAGAGGAAGAGAGAGGGACAGAGAGTTAGAAACATTGATGAGAGAGAAACATCGATCAGCTGCCTCCTGCACACCCCCTACTGGGGATGTGCCCGCAACCCAGGTACATGCCCTTGACCGGAATCGAACCTGGGACCTTTCAGTCCACAGGCCGACGCTCTATCCACTGAGCCAAACTGGTTAGGGCTCCCTCTCCCTTTTTAAAAAAAAATATTATTGATTTCAGAGAGGAAGGGAGAGGGAAAAAGAGATAGAAACATCAATGATGAGAATCATTGACTGGCTGCCTCCAGCATGCCCCACACTGGGGACTGAGCCTGCAACTTGGGAATATGCCCTGACCGGGAACTGAACCCTGACCTCCTGGTTTATAGGTTGATGCTCAACCACTGAGCCACACTGGCTGGGCTCCTATCCCTTTCGTACCATAGGTCTCCCCCAGCCCTCTCACTACAGTGTTCCCATCTGCAGCTCCCCAGATAAAGAACACACTCCCCTCTACCTTGTAGGACCGGGGCATGCTGGGTAGGACAGTGCCTCCACAGCAGCTGATGATCTCTCCCATCTGAGGGGGTGGCGGCTGGACTCCAGGGGTCACATGAATCTCATAGCCCTAGGAGGAAGGAAATGGCGGAGCCAGTGGAGAGCTGCACTGAAGCCATGCACTGCTGGGAAACTTCTGGAGGGAGGGCTAGCATGCGGAGGAAGACAGTCCCTCACCTCTAGCAGCCTTCGCTCACGAGCCCGGCTCAGGGAGTCACGGAGGCTGAAGCCAAAGTTCTTTTCCTGCTCAGGATCAGTCACCACATAGTCATCCGGGGGCAAGAAGCAACCGGCCTTGCGGGACTAAGGGTGGCAGCAGTCAGTATCAAAGCCTAGCATTTACAGGGGGCTCACAAAGTGTTTTTGAATGAAGGCTTCTGCTCATTCACCCTGGCCTTCCTGCACCCCTCTTCCTCCCGCCACTTTCTCTATTGGTCTGCCACCATCTCCTGGCCTCTCACCTGGTACAGCCAGTCCAGGGAGAGGATAGGGATCCCCCGCCCTAGGGCACACAGGAACTTGACTGTCCGGCAGATTCGATCAGTCACCAGGTGGGACGCCTCTGCCACTGAGCTGGCCAGACTTCCCCCCAGGGCCAGCACTGCCTGCTCTCCACGGGCATCCACCACTCCTGTGAAGAGCACCTGTGGAGCGGATGGGCCTACGTTGGTCACAGCAAGCCTTGCACCAGTGCCTATCTCCCAAGGCCCCAGTCCCCTCCCATCCCCACATCTGCTCCCATGAAGCCCCAGGCCCCTTCTCTCCTACTTTGGGGGCTGCGGACTCATGGTTAGGTTTAGTCCGTCGGAGGCCGCGGACTGGCATTCCTTTGGGCTCTTCCTCAGCCTGGTCTCTCTTTCTCTTGCCTGGTCCTGGCATCACCACATCCTGGAATTGAAAAGGATCCTGGTGGGAACTTCTGAGCCCCCAGCCCCTTCCCAGCTCGCAGCCCCAGCCTTCTCCTTACCTCTTCCTTCCCTGGCTGCTCTGCCTCTTCTTCCTTGAGGACCACTGTCTTCTGAGGGACTTCTCTTCGCAGCCGTTTTGGAAGTGGGGGTGAATCCACAGTATCTGAAGGCTTCTTGTGGTTTTGAAAGGCCTTAGGCTGGGACCCTGGGCTGAACTCATATCCACCTGTTGCCTCTACCTTTTGGATCTGGAGAGCATGAGTGGGTGCCCCAGGAAGCTGGGCAAAGGCAGGCTCAGGAATGGTCCTAAGGGACTTGGTTGCTCTCACTGCTCCTCGCCTTTGGCTCCTTGAGGACCAGGCGTTAGGTTCAAGGGGTGCAGAGCAGGGTTCATAGACAATGGGAGCTGCGAGGGGCTGCCTAGCGACCCTTGGCCTCCTGCTACAACTGGCTTGAGGGATGGGCTCAGGGGGAATAGGCTGGTTTGTGGGGAAAGGAGACTGGGATTCAGGGATGGTAGGAACTGGCACAGCACTTCTTGTAGACCTCAGTGTCCTGCTCTGACCACCCTGAGCTATGGCCTCGGGGTTGACAGGCTGGTCTGTAGGGGTCGGAGGTTCAAGGTCAGGGGCTGTGGGGACAGTCAGTTCAGGGGTCTTGACAGAGGCCCTGTGTGCCCTGCCCCGTGTGGCCCGAGATGTGGGCTCAGGGGTGACAGGCTGGTCTGTGGGGACAGTCGGTTCAGGGGTCTTGACAGAGGCCCTGTGTGCCCTGCCCCGTGTGGCCCGAGATGTGGGCTCAGGGGTGACAGGCTGGTCTGTGGGGACAGTCGGTTCAGGGGTCTTGACAGAGGCCCTGTGTGTCCTGCCCCGTGTGGCCCGAGATTTGGGCTCAGGGGTGACAGGCTGGTCTGTGGGGACAGTCGGTTCAGGGGTCTTGACAGAGGCCCTGTGTGTCCTGCCCCGTGTGGCCCGAGATGTGGGCTCAGGGGTGACAGGCTGGTCTGTGGGGACAGTCGGTTCAGGGGTCTTGACAGAGGCCCTGTGTGTCCTGCCCCGAGAAGTGGGCTCAGGGGGGACAGGCTGGTCTGTGGGGACAGTCGGTTCAGGGGTCTTGACAGAGGGCCTGTGTGTCCTGCCCCGCGTGACCCGAGATGTGGGCTCAGGGGTGACAGGCTTGTCTGTAGGGGTCAGAGGTTCAAGGTCAGGGGCTGTGGGGACAGTCGTTTCAGGGGTCCTGACAGAGGCCCTATGTGTCCTGCCCTGAGAAGTGGGCTCAGGGGGGACAGGCTGGTCTGTAGGGGTCGGAGGTTCAAGGTCAGGGGCTGTGGGGACAGTCGGTTCAGGGGTCTTGACAGAGGCCCTATGTGTCCTGCTCCGCGTGGCCCGAGATGTGGGCTCAGGGGTGACAGGCTTGTCTGTAGGGGTCGGAGGTTCAAGGTCAGGGGCTGTGGGGACAGTCGTTTCAGGGGTCCTGACAGAGGTCCTATGTGTCCTGCCCTGAGAAGTGGGCTCAGGGGGGACAGGCTGGTCTGTGGGGACAGTCGGTTCAGGGGTCTTGACAGAGGCCCTGTGTGCCCTGCCCCGTGTGGCCCGAGATGTGGGCTCAGGGGGGACAGGCTGGTCTGTGGGGACAGTCGGTTCAGGGGTCTTGACAGAGGCCCTGTGTGTCCTGCCCCGAGAAGTGGGCTCAGGGGGGGCAGGCTGGTCTGTGGGGACAGTCGGTTCAGGGGTCTTGACAGAGGGCCTGTGTGTCCTGCCCCGCATGGCCCGAGATGTGGGCTCAGGGGGGACAGGCTGGTCTGTAGGGGTCGGAGGTACAAGGTCAGGGGCTGTGGGGACAGTCGGTTCAGGGGTCTTGACAGAGGCCCTGTGTGTCCTGCCCCACGTGGCCTGAGATGTGGGCTCAGGGGGGACAGGCTGGTCTGTGGGGACAGTCGTTTCAGGGGTCCCGACAGAGGCCCTGTGTGTCCTGCCCCGCGTGGCCCGAGCTGTGGGCTCAGGGGGGACAGGCTGCTCTCTGGAGGGGGCAGGGTGGAGCTCAGGGGCTACAGAAGCTGGAGAGGGTGTCACCCTGGAGCACCCCTGGGGCCTGCATTTGGATTTTGCATGCAGAGGGTCCAGCTCTGAGGACAAGGGATTCTCCAGAGCTTCCTGACTCCCATTTTGCCTGGAGCTGGGAATGGGCGACTCTAAAGGTGGAGATGGAGCAAAGAGGGGCTGAGAAGCAAGATGTTTTTGGCTCTGAGGGATGAGGGGGTTTTGGACTGGGGCTGAGGCTTCAGGGACTGCTGGAGGCAGACAAACATCTAGGGATCCTGGATCACCCTGGGGAGAAATAGAAGCCCGTGAGGGAGGGAGAGAGGACTGGACACTGTTCTCAATACTTGTTACAGTGGAAGTACGCTCACTGGCATTTCTCTTTCTGTCTCTGACCATCTTCCATTAGACTGGGACTTCTTCCCACAGACCTCTCCCCGTAAGGCCAGGATAGTGCTGTCAATATATGGACGATGGGTGGTTGGGAAAAGAGGGAAGGGACATGAAGAAAGGGATGTTCTTTCTGAGTCAGGGAGAGGGAAACAGAGCTGGAACAGATAGATTGAAAACAACAGGTGCCAATGTAAAGGGCCAGAAGCCAACTGAGAGTGGTGGAAATGACGACAGTGGAGAAGATGGGGCAGAGCAGGTGAAAGCAAGGTCTGGTAAGGGGCAGTGGAGGGGAGGTAGAGAAAGCAGCTCTCACCCTAGAAGCCTTCTCAGCCGGGGACATCTTGCAATTCAGGGGTCCTAGACAGAAAGTAAAGACAAGTGTGGCTGAGGTCCAAGCAGGCAGTTACTTAGGGGTTATCATAAGGCTTTGTTAACACCTGGGTGGGTCTTAACCTCTGCCTTCACTCACCTCTCTGCTGCCTCCTGGGACTTACCTCCCTCCCCCTGACTGGCTCCTAGACGCTATCAGGGCTAATGATAGTCCACAAGGTCCCCTGCCCTTCCTTCAGGGTCCAGTGTTGGACTGGAGGACTGCCCTTTCTGGTCCTGGCTCCCTCTCTGTGCGCCTCCTTCCAGTATTACTTTGGATATGTTGACTTCTAACCTACCTGGCTCACAATCTTTCTCTGGTGCTAGTTTCCCTGCTTCCTTCTTAAATACTTCACTTGCAAAAGACTGCTTTACCACCTCTTGTAGTTCCTTGGGTGTCTCAATTTCTACCTTCAAACTCTCTATATCCCTTTCCATACTTGCACTTTCCAGTTTTATTGGACTCTTGTGTCCGAGTGTCTCTAGCTAACACCTGCTTTTGTTCCCTGTCCTTCATCACCCTGGCTAATTCTTCCTCTCCCATTACATCTTCTCTTGACCCTGCTGGTGGCAGTTTTCTGGTTTCCCTCTCTAATGGTTCTCTCTTTGGGGTCACCCTCTCTGCTGCTTCTCTTGGTGTACCCATGCCTTTCTCCGAAGTCTGCAACCCTCCGCCTTGAATCCCCAATGGCTCTGTGTGAAATGGGTTTTCCAGATGTTGGTCTTGAGGTGTTGGCCTGGGCGACAAGGGGCAAGATCCATGGGCCTCCAGGTGGGTAGCAATGGGCTGGGTCTCAGAGGCCTCAGATTCTCTTAGACAGAATGGCTGTGTAGCCAAGACTTCCCAAGGCTCATCCAGGGCACCTGGAAGTAGAGAGTGAGAGTGAGAGTGAGAGTGAGAGGAGGTAACAGGTTGAGAAAGAATGAAGGTAAATTCATGAACAATAAATCTATATGGGCTATTTATAAAAAGCTACGAGTAAGGAGGATAGTTGTAACTTTTAATGCTTGTTTCAAAAAGTAAGACCATACTTCATATAAAAGCTCTCACAGCAGTCTCTTAAAAACTATGCTACAGAACGCTTCTTGGTCTTTTGGCTAAGATCAAGTGTAAAAGTTATGCTAGACAAGTTGCTCTATGGGTCTAACTAAATATGACTTTCTTCCCTTAGTAAGATGGAGAAACATCAGCAAAAAAATAAAATAATATGAAAGAAACATGTATAGGGAGAAAACAGGAGGCAAAGTTAGGGGCACAGAGGAGGGGAGTTTCTTATACCTGAGGCCTGGAAGCTGCAATGGGAAGAAGGGCCAGGCTCTTGGGGTGGAGTAAACAGGAAGACCTGGGTGGGCTCATCCTCCATGCTCGGGACTGCTGCGCAGGAAAAGGTGGCCTAAGCACACAGCTCCAGGCCATTCTCAGTCCCCTGCCCTGCCTTGGCCAGCCTCACACCCTTCAAGGACCACCAGTGTAATCTCCCTGCTCCTGCTGTGCACAGCGTCCCCATGACACAAATGCCCTCACCGTCCAGGCTCTGGCTCTCTCTCTCCACAAAGCACTGGGTAGCTTGTTGGTCTAGATCTTCAGAATCTGGTGGTGGAGAAATACAGAATAAAAAATCACATCTGACCCATGTCTTACTTTTTCTCTACAATTCTCTCCCCAACTCAAATCCCTAGGCAAGACTGAATGTCTGTGTCCCACCCCACATTATTTTTTCTTTTTTTTGTTAATCCTCACCCAAGGATATTTTTCCATTGATTTTTAGAGAGAGTGGAAGGGAGGGGGAGAGACAGAAAGGAACATCGAGGTGAGAGAGACACATTGGTTGGTTGCCTCCCACACAAGCCCTAACCAGGGCCAGAGATTGAGCCTACAACTTAGGTGCATGCCCTTGATTGGAATTGAACTGAGGACACTTCAGTCCACAGGCTGACACTCTAGCCCAGCCGTGGGCAAACTACGGCCCGCGGGCAGGATCCGGCCAGTTTGAAATGAATAAAACTAAAAAAAAAAAAAAAGACCGTACCCTTTTATGTAATGATGTTTACTTTGAATTTATATTAGTTCACACAAACACTCCATCCATGCTTTTGTTCCGGCCCTCCGGTCCAGTTTAAGAACCCATTGTGGCCCTCGAGTCAAAAAGTTTGCCCACCCCTGCTCTAGCCACTGAGCCAAAGCGGCTAGGACCACACATTCTTTAAAAAAAAAAACACCACCAAAACTTTCATTTTATGCTAAATTTACTCCCGGGTCTTACGTTTTTGTTTCCTCACTTTCTTCTGGGACATGTTTTTCTTCTGTGCAACCTCTTCTGGTTTAGGAACCATCTGGTCCTTTTCTGTACTGTCTCCTCCAGGTGGCATGGAGAGCTCATGTTGGGGGGTAATCTGCCATGAGCGCTGCAAATTCTATGCCACATCTTGGGGACTTTGTTCACTTGGATGTGCTCAGTGACCAGAGAGTCTACAGCTAAACCCGTAAGTTAAGCTCTCTGCATTTTAAGCGTGTGTAGCAAAAATCAGCACTCTTTTTGGGCCACCGACTCTGTGTCCAGCCCCACTGTTTGGCCTGGGCATACCTACCAGCCCAGGTAGGTATTGCAATGATGGAATGACACCTATTGCTCCTGTCAAGCGACATCCTCAGATACTTGGTGACTTTTTAGACAGGCACCCCCTTGACGGCCTGGGCAGTTCACGGGTGTTCTTAAAGTGAACACGAAGATCTGAACCTCTTGATTTGCATGATTTTGTGGGGTTTTCTGGGTCAAGTGAATAGTGAACCATTTTCAGGGGCCACATTTGGCCCCTTTTGGGAAGAGTCCACCCCACATTCTTATTTCTAATATCCCCATGAGATAGTACTAGAAGGCAGGGGCCTTGGGAAGTGTTTAGGTCCTCAGGGTGGAGCCCCCATGAATGAGATTAGTGCCCTTATAAAAGAGACCCCAAAGAGCACCCTTGTGCCCTTCTGCCAGTTAAGGATATGGTGAGAAGTGGACCACCTATGAACAGGAAGCAAGCCCTCACCACACACTGAATCTGCTGGTGCCTTGATCTTAGACTTTCTAGCCTTTAGAATTGTGAGGAATGTTTCCTGTTTACAAGCCATCCCCTCTGGTATTTTGTTGCAGCAGCTTGAATGGATTAAGTCTCCCTGTAAGCTTTCTTTATCTCAGAGATCAAGGAAGGAGAGCAGCCCAGCACTTACCATCATCATGGCTGTGTCCACAGTCCTTGGTCATGTCCACATGTGGTTCTCCCCTGCTTTCTCTGGGGGGCTGGGCTCCCTTTCTCTGTGCCTGGGTGGGTTCCCCTGCAGTACCTGTGTCTACCAAGAGATCTGTCAGGTTCTCCCTTTAGACAAGGAGATGGTCCTATTCTACTTGTGCTAAAGGTGATCCACCCTGGGCTGCCGCCTCAAGAGCTCTCTCTGGCTGAAGGACAGGAACAACCCACTCTGTCCCAGCATCCCCTTCTGCTGGAAGCTGGCTCTTTCTCACACCTGCCACTGCGGAGGATGCACCCTCCGCAGCATCTGTTCCACAGTACCCACCTGGAGGAGGCTGGGCTTCCTCTAGGCACAGGGCAGGCAGCTTTGCTGGGCCCCCTTCTGCTTCCACATTTGTTGGATTTGTGCCTGCCACAGGCACCTCATGCTTCTCTGGGAGCGTAACAGCTGGCCCCGGGGAGACTTCCTCTTCCACGTGTGTGTTGGTGCCCACTGTGGCAGAGGCCTGGCTTCTCTCCAGGACTCCGGGGGAGCTCTTCTCTTCTTCCACTTCTCTGTCACCGTCCCCGAAAGGAGGCGGACTCTTTTCTGGCTGAGCTTTGTCTGTGTGACTCTTGGGAACATAGCCTCTCTTTTCTACTGGGAACCCCTCCACCTCCATGTCTGTGCCACTGTTTCTCCCAGTAGCAGTTTGGCTTTGCTCAAGAAAAGCCGGAGGCTGGGCTCTGTCCTCTTCCACATCTGTATCTCTGTTCCAGGCAGTGGCTCGGCTCTCCTTCAGCTGCACCAAAGTGAGTGCTGCTGACACTCCTTCCTCATCATCTGCATTGCTGCTGCTCACCACGGAGGCTTGGCTTCGCTCCAGAGGGACCGTGAGTGGGGCCTCAGCCTCCTCATCTGTCTCACTGCCAGCCGGGCTCTCGTGAAGATGTGCCAGGTCAGGTCCCCCAGGACTCTCTGCATTAACTCCATGGAAGATCTGCCTTCTTTTCATGGGCACCACAGCTGGGGTCGTGGGAATCCCCTCTTCTTCCACGTCAGTATCACTGTCTATGAAGCCAGAAGGCTGGGCCCTTTCGAGATGGCCCTCAGCTGGCTTTCCTGGAGGCCTGCTTTCATCCTCCACATCTGTCTCACTGTCCTCCCCAGGGGGCTGGCTCCTCTCCAGAATCACCCCATTGCTTGCATCTCTCTTGACTCTTATGTCACTGTTCCTCTCCTGCCCCAAAGACTGATCCTTTCCAACCTGGATTTCAGTTCTGACAGCCTCAGGCTGTCCTGTCTCTGCGGCAGCATCTCCTGTGGCAGCTGCGGAGGCCCACCCTGCTGCTGGCTGCTGACTTTCTTCCTCATCTGTGTCACTGTCCAGGTTGAAGGCATAAGGTGGCCCAGGACCATCTGGGGCAGAAGAAGGCCCCTCTTCATCACTATAAAGGGAAGAGAAGAGAAAGAGTTTATAGAATCATTTCCCAGGAAGGGACACCTGACTCAAGTGTGAGCTCCTGGAGAGCAGAAACAAGGTAGTATTTGTTTTTCTATCTCCAGCAATTAGTTCTCCACTTGGAACATCAAAGGTGCTCAATGAAAATTCAGTTAATGAAAGATGACGATTTCCATGACGATTCTCTCTTACAGATGGATCATTCAGTCCCAGGTTCCTTCTCTTTCTGAAGACTCAGGTGTCTGGCCCTCAACACTCACCTCTCTGGAACCACTGTTGCCAAAAGGGAGGACATGGTCCTTGGTTCATTCACCATATTCCTTTCAGAAAGAGGATCTGCCAAGAGTAGAAAGAAGTTGACAGTTTTACATTCACCATCCCCGTCTCCTTGCCCACCCTCCCAAATACATGCACTTACCTACTTCCTCTTCTGAGTCCTCAGCCAATAGGATCCCCCAGGGTTGAGTTCCTCCCTGTACCCTGGGTGTCTCCTCTACAGTTAGGGGGCCCCGGGAGACAAAGGGCAGGGAGACATCCAGGCGATGGTACTGGCAGGGCAAGTCAGCAAAGACAACCAACTCCTGGTCCCTCAGACGATGACTCACCCCAGGGCTCAGGAACTTAGGAGGCCTCAGGATTTGAGTACCATTGAGGCTCCCACAATCCCAGAGGACAGGTGCCTTGTCCCAGGCCAAGATTTCAATCACTGCATGTTGCTTGGAGATGGATGGAAAGGGCAGGGCCACAGAGCAATCAGGCATTCGGCCTACCACGTTTTTCCCGAGGTAGAGTGGGAAATCTAAGAATTAGAGGGTAGATAGGTTCCAGGCCACATTCCTGGCCTGCTACTGGGAAAATTTCTGGTTAAGTACCCAACTACTCATTCAAGGTCCTCACACGCAATAGAAAAATAAAAGGCCCTAGGACATCTAAGTATTGAAGATTATATGCAATACATTATTCATAGGCAACACTCCACCCATCCATACTGGATTTTTTCTATTGTGATAAAACAAACATAAAATATAGCACTGTAACCCTTTTTAAGTGTACAGTAAAACCATCCCAAGTCCAGGGCTCTTGCCTGCAACAAGTCAATTAGCCCCCTCTTCTCCATTCCCAGTAAAACATTTTTTCAGATCTCCTTGAAAACAAGTTTTGCCCTGGCTGGTGTTTCTCAGTGGTTAGAGTGCTGGCCTATGCACAAAAGGTTGTGGGTTTGATTCCGTGAAGGGCATGTACCTGGGTTGCAGGTTCGATCCCAGGCCCCAGTCAGGGCACATGCGAGAGGTAACAAACTGATGTTCTCTCTCTCACATGAATGTTTCTCTTTCCTTCTCTCCTCTCTAAAAATTAATGGAGCCTGGCTGGTGTGTTCAGTGGTTGAGCACCAACCCATGAACCAGGAGGTCACAGTTCCATTCCCAGCAGGGCACATGCCCAGGTTTCAGGCTTGATAAACAGAAGGGGGCATGCAGGAGGCAGCTGTTCGATGATTCTCTCTTGTAATTGATGTTTCTCTCTCTCCCTCTTCTTTCCTCTCTCTCTGAAGTCAATAAAAACATGTTTTTAAAAAATTACTAAAAATCAATGGAAAAAATATTTTCAGGTGAAGATTAACAAAATGTATACGTAAGTTTCTTAGAGCCTCCCACTCCCTCCCCACAGAAGAAAGCCTACACCAGTGCTTCAGCATCACTACCCCCGACCTTTTTCTGGTCCGTGGGCACTACTGAAGACATGCAGTCGCCCCAGGGGCTCCAGGCTACACCCCACGGAGTCACTGGGTCTCTCTGTCTCCTCCTCCTCTTCAACCTCCCAGTTAACAGCCTGAGTGTCCTCCATGACCTGGGAAGGAAACACATTATCATCTCTATCATTGTTCATACAGTCTCAGAGAGGAGACTCACAACTAGGGGTAAACCTGGATATTTATTCAGTTTGATGCTTCTCTTTATGCCAAGCATTCTGTTGTTATCCTTCTAAAGCACTGAAAAAATATTTCTGACCAGAACATGGAATAAGAAATAAGTATCATAAGGCCCCAAGTTCACAAGCAAATATTTCTCAACTTACAATGTAGTTACATCCCGATAAATCCCTCATAAATTGAAAATACTGTAGGATGAAAATGCATTTAATACACCATAGCATAGCCTAGCCTACCTTAAACATGCTAGGAACACTTACATTAGCCTACAGTTGAGCAAAATCATCCACTACAGAGCCTATTCTATAATAGAGGGTTGAATATCTAATGTAATATATTATGTATACCACTTTTACAATATTGCAAAAAAATCATAGCTTAGAGAATATGTGTACACATATTTATATAGACACATTTATATAGACAGCTGTTTTGAGAAACAATGCTCAGCCTTGCTATATGTAATAGGTTTCGTTGTTTTTGTTTTTAAATGCGATTTGCAATCCCTAAATTGACTTCAATATCCACTATTGGGTTGCAACTTAGTTTGAAAACACCATTTCAAAGGGAGTTAACTTTTGCCAAGCATCAACTACATGTTGGGCACTGTGTTATGCGTCAGGCATAGTAGCCACGTGAGGCAGGCCTTTAGGAAACCAAGGATAAAAATATTAAATTCTTTGCTCTGGATAACACAGCAGGTAGTGTAAAGGACGGGACTAAGTATGTGTCTGGCTGCAACGCCCGTGCTTGGTGCTGAGACTAAACGGACTCATTTAATCGTCTGAATCTGTAAAGTTTTATTATCATGTCCTATTTGATAAAGGAATGCAACACAGCCCTGGCGGGTGGCTCGGTTGGCTAGAGCACCATCCTGATAGGCCAAGGTTTTGAGTTCGATCCCTGGCCAGGGCACACACAAGAATCAACCCACGGTGCACAAATAGGCGGGACAACAAATCGATGTTTCTCTCTCAAATCAATTTAAAAAAATACAAAGAAAAGAAAGAGCCCCGGCCAATTTGTTCAGTGGCTGGCGCGTTGGCCCACACACCGAAGGCCCCTGGTTTGATCCCGGCGGGGCGGGCAGAGCGGGAAGCAGCCAATCGAGGTGTCTCCCCCCCTCCCCCCACTCTGTCTGAAGAAAAAAAAGACGCTGAAACACAGATGGGTAAGGAACTTGCCCAAGAGCACCCGGCTGTCTCTCCTGTTTAATGTTCTCTAATGGCTTTCCATGTCCACAGGGTAAAATGGCATGTAAGCTCCTTGGCGGGAGCCACCGTGACCGAAGCCTGTGTCCCCGCCACGCGCGGCTCCCGGTCCCTGAGCACGGCCCGCCGGCCCGTCTGCGCGCCTCGCCCCGCGCTTTCCGGCCCGGCCCCTCCGACCAGCGCACCGCCGCCGGCGGCCCGACCGCTGCGCGGAGAGCGCGCGGACTTCTAGTCACTAGAGCTCCCGGTCCTCGCAGCGGGCGGCCGGGCCCGCGGGACTGTCTCTCCCTCCGGGGTCCATCCTCTTCGCTCACCAGGACTTACCGCGCACCTGGCGCCGTTCGAACTATTAGAGACAGTCATGAACCGAACCGCTAGCCCTGCCCTCCTGGCGTCACAGCGCCGAGTCTAGCGGCGGAAGAACAGTGAGAGGAGCCGGGGCGGACTTCACTGAGAGATGCCACCCTAGGGAGAAGCCGCTGACAGGGACAGGCGGGCTCCCACCCACCGGCCGCCCTCCGGGCCCGTCTCCCTGCGCCCGCACCCCCAGCTCGGGGCCGGGCGTCGGGCCAGGATGAGTATTACAACCCCACCAGCAACTTCCAAGGATCCTCCGCCCAGTCGCACCAAAGCACACCCCTCCCGCCCCCGGAGAAACAAGATGGCACCGGGCAGGGGCGGGCTCGGCCCCCAGAACTCACCCGCGGTGAGACCCGCGCGCGCCACCAGTAACGGTCGCGACGCGGTGGCGCGAGCGCTCCCGCCGAGCCGAGCCGGTCCGCTGATTGGTTCCAGTCGCTGTCTTTCACAGCCCGCTGCGAGCCGATTGACGCAGCCCAGGCGGAGGCCCCGCCCCACCCCGCCCCTACCGCTCTCACGGGCGGCTCTCCCGGGGCCGGAAACCCGCTGAGAGAGGCGAGGCCGCCGCGCGCGTTCGGAAGAGCGCACCTCGATTGGGCAGGTCCAGGAGCCACCCCGGCCGCGTCACCGCCCGCCGCCCATTCCCGCGCAGACACCCAAACCACGACCACAGAGTCTCGCTGCGGGCGGCGCCTAGAGCGGCTCCTGCCAAGGCCTCCCAGACCTGGTGGTTGCTGACTCAGGGAAATGGAACTGAGTTGCTGTCGTGGCCGGAGGCTGCAGTTTGGAGAACAGCCCGCAGGCGTGGCGCTTGAGGACTCCTCACTGCAATGGAAGTTCATTTCCTTTTGATTTGCTTGTGTGGAAGTCATGTCATTTCCTCCCTGAGAATATAGCCCTGATGGATATTTTAGATCGTTTACCTAAAGCAAAGATCCCTAGGCCAACAGAGGGAACCCTTTTTGCTATCCTCTCAAGGCTGACCGAGGTATTTCAAGGAATGAAGAAAGGATAAAACCATTTATTTCATTATCTCATACTAAGACAAGCAAGAAGAGGATAGTAAAATTTGACATGTGTATAATGTAGAACGTCCTTTTCCATTCGCTATCTCACTTCATTCTGACCACAACTATCAAATACAGAAGTAGATTTTACAGAGAAATTGAAGCTCTGCTACGTTCAATGACGTGGCTGGGTTTCTACAGCTCATATAAGGTAAGGACTAATTGAAACCAGTCCTTTCATTCTAAATTCTAAACTCTTTCCACTATCACAAAAGAACCACTTTCATTGTGATTATGCCCCAAAACATTCTATTTTAAGTGGGTAGAGGGGTCTTCTTACACAATTGGATGTTCTTTTATTTGTGACTGAGAGATGTGTATTGACTCCAAGAAGTAACGATGATGACCTTGATATCACGTGTCCTCTGTTATAGTGCCTACTATATTCTTTGTCCACTTTTCACCCGATTGCAAGGTCCTGGAGGCCAGGGGCTAATTCATAATCATTTTTGTATCCCTTGCCCCTGGCCTGGGGGACACTCAGAATCTACCGTGAGTTAATCCGGGAGAAAAAGCTTGGCACTTTGATTTGAACCCATCCAATTTTCTCCCGTGAATACCCTCTCCCCATTTTGAAATGTATATCCTGAGGCTCTTGAAACCCGCGAACTGAAAAACCACGGACTTCAAAGTGTGGAAAGGCAGGCTGGAAGGAATGAAATTCTGGCAGGCAGCTCACCCCATGGCTCTGTGTTTGACAAAACCACGGAGTCTCCAACGCTGCTCTAAGGCCCAGATGTCCTACGTGGACGGAGACTTCTGGCTTCCCAGATCCGGATATGAGCTTTTCTCAACCATTCGTTTGTTCTTTGAACATACCCTCCAGACAATTACATCTCTATCCTGTAAAAGCCCTTGCTGCAATTTTGTTTCTCTTTCTAAATGTTATCGTTAGAAAACTCCCGAGGAAATAGCAGGAAGGCAATCCCCTCCTGCTTGAGGTATCTGGGGGAGCAGCGGCCTAGCGTTCATGTCTCGGGTCACCCAAGGGCCAGTTGTTAGACAGCAGAGCCGAGGGCCGGTGCTCCTGCTTTCGCTGAGCTCAGCAGCCCCGTCTTCCCCGGAGCTACCGCAGCGGGGAGCTTTCAGGGCGTGGCCACCCCACCTTCCAACGCCAGCACCCTGTGGTTCCTAATTCCTGCAGCCCCGAAAACGACTCCCTCTTTGCATTAAAAAAACTCAGACCTAGAGGAAAGTCATCTTGGCAAGGTCATTTTCATAAAACGCCCCAAATCCCAAACACCCCAAAGCAGTATCCACCCATCCGCCCCTTCCTTTTTGCAGTGCGGACAACAATGGAGGACTACAACTCCCAGAGAGGACTGCGCTCGTTCGCCCGAGCAGAGGCCAATGGTCGGCGGCTGCCTGACCGGCGTCGACTAATCAGGGCCCGCCTCGCGGAGGCTTTGTCTGGGAGCGCGGCGCGGCGCGGCGCGGCCAGCTCCCGCCCCCGCCGGCGACGCGCCCCGCCCTCGCTGCTTCGCCCGCGCCCCGCGCTCGCCTTTCTGCCTCTCGCAGCCTGCCAGCCGCGGCGTGCGGACTCCCTGCTCCAGCCTCCGGCCACGTCCCATCCCACCGCCTTGAGCAGCGGAGAAAAGATTAGAGATTTTCTTGCCCCATACACTTTTGAAGCGGGCAAAATTTTTAAATTTGAACCATGAGGGAAATCGTGCACATCCAGGCGGGTCAGTGTGGCAACCAGATTGGTGCCAAGGTAAGGATTTAAAACCTCTTTTAACTCTATTTCTTTTTGTGAAGAAAAGAATCCAGATAAACTGTGCAGAATGGTTGTGGGCTGTTTGCCGTCTCCAGCCTTAGCCAACCTTTGCCAAAAGGAAATTTTATATGTATAATACACATTTGCAGTAGAATTTGCTTTTGGAAAATGGGGATTTTTTTTTTTTTTTTTTGGCAGAATCATTTTGGGGGAGCTATCAAAAGCACCCTTGAAGTTTGGGGGACTGGAAGACCGAGGTTCTGTAAGGTTTTACCTAAAGGGAATCTCCTAACGGTCCGAGGGTCGGGGAGGGAAGGAGATGCGGAAACTGCCCGAGACAAAGCGAGGCGAGGTTCCTCCATGTGCATCCCCCTGGGCGGGGTTTCGCAGGCCAAGCCCGAGGTGAAAGGGGCCAGGATGGGGGGACACCTGCAGACCCCGGTTCCCAAGCTGGGGACGCGTTACCTCCACGAAAGACCAGGGGTCTCGGCGCGCCTCTATGATTCCCGCGGGGCAGGCCCGTAGTTTTTCGTGGATGGAAGACTAATATGAGCTGGATTCATTTTGCTTCCTTTATTTCCGCTTAGAGACCCTTTTAGGGCTTGAACAGATAAGGTGAAAAGGAGGGCTTCCTTTTCTTTAAAGGGTCCCCGCAGGACTAAATTGTGGGAGAAAGCAAGACAATCCTCCTTTAAAGCAAGAGGAGGGGAAGTTGGCCAAGGGATACAATTCCGAGGCCAAGGGGCTATTTCTTTCTTTCCTTTTGCGCGCGGCTACAGTGTAGCGGGGGAGAAAGTGCGGCCGCTATCGGCAGCTACATTGTAGCAAAAGGGCTGGGCTCAGGGGCGGGCGCTGTGCCCCGCGGGCCGCCAGGGGGCGCGCTAGCTCAGGGCAGGCCCCGCCCCTCGCGCTGAATTCTCGCCTCGGCCCCGCCCACGCGCGACGCCTCCCTTTGTCAGCAGCTTGGCGTTCAGCAGCTTGGCGTTCGCTACCTCCGGGCGGAGGGCGGGGGTCGGTCACTGCGGCAGCTGGTTTCTCTGGCTCTCTGTGCGCGGCGTGCATGCCCTGCGTGGGGGCGAGGGGTGAGCTTACCTAGTTAGGTTAGCCACCTGCGTCCACCCCATCTGTGTCTGCGATCGCCGGTCCCCCCAGCTGGACATCATTTCACATCGCAAGGCGGCTTTCCCGTGGGTGGAGGTGTCAGAGGGAGGGGCGCGCAGGCAGATGGAGGGGATGCCTGCACAGTGTGTTTGGAATTAAAGTGGTGGGAGCAAGGGCATAATTGAGGGTTCACCGTTCTTTCCTGACAGTTCTGGGAGGTGATCAGTGATGAACATGGCATCGACCCCACCGGCACCTACCATGGGGACAGCGACCTGCAGCTGGACCGCATCTCCGTGTATTACAATGAAGCCACAGGTGAGGGGAGGAGCCGGGAAGATCAGGCGCCATCTCCTCCTCCTGGCGTCTCTTTCCATTCCTAGGGAACCCTTAACTCCTTTGAATGAATCTCTCCTTTTCCTTTGTAAACCTTCCTCTAATTTCTCACCATGGGGATCAAAGACTAGCTCCACTGTCACTTAGCAGCCCCTGGAGTCACACGTTTGGGTCCCTGGCTGTCATCCAGCCCCAATTTATTTACCTTCTGCCAATGTTCATTCCTCTACTTTTCTTCCCTGAAGGTGGGAAATATGTCCCTCGTGCTATCTTGGTGGATCTAGAACCGGGTACCATGGACTCTGTTCGCTCTGGTCCTTTTGGCCAGATCTTCAGACCAGACAACTTTGTTTTTGGTAAGTTATACAGATACATGCAGATGGCATCATATTCCATTTATTTGGGTGCAAGAGGGCAGGAAGAGTTAGGAAATGATTATTGTGCTGGAGAGCTTTTATAGGGCCATGTTCTGAGAGCTAATGGAGGGTGGGGGGTGGCTGCCACACTTGGTAAACTATTAGGGACTTATATCACAGGTGAGGGAGAAAAGATAGTCCCCGATCCATTATCCCAAGAGGTGCGAGGTGAAGATGTGATGTGCATGTACTACACTTTACTAATCAAGCTTGCCTCCTGGCCCCATTCCAGGTCAGTCTGGGGCCGGGAACAACTGGGCCAAGGGCCACTATACAGAGGGGGCTGAGCTGGTCGACTCGGTCCTGGACGTGGTACGGAAGGAGGCTGAGAGCTGCGACTGCCTGCAGGGCTTCCAGCTGACCCACTCGCTGGGCGGGGGCACAGGCTCTGGGATGGGCACCTTGCTCATCAGCAAGATCCGTGAAGAATACCCCGACCGCATCATGAACACCTTCAGCGTGGTGCCTTCGCCCAAAGTGTCTGACACGGTGGTGGAGCCCTACAACGCCACCCTCTCTGTCCATCAGTTGGTGGAGAACACTGATGAGACCTACTGCATCGACAACGAGGCCCTCTACGACATCTGCTTCCGCACCCTCAAGCTGACCACGCCCACCTATGGGGACCTGAACCACCTTGTCTCGGCCACCATGAGCGGGGTCACCACCTGCCTCCGCTTCCCTGGCCAGCTCAATGCTGACCTCCGCAAGCTGGCCGTCAACATGGTGCCCTTCCCCCGCCTCCACTTCTTCATGCCCGGCTTCGCCCCCCTCACCAGCCGGGGCAGCCAGCAGTACCGCGCCCTCACTGTACCTGAACTCACCCAGCAGGTATTTGATGCCAAGAACATGATGGCTGCCTGTGATCCCCGCCACGGCCGCTACCTCACCGTGGCTGCTGTCTTCCGTGGGCGGATGTCCATGAAGGAGGTGGACGAGCAGATGCTCAATGTGCAGAACAAGAATAGCAGCTACTTTGTGGAATGGATCCCCAACAACGTCAAGACAGCCGTGTGCGACATCCCGCCCCGGGGCCTGAAGATGGCGGTCACCTTCATCGGCAACAGCACGGCCATCCAGGAGCTGTTCAAGCGCATCTCGGAGCAGTTCACGGCCATGTTCCGGCGCAAGGCTTTCCTGCACTGGTACACGGGCGAGGGCATGGACGAGATGGAGTTCACCGAGGCCGAGAGCAACATGAACGACCTGGTGTCTGAGTACCAGCAGTACCAGGACGCCACGGCCGAGGAGGAGGAGGATTTTGGTGAGGAGGCCGAAGAGGAGGCCTGAGGCCGTGCCTGCACTACGCTTCTCTGCTCCCTCAGCCTTTCCCTTTCTCCTCAGCTGCCCCTTTCGTCTCCCTCAGAATTTGCATTTTTGCCTTTTTTTCCTTTGTTTTAGGGGTGTTCTAGAACAATGCCTGGCACATAATAGGGCTCAATAAATATTCATTGTTTCTTGAATGTCTCCTCTCTTGTTCCACACCGGGAAATCTATATTTCTGGCATTCTGCGGGGTAACTTTTATTTCCTTCTGGTGCCTATTTCCTCCTATCCAGTTAAATTTTTTATATATATATATACACACACAGGAGGGGTCCCTAGGCCTGGCCGGTGGGGGTGTGAGGGTGGGGGAAGGGACCGTGGGAGGGTGGCTGTGGGACTGCACTGACCATCGGGGCAGCAGCATCTGCCAGCCGGTGGTCAGTGCGTCATAGCGTTCGGTTGACCTGTTGTAACAGTGGCTTAGGCTTTTATATATATAGATTTTTAAAATGGTTTTTTAGAGGAAGTGAGAAACATTGATGTGAGGACATAACATGGATCAGCGGACTCCTGCATACCCCCTATCAGGGATTGAGCTTGTGCCCTTGACCTCAAACCAAACCAGCAACCCTTCCGTGCATGGGATGGTGCCCAACCAACCCAGCCACACCAGGCAGGGCCCAGGTACTGTTTTCCTGTTTTCAGCATAATTATCCAAGAAAGCTGGATGTCACCTGGTCCCACTTAGACCTGTACTGAAAACGCCCCCCAAGCCCGCAGGCAGCCACGGGAAAAAACCACGCTAACCAGCCAGTTGAGGTTCCTATGAAGAGTGGGTAGCGTTCACCCCATTTTGGAGAATGGGATTCAGGTTGTTCGAGTCCCAGTTCCCAGGTACGTGTTCCTGCTCCACCTTCAGCTTTGGGGGAGGCATTAACAGTATTATCTCCATTTTCAGTCGTGAGCTGTTTCCAGGGTCTGCCCCACTCCATCCAGTAGGATCCTTCCCTCTTCCACTTTACCTCCACCTCACATCGAATCCCTTCCTTCCTCTGCATGGAGACGGGGTTCCAGGGAGAACCAGGACCCCTTGTCCCTAAGCCTCCTGAAAGGTCCTCCCCGTCACCGTTTCTTACCCAAAGAGGAGTATCAGTCCGTGTATGAAAGGTACACACTGTCGCCTAGATGTTGGAGTCATTCCCCGAGGAGAGGGGACAGGACACCTTTTGTCTTTTGGTAACATTTGTTATTGCCCACCCCCTCCCCCACATCTTTGGTTTTGTCCTATCCACACTTAAAATTTGTTGCGTTGAACTGTTTTTTCATATTGAAAAAAATAACATTGCCCCCAAAGCCAAAAATACATGGGAACTGAAAAAATATTTGCAGCTCATTTAGCTGACCGGTTCTCTTACATATGTATTCTGTTCTCCGCGAATGGGTGAGAAAATCCTTAATTGACCCTCAGGTCTTCATCCCTGGTACCCACCCCACCCCCAGCAGTCTTAACTAGAGTGGGCATAAGCGCACATACTCGGGCAGCATGTAGGAATTGAAATGGACTGAACCAAAACCAGGTTGGATCCCAGCAGTCTCAGATGCTCCAGAAGAAGCATGAATGAGAACAGTGGTCGGCAAACTCATTAGTCAACAGAGCCAAATATCAACAATTCTTCTTCAAAATAGACCTGCCCAGGCCCAAAACCGACTTCTGTGCATGAGCCATGAAGTTTCAATCGCACTGTACGTGCGTGCCTGCAGGTGGTATTTTGTGGAAGAGCCACACTCAAGGGGCCAAAGAGCCGCATGTGGCTCGAGAGCCACGGTTTGCCAACCACTGAGTTAGAAGGCCACTGCTGCCCATCCTCCGTGCACAACACCCAGGATTCCTCGGGTCGCATTTGCAACCATGTGGGTTTTCTCAGACAACCTGAGATGCAGGTAACGAGCATGGGATGCCACCCGTGGGCCTATTCTACACACTGCTGCTCTAGTATGTTCTTTTGTTGAAGATTTTTTTATTGATTCCTAGAGAGAGAGGGAGAGGGAGAAACATCCTTGTGAGAGTGGAACATGGATCGGCTCCTTTGTGCCCATCCTAGGCTGTGCCCTGGGGATGCACGCGGCAACCTCTGGGTGCACGGGCTGACACGGAACCAGCTGAGCCACTCTGGCTGCGCACTATCTCATACTTTTAAGTTGCACAAAATAAGCCTCAAAGTTACCTGGAAATTTAAATTTCCCTTGGCCAATTTTCAGTAATTCTAGGGACTAATGCAATTCTTACATTCCTTCCATATCAACATGCTTTCTGACTAAAGCAGTGGTTGGCAAACTCATTAGTCAACAGAGCCAAATATCAACAGTACGATTGAAATTTCTTTTGAGAGCCAAGTTTTTTAAACTTAAACTATATAGGTAGTACATCGTTATTAACTTAATTAGGGTACTCCTAAGCTGGCCTTTGCTAAAAACGTCCTCAGTCTGATTTAGGTACGTTTGCTGAGGTCGACCCCTTCCAACTCTCCCATCCACACTCGTCTTGTATACATCTAAAAAAATGTTTCATTTTATAATAATAAAGCCACCAACACAAAATAATTACAATTCTTAAATTGATGACAAAAATACCTGTAGTATTTGCAGCTGGTTGGAAAAATACAGGTAACTTTATGCTTTGAGTAGGTACTTTTGTCACCCGCGCGCAATTTGCGGACGTGACTAGCACTAACCACTGCACAGACTGCGGACTGACTGGCTCATTCAACTGGTGCATGAATCGCATGTGCCTCCCCCAACACTGCGTATCCCGCGGCCCGCCTGTGCCGCTCCTCCCGTGCCTGACTGACCGACACCCCCCACTTCTTCTAACGCCACTTCTTCAAAATAGACTCGCCCAGGCCGAAAACCGACTTCTGCACATGGGCCACGAAGCTTAACCGCACTGTATATGCACGCCCGCACGTGGAAGAGCCACACTCAAGGGGCCAAAGAGCCGCATGTGGCTCGAGAGCCACGGTTTGTCGACCACTGGACTAAACCAAGATTTTTGGGGGGAGTTAATTCCACCACCCCTCAGTGTACAAGTAACTCTCCCATTCTAAACAGCCTAGTGGAGGGAAGCAAGCTGTGTCCTAACATTCACTTCAAGTGAGTTCTGTTTTACCTTCATTGTTCACAAGTGTCAAGGCTTAACAGCAATTTATCCGGCGAGTTGAGAACCGGCAGCTATCCCTCAGTCTTGATCAGAAAACAATTTTGGGCCACAGGCTCAGTGTAGTTTAATTAGGAAACCAAACAAGCTGGGTGGACTGGGATGACCGGACAGCTGGCGTGGACCCCCGGGGGACTGGCAGTCTCGGTGGTATGGGCCCGGGCAGGGGGCAAGGCACGGCTGTTTGGCAAGGAGAGCTGAGCAGCGGAATCCCACTGCCCAAGGACTGCTCTGGGAGGCCAGCTGACATGCATGCAGCATGGGGATCGTGCAGGCAGCTCGAACATGAGGCGAGGCATCGGCGAAGGTTGAGGGCTCAGGCAGTTCGCAAAGGCTTGTGGTTCACCTGGTAAACAGACGACAGCGGGTGACACGGGAACTTCCCTCACGCCCCATTTGGATGAATGCACACCCAGAATTTTTCTAGTTTTTTCTTTTTCCCTAATTACAGTTTACATCCAATATCATTTGCATGAGTTCCAGGCAGACGGCACAGTGAGGGGTCTGCTAGCTTTCCGGCAGCCTGCCTCACCCCCTCGCCCCGCAGCGACTTACTGAACGGGTGTGGGAGGGGCCAGAGCGTGGCTTGAAGACCCAGCCCTCACTGCGGGCCTCAAGGAGGCTCCAAGGCACCCCCGGAAGTGGCCCGATGCTTTTACTTATACATGAACTTCTGTTTCACACACTCTTCTATGGTGCCTACGTACCAGGCAGTGTTCCAAACACTCTGCAAATACAGTAGGTCCTCGGGTTGCGTCGGAGATCCGTTCCTACGGTGCGACTTTTCGCCGTAAGTCGGAACCCACCTACGTAAGCACCTACCTCACTCACGTGGAGCACGTACACAGCAGTAATGAATGAAACAGTAAAAAAAAATTTAAAAGATAACAATTCCTGACCTTTACTTGTGGTAAATAAATAATAAAAAACATAAAGCACATATGTACATACGTCAAAATGTTGGAACTTTTTTTTATAAATAAATGGGAGATGGCGACATAACCACGAAACGACGTACATCGAGTCCAACGTAACCCGAGGACTGTCTGTATTACGCATTTAATCCCTGTAACAATTCAACAGGCAGTTGCTATTATTAAGCTGTGAGGAGACATGTACAGAAGTTGAGAACGTCTCCGATCACGGCACGCACTAGGATTTGCACCCCAGCAGGTTTCAGAGCTGCTCTCTGACCTCTACCATGACCTCCAAGTGAGTCAACAGGCCGAGAAAAGCAGTGATATGCCTTGGAATTAACTGCCAACAGACTCCCAGTTCCTGGTGCTGGACAGGGGCTGGGTGGGAAGCTGGCTTCCCAGCTGCACGATGTGGGCCAAGTTACTAACACGTTGGCATTCAGTTTCTCTACTTTGTAAAACACTACGTACCTCAGGGGTAGTTCCATTAAAACATTCTTTTATAAAAAAAATTTATGTCAAAGCTGAGCACTGGCACAAAGAGAGCAACTGATACATGTCCACGTGCAGGGTGCGCGTCAGGGCCGGAGCCTCACCTGGGAGATGCTGACGCCCGTGAGTCTCTCCACGCTCTCCGGCAGGCGGCTCAGGATGTCCAGTACCTCCCCCGTCACTTTGGCCGCTCCCACGGCCCCACTGCCACTCGACACCAGTGTGATCTTTTTGGTTGAGGTCAAGGGACCACTGATCTCCTCTGCCACCTGCGGGTGAGACGCCCACTCAGGGCTGTGGCCCGACCACACCCTCCTAAAAGGCTTTTCCCTGGGGTTTTGTGAATCCTCATCCGAGGACATTTTTCCATTGATTTTTAGAGAGTGAAAGGGAGGGGGAGAGAGAAACATCTCGATCGTGTCCTGATAGCCAAGGGTCAAACCTGCAACCCAGGTACCTGCTCTTGACTGGGAATTGAACCCACAACCCTTGGGTGCATGCTCTTGCCACTGAGCCACACTGGCCAGGCTACCCTGGGCTTTTTAAGATCCCGTCTTACAGGTCATCCTTTTTCACTTTGGTCATTGGCTTATAACTCCCCTCCCTAACTCATGGCCCCTAGCCTGGCTCTGGTGACCCCTGGCACATGCCTGACCTGGGGCAGCTTCTCCAGCAGCATGTCCAGCTGAGCAGCCTCCTGGTACAGCTGGAACGCTTCTGCCTTCTTGGCCATCTGTTCGGCCTCAGCCCGGGCCCGGGCCCCAATGGCGAAGGCCTCGGCCTCCCCCCGCATCTGGGGAGGGCACAGGACACTGTGATGTGAAGGGAGCAGGTGAGGGTGAGAAACCCCAGCTCCGCAGCAACACCTCCAAACTCACCCTCACAGACTCTGCTTCGGCCTCCGCCTGCATGATCTGCTGGGACCTGGGCAAACAGGGGTGCAAGGAGCTGAGGCCCTGGCTACAGGGGGAAGGCCCGAGCGGGGTGGAGGCTCCTACCACCTGAGCGCCACAGGAGGAGTCCAGGTGGTGAAGACCTGGGTCTCTATCTGGGGGCGGGAGGGGCGGGAGGGCGTTTACTTCTCAGCCTCCGCGAGGCGCTCCAGCCGATAGCGCTCCGCTTCCGCCGGCTTCCGCACGCGGGCCTCCAGCTCCTTCTCCCGGCGGGCAATCTCCTGCTCCTGCACTGCCACCTGCTGGGCCCGCTCCACCACCTGCACCTGCACCCGCTGCTCCTCGATCTGCTGCTTGGTTTTGGCCACCTGGGAAGGATGCTCGGCGTCAGGGCGAAAGGCAAGTGCCCAGGACCAGGGAGGCCAGGGGAGGACTCTGGGTCGGGTAGGTGGAGTGGTCCCAGGACAGTTCCGCCGGCCCCGTGGAGTCCGTTTCTTATACAGACCCACGCATGCACGGCCCGATCCTCCTCAGCCCGCACCCAGGACCAGGACTCCCAGGCAGCCTGTCCAAGCTGGACAGGGCGGGGACCAGTGGCCTCTGCAGCCAGGCAGGCCGGCCGCAGTCCCTCCAGGAGCTCCCACGGACTCGTTTCCCACCATCTCTCCCTCTAGTGTGAGCACCTGGTGGCATGAGGGCAACCCCGTCGGGCTCTCTCCACCCCTCTCCCTCTCTCCACCTTAGTGCAAGCCACCCACTACGCCCACTCCTGCAACAGGTCCTGCTTCCCTTCCGGGGGCTGTGCATGGGTGCCTTTTCACTTTTATTTTTGCATCTGATACAAAGTCAAGAGAGAAAAACACACGGTGAGAAGTCAGGCTTCCAATATTTCTGCAAATGACCTGGTTCCCTCCCGAAAGCCACCAGTGCCCAGCGTCCTGTGTACCCTTCCAGGGGCACTCACAAGCACATGCAGGAACCTGCATACAGATGCCTCTTATTTAGGCAGGTTTCAGCTCTTCCTCCTGGCATCCAGGGAGCAGAGCGCCCTTGCTGGATGCAGGGAAGAAGCGCACGTCCTTCCCGTCTCGCTGCTCCAGCCCCGCCATCACCATCATGGCTGGGGTGTCCCTGCCTGGACTGGCCCCACCTGAAAATGTCAAGCCTTTTCCAAACTGGACTTGCTGCTCCCGGGCAGCATAAGGCCACCTTCTGGAGGACTCCACCTCCAGCCACTTCCTTGGACCGAGGCTGTGGGCGGTAGATTTTCTAGGCCCGCCTTCTCAGACTTACTCTGCCCTTCTATTTGAATTAGTGAGGTTGAGTACAGTTACTATGTTGAAATCATTCTCATCAGAATTTTGAAGGCATTGCTCCATGGCCTTCTAACTTCTTAAGAAATCTAGTCATTTTGATCTAGTCATTTTGACCTTTGAGAAAAGGTCTCTGGAAGCTTCTGGATCTTTTCTTGTTCTCATGAATCTGAAATTTCAGTGATGTGTTTCAATATAGATGTTTCTCATTAATTGTGTTGGGCACTTGGTGGGTTGTTTCAATTTAGAAACTCACACTCTTCAAAACAGATAAACATTTCGCAAATTTTTCACTTGGTTATTTCCTCCCCCTTTCTTTGTCTGTTGGAGCTGCTGGCCTGGCCGCTCCTCCACCCGTCTGTTCTTTCTATTTTTCTGGGGAGTTTTATTAGAATTTCTCTTCCAAAGTGATTTGGAAATTTATGCCATTTTATTACTGCCCCCCTTTATTGAATTTATTGGGGTTTATTAATTTCTAAGAGCTATTTCTTGTTTTCTGTTCTATCTCCTGACTTTCTAGATGTGGATCCTTCTTTTATCTCACTGAGCACATTTATTTTTTCAAAAGCTTTCTTTTCCCTGCAGAGCCGTCGCCTCCACTTGGCCTTGCTGTCTCCCTCTCAGACAGGTGCCCTTGGCTGCCTGCTCACAGGCCAGAGGCTGACCGCACTGGAAGGAGCTCCGGGCTGTGTGTGGGGCCTGTGGACTGAGAACTTCACTCTGGGCGGCCTGGGCAGGCCACAGCTGGGAAACCTCGGCTCCAGGATCTTCAGGTCTCTCCCGTGGGGCGGTCATGTTCCCAGGGCGCTCTTCTCATCTGTCCTTTGGAAGACGGGGCTCTGGGAGCTGAGTGGCCCGGGGCGAGAAGGGGCCAGCGTGCGGCGTGCGACGGGTGCATAGTCCGTTCATGCCCTGCGGCCGACGGCCAGGCCTCGCCTGTGTCCGGCTGCCCCACGCCACATCCTCTGGTCTACTCTCACCAGACAACCCTCCAGATGTCTGCTGGGCAGAGAGACCAGGAAAGGGACCCACAGGCAGGGAGTCAGCAAGGGAGTCGGAGAAGTGGCTCTTCACCTGTTTTTACTGATTGTGACAGTCTTCAGGCCATGGCTGCACCGGCTCCTGAGCCTCCGACACGGCGCCTGTCAGCCCTGCTCAGTTAACTACCATGCTTTCCAGCTTCCAAAGTGATGCTACGGTGGCCATTCCTCCCTTTCTTCTCTCTCAAAACCACTCTATGTGGTTGTAATGAGGTTTTAGCTGCATTTATTCAATCCATCATCTCTGAAAACGCTTCCAACTCGTCTCCCTACTGCCTTTCTTCTGACCATCGATTCTCCACGCAGCAGCCAGTCTGATCCTTATACAAACATAAACTGAACCACAGCACCTCTCTGGTGCTTTGAGTCTCTTCTAAGTGCCCATCATGGCTCCCTGAGCCCTCCGTGACCTAGCCTGGCCCCCTCTCCCTCAGCACACCAGCCACACCAATCAGAAACCCCCTTTCTGCTCCTGGGACATGCCAAGCTCTTTCCTACCTCAGGGCCTTTCCACCTGCTGGTCCCCTGCCTGGCCACTAGCCACATACGGCTATTTAACTTTAAATTAATAGTCACTAAAACGTAAAATGCAGTTCCTCAGTCACAATTTCACCCACCGCATTTCAAGTGCTCAGCGTCACAGCAAAATGCAGACCATTTCCAGCAGCACAAAGGCTCTGTGTGAGCATCACGGGTTTAGAATACTCTTGGCCCACAACTCTCTACATTGCTGGTTCTTTCGCATCTTCAGGTTTTATTTCAAATATCATTTGCTTACAGCACTCTTCTCTGAGCACCCGACCTCATACGGTAACGCCGCCGCTGCCGAAGCCCGGCGCCTTGAAGCCCGCCGCACGCTGGCTTGCTCTGTACGCTCTCTGAGAGCAGGAGTCTCTTCTGTCTCACTCACACGTTTATCCTCGCCTCTAAAACAATGTCTGGCACATAGTAGGCACTTCATAGGTATTTATTGACTGAATCATTATTTCATGATTACCTAGCACAAAGCCTGGCACAAAATGAGGAACTCACTAAAGGTAAACAGAGCCCAAACCAGCCCAATCTGTTGATCTGCAGACAGAAAAAAGCCATGGTTAGATTAAGGACCTTATCCATAGTCCTACCCATGCTAGTGGTTTCCTTTATGTTACTGCTTCTCACACTTCAACGCATGCATGAGGCAACCTAGGGATTTTTGTTAAAATGCAGACTCTGATTTGGTCTGGGCTGGAGCCTGAGACTTTGTATTTCTAACAAACACTCCAGGGCTGCTGCTGCTGCTGCTGCTGGTAGGCAGACCACACTTCAAGTAGCAACGCACAAGCCAGGGACTTATCCCCGCAACCAAAGATGTTTTGCACTTATTATGCTTTTAGCCTGTACCAACGCTTGGCAAAAACGAACTTCCTAATTTTACTATCCTTTGCGTAAAGGCTACTCAAAGTTCAGTGGACTCTCGTTCTTCACGGTAGTTCTGCTGTATAAAGTAGAACAAAATACTTATTTTGTTCCCAGGAAAATGTGTGGTTAGGTGGCATGAGCCTCTGGCCACAACATTTTTACCAACAGGCCAATGTAGAACCTTGTTTTATGTGTTTGTTTAAAGCAGGGGCGGGAACATCCTGGCCCTGCCAGGGCATTGGGGTGAGTTATTAAATGATTGACCATTGCCCTGGCGGGAGTTTCTCAGTGGTTAGAGCACTGGCCTGCGAACCAAAGGGTCGTGGGTTCGATTCCTGACCAAGGGCATGTACCTGTGTTGCAGGTTCCTGGCCCCAGCCCTGGTGGGGGTGAGTGTGGGAGGGACCAATTGATGTGGCTCTCTCACATCGATGTTTCTCTCTCTCTCCCCACCTCCCTTGTACTTGCTCTAAAAAAAAAAAAAAAAAAAAAAAAATATATATATATATATATATATATATATATAATCAATGGGAATGGGAAAATATATATAATCAATGGGAATGGGAAAATATATCCTGGGGTATTAACCAAAAAAATAAACGTTTGGTCAAATACAGCAGGCTAGTTTTTAGGCTGATAATTTTGTATGGCCCATGAATGATGTATAAATATCCGAATGGCCCTTGGCAGAGAAAAGGCTCCCCACCCTGGTTTAAATCCATCTTATGTAATAAATGTTGGTTCATTACCAACGAACTTCCAGCCAACACCAGAGCGCCTGAACGAAGGAGGAGATGCACATGCACGACACCACCTCCCCGCACCTGGGAAAGCCGGACAGCACTCAGCACGATGCTCGGCCATTTCCGCGGTGAAATCACCAACAGAGAACACCAGGTGAGGAATGTGGCGGTGAGTATGCTGTGAAGTACACACTCTATGGAGACAACACTGCTTATAGCATGAGCGTTTCCAGAAGCAGAACGTCTTGCTCAACCTCAACTGGGAGCTGTGCGCCAGGCCCTCGGGTGGCTGCCTCTCCCTGCACGTCTGCAGGCAAACGCAAAGGCGCCGCGAGGGCTGACTTTGGAGTTTCAATACACTTTGCGAGCAGGCACTGCTCAGCGCAGAATCTGCACACGAGGACTGACTGCACCTCCTTGCAACGCCCAGGGCTGCCGGCCTCCCTCGGCAGGGGTCACAGCCCCACTTCAGGGTTTCCTTCCTCACACCCTTTGGTCACCAGGGCTGCCCTGTGCAAATGCGAAACGGCGCCTCTTCCTCTGGGGGGTGCAGAACGCACCGGCTGGTGAGGGGCGTGGGCTGGACCTCAGCTCTGGCTCACGCCCATCCAGGGGCCATTACACAGGGCACAACCTGCTCCAAACACATGACCAGCCCTGCAGGTCATATACCTCTTGACCTTTTCTTTGCTTTTTAGCTGAAATGTGTAGGTCTTTTAAATTTCCCTCCTACGGAAGAGGTGGGTCAGAAATAGGGCGCGAGATACGGGGATCGGAGTCAGAACACGAGAGAGGGGAGCCGGAGAGAAGTGGGCGGGCGGGGCGGCCGCGGCTGCCTGCCGGTGGCTCTGACCTGGAGCTGGTAGGCCAGGTCGGCCTGCGCGCGGCGCGTGTTGACCTCGATGTCATAGGTGGCCTTCTTCAGCTCATAGTCCCTCT
This sequence comes from Myotis myotis, assembly GCF_014108235.1. Lineage (NCBI taxonomy): Eukaryota > Metazoa > Chordata > Mammalia > Chiroptera > Vespertilionidae > Myotis > Myotis myotis. Next base: position 1,673,877 of record NW_023416331.1, on the reverse strand, counting down.
GGGCCTTGGCCATCTCGATCTCACTCAGGTACTGAGCAGACACTTTCTCCTGCTTGGCTTTGGCCTCCTGTCCATACAGAGCCCAGGTGAGGCGTCAGAGCAGGATGGGCAGGCCCCAGGGCGAGGGCCTGCTTCCCACCAGCTCTCCTGCCTCGGCCCCAGCCCTGGCCTCATCTATTTCCTCTCCAGACCAGTTCCATCAGCCCCCGTTGTGCACTCCCCCCAAGTGCTCAAGTGCCATGGGGACCACAGACCACCCCCCATTTCTCTCTCACCCGGATCCCAGCATCTCGCTTGGCCTCCGCTTCTCCAATCCGAGCATCTTTTTGGACTTGAGCGGTCCGAGCCTTCCCCAAGGAGTGCAAGTAGTCCTGTGGGAGAGACGCGGAAACTGGAGTCCTGAAGAGGGTGTAAGAAAGGAGCAGGGGCAGAGAGGGCCACCTGTGCAGGTTTACCTGGTCGTCATGAATGTCCTTCAGGGTGTAGCTGACCACACTGATGCCCATGTTCACCAGGTCTGAGGAGGCCACTTTGAAAACCTGCTCTGAGAACTTCTGCCGGTCCTTATAGATTTCCTAGGACGAAGGAGGGTGGGAGGAGGAACTTAAGCTCTGGGTCCTCTGGCTCTGGCTCCCACAGCTGGCTCAGCTGGGCCCCCTGCCGGCAGGCCCACCTCCACAGTCATGTGGGCCATGATGGCCCTCTGGTGGCCCTCCAGTGTCTCCAGGGCGATGTGGGCGATCTCAGCCTCCGTCTTCCCCAGGAACATCTGGCAGGCAGCCGCCAGCATCTCTTTGTTCTGCCCCTGGATTTTCACCTGCAGGCAGAGGAGGGGTGGGAGGGTGAGGTGCGGGTCTGGAGCAGAGAGGATGAGCCAAGGGCTTGGAGAAGCCGCGACTACAGAGGGGGTGGGGGCGTGGACCCCGGGAAAGCTCTGAAAGCCGCACCTGGGCGATGCCGGTGACGGAGATGGGGACCCCATGGCGCGTGTAAACCTTCTCACTCTTGACATTGAGGGTCAATGTGTTGAGAGAGATCCTAGAGGGAAAGAGAAGGGGGCAGTGAGAAAAGGAGGAGAGGATACGGCCCTCGGGCTCCCCCTACCCACCTCTGGATCTGCTGGATGCAGGGCAGCACGAAGACGCGGCCGCCGGCCACCATGACCGGGGGGCTCCGGCAGAAACCTGCAAGGCGGGGGCAAGGGCGGGCGTCGCGCTGGGATGCGGGAATGCGGGGGACTAGGGAGCTGGGGGGGGGGTAGGGGATGGGAGCGAGGGGTGGGGGTGGGGGGGGCAGGGGCGGGCATCGCGCGGGGATGCGGGGACTAGGGAGCTGTGGGGGTAGAGGAGGGGGGGGTGGGGGTGGGCGGGCCGGAGCCTGGGCGCAGGGGCGCTGGCGGGAGGGAAGGGCGGAGCCAGGCTCCCGGGGCTGGGGCGCGGGCCGAGGGGCGCGGCGCTTACCGGAGACCACCATGGCCTCGTTGGGGCCGCAGGTGAAGAACATGGCTCCGAGGGAGCTGGCGGGGAGCAGAGAAGGCGTCTCGGAGGCGGGAGCGGCTGTTTCCCACCACCACCGCCCAGTCCCCTCGCACCCGGGCCGGCTGAGGCTCCCCCACCCCAGCCCCGGGAAACCCGCAGACTCCGGCGACGCCCGCCCGCCCCCGCCCGCGGCGACGGCGGTTCTCCGGGATCCGCCCCCCGCCGCCCCCCGGACCTGGGAGCCGAGCCACGGCCGCCGCGCACCACCTTCCTGCAAGCGCACCCCGCGCCTCCGCGCCCGCACCCTGGGGCCGCCGCAGCCCCGCCCCGCCCGCCCCGTTCCCGGCAGCCCCCGCTCCCCGCCCCGCCCGCCCCGCTCCCCGCCCCGCTGCCCGGCAGACCCCGCCCCGCCCGGCGCGTGACGCGGCCTCGTCACTGGGGTGCCCGCGGCGGCCGGGAGCCGCAGACTGAGCCGCGGACGTGGGCGCCGGGTCCCGGGGTCCCTGCGCCCGGAGGGGACTCGCCGCTGTCAGAGACTCACTCGGATGCCGCATCAATCACCGGTTTATTTGTGTTCACAGAACATACCGCTGCCGGGGCCCGCCCGCCGCCCCGCCCGCAGCCAGCCCGGGGCCGCCTCCGGAGACGGGGGCACCTGGACCCGGCCCGGTCCCACCGCTTCCCAGTGCCCAGGGGCCGGGAGGGGCAGCCGCGGGCACGCCCCGCGCCCTCGCATAAGTTAAATAAATATTACAGACACCCCGGTCGCCAGGGGGACATATAAATACACAATAAATATAAATAGGAGCTGCAGCAGGAGACAGTTGGCGCCCTCCCACCCGCCGGCGTGTCCGCGCGCGTCCCGTCGGGCGGCTCCCGCGGGGCGAGGGCCTCGGAGCCCGCGCTCGGCTTCCAGGGCCGCCGGGCGGGCGGTCAGAGGGCGGCCGGGGGGCGCGGGAGGAAGGCGCGGAGGTCCAGAGCGCGGTCCGCGGGCTCCGCCGTCACATTCCGGGGCTCGCGCGCGGGGGGCGCAGGGGCGGGCGCAGGGGCGTCCTCCGCGGTCGGGGGCGCCGGCACCCCTTCTTCCGCCGTCAGGACCTGGCAGAAGACGACGGCGAGCAGGAGGAAGAGGAGCCTCCTGGCGGGGCTGGCGTCCTCGGCGGGCAGCTGGCGCCGGACCTGCGCGGAGACGGCGAGGGAACAGGTCAGCCGGGCCCGACGGCGGCCGTGCCCGCCACCCCCGGCCCCCACTTGGGCGACACTCACCACTCGGGGGTAGAGGACCCTCCGGCTGCGCTTTCTGTGCCCGCGGGAGACGCTGGGGCGCGAGGCGCTGGGGCGCGAGGCGGGGGCCGCCGCCGGCTCCGGGAGAGGATCGAAGGTGAAGACCTCGGGCCCAGAGCCCCGCCGGGGTCCCGGGCTGGCGGAGGGTGCCGGGGTCGGGGCCCGCAGGACGGTCATGGTGGGGAGGGAGCAGCGGGAGCGACACATGGCAGCTGAGCGGTGAGCGGTGGGAAAGATGAGTGGGGCCCGGAGCCTCCCGGGCGAGTTAAGTACAGCCCCGCTGGGCGGCCCTCACTCCGCCCCCCCTCACTCCGCCCCCCTCAAGGCCGGCTTGGAAATTCCAACAGTTCAGCAAAGGGAGGGGGTGGAGACTTGGCCTGTGACACATAGCTGCGCTGGTGTGTGAGCTGTGAGTGTGAGCTGTGTGTGTGAGTGTGAGCTGTGTGTGTGAGCTGTGTGAGCTGTGAGTGTGAGCTGTGAGTGAGCTGTATGAGCTGTGAGTGTGAGCTGTGTGAGCTGTGAGTGAGCTGTGTGAGCTGTGAGTGTGAGCTGTGAGTGTGAGCTGTGTGAGCTGTGTGAGCTGTGAGTATGAGCTGTGTGAGCTGTGAGTATGAGCTGTGTGAGCTGTGAGTGTGAGCTGTGAGTGTGAGCTGTATGAGCTGTGTGAGCTGTGAGTATGAGCTGTGTGAGCTGTGAGTGTGAGCTGTGAGTGTGAGCTGTGAGTGTGAGCTGTGAGTATGAGCTGTGTGAGCTGTGAGAATGAGCTGTGTGAGCTGTGAGTATGAGCTGTGTGAGCTGTGAGTGAGCTGTGTGAGCTGTGAGTGTGAGCTGTGAGTGTGAGCTGTGAGTATGAGCTGTGTGAGCTGTGAGTGTGAGCTGTGAGTGTGAGCTGTGTGAGCTGTGAGTGTGAGCTGTGAGTATGAGCTGTGTGAGCTGTGAGTATGAGCTGTGTGAGCTGTGAGTATGAGCTGTGTGAGCTGTGTGAGCTGTGAGTGTGAGCTGTGAGTGTGAGCTGTGTGTGTGAGCTGTGTGAGCTGTGAGTGTGAGCTGTGAGTGAGCTGTATGAGCTGTGAGTGTGAGCTGTGTGAGCTGTGAGTGAGCTGTGTGAGCTGTGAGTGTGAGCTGTGAGTGTGAGCTGTGAGTATGAGCTGTGTGAGCTGTGAGTGTGAGCTGTGAGTGTGAGCTGTGAGTATGAGCTGTGTGAGCTGTGAGTGTGAGCTGTGAGTGAGCTGTATGAGCTGTGAGTGTGAGCTGTGTGAGCTGTGAGTGAGCTGTGTGAGCTGTGAGTGTGAGCTGTGAGTGTGAGCTGTGAGTATGAGCTGTGTGAGCTGTGAGTGTGAGCTGTGTGAGCTGTGAGTGTGAGCTGTGTGAGCTGTGAGTGAGCTGTGTGAGCTGTGAGTGTGAGCTGTGAGTATGAGCTGTGTGAGCTGTGAGTATGAGCTGTGTGAGCTGTGTGAGCTGTGAGTGTGAGCTGTGAGTGTGAGCTGTGTGTGTGAGCTGTGTGAGCTGTGTGAGCTGTGAGTGTGAGCTGTGTGAGCTGTGTGAGCTGTGTGTGTGAGCTGTGTGAGCTGTGTGAGCTGTGTGAGCTGTGTGTGTGAGCTGTGTGAGCTGTGTGAGCTGTGTGAGCTGTGAGTGTGAGATGTGAGTGTGAGCTGTGTGTGTGAGCTGTGTGAGCTGTGTGAGCTGTGAGTGTGAGCTGTGAGTGTGAGCTGTGAGTGTAAGCTGTGTGTGTGAGCTGTGTGAGCTGTGTGAGCTGTGTGTGTGAGCTGTGAGTGTGAGCTGTGAGTGTGAGCTGTGTGTGTGTGCGCTATGTGTGAGCTGTGAGTGTGAGCTGTGTGTGTGAGCTGTGCATGTGTGAGCTGTGCATATGCTGTGAGTGTGAGCTGTGCATATGCTGTGTGAGCTGTGTGAGCTGTGTGAGCTGTGAGTGAGCTGTGAGTGTGAGCTGTGTGTGTGAGCTGTGTGAGCTGTGAGTGTGAGCTGTGTGTGTGAGCTGTGTGAGCTGTGTGAGCTGTGAGTGTGAGCTGTGAGTGTGAGCTGTGAGTGTGAGCTGTGTGTGTGAGCTGTGTGAGCTGTGTGAGCTGTGAGTGTGAGCTGTGAGTGTGAGCTGTGAGTGTGAGCTGTGTGTGAGCTGTGAGTGTGAGCTGTGTGAGCTGTGTGAGCTGTGAGTGTGAGCTGTGAGAGCTGTGTGAGCTGTGAGTGTGAGCTGTGTGTGTGAGCTGTGAGTGTGAGCTGTGAGTGTGAGCTGTGTGTGTGAGCTGTGTGAGCTGTGTGAGCTGTGAGTGTGAGCTGTGTGTGTGAGCTGTGAGTGTGAGCTGTGTGTGTGAACTGTGAGTGTGAGCTGTGAGTGTGAGCTGTGTGTGTGAGCTGTGTGAGCTGTGTGAGCTGTGTGAGCTGTGAGTGTGAGCCGTGAGTGTGAGCTGTGTGTGTGTGCTATGTGTGAGCTGTGAGTGTGAGCTGTGTGTGTGAGCTGTGCATGTGTGAGCTGTGCATATGCTATGAGTGTGAGCTGTACATATGTGAGCTGTGTGTATGCTGTATGAGTGTGAGCTGTGTGAGCTGTGCGTGTGAGTTGTGCATATGCTGTATGAGTGTGAGCTGTGAGCTGTGTGTGAGCTGTGCATGTTTGTGTGTGTGCTGTGAGTGTAAGCTATGCGTGTGTGAGCTGTGCATGTGAGCTGTGTGTGTCAGCTGTGCATGTGTGAGCTGTGCGTATGCTGTGCGTGTGAGTTGTGCATATGTGAGCTGTGCGTATGCTGTGAGTGTGAGCTGTGAGTATGCATGTGTGAGCTGTGTGTGTGTGAGCTGTGCATATGCTGTGAGTGTGAGTATGAGCTGTGCTTGTATGAGCTGTGCGTATGTGAGCTGTGTGTGTGTGAGCTGTGAGTGTGAGCTATGCATGTGAGCTGTGCATGTGAGCTGTGCATATGCTCTGCGTGTGAGCTGTGCATGTGAGCTATGCGTGTGAGCTGTGCATGTGAGCTGTGCGTGTGAGCTGTGCATGTGAGCTGTGCGTATGCTGTGAGTGTGAGCTGTGAGTGTGAGCTGTGTGTGTGCTATGTGTGAGCTGTGAGTGTGAGCTGTGAGTGTGAGCTGTGTGTGTGCTATGTGTGAGCTGTGAGTGTGAGCTGTGCGTGTGAGTTGTGCATATGTGAGCTGTGCGTATGCTGTGAGTGTGAGCTGTGAGTATGCATGTGTGAGCTGTGTGTGTGTGAGCTGTGCATATGCTGTGAGTGTGAGTATGAGCTGTGCTTGTATGAGCTGTGCGTATGTGAGCTGTGCGTATGCTGTGCGTGTGAGCTGTGCGTATGCTGTGAGTGTGAGCTGTGCGTGTGAGCTGTGCGTGTGAGTGTGTGGGGAGGTGAGATCCTGCACTCAGGCACAAGTCTGGACATAGTGCTGAGGATGCCCGTGGGCAGTGTCAAGAGAAGGCTCAGCCCCAGTCCCACCTGGGAGGCAGCAGGACACAGTGAGGAGGTCTGGCCACACAGACCCAGCGAAGTCAGGGACCCAGCACACAGGTGCACTCGCACCCCTTAGATACATATAGAAAACACCCCACACAGAGGTCCTTACAGAAATAGCAAAGCTCAGGAAGAAAAGCGCTCAGCACGCACAGATCCCGCCCTGTGGCAGAGCGCGCAGGACACACGCCCACGGGGGGGGGGGGGGGCGGGGGGGGGGCAGGGGGGCATTCCCCTTCTTTCCTTCTGGGTTCCTGGCGCTCTAGTCACTAAATGGACGTAAGACGTTAACAGGGGAAACACATTGAATTGTGTTCGTACAGGAAGGGCCCAGGTCGCCTGAGACTCACAGGTGGGCGGGACTGGGTTCTGTGCCTCCTGAGGAGTGTGTGTGTGTGTGTGTGTGTGTGTGTGTGTGTGTGTGTGCGTGTGCGTGGGGGGGGGTGTGGGGCGAGCGCTGGGTCGTCAGATGCACCCTCACCAAGCAGGCAAGTCTCTCGGAGGAAAGGCCGCCCTGGGACGGCCCCTGCCTGGCGCTCAGGCGGTTAAGGAGAGGCAGAGCCCCGAGTCCCCTGCGTCCCCATGGCGCCAGCGGGTCACCACACGCCAGTGGGCCCTTCGACATGCACATCATACACACATGCTGTGCAGAGCATGGTGCCGGCCGGCATCTACCTGCCAGTGTCCACACGACGCTGGGGCAGGGGATCACCGAATGCAAAGCTGGGTGGTTAGCCGGCTCCCAGATTTGCCCCTTGTGTGAATCAAATGACAAAATTCACGTGAACATTTTAAACTGCGAGGCGTCATGCAACGCTTGTGGTAATGGTGGTACCTCACGACGCATCAGCATGTTCTCATAACTGCCTGAGAGACAGCTGCTCATGGACAAGAGCGAATACCTCTGACACTGATGGTGCCAGGCACCCTGTTAAAGGAGCCGCTGAGAGTGCTGAGCTGGTGTCGGGGCACCTGCTGTGGCCTGGCCCGCACTCCTGGGTCCTGAGAATGGAAGACAGTGGAAGGGGGACCCAGAAAGCTGGTGTCCAGGCATCAGTCAGGCAAGGCCTCCTGGAGAGTGGCAGGTGAGGTGGCCTGGAACCGTGGGTGGAAGAGGACTGTGAGGACGAGAACGGAGCCAGCCCTGAGCTGGAAGAGTACAGGATATGTGTGGGGAACCACAAAGAAAGCAATCCCGGAGGAAGTCCCGAAAAGGAGTGGTGGGAGTCTCGGGGCGGGGAAGGAGCTGGGCAGAGGGACAGCTTAGCCGCGGCCAGGAACCTGGGTGTGGCCACCTGTGGTGCTTGTGGGCAGGGGTGATACAACAGGAGGACAGTTCAGGCTGGGAACGGAGTGGGCCCTGGACGAGGAGACACTGAGGCAGGGGCAGGAGCTGGTGAAGGGGTGCAGCGAGCGGGTAACAAGGACTTGAAAGGGGCCATGGCAGAGGGACCAAGAGGAGGGGTGGCTGCAAGGGACATTCTTAGTATGAAATCACCAGCATTTTAACAGTCAGATGGTCTCACTGGTGTCAGGGAGCACGGACAGTGGGGGTGCTGCCAGCAGAGAAGGAAGGGAGCAGAGCTGACCCCAGGGAGCTGAGGTGCATGGGCTCAGGTCTTTCCGGCGGATCCCAGGGTGCCGGTGCCCGGGGAGCACACACCTGGCCCTCCCATTGGAGACGTGTCACACATGTCTTTGCTTCTGCCGTGGAACCCAGCACCCCAGTGCCTTGCACATAGTAGTTGCTCAATAATCTTCATAAATGAACATGAAAATCCAGAACTGCAAATGTGCACACTGGCTGGGCCACCCCAAGCTTCTGAGACATGGATACCTTCCTTCAAGCTCCACATACAAGACTGATAGCATTTTTAGAAAAGCTGGTGTTTGTTCCCCCCACGTCCCGCCTGGTTCAGGGCTCAGGGTCTGGAAGAGGGCCCCACGCAAATGAAAGAGAAGAGACAAGAGATAATTTGGAAATACTGGGGGGCCAGGCAGGCAAGTCCAACTCAAGGGGAAGGACTTCCGCTGGTGCTCAGGCCTCGCCAACCATTTATTGGTTTGGGATCCACCCATGGCCCTTAGGCAGGCAATTTCCAGTAACAGGCAGACTAGCCCACCAGCAGGGATTTACATAATAGTAAATGGGGAAGTTGCTTCAGCTGCCATCATCTGGACCAGTGATGGCGAACCTCTGACATGTGAACTCATTTTTTGGGTTGATTTTTCTTTGTTAAATGGCATTTAAATATATAAAATAAGTATCAAAAATATAAGTCTTTGTTTTACTATGGTTGCAAAAATCAAAAAATTTCTATGTGTGACATGGCACCAGAGTTAAGTTAGGGTTTTTCAAAATGCTGCCACGCCGAGCTCAAAAGGTTTCCCATCACTGGTCTGGACTAACAGTGGGTGCACAGCCCTGACCATTGCCAGAGCTCAAGGGTTGCGAGCCTTCCGGGATCCTTGTCCACACCTCTCTGCTAGTAAAGACAATGGGTGGCTTCCCACAAGCTGGGATAATTCTTACACTGACACCAAACCAGGACACCTGAGGGCATGTCTCAGCCAGGACAAGGGGACAGCCGCACAGCTGGGCCAGGAACCGATGCACCATGGCTGTGCACACAGTGGCTTCCTGGGGCTACAGTGACATGCTTTATGCCCACTACTGTCTGAACACACGGGACACCTCTGCAAAGACACAGCCTTCCCCACACCTGCCGTCCCCCTGCCATCATCCTGACATGTAACCAAGCACAGTGAGCCTGCACACCCCCTAAACCCTCATTCCAGGCAGCCTGCCCACCGCCTCACACCCAGCTCCATGCGTGGCTACCGACGTGTGGACCGGCCCGCATGCTCACAGCTGTAAACTGGGGGTGGCAGAGAGGGGGGTGTCGTCCCAGATCAGGAGTGCACCCTTGTTTATGATGGAAAGTTTCTCCAGGCCACTAGACAGGGAGGGGGAGTGAAGGGAGGACGCCAGGCTCTTTTCTGGCCGCTGCCGCCCACGTCTGGAACCAGCTGGGCCTAGTTATTGTCCTTGTCCTTCAGGCACAGACAGACCTTTAAGGCCAGAATGGAACAAAGAGAAGGAGCAAAGAACCCCATTCCCTCTTAACCAATGTCCTCCCCAGTCCCGCTACCCTTAGAGACTCAGGGCTCTGCTCCCCCCACCCCCGCCCTGCACCCCTCCACGCGGGAAGCCAGGGCAAGGTGGGGAGCGAATCATTAAGCCAACGAGTGGGTTCTGAGGTGAGGCTGAGAGCTGAGGGCTGAGTTAAGGCCGGAAAGGGCCAGGGGCCGAGACCAGCAGCTGGACCGGTTCTCCCCGCCCTAACCTGGGAAAGCAGGCCCCGGGGCCCTGGCGTGGCCAGCATCCTGTTCCTCCCGCTCCCGGGGTCACCGTGCCCTCCAGTCCCTGCTCTGACCTGTTCCGTCGACCTCCCACTCACCTCCTGCTTGGCCCCTTGTTGGCTTTCCTCACACACTCGCCACACGGGGTCCTTTCCTGCTCCTGGGCTTCTGGCTGCTGTGTATCCACTGGAATAGGATCTCGGCAGCGCCAGGCCCACGCCTGCCGTCTCCTCACCATTCCCCTGTGGTGGCCCCAGCACTGGGCTCTCCCCATCACCCTCTCCTCCTCCCAGGAGCTCCCCCCAAGGGCAGCTGTTTGCGCAGCTGTGTCCCTTCAGAAACCCCCACGCTTCCTTTTCAAAGATGAGGTTGTGGGGTGCTCAACCGAAGCTTGGGGTGATGTGTGATTGGGAAGAACCGTGCAGGCAAGGGAAGCAAACCCTGGCCCTCGCCCTCCTAAGTCCCTGACATAAGGGCACTATGCCTGCTGGCTGCCAGCTCAGGCTGCAATGGGACTCGGCCCAGGGACTGGGGTGGGGGTGGGGGAGGAGGCCTGTGGGGGGGGGGGGGGAGGCTGGTCTTTGGAAGCTAGAGCTTCTGAGAGAGGGAGGCAGGGACTGGGGATGGAGCAGGGTCCTGGGGTCACCGAGTGAACACTGACCGCTCCCAGCTGACGCTGGCGTCAGGCGTGCTGGCTGGGGCCTGTTGGTGACGAGGCGGGTTTGCGGTAGAAAGGAGACACGGGGTAGCAGAAGGAGCACGTGGCGTCTCGGAGGCAGAGGGAATGGGTTTGAATTCCAGCCCTGCTGCTTATTAGGTGGCGATGGCGCCAGCCAGTTCACTCTCTGCGGGGCGTTTCCTCCACGGAAAAGTGTGCAGCTTGGCCTGAAGGTCGTCGTGAGGGTGAAGGGTAGGAAGGTACTGCTTCTCGGCACGTGTGGGGCTTCCTCTGTGGTGGCCGTGGCTGCGGTCCTGGGAAGAGGGCTGCTTGGGAGCTGATGTGCGCAGCTGCAGCCACCCAGGAGGCCCAAGGGGAAGCTGCCTGGGGGCGGGGGGGGGGGGGGCGCGGCCTCCTCCAATCTCAGGCCGATTTGCGGTTTTTCTTTCTCTCAGGAGCAGGGACTCTCCTGCATTCTTCTTGTTCAGGCCACACCTGGCTTTTAAACACTGGCCGGCCCTCGCACGCACACCTGCTGGCCAGAACCGTTCAGGAGGCGGTGGGGTGGTGAGTTCCTGGCAACGAGTTAATAAATGACCCCTAAAGGCTTGCTTTAGCCTCAGGGGAGCGGATCAGGCCATGGGAGTTTCCCTGACGCAGAGAATGGCAGGAGTGCCTGGGGCGCCAGGGCAAGGTCACAGAGCACATGTCCCAAGGTCACAGAACCCGTGTCCCTGCCCGGATGCAGCTCGGCCCAACTCAGCCCCGATTCCCTGGGGGCTGCTGAGAGTTGGCAGCTGGGAAGAGGACCCAGCATCCTGTTTTGAGCCGACACTGGCTCCTCCCTCTGGCCTGTGGGGGAACTCCGTGAGAGCAGGACTGTCCGTCTGTCCGTCTGTCCGTCCATACGTCCTGCCCGTGTGCTCCTCTGTTTGGTGCCTCGAAGAGAGCGTCTCAGCGCAGGCGGCCCGAGGCTGCCGGAGGCTAGACATGGAGGCTCAGTCGTCTGCAGGAAGCAGCCGGCATACCCTGAAGATCGCTCCCATGTCAGCACTGGGGAGTGACTGAGTCAAAGTCTAATCGTGGGGGGAAGTACAACAAATGAAGTGTTTCCCTTTTGGTCGCACCGTTCCCAACGCCCCCTGCTTCCGGGGTGAGCTGGTCCGTAAAGCCAAGGCCTGGGCTAGAGGCTCCCTAAGGGGCCCCCGTGCGAGCGGGGTGCTGCCGCCTCTCCACGGTGCTCAACATCAGACGTGCCCTGCCTCCCTCTTGCTTCCACAGCAGCTGCCAGGCTCCCCCCCCGCCCCCCCGTCCCCCCCGGAGGCCTGTGGGAGCTGGCGGGGGCTCCCGCTGCTGCTGAGTGGGACGGGGTTGACCAGCTGCCAGGGGGTGACCTGCCGCGGTTTTCTGGGAAGGAAGATGCCCTGTGTGACTCAGAACCAAGTTAGGGAAAAAACAAGCTCACTCGCTCGCAGGCACCTCCGCCAGCTGGCTTTGACCATGAGCTCATGAAAGAGGAAGCTGGGCGGGCAGCTGGCGCTCCCTCGCTTCTTTCCATGGCCTCATGGCGCCTGGGGTGTCTGGGCCTCCGGACTGGCATGCGGCTCAGGGCCCCGGCGCTTTCATGACACACTCCCTCCCTAGATGCCTGGCCAGTGGTCTCCCGTTGGAAACCCCATACCACACAGAGGGATTGCTCATTAGGGCAGCCCCGGCCCTGGGACCGAATCCCGCATCTCTGAAGACCAGTGGTGCTAACCCCAGAGCCTGAACGAAGGGGCTGTTTGGAAGCCGGGGTTCCCCAGTTCAGGAAAGAGACAGAGGGTCCCGAGGGACTGGGCAGCCTGGCCCCCCAGGGACGGGACCCTGGCTGAGACTGAGCTGACACTGGGCTGCAGAGCAGGCCTCGCAGCAGGCCTTCCCCAGCGCCGTCCTGGCCCCCCTCTCTCCCGGCCCCCCTCTCTCCCGACCCCTCAACCTCCCCCGACAAGATGGGGCATCACTGCTGCTGCGCCCTGTCTCAGGCACCATGTCCTGCTTCCGCTCCACCCTCCTGGAAACCCAGCCTGACCCCATGCACATTAGTCCACCTACTGTGTGCATAAACCTCTGGAAGCACCCACAGCGCGGTGTGGCCACGTGACTGTTGACCTCTCTGATGGCCTGGGCCTGCACACGCCATTTGGTGCCGGGACCTTCTGACAGGCCAAAAGCTATTGAGTTGTCAGCATTTACAGAAAACCGGTAAGAAACATGCACAGCCTGTCTTCTCCACCTCCCTGTGGGTTGTGCTCGCCTGTCTGGCTCCCACCCGCTCACAGGTGGGGAGGGCTTGCTGTCGGAGCTTTTTATTGAAGCCGTGCTGTGGGCGCCACCTTACAGGCCAGGAGCTCCGTCCGCTAGGAGAACCGGCTGATGAGGAGTTTTGACAAACTCACCGCGATCACAGGAGACGTGGCGCTGCACGGAGAGCCCCTCGGCTGGCAGCTCCCGCCCCCACCGCAGCAGTGACCGCTGACCTGGCTGTGCCGCGTCCTGCCTGTTCTAGAACGTCACGTGGCCAGGGCAGCAGGCGGCACTCTGTCGGGAGCCTTTGGCTCAGTGTGTTTCTGTGATTCACCCATGTTCTGACCAACTCATAGTTCTTTCCTTCTCATTTCTGAGTAACATTCCATTGTGTACATATGACGGGCAGGCGGCTGTGGGGCCTGGACCCAAAGACCGGGTCCCGAGGTGCGTGCCCTGGGCTGGGCTCTCCTCGCCTTTCTCAGGGACTCTGAGGCCCACACTCTGTTGCAGACCTTTTTCCAAGCGGCCGCCGAGGAAGACGGCTTCAGACCTGGGCCTTGCGCGCCTTCCCCCGAGCAGAGGAACCCCTGACCCTCGGCCTCCCCGCGGCCCCTCCTCAGCCAGCCAGACATGGGTGCCCTTGGCCGCTGACCATCTGCAGGCCCAGGGAGGGCGCTGGGGGGACGGGCCCTGCCTCTGTGGTTAGACCGCCTCCCCCCCACCTCTGCTCCTGTGAGGTCTGTCCAGAGCAGCCTTTTATTTTTGCTATTATTTATTTATTTATTTATTTATTTATTTATTTATACAATTTTAAACAGTGATTTCAGAGAGAGGAGAGGAAGGGAGAGGGAGAGAGAGAGAGAAATATCAATGAGAGAGAATCATTGATCCGCTGCCTCCTGCACACCCCCCACGGGGGATCGAGCCCAAAACCCAGGCATGTGCCCTGACCTGGATGTGCCCTGACCTCTTGGTGCCTGGGACGATGCCCCACCACTGAGCCACGCCTGCCGGCTCCGAGCAGCCCAGGTCCCGTGTGCCATTCCTTGCTCAGAGCCCCTCAGCGGTCCCCAGCCTCGCTCAGTGGCTGCCAAGTCCTCACAGGACAATTCTGCAAGGACGTCATCTGGGCGCTGCCAGAGATTGCACTGAATCCACAGATCAGGCCAGGAGTGTTTCCACGGTAGCAGCACTGCCTTCCAGTCCATACACATGGTGCCTTTCTGCTTGCGTAGATCGCCCTCAGCTGCAGTGGCGTGCTGCAGTTTTCAGAATAGAAGTTTTGCATTTTTGTTACATTTGTTCCTAAGTATTTTATTCGTTTGATGTTGTTTAAGTGGAATTTGGTTAATTTTATCTTCTGATTGTTCATTGATAGTGTGCAGACATATAGTGGATTTTTGTATAGTGGAGCCTCACTGAACTTTTTATTAAATCTAATCTTTTGGTGGAAAAAATAAATATTTTACAGTTGACTTATTCACTCACATTGATGGACAATTGTGTGTTTTCTCTGGTTTTTGACTGTTATGAATAAAGCTGCTGTGATTGTTCATATACAACCTTTTGTGGACACGTGTTCTGTTTCTGGAGTACATCTCGGGTGGGGTATTCAGTACAAGTCTAACTTCCAAGAGGTGCCCACACTTGCCTCAGTGCCCCGCACACAGCACAGTGCTCCTGCTGCAGGCGCCGCGCCACCGCCCTCTCAGCGCGTCCTTTCCGAGGACGGAACTGCCTGCAGCTCCTCGGGCACAGGGCGGGCGGGGAGCAGGCACCTCTTGGGCAGGTGGGGGCACGGGGATGGGGGCAGGCACCTCTTGGGCAGGTTGGGGGCATGGGGGTGGGGGCAGGCACCTCTTGGGCAGGGGGGGGCACAGGGGTGGGGGCAGGCACCTCTTGGGCAGGTTGGGGGCACGGGGGTGGGGGCAGGCACCTCTTGGGCAGGTTGGGGGCACGGGGGTGGGGGCAGGCACCTCTTGGGCAGGTTGGGGGCACGGGGGTGGGGGCAGGCACCCTGTGGCCGGTGCCTCTCTGCGAGCTGGCCTCAGTGTCTGCTGCGTGGTGCCCAGGCCCCAGGCACAGTGGGAGCTCACTCCAGCCCACGCTGCCAGGCGCATGCAGTCCTGGTGGCATGATGCTCTGTGGCACCGCTCGCTGCGCCTTCACAAAGCCCGGCTGCCATAACTGCCCGTGTCGTCACCGTCCAGGTGAGGAAAGCGAGAGGCTTGCTGAGGCGCTCACTTCTCAGGACGGGAGTTGGACGAGGACCCTGGTCTGCTCCGCTCCAAAGCCCAGCGTGCCCTCCTGTGCACCCGGCACTGCCAGGTGTAATTCGTCTCATTTCACGCGAGCGTCTGCGAGGAGGGTCTTTATGTCACTTGTTTCCCAGGCAGAGGCTTACACAGCGGGGCGGGCAGGGGGGGAGTTGGCATCCAGGGTCTGGCTGCCACCCTCCGTGCTGCCACCTCCAGCAGCCTCCTTATCGCTCGGCTCACTGGCCCCGCTCTCGGGTCACTGCGGTGACGTTGGCGTCCTGGCGTCTCACTTTCACACGGAATGGCTGTGCACTCTCCTCCGGACCGCCTAACCCGGGCAGCCCTGGGGGCACGTCACCTGGGAAGTCGTCTGCTCAGGCCAGGACCCCCCCCCCCCCCCCCCCCCCGCAGGTGAAGCCAGGCGGCAAGGCTGGGCCCGGCGAGCTGGGCCTGGGAAACCTCCTCCAGCTGCTCTTCTCAGGAGGCCATGACGCAGCCAGAGACATGGGAAGGCCTTGAGCTCATCTCCAAGGGCCACTCGTTTCTCCGGCCGAGAGGCCCTCAGAGGCGCGGCGGCCTCGCACCTCGCACCCCTGCTGGCTTAGTGCCTGCTCTGCACGGAGCAGGTGCTCCGTCGAGTCTGAGTGAACGATTGAATACGGAGACCCAGCTTCTCTTTCTTTTTAAAAAAATATATTTTTATTGATTTCAGAGAGAGGAAGGGAGAGGGGGAGACAGAAACATCAATGAGAGAATTATTGATCAGCTGCCTCCTGCATGCCCCCTACTGGGGGTCAAGCCTGCAGCCCTGACCAGGAATCGAACTGTGACCTGGTTCACAGGTCCACGCTCAACCCCTGAGCCTCGGGGGCCGGCATATGTGGCTATTTAAATTTTCATTAGTTAAAATGTAATAAAGCTTACAATTCCGTTTCTCATTTGCATCAGCCACGTGTAAGTGCAGCACAGCCACCAGTGGCTGGAGGTCTCCCTATTAGGAAGCTCCCCTAGCCGGCAGGCACCGGAGAGGGCGAAGGCTGCCGGGGAGAACACCGCGGCGGGCCAGGCTCAAAGCGGCCTCGCGCCCTGAGGGAGGCTCCAGGTCAGTCCTCTCTCGTTGCCCAGCCACACGCGCGGTTCCGAGCCCCGTCGTGAGAACCTGTCATCGGGAAGGGGCAGCATGCTTCCGATCACACCCATGACCCACGCTCTGTGAGGAAGAAGCCGGGGTTGAGGGGAGCCGAAGCCCTGCGTCGGGGCACAGGCCACGCGGAGTCACCAGCCGCGCCGTGCGCGGGCCGCACCCGCAGCTCTGCAGCACCGGGCGGCCGGCATGAGTGGCTGCAGCTCTCGGGCTTGTGAAAAGCCAGGCACAAGCCCACGGCAGCACCAAGTCACCGAGAGGAACGTCAGGTTAGGTGCGGTTGGTGCATCTGAGGAATTCAGAGAGGGCTGGGGTGGGGGGGGTGCGGGGCGGGGCGCGGGGAGAGTCCGCCGGCGGCGCGGGGACACCGGGCGGTCACAGCCGGCACACCCCTGGCTTCCCTGCCAGACGCTCCGCTCCGCGCTGCTGGCTCTTATTTTTATTTTATTCATTTATTTTTTAAAAAAAGAAAAATAAGTTTAATTTTTAAAATTTGTGACATTATGTACAGTGGTTTAAAAATGCGTGTTGAAAAAATTCAATAGTATTATAATTGAAATCTAGAGCATATGTTTTCTTTTATATTTTTAAAAGAAAAATTATTTCAATGTACATAAAACTACTTTTACCATGTCAAATATCTCCTGGCAAATATCACCTACATCACCCTTCCCGGCATCTAAACATTCCTAGTTAAGAAGACTCCAAAATGGCATTGAGTCTTCATAGTTACCATATTTTTTAGAAAAGTCAATTTACACTTGCTCTCTTCGGCGACATTACATTCTCTCTAAAGGCAGACCCAGGAAGAGCAGGCATCAATAAGGTTTAGTAATTAGACTGATTAGTGGGAACCTCTCTGTGAATAATGCCACAAATACTCTGCATAAGTTCGCACAGCTCTGCCAAGGCTGTGCAGGTTAAATAAAGGCCAGCACTCCCAATTCCCCGCGGAATGGTATGTAATTACATTTATTTTAGTACCGCCTGGATATGCTCTTCTGTATGTACAACTGAGAGATCCCGCCAGTAAAGAAAGCAGAGGAGTGTATTCCCACTGGTAGTCGTATCATAGTTACAAGTGAAATATTATCTATAATTTTTACAGAAGTGCTATTCAACATAATGACAATAACTCTCATGTTTTAGAGGGAATTCATGATGACTGGGTACTGTTCTCTATCTATTTATTCTGAAACATAGTAGTTTCAAATAAGAACTATTCATTATTATCGCCCATATGTCTGTAGGCTTGACTAGGGGTCATCTTCTGTCTAGTGGCCGGGCTGGGAGGTCCTGTGGATCTTGACTGTTTTGTTCATGTCTGTGGCTCAGGTGGGTGAATGTGCTGTAAGCAGGACAGCTCTGCTTCTTGTGTCTTTCATCTTCCTGGGACCAGTGCCTTAGTCTGGGAAAATTCTTCTCATGGCAGTATCAGAGGCCCAGCAAAGCAAGCAGAAATATACACATATTTTTATTTTTTAAATTTTGTTTTATTGCTTAAAGTATTACAAAGAGTATTACATATGCCTCCTTCCCCCCCACCCCCCCTTGACATTCCCCCGGCCTATCCCACTCCCCAGTGTCTTGTGCCCATTGGTTATGTTTATATACATGCATACAAGTCCTTCGGTTGATCTCTTAACACCCCCCCCCCCCCCCCCCCCCGTCCCCGTCCCCGCCCACCCCGTGCTGGTGGCTTTTAATGAGAGCGTTGTGAGCTCATGCTCTCCAGAAGGTAAGGCGCGGCCCGGAGCTATTCCTGGGCGTTGACACGGCAGCCTCCGGTCTCCCCTCTCCGATGAATGCCCACTAAGAGGCATTAGTGTTTTCTCTTTGGTCCTCCACCCAAATGGTCAGCATACCAAACAGACAGACAAGAAGAAACCCAAGACTCCCATGCATTTCATGGTGATTCTAGAAACAGAAACTCCAGGTGCAAAAGGTTTGTGTTGCCTCTAACAACCCTGCGGTGAGCATCCCTGCTGACGCTGGGGCTCAGCCGGCTCCCCCTCCACAGCCTGCAGCGCAGCCTGAGCACCCCAGCGGCCTGCCCACAGGCTGCCTGTGCTGCAGTCACTTACCTGCCAGCAGGGATCTGTGAGTGTCTTTCTAAGCCAGCCGTGGGCAAACTACGGCCCGCGGGCCGGATCCAGCCCGTTTGAAATGAATAAAACTAAAAAAAAAAAAAAGACCGTACCCTTTTATGTAATGATGTTTACTTTGAATTTATATTAGTTCACACAAACACTCCATCCATGCTTTTGTTCCGGCCCTCCGGTCCAGTTTAAGAACCCATTGTGGCCCTCGAGTCAAAAAGTTTGCCCACCCCTGGTCTAAGCTCTGTGCACTCTGCCTCCGCTTCCTTAAATGGTTCTAAATCTGCCCTGGCTGGTTTGGCTCAGTGGATAGAGCATCAGCCTGCGAGCTGAAGGGTCCTGGGTTCGATTCCGGTTTAGGGCACCTGCCCAGGTTGTGAGCTTGATCCCCAGTGTGAGGTGTGCAGGAGGCAGCCAATCAATGATTCTCATCATCGATGTTTCCATTTCTCTCTCTCTCCCTCTCCCTTCTCTGAAATCAATACAAATATATTTAAATAATATTTCTAAGGCCTCTACCTTCCTTCTTAGGATTTGGATTTCTTTGGTTTCAAACCACAGGAACTCATTTAAACAGAAATGTAATTTAAACAGAAAAGTGGGCTGTTGGGAGGACATTGGTTACTCCCAGAATGTAAGGAAGGCTAGAGAACCGGGCTCAGGCAACAAGGCACCAAGGACCCAGGGCATTTGGTGGCAAGAACAAGTCTTACTCTTGCTACCTGCTGAAGTGAATGAGTGACAGCTAGTTTTCCCTCCCTCCCACTCATGTCCACCACCCTCCCTCCCACTCATGTCCACCACCCTCCCTCCCACTCATGTCCACCACCCTCCCTCCCACTCATGTCCACCACCCTCCCACTTATGTCCACCACCCTCCCTCTCATGTCCATCACCCTCCCACTTATGTCCACCACCCTCCCACTTATGTCCACCACCCTCCCTCTCATGTCCATCACCCTCCCACTCATGTCCACCACCCTCCCACTTATGTCCACCACCCTCCCTCTCATGTCCATCACCCTCCCACTTATGTCCACCACCCTCCCTCTCATGTCCACCACCCTCCCTCCCTCTCATGTCCACCACCCTCCCTCCCTCTCATGTCCATCACCCTCCCACTTATGTCCACCACCCTCCCTCTCATGTCCATCACCCTCCCTCTCACTCATGTCCACCACCCTCCCTCTCATGTCCATCACCCTCCCTCCCACTCATGTCCATCACCCTCCCTCCCACTCATGTCCACCACCCTCCCTCCCTCTCATGTCCACCACCCTCCCTCCCACTCATGTCCACCACCCTCCCTCCCTCTCATGTCCATCACCCTCCCACTCATGTCCACCACCCTCCCTCTCATGTCCATCACCCTCCCTCTCACTCATGTCCACCACCCTCCCTCCCTCTCATGTCCACCACCCTCCCTCCCTCTCATGTCCACCACCCTCCCTCCCACTCATGTCCACCACCCTCCCTCCCTCTCATGTCCATCACCCTCCCACTTATGTCCACCACCCTCCCTCTCATGTCCATCACCCTCCCTCTCACTCATGTCCACCACCCTCCCTCTCATGTCCATCACCCTCCCACTTATGTCCACCACCCTCCCTCCCACTCATGTCCACCACCCTCCCTCCCTCTCATGTCCATCACCCTCCCACTCATGTCCACCACCCTCCCTCTCATGTCCATCACCCTCCCTCTCACTCATGTCCATCACCCTCCCTCCCACTCATGTCCACCACCCTCCCTCCCACTCATGTCCATCACCCTCCCTCTCACTCATGTCCATCACCCTCCCTCCCACTCATGTCCACCACCCTCCCTCTCATGTCCATCACCCTCCCTCTCACTCATGTCCATCACCCTCCCACTCATGTCCACCACCCTCCCTCTCATGTCCACCACCCTCCCTCTCATGTCCATCACCCTCCCTCTCACTCATGTCCATCACCCTCCCACTCATGTCCACCACCCTCCCTCTCATGTCCACCACCCTCCCTCTCATGTCCATCACCCTCCCTCTCACTCATGTCCATCACCCTCCCTCTCACTCATGTCCATCACCCTCCCTCTCATGTCCACCACCCTCCCTCTCATGTCCATCACCCTCCCTCTCATGTCCACCACCCTCCCTCTCATGTCCATCACCCTCCCTCAACAGAGACTAACCAGCCTCGGTCCCGTGGGGCCAGGGGGAGAGCGGGCACCGGAACTGACAGCCCATCAGGACTGCATGTCTCTGTAACCCCAGGGCTGTCCCAGAGGAGGCAGTGGCAGCTGGAGATCCCTGAGTCTCCATTCTCTCCTCCTCACCGCCATCTCTCACTTTCCCTAGTTATCTGGAGTCCGCGTGACAAATGTCCCTTCCCAGGTTGTAGAAAAGAGATAGGAAAATAAACCCACCTGCTTTAGCATTTTTCCCAAAAGGGAAGTTTGGCCTCCCCCTCAGCACTGAGTGAAAGGTTATGGAAGATGATGTGGTTGAGCGACGACCTATGGACCAGGAGGTCATGGTTTGATTCTGGTCGCTGGGGTGTGAGCTGGATCCCCAGTAGGGGCGTGCAGGAGGCAGCAGATCCATGATTCTCTGTCATCACTGGTGTTTCTCTCTCTCCCTCTCCCTTCCCCTCTGAAATGAACATATTCATATGAGAAACAGGAGGCATTGCGCGTTGGGTTGGGAGCTACACCCACAGAGGCCTTAGGAACATCTGAGCTGGCCCTGGCCGCTGGGCCGTGGAGCAGAGACAGTGCAGTGCTGGTGTGGGGCTTGGCGCCAGGAGGTGGAGATAAATGAGAGGCCTTTGACGGCTGCCCTGAAGGGAAGGTGCAGGTGTGAGTGGGGCGGCTGCCCTGAAGGGAAGGTGCAGGTGTGAGTGGGGCGGCTGCCCTGAAGGGAAGGTGCAGGTGTGAGTGGGGCGGCTGCCCTGAAGGGAAGGTGCAGGTGTGACTGGGGCGTGGAGCGAGGCAGGACCAGGACGGGGTGGGGCGCAAGCACCTGGGCAGTGTCTGAAGCCAGGTCACCCGGGAGTTGTTTCTGGGGTTGATGGTGGCGGAGAAGGCGTGCGGCCAGCAGGATGGCAAAGGGGAGAAGCCAGGCCAGGATGTGGGAATGCGGGTGGAGCGCTCGGCGCCACAGGCAGAGGCAGTGTCTGCAGCCCGCACCAGGCGGGCATTGGTGGAGGTCTGCCCAGAGTGTGCGTCGGGACGGCTTAGCTCCCACGGGTCCAGGGCAATTCTCCAGGGACGAGGGCAGCTGCGTGCCGGCGCCTCCGTTCAGTGGGTCGCTGTTGGGCGTGTGGATTTGAGGTGGCGAGGAAGCGCCGTGTTGGCACATAACTGGCGGGGGTTCGGGAGGGAGAGGAGAGCAGCTCGCCGGTGCCAAGGGGAGGCGCCGCCCGCAGTGGTCGCCCAGGGGCCGGTGGTGCGAGAGGAGGGACCAGGAGTCACGCACAGGCGAGGCGCATGGGAAGGCCTGTTCTGTGCCGTGGACCTCACACGAGAGCAGAAGAGGCGGGAAGCAGCGGGGGTGGGGGGTGGGGGGGTGAGTGTGGAGAAAAGGCTGAGGTGCTGTTGCTGGTCTGTCTGTCGGGAGGTCTGGTGCCTTGGAGGGTTTCGGGGCGCCGCTCCCACACCTCCTGCCAGTCCTTTCCGACCAGCCCTCCCTCCTCCAGGCACTGTCCGCGTCCCTGAGGCTGCTCAGTCCTGCTTGTGCTCAAGCTACTCTGTGTCCAGGTTGCCTGATGCTGCCTCAGGGATCCCCCAAGACTGAGGGCAGGAAACGCCTTCCGCTCTGAGCCGGCTTCTGTGGGTCAGGAATTTGGATGGAGCCAGTGGGCTCGCTGCCCAGGGTGGCGGCTGCGAGACTCAGAACGGGCTGGCGCTGTCTGCAGGCTGCTTCCGGTCGGGCAGGGCGCTGCTGCCTGGGTCCCTCGCCTGGTCTAGATCGGGCGGCTCTGCAGGGCTGGGACTGAGCCGCGGCCGCTTTCTTGTGATCTGCGTTCTGTTCCACAATCCCCGCCGGGCACAGCGCCACCCAATTCACGGGACGGAACAGGACCCCACCCTGGGGTGTCAGTCACCCAACCGAGAGTGTGGGAGGGGCACTGCTTCTTGGAAATGCACCTGCCACTCTCTCCATTTGCTTCTTCCAGCGGCCGCCCGATCCGACCGTCAGCGGGCACATCCCCGAGGGGCTTCCTGGGCGCAGGGACCGGCCGGGACGAGGCTCAGTGCCGGGCCCACGGCAGACACCGGCAGGAAGACCTCCCGAAGCCCAGCACGTCTCACACGTCAGCCGTCAGCCGTCGGATCCCACAGCAGCTCTGGGGCCATTTCTCAGTTGACGACCCTGCGGCCTCGAGGGCAGGTGGCTGCACAGGACCTGCCAGCAGGAGCTCAGCTGTGACGGGAACCCAGATCTCCTGGCCTGAAGCTGCGTTTAAAAGAACCAGATGCCTCCAAGCAGCAAAGGAATCCCTCCGGGCTGGGCTGCCCCCATTCTCCCAGCAAGCAGCCCAGGCCACCCCCGGCCACTGACTGTCCTGCATTCGGCACAGACTCCACTGGAGAGTTTTTCATGATTTGCCTTTTCCTGTGGGAACAGGTAAGGGCCAGGCCGGGAGCCGCACTCATTCAGCCCCCGGGCGGAGGAGGGGATCAGGGGGAGCAATCAGTGACCCGGGAGGAGGGGGAGCCCCAGGGAGGAGGGGGAGCCCCAGGGGGCTGGTCGGGGTGGAGGGAGAGGAGAGCCGACTTCCACCCACTTTCTCACTCCCAGCCCAGCCCCAGGGCTTCCAGTCCCGGGAGGGCCTGGCCAGTGCGGCGTGGGTGGCAGGGCGCTCCTCTGCTGGGCAGTGGGTGGCAGAGCCTGATCAGGCTTGTTTTCCAAGCGCTTCCTGCGTCCTGCCACCCGCCCACCCAGCTCTGTCCCGGCTGGCCTCCCTCAGGGACTGTCCCAAACCCGCTTCCCTTCCAGTGGGGCAGGCGGCGGGCGGCTAACCACACGGGGAGGCCGCTCTCCGCTCCCCGCTGAAGGCACAGGCTCCCGTGCAGCCCAGCTGGCTCCCCTGCGTGGCACGGTGCCCACCTGCGTGCTGAGCGCCCCCCCCCCCCCCCCGAATCGCTCATGCTTATGTCAGATCCCTCTGGAGTGTGCCCCCTGACACCCGTTCTCCCCACATCCTTTACTATTTTGTGTACCAACGATGCTGTTTTCCCTCCCTGATGAGTAAAATAATAGATGTTTGTGGAAAATGTATAAAATTCAAACAAAAGAAGATGAAAAGTTCCCATGATTCCACAGCCCAAACAGCCAGCATTGCTACCTGGTGGGTTTCCTCTGCTTCAGGCCTCCACACACTCATTTTCCTTCTGCCTGAAAGCGCCACCCTCGCCCCCCTCCCCCCCTTATCCTTTCCCCTCCCCCTCATCCCCTCCCCTCCCCCCTCATCCCCTCCCCCTCATCCCCTCCCCCCTCATCCCATCCCCGCCCCCTCATCCCCTCCCCCCTCATCCCCTCCCCTCCTCATCATCCCCTCCCCCTCATCCCCTCCCCCCTCATCCCCTCCCCCTCCCCCTCCCCTCCCCTCCCCCATTCCTTGCCCCTCTCATACCCTCCCCTCCCCCTAATCCCCTCCCCCCTCATCCCCTGCCCTCCCCCTCATCCCCTCCCCCTCCCCCTCCTCCCCTCCCCCTCCCTGTCCTCCAGCTGTGAGTAAATCAGCTCATTCCCTCAGAGAAACCTTCCCTCCACCCATTAGTCCAACTACACACTCAGCCCAGTGCTTCTCCCTTTAACTCACCCCGACTAGAGCTCCTCCCTCCGCCGGCTTAGCTGCTCTGCTTGACTGAGGCCCGGGCTTGTCCGCTTCCTCCCCAGCCTCCAAGGCCCAGGCCCAGGCCCTAACCGCTGCACAACCGTGCCTGCCACGGTGCCTGCCCTCATCAGCCTGCTTCCAAATAGAGTCCCACTGGGGTTTAGGGCAGATTCTGTCCAGGCACATGGTCTGCGGCCCACCTTGCCAGCATCTGCCTCCTCCTTCCCTCCTTCCCTCCCTCCCTCCCTCCCTCCCTCCCTCCCTCCTTCCCTCCCTCCCTCCTTCCCTCCTTCCCTCCCTCCTTCGCTCCTTCCCTCCCTCCTTCCCTCCCTCCCTCCCTCCTTCCCTCCTTCCCTCCCTCCTTCCCTCCCTCCCTCCTTCCCTCCTCCTTCCTCCTTCCTCCTCCTCGCCTCCTTCCCTCCCCCCCTCCCTCCTCCTCCCTTCCAGCCTTCCCATCCCTCCTTCGCTCCTCCCTCCCTCTTCCCTCCTTCCCTCCCTCCTCCCTCCCCGTCCCTCACTCCCTCCCTCCTCCTCCTCCTCCTCTTCCCTCCCTCCCTCCTTCCCTCCTTCCCTCCCTCCTTTGCTCCTTCCCTCCCTCCTTCCCTCCTTTCCCTCCCTCCTTCCCTCCTCCCTCCTTCCCTCCTTCCCTCCCTCCCTCCCTGCCTCCCTGCCTCCCGGCCTCCCTGCCTCCCTGCCTCCTTCCCTCCCTGCCTCCCTGCCTCTGCAGGGTTCCTCCTCTCCCTGAAATGTCCAGATCTCTGGGGACCCTGACCTGGTCACCTCTGCCTGCCCCGCTCCTGGTTACTCTTTGTCAGGAAAAACCGTCTGGCTTTGGAGCAAGCAAATAGGGTTTTGCTTTCTTTGGCTCCGAGGCCTCTAAGAACCACAGAACCTGTCTTGGCCTCATTTGAACCACTTGCTCTTTTGAGAACAGAGACCTGAGGAGAACCAGTCCCAGGAACAGGGCACAGCTCAGAGGGGCGCGGCTCCCCTCCTCCTGCCCCGCCTCCTGTGTGTCTGCTCAGGGAGCCCTCAGTGCTGGGCGGCTCCCCTCCTCTGCCAGCACCAGGCTTGTACTTTGGGTGGCACCAAGCATGTCAAACTCGCAGCCTGCGGGCCACATGAGGCCTGCAATGAATATTTTTGGGGCCCAGCCAATATAACGGCATGTAAGAAACATTTTAATAACAATTTTGGAACTTAATTTTTACAATATCCTGTTATACATAATACTATATAATAAAAGGCTAACATGCAAATGGACTGAACAGCAGAACAACCGGTCGCTATCACAGGCGCTGATGACCAGAGGGCAGACGCTCAACGTGGGAACTGCCCCCTGGTGGTCAGTGCACTCCCAGCCAGAAGCTGGGCTTGGTAGCAGCACTAAGGATATCCCCCGAGGGATCCAGGACTGGGAGAGAGCGCATGCAGGGCTGAGGGACACCCCCCCCCCCCCACACACACCCAGTGCATGAATGTCGTGCACTGGGCCTCTAGTTATTAATAACGAACTACACGTTTGCTAATGACTCATGACGATAATCATGTTGCATTTATTTCCCTACGCGCCTTACACGCAGGCGACCATTTCTCCCCACTGATGCCAGCAGCGAGTATTTAGCAGCCGATCGCCATGTCATTAGTCTTGTTTGGTGTGTGCAACAGGAAATACTTTGCTTTCGGAGAAGAAGAAAAATAGATTTACTTGTGTTACGCTTATTAATTTGTGTCTGGTAAGTTAATGTTCAAGAAAAAATTAATTTTTATTAAAATGTTCTATTATTTTATCTTAATGATGACTCATTTATTTCAGCCCTTTGTTTTTTTAAAAATATATTTTATTGATTTTTTTACAGAGAGGAAGGGAGAGGGATAGAGAGTTAGAAACATGGATCAGCTGCCTCCTACACACACCCCCTCCTGGGGTTGCGCCTGCAACCAAGGTATGTGCCCTTGACCGGAATCGAACCCGGGACCCTTCACCTTCAGTCTGCAGGCCAACGCTCTATCCACTGAGCCAAACCGGTCAGGGTTATTTCAGCCCTTTGTATTCACATGTCTCGATCGAAATAAACCTCCATGTCTATTAAAAGTGAAGCTTTTGTTTTTTTGCTGCCACATACACTTAAACCTTGTTAATTGGTCCGCGTTAGCCTTAGAGTTTGACACGGTTGGTTTGCACTTTCAAGTCCCAGTTTAAATGTGGGATCCAGGGCGGGCCTTCCCCTCCCTGTGCTGGGTCGGGTCCTCCAGCTGCAGTTCCTGGAGGCCTGCGCTCCCCTCCCTCCAGCAAGCTTCCTGGTCCCAGAGCCGGCAGAGCCCGCAGTGCCCTCCGGCCAGCCGTGCCGCGCCAGGAAGCGGTTCCGTAGCCGACAGCTTCTCCTGCAGCTGGCCTTGGCCTGGGTTATCCCCAGGTCGTTCCTTAGAGAGGACGTGCGTTTCGCTGTCTAAAAGGACTGACATTTCTCAGAAGGAATCTGTCTGGTCCACTCTGCACACCCTGGGCTCTGGCTGAGAAACATCTCCCCAGGAGCACTTGCCCGCAGGCTGTGCTAGAAGGACATGTGACGTAGCAGGTCATTTTATTGTGCATCTAGCCCAGGGGTGGGCACACTTTCTGACTCGAGGGCCACAGTGGGGTCTTAAACTGGACCCGAGGCCAGAACAAAAGCATGGATGGAGTGTTTGTGTGAACTAATATAAATTCAAAGTAAACATCATTACATAAAAGGGTACGGTCTTTTTTTTTTTAGTTTTATTCATTTCACCCGCGGGCCGTAGTTTGCCCATGGCTGATCTAGTGTAACTGCGACCCAGTGAGCCTTAGAAAGCCACGGAGGCACACTCCCGGGTGCTGGCCTCGAGGAGTCCAGTCGGCTTGTGCAGTTTCAGGGGGAAGGGCGGACCGGTGGGGGCGGGGGTGGGGGTGGGGGTGGGGGTGGGGGAGGTCCTGAAGAAGCCCAACCTAGGCAAGCCTGGGCTTTGAGACCTGGGCGTCTGGTTTGAGAGGGGAGGGTGTGAGGGCAGCAGCGGAGCCCTTGGTTGACTCTTGGGCCTCTGGGGACTGAGGAAAAGAGGGGGTGCAGTTTCTCCAGGGTGTGGAGGTCTGGCCCCCCCAGAGTGGCCCCTGTGGCGGGACTGGCTGCGAGGCCGTAGAACCTGCTCTTCGCAGGGCATTGCTTCCGGAGCCAGGTGACCTCAGGCCCAGGCAAGGCTGCAGAGAAGCAGCAAAAATGTGAAACAAAGCCAGCCTCACGGGTGCGTGTAGACCTGTGATTTTCCTAAGTGCATAACTACTTTGATGTTCTCTCTCCGTCTCCTCCTCCTCCTTAAATGCCAAATTATTTTCAAGGCGTTTTTCCCTCTCTCCCGGCTCATCAGATGCCTGGCCCCGTCAGCTGCGCGGCCTGACTTGAAATGGACCCCCTGGCCTGGGCGAGGAGCGGGCAGTGCCGACACCGTGGTCCGAGGAGCAGGCTCTCCTGTTTCCTTCTGTGACCCAAGAGGACGGTCGGAAAACGTCAGGCACGAACCAGTCAGGGCTGAAGCAAGATTTGATATGCGTGTGAGCCCACAGGGACGCCGGACACCAGGGACCCATTCGTTCGTACCCGTTACGTAGACGGACATTTGTGCTTGCACACAACAATGTTTCTTTTTTATTTTTATTGATTTCAGAGAGGAAGGGCGAGGGAGAGAGAAATAGAAACATCATTGGTGAGAGAGAATCATGGATCGGCTGCCTCCTGCATGCCCCCTACTGGGGATTGAGCCCCAAACCGAGGCATGTGCCCTGACTGGGAACTGAACCCTGACCTACTGGTTCATAGGTTGACGCTCAACCACTGAGCCACCCAGCCCGGCCACACCAATGTTTCTAGGTAGCCAGAGAAGGAGCTAGTAACAACGGTGGCTTCTGGGGGGTAGAACTAAAAACCCCAACACCAATGAGCAGATGCTATTTTATAATAAAAATGGACTTCAAAATGAAAATGACAGCAACAGCAAACTCATCAGGCTGATGGC
The DNA here is from genome assembly GCF_014108235.1 of Myotis myotis. Lineage (NCBI taxonomy): Eukaryota > Metazoa > Chordata > Mammalia > Chiroptera > Vespertilionidae > Myotis > Myotis myotis. The sequence goes on along the minus strand of NW_023416331.1, from coordinate 1,645,989 downwards.
CTCTTCCACTTCAGTCTATAGAGGGCAGCTGGAGATCCTTCCAGAGGGCGAGCCGGGGCGCAGCTGGGCTGCGAGCGCCGTGGCGCCGTCCAGCTGTGGCGCATGCGCTGGGCTGAGAGCCGAGGCGAGCGGAGGCCAGGCTGGGAGGGGTGCCAAGGCCCCCGGGCGGGGCCAGCGCCCGTCTTCACTCATCAGGGACCACCCGCCTTGTCCTGAGTCCCAGGCCCAAGGGCATGGGAGGAAGAGAGCCACTGGGCTCCTCGGCCGACCTGGGGTCTAAGGGAGCCGACGTGTGGGTCGCACCGTCCCAGCAGGAGAGCGAGGGGACCCAGGCGGCAGGTCAGGGTGCAGGAAGGCGCCGGCCCTCTCCAGGGCACCTCCTCCCAGAGCACCTCCTCTGAGGGTCTCCTCCCTGCCATTTGAGGAGCCAGAGGTTTCATTTTAATGTAAGAAGACTTTTCTTAGTTAAAAACGTCATTTTAAAAATTAACATGGCCCTGGCTTGCATGGCTGAGTGGTTAGAGCATCGACCTGCACACCAAAGGGTCCCGGTTTGATTCCTGTCAAACACATGTACCTGGGTTGCAGGTTTGGTCCCTGGCCGGTCGGGGCCCTGAGGGAGGCAAGCAGTCGATGTGTCTCTCTCACATTGCTGTTTCTCTCTCTCCCTCCCCCTCCTTTCTACTCTCTCTGAAAATCAATGGAAAAAATATCCTTGGGTAAGGATTTAAAAAACCTAACAGAGTGACCTTGGCTTTTCAGTGAGTTCTACGTCACAGCTGGCACTGTGACACTCAGTGACCCCCCACATCAGGACAGAGCCCTCCCACTGCCCGCCGCCCTCCTGACCCTCCGCCTCCGCCGCCCGCCCACGGCCGAGGTGTTCTGATTCAGTCTCCATCATCGCAGTTTGATTCTTCACGTAAACAGTTCAGCCTGTAATCTTTTGAGACCAGATTTTTCCACTCAGCTAAATGCCTTTGAGGCTCATCCAAATTGTGACATGCACCGACAATTTGTGTTTTTTTTTGTCCTGGGTAGTATTCCATGGGATGGAAACTGAGTCACCCTTTCCGACCCAGTTTTGAGAAGTGACGATTGAAGCTATAACATTTAGTGTACAGATTTTTGTATGAACACATTTTGCTCCGCTCAGGCGGATTGTTGGGGTATATGGTAGGTGTGCTGATTTGATAAGAAGTTGCTAAACCATGTTCCAGCGCATGCCTGCGCCCAGCAGTGACGTGTGGTCTGCCCGTGCCCGCATGGCCGCCCACCCGCAGGGCCTCAGAGCTGTTTGCTGTAGCGGCACTTTATCCTATCCTGGTTTCAACGTGCGTGTCCCTGATGGCCAAAGGCTGAGCAGCTTTTGTGTGCCCATTTGCCTGCCTATATCCTCTTTGGTGAGGCGGCTATTCAAGTCGTTGGCCTATTTGTAAGTGGAGGTGTCTGTTTTCTTGCTGTTGAGTTCTGGAAGTTCTTTCTAGGTTCTGATACACGTCCTGTGTCGGATGGGTGGTACGTTCTTCCACCCACTACCTTGTCCCTTCAGCCTCTCAGCAGGAGCTTTGGCACAGCAAATACTTTCTATTTTGAAGAAGACTATTTTCATTACACATTTTTCTTGAGATATAACTGACATGCAGCAAGTGTACCAATCTTAACGGACAGCTCAGCCACCAGGTTCCCCTGAGCCCGCTCCCACCTGAAGCCGGTGCTGTGCTGGCTTCTCCCACCGCAGATTAGCTTGGCCGACACGTTTCTAAGGACTGCGCTCCGCGTTCTGTGACGACTTGATTTTGTCTTGGAAACTGGAAGTCTCCGAAGCCCCTGCCCCGGGGAGAGCCCGTGACCCTCCCCAGCGACGTCCAGGCTGCCGGCCTGAGCACCGCTGCGCTTTCATCATCTTGCTTCCGCGCCGGCGAGCCCCACTTCATGGCAGAAAGGTCTCCCCCAGCCTCGAGGCAGTGGGCACTGTGGAAGCCCAGTGCCACGGGCAGGGCAGTCCCAGCAATCAGAGCACATGGGTGCGCCCCTCTGACATTTACTGCGTGTCCCTGAACAAACCGATAACCTTAACCTTTTTATTTTTTATTTTTAATGTTTTTATTTTGAAAAAAATAATATATGTATCTAACATTTACAAGATTAATACCTAGAGCTCCAGAATACCTTTAACAAGATTCGCGGTTGTCAACATTGACCACATTCATTCATTCATTCTCTCCTCTCTCTTTTCTCATTCTTTCTGATTGCAGAGTAGTTTCATATATAATACAATTTATCCTCTAACATCTCACTCTGTGTTTTCTGAAAACAACCTGTTCCTTTATGTAACCACACTCTCCTCACCCAGTTCGGTGGTTTGAACACTGACAGCACTGTTCCCCGCTGCACAGTTCTGTTCCACTTTTGTCAGCTGTCCCCGCAATGCCTTTCCCGCATTTTCCCGCCATTACGGGAGCGGGTCCAGAATCTGGTTTTGCATTTAATTGTTGTGGCTCCTTAGCCTCCTTTAATCTGGAAGCAGTCCTTGCTTAGCCTCCCGTTGTTTTTCATGCCGTTGACCTTTCTGTAAAACACGGCAGGTTATCTCACAGAATGTGCCTCGGTTTGGGTTGGTCTGAGGTTTCCTCATGATTGAAGTCATGTTTAACATTCCGGCCAGAACACCGTGGAAATGGTGCTGTTCTCAGAAAGCCACCCCTAGAGGCACGTGCCACTGGCCCACTCAGGGGCCATCTTCATTTTTTCTCAGCAGGTAAGTCTTGTCTAGCTCAGTGTCTCGGTGTACTTGCTATCACCCACTTGTATGTATTAAGTTCCCCGAAGGGAGACAGGTTCAGATCATGCAAATGCCTGTTCCTCATCAGACTCTCATGTCCCAGACATACTACCCATCGGCAATTACTATCTGGACAAGTCTTTCCTATAATGACTTCCAAACAGCGATGTCCAGCTCACCACCACCCCCTCCTCATCTACCAGCTGGCATTTTATTGAGGAAAGAGCATTTTCTTTTCGTCTCTTTATCTAGCTCGCCAGTTGTCTTACTATCTCAGTCTACCCCTCCATCCATCCATCCATCCATCCACCCACCCACCCAAGCACTTGTCTATTTACCATTATTATAGATCAATGGCTTACTATTTTATTCAATTGGTTATATTACATTACTGTCTTTATTTTGATACTTGATTTCTTTCGCCAGATCTGGTTGGCAGGATCCCTTTAAGCAGGCCCATGCATCCTTTTGCTAAGTCCCCTAAGGTTTTTAGTACATGCTTACCTTCTGGCACAGTGAGTCCAGGGCTTGCACCCTCCCTGCCCCAACCCGGAGTTAGTGCCTGCTCCAGGCGCCCTGGCTCTCCTTGCTGGGGACCGACACTAAGGCCTGGGTCTGAGTTTTTTCACTGTCACTGAGATCTCCCTGCCTTACATCCTCTCCCTGGACAGGGCTGTGAAATGTTTGTTGCTGGGGTCCAACCCCAGCAGGTCCAGGGGTCCCCAAAGGTGTGGACAGAGTCGGCGAAGAAGGAATGAGACGGAGACAGCGTTCAGTTGATCAGCAGCCTAGCCAGGATCTCTAGCCAAGTTCTGGACAGGATCTCCGGCAAAGTTCTGGTTAGGATCTCCAGCCAGGTTCTGTGTCCATGTTCTCTTGCTAGGTTCTCCAGCCAGGTTCTCCAGGTTCTCCAGCCAGGTTCGGTCACCAGGTTCTAGTCAGGTTCTCTTGCCATGTTCTGTCCAGGTTCTGTAGCCAGGTTCTGTCTCTAGGTTCTTCAGCCAGGTTCTCTCGCTAGGTTCTGTCTCTAGGTTCTGTCTCCATTTTCTGTCCAGGATCTTTTGCCATGTTCTCTCCAGCGAAGTTCTTCTGTCTCTAGGTTCTGTGTAGGCTCTGTGTCTAGGTTCTGTGTGTAGGTTCTGTGTCTAGGTTCTGTGTGTAGGTTCTGTGTCTAGGTTCTGTGTCTAGGTTCTGATAACCTTAACCTTAAACCTCAGCCGCCTCGTCTCCGCACGGGAACAGTGACGTCCGCTGGGAGGACCAGGCTGGTCACAGGTGGAGCCTCTCCTTCCAGGCCCCCAGCAAGATCGCGTGTGCCACCCACTGACGCCGACGCATTACCCGGCATGGCCAGGGGCTGACTTTGGCCGATGAAAACATGCCCCATCTCCGTGGGAGTGAAAGGCAGCCTGCGCTTTCCCCACTCTCCTCCTCCCACAGGGCGGCGGCATCAGCACTGGGGGGGCTCGCAGCAGAGCCCCAGCCAGCCCACACCGCTCCGTCCGTCGCAGGAGCCTCCGCTGCACAAAGCCACGGAGCTTTCCGCCTTAGCTGCAGGCATAGCCGCTTGCTTGGAGGACGTGCCGCGTTACTGATGTTAGCACGATCCCATGAGTGAAGTGTGGGGGGCTCGGGGACGAGCCTGATTCCCTTCCTTTCACCATCTCCTTTTTTTCTGGGAAGCCGTGGACACAGGGAAGCTCTTACCAGCCTAAAACCCTCGATAAGAGATAAGAGAACAGACGGACAACCACCCAATCTCAAAAGAAAGAAGAGGAGAGATACAAAGCAGCAAAGGGCCCAGCACGAGGGCCCAGCCAGGAGAAGCGCAGTGACCGGAGCGGCAGCCGGGACGAGCGGGCGAAGAGGAGAGGCCCCGGGGCAGCGGGAGCCTCCCACAGCCTTGAGGCAAATGGTCGGTTTGAGGTCAAGCTGCACCACCTGCCCTGGTCGCTGAAGGCACAGGCTTGGGTTCTACTTGTTCCTGGTTATCAATTTCTGCCAGTCTTTCCACCCAGTGTTTGCCGAGCACCTTCTGTGTGCTGAGTTTAAGGAGTGAGCGGGACCCAGGCTGGCCTCAGCCTTCAGGATCCCAGTTGGAGTGAAGCAGCCCCATCAAGAGTCAGGGCACCGTTTGGCCTGGGCGATGACGCAGGTGTGTTCATGGAACTCAGGGAGGAGACGGGAGCCAGGCCCGCTCAGGGGGTCAGCAAGGGCTTGCTGGAGGCAGGAGCCCGAGGGCCGTGCAGGCCGCCTAGGATCAGCAGAGGCGGGAGGGCATGCAGGGCTGAGGGGCAACAGGAGCGGGCGGTGGAGGACAGACTCCTGTGGTTTGGGGTCGCAGGAGCCTTGGGCCAGGCAGTGGCATCAGGCGATGGGGCTGGAGAGGGACTGGGGGCCGCCCACAGGGCTGGATGCCGGTCACTGGTGGCTGGGCCGGCAGCAGAGGTGGGTGGTCGTGCCTCAGCGGAGCTGCTGGGCCTGTGGCGTGAGCGTCCTGGCGGGAGCCCTCTGCGTGCGGTCTCTGGGGCTCAGGCGGCCTGCCCCCGGATGGGGAGATGACCTCATCGCAGCCTTGCAACAGTAGCTTCCATGAAGCAGGTGTTATTCACAGCCCAAACCTCCCAGGAAGAAAACAAGTGAGTTGTCAAAGGTCAGAGCCCCGACTCAGCCCTGGTCTGGCGGCCGAGCCCAGCAGGGGTCACGGTCACGTGTCAGTGGCCAGCCTCACGCCCCACACATTGGTTCAGACCAGGGCACCCAGCCTGCTCAGCTCCTCCTGCCCAGGGAAACGCTTTTCTGAGCAGAGGAGGCAGTCACGGAGACGTGTGGTTTTGGCATCAGTTTCCTGGTTAGGCAATGGCTTCCGCCCTCCAGCCGGTGACGCCAGCAACCTGGATGTCTGCCAGCTCTCCGCCGGGAAGCAGACTTCCGCCGGGCTCCTGGCCGAGCAGACCTCTCAGTGTGCAGAGGGAGAGACTAAAGAGCAGGCCCAGGGAGGTCTCACGAGGGAAGGGCTTACACTGGCAGGAGGAGTCCGAAGGCCCCGCCATGGATGAGCAGGGGCCCCGCTCTGGCCCGGGGTCCTTCCTGGGCACAGAGGGTCAGACCGAGGGGTCAGACTGTGACTAATGGACTTAGTAACGGGGTGGAGGAGGAAGGGGAGCGAGGCTGAGGAAATCTGGGAAAATCACACACGAAGACACAGACACAGGAGGCCGGGCCGGGCCGGAGCGGACTGCGGGGCCAGCGCCGCCCTGGCCGTGGACACCGCGTCCTAAGGAGCAGGGACGGGAGCACCAGGGCCCTCGCGGCTCTGCTTTGCCGAGTTATAAAAGCACTCCGGCTGCAGGAAAACCTAACCGTAGATAAGCGAGTAAAGTGGGAGTCAGAGCCCCCCAGCCCTCGCCAGGCCTCGAGCGGTGCCTTCAGCCAATCTCGGCTCGTTCAGGCCTCACGATGACCCTATGAGGTAGGAACTATTATTATCCTTGGTTTTTAAAAATTGCCCATTGCAGGATAAGAACCAAGATGGCGGCATAGGTTAACACCGGAGTTTGCTGCCTTGAACAACTACTTCAAAAGTGAAACTAAAAAACGGAACGGACATCACCCAGAACCACAGGAACGCTGGCTGAGTGGAAGTCCTACAACTAGGAGGAAAGAGAAACGCATACGGACACTCAGAGGAGGCGCAGTGCTGAAGTCAAATTCTGAGGTGCGGAGTGCGCTGAGCGGGCTGGCGGGGGAGGGCGCAGTTGGCGTTTTCAATCGGGAGGTAGTCGCGGACTCTGAGCTCCAGATACAGGCGAGTCTTTAGGGGCCCAGACTCAAACGGCAGAAGCGGGACTGTCTGGCTTCGGTCAGAGCGAGTGCAGCTTTCTCTCCGAGGTTTGCAGTGGGTGCTGGGACTCAGAGAGGCAGAGCCCCTGGGGACAGGACTGAGAGCCGCCATAACTGCTCTCTTCGGCCCACCCTGTTGATCCTGTGCGACCCGCCCTGCCCAAGCCCTGCACAGAGGCATTTGCCGGATAACCTCAGGCAAAGGCCAGATTAGCACCTCCCTAGAGGACAGAAGTTCTCTCACTGCAGACACAGCTGATTCTCACAGCCACTTGGCCTGCAGGTCAAACCCTCCCTGGTATTAGCTACAACAATCAAGGTTTAACTATAAGACTGTGAACAAAGACCACTAGGGGGTGCACCAAGGAAGCATAACAAAATGCGGAGACAAAGAAACAGGACAAAATTGTCAATGGAAGATATAGAGTTCAGAACCACACTTTTAAGGTCTCTCAAGAACTGTTTAGAAGCTGCCGATAAACTTAATGAGATCTACAAGAAAACTAATGAGACCCTCGATGTTATATTGGGGAACCAACTAGAAATTAAGCATACACGGACTGAAATAACGAATATTATACAGACTCCCGACAGCAGACCAGAGGAGCGCAAGAATCAAGTCAATGATTTGAAATGCGAGGAAGCAAAAAACACCCAACCGGAGAGGCGGAATGAAAAAAGAATCCAAAAATGCGAGGATAGTGTAAGGAGCCTCTGGGACAGCTTCAAGCGTACCAACATCAGAATTATAGGGGTGCCAGAAGATGAGAGAGAGCAAGATATTGAAAACCTATTTGAAGAAATAATGACAGAAAACTTCCCCCACCTGGTGAAAGAAATGGACTTACAGGTCCAAGAAGCGCGGAGAACCCCAAACAAAAGGAATCCAAAGAGGACCACACCAAGACACATCATAATTAAAATGCCAAGAGCAAAAGATAAAGAGAGAATCTTAAAAACAGCAAGAGAAAGAACTCAGTTACTTACAAGGGAATACCCATACGATTGTCAGCTGATTTCTCAACAGAAACTTTGCAGGCCAGAAGGGAGTGGCAAGAAATATTCAAAGTGATGAATACCAAGAACCTACAACCAAGATTACTTTATCCAGCAAAGCTATCATTCAGAATTGAAGGTCAGATAAAGAGCTTCACAGATAAGGAAAAGCTGAAGGAGTTCATCACCACCAAACCAGTATTATATGAAATGCTGAAAGGTATCCTTTAAGAAGAGGAAGAGGAAGAAGAAGGTAAAGATACAAATTATGAACAACAAATATGCATGTATCAACAAGTGAATCTAAGAATCAAGTGAATAAATAATCTGATGAACAGAATGAACTGGTGATTATAATAGAATCAGGGACATAGAAAGGGAATGGACTGACTATTCTTGGGGGGGAAAGGGGTGTGGGAGATGCGGGAAGAGACTGGACAAAAATCGTGCACCTATGGATGAGGACAGTGGGTGGGGAGTGAGGGCGGAGGGTGGGGCGGGAACTGGGAGGAGGGGAGTTATGGGGGGGGGGAAGAGGAACAAATGTAATAATCTGAACAATAAAGATTTAATTAAAAAAAATAAAAAAAAAATTGCCCATTGGGATAGTGCTGATATGTGCGTGGATGTGCACATATCTGAGTTCTGCTTTTATTTTAAACTAGAGGCCCGGTGCATGAAATCAGTGCACAGGTGTGGTCCCTAGGCCTGGCAGGCAATCGAAGTGCGAGCGTCTGGTGTGGAAGGGCAGGACCCAGCTGACTCTGGGCCCTGGGCAGCACCTGGGCCCCCGGGTCCCCACTGACCCCCTTTGCTTGAGTCATTGGGTTCCCACTCAGCTCCCTCAGTGCCTGGGAGCTGGGTGGCAGCCCAGCCCCCCGCCACTGCTGCTGGTCACCATCTGCAGGGTGATCGGGCTCTGCTCGCACCTGCCTTGTCCTGGCACTGCCCGCTTACCTACTCCACTATCCCGCCACAGTCCTGCTCTTGTCAGGGCCCATAGGGGCCAGCAGCGCCTCCACTGCTGCCGCTGCCAGTGCCTGTCACCAATGCCTACCATGTTCTGTGCCACCCCCTGGTGGTCAGCGCATGTCATAGCGAGCAGTTGAACTCCCAGTCAAACTCCCAGTTGAGGGGACAGTTTGCATATTAGGCTTTTATTATATAGGATAACATGAAATATAATTCACATGCTATATAATTAACCCTTGTAAAGTGTATAATTGAATGGATTATTTTAAATTAAAAATTGTAATTACTTAGAAGCATTCAGGATGTCAATAAAAAAGCTGCAACTTTTTTTTTCAGTTACAGAGTGGTATTCAGTTAACAAAACAATGATTTCATATAAATTGCATCAGACAAGTGAAGATAAAAAACTACCACCCCCTGCCAAAACCGGTTTGGCTCGGTGGATAGAGCATTGGACTGCGGACTGAAAGGTCCCAGGTTCGATTCTGGTCAAGGGCATATACCTCGTTTGCGGGCACATCCCCAGTAGGAGGTGTGCAGGAGGCAGCTGGTCGATGTTTGTCTCTCATCAATGTTTCTAACTCTCTATCCCTCTCCCTTCCTCTCTGTAAAAAATCAATAAAAATATTAAAAAAACAAAACAAAACAAAAAAACTACCACCCCATATATAACTAATTTGTGCTTTGACCAACAAGAACCTGATTTTAATTCCCATGCCAGCTTGCAGCCCCCATACTGTACCAGGCAAGTTTGGTCACTACAGAAAATACCACCAGGATAGCGCCATCTAAAGACACATTCGGTAGTGTAGTAACTGCACAAAAAAAGAGACACCGCACAGTTTAAAAACAAATCTTACACAGCTTTATATTTCAAATAGAGGCCCAGTGCACGAATTCATGCACCAGTGGGGTATCTTGGCCTGGCCTGCGGGAATTGGGAGGAAACTGGCTCTCCGACAGCCCCTGAGGGGTCCCGGATTGCGAGAGGGCGTAGGCGAGGCAGTGGGACCCCACTGGTGCATGATCAGGGCAGGGAGGGACACAGGAGGGTGGCTAGTGGGGAGGGACCACGGAAGGTCCCCAGGGCATGTCAGGCCTTTCTGGTTCAGTCCTGATCAGCCAGACCCCAGCAGGAAGCCAACCTACCAGTTGCAGCGTCTGCCCCCCAGTGGTCAGTGCATATCACAGCAAGCTGTTGAGTGGCCTTACATATCATTAGTATATTAAGCTTTGATTGGTTGAATGGATGACTGGACACTTAGCATATCAGTCTTTTATTATATAGGATTGTTTTCTTTAAAAGGAATGAGTTGTGGGACAACTAAGATGGCAGGGTAGGTAAATACCAGAACTTGCCACCTCCCACAATCACATCGAAATTACAATAAAAAGTGCTCAGCTGGCATGGCTCAGTGGTTGAGCCACGGTTCGATGCCTGGGTTGTGGGCTCGATCTCCAGTGTGGGGCTTACAGGAGGCAGCTGATCAATGATTCTCTCTCATCATTGATGTTTCCATCTCGTTGTCTCTCTCCCTTAATCTCTGAAATCAATAAAAAGATATTTTAAAAAATTAAAACTAGAATACAGAAAAACCATCATTCAGAAGCGCCTGAAATCTGGCTGAATGGAAGTCCTACAAATAGAGAAGTAAAGAAGAAAGCACATCGAGGTTGGTAGGAGGGGCGGAGGTGCATTTGGGCTGGTCCGACACCCACATGTGGCATTTTGTTTTTTAATCGGGAGAGTATCGTGGCTGTGGAGGCCTCCCATGAGGAGCAAGGGATCTCAGCCCCACACCAGACCCCTCAGCCCAGGGTTCCAGTGCTGGGAAGAGAAGTCCCTGTCACTTTAGGCTGTAAAAGCCAGCAGGGATTGTGGCTGAATGACACGGAGGCTGCTGCAGACCCAGGCAGTTCCTCTTAAAGGGCTGGCACACAGACTTACCTAGACTCACTCCCCTGTGCTCCAGTGCTGCAGAAGTAGCTTTGGAGGATGCAGGGATATACCACTAAGCATATACATACAGTCAAGTCACTGTGGCGAAAAGTGGACTGTGTAGATCTACGGTTATACTACTAACCCACTGTGCACATACGAGTAAACTCTTTTCTTTTACTTTGTTTTTGGTTTTCAGGGAATGCTTTTTATTTTATTACTAGAGGCCCACTGCATGAAATTTGTGCACGGGGAGGGGGGGGGGGGAGTCCCCCAGCCCAGCCTGCACCCTCTCCAATCCAGGACCCCTTGGGGGATGTCCAACTGTCTCTCACAATTCAGGACTGCTGGCTCCTAACCACTCGCCTGCCTGCCTATGTGATTGCCCCTAACCACCTCTGCCTCACCCCACACCTGGGACCAGGATTCCCTCCTCCGACCTGTTGCAGGCACCTGGGACCCGGGCTTGCCTCCCTCTGGCTGGCCACAGGCACCTAGGACCCAGGCCAGCTTCGCCTGGGATGGCCGCAGTCGCAGGGGACTGTGGGCAGGCAACTTTGCCTGGGCCACAGCAGCAGGCACCCGGGACCGTGGGGCAGGCGGCTTGTCCCTCTCCCAGGCTGCAGCCTGGCTGGTCCCCATTCCTCTCTCACGAGCTCATTTGTGCCTGGCTGGTCCTCATACCTCTCTCCCCGGTGTTGAGTGTCTGAGCCGTTAAGGTGTGACGGTGTGAGGGCATGACGACCATTTGCATTTTAGCTCTTTATTATATAGGATTTTTAAAAATTGATTTTGAGAGAGAGAGAAACATCGATTTGTTTCCCACTTATTTATGCATTCATCTGTTGCTTCTTGTTTGTGCCCGACCAGGGCTCGAACCTGAAACCTTGGTGCATCGGGAAGACTCTCTCTCTAACCAACTGAGCTATTCAGCCAGGGACAGGGAGTGCTTCTTAAACTTCATTTTGCGTGTAATTATGTTAAATATTTACATAGTTCCAAAGTCAGATCTGCGAAACAGGGGGGGTCAGGAAAACCTCATTTCTATCCGTATCTTCCCCGCTCTATTTTCTCCTTCCCCATGGGAAGCGAAGTAAAAAGTTTTTAGCTTATTCTTCAGTGTTAATATGTGTAACACTAGAGGCCTGATCACGCTGCTGCCTCCCGGCTCCCAGGCACTGAGGGAGCCGGCAGCGGTCCTGCCCCCACCGCGGCAGCTGGTTGCCCTGCGATCAGAAGGGCAGGGCATTGGGCCCCTGCTTGGCTCCCTCAGCACCTGGGAGTCTGGTGGTGGCGGGGCGATCGGCCCCCGCCCGGTGACCAGTGGCTCCCACCCGCCTTGGCCTGGCATCGCCCACTCACCTGCTCCACCATCCTGTCCTGGTCCCCCTCTTGTTGGGGCCCATTGGGGCCTGCAGCACCTCGGCGCGCATCATAGCAAGTGGTCCAACTCCCGGCAGAACTCCCAGTCGAGGGGACAATTTGCACATTAGGCTTGTATTGTATAGGGTTGGGCTGTTTTTAGTCTTTTGGTCTCTCAGTCAGGGCTGCAGTAAATAGCCTTATGCAAGCTCTTCCCCATGTTTGCAGGGACTTTTCGGGGAGGGCTTTGCTGGATTAGAGAGGAAATGCTCTATGACTTTGCTAGATATTCTGACCACATGCCCCACGGGCGCCCCGGTGTGCATCCCCAAATGCCTGTTTGCCCACAGCTTTGCCAACAAAGTGTGTTGGCAAACTTTTGGATTTTTGACCATATCATGGATAAAAATACTGCCTTCCTTATAGTTTTGATTTGTATTTTTTCTTATTAGAAGCAAGCTTGAACACCCTTTCATATGTTATGGAGCCCGTTACAATTCTTTCTGAGAACTGTTCATGTCTTTCACAATTTTAAAGTTGAATTTGTGGGGTGGAAACATTTCCCCTTCTTTCCTTCTGGGTTCCTGGCGCTCTAGTCACTAAATGGACGTAAGACGTTAACAGGGAAAACACATTGAATTGTGTTCGTACAGGAAGGGCCCAGGTCGCCTGAGACTCACAGGTGGGAGGGACTGTGTTCTGTGCCTCCTGAGGAGTGTGTGCGTGTGCGTGCGTGCGTGCGTGTGTGTGTGTGTGTGTGTGTGCGTGTGCGTGTGTGTGTGTGGGGGGGAGGGGGCGAGCGGTGGGTCGTCAGATGCACCCTCACCAAGCAGGCAAGTCTCTCAGAGGAAAGGCTGCCCTGGGATGGCCCCTGCCTGGCGCTCAGGCGGTTAAGGAGAGGTAGAGCCCTGAGTCCCCTGCGTCCCCATGGCGCCAGCGGGGGCCATCTTGGGGCGCTCTGCCCTTCAAGCTGTGGTCCCCTCCGGCGTTTTGAGCTCTTTATACATTGGCATGTGAGCCTCTTGTCTGGGAAAGCTTGTCACTTTACTTCGCTTATGTATTTCCTTACAAAAGTTTTTGCTGTTAACTTTTAAGTAGTCAAATTTATCAAAGTTTCCCCTCACTTGCAGCTAGATTTGTAGTGATAGTTATGAAAGTCTTGCATTCTCTATGGAATTTATTCTTTTGAGTGATATGATACACTGATCAAATCTTATCTTTTTTCATAGAGTCTCAGCTTTGATATTCCACCCCCTCAGCTTGCATTTTCCTGGACATTTATTATTTTCTAGGTTTGCCCAAACGACGTGGGTCAACATACACATCTGCTCACTCCCTGTTTTTCTTCCCTGGACTCCCGTCTGCTCAGTGTTTTTCCAGCAGCTCAGAGGGGTGGCCTTTTGAGCTTCAGGAAGTGTGAGCTCAGGAAGTGTAATAGAGGGGCAATGGGCACGTCCCTTCTGCCCAGGAGGGGGGCTGTGTGTGGGGTGGGGTGGCTTCCGGGGTGGGGGGGCACTGAGGACACAGTGTTGGTGACCCTGTTTCTGTGCCTCCTGCAGTCTCTACCAGGAGAAAACTGGGGGGGAGGGGGGAAGAGAGGGAGAAGAGGGAGGGGAAGGGGGAGGGGAGGGGAGGGGGGAGGGGAAGGGCGGGCTCCCCTGCTGAGCTCAGTGAATGCCGAGCAGACCCTGCCAGTGGTCCCAGCTCCCACTTACTATTTCTACACCCAGGTGCCAGGTACTGTGCTAAACCCTTTCCAGGGTAAATCATCCACTCTCAACCTCTTAGTTGGCTAAGGTTGGTGTTCCAGAGGGCAAAGGGGCTCAGACACAGGTGGCACAGGTGCTGGGCAGAAGGATTAGGGTCTGTGCCCCCCGGGGAAAGGCCGCTCACCTGTGGCCCCTCACTTCCTCTGAGGACCCACGTCCTGGCTCCCACTCCTGTGAGGCTCTGTGGCCGGGACGGCCCAGCTTTTATTCTGTTGCCAGAAAAAGGCCTGGCACATGGTGGGCGCTCATAACATATCTGTTGGGCGAGGGAGGGGCAGGGCGGAGGAGGCGTGGGGAAGGACACGGGTTGGGATAAAGCAGTGGAGTCGGGGTGTTTGCTGTTTGGTTAGAAGCACAGAAAAGAGTTTACTTTCGGGTCAAGAGTGGTTTCAGCTCTCAGCAGCTGCTAGGTTGGAGGGAGCCCAGGATCGGATGCATGTCACTGCAAGGCAGATGGTGACGAGATACTGGCCCCTCCCTGGAATCCATGACGACCCCACACAGACACTGGGCCCTCCCTGGAATCCATGACGACCCCACACAGACACTGGCCCTCCCTGGAATCCACGACGACCCCACACAGACACTGGCCCCTCCCTGGAATCCACGACGACCCCACACAGACACTGGCCCTCCCTGGAATCCACGAGACCCCACACAGACACTGGCCCCTCCATGGAATCCATGACGACCCCACACAGACACTGGCCCCTCCCTGGAATCCACGACGACCCCACACAGACACTGGCCCCTCCCTGGAATCCACGACGACCCCACACAGACACTGGCCCTCCCTGGAATCCACGAGACCCCACACAGACACTGGCCCCTCCCTGGAATCCACGACGACCCCACACAGACACTGGCCCCTCCCTGGAATCCACGACGACCCCACACAGACACTGGCCCCTCCCTGGAATCCACGACGACCCCACACATACACTGGCCCTCCCTGGAATCCACGACGACCCCACACAGACACTGGCTCCTCCCTGGAATCCACGACGACCCCACACAGACACTGGCCCCTCCCTGGAATCCACGACGACCCCACACAGACACTGGCCCCTCCCTGGAATCCACGAGACCCCACACAGACACTGGCCCCTCCCTGGAATCCACGAGACCCCACACAGACACTGGCCCCTCCCTGGAATCCATGACGACCCCACACAGACACTGGCCCCTCCCTGGAATCCACGACGACCCCACACAGACACTGGCCCCTCCCTGGAATCCATGACGACCCCACACAGACACTGGCTCCTCCATGGAATCCATGACGACCCCACACAGACACTGGCCCCTCCCTGGAATCCATGACGACCCCACACAGACACTGGCCCCTCCCTGGAATCCATGACGACCCCACACAGACACTGGCCCCTCCCTGGAATCCACGACGACCCCACACAGACACTGGCCCCTCCCTGGAATCCACGAGACCCCACACAGACACTGGCCCCTCCCTGGAATCCACAACGACCCCACACAGACACTGGCCCCTCC
This sequence comes from Myotis myotis, assembly GCF_014108235.1. NCBI lineage: Eukaryota > Metazoa > Chordata > Mammalia > Chiroptera > Vespertilionidae > Myotis > Myotis myotis. The sequence goes on along the minus strand of NW_023416331.1, from coordinate 1,630,814 downwards.
CTGGAATCCATGACGACCCCACACAGACACTGGCCCCTCCCTGGAATCCATGACGACCCCACACAGACACTGGCCCCTCCATGGAATCCACGACGACCCCACACAGACACTGGCCCCTCCCTGGAATCCACGAGACCCCACACAGACACTGGCCCCTCCCTGGAATCCATGACGACCCCACACAGACACTGGCCCTCCCTGGAATCCATGACGACCCCACACAGACACTGGCCCCTCCATGGAATCCATGACGACCCCACACAGACACTGGCCCCTCCCTGGAATCCATGACGACCCCACACAGACACTGGCCCCTCCATGGAATCCATGACGACCCCACACAGACACTGGCCCCTCCCTGGAATCCACGACGACCCCACACAGACACTGGCCCCTCCCTGGAATCCACGACGACCCCACACAGACACTGGCCCCTCCCTGGAATCCATGACGACCCCACACAGACTCTGGCCCCTCCATGGAATCCACGACGACCCCACACAGACACTGGCCCTCCCTGGAATCCATGACGACCCCACACAGACACTGGTCCTCCCTGGAATCCACGACGACCCCACACAGACACTGGCCCCTCCATGGAATCCACGACGACCCCACACAGACACTGGCCCTCCCTGGAATCCATGACGACCCCACACAGACACTGGCCCCTCCCTGGAATCCACGACGACCCCACACAGACACTGGCCCCTCCCTGGAATCCACGAGACCCCACACAGACACTGGCCCCTCCCTGGAATCCATGACGACCCCACACAGACACTGGCCCCTCCATGGAATCCATGACGACCCCACACAGACACTGGCCCCTCCCTGGAATCCACGACGACCCCACACAGACACTGGCCCCTCCCTGGAATCCACGACGACCCCACACAGACACTGGCCCTCCCTGGAATCCACGACGACCCCACACAGACACTGGCCCCTCCCTGGAATCCATGACGACCCCACACAGACACTGGCCCCTCCCTGGAATCCACGACGACCCCACACAGACACTGGCCCCTCCCTGGAATCCACGAGACCCCACACAGACACTGGCCCCTCCCTGGAATCCATGACGACCCCACACAGACACTGGCCCTCCCTGGAATCCATGACGACCCCACACAGACACTGGCCCCTCCCTGGAATCCACGAGACCCCACACAGACACTGGCCCCTCCCTGGAATCCATGACGACCCCACACAGACACTGGCCCCTCCATGGAATCCATGACGACCCCACACAGACACTGGCCCCTCCCTGGAATCCACGACGACCCCACACAGACACTGGCCCCTCCCTGGAATCCACGACGACCCCACACAGACACTGGCCCCTCCCTGGAATCCATGACGACCCCACACAGACACTGGCCCCTCCATGGAATCCACGACGACCCCACACAGACACTGGCCCTCCCTGGAATCCATGACGACCCCACACAGACACTGGTCCTCCCTGGAATCCACGACGACCCCACACAGACACTGGCCCCTCCCTGGAATCCACGACATCCCCACACAGACACTGGCCCCTCCATGGAATCCATGACGACCCCACACAGACACTGGCCCCTCCCTGGAATCCATGACGACCCCACACAGACACTGGCCCCTCCCTGGAATCCACGAGACCCCACACAGACACTGGTCCTCCCTGGAATCCACGACGACCCCACACAGACACTGGTCCCTCCATGGAATCCATGACGACCCCACACAGACACTGGCCCCTCCCTGGAATCCACGAGACCCCACACAGACACTGGCCCCTCCCTGGAATCCACGACGACCCCACACAGACACTGGCCCCTCCCTGGAATCCACGACGACCCCACACAGACACTGGCCCCTCCCTGGAATCCACGACGACCCCACACAGACACTGGCCCCTCCCTGGAATCCACAACGACCCCTGCATCGGGAACTTCCTCAGCTCATGCCCCAGCCCCTCACCCAACCACAGTATAAAAAAAAGGCACCTCCCTCCCTATTGGCGGGAATTCACTGGCCCTGCCTTTGGGGCTGTGTGTTTCACCCTGGGACGCAGAATTAAACTCTCTCCTTTCCTATTCTCTGACCGGCTTGGTTCTCTTTATTCTCTGCGCCACCTCCTGAGCCACCTTACAGCAACTTCCTGAGAAAATCACTGGTCATTCCCTGTCGCTTTCCAGATAGACCTTGTTTCCTGACACCTTCCATTGGCCCGGACCGGCCAGAAGGCCCTCTGCAGCGGGGTGTCCTCTGCCCTTCAGTGTGGGACACACTCAAGCCGCTCCGCCCTCAGCTCTGCTGCAGGACAGACAGGAGCAAAGCACTGCCGTGTGCACGGGCCCAGGCGCTGGCGGCTCGGGGAGCAGAGAAACACCCGCTCCCTGGGGCCTCTGCAGGCGGCACAGGCGGCAGGGAAACAGCGGTCTCTCTGCAGCCCTCCCTGCAGGTGCTGACCTGTGGCTCTCCCGCTCCAAACAATCCTCCTCCTCCCCCCCCCTCCTCCTCCCCCTCCTCCCCCTCCTCCCCCTCCCCCTCCTCCCCCTCCTCCTCCTCCCCCTCCTCCTCCTCCCCCTCCTCCCCTCTCCCTCCTCCCCCTCATCCTCCTCCTCTTCCTCCTCCTCCTCCTCCCCCTCCTCCCCTCTCCCTCCTCCCCCTCATCCCCCTACTCTTCCTCCTCCTCCTCCTCCCCCCTCCTTCTCAGCTTCTCTCACCTTTTTTCTTCTGCCCTTCCTTCCTTCCTTCCTGCCTTCTCTCTCTCTCTCTCTCTCTCCCTCCCTCCCTCCCTCCCTCCCTCTCACTGCTTTAGGGTAAAATCATTACTTTGTGGAAATTTTACTCTTTTGTGGGAGAAAATGTTTTGATTACTTGAAATTGCAGCCGAGTCTTAACTGAGAGGCTGATGGAGGTACGGAGCACAATGCAGGGGAAGGGTCCCCCTTGGGCAGAGAGGGCAGGGCGCCGCAGGGGCGCCGCTCACAGACCACGTCAGGCCAGTCTCTGCTGCGGAATTGCACCGTGGCCCCTGTTCGGGCTATCATCCCCGCTTGACCGCCAATCCGCGGTTCAGACCTCCACGAAGCTGCCTCCACACCTCCCACTGTCCGCTGGCGAGGAAAGGCGGGCAGGCGAGGCTGGACCCCACAGGGAGAGGCTGAGAGGGGGAAGCAAGAGGCGATGCCACAGGAGAACGGCCACATCTCCTGGGTCCGGCCCAGAACTTCCTGCAGTTGTTGAAAAGTGGGGCCCGAGTTATTTGACGATCAAAAGGCAGGTGACGGCCAAAGGCTGAGAAACCCGGTCGGGCCAACTCCCTCAGCCTCTCCTGTTGGACATGTATGTTGCTGTAAGTCTCCCCCATAGCTCGGGGCGGCCTCCCACTGCTGCCTGGCGCACCCACACCTGGCCCTGTGCGGCGTGCTTCTACCCTATCTGGGGGCACCTCGCCACCCCTGGGCTGACACCGACACACTCGGAAATAACAGTTTCTTAAACTCTCAAAGCGTTTCTTGGCCTGGCTCCTGTCGGCACAGACCTAACAAAACCCGCCGGCCTCCCTTTTGGCCTGTAGCCCTGCTCTCTCCCCACAGAGCCTGCGTATGGCTGCGTCTGTCCACTGACCGAACTCCCCTCTGTCTTCGGCAGCCCCACCACCTCCTGCCTCTTCTAACCTCCTCCCTTCTCTCACTTCCTTCTCCCTCCTCTTTGCTTCCTTTCTCTCCTTTTCCTCCCTCTCAATGTCTTCTTCTCGTTCTTCAACATTTCCCAGGTTTCTTCTTTCCACCCGGCCGGGGGCTCCTTTCTTTTCCATCTCCCGTCTTCCTTGCCTGCGCTCCCACCGCTTCCTGCTTCTCACCACACATCTTTGCAACAGCTTCTTAGCCACCATTCAGCAACCTAGAGGATGCAGACTGATGGTCTACTGCTTGAATATATGCAGAGAAGTATAATTTGCTAACAGAATGTTTAGCAAAAATATTGAATCCATTCCAACACTTTAAAATGGAAAGTTGCACCTAAAATTCAGATTTCTGGCTTTGGAACAGTCAGAGTACGGCATGGTGGGCACACATTCACTCCTGGTCACGGCCAGTGGGGCTGGGTGGCAGCACCCCTCAGGTCTGGCGGCCTCCCTAACACTGAGGGAAACAGCAATTGGTGTTTATCATTTAGCCAGAGCAGCTTTTCTTCTCCAGCAGCCAAATTGTGTCCTGAACGCCCCCCTCCCCCCCCCCGCCCCCGGTGTCACACATTCCTGCTATGCCCTGGGCTGTGGAGTTGGTGACTTCACTAAGGCATATTCAGGACTGTATTTCTCCCCTCACCTCTCCTTTATCCATATATATCCTTCCCCACCTTTTGTTAATATAATGATTGGATTTTAATGAGTCAACATAAGAAACATTTAAACCTGTAGAGAATTTTTGTGAGTTTATTTGAGCTGAACTGTAGACAATTGCTGGGAAGCAAACACTCTACAGACTGAGAAAATGTCCAGAGAATGGCAGTTTTGCACCCTGATTATTATTATTATTATTATTATTATTATTATGTTCTTCCCACATCCCCCACACCACTTTCCCCCGCGAGAATAGTCAGTCCACTCCCTTTCTATGCCCCTGATTCTATTATAATCACCAGTTCATTCTGTTCATCAGGTTATTCACTTGATTTTTAGATTTACTTGTTGATAGATGTGTATTTGTTGTTCATAGTTTGTATCTTTACCTTTTTCTTCTTCCTCCTCTTCTTAAAGGATACCTTTCAGCATTTCATATAATACTGGTTTGGTGGTGATGAACTCCTTTAGCTTCTTCTTATCTGTGAAGCTCTTTATCTGACCTTCAATTCTGAATGATAGCTTTGCTGGATAAAGTAATCTTGGCTGTAGGTTCTTGGTATTCATCACTTTGAATATTTCTTGCCACTCCCTTCTGGCCTGCAAAGTTTCTGTTGAGAAATCAGCTGACAGTCGTATGGGTATTCCCTTGTAGGTAACTGACTGTCTTTCTCTTGCTGCTTTTAAGATTCTCTTTTTGTCTTTTGCTCTTGGCATTTTAATTATGATGTGTCTTGGTGTGGTCCTCTTTGGATTCCTTTTGTTTGGGGTTCTCTGTGCTTCTGGGACTTGTAAGTCCATTTCTTTCACCAGGTAGAGGAAGTTTTCTGTCATTATTTCTTCCAATAGGTTTTCAATATCTTGCTTTCTCTCATCTTCTGGCACCCCTATAATTCGGATGTTGGTATGCTTGAAGCTGTCCCAGAGGCTCCTTACACTATCTTCGTATTTTTGGATTCTTTTTTCATTTTGTTTTTCCGGTTGGGTGTTTTTTGCTTCTTCATATTTCAAATCTTTGACTTGATTCTTGCGATCCTCTAGTCTGCTGTTGGGAGTCTGTATAATATTCTTTATTTCAGTCAGTGTATGCTTAATTTCTAGTTGGTCCTTTATCACAACCTTGAGGGTCTCATTAGATTTCTTGAGGGACTCATTAAGTTTATCGGCAGTTTCTAGAAAATTCTTGCTTTCCTCCATTTCTGTCATTTTTGTCCTGTTTCTTTGTCTCCGCATTTTTTTATGTTTTGCTGTGTCAATAGAGTGGCTTTCTGTGCTAGGTGTCCTATAGGGCCCAGTGGCTCAGCCTCCCCAATTACCTGAGGTAGACACTCTTGGTGCACTCCCTTGTGGGCTTTGTGCACAGTCTTGTTGTAGTTAAGCCTTGATTGTTGTAGGTAACACTGGGAGGGATTGACCTCCAGGACAATCGGCTGCAATCTGGATGGTCCCACTCTCTATTATTATTATTTTCAAATCTTCATTGTTGAGAGTATTACAGATGTTCCCCTTTATCCCCCAATTGCCCCCTCCATCTGGTTCCTGTTGTTTTCACCAGATAGGGGAAGTTTTCTGCTACTACTTCTTCAAATAGGTTTTCAATATCTTGCTCTCTCTCTTCTCCTTCTGGGACCTCCATAATGTGATTGTTGGTTTGCTTGAAGTTGTCCCAGAGATTCCTTATACTATCTTCATATGTTTGTATTCTTTTTTCTTTTTGCTCTTCTGAATGGGTGTTTTTTGCTTCCTCATATCCCAAATTGCTGATTTGATTCCTGGAATCCTCTACTCTACTGTTGATTCCCTGTAAATTACTCTTTATTTCAGTTAGTGTATGCTTAATTTCTGACTGGCCCTTTTTGATGTCTTTGACGTTCTCACTAAGATCCTTGAAATTTTCACTAAGTCCCTTAAAGCTGTCATTAAGATCCTTGAGCATCCTTATAAACATTGTTTGAACTCTATCTAGTAGTTTTCTTTCATTTCATTTAGTTCTTTTTCTGGATATTTTCATTTGTGACATGTTTCTTAATCTCAGCAGTTTGGTTGCTTCCCTGTGTTTGCTTCTATGTACTAGGTAGAGCTGCTATGTGCCCTGGAATTGGTAGAGTGGCTTGTGTAGTAGGTGTGCTGTAGGGCCCAGTGACGCAGCCTCCCCAGTCACCTGAGCTGGGCACTCTAGGTACACCCCTGTGTGGGGTGTGTGCACTGTCTCATTGTACTTGAGCCTTGATTGCTGTTGGCATCACTGGAAGGAATTGACCTCCAGGCCAATTGGCTGTGAGGACCAGTTGTTATTACAGCAGAAGAGCTTCTGTGTAGAAGACACCCCTATGAAGCAGGACTTGCTTCAGTGAGCCTTTGGTGCTCACTGAGTCTGCCCCTTGAGTGTGTTGTTTGTGGATGTGAGGAGTTGTAATTTGGTGTGGTCTGAAGCTGTTCACCGGGTGCACTGGCTCTGGGGCCTCCTGGGAGGTGCAAAGTCAGCCACTGCCTGTGGCCTGTCTGGGGCCACCTGTCAGGAGCTACAGAGTGATCTGCAGATGGCTGCTACTAGTGTTGGGCTTAGAAGTGCCCAGGAGAGGCCAAACTGTGAAACAAGACAGACTGCTTCTAGTTCTGGGCTCCCAGGGGCCTCTAATTGAGAGGAATGGGGCATGCTGACACCAGCTGCTGCTTGTTTGAGAGATTTTAGGAAAGTCTTAAGCTTGAGCTAGGACAGGCCATTCATATGGAAAAGCCATTGCAGACAGCTTGGGTAGAGTTGCAAATTGGGTGGGGCGGGGTCTCAGGGAATCATCAGGGTGGAGCAAACAGTGGGAGCTGGTTTGATGGAGAAGCAGATATGGCACCTTCCAGTCATCTCTGCACTGTGGAAAGTCTCAGCATAGGAACAATGATTGCTGTGAGCACCCCTGTCTGGGAGAAAGCCAACTCCAAGTTCTTGTCCTGAGTTCTTGCCAGACAATCCAGTTCCTTCTTGTATGTCCCTGGACACTATCCCCTCCCCCACCTTCCCCAAGCCATTGCTCCAGCATTGGAGCTCAGAGGGAGTGAGTTTGAGTAACACATGCTGGCCTTTTAAGAGGAACTGCCTGGGTCTCCAGCAGCCTCAGTGTCACCCAGCCACAATCCCTACTGGTTTTTTATTTTTTTTAATGAAATCTTTATTGTTTGGACTATTACAGTTGTTCCTCTATTTTCCCCCCATAGCTCCCCTCCAGCCGGTTCCCACCCCACCCTCTGCCATTACCCGCCCCCCCCCCCGCACTGTCCTCATCCATAGGTGTACAATTTTTGTCCAGTCTCTTCCCACACCCCCCACACCCCTTCCCCCCCCCTAGAATAGTCAGTCCACTCCCTTTCTATGTCCCTGATTCTATTATATTCTCCAGCTTATTCTTTTTTTTAATTAAATTTTTATTGTTCAGATTATTACAGTTGTTCCTCTTTTTCCCCAATAGCTTCCCTCCACCCATCCCCCCCCCGCCCTCATCCCCCCCCCTCCACTGTTCTCATCCATAGGTGCACGATTTTTGTTCAGTCTCTTCCCGCATACCCCACACCCCTTTCCCCCCCAGGAATAGTCAGTCCACTCCCTTTCTATGCCCCTGATTCTATTATAATCACCAGTTTATTCTGTTCATCAGATTATTTATTCTAGTCTGCTGTTGGAACTCTGTATAATATTCTTTATTTCAGTCAGTATATGCTTAATTTCTAGTTGGTCCTTTTTCATATCCTTGAGCGTCTCACTAGATTTCTTGAGGGTCTCACTAAATTTATTGGTAGTTTCTAGAAAATTCTTGAAAAACCTTATAAGTGTGGTTTTGAACTCTATATCCTGTAGTTTGCTTTCCTCCATTTATGTCATTTGTGACCTGTTTCTTTGTCTCCTCATTTTTTATGCTTCCCTGTGTTGATAGAGTGGCTTTCTGTGCTAGGTATCCTACAGGACTCAGTGGCTCAGCCTCCCCAATTACCTGAGGTGGACACTCTTGGTGTACCCCTTTGTGGGCTGTGTGCACAGTCTTGTTGTAGTTAAGCCTTGATTGTAGTTGGTATCACTGGGAGGAATTGACCTCCAGGCCAATTGGCTGTGAGAATCAGCTGTGTCTACAGTGGGAGAACTTCTGTGCTGGAGAAACCCTTCTGGGGCAAGACTTGCTTCAGTGGGGCTTTGGTGCTCACTGAGTCTGCACCCTGAGTGTGTCCCTTATGGATGTGAGGAGTTGTAATCTGGATGGTCCCACTCTGACCACTGGGTACACTGGCTCTTGGATCTCTAAGGAGGTGCTAATTTAGCCTCTGCCTGAGGCTACCCAGCAGGAGCTATGGAGAGATCTGCAGATTCCTCTTCTTTGTTTGGGGTTTGGAGGTGCCCAGATGAGGCCCAGCTGTGAAGCAATGCAAGCTGCTGTGGGGCATTGGGCCTTCTTTTGGAAGTTCTGGGTCTCTCTGACCCAGCTGCAGTTTGTTAGGTAATTTTCAGATTGCAAAGGGCCAGGCCTTTCATATGCAAAAGCCTCTGGGCATGGCTTGGGTGGGGCGGGGCCTCAGGGGATCAACAGGGCAGCGCAAGCAGCTATGGCTGCTCCTCAGTCCTACCCTAAGAGGCCCCGGGTCTCAGTTCCTGGTAATTGCTGCAAGCACCTCTGAGAGAAAGCTGCTCTCGAGTTCTGACCGATGCCAGACAGTCCAGTTTCTCCCCGTATGAGTCTGGGTCCCCAGAGATTTCCCGAAACTGGAGATCAGAGCAGTCAGGAGCTTGAGACTCCCTCCTGATTGAAAAAGACAACCGCGTACTCAGTTACCAGCCCTTTCCACGTGCGCCTCCATACCCCTGCACTTTACTTCCACACCTCCTCTGAGTCTCAGTGTGCTTTTCTCTTTCCTTCTAGTTGTAGAATTTCCACTCAGCCAGCCTTCCTGTGGTTCTGGATGATGTCTGTTTTGTCTTTTAGTTGTATTTTTTAAGTGGTTGTGTGAGGCAGCAATTTCTGGTCTTTACCTATGCCGCCATCTTGGTTTCTCTCCCCTACTGGTTTTTTTTTTTTTTAAATATATTTTATTGATTTTTTACAGAGAGGAAGAGAGAGAGATAGAGAGTTAGAAACATCGATGAGAGAGAAACATCGATCAGCTGCCTCCTGCACATCCCCCACTGGGGAAGTGCCCACAACCCAGGTACATGCCCTTGACCAGAATCGAACCCGGGACCTTTCAGTCCACAGGCCGACGCTCTATCCACTGAGCCAAACCGGTTTTGGCTCCCCTACTGGTTTTTATAGCCTAAAGTTACTGGGACTTCTCTTCCCAGCTCTGGAACCCTGAGCTGGGGGTCTGGTATGGGGCTGGGACCCTTTGCTCTACACAGGACGCCTCCATAGCCAAGATATCCCTCCCAATTAAAAACAAGCCACATATGTGTGTCAGACCAGCCCATTCTTTTTTTTTTTTTAAACATATTTTATTGATTTTTTACAGAGAGGAAGGGAGAGAGATAGAGAGTTAGAAACATCGATGAGAGAGAAACATCAATCAGCTGCCTCCTGCACATCTCCTACAGGGGATGTGCCTGCAACCCAGGTACATGCCCTTGACCGGAATCGAACCTGGGACCCTTCAGTCCGCAAGCCGACGCTCTATCCACTGAGCCAAACCGGTTTCGGCCAGACCAGCCCATTCTGTGTCTCTGCCCCTCCTACCAGTCTCAATGTGCTTTTTTCTTTACTTCTCTAGTTGTAGGACTTCCATTCAGCCAGATTTCAGGCGGTTCTGAATGATGGTTGCTCTGTATTTTAGTTGTAATTTTGATGTGGTTGTGGGAGGTAGTGAGTACAGGTGTTTACCTGTGCCACCATCTTGGTTCTCTTGCACCTTGTTTTATACATTACAATCAAAAGAGTAGATGTAAGTGGGTGACATGAAATTCACTGGTGATAGGTTAGGGAGGCGGGAGAAAGCAAAGTGGGGAAACCTCTGGGATTGGATGAAAAGTAAAATGACAGACACATACTTCTTTCACTTAGGTGGCTGCAGCGTAGTTAACAGTTAACAATTCATAACAATGAGGGGATTTGTGGTCTCTGCACAGCGTGGCCGTGCTTTTGACAGTGGGGAAGGACACGCACCAGGAACAGAGCCCTGGCTGTCTAACCATGTTCACCTACTAACTACAGATGAGAATCTCCTTACAGACCCCGGGGCACTGGAGGGTGAAACAGGCTGTAGAAAGATCAGATGCCTCGGTGGGTCCATGACTCAGAAAAGAAATACATTTTGACAGCAGACCAAGGACCGGACACGCTCTGACTTGGTGGCTGGGCCTGGACCCTGGCCCTCTGGGGGTTCACCTCAGGAACGCTGGCCATTGTCCAGCCCCAGGCACAGGCTGAGCTGTTCGTAACATCATAGAAGATTAGCCGCCTTGTTATCCGGCTCTGAGCTCCTGAAGGCCGGACTGCAGAGCCTCCCCTCCCCTTTCCCTGTTACACTGCAGCTCGCAGCTGCACGTAGCTGTCTTCTCCCTCGTGTGTATAACCAGCTGACTGTGAGGGGTCAGAGCAGAATTTCCAGGGTGACTACTGCTCTCCCACGCTGCCGGCAGTATTGGAGTAAACGCTCATATACGATCCAGCCCTCTCTCTGCTGAATTGGCTCAGGTAGTGACAGGCCTAGGACCCATTGTGTCCGGTTTCACTTTGAGAGGTCTGGAAAAAGAAAAATTACTTTAACATTTAAAAAAGATATATTTTAATTGATTTTAGGGAGGAAGGGAGAGGGAAAGAGAGCTAGAAACATCAATGATAAGAGAGAATCATTGTACATCCTGTACACTCCCTACTGGGGATGAAGCCCACAACCTAGGCATGTGCCCTGACCGGGAAGCGAACCCTGACCTCCTGGTTCATAGGCCGATGCTCAACCACTGGGCCACGCCAGAGGGCTACTTTGACATTTTAACGATATGTTATTGTAGATGCAAAAAGACAACAGGCTCAGTTAAGGTAAAGATTGAGCTTGGTCAGGGAGGATACCGGCCTATGATATGACTACCCACCATACACTTCTTTTTAGTTAAAAAGGTTTTAATTTCAGACCCTCCTTTGTGGTCTCTGAGTTTGCTAGGTCGCCACGCAGGCTTCCCCGAGCTTGTCAGGTCAGCATATGGCTCCTTTCTGTCCATATTAGTGGAAAGTTCCCTCCCCCCACCCCTTCATACAAGCCTCTTTTGAACTCTTCATAACTTTTGTTCTAAGCATGTTTTACAGACTTGGGAAAAATACTGATAAGATACCTCCTAGGACATCTGCTGGACTGTCTCCTGGAAAGCAAACAAACTGTAACTTTTCAAGACAACCCCTGCTATCTGCTCAACTTCAACATAATCCCCCACCCCCCCACCTTCCTTGTTGCTTAGCAACTGCAATTGCTTGTTCTTTATTTTTTATTTTTTAAAAAAAAGATTTTTTCATAGATTTCAGAGAGGGAGAGAGAGATAGAAACATCAATGATGATAGAGAATAATTGATTGCCTCCTGCACACTCCCTACTGGGGATGGAGCCCACAACTTGGGCATGTGCCCTGGGCGGGAATTGAACCATGACCTCTTGGTTCATAGGTTGATGCTCAACCACTGAGCCACACCAGCCAGACCAATTGCTTGCTCTTTAAAAGCAGAAGCACCCTAGCTGGTTTAGCCCAGTGGATAGAGCATCGGCCTGCGGACTGAAGGGTCCTGGGTTCGATTCCAGTCACACCTGGGTTGTGGGCTCAATTCCCAGTAGGGGGCGGGCAGGAGGCAGCCAATCAATGATTCTTTCTCATCATTGATGTTTCTATCTCTCTCCCCCTCTCCTTTCCTCTCTGAAGTCAATACAAAAATATTTAAAAGCAGAAGCCACTCTTTGTTCCCTGCCCTGTAGTGACTAGCATCACTGGGCAAACCCTAACAATTACCATTTGTGTGTAAAGTTCCCCCCACGTCCCGCCTGGTTCAGGGCTCAGGATCTGGAAGAGGGCCGCACGCAAATGAAAGAGAAGAGACAAGAGATAATTTGGAAATACTGGGGGGCCAGGCGGGCAAGTCCAACTCGAGGGGAAGGACTTCCACTGGTGCTCAGGCCTCGCCAACCTTTTATTGGTTTGGGATCCACCCATGGCCCTTAGGCAGGCAATTTCCAGTAACAGGCAGACTAGCCCACCAGCAGGGATTTACATAATAGTAAATGGGGAAGTTGCTTCAGCTGCCATCGTCTGGACCAGGGGTCCTCAAACACGGCCCGGCCCGCCGGCCACATGCGGCCCGCTGGAAACATTTATTCGGCCCGCCCGGTGTTTTTGCCTCCTCTGTGTGCATAGGAATTTGTTCATAGTTTTTTTTTAAACTATAGTCCGGCCCTCCAACGGTCTGAGGGACAGTGAACTGGCCCCCTGTTTAATAAGTTTGAGGACCCCTGGTCTGGACTAACAGTGGGTGCACAGCTCTGACCTTTGCCAGGGCTTCGAGGGTCACCAGCCTTCCAGGTTCCTTGTCCACACCCCTCTAGTAGAGAAGACAATAGGCAGCTTCCCACACATTGGGGTGTGGCATTCAGCTGGTGGTGACAGAAATCTGAAAATACCACACACACAACGAGGGGCTGAGTCTGCTGCATTTGAAACAAATCGCAAGCCGTGGCTGAGTGGCTCGGTTGATGACGTATCATCCCGGACACCAAAAGGCTGTGGGTTCGATTCTGGTCAGGGCACATACCTAGGCTGTGGGTTTGATCCACAGTTGGGGAGCATATGGGAGGCAACCAATTGATGTTTCTCTCTCTCTCTCTCTCTCTCTCTCTCTCTCTCTCTCTCTCTCTTTCTCTCTTCCTATCTCTCTAATAATCAATGAACATATTGTTGGGCCTCAGTTCCCCTGCAAGGGACTGGACCTCTGTGGACACCGGGCACTGGGTGAAGACGAGTAGCCCCGGCATAGAGGAGAGACTTTATTTTTTCTTTTTTTAGTTTTCTTTTTATTTCAAGAAACACAATTTTAAGTATAATAATGTTACATGCAATAAACATTAATATTTCAAGAATAAAAGGATTTTAAATATAATAATATTACCAAAACTGTACTAACATAGGATGATATCACAAAAGTTGTAGGAAATATTAAAAATCTGTGAATAACAAGATTACTTCTATTATATTCTAGAACAGTGGTTCTCAACCTTCTGGCCCTTTAAATACAGTTCCTCATGTTGTGACTCAACCATAAAGCTATTTTCGTTGCTACTTCATAACTGTAATGTTGCTACTGTTATGAATCGTAATGTAAATATCTGATATGCAGGATGGTCTTAGGCGACCCCTGTGAAAGGGTCTTTCGACCGCCAAAGGGGTCGCGACCCACAGGTTGAGAACCGCTGTTCTAGAATATTTTTCCCCCTCTGGCTCTATTTTTGTTCATCAGTTTATGTTGTTCATTATATTCCACAACTGAGTGAGATCATATGATATTTATCTTTCTCTGACTTGCTTATTTCACTTAGCATGATGCTTTTAAAGTCTATTTTGTCGGATATGAGTATTGCTACTCCAGCTTTTTTTCTTTTTCATTTGCATGGAAAATTTTCCTCCCATTTCTTTACTCTCTTCCTGTGTGTGTCTTTTGTTTTGAGGTGGATCTCTTGTAGACAGCATATAGTTGGGTCATGTTTTTGTAACCGTTGAGCTACCCTACACCTTTTAATCCATTTACATTTAGGGTTATTATTGAGAAGTATTTATAGCCATTTTAATTCTGTATGGCTTCTTCTCAGCAATCCCTTTAGCATTTCTTGTAATGCTGGCTTGGTGGTGATGAACTTCTTTAGCCTTTTTTTTTGTCTGGGGAGCTCTTAATTGACCGTCTATTTTGAATGATAGCCGTGCTGGCTATGGTAATCTTGGTCTCAGATCCTTGCTTTCCATTACCTTGAGTACTTCATGCCATTCCCTTCTGGCCTGCAGAGTTTCTGTTGAGAAATCAGGTGTCAGCCTTATGGGAACGCCTTTGTAGGTAACAGTTTTCTTTTCTCTTGCTGCCTTTAGAGGAGAGACTTTATGGCAGACCAAGTGGCCATTGCAGACACAGCAGCCCCACAAAGCAGTCCTTGCTCACACGGTGGCAAACAGGAGCCGTCAGACAAAGCAGTTCTTCAAAGTAGCCCCACAGGCAGCCGCCCCCGCTGGTCAGCAGCACATTTTATACCAACTCAGACAACAGGGGCTTCTTGCCAAGCAGGGACGTCAGCATCTGGGTTCTAGAAAGGCGCCCGCGCAATGCGCACAGTAAGGCTGCTGAGTCACCGCCTTTGCACATGTTCAAGGCACGTCCGGCGTAGTCTGGTCAGGCTCCCAGACATATACTCGGGTGGGGATTAAAAAAATAAAAAATATTAAAAAACAATAAAAAACTCCAGGTGAGAACAGAGCGTCTAACAGCCTGGCAGGAGCCTGACTCTCCGGGGGCCAGGACCCCATTTATGTATTTGTCTCCTCCTTGCAGTCGCTCAGCTCTGCGCACGAGGTATCTATCAGCCTCCCCACGGCTAGGCTCAGACGGCCGGCTGCTGCCGGTGTTGATCCTGGAATCCCCAGCATGGAAAACGGCGCGTTTGCTGAGTGAGTGAACAGAAGCTCTTAGGGCGACTGCTGGGCCGCAGAGCGCCCTGTTCGTGACTCAGGCAGGAAGAAGTGGGAGACAAAGGGCAAAAGGGCACTGAACCAAGTTTTCCTCCCCTGCCCGGCCCTTCTGGGATATTTATTTTGAGCTGTTTATTAAGAAACAAGAATCAGAAAGAACCTTTAACCACCCCCCACCCCCCTTTCCTGCCCAAGAGATTCACACAGAGAAACCTGCTTCAGGAAGGAGGCCTTGGGTGCTGCCTCAGCCCCATCTGCATTAAGTGTGGTAAACAAGAGCCTCCGCGGGGCCTGCCAGCTGGGTACCCATGTCCGTGCCCAGGGTGCCCACTCTCCCTCAACCACCTGTAAGTCACCATTCTCACTTCTGAAATCTAATAACCTCCCTTTCTCCTTTGTCCAAAAATGTCTTATATACCCAACGTTGCCTCGCTATCTTTGAGATTTTCATGCCTATGTGAATTCCCCATGCGCACGAATTAAAACTTTGATTTTTCTCCTATTAATCTGTCTATTAATTTGATTATTGGCCCAGCCAAAAGAACTTAGAAGGTAGAACTGGCAGGCAGTTAGACAGATAAGGGCAGAGCAAAGATGCTGGGCCAGGCACAGGTCACCGGGCGGAAAGCCCAGGTGCCTAGCGATGGACAGTCAGTTGTGGGGGGACCTCGCCCCAGGGTGACCTCCTCCCCTAGCATACGCTGGTCCTGCGGTGTGGACCCCTGACCTTTCCTCCCCAGAGATGACATCGAGGCCTCAGTTGTATTTCAGCTTGAGTCCCAGAAAAGCAGCAAAACCAGACAAGTGACCCCACAGCTGACATCAGGACCAGCTGCACTGGGTACTGACCTGCCCTGGTGCTGACCAATCAGTGGAGACCTAGACCCTGAAAGGACACCCCTGGAAAGTGCTGAATATTCGATTGAGCTCTTCCCCGGGACCTCCCCAACACCTCCCCCCTCACAGGCCTTAGGGCAGAGGGCCCAGGGTGCTCTCCCTCCAGGACAAGCCCTGCCTTTCCCTTCTCTTCCCTTCCTCCTCCTCCCCCAGGTGAGTCACCATTAGCTTCCTCCCTCCCAAGCTCCAAGGGCCCTTCCTTTGCCTCTAGAACTTGTTTCCTAAGCCCATTTCTTCTACAAATTACTTCTCCCACCTCTGGGATTTTGTAAATAATTGTTCTCTTATCGTTGGCGTCGTGGCTGTGAATTCTTTCCTAGCCAGAACTCAAGTACTGAGGTTGCTGAACCCAGGTGGGTCTGACCCCTGGGTCTCACCTGGTGCCGTTCCCTGCGCAGGCGACAGAAGGAAAGTGTTGGTATTATTTTGGCGCCCACAGTTGGGCGATCCAGCTGAGAATCACTGGCCGAGACCCTGCTGGCCCCTGGGCTGCTGCAGTGGGCGGTCACGGCATCTGACCACAGCCTGCACAGGAGATAAGCATTCGCCCTGTCAGCCTCTCTGAGCTCTTATCTGAGGGCTTCAGTGGAAGTTAGAATGGGGATGAGGCAGAAAGAAAGAGGTCAGGGGAACATTCCGACGAGGGGAAAGAGGAAGTGGGGGCATCACAGGACCATAAGCCACAGCTCTCCCCCCTGAGCCCCCGCCTCCGTGCACGATCAAAGGGAATGCCTGGGGATGAAAGGGGCCACATGTTAACCCGACAAGCTCAGGGGAGCCCTGCATGATGGTCCTTACAAACTCAGAGACCAAGAGTAACCACATAGGATGGCCTGGAATTGAAACTTTCTAACTCAAAGTGAGTTAAGGCGGAGAGTCATGTCCTAGGCTGGTGTCTTCCTTGACAAAGGCCCAGCTTTACCGTCACTGAGCCTGTCTATTGCCTTTTTGCATCTATGATCATATACTTTTGAAATATCAGGTTAATTTCCTTTTTTTCCAAACCCATCAGGGCACAACCAATGCACCAGGTGAAGACCACAAATTCTTTCATCGTCATTGTTATCATGTAAATTGTTGACTGTTAACTATCCTGCACTCACCTCGTAAAAGAAGCGTGTGTCCATCATTTTACTCTTCATCCAATCCCAGAGGTTTCCCCGCTTGCCTTTCTCCCGCCTCCCTAACCTATCACCAATGGATTTCATGCCACCCGCTTACATCTTCCCCTTTGATTCTAATGTATAAAATAAGATGCAAAACTGCCGTTCTCGGGAGCATTTTCTCAATCCCTTGAGATTTTGCTTCCCAGCAATTGTCATCAGTTTTACTCAAATAAACTCATAAAAATTCTCTATGGGTTAGAACGTTTCTTTTTCTTTTTCGAATGTATTTTTATTGATTTCAGAGAGGAAGGAAGAGGGAGAGAGAGATAGAAATATCCATGATGAGAGAAAATCATGGATCAGCTGCCTCCTGCAAGTCCCCCACTGGGGATTGAGCCCACAACCCAAGCATGAGCCCTTGACCGGAATCGAACCTGGGACCTTTTAGTTCACAGGCCGATGCTCTACCCACTGAGCCAAACTGGCTAGGGCTAGAATGTTTCTTTAATTGAAATCCCTGTGGTGGTCACAGAAGTTAAGAGGAACTAGCTGAATCCAGATCAGTCCAGGACGGAGGAAAAACTGACCAGAGAGCAACCCCACAGCTCCTTATACCATCATGACCGTGCACACTGACACCACAAGTACACGGGGCCAAGGAAGACAAACACCACCACATTGCCAAGATGGGTCACGTTAGCAAAACTGGAAACTAAAATCCCAAGAACTGCCTGGCCATGTGTGTAACTCATGAGTTGGCCTGCCTCCACGTGGACATGAACTGTCGCTTCTTATACAGCGGCAGTGTCCTGGCCTCTCTCTTTCTCTCTACCTGAATAAAACTTTCTTTTCTTCTCACTCGGACTCATCCTTGAATTCTTTCCTGTGCAAGGCAAGAGCCTGGAGGTCGCCTAGCAGAGGTAAGGTCCTGGGCTGGGCTGGGGCCCGGACATGGGACTCGTCCAGTGGCCCTGAGAATCTTTTTCTCTTTTCTAAATTTAGATTGCAGGAGAAAATATTTGTAAGCTAGTTTCTTGGGCAAACGTGACTCTGGGAAAGACTGGTGTTGAGTCTCTTGTTTTCTATTGATCCGTTCCTTCCAGAGGTGGTCGTTATCTCTGCCCGCTGGAGGGCTTTGCATCTAGCGGGCAGCCAAATAGGCGGTGGGTCCAAGCTTTGGGACCTTCAGATATTTGTAGATATTGTAAAAAATATCAAGACATTGGAAGTACAATTGCCCTGCACTTGAAATAAAAATGGGTACACAGAAACAGAACTAGTTTTAGCTGTATTTGGGTCTTACAGATGCTATTACAAACACCATGTTAATTAACAAGAAAAAAAAAAGGCAAAATGGGCCCTAGCTGGTTTGGCTCAGTAGATAGAGTGTTAGCCTGTGGACGGAAGGGTCCCAGGTTTGATTCTGGTCAAGGGCACATGCCTGGGTTTTGGGCTGTATTCCCAGTAAGGGGCATACAGGAGGTAGCCAATCAATGATTCTCTCTCATCATTGATGTTTCTATCTCTCTCTCCCTCTCCCTTCCTCTCTGAAATCAATAAAAATGTATTAAAACATATCTATCTCTATATATAAGCCTACGCGACCGACTGACTGACTGACCAGTTGCTATGACATGAACTGACCAGCAGGGACAGACGCTCAATGCAGGAGTTGCCCCTGGTGGTCAGTGCGCTCCCACAGCCAACCTCCCATAGTCCCTCCTCCCAGCCAGCCGGCCCAGATCTGCCCGATCGCGACTGGGCAAGAAGGCCCCAATAGGCCCCGATCACTGGCCAGATCAAGTGACCCCACTCGTGCACAAATTTGTGCACTGGGCCTCTAGTCCTATCTAATAAAAGAGAAACATGATAATTAGCCGTACATCCGCTACCCTTCCCATTGGCTAATCAGGGCGATAGGCAAATTAACGGCCAGCCAAGATGGCGGCCAGCAGCCAGGCAGCTGGAAGCGAACATGAGGCTTGCTTGCTTCAGTGATGGAGGACTCCAATGTTCCTCGCCTGCTGCTGCCGGCCTCTGAGCTTGCAGTTTGAAACATTGTTACACATATAGAAGCTAAACAAAACCCCAGAAACCTGCTTTCAGCCAGCCGGAATCTCAGAGCTGGAGTTGAAACAGTGTTTCGATTATAGAACCCAAACAAACCAGATACCTGCTTTCAGCAGCGGAGGCCTAAGAGCTGGAGCCAAGCCTCAGAGCTAAAGCTGGCCCAGAATAAAAAAAAAAAAAAAAAAAAAAAAGGAGCGGTGGGGAGCTGCAGTCACCCACCAGCCTGAAAACAGACCTCAACCCCTCACCCAGACTGGCCAGGCACCCCAGTGGGAACCCCTACCCTGAAGGGTGTGTGACCAGCTGCAAACAGCCATCATTCCCTCATCCAGGCTGGCCAGGCACCCCAGTGTCCTGATCCAGGACACCCTTCAGGGCAAACCAGCCGGCCCCCACCCGTGCACCAGGCCTCTATCCTATATAGTAAAAGGGTAATATGCCTCCCAGCACCGGGATCAGTGGAGCCATGAGGCCTCCCAGCACCAGGATCAGCGTGACAGGGGGCAGCGCCCAAACCCCCTGATCGCCCTGCGGCTCTGTGTGTGACAGGGGGCGGGGCCACAGCCTCCCGATCCGCCCTGCTCTGTTCGTGACAGGGGAAGGCGCCCCAACCCCCTGATCAGCCCTGCTCTGTGCCTGATAGGGGGGAGCTCCCCAACCCCCTGATCGCCCTGCGGCTCTGTATGTGACAGGGTGCAGCGCCCCAACCCCCTGATCGGCCCTGCTCTGTGTGTGACAGGGTGCGGCGCCCCAACCCCCCCCCCCCCCCCCGCCCTCCACGGGCCCTGCTCTGTGTGTGACGGGGTAGAGCCATAACCTCCCCATTGGTCCTGCCCTCAGTGTGACAGTGGTGGCACCCCAACCCCCTGATCGGCCCTGCTCTGTGGGTGATAGAGGGCGACGCCTCAACTGCCCCCCACGGGCCCTGCTCTGTGTGTGATGAGGTAGAGCCATAACCTCCCCACCGGCCCTGCCCTGAGTGTGACAGGGTGCGGCGACCAAACCCCCTGATCCACCCTGCTCTGTGTGTGACAGGGGGCGGTGCCCCAACTCCCCCATCGGCCCTACTCTGTGAGTGACAGCGGGGAGCTCCTCAACCCCCTGATCAGCCCTGCTCTGTGTGTGACAGGGTATGGAGCTCCAACCCCCCTGATGGGCCCTGCTCTGTGAGTGACAGGGGGCAGCGCCAAAACCTCCTGATTGGCCCTGCTCTGTGCATGACAGGGGGTGGCGCCGGAACCTCCCCATTGACCCTGCCTTAAGTGTGACAGGGGGCAGTGCCCCAACCCCCCAATCGGCCCTACCCTGAGCATTACTGGAGGTGGCATCGCAACCTCCTGATCCGCCCTGCTCTGTGCATGACAGGGGGCGGTGCCCCAACTCCCCAGTCGGCCCTGCTCTGAGCCCGACCAGGGGCTGCACCTAGGGATTGGGCCTGCCCTCTGCCACCCAGGAGCAGGCCTAAGCCAGCAGGTCGTTATCTCCCGAGGGGTCCCAGACTGCGAGAGGGCACAGGCCGGGCTGAGGGACCCCCCCCTTCCCCCTGAGTGCACAAATTTTTGTGCACCCGGCCTCTAGTATATATATAGAAAGGCAAAATGGAAAATCAAGAGATTTCCCAAAAAGATGACAATTTTTTTAAATTGTTTTATTGCTTAAAGTATTACAAAGAGTATTATATATGTCTCCTTTTATTTTTCTCTCCCCTTGACCCTCCCCTAGCCTCCCATGCCCCCCTCCCCCAGTGTCTTGTGTCCATTGGTTATGCTTATATGCATGCATACAAGTCCTTTGGTTGATCTCTTACCCCCCCGCCTCCCACCCCCAACCCTCCCCAGCCTTCCCGCTGTCGTTTGACAGTCTGTTCGATGTTGCTCTGCCTCTGTATCTATTTTTGCGCATCAGTTTATAATGGTCTTAATTATCCATAAATGAGTGAGATCATGTGGTATTTTTCTTTCATTGACTGGCTTATTTCACTTAGCATAATGCTCTCTAGTTCCATCCATGCTGTCGCAAATGGTAAGAGTTCCTTCTTTTTTACAGCAGCATAGTATTCCATCATGTAGATGTACCACGGTGCCAGAAGCACTGTATATGTTTCAAGGGACCTGGTGTATATGGCATACTGTTCTTAATATGTTTGCTCCCCTTAGCGCTATGTGTTTTAACCAAGGTCACCTCTCTGAGAAAGGTTGTTTCCCCAGGTAGGGATTTTTCCCTGAAGTTAGGGAGGGGATAAAACCCCTTAACTAAGTGCCAGGCGGGTAGTTAATCACTTTAACTACGAACAATCACACTTAAGCTACATAATCTTTACTCCCTAGAATGGAGATAAGAAACGCCCTAACCTTTGGAATAGAGATTGATAGGATTGGAATCAACTGGTATAAGTACAGAAGTAACAAGACAACAGGACACAGAACCTAGAGACAGAACCTAGCGAGAGAACATGGCAAAAGATCCTGGACAGAACCTGGCTACAGAACTTGGCTGGAGAAACTAGACAGAACCTGGTTGAAGAACCTGGCCACAGAACCTGGCGACTGAACCTGGCTGGAGAACCTGGCTGGAGAACCTAGCGAGAGAACATGGCTCCAGAACCTGGCTGGAGATCCTAGACAGAACTTGGCTGGAGATCCTGGCTAGAGGAACCTGGCTATGATGATCACTCAAAGGCTGCCTCCGTGTCATTCCTTCTTTGCCGACTCCGTCCACACCTTTGGGGACCCCTGGACCTGCTGGGGTTGGACCCCAGCATATGGCACCCGAACAGGGACCCCTAGGTAAGCGCCCCGCACTCGGGACGGATAGGACTCCACTGTAGGAAGAGGGTGGATAGTCTTCGCCGACTCCGTCCACACCTTTGGGAACCCCTGGAACAGGATTCCCCTAGGTAAGCCCCCCCCCCATTGAGAACCCCCACACTCGGGATGGATAGGACTCCACCAGGGTGCTGCAGACCCCCCTATAGAGGATAAATAGGGTAAGAAGGTGGATAGTACAGAACTTAGATTGAGAAGATGTGCCATACTGAGTCCAAAGAAAGAAGACTCTGTATTGATCTTTGGATTAAGAAGATGTGCCATACTGAGTCTAAAGAAAAAAGACTCTGTATTGATCTTTTAACACATATGCTTGCTAGCAGAGGAATTAAGGTTACTCCCAGTCAGACAGAACGTTTTATACAAGAAGTATGTCCATGCTTTTCTGAGGAAGAAAAGGTAAATGTAAAGGCATGGGAGAAGGTAAGCCCAAGGAGCCTTATCCTTAACCCCACTGCAGCCTTTCCACCCCGGGAAAGTGCAGGATTGGCAAGCTCTCCCTGGGGTGATAGATCAGGACTCAGGTAATAGCAGAAAGTGCCAATCGTACTCTTAAAATGGATACAAGAGAGCATTTGGGGTTTTTCTTTTTAATGCCTGCTTTGGATTGAGTAAATGCATTACGTGCGTCACCACAATGGACCCAGAGAAGCTCCTGTCCCATCGTTCCAAAGACTTAGAGTTGCCCCGATGACAGAAAAGCGGAAAAAAGAAGAAAAAGGCTCTGCAAGGGACTGAGGTGCCAACATGGGGTCAGCTGAAGAAGTTAACAACTGAGGCCCAGCAGATGGTAGGAAAGCAAGAAGTGGAAGCTACTCCCTCAGCCAAGTCCAAGGACTCTGAGTGAATCAGCAAAAGACACTTTCATTTAGCAGAAACTCACTTATTTCGTCAAATGGAAAGACTTACTTACAGGAGCCTGGAAGGGACCTGATGTACTTTTAACCTGGGGGAGAGGAGATGCTTGTATATTTCCACAGGATGCAGACTCACCTGTGTGGATTCCAGACCGTCTAATCCGACCTTATGTCACACCACCCTCTGTCTCTGCCTCATCCTCCTTCTCCCCGGTATTATCCATATCGGCCGACCCAGAGGGCACAGCTGAGTCCTCCCCGGACACCGACACCACCATCAAGCACGGCCCTGATGGACCCTTTGATGCAGCCCTTCAACTCACTGATGCTTCGGGAAGCCCGTTGCCAGTGACGCCGCCCACTAGCCAGACCAACAAAGACAATCAAACCAACAACTTGAGGACAGCTGAAATCCCTTGACTGAAGAGCCCGGCAACCTTCTACAGGAACGGGGCTCCTTGTGCACTCCATCCACTATGTTTATAGTTATGCTCGCTATCATTGCTTGTCAGTCTTCTTCCGAGTCTTAAACGGCCCAATCTGAGAGGTGGCCACTGATTTGCATGTGCTATCATTTAAAAAGTAAAAAAGGGGGAATTTGCTGGAAGCCGGTCCATCCTTGCTGCTTGACACAGTCGCTGCAGGAAAGAAATATCTGCACAGCATATGTTTCAAGGGACCTGGCATATATGGCATACTGTTCTTAATATGTTTGCTCCCCTTCTTGGCGCTATGTGTTTTAACCAAGGTCACCTCTCTGAGAAAGGCTGTTTCCCCAGGTAGGGATTTTTCCCTGAAGTTAGGGAGGGGATAAAACCTCTTAACTAAGTGCCAGGCGGGTAGTTAATCACTTTAACTACAAATAATCACATAGTCTTTAGCTACATAATCTTTACTCCCTGGAATGGAGATAAGAAACGCCCTAACCTTTGCAATAGAAATTGACAGGATTAAAAATCAAACTGATATAAATACAGATGTAACAAGACAATAACCACCAGAACTTGGCTGAAGATCCTAACCAGAACTTGGCTGGAGAACCTGGCTAGGCTGCTGATCAACTGAACGCTGTCCCCGTGTCATTCCTTCTTCACTGACTCCGTCCACACCTTTGGGGACCCCTGGACCTGCTGGGGCTGGACCCCAGCACTTCCCTTCTTAAAGCTTCCATGGTGGGGGGGCGTTAACCCCCAGCCCAGGGCTCAGCCCTGGCCAGGTGTTCGCCACCTGCCTTCCCCAGCCTTCCCGCTGCTGTTCTGCTTCCATTCCCTGCCTGAGATGCCTGGGCTCAGCGAGGTGGCTGAGGCCCGTGTGGCCTGGGTGCTGCTGTCACAAAGCAGGAACACCTCCACCAGAAGGCCTTGGACCATCCTCCACTCTATCCAGGACCCGTGGGTGCCTCCCCACCAATGGCCACCATTGCCCTCCTCCTGTGTCTGGGAGGGGCTCCCCGCTCTGCACTGCCTGCACCCCGTCCCTTGCCGGGTGCACCTGCTCTGCTCCCCCATGGTCACCACCCCCTTCTGCGTGCAGTTTCCTTCCCTTTTCCATTCCTGCGCTTATTGTATCCTATCTTACCCCAGGCCTTGCAGCTGCCTGAGCAGAGGGTGAGGATGCAGTCTGCTGATCCAGTCGTGACGTGATGCTGTAATGGACAAATTTGCATATTCCTTTATTATTAGATTAGATTAAAAAGAGTTAAGAATTCTAATTAAGATAAAAATACTGTATATGTTTTTGGTACTAGGTGGTATAAAGTATGGAGATACATTTTTAAGGGATTTAAAACAATGTGGTCATATGACCCAGAAATCCCTCTTCTGGGTATCTACCTGAGAAACTTGAAAACATGTGTTGGTAAAGATATATGCACCTGTGTTCACGGCGGCCAAGACATGGAGACAGCCAAAGTGCCCTGCGACAGAGGCCTGGATAAAAAACATATGGTACATGTACACAATGGAATACTACTCAGCCATAAGAAAGGATGAAATACTGCCATTTCTGGGCCATGAGAATATTATGCTGAGCAAAAAAGCTAAGAACTATATGATTTCTGCTCATATGTGGGATATAAAACAGAAACTCATAGACACAGACAACAGTATGATGGTTACCAGAGGGAAGGGGTAGGGATGTGTTGAGGGGCCAAATATTTGGTGACGGAAGATGACTTGACTTTGAGTGGTAGACACACTATTTTGTATTGTAGAAGTACACTTGAAACCTATATGATCCTATTAACCAATGTCACCCTAATAAATTTAATAAAATAAAAAAGAAAAGAAAAGGGATTCTCCTGGGGTAGAATCTGCTCCAGCATCAGAATTACAAAGCAATGAGGGACATCCCTGGGGCTGAGCTAGTAAAGAAACAAAGGACAGCAGATCCTACAATCCCTGGTGGTTTTTTAAAATATATATATATATATATATATATTATTAATTTTTTACAGAAGGGAAGGGAGAGGCATAGAGAGTTAGAAACATCGATCGGCTGCCTCCTGCATACTCCCCACCGGGGATGTGCCCGCAACCAAGGTACATGCCCTTGACCGGAATCGGACCTGGGACCTTTCAGTCTGAAGGCCGACGCTCTATCCACTGAGCCAAACCGGTTAGGGCTAGGCCTGTAGTTCTTAAATTAATCTTATTTTCAGTACAGGGAGTCCTCACTTAAAATCATTGATAGGTTCTTGGAACTATGGTGAAGGGATAAAAACAGCAACCAGTTTTACTATAGTCTAATGCAGTGGTCGGCAAACTCATTAGTCAACAGAGCCAAATATCAACAGTACAACGATTGAAATTACTTTCTTTTTTTTTTTTTATAAATATATTTTATTGATTTTTTAGAGAGGAAGGGAGAGGGAAAGAGAGTTAGAAACATCGATGAGAGAGAAACATCGATCAGCTGCCTCCTGCACACTCCCTACTGGGGATGTGCCCACAGCCAAGGTACATGCCCTTGACTGGAATCAAACCTGGGACCCTAGAGTCTGCAGGCCGAAGCTCTATCCACTGAGCCAAACTGGTTAGGGCCTTTCTTTTTTTTAAAAAATAAAATCTTTATTGTTCAGATTATTATTGTTGTTCCTCTTTTTTCCCCCCATAGCTCCCCTCCACACGGTTCCCACCCCACCCTCTGCCCTTACACCCTCCCCCGCCACTGTCCTCATCCATACCTGCACGATTTTTGTCCAGTCTCTTCCCGCACCCCCCACACCCTTTCCCCCCCAAGAATAGTCAGTCCACTCCCTTTCTATGCCCCTGATTCTATTATATTCACCAGTTTATTCTGTTCATCAGATTATTTATTCACTTGATTTTTAGATTCACTTGTTGATAGATGTGTATTTGTTGTTCATAATTTATATCTTTACCTTTTTCTTCTTCTTCCTCTTCTTAAAGGATACCTTTCAGCATTTCATATAATACTGGTTTGGTGGTGATGAACTCCTTTAGCTTTTTCTTATCTGTGAAGCTCTTTATCTGACCTTCAATTCTGAATGATAGCTTTGCTGGGTAAAGTAATCTTGGTTGTAGGTTCTTGGTATTCATCACTTTGAATATTTCTTGCCACTCCCTTCTGGCCTGCATAGTTTCTGTTGAGAAATCCGCTGACAGTCATATGGGTACTCCCTTGTAGGTAACTGACTGCTTTTCTCTTACTGCTTTTAAGATTCTCTCTTTGTCTTTTGCTCTTGGCATTTTAATTATGATGTGTCTTGGTGTGGTCCTCTTTGGATTCCTTTTGTTTGGGGTTCTCTGTGCTTCTGGGACTTGTAAGTCTATTTCTTTCGCCAGGTAGGGGAAGTTTTCGGTCATCATTTCTTCCAATAGGTTTTTAATATCTTGCTCTCTTCTTCTGGCACCCCCATAATTCTGATGTTGGTACACTTGAAGTTGTCCCAGAGGCTCCTTACACTATCTTCATATTTTTGGATTCTTTTTTCTTTTTGTTTTTCTGGTTGGGTGTTTTTTGCTTCTTTGTATTTCAAATCTTTGACTTGAGTCTTGCGATCTTCTAGTCTGCTGTTGGAACTCTGTATAATATTCTTTATTTCAGTCAGTGTATGCTTAATATCTAGTTGGTCCTTTTTCATATCCTTGAGCATCTCACTAGATTTCTTGAGGGTTTCACTAAATTTATTGGCAGTTTCTAGAAAATTCTTGAAAAACCTTATAAGTGTGGTTTTGAACTCTATATCCTGTAGTTTGCTTTCCTCCATGTATGTCATTTGTGACCTGTTTCTTTGTCTCCACATTTTTTATGCTTCCCTGTGTTGATAGAGTGGCTTTCTGTGCTAGGTGTCCTATAGGGCCCAGTGGCTCAGCCTCCCCAATTACCCTTTTGTGGGCTTTGTGCACAGTCTTGTTGTAGTTAAGCCTTGATTGTTGTAGGTATCACTGGGAGGAATTGACCTCGAGGCCAATTGGCTGTGAGAATCAGCTGTGTGTGCAGTGGGAGAACTTCTGTGCTGGAGACACCCTTATGGGGCAAGACTTGCTTCAGTGGGGCTTTGGTGCTCACTGAGTCTGCCCCCTGAATGTGTCCTTTATGGATGTGAGGTGTTGTAATCTGGATGGTCCCATTCTGACCACTGGGTACACTGGCTCTTGGATCTCTAAGGAGGTGCTAATTTAGCCTCTGCCTGAGGCTAGCCAGCAGGAGCTATGGAGAGATCTGTTTGGGGTTTGGAGGTGCCCAGATGAGGCCCAGCTGTGAAGCAATGCAAGCTGCTGTGGGGCGTTGGGCCTTCTTTTGGAAGTTCTGGGTCTCTCTGACCCAGCTGCAGTTTGTTAGGTAATTTTCAGATTGCAAAGGACCAGGCCTTTCATATGCAAAAGCCTCTGTGCACAGCTTGGGTGGGGCGGAGCAAACAGCTATGGCTGATCATCAGTCCTACCCTAAGAGGCCCCGTGTCTCAGTGTCCTGGTAATCACGGCAAGCACCTCTGAGAGAAAGCCACTCTTGAGTTCCGACTGATGCTAGACAGTCCAGTTTCTCCCCATATGAGTCTGGGTCCCCAGAGACTCACCTGGAACTGGAGTTCAGAGCAGTCAGGAGCTTGAAACACCCTCCCGATTGAAAAAGACAACCACGTCCTCAGTTACCAGCCCTTTCCACGTGCGCCTCCATACCCCTGCACTTTACTTCCACACCTCCTCTGAGTCTCAGTGTGCTTTTCTCTTTCCTTCTAGTTGTAGAATTTCCACTCAGCCAGCCTTCCTGTGGTTCTGGATGATGTCCATTTTGTCTTTTAGTTGTATTTTTGAAGCGGTTGTGTGAGGCAGCAATTTCTGGTCTTTACCTATGCTGCCATCTTGGTTTCTGCCTGAAATTTCTTTTGAGAGCCAAATTTTTTAAACTTAAACTATATAGGTAGGTACATTGTTATTAACTTAATTAGGGTACTCCTAAGCTGACCTTTGCTAAAAATGTCCTCAAGCTGATTGAGGTACGTTCGCTGAGGTCAACCCCTTCCAACTCTCCCATCCACACTCGTCTTGTAGCCAGTTGTATCCCATGGCCTGCCTGTGCCATGTCTCCCGCCGCCTGCCCGACCAACACTCCCTACTTCTTCTAATGCCACTTCTTCAAAATAGATTCGCCCAGGCTTGAAACCGACTTCTGAACATGGGCCACAAAGTTTTAATCACACTGTATGTGCATGCCTGCACGTGGTATTTTGTGGAAGAGCCACACTCAAGGGGCCAAAAAGCCGCATGTGGCTCATGAGCCGTGGTTTGCCGACCACTGGTCTAATGCATAAAAACAACAGTTAAGTTCTGGGTCTCTCTGACCCAGCTGCACCTGGGTCAGAGAGCATCTCATCAATATTATAATGAAACTAGTGCCCAGTGCATGGAGATTCGTGCACATTAAAAGGAAATTTATTAGAAGGTGGCTGATGGGGTGGGGCTGGGTGAGACAGGCCATACCTACCCTGGAGCCAACCTCTTGTGGTCCCTTCCCAGCATCTGTGGAGTGGGTGGGGTCCCTTCGGCAGGTGGGGTCCCTTGGCCTGGCCTGCAGGGATCGGGCTGAAACCAGCTCTCCGACATCCCCTAAGGGGTCCTGGAGTGCAAGAGGGCACTCTGCAAATTTGCTGTCATACAGGGTGTGGAAGGCAAATGCAAATGTGCAGTAAACCATATTCAGGGCTGACAGTGCCCCAGCAACAACACAACCCACGGCCAAAGGTGGAATTGTGTGGCCCGTGAGGAATCAGGCTCCCTTCTCTCTGGTTTCGGGGTGTGTCACCTGAGAACTGCCACTTCCAAGTTACTGCAGCTCACAGCTTCAGTGTTGAGCGTCTGCCCCCTGTGGTCAGTGTGCATCATAGCGACCGGTCGGATGGTAGGAGAGACACTTAGCATATTAGCCTTTTATATATATAGATTACATAAAAAAAATTTCTGGGCAACCCACTTGGGTTCCCTCCCTGCAGCAGGGAGGTTTTCTGTAATGAAAGTTTGCTTTCATTCATCTCTTTGTCCATGAACTCATTCTTCGATTTTGTGAGACAATGAACTCAGACCCAAACAGAAATTTTGAATATCATCTTTGGAGGCCCCAGAGAGATTTTACGGAATGAATCCATCAAGCTGCAAATGGTTATGGAAATGGAACCCTGAATGACAGCCCCTATCTTCTGTGGTCCCCTAGATCTCCCACTTCCAATGGAGCCCTCAGGACTGTCGCCATCAACAATGCCCCTTACGAGCAGGAAGTATTCAGAGCAGTCTGTCCCTCTTCCCTAAGAGCAGTTAGGGACTCCTAATAGGAGGGGCAGTTAGGGACAGGCTATGAGAGGAATGTAAAGGGAGGGTTGCAGCTGAACCATGAGCAGAAACCAGTTCCTTGCCACACCCTGTCCCATGTAAAATCCAAAGAACAAAGGGCCCTAATCCTAGGCTGAACTCACAGGATGGGAGAAATAGGCTGAAACCCTGAAGTTTAAAATGCATGAATGTTGGTATGGCCAAATTTTTTAAACCAACCAATGGAAAGTTAGCAAGGTACATATTAACCCCTAGACAAAGAAGCTTCCCCGGCAACCTGCTTGGGTCCCCTCCCTGCAGCAGTGAGCTTTTCCATAATGACACTTTGCTTTCCCTAAAAAAAGAAAAGAAAAGAAATTTCTTTGAGGATTAGCTGTTTATCTTTTGGAAATTATAAACTAAAATTATATTATGTCATATTAGAGGTGCACAAGTAATACCTCCTTATCTATACTAATAAAAGCCTAGGTGGTCCTCGCACCTCGCACCCTGTGCACAAGGTGGCCATGCGCACAGTGGAGGTGGGGCCTGGTGGCTGCTCTGCGCAGTGAGGCTTGGGGGTCCGGTGGCTCTGTTTGGCATGGAGGAGGTGGGTCCCGGTGGAGGAGGCAGGTCACGGCAGGGGAGGGCAGGTGTGGGCAATCGGGCGGCAGGAGAGCAGTTAGGCGTCAATCAGGCTGGCAGGGGAGCGGTTAGGGGGTGATCAGGCTGGCAGGCAGAAGTAGTTAGGGGCAATCAGGCAGGCAGGCAGGCAGGCAGGCAGGCAGGAGAATGGTTAGGAGCCAGCTGTCCTGGATTGTGAGAGGGATGTCCAGGACCCCTCGCTCCTTACCACTCGCTTACTCGCTGCTCCTTACTGCTTGGCTCGCTGTTCCTTAGTGCTGCCGTGGAGGCAGGAGAGGCTCCCACCACCGTCACGGGGCAGCTTCTGCATTGAGCGTCTGCCCCCTGGTGGTCAGTGCACATCATAGCAACTGGTCTTTCCGCCGGTTGTTTTGCTGTTCGGTAGATTTGCATAGGGTTTTGTTATATAGGATTTATAATATAATTGAGCCAAACTTATTAAAACTAGATTTATACAATAAATTTAGTCTTAATTTTACTGTATTTAATGAAAATGGGGTGATTTTAGGAAGAAAATTTGTGTTTCAATAGAAATTATAATACACAGTTATGAATATTAGATTCTAGTTAATAGTCTTTAAAGATATTTTTTCACTTGTAAACTGGAGAAAATCCTGAATTTTTCTAGTGTTCTTAAATATTTGGCTGCAACCCTCCAACTAATGTTTTATATTTCTCCCATCCCTTGTGCTGGCAGTCACCCAGGGATGTCAAGAGAGGCCGCAACCCAACCCCGGGGCCCAGGCTCTCCTCACACAAAAAGAAAGAATGCAGGAGATGACAGGCAGGTTTAGCGAAGCACAGTAAGTTTTTTAAAGCTACAGAGCACATTGAGAAATGAGAGGGGGCGACCTCAGAGAATGAGACTTGCCGATGGGGTCTGGGTGGAAGGTTTATCTTAAACTTGTGCAAGGGGTGGGGAAAGGGTGGTTTTCAGCTTTTGACGGTGGTGGGGGGGGGGGGGGAGGAGGGAATGCCAATGTGACTTGTCCTGTCTCCTCTCCAAATAGTTTTTTAGTTTTTCTTTCTTTCTATTTCTTTCTTTCTTTCTTTCTTTCTTTCTTTCTTTCTTTCTTTCTTTCTTTCTTTCTTTCTTTCTTCTCTCTCTCTCTCTCTCTCTCTCTCTCTCTCTCTCTCTCTCTCTCTCTCCCTCCCTTCTTTTCCTCTCAATTATAGGAAACTGGGGAGGGGACACAGGGAAACAAGTGGTCAGTGAAGGTCACCTCTGTGACGTTCTGGCTAAGACAGAAAAGGGGAGGGTAGAGCTCGAGGCTTTGTTCCCCATTCTAACATTTTTTCGGCCTCATTTTGACATGGGATTATCGAGAACCAAAGCTGCATTTTTTCTGAGATTTGCAGTTATAAATTGCAGCTAAAGGACAAGACAAACGTGAGAAATCGCCACAGCAGAGCACACTTAACCACTTCAGTGAGTGGTGCTGAGTCAGCCATCACCAGACACACCCACCTGCCGACAGGAGGGCCTACCAGCGCCACTGCCCGCCTTCCTCCCAGCAAAAGAAGCTGAGCCTCACGTCTAGAAAGCTTCTTCACCGACGGACAGCCTACGGACTCAGACCGGCTCAGAATTTGCTCTGACCATGAACCTGTGTCTTTCATTTGTTTTCATAGACTCACCTTTCATTAAAACCTGACTGCTTCCTTATACAACGCAGGCGCAGGCGTTGCCGTGGAAGCCCAGCTGTATCCCTGCCTCCTGAAAGGAGACCCAACAATTTAACTGAACTGACTTATTCTCAGGACTAAATATTGGATCAACCAAATATGGAGCAACCTACCAACTTAGCTTCTGAAACGTGAAACTTTATTACTTAAAGTTCCGAACGTGGAAGGGAAGGTGTCAGCAGACTGGCTCCCCGGACTGGCTCTGCCTGGCGGGGTCCAGGATCTCCCGGCCTGTGACGTGCACAGGAGAGAATGAAAGAACAAATGGGAGCGAAAAGAAAGCGAGTTTTATTCGGTGGAATGAGGGAGAGCGGCTCGGACGCAGGCTCCTGGGCACAGGACGGAGGTTTGGCCCAGGACGGGCTGGCACAGTGACCCCTCGATGCAGGCCTCACAGGCCCCTGTGGCTGTGAAAGAAGCGAAAGCGACGTCCGTCCGAGTGGACTTGTTCGAACTGGCGAGAGAGCTGCGTGCCTCGGCACTTAGTTACTGGATGTTCCATGTTCCCAGTGTTTGAACTTGATGGTGCCAAGTTCTGGCTCTGCCTTCGGTTGGTAGGGGTTTGTCCTAATATGGTCCCTTCCAGAATTGTCCTGTGTTCATTCTCTTCAACCCCTTCCCTTGTGGTGATGGTATAAGCCGCTTGCATTGTAATGATGGTATAAGGAGCTTTGGGGTTGCTCTCTGGTCAATTTTTCCTCCATTTTGGAATGATCTGGCTTTAGTTAGTTCCTGTTGTTGACTTCTGTGACCACCACAGGGGTTTCTGGCTGTAAACTATTTTCCTTTGGTCATATGTGGAGGTGGGGGCTCTGGTGAGAGGACCTACCTATCGGCTTGTCAGCCTGAGAAATTGGCTCCTACTGTTGGCAGCGGTGGGAATGGCACCCGTATTAGACCGATGGGGTCAGACCAGACCTGGGTTCAGCAATCTCAGTACGTGAGTTCTGGCTAAGAAAGAATTCAGAGCCAAGACTCAAATGAAAAGAGAACATTTATTTAGAAAATCACAGAGGTGGAAAAAATGAGTGGTAGAAGAATGGGCTCAGGAAACAAGTTACAGAGGCCAAAGGAGGGCCCTTGAAGCTTAGGAGAAAGAAAGAGGGATCGGGGAGGGGGAAGGCATGGGGGTGCTCCCAGGAGGGAGAGTGTGCTGGGTCCTCTGCCCTAAGGGTTTTAAGGCTGGGGATTTTAGGGGAAGTCCCAGGGGGAGGATCTTAATAGAACATTCATCAGCTTTCCAGGTGTGTCATTTCAGGGTGGTGATCTCCACTGATTGGTCGGTGCCAGGGCAGTGAGTCATATGTCACTGCAGCTGGTCCTAATGTCGGCCTTGGTGTCGTTTGTCTGGTTTTTCTGCTTTTCTGGGTCCGGAGCTGAAATACACCTGAGGCCTCTGTGACATGAGGCCTCTGTGATGTGACCTCTACGGGAGGAAGGCCAGGGGGTGCAGGGACGTGCTAGGGGAGGAAGGTCACCTGAGGGCAGGTCCTTTCCCCCCAGTTTTGCTGGTTGCTAGGTGCCTGGGACTTTCCACCCTGGTGACCTTCTGTCCTTGGCCCATTGTCCTTGAGCTGCTCATATCTGTCTAACTCCTACCGCCCTACTTTCTCATTTTACTTGTTAGGCGTTTTCCCTAACTTCTTTCTATCCTACTGCAAAGGGACCAAAATCTTGCCACCCTGCAGCTCCATTTTGGGATATTGATTTTAAGCTGTTTACTAAGAAACCAGAATCAGAAAGGGTCTTTCACACATACACACACATGCACTTCCTGCCCAAGAGATTCAGTCAGAGAAACCTGCTTACTTAGGATGGGGCCTTACTTAGCCAAATTTGAATTAACTGTGATAAACAAGAAGGCTTCAGGCAGGGGCCTGTTAGCTGGATACCCCTGTGTCCTATGGTTTCTGAGTGGCCAGCAAGGATTTGCCTGCCAAGTGTGTTCCATCCTCAACCACCTGTAAAAGCCCGGGGTAAGTAGCAGGCCAGACGAATGGCGTGAAGTGTTAAAGGGAATGAAAAGCAAGGATCTGCAACCAAGATTACTATAACAAGCAAGGCTATCATTCAAAATAGACGGCGAAATAGAGAGCTTCCCAGACAAAACAAAACAAAACAAAACAAAAAACAAAAAAACCTAAAGGAAACATCACCACCAAAGCAGCACTACAGGAAATACTAAAAGAACTGCTGTAATGAGAAGAAGAAATAGAGAGAAACCTAGGCATACAGAATTAAAATGGCAAGAAATAAGTGCCTATCAACAATAACATTAAAAGTAAATGGATTAAATGCTCCAATCAAAAGACATAGGGCAGCTGAATGGATACAAAAACACGACCCCTCCCGGGGCGGGCTGCCTGCCAGAGTGGGCCCTAATTTGCACCAAAGGTGCCGTTTGCTGCCATGCTTGTCCGCCTGTGGCTGCCTGTGCAGGAGGAAGTGACCTCCTGTTCAATTCACCGGGAACAGGAGTCTAAGAAACACAAACAAGGGGCCGGCCAGGGGCTCAGCTGATCCCTTAGGAGGCAGCGGTTCTCAACCCAGGGGTCGAACGACCCTTTCACAGGGGTCACCCAAGACCATCGGAAAACATATATAATTACATATTGTTTTTGTGATTAATCACTGTGCTTTAATGATGTTCAATTTGTAACAATGAAAATACATCCTGCACATCAGATATTTACATTACGATTTATAACAGTAGCAACATTACAGTTATAAAGCAGCAACGAGAATAATTTTATGGTTGGGGGTTGCCACAACACGAGGAACTGTATTAAAGGGTCACGGCATCAGGAAGGTTGAGAACCACTGCTCTCAGAGGTTGTGGGTTCGACTCCCTGTCAGGGCACACGCCCTGGTTGTGTGCACAATCCCTGGTAGGGGGGTGCAGGCAGCAGCCAATCTTTCATGGATGTTTCTATCTCTCCCTCTCCCTTCCTCTCTCCCCCAAATTCATAAAAGCGCGCGCACACACACACGCACACGCACACACACACACACACACGCACACACACGCACACGCACATGCACGCGCACACATGCACGCGCACGCACGCACGCGCACGCACGCACGCACACACACGCACACGCACACGCACACACACACACGCACACACGCACGCACGCACGCACACGCACGCACGCACACACGCACACGCACGCACACACACGCACACACACGCACACACGCACACACACGCACGCACACACGCACACACACACGCACGCACGCACACACGCACGCACACACACGCACACACACGCACGCACACACGCACACACACACGCACACACGCACGCGCACACACACACGCACGCGCACACACACACGCACGCGCACACACGCACACACACGGAATTAATAAAGCAAACAAGGGCCCTGCCGCTGCTCCGGAGGGAGGCGGGGAGCTTTCTCGCCCTCGCCTGAAAGGCGGCCGCAAGCATCACTGAACCCTGAGTCCCCGCCGCCCGGGCGCGGGGGGCGGGGGGCGGGGGGCGGGGGGCGGAGGAGAGGCAGCGAAGCCGGCCGTGGCTGGGACCCACACGGTGAGCAGCTCGCGGGGCAGGCCCGGGGTGGCCGGGCACGTCCACACGTGGGCGCTCCCTCGCGTCACCGCGGAGCGTCTGACCGCATCCTCCCTGTGCCGCCCACGCGGTGGCCGTTCCGGAGCCCCTGGCGGACTGGCCAGGCTTCCCGCTCCGAGGACCAGGACTGTGGGAGACAACCCGCCCACCTTAAAATGCCACCGGGTCACGGAAGGACAGAATAGTTACAGGATGCATTTTTAAAAAATGACACTTAGCTCTTTTATCAAATTACATCTTATACAGAAGCAAACCATGAGGGAGGTGAGCCCTGGCCACTGCCCCTTCGGCCCCCGCCTGCCCCTCCCCCCGTCCCCTCCTGTCCCCTCCTGTCCCCTCCTGTCCCCTCCTGCCCCTCCTGTCCCTCCTGTCCCCTCCTGTCCCCTCCTGTCCCTCCTGCCCCTCCTGTCCCTCCTGTCCCCTCCTGCTCCTCCTGTCCCTCCTGTCCCTCCTGCCCCTCCTGTCCCCTCCTGCCCCCTCCTGCCCCTCCTGCCCCTTTGGCCCCCTCCTGTCCCCTCCTGTCCCTCCTGCCCCTCCTGCTCCTCCTGTCCCCTCCTGCCCCTTCTGTCCCCTTCTGTCCCCTCCTGTCCCCTCCTGTCCCCTCCTGCCCCTCCTGTCCCTCCTGTCCCCTCCTGTCCCTCCTGCCCCTCCTGTCCCCTCCTGCTCCTCCTGTCCCTCCTGTCCCTCCTGCCCCTCCTGCCCCTCCTGCTCCTCCTGTCCCTCCTGTCCCTCCTGCCCCTCCTGCCCCTCCTGTCCCCTCCTGCCCCCTCCTGCCCCTCCTGCCCCTTTGGCCCCCTCCTGTCCCCTCCTGTCCCTCCTGCCCCTCCTGCTCCTCCTGTCCCCTCCTGTCCCCTCCTGCCCCTTCTGTCCCCTCCTGTCCCCTCCTGCCCCTCCTGCCCCTTTGGCCCCCTCTTGTCCCCTCCTGTCCCTCCTGCCCCTCCTGTCCCCTCCTGCCCCCTCCTGCCCCCCCTGCCCCCCCCTGCCCCTCCTGCCTCTCCTGCCCCCTCCTGCCCCTCCTGCCCCTTCCTGCCTCTCCTGCCCCTCCTGCCCCTCCTGCCCCCTCCTGTCCCTCCTGCTCCTTCCTGCCCTCCTGCCTGGACACCGGTGGCCCCTCAGACACTCTGTGGATCTCCAAGGGGCTGTTGAGCCTGTTAGCAAATGTAGAGGGTGGTGGCAAGCACCCAGGCTTGGGCTTAGGGAACTGCGGGAGTTCTTCCTTGTTACTATGGAGTGATCTGCGGCAAGGGAAACAAGCCGGCCTCTTCCGCCGGCCTCAGGCCCACGCCCGCAGGACCAGCAGGCAGGTGCCGCCCTGCCTCATCCCCCTCACCTGCTGGGAACGTCCCTTCTCAGGCCCGTCCATCTCGCATTGGCCGGGTACCTTGATGGACCTGCAGGGCGGAGCCGATCACCAGGTCAGCTCCTTCATCCTCTTCTCCTCCACAGTGGCCCCTCCGTCTGCCCGTGAGTCAATGTGCTGACACCCCCCCCCCCCCCCCCGCATCTAGGGTGGCCAAGGACTACATGCCAGAGTCCGCAGCAGAAGTTGATGGGTGGGGTTTTCACAAGTTCAGCTGCTTCCTGGTCAAAAGGAAGGAAAGCCAGTGGGTGCCCTCTGCTCTGCCTCCCCTTCCGCCTGAGGGTGGGTGTGCGGCTGCGGGCAGAGCAGCCACTTGCACCCGGAGGCAGGAGGGCCAGCAGCAGACCCAGTCCCTGGGTCACACCCTTTGTATCTCATTTGGGGATTTTTGCTTAAGGTCATTGTCAAGGCCACAGATTTGTACTTTCCAACATTCACCTTTTTCATGTTAGGAAGTCAGAGCTACGCCCCCTCTGGCCCCCGCACCCTGCCTCTGGGCTCCTCAGGGATCGCTGGCAGTGCCTTGGTGATGCTCTTTGTTAATTTTCTTTTTTTTTTTTATTCTGACATGATTACCCTTCAGACCGGGAGGTGTGAACACATCTAGAGCAGCTACACTTTCTCTTTTGTCCTTTTTCAGGTGTTGGGTTCTGATTCCTGCTTGGCAATGGCAGGCCCTGCGGTCGCTCTACCTCCCAGGAATATTAGACAGCTGGCCGGGAGCAGGGACCTCTCCTCACGCGTCCATTTTTCTACTGTTACAACCAGTGCCCGCTCCTCAATGCCAAGCCCCTGTTTTCCCTGCAGGAACCCCGACACCATCAGCTTCAAAGCCAGGCTGCAGGCGCACCGAGCGTATATCCTGGTGGGATAATGGGGAGGGGGGTGGGGGGAGATGCAGTCACACTTTCTGAGCCCTGCGGCCCTGCTGACAGTGTAGTCCAGTGATGGCGAACCTATGACACGCGTGTCAGAGGTGACACGCGAACTCATTTTTTTGGTTGATTTTTCTTTGTTAAATGGCATTTAAATATATAAAATAAATATAAAAAATGTAAGTCTTTGTCTTACTATGGTTGCAAATATCAAAAAATTTCTAAATGTGACACGGCACCAGAGTTAAGTTAGGGTTTTTCAAAATGCTGACATGCCGAGCTCAAAAGGTTCGCCATCACTGGTGTAGTCGCACGTGTCTAGTTTGGCCACCAGATGGCAGAACTGAATGCGTTCTCTCTCTCTCTCTCTCTCTCTCTCTCTCTCTCTCTCTCTCTTTTTAAAGGAAGGAAGGCTGACATTCTACAAAACCCGAGTGTTAAATAATTAACGCCGAAGATGCCCACAAGAAAGCCCATCCCCGCTGTCTGTCCCAAGTGACAGCTGACATTTTGGTACGGTTTGCTCACCACCAGGACAGGAAACCCCTGTCTTAACTTTAAGATTCCAAGGCAGGGCCTTCTGCCCCCTTCTGCCCTGCGGCCTCTCCGCCTGTGAGGACCCTCCTGGGAGCGAGGGAGGCGGTGGGAGAGCAGGTAGGCGCGGGCGGGGAGGGAAGGCCGCGGCCTGTGCTGTTTCTCCAGCGCGTTTTAAGGGGCTCCCCTGAACGTGCCTCCTGGGTGGGCGGGCTCCTTCATGCAGTGACCAGGCGGCTCTGCGTGGGGGGGGATGAGGGTGAGCAGGGCGGTTCCGGAGCTTTCTAATCCTGGGTTTATCCATGGGCACGAGATACAAACCGCAGGAGCGGCCCGGGACCAAGGCCCCAGCGAACACCCAGTGCCCAGGTGTGTGCCCGCGGTCAGCCCGCGGGGAAGACGGAAGCCCCTTAAAGCGTTGTTGATTGTGAGGAATAAATGAACAGTGCGGACGCCTGCAATAGCGGCATCCACTGCGGGACCAGGCTCTGTGGGCAGCCTCGGGCCGCGCTGCAGAGAGGTTGATGCTCCACCGCCTGCCAGGTCCTGCGGCGCCAAACGGCCGGTGCAGAAGGCAGCGAGCACACAGGTGACATGCCAGGACAGCGAGCATACGGGTGACACGCCACAAGAGCGAGCACACAGGTGACATGCCAGCACAGCGAGCACACGGGTGACACGCCAGGAGAGCGAGCACACGGGTGACACGCCAGGAGAGCGAGCACATGGGTGACACGCCACCGCAGCGAGCACAAGGGTGACATGCCAGCTTAGTGAGAACACAGGTGACACCCCAGAGCAGCGAGCACACGGGTGGCACTCCAGAGCAGCGAGCACACGGGTGACACTCCAGAGCAGCGAGCACACGGGTGACACTCCAGAGCAGCGAGCACATGGGTGACACGCCAGAGATTTCACCGCCATGAGAAGCTGTCCCAGGAGGCAGCGCCAGGGGCAGCATGGGATGTGGACCACCACTAGGGTGGCCGGTAGGCAGGGGACAGTGGCCTGCGAATGGGGCTAGGATTTGGACGGAAGACATGGCTGGTGGCAGGGAGGACGGGCACTGGTCAGCCAGCCCCGCCCGAGTGTCCCTGAGGCCCTGGCTCCTTTCTGGGCGGCCCGCCCCGCTGCCCGCACCGCACACCGCACTGTCCGCACCGCACACCCCGCTGCCCGCACCGCACACCCCGCACCGCACACCCCGCTGCCCGCACCGCACACCGGGCCGGAGCTGGGCAGGCGGGGCGTGGGATGGAGAACTGGATGCAGACAAGCATCGCGGTCCCCATAGGTCCCTGGCGACAGGCCAGGCTGCGAACCCCCCTGGATCGGCACCAGGGGCCCGGGAGGGCTCCCAGTTGGGGAGGGGTGCGCAGTTCCTGTTCAGCTAGCAGCTGTCAATCTGAGTTTTGTAAGACAGATCATTCTTTATGAGTTCATATTAATAAAAATAAATTTCAAATATAAAGACAAAACCTTAAAAATTTAAAAAATGTGTTAAAATACACACAGCGTAAAACGTAGTGTTCAACAGCGCGGCCACCCGCTGCGCGGCCGCTCGGAGCTTCCCACCGCGGAACCGGACCGCGCTGTCCCGCCAGCAGCAGCGCCCTCCCTGGGCCCGCAGCCTGCTCCCGTCTGAACGGGCACCTCCTCTAAGGGGCCTCTCTCTGCGTTGTCTTCTGTGTGTGGCTTATGCACTCAGCTGGTGCCCCGAGCCCCGTCCGCGTGCAGCAAGTGGTAGAATCCCGTCCTCCTGGAGGCCGAGCCACGTTGCGTGGGCACTGAGCCGCATCCTACTTATCCAGTCAACTGTCGCCGACACGGGGGTCACGTCCACCCCTGGCTCCTGTGACTGGTGTTGCTGTGAACACGAGTGTGAAACGTGTCTTCCGGGCTGGGCTTCCAATTGCTTGGGTGTAGACGCAGCCGAGGGCTGCTGGGCCCCCGGCAGGTCCGTGTGCCATGCCTCAAGGACCCGCGCTGTTTGGCACAGCGGCTGATCCCTTCCCCACTCGGGGGCTGGCCGCTTCCCGTTTTGATAGCGACACCCTAATGAGGGCGGCACAGAGCCTCTGCAAGACTCGGGTTGACCACATGTGTGGTTTCCTTCCCCGCAATCTTGCACAGAGCCCTCGGCTGCCCAGCACAGTGTCTGCGTGGAGGAGATCGCAGGAGCGCCACGCCCCGAATTAGAAAACAATTACCTATGGTCATTTCAACGGTCTTTACCGACTATAGCGGTAAAAATAAAAATGTCTTTTCCTTTTCCTTTTTTGTTAGTGAGGTTGAATTTTCACTATCGCTATTAACTGGTTATGCTTACCCTGTTGTGTCTGAACATCAATATAGAATGGAAGTAGCTATTGCGTGCTTTCTCCTTGCTGGTTACTGTGCTAAGAGCGCTCCATGTACCAACTCAGCTAGTTACAGCCCACCGCCAGGCAGGGGCCATGCTGGCTACCTTCAGGGGGGAAATGCGGGGGAGGAGAGGGAGCTTCAGGGGCCTGCCTGAGGTCACACCAGGCAAAGTGGTCAATGCTTTCCTAATTTATTTTTTGCCTTTTACGTTTTTCTATTAACTATAGAATTTTTTTCAATGTGGTTAAATCTATTAGTCTACTCCAGGGGTCCTCAAACTTTTTAAACAGGGGGCCAGTTCACTGTCCCTCAGACCGTTGGAGGGCCGGACTATAGCTTAAAAAAAAAACTATGAACAAATTCCTATGCACATGCACATATCTTATTTTGAAGTAAAAAAACAAAACGGGAACAAATACAATATTTGTATTTGCATGTGGCCCGCGGGCCGTAGTTTGAGGACCCCTGGTCTACTCCTTTGATCTTGTTGGACCATTTTCTTCTTCTAGCCAGCTTAAACATCTTCCTCTTTTCAGATATTAGAAAATATTCAGATTTTTGGGGGGATTATATTAGATGTTTTACCCAAACCATTTATTGAACTGTATTTTTGTCTTGTTGTTTTGTGATGGCACCTTGCTGCTGATTTTTATTTCAAAGTCACTCATTTTCTAAGTGAACATATGCACGACCATCTGTCTGGGGCACTGAAGTCTCTTTCTGGTTGTTCTGTTGCTTCCACTTCCTCTGCCATGATCCCCTCTGCGCTGATGTTGGCTGTGCTTCCCAGCTGTCCATTTTGACATCTTAGTTTCCAGGTTCATTCCCAGGTTTTCTCAGTCTCCTTCCGTGCCCCGCCCCCCCCCCCCCCCCCCCCCCCCAGGTCTCAGGCTCCTGCCCAGGCGGAGGAGGCGGGTAAGTCCCTGCGCGCACCTGCTTTGGCATCCACAAGCCTCCCTTGGCCACAGGCTCAGGTGAAGTCAGTAGCAAGGTACCTCAGTCCATTTTCTTGGAGAGGGGAAGGGTGCGGAAGGCCAGCCTCCGCCCTGGGTCTGTGAGCCGGGAGCAGGCCAGTTGATTCTGTCTCATCCCTCCACAGGGCTGCGTCCCAGAGGCCCCATCTCCAGCCTGTCCATCTGTTGCATTTATGTTCCATTCCTGGGAATGTCCACAGGACATTCTCTCCTTGCCGAACACGGACTTTTAGTTTCTCTATTTACCCATCTTCACTCTGCACCGAAAGCCCGGGGCTATCTAGTCTGTCTCACCAGGCCTGTGTGTGAGCAGGGGTCGCGGCTGCACCCTGTGCGCAGGGAACTGCTCTGTGAGCAGCGTTGCCTCTCAGCGGCCGGCGGGAGGCTCTGCAGCCTCACCTGAGCCGAGGATGGGGGAGTGGCGCTGCCCCACCCGAGGGTCTGCGAGGGGAGCCGGGTAGCAGCTCAGCACAGGAGCGGGGGTTTGCCCAGAGCTCCATGCCAACCTTTCATCAGGGCCTCAAGCCAGGCCAGGCGCTGGAAGCTTGGCAGTCCCTAGATGGACAGCCAGCGGTTTCCTGTCCCGATGGTGTGTGTGGCCGCCAGGGTGCCCCTGGGTCACCATGCAGCCGTGTCCTGGGCTTATGAGCAACCGGGCCCACATTCCAGTACCACCCCCCCCCCCCCCCCCCCCCCCCCGCCTGCCTCGGTGGGGTTTCCTCCAGGCGGAGGCAGGGGCGGGGCCGGAAAAGCCCTTTCCTGCAGCAAGATGACCTAGGCTAACTGCCCAGGACATACAAAGTGGCGCCTCCTTTGCAATATGGGCACAGCGGCCTCCGGCTCAAGCGCCGCTGCTATGAGTTGGGGGCCGTGGGGAGCCTCGGGCTCCGGCCCGCTCCCCTGGCCACGGGCCCGCAGGCCGGGCGCGCCAGGCGCAGGGGCTGCGGGCAGGTGCGGGCGGCGGCCCCAGCGCCAGACACGCTGTCCCTGGGCGCTGTGCACGTCGGCCCGCAGCCAGGCCTTCCTGACGCCGCGGTCATCCCAGGACGGGGTCCAGGAGGCACGGCCCCTGAGCCCGCGAAAGGCTTGCGACCACGGCTGTGCAGGGCCCCATCCCGGGCTCCAGGCCCGTGCGCAGCGCCGGGGAGCCCCCAGGGGGCGCCCTCTCCCCGCGCGGGTGTGGGCCCTCCAGGCTGAGCGCGCACCCGCCTGGCTTTCCTGCGGCTCCAGGCTGACTCTCCCCTACCTCCGCACTGAGTGTGTGGAACTTGGCCTGCCCCTGTGGGCCCAGGCGGCGGGGCGGTCCGCGTGGCAGGCAGCGTGGGGTGTTCTGAGCGCCCGAGCCCAGCAGCTGGAGGAGAGGGAGGGGTGGGTCAGGGTGCCGGCTGGTAGATTAGCCGGGGCCTCTGGAGCGGGCCCCCCAAGAATCTGGGTGGGTTCTGCGGCTTTCGACCCACAGAAATCAGCAGAACTGATGCCGAGCCAGTTTCCTGTTGCTGGAATAGTCTCTGGGGCCCGGTGTCCTGCGTGAGGCCCAGGCTCAGCCACGGGCAGCCCTCTGTCCACCGCGGCTGCCCCAGGAGGGTGAGGGGCTGTCTTGGATCCTCTAGGGCAGCCCATCTGCCAGCTGATGCCACCTCCTGACCTCCGTCAAGAGGAGAATTGCCAAACTGGCAGGAAATATGAGGTGTGAGGCAGTGGCTGCCCGGTTCGGAGTAGTCTACTCAGCCGGGTCACCAACAGGCTCGGAGTCCTCAGGAGACAGAGCCTCGCGCCGGGGAGCACCTCCCCAAACTGCGCGGACTCCGACCCCTCCCGGTGCGGGGCCTCTGCGGGTCACTCGTTGTGGAGCCGCTTTCTGTTTTCTTCGTGCTGCTCTGGGTACAGTCTCCGCCCTGAGAAACATATGAAGCCTTTTTTCCTCAATGCTTTTTGGGCTCAGAGAGGACGGATGGGCATTGGCATCGGGTTGTGGGCAAACAGCTGGCTGAAAGGCGAGCGGGCTGTGTGCGGCTGAGCAGGACTGACATTCTCCGGCCTGGACATTGTGGAGAGCCGGGCCCCCACTTGGCCCAGACTATGCCCATGCTGCAGGGTCGGGAGGAGCGCCCAGCGGCTGGACAGGGTTCCCCCCGGCGAGGGGCCACGGGGGTCCCCAGGGAGACTGCTGGGCGCATGGACACTGAAGGGCAGTGCTGGGCTTGGCCTGGAGGGCGGCAGCCTCAGCAGCAGCCTGAGAGCAGAGGGAGCTGCTCCGCCCGCCCCTGTGGCTCAGTGGTTGAACCGCGACCCATGAACCAGGAGGTCACCGGTTTGATTCCCAGTCAGGGCACATGGCCCGGCTGTGGGCTCGCTCTCCGGTGGGGAGCGTGCAGGAGGCAGCCGATGGATGTCTTTCTCACATCGGTGTTTCTGTCTCTATCCTTTTCCCTCTCTCTCTCTCTAAAAAAATCAACAAAAACATATTTGGAGCCTGTAACTGAGGTATGTTCCCTTGACTGGGAATGGAACCCACAACCTTCAGTTCATGGGCCAATGCTCTAACCACTGAGCAACCAGCCAAGGCACAATTCAATTCTTTGTTAGATGATAGGGACACAAAATATAAAATAGAGGAGAGGTGAGAAATGTTGGCATTTCTTGAGAAGCCTCTAACAAGAGCATTGAGGAATTCACACTTTAGCAAGTGCATTATGGGAGAAATCAACCAGTGTCATCTCTTCTCACTGGAATCCGGAGCCCAGGCTTCCAGTTGTCGCAGGAACTGAGAGGGAGTTACAGGTGCTGTAGGGCAAGCATGTCAAACTCAAAGGCTAACATCAGCCAAATAACCAACGTTAAGGTTTATGTGGCCGCAAAAAACAAAAGCTTCAATTTTCATAGAAATGGAGGTTTATTTTGATAGGGACATGCTGAATACAAAGGGCTGAAATAAGTGCGTCATCGTTAACATAAAACAGAACATTTTAATAAAAATCAATATTTTTCTTAAACATTAACTTACAGACACTGCATAACGGCACAAATTAATAAGCGTAAAGCAAACAAACCTATTTTTCTTGTTCTTCGAAAGGGAAATCTTTCCTGTTGCGCACACCGAACAAGTCAGTCCAAGACAATGATGTGGCCATCGGCTGCTAAAATACTCGCTGCTGGTGTTAGCAGAGAGAAATGGTGCGCGTAAGGCGCGTAAGGGAAATGAATGCAACATGATTATAGTAACCAGTCATTAGCGAATGTGTAGTTCGTTATTAATAACTAGAGGCCTGATGCACGAAATTCATGCAAGAGTAGGCCTTCCTTCCCCCGGCTGCCGGCACCGGCATCCCTCCGGCACCCGGGACCCAGGCTTGTCTCCG
Organism: Myotis myotis; assembly: GCF_014108235.1. NCBI lineage: Eukaryota > Metazoa > Chordata > Mammalia > Chiroptera > Vespertilionidae > Myotis > Myotis myotis. The sequence continues at coordinate 1,585,887 of NW_023416331.1, read as the reverse complement.
GCCACTGGCAGGCACCCAGGACTGGGGCTTCCCTCGCAGCGCCGGCTTTGTCCAGAAAGATGTCTGGTCTAATTAGCATATTAAGCTTTTATTATTATAGATTATATATAACAGGACATTATAAAAATTAAGTTATGAAATTTTTATCAAAACATTTCTTACATACCATTATATTGGCTGGGCTGCAAAAATATTCATTGTGGGCCGCATGTGGCCCATGGGCCACAAGTTTGACATGCTTGCTATAGAAGAATTGGTGCTGCAGAAAACAGGAGAGGTTGCGGAACATGTTAAGATGCAAGCATGAAAGATTTGTCCCAGTTTGCTTATTCTTTGTTTTCTCTTAGAGACTGTGGGTGAACAAGGGCCACACGCTACATCTGACAAGCTCAGGGGAGGCCTCACAAACTCAGACCTAAAGTAACTGTTAGGCCTATAGGGCAATCAATCCTTAACGGCCATTGGCAAGCTTCCCCCGGGGACACAGACCGGGAAAAGCCCGCTGTCACCGGAGTCAGGGACTGGACACTGCCCTGAAGGCACTTCCATCCGCATCCCGCCCAGCTCAGCCCAGACCCGCTGAAGTCCCTTTGTAGCTTATTTTCTTGATTTTCGGTAACTGATTTGGCCAGTCTTTCTGTGCCCTTCAATAGGATTTGTGCTGCTCCAGCAAGTGACTTCTTTTTAGATAGCAACTGTACCGTCTGAGGATTCTACTTGGGAGGAAGTCCACCCTGAGAGACGGGATCAAGAGTCATGAATTTTTGGTGCCTAACGATACTGAGAACATCACAGAGAACGCACGTCCCCGTCAGGGCACTTCTCACACTGTTCCCCACTGATTCCCATGGCCAAAGGGCTGGCTGACATGTGACCAACCCTTCCTCGTCGTCCTGGTCCGTGCTGGACCCGGCGCCCGCCCGGTCCTGCGCATCGCCCTGGGCGCCCCGGCCTCCCCCTCTTTGGAGCCCGAGCCCTGGCTGAAGTCGATCCGCTGTGCCCGACGCGCCAGGTTCTGGGACATGGACAGCGGCTGCAGGCAGGTCTCCCTGCCATCCAGGCCCACCTCCTGGACCTGCTTGTCGCAGGCCGACTCGATGCTGATCCACACAGCGGGCACCCCAGACATGCTGGTGGCCGGGTAGGCAGCGGCGGCAGGACCCCCGCGGGAGACAGAAGTGGAGCGAGGCCCCCGGAGCCCCTTGGCCGGAACGCGGCGCCCCTGCGGGCTGTGCGCCGCCTCATATTTTTATGGGTTGCTTCTTCAGGCAGCGGTATCCAGATAGCGAGTGGGTCGCTGAATTAAATGACTTTCCCCAAAGATGCTATGATTTTTTTTGATAGTCACCCTTTATTTTATTTCATTAATTTTTGATATTTATTTTTTTCCTTTGTGTGAAGAAATATGAATGAACTGTACATAAACACTTAAAAGCAAAGTAGTTCACTGTCACAACTTTAAATGTCTCAAGAGCACAGCAAATGCTAAACACGTGTGAGGGTGACACTCCAGCCCCGGGGCTGCCGGATCGCCGTGTCCCCCTGTCCCCCTGGCCGGGTGCAGTGCAGCCCTTCCCTTCGGGTAGCCCACCCCGGCCCCTTTCCCTAAATAAAACCAATGTTTCCCTACCCACCGTCCGGATGGCTGTTTAGCCTGCCCGTGTCACCATCATGTTCACCTTCCACTTGGTGGCCCGTGGGGACATCCAGAAGGGACGCCCTTCCTTCCTTCTCCCCCTCACCTGCCCCCCTCCTTCCCCCGCACCCACCAAGGCTCACACTTCCTGCGGCAGGCCTGCCAGATCGTCAGACCTGACTCCTGTGACGAGCGACTCACTTCATGTCTGGAAGAGGGCACGAGGGGCGAGACTCTCACCTCCCACGGGGCCACCCCTTGCGGCACAGGTCACCCCCCAAAAGCCGCCAGGGCGATGCCGCTAGAGGACGCCTGTGAAGGATACAGCGGCTGGAACCCGCAAGATTGCACTCGGCAGCCACTGGCCCCAAGTCAAGCACCCGAGGCACAGGATGAAAATGCCACACGCCCAGAGCCGGCCCCAAACACCTGCAGGGGTTTATTTGGGGGACTGTGAGTCTCGGCATTGCCGATGCCGGCGTTTCAGGGGGAGAGAGTCAGGCTGGTTGTCAGACATTTCACGAGGAAATCCCAGCGCTAGGTCCAACCAACCTACACCAGGGAGTAAGGAGAGGAGACTCCCACTTATCCCTAGAAACCCCGGGCCGGGCTCCCGACACTGAAGCTTGCTGGGGGGAGGCCCCTAGAATGGACCTCAGCACAGGCGAGGGGCAGCAGCCAGGCTGGGAGCCTCCAGTTTCTCCCTCTCACTAGGCAACTCTCCCTCCTGCAATCGCCCTAGCGTAGCAACACCCGGGGCTGTTCAAGCTCGACCCGCCCAAGGACTCACCTCTGGCCTGCCTTTTAAAGACCCTTATAAGGCCTTCAATTTTTGAGATGAATTTAGACCCAAATGCCTCCTTTTCTATTGCAGTTAAACATAGCCACAATTACCTGATATCAAGCTGTATTACAAAGCCACTGTTCTCAAAACTGCCGGGTACTGGCACAAGAACAGACATATAGATCAATGGAATAGAATAGAGAGCCCAGAAATCGACCCGAACCAATATGCTCAATTAATACTTGACAAAGGAGGCAAGAACATACAATGGAGTCAAGACAGTCTCTTCAGTAAATGGTGTTGGGAAAATTGGACAGATACATGCAAAAAAATGAAACTATACCACCAACTTACACCATACACAAAAATAAACTCAAAATGGATAAAGGACTTAAATGTAAGATGGGAAACCATAAAAATACTAGAGGAATCCAAAGGCAACAAAATCTCAGACATATGCCAAAGCAATTTCTTCACTGATACTGCTCCTAGGGCATTGAAAACTAAAGAGAAAATGAACAAATGGGACTACATCAAAATAAAAAGCTTCTGTACAGCAAAAGAAACCATCAACTAAACAACAAGAAGGCCCACTGCATGGGAGAACATATTTGCCAATGTTATCACTGATAAGGGTTTAATCTCCAACATTTATAGGGAACTCATACAACTTAACAAAAGGAAGATAAACAATCCAATCAAAAAAATGGGCAAAGGACCTAAATAGACACTTTTCAAAAGAGGACATTCAGAAAGCCAAGAGACATATGAAAACATGCTCAAAGTCACTAATCATCCAAGAGATGCAAATCAAAACAAAAATGAGGTATCATCTCACACCTGTCAGACTGGCTATCATCAACAGATCAACAAACGACAAGTGCTGGAGAGGATGTGGAGAAAAAGGAACACTTGTGCACTGCTGGTGGGAATGCAGACTTGTGTAGCCACTATGAAAGACAGTATGGAGCTTCCTCAAAAAACTAAAAATGGAACTCCCATTTGACCCTGTGATCCCACTTCTAGGAATATATCCCAAGAAACCAGAAACACCAACCAGAAAGGATATATGCACCCCTATGTTCATAGCAGCACAATTTACCATAGCGAAGATCTGGAAGCAGCCTAAGTGCCCATCAGCAGATGAATGGATTAGAAAACTGTGGTACATCTACACAATGGAATACTATGCTGCTATAAAACAGAAGGAATTCTTACCATTTGCAACAGCATGGATGGAACTGGAGAGCATTATGCTAAGTGAAATAAGCCAGTCAATGAAGGAAAAATACCACATGATCTCACTCATTCATGGATAATAAAGACCATTATAAACTGATGAATAAAAATAGATACAGAGGCAGAGCAGCATGGAACAGACTGTCAAACTACAGCGGGAAGGCTGGGGAGGGTTGGGGTGCGGGAGGGGGGGTAAGAGATCAACCGAAGGACTTGTATGCATGCATATAAGTATAACCAATGGACACAAGACACTGGGGGGTAGGGGAGGCCAGGGAAACGTCAAGGGGGGTGGGGAGGAAACATATATAATACTCGTTGTAATACTTTAAGCAATAAAAAAACAACAAAAAACAAAACAAAAAAAACCAAAAAAAACCCAAGAAAAAACAAACATGGCCACAATATGAATTAGATGATCAGGAGATCTGGCCCCAGAATGGCTCCCTTCATTACAAGCCATTCTCCAGCTGGATGCACCGCCACCCAGGCGGTGCCGAGATCCCCCAGGTTGCCCAGCTACCCTGATCTCTGCTCCTCTTGTTGCATCTTTAGCCTCCACCTCAGGCCGCTACAACTAGGAGAAACCCCTGATTAAAATTCCTATATAATAAAAGGGTAATATGCAAGTTGACCGGATGGTAGAATGACTGGAACGACTGGAATGCCTGGAAGGACCAGTTGCTAAGACATGCACTGAGCAGGCAGGCAAGCGAGCGGTTAGGAGTGAGTGGTCCCAGATTGTGAGAGGAATGTCTGACTGCCGGGTTAGGCCAGATCCCCAGCAGTCGGATATCCCCTGAGGGGTCCCAGATTGCGAGAAGGTGCAGGCCGGGCTGAGGGACCCCCCTGCCTCCACTCCCCTGTGCATGAATCTCATGCACTGGGCCTCTAGTATCTATATCTATATCTATATCTATATCTATATCTATATCTATATCTATATCTATATCTATATCTATATCTATATCTATATCTATATCTATATCTATATCTATATTATATCTATATCTATCTATATATACTAGAGGCCCGGTGCACAAAAATTTGTGCACTCGGGGGGAGGGGGGGTCCCTCAGCCCAGCCTCTGCCCTCTCGCAGTCTGGGACCCCTCGGGAGATAACGCCCTGCTGGCTTAGGCCTGCTCCCAGGTGGCAGAGGGCAGGCCCAATCCCTAGGTGCAGCCCCTGGTGGGCTCAGAGCAGGGCTGATTGGGTAGTTGGGGCACCGCCCCCTGTCATGCACAGAGCAGGGCGGATCGGGAGGTTGTGATGCCACCCTCAGTCACGCTTAGGGTAGGGCCGATTGGGGGGTTGGGGCTCCGTACCCTGTCACGCACAGAGCAGGGTTGATCAGGGGGTTGGGGAGCTCCCCCCTGTCACACACAGAGCAGTGCCCATCAGGGGGTTGGGGAGCTCCCCCCTGTCACTCACAGAGTAGGGCCGATAGGGGAGTTGGGGCACCGCCCCCTGTCACACACAGAGCAGGGACCGTGGGGGGGGGGGGGTTGGGGCGCTGCACCCTGTCACACACAGAGCTGCAGGGCGATCAGGGGGTTGGGGAGCTCCCCCCTATCAGGCACAGAGCAGGGCTGATCAGGAGGTTGGGGTGCCTTCCCCTGTCATGAAAAGAGCAGGGCGGATAGGGAGGTTGTGGCCCCGCCCTCTGTCACACACAGAGCTGCAGGGCAATCAGGGGGTTTGGGCGCTGCCCCTATCATGCTGATCCCGGTGCTGGGAGGCATATTGCCCTTTTACTATATAGGATAGAAGCCTGGTGCACGGGTGGGGGCCAGCTGGTTTGCCCTGAAGGGTGTCCTGGATCAGGGTGGGGGTCCCCACTGGGGTGCCTGGCCAGCCTGGATGAGGGGATGATGGCTGTTTGCAGCTGGTCACACACCCTTCAGAGTGGGGGTCCCCACTGGGGTGCCTGGCCAGTCTGGGTGAGGGGCTGAGGGCTGTTTTCAGGCTGGCGGGTGACTGAAGCTCCCAACTGCTCCTTTTTTTCTTTTTTCTTTTTATTCTGGGCCAGCTTTAGCTCTGGCTCCAGCTCTGAGGCCTCTGCTGCTGAAAGCAGGTATCTGGTTTGTTTGGGTTCTATAATTGAAACACTGTTTCAACTCCAGCTCTGAGATCCCAGCTGGCTGAAAGCAGGTTTCTGGGGTTTTGTTTAGCTTCTATATTTGTAACAATGTTTCAAACTGCAAGCTCAGAGGCCGGCAAGGCAGGCAGGGAACGTTGGAGTCCTCCGTCACTGAAGCAAGCAAGCCTCATGATCGCTTCCAGCTGCCTGGCTGCCGGCCGCCATCTTGGCTGGCAGTTAATTTGCATATCGCCCTGATTAGCCAATGAGAAGGGTAGCAGAGGTATGGCTAATTACCATGTTTCTCTTTTATTAGATAGTATAAAAGCCTAACTGACCATTATGACCAGACAACTAGATGACTAGCAGGTAGCTATGATGCACATTGACCACCAGGGGGCAGCTGCCCCCTGGTGGTCAATGCGCTCCCACAGCCAACCTCCCACAGCCGGCCAACCTCCCGAGGTTCCTCCCTCCGGCCAGCTCAATCAGCCCCGATCGCCAGCCAGGCCAAGGGATCCTACCAGTGCACAAATTCAAGCACTGGGCCTCTACTATATATATGTTTTTATTGATTTTTAGAGGGAGAGGAAGGTAGAGGGATAGAGAGATAGAAACATTGATGAAAGAGGAACATCATCCATCAGCTGCCTCCTGCATGGCCCCTACTGGGAATCAAGCCCACAACCTGGGCATGTGCTCTGACCGAGAATCTAACCAGTGATCTCTTGGCTCCTGGGTTGATGCTCAACTGCTGAGCCACATTGGCCAGGTGAGAAACCCCTGCTTTTGCCTTCTCACCCCCTTTTCCAAAGAGCAGCTGCTGTTTAACCCTCTTTATGACAAAACTGCAAGCACTTACCAGTCCGGCTACCACCAGAAGCAGAACTCATCACCACCCACAGTTAGCATGTCATCTCAGAGGAAAGCATGTGGCAGTTTAAACCCAAGTGGTGGAGGCCTGGGAGCTGCAGTCCTGGGAACAGGCGGGGCCTCCCCTCTCTGCTGCCTTTTCTCCAGACTCATAAGCCTGTACACATTTTTCCGAAGTCTCTGGTAACGTAAAGGCTTTGGAGCATGGCTGGGTAAAGGATAAACAGCTAGATATTCTAAAGTGACATGAAATACCGACACATGGATTGCTAGACAAATTTACCTGCCTTTAGCTTTTGTTGCAGAAAATCTATAAGGTAAATTTTTGTAGCTGTTGATGTCACGTGGTTTGTTGAAGGCGTGTTACTTGAAAGTGTTACCCGGAAAACCCCAGTGGGCTGGGGCTGCCTGTTGCTGTGTCAAATAACAAAGGCAGGTTGAATCGCATTAGGTGTTTACTGAGAAGGCCAGCCAACCAAGAAGACAGGGCCCTTACAAGCATCAAATCCTGCCTCCCCAGCAAGGTGCATGGACAGGATTATATAGAGCAGCGAGCGGTTCTCAACCTGTGGGTCGCGACCCCTTTGGCGGTCGAACGACCCTTTCACAGGGGTCGCCTAAGACCATCCTGCATATCAGATATTTACATTACGATTCATAACAGTAGCAACATTACAGTTCTGAAGTAGCAACGAATATAATTTTATGGTTGGGTCACAACATGAGGAACTGTATTTAAAGGGCCAGAAGGTTGAGAACCGCTGATATAGAGGAAGGGGCCAGGGTGAGGGATGCAGCTACGTGCAGGCCTGGGGGTCCGCAGACATCAGCTCTTGTCCTTAGTCATCAGGCGATGAGATGATGTTTTGACTCCTGCTGGGCTGGCCTGACCCTGCTTATCAGGTCGGCTTGATGGATTCACAGCTGAGTCACCTCCTCAATCACTTCGCACAGGCCTTGAAAAGGAAACTTTAAGAAAAACTTAACCCCCTATTCACACATAAGAAACTTAAGCCTCTATGCACATAAGTATATGTGTTCTAAGATCTAAAATAATATGATTACTTTTCAGATTAATTCAGGTGCTCTATCTATTAGATTATAAGTCTCCCTATCAAAAGTGAGAGTGTGTTTAAAGTGTGTTCATGAGTATCAATCTAAGACATCCTGGTTTACTTTCTGGTTATCACGGGAAAATTAAGATTTCTAAGAATTAAAAATTTAAATTAAATTGGAAAATTATAGGAATTTAATAATAGAAGGCATGACGTATAAAGATACTTGTTTCCAGAAAAAGAATTGGAATTAAGGTATTTTAATGATGGTTATTTCCGAGTGGGTAAAAGAAACTGTGAAGACTGTAAAAATGTGTGAAAAGCTTAAGTTTAAAGGAAGACCCGAGTCTGGCTCCTGTCCCCCCTCCACCTAATTTCTCTCTCGTGGACCTGGAGCTGCTCTCATAGCACTTTCTCTTGCCCTTGTCGGTGGAGAAACCTACCTGACCCGCTGCGGAGTAAGCCTTCATCAAGAAGCACCAATGGAGATGTAAGAGACGGAACCAAGATGGCGGCATAGGTTAACGCCGGAGTTTGCTGCCTTGAACAACTACTTCAAAAGTGAAACTAAAAAACGGAACGGACATCACCCAGAACCACAGGAACGCTGGCTGAGTGGAAGTCCTACAACTAGGAGGAAAGAGAAACGCATACAGACACTCAGAGGAGGCGCAGTGCTGAAGTCAAAGTCTGAGGTGCCGAGTGCGCGGAGCGGGCTGGCGGGGGAGGGTGCGGTTGGCGTTTTCAATCAGGAGGGAGTCGCAGAATCTGAGCTCCAGATACGGGCGAGTCTTTAGGGACCCAGACTCAAACGGGAGAAGCGGGACTGTCTGGCTTCGGTCAGAGCGAGTGCAGCTTTCTCTCCGAGGTTTGCAGTGGGTGCTGGGACTCAGAGAGGCAGAGCCCCTGGGGACAGGACTGAGAGCCGCCATAACTGCTCTCTCCGGCCCACCCTGTTGATCCTGTTCGACCCGCCCTGCCCAAGCCCTGCACAGAGGCATTTGCCGGATAGCCTCAGGCAAAGGCTAGATTAGCACCTCCCTAGAGGACAGAAGTTCTCTCACTGCAGACACAGCTGATTCTCATAGCCACTTGGCCTGGAGGTCAAACCCTCCCTGGTATTAGCTACAACAATCAAGGTTTAACTATAAGACTGCGCACAAAGACCACCAGGGGGTGCACCAAGGAAGCATAACAAAATGCGGAGACAAAGAAACAGGAGAAAATTGTCAATGGAAGATATAGAGTTCAGAACCACACTTTTAAGGTCTCTCAAGAACTGTTTAGAAGCCGCCGATAAACTTAATGAGATCTACAAGAAAACTAATGAGACCCTCGATCTTATATTGGGGAACCAACTAGAAATTAAGCATACACGGACTGAAATAACGAATATTATACAGACTCCCGACAGCAGACCAGAGGAGCGCAAGAATCAAGTCAATGATTTGAAATGCGAGGAAGCAAAAAACACCCAACCGGAAAAGCAAAATGAAAAAAGAATCCAAAAATGCGAGGATAGTGTAAGGAGCCTCTGGGACAACTTCAAGCGTACCAACATCAGAATTATAGGGGTGCCAGAAGAAGAGAGAGAGCAAGATATTGAAAACCTATTTGAAGAAATAATGACAGAAAACTTCCCCCACCTGGTGAAAGAAATGGACTTACAGGTCCAAGAAGCACGGAGAACCCCAAACAAAAGGAATCCAAAGAGGACCACACCAAGACACATCATAATTAAAATGCCAAGAGCAAAAGATAAAGAGAGAATCTTAAAAACAGCAAGAGAAAGAAACTCAGTTACCTACAAGGGAATACCCATACGACTGTCAGCTGATTTCTCAACAGAAACTTTGCAGGCCAGAAGGGAGTGGCAAGAAATATTCAAAGTGATGAATACCAAGAACCTACAACCAAGATTACTTTATCCAGCAAAGCTATCATTCAGAATTGAAGGTCAGATAAAGAGCTTCACAGATAAGGAAAAGCTAAAGGAGTTCATCACCACCAAACCAGGATTATATGAAATGCTGAAAGGTATCCTTTAAGAAGAGGAAGAGGAAGAAGAAGGTAAAGATACAAATTATGAACAACAAATATGCATCTATCAACAAGTGAATCTAAGAATCAAGTGAATAAATAATCTGATGAACAGAATGAACTGGTGATTATAATAGAATCAGGGACATAGAAAGGGAATGGACTGACTATTCTTGGGGGGGAAAGGGGTGTGGGAGATGCGGGAAGAGACTGGACAAAAATCGTGCACCTATGGATGAGGACAGTGGGTGGGGAATGAGGGCGGAGGGTGGGGTGGGAACTGGGAGAAGGGGAGTTATGGGGGGGGGGAAAGAGGAACAAATGTAATAATCTGAACAATAAAGATTTAATTAAAAAAAAATAATTGTCCCAATTACCTGAGGTAGACACTCTTGGTGCACCCTCTTGTGGGCTTAGTGCACAGTCTTGTTGTAGTTAAGCCTTGATTGTTGTAGTTATCCCTGTGAGGAATTGACCTCCAGGCCAATTGGCTGTGAGAATCAGCTGTGTCTGCAGTGGGAGAACTTCTGTGCTGGAGACACCCCTCTGGGGCTAGACTTGCTTAGATGGGGCTTTGGTGCTCACTGAGTCGGCTCCCTGAGTGTTTCTTTTATGGTTCCACGGAGCTGCAAACTGGATGGTCCCACTCTAACCTCTGGGCTTCCTGGCTCCTGGATCTCTAGGGAGGTGCTAATCTAGCCTTTGCCTGAGGCTATCCAGCAAAAGTCTCCCTGCAGGGCTTGGGCGGGGCGGGTCCCAAGGGATCAAGAGGGCGGATTTAGCAATTATGGCTGCTCTCAGTCTTGCCCTCAGAGGCTCTGCTTCTCAGTGTCCCAGTAATCGCTGCAAGCCCCACGGAGAGAAAGCTGCCCTAGGGTTCTGAGCGATGCCAGACAGTCCCACTTCTCCTGTATGAGTCTGAGTCCCTAGAGACTCGCCCGGAGCTGGAGCTCAGAGTCTGAGACTCCCTCCCGATTGAAAACAACAACCGCGCCCTCAGCCGCCAGCCCGCTCCGCATGCACTCCGCACCTTAGTATTTTACTTCAGCACTGCGCCTCCTCTGAGTCTCGGTATGTTTTTCTCTTTCCTCCTAGTTGTAGAACTTCCACTCAGCCAGCCTTCCTGTGGTTCTGGATGATGTCCGTTCCATCTTTTAGTTGTATTTTTGAAGTGGTTGTTTGAGGCAGCAAACGCCGGTGTTTACCTATGCCGCCATCTTGGTTTCTCCTGTAATGATGTTTACTTTGAATTTATATTAGTTCACACAAACACTCCATCCATGCTTTTGTTCCAGCCCTCCGGTCCAGTTTAAGAACCATTGTGGCCCTCAAGTCAAAAAGTTTGCCCACCCCTGGTCTAGAGCCATGGTCAGCAAACTGCAGCTTGTGAGCCACATGCGGCTCTTTGGCCCCTTGAGTGTGGCTCTTCCATAAAATGCCACAAAATAACACGTGTGGGTGCGCATGTACAGTGTGGTTGAAACTTCATGGCCCATGCGCAGAAGTTGGTATTTTGTGGAAGAGCCACACTCAAGTGGCCAAAGAGCCGCATGTAGCTCACGAGCCACAGTTTGCCGACCACTGGAGACAAAATCCTATCTAATAAAAGAGAAACATGGTAATTAGCATACGACCGCTACCCTTCCCATTGGCTAATCAGGGCGATATGCAAATTAACTGCCAGCCATGATGGCGGCCGGCAGCCAGGCAGCTGGAAGCGAACATGAGGCTTGCTTGCTTCAGTGACGGAGGACTCCAACGTTCCCTGCCTGCCTTGCCGGCCTCTGAGCTTGCAGTTTGAAACATTGTAACAAATATAGAAGCTAAACAAAACCCCAGAAACCTGCTTTCAGCCAGCCGGGATCTCAGAGCTGGAGTTGAAACAGTGTTTCAATTATAGAACCCAAACAAACCAGATACCTGCTTTCAGCAGCAGAGGCCTCAGAGCTGGAGCCAGAGCTAAAACTGGCCCAGAATAAAAAGAAAAAAGAAAAAAAGGAGCAGTTGGGAGCTTCAGTCACCCGCCAGCCTGAAAACAGCCCTCAGCCCCTCACCCAGACTGGCCAGGCACCCCAGTGGGGACCCCCACCCTGAAGGGTGTGTGACCAGCTGCACACAGCCATCATCCCCTCATCCAGGCTGGCCAGGCACCCCAGTGGGGACCCCCACCCTGATCCAGGACACACTTCAGGGCAAACCATCCAGCCTCACCCATGCACCAGGCCTCTATCCTATATAGTAAAAGGGTAATATGCCTCCCAGCACTGTGATCAGTGGAGCCAAGAGGCCTCCCGGCACCGGGATCAGCGTGACAGGAGGCAGCGCCCAAACCCCCTGATCGCCCTGCGGCTCTGTGTGTGACAGAGTGCGGCGCCCCAACACCCCCCCCCCACCCGCCACGGGCCCTGCTCTGTGTGTGACAGGGTAGAGCCATAACCTTCCCATCGGCCCTGCCCTGAGTGTGAGAGTGGCGGTGCCCCAACCCCCTGATCGGCCCTGCCCTGTGGGTGACAGAGGGCGGCGCCCCAACCCCCGATCTGCCCTGCTCTGTGTGTGACAGGGGGTGGTGCCCCAACTCCCCTATCGGCCCTACTCTGTGCATGACAGGGTACAGAGCCCCAACCTCCCTGATGAGCCCTGCTCTGTGCGTGACAGGGGGTGGCGCCTCAACCTCCCCATCGACCCTGCCTTGAGTGTGACAGGGGGCAGTGCCCTACCCCCCCAATCGACCCTACCCTGAGCATGACTGAGGGTGGCATCACAACCTCCCGATCCGCCCTGCTCTGTGCATGACAGGGGGCGGCGCCCCAACTCCCCAATCGGCCCTGCTCTGAGCCCGACCAGGGGCTGCACCTAGGGATTGGGCCTGCCCTCTGCCACCCGGGAGCAGGCCTAAGCCAGCAGGGCGTTATCTCCCAAGGGGTCCCAGACTGCGAGAGGGCACAGGCCAGGCTGAGGGACCTCCCCTTCCCCCTTAGTGCACAAATTTTTGTGCACTGGGCCTCTAGTATTTAATATAAAAACCGGTTTAAATTTAATTAATATTTTTTAAAGTTAATAACATAAAGCTATACATTTGTTTTACCTAGATTTACAAAGGATTTATAATATAATCTTTTAGTTAAGTATATATTTGACAACCTTCCCAAAGTTTAAATTTCAAAAAACTTTTTTAACAGAGAAATTATTTTGAGTTATTCCAACTTGGGTAGAAATCCCTCAAGGATTCATTCTCTCTCCTACGTTTTCAAACTAATTAGGCCTTTTTAATTTACTTGGAAAGTTTTGCCAAATAAGAATACACAAATATTTCTATTAAGATAAATACCCTAAAAATTTCAGCTCTAGGAAGGCACTTGCAAAGATTCAGAGCCGAGTTCAAACAGGAACTTCCCTTGAATCACAGGCATCTTGTCAGTGACCCGGACCAGCCCAGAGCGATGCCCGAGGGAAGGCATCGCGGCAGCGCTCCAGGTGTCTGTGACCCACACACTGGGGTTTATGAGTTATTAACAGAGCTCACTATTCACTTCCAATGAGCCATGGGCAATGTTTTAAATTCTTGCATATTATTTGTTTTTACATATATTTTAAAACTCTACATTGAATCTAAGAATATAAACTTTACATTGTTCTTTTATGTCATTTCATAATAATTATTATTTACGAAAAATTGTTATCTTAAAATGTTATGTTTTGCCTTGCCGACATGGCTCAGTGGTTGAGCACTGACCTATGAACCAGAAGATCACAGTTCGATTCCCGGAAAGGGCACATGCCTGGGTTGTGGGCTCGATCCCTAGTAGGGGGCGTGCAGGAGGCAGACAATCGATGAATCTCTCTCATCATTGATGCTTCTATCTCTCTCTCCCTCACCCTACCTCTCTAAAATCAATAAAAATGTTTAAAAGAAATGTTATATCTTTTTCAATTATTTTATGATCAAGTCTATAACCATGTCATTTAAGTTTGTAACTTACAGACCGCCATTGTTTTGCTCTGGTGCATTTGCAAATATGTTAGCTAAGTCTTTGAAAAACTTCATAACAAGAACTCTGACTTACTTAACATTACAGCTTTCTAAGCAAGTCATCTCTTTAAAATAAAGAAAACTTGTTTTTATTTCCCTAGCCCCTGAGGGGCTAATTAAAGCTCAGTCATGAGGATTGGGAACCAACATGGCAGTGGAGGTAAATGCCAGTACTTGCCACCTCCAACAATCACATCAAAATTACCACCAGCCCTAGCCCTAGCCGTTTTGGCTCAGTGGATAGAGCATCAGCCTGCAGACTGAAGGGTCCTGGGTTCAGTTCTGGTCAAGGGCACATGCCCAGGTTGTGGGCTCAATCCCCAGTAGTGGGTGTGAAGGAGGCAGCCAATTAATGATTCTCTCTCATCATTGATATTTCTATCTACCTTCTTCTTGGAATCAATAATTATATTTTACAAAGTTACAACTAGACCTAGCTGGTTTGGCTCAGTGGATAGAGCATTGGCCTGTGGGCCAAAGGGTCCTGGGTTCGATTCTGATCAAGGGCACATACCTTGGTTGCAGGCTCCTCAAATGCCCAGGCCCCGGCTAAGGCACCTGCAGGAGGCAACTAATTGATGTATTTCTCTCACATTGATGTTTCTCTCTGTCTTTCCCTCTCTCTTCCACTCTCCCTAAAAATCAATGGGAAAATATCCTTGGGTGAGGATTAACAAACAAAAAAAACCCCCCAAAACAAATTACAACTAAAATACAGAACAACCATCACCCAGAACCACTTAAAATCTGGCTGAATGGAAGACCTACAACTACAGAAGTAAAGAAGAACGCAGCTGGTCCTCACAGCCAATTGGTCTGAAGATCAATTCCTCCTAGTGACGCAAACAACAATCAAGACTCAACTATAACAAGATTGTGCATAGCCTGGCCAGCATAGCTCAGTGGTTGAGCATTGACCTATGAACCAGGAGGTCACGGTTGCTGGATTGCAGGCTCGATCCCCAGTGTGGGGTGTGCAGGAGGCAGCCAATCAATCATTCTCTCTCATCATTGATATTTCTCTCTCTCTCTCCCTCTTCCTTCTTCTCTGAAATCAATAAAAATATATTAAACACACACACACACACACACACACACACACACACACACAAGATTGTGCTCACAGCCAACTCAAGTGACTGGGGAGGCTGAGCCACTGGCCCTACAGAACACCAATTACACAAGGCCACTCTATCAATTCTAGGAGACATAACAGCTCACACTAATATATAGAAACAAACACAGGGAAGCAGCCAAAATGTGGAGACAAAGAAACATGTCACAAATGAAAGACATGAAAGCAAGCAAACTACTGGGTACAGAGTTCAAAACAATGGTTATAAAGTTACTCAAGGATCTTCATGAGAGCTTCAAGGGACTTAGTGAGACTTTCAAGGATCTTAGTGAGAATGCCAATGACATAAAAAAGGACCAGTCAGAAATTAGGCATACACTAACTGAAATAAAGAATAATTTACAGCCCAGCTGGTGTAGCTCAGCTGTTGAGCATTGAACCAAGAACCAAGAGGTCACTGGTTCAATTCCTGGTCAGGGCACGTGCCTGGGTTGCAAGCTTGGTCCCCTGTGGGGGGCGTGCAGGAGGCAGCAGATTAATGATGTTTCTCTCTCATTGATGTTTCTATCTCTATCACTTTCTCTCTCTCTAAAAAAAAAAATCAATAAAATATATTTTAAAAATAAATAAAATAATGGCATTCAAGAAAAAATTTTTAAAAAGAATAATTTACAGGAATTCAAAGAAGAGAAGAGGATGCCAAGAATCAAAGCAATGATTTGGAATAATAGGAAGCAAAAAAAACCAATAAGAAGAGCAAAAAGAAAATAGAATAAAAAAATATGAAGATAGTGTAAGGAGCCTCTGGGACAACTTCAAGCACATCAACATTTGCATTATGGAGGTTCCAGAAGAAGAGAGAGAGCAGGATATTAAAAACCTATTTGATGAAATAATGACAGAAAACTTCCCCTACCTGGTGGAAGCAACAGACTTACAAGTCCAGGAAGCACAGAGATCCCCAAACAAGAGGAACCCAAAGAGGACCACACCAAGACACATCATAATTAAAATGCCAAGGGTTAAGGACAGAGAGAGAATCGTAAAAGCAGCACGAGAGGAGGGTGGTTAGGGCGCTTTGCTGTAATGGGCCTATTTTTCTGCTGTGTTCACCTGCTGTGGTTAAATCCAGTGCCATCACACTTCCTGTGAGGCCAACCCTGAGAATGAGAATTGGAGAGGCAAGACCAATGTTACGGAGAATCCAGGGGCATGGCGATGGGTCTCCAGCTGAAAGAAATGGAAGATATGATGGGAAGAAGGGAGTGGAATAACCACGTATGCCCTAGAAATATTGATGACAAATTGAGCCAAAAATAAGTTATTTAGAGAGGCATGTCATTTTTTTTGCATTGTATTGGCGGGGGGGAGGGGGGAGTGTTGAGAGATCAACCAAAGGACTTGTACTAGTATGCATGCATATTAGCATAACCAATGGACATGGACCCTGGGGCGGTGGGGGCTTGTCCTGGGGAGGGCAGTGGTGGGGGTGGGGGGGAGTCAATCAGGAAAAAAGGAGACATATGTAATGCTTTAAACAATAAAATAAATAAAATAATCTTATAAAACTTTAGACAGATTTGCACAGGCCTAGTAGGAATATCATGAAATATTTTAAAAATAAAAACTAACACAGTTTGTATTGAAAAAAAAAAGCAGCACGAGAAAAGCAGTTAGTTACCTAAGAGGTTGCCCATATGACTGTCAGCTGATTTCTCAACAGAAACTTTGCAGGCCTGAAGAGAGTGGCAAGAAATATTAAAAGTGATGAATAGCAAGGACCTACAACTAAGATTACTCTACCCAGCAAAGCTATCATTTAGTATTGAAGGTCAGATAAAGAGTTTCACAGACAAGTAAAAGCTAAAGGAGTTCATTACCACAGAACAGTATTATATGAAATGTTGAAGGGTATTCTTTAAGAAGAGGAGGAAGATGATGAAGAAGAAGAAGAAGAAAAAGAAATATGAAAATAAAATGGTAATAAATACCATATCTATCAACAATTTAATCTAAAAATAAAAATAAATTAACAGGAAATCTAATGAACAAAATACACTGATGAATAAAATAGAATCAGAGGCATGGAAACATGGAACAGACTGATAATCTCAGAGTGAAGGTTAGGAAGAGATTCACCAAATAGCCTACGGTGGAATAGGAGTCAGGTGGAGGTGGGCAATGGGAGGAAAAAAGAGGTTTATCTGTAATACTCTAATAATAAAGATTTTTTTTTAAAGAAGCTCAATCATGAGATTCCAGCAAAACAGGTTTTTAAAAGCCGATATGATCAATTGCTATTCTTATTGTATTCATGCAAAGCAATCCAGTCAAGTTGTAACTAGACTTAATATAGTAAATACATTGTTCTTAATTTGGCTCTTTAATACAAATAAGGGTAATTTTAGGCGGGGGAGGGATGTGTTTCAATAGACTCCATATACACAGTTGTAAATGTTAGGCTCTAGTTCAGTTCACTATCTTCAAAGTTTTATTTTCCACCCATGAGCTAAACTAAACTAAATCCTAAACTTACCTAGTTTTCTTAAATGTTTGGCTACTACCCTTCCAAACTAATGTTTCATTTTCCTCCCATCCTTTTACTTGGAATTATTAGAACTAAAACATTTTTTTCTTCCACCAGATCATTTGTCATAATTCTTGTCATTCTAGCTTTTGCACTAATAATACTAAAATTTATAACACAGTTTGTCTCCACCAGGTTACAAGCCCTACTTGTGCTCTGGAAATACCATCCCTAGACACCATTACAACCTCTTTTTGTGCCCAGGCCTCCTCATCCCTCTGACAGAGCAAGGATTTTTGGCTCTGAAGAAAAACATTACCCCCTTTCAGCAGGAAGTAGCTATAGAAGAGACCTTGTGCCCCTTTTCTCTGAAAGAATTCAGTGCCCCAATCCTTGAATGGGGACTGTAGACCCCTAGAGCAAGGATGATGGACTGGGTACAGAAAATCACTAGGGCAGAAAGCCTGGATGCCTAGCAAGGAGCAAAACTGGGAAAACAAGAACCTTACCCTCAGGGCAAGCACGTCAAACTCACAGCCCACAACGAATATTTTTGTGGCCCAGCCAATATAGCGGTATGTAAGAAACGTTTTAATAAAATTTTCATAACTTAATTGTTACAATATCCTGTTATACATAATTATTATAACAAACTACAATGTTCGCTAATGACTGGTTACTATAATCGTGTTGCATTCATTTCCCCTTACGCGCTTACGCACAGACGCACCATTTCTCTCCGCTAATCCTAGCAGTGAATATTTTAGCAGCCGATGGCCATGTCATTGTCTTGGACTGACTTGTTTGGTGTGCGCAATAGGAAATATTTCCCTTTCGGAGAACAAGAAAAATGGTTTATTTGCTTTACGCTTATTAATCTGTGCAGTTATTCAGCATTTGGTAAGTTAATATTCAAGAAAAATAATAATTTTTATTAACATGTTCTATTATTTTATGTTAATGATGACTCACTTATTTCAGCCCTTTGTATTCAGCATATCCTTATCGAAATAAACCTCCATTTCTATGAAAATTGAAGCTTTTGCTTTTTTGCGGCCCACATAAACTTAAACCTTGTTTATTTGTCCCATGTTAGTCTTTGAGTTTGACATGCTTGCCCTAGGGCAGTGATGGCAAACCTTTTGAGCTTGGCGTGTCAGTATTTTGAAAAACCCTAACTTAACTCTGGTGCCGTGTCACATATAGAAATTTTTTGATATTTGCAACCATAGTAAAACAAAGACTTATATTTTTGATATTTATTTTATATGTTTAAATGCCATTTAACAAAGAAAAATCAACCAAAAAAATGAGTTCGGGTGTCAGAGGTTCACCATCACTGCCCTAGGGTAACCTCTCCTCCCCTAACATATCATTAGTCATGTGGTTTAGACCCCTGACCTTTTCCTCCCTAAAGATAACACCTAGAACTCAGTTATATTTCAGCTCTAAGCTCAGAAAAGCAGCAAAACCAGCCAAGTGACTCTGTGGCTGTCTCAGGATCAGCTTTTACTTCCCAAGTCACTCAGGTTTCATCAGCTTTTGGTATTTAATGATTTGGAGGAACCTATATAGAACAGACCTTTACATCTTGCCTATTAGGAGTTGGGACACCTATTGCTAATATACAGAACTAGAGGCCCGGTGCACGGAATTTGTGCACTCTGGTGGGGAGGGGGTGGTCCCTCAGCCTGGCCTGAGCTCTCAGGGAGTGGGCCTAAGCCGGCAGGCAGACATCCCTAGCACTGCCACAGAGGCAGGAGGGGCTCTCACCACGGCTACTGCCTCACCACTCATGAGCCCAGCTTCTGGCTGAGTGGTGCTATGGGAGCACACTGACCACCAGGTGGCAGTTCCTGCATTGAGTGTCTGCCCCCTGGTGGTCAGTGTATCATAGTGACTGGTCGTTCCACTGTTTGGTCGATTTGCATATTAGCCTTTTATTATATAGGATTATACTCATTCTATTCATTTTGGGAAGAAAGTCACATACCAGGACCTTTATGTGTTGGGACTCACTGTCTGGGAAAAGGATGCAGGGATGTTTTCTCTAACGGTTGCTGCAGTAGCTTCCTGTGGTGAATGTCTGACTTTTACTGCTTGTTCTAGTTATTGTCTTTCTTTCTTTCTTTCTTTTTTTAAAAAAATATATTTTATTGATTTTTTTTTTACAGAGAGGAAGGGAGAGAGATAGAGAGTTAGAAACATCGATGAGAGAGAAACATTGATCAGCTGCCTCCCGCATATCTCCCACTGGGGATATGCCCTTGACCAGAATCGAACCTGGGACCTTTCAGTCCGCAGGCCGACGCTCTATCCACCGAGCCAAACCGGTTTTGGCTAGTTATTGTCTTTCAATATCTAACAACTACAATATGAATTGTTCTGATAATTTCACCTTCCCTATAGCAATGGGCATACTGAGCTGCTGGCTGGTTGGTTTCTGACATGTGGCGGTGACTGTTTATTCACATATCCCTGCCAGCAACACTGGGATGCCTGGTCCTTAGGATGACTGACAGCAGATGGGGACCTTCACCCCGATTAAGAATAATTACTAACAAATAGAAAGAGGAGGGGATGCTAGGACTAGAGGGCAATATAATCCTGACCAGCCATTTGTCAGCTTCCTGCCCAGGAGAACAAAAGACCAGAAAAAAAGCTTCTTGGACACCAGGAGTCAGACCACATAAAGAAACGAAATTGTCCCAGAGACACCTGCTTGACACCTGCATTCCACCCACATTCCACACCCACTGACACAGCCCACAGACTCAGCCCACTGACACAGCCCCCCGACTCAGCCCACAGACTCAGCCCCACTGACTCAGCCCACCGACTCAGCCCACAGACTCAGCCCACAGACTCAGCCCCACAGACTCAGCCCACAGAATCAGCCCACTGACTCAGCCCACTGACTCAGCCCCACAGACTCAGCCCACAGACTCAGCCCCACAGACTCAGCCCCACAGACTCAGCCCCACAGACTCAGCCCACAGACTCAGCCCCACAGACTCAGCCCCACAGACTCAGCCCACCGACTCAGCCCACCGACTCAGCCCACAGACTCAGCCCACAGACTCAGCCCACTGACTCAGCCCACAGACTCAGCCCACAGACTCAGCCCACAGACTCAGCCCACTGACTCAGCCCACAGACTCAGCCCACTGACTCAGCCCACAGACTCAGCCCACTGACTCAGCCCCACTGACTCAGCCCCACAGACTCAGCCCACAGACTCAGCCCACAGACTCAGCCCACCGACTCAGCCCACAGACTCAGCCCCACCGACTCAGCTCACAGACTCAGCCCCAGACCTGCTGACAGTTCCCACCAGTGACTGCGTATGAGGATGACACTCCAGCCCCAGGGCTGCCAGCATCGCCCCCGGCCGGGTGCTGTGCAGCCCTTCCCTTCAGGTAGCCCACCCCGGCCCCTTTCCCTAAAAAAACCCAATGTTTCTCTATCCACTGCCTGGATGGCTATTTAGCCTGCCTGCACGTACCAGCCACTATGTTAACCTTTCAGTAATCACATAAGATGGTGTAAAATTAAAACTTTTTAACTAAGGGCAGTTCATGGAGGGTAGTCATGTCCGAAGGCAGTATTTTTCCCTCACAAAAGTCAATACGTAGCTAAATTGAGCCTGCCTGTTGTGTTTTTGCATCTGTGATAACATACCTTTGGAACGTCCAAGTAATTTCCCTTTTTATGGGCCCCTCCAAGCTCCCTCACTGTTACTGTTATCTTGCTAATTGTTGCCTGGTAACTCTCATATACCCACCTATGTAAAAGGGGTATGTGTCTGTCCGGCTGGCGTGGCTCAGTGGTTGTGTGTCGACCTATAAACCAGGAGGTCATGGTTTGATTCCTGGTCGGGGCACATGCCTGGGTTGCAGGCTTGATCCCTAGTGTGGGGCGTGCAGGAGACAGCTGATTGATGGTTCTCTCTCATCATTGATGTTTCTATCTCTCCCTCTCCCTTCCTCTCTGAAATCAATAAAAATATATTTTAAAAAAAGAAGTAAGTATCTACCATTTTACTTTTTATCCAGTCCCAGAGGTTTCCCCACTTTGCTTCCTCCCTCCTCCCTAACCTAGCAGCCGTGGATTTCATGTCGCCCACATATGCATAAACAAGTTGCAAAACTGCCTTCTCTGGTAGATAATCTCAATCCACTGAGGTGTTGCTTCTGAGCAATTGTTCACAGTTTGGCTCAAATAAACTCAACAATTCTCTACAGTTTTGAATGCTTCTTACGTTGACACGTACTTAGTGTAGCGCGGCAGGATTCTGAAGAACTCCCCCAGGACCATCCCACGGACCTGCGCCTGGTGCCAGGATCCAGCCCGGGGCCCACTGTGCCCCACTAGCTCCTCATTTTGCACTGGGTGAGTTTCCCTTGCAGTTCTAGACATCCCCATTTTAAGGTAAAAGGCCCTGACTTTATTTGAGCTGTATTTTTAAATCCTCACGGGGGAACTGAGGTTAAGGGTGACAGAACCCACTCGAGGGTGGGACTGGAGGAAAAAATGGGGAGTTGGTTTTTAACTCTGGCTTTTCAATAGCAATTGCTTTCTTTCTTTTTAAAAAATTCTTTATTAGTTAAGGTATTACAAATGTGTCCTTATCCCCCCATTAACCCCCATCCTTCCCCCGCCCCCACTCATGCTCTCATCCCCCTGTTGTCCATGTCCATTGGTTTGGCTTATATGCCTGCATACAAGTCCTTTGGTTGATATCTTCCCCTTACCCCCTCCCTCCCCTACGCTCCCTCTGGGGAGTGACAGTCTGATCGCTGTTCCTCTGTCTTTGGATCTGTCCCTGTTCATCAGCCTATGTTGTTCTCTATAATCCGCAAATGAGTGAGATCATGAACATAGGGGTGTATGTATACTTTCTGACTGGTGTTTCTGGTTTCTTGGGATATATTCCTAGAAGTGGGATCACTGAGTCAAATGGGAGTTCCATTTTTAACTTTTTGAGGAAACTCCATACTGTTTTCCATAGTGGCTGCACCAGTCTGCATTCCCACCAGCAGTGCAGAAGGGTTCCTTTTTCTCCACATCCTCTCCAACACTTGTTGTTTGTTGATTTGTTGATGATAGCCAGTCTGACAGGTGTGAGATGGTACCGCATAGTCGTTTTGATTTGCATCTCTCGTATAATTAGTGACTTTGAGCATGTTTTCAAATGTCTTTCGGCCTTCTGTGTGTCCTCTTTTGAAAAGTGTCTATCTAGGTCCCTTGGCCATTTTTTAAAAAAAATATATTTTATTGACTTTTTACAGAGAGGAAGGGAGAGAGATAGAGAGTTAGAAAAATTGATGAGAGAGAAACATTGATCAGCTGCCGCCTGCACATCTCCTACTAGGGATGTGCCTGCAACCCAGGCATATGCCCTTGACTGGAATCGAACCTGGGACCCTTCAGTCCGCAGGCCAACACTCTATCCACTGAGCCAAACCGGTTTCGGTGCTTGCCCATTTTTTGATTGGATTGTTTATCTTCCTATTGTTAAGTTTCATGATTTCCCTGTAAATGTTGGAGATTAAACCCTTATCAGTGATATCATTGGCAAATATGTTCTCCCATGTAGTGGTCTTCTTGTTGTTTTGTTGATGGTTTCCTTTGCTGTGCAAAAGCTTTTAATTTTGATATAGTCCCATTTGTTTATTTTCTCTTTAGTTTCCATTGCCCTAGGAACAGTATCAGAGAAGAAATTCCTTTGGCATATGTTTGTGATTTCGCTGCCTGTGGATTCCTCTAGTATTTTTATGATTTCCCGTCTTAGGTTTAAGTCTTTTATCCATTTTGAGTTTATTTTTGTGTATGGTGTGAGTTGGTGGTCTACTTTTATCTTTTTGCATGTATTTGTCCAATTTTCTCAACACCATTTATTGAAGAGACTGTCTTGCCTCCTTTGTCGAATATTAATTGGGCATAGTGGTTTGGGTCGATTTCTGGCTTCTCTATTCTATTCCATTGATCTATATGTCTGTTCTTGTGCCAATACCAAGCTGTTTTAAGAACAGTGGCTTTGTAATACAGTTTGATATCTGGTATTGAGATCCCACCAACTTTGTTCTTCTTTCTCAGGATTGCTACAGCTATTCGAGGTCATTTTTTTTTAATTGTTTTATTTCTTAAAGTATTACAAAGGGTATTACATATGTCTCCTTTTTTCCCCCCGCCCTTGACAATCCCCTGGCTTTCCCTACCCCCCCAGTGTCTTATGTCCATTGGTTATGCTTATATGCATGCATATAAGTCCTTCGGTTGATCTCTTACCCCCCCGACCCCCACCCCTTAACCCTCCCCGGCCTTCCCGCTGCAGTTTGACAATCTGTTTGAGGCAGCTCTGCCTCTGTATCTATTTTTGTTCATAAGTTTATAATGGTCTTTATTATCCATGAATGAGTGAGGTCATGTGGTATTTTTCCTTCATTGGTTGGCTTATTTCACTTAACATAATGCTCTACAGTTCCATCCATGCTGTTGCAAATGGTAAGAGTTCCTTCCTTTTTACAGCAGCATAGTATTCCATCGTGTAGATGTACCACTGTTTTCTAATCCATTCATCTACAGATGGGCACTTAGGCTGTTTCCAGATCTTAGTTATGGTGAATTGTGCTGCTATGAACATATGGGTGCATATATCCTTTCTGATTGGTGTTTCTGGTTTCTTGGGATATATTCCTAGAAGTGGGATCACAGGGTCAAATGGGAGTTCCATTTTTAGTTTTTTGAGGAAATTCCATACTGTCTTCCATAGTGGCTGCACCAGTCTGCATTCCCACCAGCAGTGCACGACTGTTCCTTTTTCTCCACATCCTCTCCAGCACTTGTCGTTTGTTGATTTGTTGATGATAGCCAGTCTGACAGGTGTGAGATGGTACCTCATTGTTGTTTTGATTTGCATCTCTCAGATGATTAGTGACTTTGAGCATGTTTTCATATGTCTCTTGGCTTTCTGAAAGTCCTCTTTTGAAAGGTGTCTATTTAGATCCTTTGCCCATTTTTTGATTGGATTGTTTATCTTCCTTTTGTTAAGTCGTATGAGTTCCCTATAAATTTTGGAGATTAGGCCCTTGTCAGATATAACATTGGCAAATATGTTTTCCCATGCAGTGGGCTTTCTTGTTGTTTTGTTAATGGTTTCTTTTGCTGTGCAGAAGCTTTTTATTTTGATGTAGTCCCATTTGTTCATTTTCTCTTCAGTTTCAAGTGCCGTAGGAGCAGTATTAGTGAAGAAATTGCTTTGGCATATGTTTGAGATTTTGTTGCCTTTGGATTCTTCTCAAATTGTTATGGTTTTCCGTCATACATTTAAGTCCTTTATCCATTTTGAGTTTATTTTTGTGTATGGTATAAGTTGGTGGTCTAGTTTCATTTTTTTGCATGTATCTGTCCAATTTTCCCAACACCATTTACTGAAGAGACTTTCTTGACTCCATTGTATGTTCTTGCCTCCTTTGTCAAATATTAATTGAGCATATTGGTTCGGGTCGATTTCTGGGCTCTCTATTCTATTCCATTGATCTATATGTCTGTTCTTGTGCCAGTACCAAGCAGTTTTGAGAACAAGCTTTGTAATACAGCTTGATATCTGGTATTGAGATCCCACCTACTTTGTTCTTTCTCAGGATCGCTGCAGCTATTCGGGGTCTTTTTTTATTCCAGATGAATTTTGGGGGAGTTCGTTCGAGATGTGCCATCTGTGAAATGTGCCATTGGTATTTTAATGGGAAGTGCGTTGAATTTGTAGATTGATTTGGGTAGTATGGACATTTTGATGATGTTGATTCGACCAATCCATGAACACGGTATGTTCTTCCATCTGTTTATGTCTTCCTCTATCTCTTTTTTCAACGTCCTGTAGTTTTCTGAGTAGAGGTCTTTTACCTCTTTAGTTAAGTTTATTCCTAGGTATCTTAGTTTTTTTGGTGGATGGTAAATGGGATTGTTTTTTTAGTCTCTCTTTCTGAAAGTTCACTATTGGTATATAGAAATGCCTTAGATTTCTTGGGGTTAATTTTGTATCCTGCTACATTGCCAAATTCATTTATTAAGTCTAGTAGTTTTTTGATGGAGTCTTTAGGGTTTTGTATGTATAATATCATGTTGTTTGCAAATAAGGACAGTTTTACTTCCTCTTTTCCAATTTGGATGCCTTTTATTTCTTCTTCTTGTCTATTTACAATGGCTAATACTTCCAGTACTATGTTGAACAGGAGTGGTGAGGGTGGGCATCCCTGTCTTGATCCTGTTCTTAGGGGAAATGGTGTTAGTTTTTGTCCATTGAGTATGATGTTGGCTATGGGCTTGTCATATATGCCTTTTATTATGTTGAGGTATGATCCTTCTATTCCCACCTTGCTGAGAGTTTTTATCAAAAATGGGTGTTGGGTTTTGTCAAATGCTTTTTCTGTATCAATTGATATGACCATGTGGTTTTTTTCTTTCAATTTGTTTATGTGATATATCACGTTTACTGATTTTCGGATATTGTACCATCCTTGCATCCCTGGGATAAATCCTACTTGGTCATGGTGTATGATCTTTCTGATGTATTGCTGGATCCGATTTGCTAAGATTTTGTTGAAGATTTTGGCATCTATGTTCATGAGGGGTATTGGCCTATAATTCTCTTTCATTGTGTTGTCTTTACCTGGTTTTGGTATTAGGGTGATGCTGGCTTCATAGAATGAGCTTGGAAGTGTCCCTTCCTCTTGAATTTTTTGTGGTAGTCTGAGGAGTATAGGTTTTAGTTCTTCCTTGAATGTTTGGTAAAACTCCCCTGTGAAGCCGTCTGGTCCCGGGCTTTTGTTTGATGGAAGCTTTTTGATGACTGCTTCAATTTCTTCCATAGTTATTGGCCTGTTGAGATTTTTAGATTCTTCCTGATTGAGTTTTGGAATGTTGTATTTTTCTAGGAATTTGTCCATTTCCTCCAGGTTGTCTAGTTTGTTGGAGTAGAGTTGTCCATAGTATTTTTTAACAATCATTTGTATTTCTGTGGGGTCTGTTGTTATTTTGCTTCTATCGTTTATGATTTTGTTTATTTGGGTCCTCTCTCTTTGCTTCTTGGTGAGCCTGGCTAGAGGTTCATCAATCTTTTTTATTTATTATTAAATCTTTATTGTTCAGATTATTACATTTGTTCCTCTTTTTTCCCCCCCATAACTGCCCTCCTCCCAGTTCCCGCCCCACCCTCCGCCCTCACTCCCCACCCACTGTCCTCATCCATAGGTGCACAATTTTTATCCAGTCTCTTCCCGCATCTCCCACACCCCTTTCCCCCGAAAGAATAGTCAGTCCATTCCCTTTCTATGTCCCTCATTCTATTATGATCACCAGATTATTTATTCACTTGATTCTTAGATTCACTTGTTGATAGATGCATGTTTGTTGTTCATAATTTGTATCTTTACCTTTTTCTTCTTCCTCCTCTTCTTAAAGGATACCTTTCAGCATTTCATATAATACTGGTTTGGTGGTGATGAACTCCTTTAGCTTTTCCTTATCTGTGAAGCTCTTTATCTGACCTTCAGTTCTGAATGATAGCTTTGCTGGATAAAGTAATCTTGGTTGTAGGTTCTTGGTATTCATCCCTTTGAATATTTCTTGCCATTCCCTTCTGGCCTGCAAAGTTTCTGTTGAGAAATCAGCTGACAATCGTATGGGTATTCCCTTGTAGGTAACTGAGTTTCTTTCTCTTGCTGCTTTTAAGGTTCTCTCTTTGTCTTTTGCTCTTGGCATTTTAATGATGATGTGTCTTGGTGTGATCCTCTTTGGATTCCTTTTGTTTGGGGTTCTCTGTGCTTCCTGGACCTGTAAGTCTATTTCTTTCACCAGGTGGGGGAAGTTTTCTGTCATTATTTCTTCAAATAGGTTTTCAATAGCTTGCTCTCTCTCATCTTCTGGCACCCCTATAATTCGGATGTGGGTATGCTTGAAGCTGTCCCAGAGGCTCCTTACACTATCTTCGTATTTTCGGATTCTTTTTTCATTTTGCTTTTCCAGTTGGGTGTTTTTTGCTTCTTCACATTTCGAATCTTTGACTTGATTCTTGCGCTCCTCTGGTGTGCTGTTGGGAGTCTGTATAGTATTCTTTATTTCAGTCAGTGTATGCTTAATTTCTCGTTGGTTCTTTATCACAACTTCGAGGGTCTCATTAGATTTTTTGAGGATCTCACTACATTTATCGGAGGTCTCACCAGTCTTTTCGAGGGCCTTACTAAGTTTATCGGCAGCTTCTAGACAGTTCTTGAGAGACCTTAAAAGTGTGGTTTTGAGCTCTTTATCTTCCATTTCTGACATTTGCGTCCTATTTCTTTGTCTCCGCATTTTTTTTATCTTTTCTTGGTGTACCCCCTAGTGGTCTTTGTGCTCACTCTTGTTGTAGTTAAGCCTTGATTGTTGTTGGCAATACCGGGGGTGATTTGACCTCCAGGCTAGCTGGCTATGAGAGTCAGCTGTGTCTGCAGTGGGAGAGCTTCTGTGCTGGATCTCTAGGGTGGTGCTAATCTAGCGTTTGCCTGAGGCTATCCGGCAAATGGCTCTGTGCAGGGCTTGGGCGGGTCCCCGGGGATCTACAGGGCGGGCTGGAGCGAGCAGTTATGGCTGCTCTCAGTTCCGTCCCTAGGGGCTCTGCCTCACAGAGTCCCAGCAACCGCTGCAAACCTCGGAGAGAAAGCTGCCTTTGAGTTCCGACCGAAGCCAGACAGTCTCCCTTCTCCTGTTTGAGTCTGGGTCCCTAGAGACTCGCCCGGATCTGGAGCTCAGAGTCTGAAACTCCCTCCCGATTGAAAACAACAACCGCGCCCTCTGCCGCCAGCCCACTCCGCACGCACTCCGCACCTGAGTATTTCCCTTCAGCACTGCGCCTCCTCTGATTCTGGCTATGATATTCTCTTTCCTCCTAGTTGTAGAATTTCCACTCAGCCAGCATTCCTGTGGTTCTGGATGATGTCCGTTCCGTCATTAGGTGTATTTTTGATTGGTTGTTCGAGGCAGCAATCTCCGGCGTTAACCTATGCCGCCATCTTGGTTTCTCCTCGGTTCATCAATCTTGTTTATCCTTTCAAAGAACCAGCTCTTGGTTTCGTTGATTTTATGTATTTTTTTTTTGTCTCTATGTCATTTATTTCTGCTCTAATCTTTATTATCTCCTTCCCTCTGCTCACCCTGGGGTTTTCTTGTTGCTCTCTTTCTAATTCTTTGAGATGTAGAGTTAGATGATTTACTACCATTTTTTCCTTGTTTTTTGAGATAGGCCTGTAGAGCTATAAACTTCCCTCTCAGGACTGCTTTCACTGTGTCCCATAGGTTTTGGATTGTTGTGTTTTCATTGTCATTAGTTTTCAGGATGTTTTAAATTTCTTCTTTGATCTCATTGGTAACCCAATCAATATTTAATAGCATGCTATTCAGCTTCCAAGTGTTTGAGTATTTTGGGGTGTTTTTATTGTAGTTTATTTCTAATATTATGCCATTGTGGTTTGAGAAGATGGTTGGTATGATTTCAATCTTCTTGAAATTGGGGAGACTTTGTTTGTGACCCAATATGTGGTCTATTTTTGAATATGTCCTATAAGCACTTGAGTAGGATGTATATTCCGTGGCTTTGGGGTGAAGTGTTCTGAAGATGTCAATTAAGTCCATCTGATCTAGTGAGTCATTTAGGATTGCTGTTTCTTTGCTGATTGTTTGTCTAGAGGATTTATCCAGTGTTGTCAGTAGTGTATTAAAGTCCCCTACTATGGTTGTATTGATGTCGATCTCTCCTTTGATATCTTCCAGGAATTTTTTTATGTATTTGGGTGCTTCTGCATTGGGTGCATATATGTTTATCAGGGTTATATCTTCTTGTTGTATTGATCCCTTTAGTATTATGAAGTGGCCTTCCTTATCTCTTGTTATGGCCTTCACTTTGAGGTCTATTTTGTCCGATATAAGTATTGCTACCCCAGCTTTCTTTTCATTTCCATTTTCCTGAAAGATATTTTTCCATCCATTCACTTTCAGTCTGTGTGAGTCCCTTCTTCTGAGGTGGGTCTCTTGTAGACAACAAATGTATGGGTCATGTTTTTTTATCCATTCAGCCACTCGATGTCTTTTGGTGGAGCATTTAGTCTGTTTATGTTTAAAGTTATTATTGAAAGGTACTTGTTTGTAGCCATTTCTTTTTGTGTGTGGCTGTTTTCTTTCTGCGCTTTTTATTTCTTCTTTTTACACCAGTCCCTTTAACATTTCTTGCATTTCTGGCTTGGTGGTGATAAACTCCCTTAGCCTTTTTTTGTCTGTGAAGCTTCTTATTTCCCCTTCAATTTTGAATGATAGCCTTGCTGGATAGAGTATTCTTGGATTCAGTCCTTTGCTTGGCATCACTTTGTAAATTTCCGTCCGTTCTTTTCTGGCCTGATGTGTTTCTCTTGAGAAATCATTTGATAATCTAATGGGAGATCCCTTGTATGTAACTTTCCATCTCTCTCTTGCAGCCTGTAAGATTCTCTCTTTGTCCTGAACATTTGCCATGGTAATTATGATGTGTCTTGGTGTGGGTCTTTTCGGGTTCACCTTGTTTGGGACTCTCTGTGCTTGTGTGCCTTTTTTCTTTCCCACCTCAGGGAAGGTTTCTGATATTATTTCTTCAAATAGGTTTTCTAATCCTTGTTCTTCTTTCTGTTGTTCTGGCACCCCTATTATTCATATGTTGTTTCGTTTCATGTTGTCCCAAAGCTCCCTTAGGCTCTCCTCCTGTCTTTTAATTTTTTTCTCCAATTGCAGTTCAGTTTGGGTGTGTTTTGCTTCTTTGTCTTCTAATTCACTAATTCGGTCCTCTCCTTCTCCTAGTCTACTGTTGATACTTTCAATGGTGTTTTTTTATTGCAGCTATATCGCTCTTCATTACTTCTTGGTTCTTACATAAGTTATTGATTTTTTCATCTATTTCTTCTTGCTTCTTGCATAAGTTGTTGATTTTTTTCCTCCATCCGGTTTATGCACTCTAGGACCCTTATTCTGAATTCTTTTTCTGTCATGTTGCATGCCTCTGTATCACTTAGCTGCTTTTCTGGCGAGTCCTCCTTTTCTTTCCTTTGGGGGTTTCTTTGTCTACCCATGTTTGATCTCACCAACATATCTAGTTGTTGCATCGTTCAGTGACTGCTCCCTGGATGGCAGTGGCTCCTCGGGCTGTGGTTGCTCCTCAGGCAGTTGTGGTAGCAGCTGCTCCTCAGTTGGCAGCTGTTGGGGGCCAGATGTAAGCTGGCAAGGTCCTTGAACCTGCAGGGGCTAGCAAGGCTGGGACCCTTACCCACACAGTTTTCCCAGACTTGTTTGGATAGCGATTGTCAGTAGAATGGGAGTAACATTTGTAGAATGAGAACAGCCTTTCATAGCTTGCCCAGAAGTCTGTAACTATTTACTGAGATATGCTGTACTGAGAACTTGTCCTTCTGCTATGTCTCTCCCTTAGAGATTAAGAGGAACAAAGAATACATTCCTCTTGACAGACCTCCTATTCAGTGTGTTGTATATAAATAGGATTGTATAGCTAATAAATTCGCTTCAGTTCATCAAGAGAACTGGGGTCCTCCCGACCCCGCTTTCCTGTCTTTCTTTCTTTTCTCAATTCCCACCTCCCTGCCTCAGCCCGGCTCAACCCTGTCAGGCTGGCCCTGACAGATCTGGCGCCCGAGCTAAGGGACTGAGGAACTGGGAAAAAGACGGTGAGGAACTCCGTTGGGCTTGGAGAGACGACGTGAGGATCTCCTCCGGATAAAGAGTGCACTCGTTAAGGTAAGGGAGGAGCAATTTTTTGATAATCGGGAGTAAAGCATGGGGCAATTAGAATCTAGAGAAAATGCCCTTTATGGGCAAATGTTAAAGTTTATGTTCAATAGTAGAGGAACTAAGGTTAATGACAAGCAAGTAGAAAATTTTTTAAAATTCATTCAGGAGGTCTGCATTTCCTTATCGAATTTAATACGGGATTATTTAGATCCCACGCATGACCATAATCAACCGTCTCTTAAGCCAGAAAAAAAGGAGAAGCAGCGTGATAGCACAAAACAGGGGTCTAAAAAAGACAGTATATTAAAAAGAAATAATGTAACTTTTAAAGACAATTCAACTCCTCAATATGAGGAGGATTTTGAGGAAACTGCTGCTCTCTGTCATGATGATAATACAGGTATTGTTCAGGCAAAAGAGGAGGAAGAATGTTTTTCTGCTGGAACTGAAGAGGGCAGTGATATAGAGGATGTGTTGGAATCCTTTTTAGAAACATTAAAGCTTCTTGGCAAGAAAAAGAGAAGCCGCGGGGGCCGTTCCCGCCGCTCTCCGCTGCCTTGTGCAGCACCAGTTCCACTTTCCCCTCTCCAGATGGCCTTGCAGGAGGCACGAAAGTGTGGTGAGGAATTGGGCATTCATGCCTTCCCTGTTATGGAACAGGTGAATCCTCACACGGGACAGCGTGAGCGTGCTTATGACCTGCTTCCTTTTAAAACCTTAAAAGAGTTAAAAACAGCCTGTGCTCAGTATGGGCCCACTTCCCCTTATACTTTAACCATCTTGGAAGCTATGGCCTCAGAGGCTCTCCCACCTAATGATTGGAGAGCTATTGCCAAGGCTTGTTTATCAGGAGGGGATTATCTCTTGTGGAAATCAGAATATGATGAAAAGGCTAAGGAACAAGCTTCTCGTAATCGAGCGGCCCAGGTTAATATTTCTTATGAAATGCTGGTAGGTGAAGGAGTCTATGCTGATACCCACAATCAAATTCAATACCCCCAGGAAGCTTATGGACAGATTAATGGAGCTGGGGTCAGAGCCTGGAAAAAGTTACCCACCTCTGGTCAGAAAACAGAGGAGCTCTCAAAAATTATTCAAGGGCCAGATGAAAAGTATCAGG
This sequence comes from Myotis myotis, assembly GCF_014108235.1. Classification (NCBI taxonomy): domain Eukaryota; kingdom Metazoa; phylum Chordata; class Mammalia; order Chiroptera; family Vespertilionidae; genus Myotis; species Myotis myotis. Next base: position 1,553,626 of record NW_023416331.1, on the reverse strand, counting down.
ATTTTGTCTCTCGGCTATTACAGGCTGTTGGCCGAGTAGTGGTGGATGGAGAGGCTGGCATGCTAATAGTTAAACAGTTGGCATATGAAAACGCCAACACTGCCTGCCAAGCTGCACTTCGGCCCTATCAAAGACAGGGGACTCTCTCAGATTATATCCGCATTTGCGCAGATATTGGTCCCTCATATATACAAGGAGTTGCCATTGCGGCTGCATTAAAGGGAACCACCATTGAAGGAATTCTTCAGCAACAATTTAGCACAGGGAAAAGTCAAACATACAAGTGTTACACTTGTGGAGGAACAGGACACATGGCAAAACAGTGTCCTTCTAATAAAGGGATTAATAAAGGAAATGGCAGAGGTCCCAAACAACCTGGACTATGCCCTAAATGTAAAAAAGGAAAACATTGGGCAAATGAGTGTAAATCTAAGACAGATATTCAGGGAAATTCTTTGCCTCAACACCAGTTGAGAAACTACCAAAAGGGGCCAGCCCAGACACAGCAAATAACAGGGGCATTGTCTATTTACCCTCCTGTCCGTATGCCGTCTCAAGGCCAGCAGGCTGCACAGCACCCAGCCCACTCCAGAGAGCAAAATAGATACAAGAGCTATTCCGAGCAACCCCCGGGAGTGCCGGGCTGGACCTTGGATCCATAGGAATAAGACATTCTGTCTGCCCTGGGTGCTGCCCTTGCCTACTGAAATAAACAAAATATCATTAGATTTAAAACCTCCCACATAGAGAAGAAATGATGATTTCCTTGCATTTCCGATACAGCTACAGCAAATGCCACCGGATCTGAAATTTAAAAATACGTCTGGGATTTCTGTACACATGTAAAGAGAAAACTGGCTTGAAACTAAGGCGCGCATTGTCCGATTTTGGACATTTAGATAGAGTTTCAAGCTAAAATCTCTTTACAAATATACAAAATAAAACCCAAGACTGATTATTTCCTAAGAAAGATGGCAAAATTTGACCTAAAGGAAAAAAGATGCTGTCTAGATTCTAGCAGCAGAATTGGCATTTCCATAATATAGAACAGTTTTTAAATACTAATAAAGAATATTAAAAAGTTAATTTCAAGGCTGAAAAGGAAATTCAGTAAAATTGTCTCTGTTACAAAAATTTGCTAAAGAATATGCCTTAAAATAATAAATTGGATTTAAATCTCAAGAATTATTAAAATATACTAATTATAAAAATCTAAGTAGCCCAGGTAAAAGATGGCTACGCCCTTTAATTAAGGCTGGCTTCCCAAAGCAGTTTCTAATAGAGGAAGGGCTAGCCTCCCTTCCCCCAACAGAGCAAGTAGGCAAAAAATTTCCTGCCAGTGACAACTTTTAAAGAGAGGCTTGCTTCCCAGTTTCCCATCCTTGGTAGAAAGAATATAATTTACATTTTAATGGTTACCTGTTTTCAGTCAATGGCACCCCAAGGCTTAGGAATTTGCTAAATTATATTAGATATTCTGAAATAACAAAATGCTAAAATATTAATCTAAATTTCCTTCACAAAAAATCTAGAGGACAGAATTAAATCTATTAATTATGTCTTGTATTTTTAAAGTATGTTTTTTAAAAATGTTACTGATTTAAAAATACTAAATATTTAACTTGCCAGCTAAGAGTTTAAAGTTCTGGTTACATAAATTGGGAGAAATCATATAATTATAATAAAATTTCAACATTTATCTAATTGAAAAAAGAGGATAAATTCTATAATCCCAACCAAAATTTTTAAGTATAAAGATCAGTTTTAATTTAATTGATATCTCTTAATAATTATAAAAGGCATATAATCTTTAAATTATATATATACATATATATTTAATAGTCTTTTAAGTTAGATTTCAAAACTATAATCAAGGAATGACTTTAGGACATTTCATGGGCCCTGAAATGTTTTCAAAAGTTTATTCTCTTTTCTTAAAAGATTTTTTAATAAAGCCAATTTAATATACTTGAAATCACATAGAAAGCTTTATCAGATAAATATTAATAAATATATATTTTAAGTTTTTGCCTCTAAGAAAGGGCAAAACAAGTTATCTTATTTAATATTTTTTAAAATACAGCAGTAGAATTTTAAGATATAATTTAAAATAACAAAAGCTCATTAATAATTTTTAATATTTTACAACAACATATTAACATTTATTCCAAACAAGCTTAAAAACTAATTGTTTGGCAGCAATTTAATAAGAACATAAAAGGATTTTATCCCTTCCACTGTGTGGAAGGCCCCCTGGGAAGGCACTTAAGCATTCTATATTGACCTCTCTTGACCCTTTTTACCAAAGGGGTCTGTCTTCCAATTGCCCACAGCTGTTACCTAAGCTCTCTGTTCATACTGAGGTTGAAGCCTCATGGTGGCTGGTACCATGGATCTGTCTCTTGCCCAATGGCGTAAGCTGGGCCCTCTCTGGAGAAGAAATCTGGGTTCCCCATGATCAATGCCAGGGCCCCGCCAGCAGGCGAGGGGATCACAAGGCAGTTAATGGGCATGGAGGCCACAGGGGCATACGCTACCAAGGAGACAAAACTAAACCTCACATCACCCTGCTTGGCCCTGGAGGATGGCTGGTTAGTCAACGACGGGTAAGACCCCTCTGGGAGGGGCAACCTAAGACAGGCACAGTCGCAGGGGGCCTCAGGGGAGAACTTGGGGGTCAACAGAGGTGGGGCACAGATCCTCACCCCCCCCCCCAGCTATGCAGGGGCTTGAACACTTGCCCCTTCTGAGGGAGGTCTCCTGTCCCCATGGCTGCTTCTCGATTCCCATGCCCAGCTCAGATCGGGACCCAGATAACAGAAAGAGACTTAGCCCAGCCGAGATTGATACCCAGATAACAGAGACTTAGCTAACAGCAGCTACCCTATATATAAATCTAGCTTAACACCAGGAATGCTCAGGGCCTTCTCAAGGATGCAAAATAATCCTTTCCATTAATATTTACAGTATAAACTAAGATTGTTATTAAAGTATTAAATTTAACAGTAAAATAGTAGTCAAGTTTTCAGATTAATTAAATTTTACTAATTAATATAAGTAATTATTCATAAAGTATTAGCCAAAATTTTCATTTCATGGACAAATTGCTTAACATACTATAAACCTAAAGCAGTCATATTTTTATACAAAAATTAAAATTAAAAGTTATCAAGACTACACTAAAAAATTTCTAAAAACCTCCTAATATTAAAAAATAAAAAAGGGGGGATAGTGGAATAATAACCTTTTAAGTAAATGCCTTAATTGCTTTAATATTTTTACTTGAAAATTAATTTTTTCATTTATAATGCTAATAGCAAGACGCCCATGAAAAACATACGTGGTGTCAAAATAAGCCAAAGGAAAATCGTTTGGACAAAAATTAAAAGAATCCCAAGTCTAAATTATACATATGATTCCTTTATTAACCTTTGGTCGAGAATACATTTGTATATTTTCAGAAAACAACTCCAAGACCATGTGGATTCCTGCAACAGAGAGGAATTATCAGGACTGCTCCAGCCACAGAATAGCAGTGGCCTCATGAGACAACGAGAAGAGAAGCAGTCCAGAAATAAAGACGGTGAAGACGCCTTATCATGCTAGCAGTCAGCAGCTGTGCATCGCTGCAAGTTGCCCGGGACCAAACCAGAGAGGGTTGGACCTGCATTGCCACCATTTGTCCACCATCCAGAACTGAAATATTACTGCTGACATGTACACATAAAAAACTGTCGGACACTGAAACATGAACTTCGCCTAAAAAACAAAGAAGGGGGATCTGTTGGGGGCCAGATGTAAGCTGGCAAGGTCCTTGCACCTGCAGGGGCTAGCAAGGCTGGGACCCTTACCCACACAGTTTTCCCAGACTTGTTTGGATAGCGATTATCAGTAGAATGGGAGTAACATTTGTAGAATGAGAACAGCCTTTCATAGCTTGCCCAGAAGTCTGTAACTATTTACTGAGATATGCTGTACTGAGAACTTGTCCTTCTGCTATGTCTCTCCCTTAGAGATTAAGAGGAACAAAGAATACATTCCTCTTGACAGACCTCCTATTCAGTGTGTTGTATATAAATAGGATTGTATAGCTAATAAATTCGCTTCAGTTCATCAAGAGAACTGGGGTCCTCCCGACCCCGCTTTCCTGTCTTTCTTTCTTTTCTCAATTCCCACCTCCCTGCCTCAGCCCGGCTCAACCCTGTCAGGCTGGCCCTGACAGGCAGCAGCTCCTCTGGTGGGTGCTGTTCACAGCTGTGGTGGCTCTTCTGGCCTGTGGGGGGAGGCTTCATGTACAGCTGCTGTTCCGCAGGCAGAGGGTGTAGTGATCAGGAGGCTGCTGTTGTTTGGATTTGCTGCGTTTATTTAAAGGCACAAAATACAACACAACAAGGCACAACGTACCAGGCACTGAACACAAATGTATTCACGATATTAATAACCCCAAATAAAGGTGACCACCCGAGCTAAGAGAATTAGGGGATAAGGAAGAAAGAAGAGAAAACGATAAAAGAGAAAAAAGAAAGAAAGAAAAAAGGAGTGCAAAAATGAAATTGGGAAAAAGGAGGGAGAAAAAGTAAGACCGAAAAGAGAGAATGAAGTAGAAGAGGGGAAGAGACTATTTATATGAGGAGAAAACTCTGATAGAACCGCCACTAATCCCAACAAATTCCAGCAATAGATCCCTGGAGATGAATGCAAACTACAAACAACCAATAATACCAAGCGAGGCGAGGGAAAACAGAAGCACAGAAATAACCGGGGGGGGGGGGGGGGGACCAGCAGAAAAAGAAAAAGAAAAAGAGAAACAATCCTAAAAAAAACCCCAATATATTCAACAATCAAGCAAACAACAACAAAACAATAGAAAGAGAAAAGAAAAACAAATTTGGATAGTGAAGAAAGATAAGGGAGAGGTGTATAAGGATTTAGAGCAGGGGATTGGAAATAGGATATATAAGTAGGGTGAAATTTTGACAAGGGGTAAAAAGAAGGAGTAGGGAAAATCTAAAGCAGGAATAGGGTAAGAGAAACAGGACAACAAAAGGGGAAAAGTGAGGAAGAGGGTTTTAGCATAGAGGTAAAATTGAGGTAGAGAAAAATGATGCTAAAGGAACGAAAATAGAATGTAGAACACTAATCCCAAAATAAAATAAAGAGAAAATAAAATGACACTTTAAAAAATGGTAAAATGGTAGCAGTAATAATACTGGTTAAAAATAAAAATGTAGTAATTAAAAGGGTAAAATCAGGTGATGGAAAAAGAAAGAAAAAAAATGGTTTCTTAGTTAAAAGGTGAAAAAAGAATAAAAAATAAATAAATAAAAATTTGCAGTAGTGAAGGTCCTTCGGTTCTTCTCTTCAGTCTGGCACGCCTTAGTCCTGCCAGGTATTCAGGAGAATGTTGAATTTCCCTGTGATACACTGCTCCTCTGTGTTGTAAACCACAGTCCTGATTTTAAAGCAGACCGTATTTGTTTCCCAGACTGCTTTAATTTGTATTTACCTAAGAGTCAGTTTGTGGCTCAGCCTCTGGGTGGCAGTGTTTCTGGATTGACCTCCAAGGCTATACAGCCTCTCTACCCAGTAGTTAGGGCGTATTTTCTCTATTGCACTTAAAACTGGTTTGGGGAAGTCCCCTGTCCAGAGCTGGTTCTTTAATCATTATCCCGCTCTCAGCAATTGCTTTCTGAGAGTATGAAGTGCAGACTCTACAGATCCCAAAACAAAACTAAAATTAACATGGGCGAGCAACTCCCTAGCTCAGTGATGGCAAACCTATGACACATGTGTCAGAGGTGACATGTGAACTCACTTTTTTGGTTGATTTTTCTTTGTTAAATGGCATTTAAATATATAAAATAAATACCAAAAATATAAGTCTTTGTTTTACTAAGGTTGCAAATATAAAAAAATTTCTATATGTGACATGGCACCAGAGTTAAGTTAGGGTTTTTCAAAATGCTGACACGCCGAGCTCAAAAGGTTCGCCATCACTGCCCTAGCTCCAGCCTTTACTTGCAAGTACTTTACAGAAGTAGAAAGATTTAACTAGAAATGATATCAACGTAAAATGGCCAAAATGTGCCTTGACGGGTGGCTTAATTGGTTGGAGAGATGTCCCATACACCAAAAGGCTACAGGTTCAATTCCCTGTCAGGGCACATACCTAGGTTGTGGTTTCAATCCCCAGAAGGGGGCATATAGGAGGCATATTTGAAGTTTCTCTTTTATCTCTCTCTCTCTCTCTCTCTCTCTCTCTCTCTCTCTCTCTCTCCCTCTATCTCTCTCCCCCCCCCCCTTCCTCATCAATAAACATATCCCTCAGGTGACGGGGGAAAGGCCAAAATGCAATTTTCTTGGGGTGCCTAAATTAATATTTTGCTTGCAAAATTAGCAAAATGCCAGCTCTCAAATTCAACTGAATGAATGGAAAGTACATCTTGATTAGAAATTAGAAGATTCACCCTAACCGGTTTGGCTCAGTGGATAGAGCGTTGGCCTGTGGACTCCAGGGTCCCAGGTTTGATTCCGGTCAAGGGCATTACCTTGGTTGCAGGCACATCCCCAGTAGTGGGTGTGCAGGAGGCAGCTGGTCGATGTTTCTCTCTCATCGATATTTCTAACTCTCTTTCCCTCTCCCTTCCTCTCTGTGAAAAATCAATAAAATATATTTTTAAAAAAAAAGAAATTAGAGGATTCTAGGAGGAGCACAGATAAATTCTTTTACAAAAAAAGAAAATTAGAAATTTTAGACTCTGTCTCTGAACTCTTCAGAAGCTAATATATGCCCATTCCTCCCCCTCCTTCACTCTGTCCTTTGCTCTCTGAGCTTCCTTGTAGGGATTTACCCTCCTCTCTTTCTAGCTCCTCATTGCCACTCTCTTCTGAGTTGAGGGAGAGTGAGAATAGAAATTCTAACAGCTCCCTTTGGAGAAAAGGAACCAGCAATTGTGCCTATGTTCTCCACGATCCTGATGGGTTTAACTGTTAGAACCTGTGATCCTGGCTGTTCTAACCCATTCCAATTACTATCTGGTACCTATTGGTTTCTGGAAGCCTCTGGCGAGAGCCTGGTGGGGCTGCTCTGACTCACTGAAAGGTCAGAAACCTGGCGACATAAAATCAACCGCACTGACATACCTGCTCCGGATAGAGGGGTATGAGTAGCCTGAACGTGTATCTTCCCTGTGTCCTGACCAATGATCAGGCATTCGATGCCTTGAGGATGAATTTACCTGACTCAGGCAGAAGCTCAACTACACACCAGCAGAGAAATACCATGAGAAAGTGTTTGACCTCTGGACATGTCTACCCCACGCCCTGAGGGTGGCCTTATGTTGGGGTCCTGACCAGGGTAGGCCGGAGGTTAAAGGCCCATTCGCCACCCAGATGCCCGAAGGCCTTCGCACTGTGACTGCGCAGGCGCACCCTATGTAAGCTGCTTATGTTAATGTAGCACAGATGTCACTAATTGGCAGGAGGCCTCCTTTGTTTGAGTGAGTATATAAGGTGCCACTGACCAGCCCATCGTTGGCTGCTTTGTTTGCAGTAAAGCATGACCCACCTTCTGGTGGCCACTCCTGTGTTCTTCCAATTCTTGGCGTCCAAAGGGGTTAAACTTCCTTTCCTTCCTGATTAATAGGCCTCAGTGATTCCGTACAGGGATCACTCTAGAGCATTCACACAGGTCCACACACCTGCACACACATGTATTTGTGGACACGTATGCACTACGCAAGTGGTGTAGGCAGCACAAGTGGCACCAGGTGTTAGATCCCTGGGGTCAGACCAGACCTGGGCTCAGCACCCTCGGTGCTGGGTTTCCGGCCGGGAAAGAATTCACAGCCACGACCCAAACTGTAAGAGAGTATTTATGTGGTAAATCCCAGGGACAGAAGAAGTAATTTTTAGAAGAAATGGGCTTAGGAAACAAGTTCTAGAGGCAAAGGAAGGGCCCTTGGAGCTTGGGAGGGAGGAAGCTAATGGTGACTCACCTGGGGGAGGAGGAGGAAGGGAAGAGAAGGGAAAGGCAGGGCTTGTCCTGGAGGGAGAGCACCCTGGGCCCTCTGCCCTAAGGCCTGTGAGGGGGGAGGTGTTGGGGGAGGTCCCGGGGAAGAGCTCAATCGAATATTCAGCACTTTCCAGGGGTGTCCTTTCAGGGTCTAGGTCTCCACTGATTGGTCAGCGCCAGGGCAGATCAGTACCCAGTGCAGCTGGTCCTGATGTCAGCTGTGGTGTCACTTGTCTGGTTTTGCTGCTTTTCTGGGACTCAAGCTGAAATACAACTGAGGCCTCAATGTCATCTCTGGGGAGGACAGGTCAGGGGTCCACACCACAGGACCAGCGTATGCTAGGGGAGGAGGTCACCCTGGGGCGAGGTCCCCCCACAACTGACTGTCCATCGCTAGGCGGAAAGCCCAGGTGACCTTCTGGACCTGGCCTGTCGTCCTTGCTCTGCTCATGTCTGTCAACTACCTACCCCACAAGTGCCCAAGTCTCTCAGCATCTATGCTTCGTGCCTTTCCCCAGTGCCATGAGCCCCCACCTACAAGGGACAAGACTTGGTGAGTGCTATGGACTGAATATTTGTATCTACTCTCCCCTCCCCACCCCACCCCACCCCACCCCCCATTCATATGTTGAAGCTCTAATCCCAAATGTGATAGGATTTGGAGGTGGGACTGTTGGGAGGTGATTAGGTTTAGATGAGGTCATGAGGGTGGACTGGGCTCAGAGAGGAAGAGGAAGAGGCCAGAGCTCTCTCTCTATCTATCTCCACAATGGAGGACTGTGAGTAGGCAGCCCTCTGGGAACCAGGAAGAGCCTTCTCATCAGACACCAGGCCTGCCTGCTGCTTGGCCTTGAACTTCAGTCTCCAGAAATGAGAGAAATAAGTGTTTGTGGGGTAACCCACCAGTCTGTGATACTTTGTTACAGCAATCTAAATGACTAAGATGGTGGCTAATACTTTCTTCATCCCTTAGAACACAGGAGCATTCTACATAGTGTCTTAGACGGGCCCCACAGGCATCCACTATCAACACACACTTTACTGTTTATTTTCCTTCCCCATCTCACTCCTACCAGCTCTTCACTTGTGGTTCCTGGGCTCTCTGACCAAATAAGCTATTTTTATAAATTCCTTGTGCCAAGGTATATTATTGGAGAAACCTAAACTAACACAACAATAATTTTCATGGCTATTCACCCCCCCTTAATAGACGTTTAACTTCCTTTCCTTTCTCTTCTTCTTCTCCTTCCTTCCTTCCTTCCTCCCTTCCTTCCTTCCTTCCTTCCTTCCTTCCTTCCTTCCTTCCTTCTTTTCTTCCTTCTTAAACAAGGTAATGAAAACTTTGTACACATCTTTGCACACCTGTACAAAGGTGTTGCTGAAGGAGGAACACACGAGGCCAAAAGGGGTAAAGAATTATAAATTTATTAGAGGCCTGGTGCATGAATTCATGCACATTGAAAGGAAATTAATTAGAAGAAATATTTTAGAGGCCTGGGAGGGACCGCGGGACATTGGCTCCAGGGCGTGTCCAGCCTGTCTCACCCAGTCCTAACATGCCAGACCCCAGCAGCAAGCTAACCTACCGGTCAGAGCGTCTGCTCCCTGGTGGTCAGTGTGTGTCATAGGTGACTGTCAAATGGTCAAAAGGTCAGGCAGGCACTTAGCATATTAGGTTTTTATATATATAGATTATTATATCTGCTGGCAGAAGGGCTGAGACCAAAATGGCATCAGTGGGGCAGAGTAGGGGGAGCGGGATATATATGTCTCTTGTCAGGGTCAGTCAGAGTAACTGGTGGGACCAGGTGCAGGTGGGGCCAGGTGTGGGGGTCACTGGAACCTGGGTGAGGCGGTTTACTGCAAGCCACAGACCGTTAATCATGAAACCTACAATGAGAACAACAGGAAAATCGCAGGGATGGGCGAGAGCCCCCAGCAGGGCATAATGGAGTGCAAGAGTGTGCCTAACAATACCCATCTGTAGCATCAATTCCTTGGGGTTAGAACTGTTGGGTAAAATATTATGCACATTTAATATTTTCATAGACACTGCCATTTTCTTCAAAAAGTTGTATATACTTATTTGGGAAAAATTCTACACGTTCTCACCTCAATCCCTGGTCTGTCATGTAAATTCTTAAACATGTCCCCAGGTGCCTGCCCTGTGCCCTCCTGACTTTGTGAACATCTACCCGCCGCCCCCCCCCCCCCACACACACACAGCAGCCCAGAGTCCCAGGCTAACTCTCAGCACTGGTCTCAAGGTTGGGAGGACTCAATCACCCACAGGTTTGTGGTGGAGACTCCCGAAGGCCAGGTTTAATTTAGCCCTGACCTTTTTGGAAGAAATTTAATTCTTATGGACTTAAATTATTATTATTTTAAATTGATTTCAGAGAGGAAGAAAGAGGGAGAGAGAGAGATAGAAACATCAATAATGAGAGAGAATCATTCATTGATCGGCTGCCTCCCACATGGCCCCCCCCCTCACTTCCCCCCCCCCCCCCCGTGAGGATCAAGCCCACAACCAGGGCATGTGCCCTGACCAAAATCCAACTGTGACCTCCTGGTTCATAGGTCCATGTTCAACCCCTGAGCCATGCCGGCCGGGCTCAAATTATTTTTATTACTTAATGTGTGCAAACCATGTGCAACCACGGCTAACTATGAACTCCTATGCTTCAGAACTCAAACAGTTAGAAAGCTAAAACAGAGTAATAATAAATCAAACAAAAGTATGAAAGCAGAGAGAAACCAAGATGGTGGCATAGGTAAACACCGGAAATTGCTGCCTCGCACAACCACTTCAAAAATACAACTAAAAGACAAAATGGACATCATCCAGAACCACAGGAAGGCTGGCTGAGTGGAAATTCTGCAGCTGGAGGGAAAGAGAGGAGCACACTGAGACTCAGAGGAGGTGCGGAAGTAAAGTGCAGAGGTGCAGAGGCGCATGCCAAGAGGTCTGGCAGCTGAGGACGCGGTGCACATGTAGAGGGCTGGAAACTGAGGACACGGTTGTATTTTTCAATCGGGAGGGAGTCTCAAGCTCCCGACAGCTCTGACCTCCAGTTCCAGGCGAGTCTCTGGGGACCCAGAGTCATAGGGGGAGAAACTGGACTGTCTGGCATCAGTCGGAACTCAAGAGCAGCTTTCTTTCAGAGGTCCTTGCAGCGATTACCAGGACACTGAGAAGCGGGGCCTCTTAAGGTAGGACTGAGGAGCAGCCATAGCTGCTTGCGCTGCCCTGTTGATCCCCTGAGGCCCTGCCCCATCCAAGCTATGCACAGAGGCTTTTGCATATGAAAGGCCTGGCCCTTTGCAACCTGAAAATTACCTAACAAACTGCAGCTGAATCAGAGAGACCCAGAGCTTCCAAAAGAAGGTCCAAGGCCCCACAGCAGTTTGCATTGCTTCACAGCTGGGCCTCATCTGGGCACCTCCAAACCCCAAACAAAGGAGAGGAATCTCTCCATAGCTCCTGCTCGGTAGCCTCAGGCAGAGGCTAACTTAGCACCTCCTTAGAGATCCAAGAGCCAGTGTACCCAGTGGTCAGAGTGGGACCATCCAGATTACAACTCCTCACATCCATAAGGGACACACTCAGGGGGCAGACTCAGTGAGCACCAAAGCCCCACTGAAGCAAGTCTTGCCCCAGAAGGGTGTCTCCAGCACAGAAGTTCTCCCACTGCAGACACAGCTGACTCTCACAGTCAATTGGCCTGGAGGTCAATTCCTCACAGTGATACCTACAACAATCAAGACTTAACTACAACAAGACTGTGCACAAAGACCACAGGGGGTACACCAAGAGTGTCCACCTCAGGTAATTGGGGAGGCTGAGCCACTGGGCCCTATAGGACACCTAACACAGAAAGCCACTCTATCAACACAGGGAAGCATAAAAAATGCGGAGACAAAGAAACAGGTCACAAATGACAGAAATGGAGGACAGCAAACTACTGGATATCGAGTTCAAAACCACACATTTTAGGTTTTTCAAGAATTTTCTAGAAACTGCTGATAAATTTAGTGAGACCCTCAAGAAATCTAGTGAGACCCTCGAGGTTATGAAAAAGGATCAACTAGAAATTAAGCATACACTGACTGAAATGAAGAATATTATACAGAGTTCCAACAGCAGACTAGAGGATCGCAAAAATCAAGTCAAAGATTTAAAATATGAAGAAGCAAAAATCACCCAACTGGAAAAACAAAAAGAAAAAAGAATCAAGAGAAACCAAGATGGTGGCATAGGTAAACACCGGAGTTTCCTGCCTCAAACAATCACTTCAAAAATACAACTAAAAGACGGAATGGACATCATCCAGAACCACAGGAAGGCTGGCTGAGTGGAAATTCTACAAGTAGAAGGAAAGAGAAAAGCATATCGAGACTCAGAGGAGGCACAGTGTGTAAGTAAAATACTAAGGTGCAGAGGCACACACGGAGCGGGCTGGCGGCTGAGAGCGCGGTTGTCGTTTTCAATCAGGAGGGAGTCTCAGGCTCTGAGTTCCAGTTCCGGGCGAGTCTCTGGGGACCCAGACTCATACGGGAGAAGCGGAACTGTCTAGCATTGGTCGGAACTTGAGGGCAGCTTTCTCTCTGAGGGGCATGGAGTCATTACCGGGACATTGAGAAGTGGAGCCTCTGAGAGCAGCCATAACTGCTAGCCCCGCCCTGTTGATCCCATGGGACCTGCCCCGCCCAAGCCCTGCAGGGAGGCTTTTGCTGGATAGCCTAAGGCAGAGGGTAGATTAGCACCTCCCTAGAGATCCAGGAGCCAATGTACCCAGAGGTCATAAGAAATCTTTGTCAGTACATGTTTGCTGGACTTCACTTGGTACAAATGCAATCCAGACCATTAAGAAGTGCTAACTCGACCTTGAGAAGGTGACAGAACCGAATGCAGGCCCCCCCGTGCAGCCAAGGTTGGTTACATGTGAGCCGGAGCATGCTTATGATGCTTTTTAAAAACTACCAATGAAATGAAAACATGGACTCGAATAATTTCCACAGGGCACTCATGGGTCCTAAGGAGTCCAGGGACCTCAGTTTGAGAAACACTATCATAGCACTGACTTTGACTTCCAGGGTGACCTTGAACTGATCTTTTGCCATTGTTGGGTCTCTGTTCATGCCTTGTACACACACAAGAATGATTCCGGCCACTGCTATTCTGGGAGATGAGGAAAGTTAGAAGACTTTCAAGGACTGTAAAGGAAGGGATAGGGTTTGTTACAGACCCTTGAGTTGGGAAAATAACTGTTAGGCTCAACCCCCTCCCAGTGATTGTCCTGTTCAGCTTCCAGTAAACCGGCCTACACGTGGCCCCCACCTGCACCTGGTCCCACCCGTTACTCTTACAAGGGACATAAATATCACACTCCCCCTACTCTGCCCCGCTGATGCCAACTTGGTCTCAGCCCTTCTGCTGGCAGATGTAACAATCCTATATAATAAAGAAGTGATATGTAAACTGACCGTCACATCCTCGCACAAGATGGCCACCCCCATGTGGTCAAAAGATGGCCGCCACAATATGGCCAGCAGGGGAGGGCAGTTGGGGGTGACAGGGCCATCAGGGGTGGGCCGTTGGGGGGGATCAGGCCTGCAGGGGAGGGTAGTTGGGGGCAATCGGGCCAGCAGGGGAGCAGTTAGGTGTCGATCAGGCTGGCAGGGGAGTGGTTAAGGGGCAATCAGGCTGGCAGGCAGAAGCAGTTAGGGGCAATCAGGTATGCAGGCAGGCAAGCGGTTGGAAGCCAGCAGTCCTGGATTGTGAGAGGGATGTCCAACTGCTGGTTTAGGCCTAAACCAGCAGTCAGACATCCCCCGAGGGGTCCCAGATTAGAGAGGGTGCAGGCTGGGCTGAGGGACACCCCCCCCCCATGCACAAATTTCGTGCACCGGGCCTCTAGTACATTTATAATTCTTTACGCCTTTTGGCTTTGTACGTTTCTCCTTCGGCGACCCTAACAATAATGATGACGGAGGCTCTCCAGTCTAGTTTCGGCTTTGGAGTCAAAAGAACTCGGGTTTGAATTCTAGATCTGCATGTTGCTGTGTGTGTCTGTGGGCAAGTGACTTGACTTCTCTACCTTCAGTTTCTGTGCCTGTAAAGTGGGCATATTTTAAAATGCCACTTCACAGAGCCACGGTGAAGGCCAAACGGGAAAGTGCCACGGGCAGAGCCTGGCAACCAGCAAGGCCAGTGATCATCATAGGAAGTGGCCAGGGGCTGCTGAGAATGCCACAGGCGCTTGGCCAACGACAATAGAAGACAAAGTGAAGAGTCTAAATGCTGTCTGTAAGCCACATTTCTGATGGGTGACTGTCAGATGTTTCACCCTGAGGAGCCCTGCAGCTGCCCTAAGGTCCCCACAGCCTCTCAGCTGTGCCCTCCCCCAGCTCCCAGCGGCTCTGCCCACAGACTGACTTCTTTCCCTGCAGCGGTGTAGGTCACCTGTGCAGTGAGCGCCCCAGTGTCTCTCCTGTTCATTGCAGGGACCTCAAGGCCAGCAAAAGACGGAGGAAAGGTGGTGGTGTTGGGGAGAGTGGGGGGGCAGACCTAAGAGGCTCAGGTGAGCACCCAGCCTCACAGAGGCCCGCCAGCTCCGGAGGCATAAGGTGGAGCATCCAGGCCAAGTGCTGCGTGGGAAGCAGCAGCTTGCCACAGACCCAGGCAAGGTGCAGCCTCTCTGGACGCAGTTCCCTTCTTACGAAGAGCCCTGCCCACCCACCTCAGAGGCCCCAAAGAGGCCATTAGATGATAAGAGAAAACACCAGGAAAATGCCTAGCATTTCCACAGGGCACTCACAGGTCCTAAGGAGTCCAGGGACCTCAGTTTGAGAAACACTATCTTAGCACTGACCTTGACTTCCAGGGTCAAGAGGAGCTCCCACTTCCTCCTGGCATTCCAGTCGGGGGTGGGGGGTGGGGCTGGGGGCAGTGCCAGGTGTGTGGAGGGACTGAGTGGGGTAAGCCTCCCTCCCCCGCAGCCTTGCTCTGCACTGTGCACCCAGCACTCTGCTGACAGAAACCGCTTGTAAAATAACACAAACCTAATCACGCGGTTTCCGGCTCAAACCTCAAGGCTCTTCCTCCCGCCTTCAGGAGAAGCTCACTTTGCCTCTCGGTTTCCTCACCTGGACAGACCCTGTCTGCCAGCCACACACCCTGTCCACCCTCATCTCTGCACTCTCCAGCCTTCCTCTCCCCTCAGGAGGACGGCGTTGCAGCCCCGAGGACGCACGGCCACGCTGCATTCTGTGATCACACACACACACACACACACACACACACACACACACACACACACGCGCGGCGACTGAAAACAATGTCAATTAGTGTTCCATCACCAGAAAGGATTTATTCAGGAAAAGAACCGGCTGCCACCCAGTGATGCTGGCATGGCAGCCAGGGCGCCTCTGCCTTCGTGCCAAGATGGAGGGCTGTTTACAAAGGGAAAGGAAGCTAAGGGAGGGAACTGAGAACCAGGGAGCTTTATTGCCAACATAGAGCTCTTCCTGAGGGCTCTCCTGCAGGGTTCTCACGATTTCTTAGGGGGGAGAACTTCCATAAGCCCTAGCTCTTCCCAGAGGCCCTCCAGGCTGCTGAAAGTTCCAGTGAGTCTTTATCAACTCACACACACACACAACACACATACATATTAGTATATACATACAGATGTGCATGCACACATACACGTGTGCACACACACGTACATGCCTGGCTCCGCCTCTGACTGTAAGTGCTGGGAAGACGGGGAGTGCATGTTTCATAGCTCTTACTGTCAGACCCCTGTGCTGACAAACCCTCACTAACTGAGGAATGAATTGGGAGGTGGAACTCAGACCCAAGTGACACATGAGAAACCACAGAGGGAGGCACTCAGGTTGGTGGGGTTTGGGTTGTTGCTTCCATCAGAGGGCCGGCCCCTTGCAGCCGCATCGCATCGCACAAGACCATAGCAGCAGGCTCCTGGGGCAGGGCCCATTACCTCTCCGTCCTGAGGGCAGGGGTCTGGGATGCAGATGCGAGTGGCGAGCTCCCTGCTGGCCTCTCAGACAGGGCCATGCTCGCTCAGCCCCCCCTAACCCCCTCCTCCCGCCATGGTGTTGTGAGAGGCATCCGTGCTTCCTCCTCCCTCCCTGCCCCTCCAGTCCAACCAGCCACCTTTGGCTTTGGGGACCTAGTTTCTGAACCAAGAATTGGACAACATTGTCTGACAAGGACATTTGTACTTCAGAGGGACAGGCCAGACTATGTTTAAAATTGGGGTTATTCTTGGAAACTAAGGGTGACTTATGGACACTGGTACAACTGGGGGCAACCAACTAGGAAACTGGTACCCTTGCCCAGCAGTATGGCCCCGTGGTTGAGCGCCGACCTATGAACCAGGAGGTCACCGTGGGATTCCCAGTCAAGACACATGCCTGGGTTGCCCGCTCTGCATCCCCAGTGTGGGGCCTGCAGGAGGCAGCTGATCCATGATTCTCATCATTGATGTTTCTGTCTCTCTCCCCGTCTCCCTTCCTCTCTGAAATCAATACAAATATATTTAAAAAAGAAAAAAAGGAACTGGAACTTTGGTTCTCCCCAGGGTGCAAAACAGAGAAGAATGTGGACTGGAGGGGACTCAGGAGACCTCCAAAGGACCCGCCAGTCAATCCCACTCTCCCTTCTCCCACCTCCTGGCGGACAGTCCCCCGCCTGGACCCTCCCCCTCAGCAGGCCCCAGCGCCCCGCCGCGCCGCAGCTTTCTCCAACCTGCCTCCCCCCACCCCCCTTTGTTTGGGGGCTCTTTGTCTGTGGTCTCCCTTTGCTTCAGTTTCTCAGTTCTGGCCTCTCCCTCCCTTTCTCCCGGGCCAGGCTGTTCCCTCCCCCTCTGCGGGGGCCGCCGGCTGGGTTGCCATGGTCACGTTGAAGCCGAGGCAGCTGGCTGGGGCAGCTGCTCCCGCCCTGAAGGGCGGACAAAGCCCGGCAGCATTGGCAGCTTCAGACCTGGGACCCCAAAGGCCTGAGACTGGGGGGACTGGGACCCAGGACTGAACTGGAGGTGAGAGGAAGCCAGAGCTGGACTGGGAGGCCGGAGCGGGACTGAGCGGGCCTCCCCTGGAGGGAGGGACCAGCGGTCCAGGCTGGAGGCTGGAGGCGGGGGTGGAGGGAGCTCGCCTGCCTGGCGGGAGGAGGGGAAGGATGGAGACTGTGGGCTGAGGGCTGGGCTGCCCCAGGGGGAGGTCTGCGGCCTCTGTGGCCTGAGCCCAGAACCAGGTTTGATTCCGTCTTCGCCGTCTCCCCTGGCCTGTCCCCGGTTGCCCGCCCTTTGGAGCCTCTGACTCTCCTCGTCGCTCCACGCCCCAGTGTTTCAGCCCCGTGCCTCAGTCTCCCTTCTCCTCCCCCAGCGTTTGGAGCCCTCTCCTCTCTTTGTCTTTGTTCCCTGTCCCCTCCGTCTGCCGCCCGCTCGGGCCTGGCTTCCCTGCCCGCTCCGCCCCACACAGGGCACCCACTGCGTCCCTGCTTCCTCCCCAGACCTCAGGCTCCCCAGCTTCCCGGCGGTGCTGTGCCCTCTCCCCGCCCTGTCCTCTCGCGGCCCCAGCGCCCTCGCCCCTGGCTTCCGTGTGTCTTCTGCCTGTCGGTCTCCACCACCAGGACCGCCTCTCCTCGTGCTCCGGGCTATCCACGCGGAGCTGCCCGACCCCCTGCACCCCGCTCCTCCCACTCCGGAGCCTCGGTTTCCCACTTGTACCCAGTGGTGTCAGCGCCCGACTCGCGCCCAGGGCCTCGCCTGCCCTCACCCCGCCCCCACCAGCCACTCTCCCTCGCCCGGGGCTGAGCCAGCCTGCTGGTCCCGGGAAGAGGACTGCAGCTCCGGGGCCAGCTGGGCCTCCCGGCACCGGTCCTGCCGGCCTCCCCCCCCTCCTGCCCGGTGCCCGCGGCCCCGAAGCCCCTCTCCTGGGTGCTCCCCCGCACGTTCTCCCCGCTGTTTCCCTCCTCTCCTGGGCAGGGCAGCCGAGGCCGTGGGTTGGAAGGGAGGGAAGCGTGGACGGGAGGGCACGGTGGGGGAGGGGAGACCTGTGGGGGCCCCGGAGGACAAAGGGCGCCCGGAGTGGGGGTGCGGCAGGGGACGTGGGGTGGGCCCTGGCAGGTAGTGGACGCTCAGGCTTGGCCCCGCGCTGGGCCCGGGATGGCTGGGGTTTCCCTCGCGCCCTGGGAATCTGGGCTGCGAGCCCCGCATTCCAGCCGGCTCCAGCCGCTTCTGCTGTCACTCGACTCCGCGGGGCCCCAGCCCTGCGTCCTGCCGCTCCCCGGCCTGGGCCGGGCGAGGTGGGCATCACCAGTTAGGAATTTCCCGGGGGGGGGGGGGCAAGGGTCTCAGGACTTCATGGCCAGCCCTACCCTCCGCCGCGCACCCCCCGTCTGGCCCCGCCACGCCACCTGGCCGGGCCGGCGTGGGCCGGGCTGTGGAATGTCCCACCCGCGTGCGAGGCTGCTCCTCTCCGAGGCGGGGGCGCGGCTCGCCGGCCGGGCTGGTCTCCCGGCGCCGCCTGGAAGCGGAGGCTGAGCCGCCAGGTGAGGTGCGCGGGCACCCCGGCCCCGCCCGGCCTGGCTCCGCCCTCGGCCCGCCTCTCCCGCCCAGACTCCCCGAGACCGGCTCCCGAGGGGTAGGTGCGGGGCCCTCGGGTGGGCCGGAGCGGACGAGGGGAGGGCCGGCCTCGGCGCTGGCTGCGGCTGGCGAGCCCTAGCAGGTGGGCGCCGGCGTCGGTGCGGTGTGGGCCGGAGCGCCCTCGCCGGGCCCCAGGGCCAGCCCTCCCCGCAGCGCCGTGGGCACTTGTCGGCGGGATCTGTGTCCTCCGGGCGGGCGGCGGGCGGCCGGCGGCGGAGACCTCGCGGCGGCGACGGAGTGGGTGGGCGGGAGCGCGCGCTGCCACCTTGCCCGCCGCTCGCGGTCCCCGGGGGCGCGCCCGGCTCCGCGGGTCCGGCTCCTCTCGGCTCGGCCCCCTGGTCCAGGCCTGTCCTTGCCAGTGGCCGGCCCCTCCCGCCCGCCGCCCCGCTGGTGGCGAGGCCCCGGAGAACTCCGGCGCTGGAGGACGGACCCGGGTCAGGGAGGAGCGAGGGGCCGGAGAGGGGCCGGCGCCGGGGGGGAGGGGGCAGTGGGGGCCGGCGCGGCGGGGGGAGGCCGGCGGCGGCGCGAGGAGTGGGTCCGGGCGGGGTGTCAGGTGAGCTGCCTCCTGCCCCCGCGGACGCCGCTGCTCGGGCCGGGCCTGTGGGAACCTGCTCCCGCCTCGCCTGGGGCTGCCCCTCGCCACCTCCCTCTCCGGGAACCGAGCCCAGAAAGGGGGCGGGGAGGGGCCGGGCGCGGAGGCCCGGAGCCCGGCCTGGGCTCGGCGGCTCTCTCCGTGGGGACCCGGGGCGCGGGGGGTGAAGGGCGACGCGGACGCCGAGCGGAGGGGGCGGTGACGCTGGGGACCGCGGGGCTCGCGGGAGGCGGCGCCTGGCCGAGCGGAGGCCCTGGCTGCGGCCCCGCAGGCCCCCGACAGCTGCTCCGAGCCGCCGCCACCGAGCCCCGCCGGCGCCTCCGCTCGGCCAGGCGCCGCCCCGCCCCGCGCCGGCCGCCGCTCCCGAGGCCCCGCTCCCCGGCCGCCGGGCGGGCCGCGCGAGGAGAGGTAGGGGCGGCGGGGCCCGGCGGGGCGGGGCGGCGCCCGTGCGGAGCTGCACTTGCTGGCGCGGCCCGAGGTCTGCCTGCCGCCTCCGGGCTGGCGGTGGGCGCGGAGCCCGGCCTCGGGCAAGTGCCCGGCAGCGGTGGGCCCCTCGCCCGGCTGGACGCTCCTCCTCGGCCCCCGGGAGGTGGGCGCCCCCCTGCCCGCCGGTCCCCGGGCCTCCGCCCGGCCAGCTCCCAGTCGGGCGGCCTGGCCGCAGCCCTGCACAGGCACTGGCGCCCGGACCTGCCCGGGCCGCCGCCACCCGCGCTGGGCGGTGAGTTGGTTCTGCCCGGAGAGGAAGCCCCCGCCTCAGCGCCCGCCCCGCCCGCAGGTCCCCCGAAGCGGCCCGCGCCGCCCGCACCTCCGTCCCGCCGGTCCAGCCGGGGCGGCGCTCAGGCCCCGGGCGAGGGCCCCGCAGGGCAGAGCTGGGCGGAACCGCTAGCCGGTGCGCAGGGTGCGAGCTCTCCCTCCGCCGCCCGCCGCCCCGGTTCCGCGCCCCGGACTCCCCGCTCCCTGGCCCGGGGGGGTTAGGTGGTGGCCTGCGCCCCAGTTCGCTGGGGTCCTGCCCAGGGCCTGGGTGTGTGTCTGGCGCTGCCCCCTGAGGGCGGGCGCGCGTGTGGGCAGGGGCCTGGCCCATTTCGGGCCCACAGGTGCCTGAAGCTGGCTCTCCCCAGGGATGGGCTTGCTCGGCAAAGGCCGAGGTGTGGATGGGGTGTGTGAGCCGCTGTGTTTGCCCCGCTGGGAGTCTGTCAACCTGTGTACGAGTGTGTGGATGTCACGTGTCCGCCACTGAGTCTGACGGTTGCTGTGCGCACAGAGGTGTGCGCTGAGCTAATCCGGCCTTGCACACAGCGGGCTCCAGGTGTGGGTGTCTGAGTGTGTGTCTGTGTAGAGAGTGTCTGTGTGAGTGTCTATGTGTGTCTGTGAGTGTGTCTGTGTGTCAGTGGGTGTGTGTGAGAATGTCAGTGTCTGTGTGTCTGTGTGTCTGTGTGTGTCTGCGTGAGTGTGTCTGTGTGAGAGTGTGAGTGTGTGTCTGTGTGAGTGTCTGTGTGTCTGTGTGAGTGTCTGTGTGTCTGTGTGAGTGTCTATGTGTGTCTGTGAGTGTGTCTGTGTGTCAGTGGGTGTGTGTGAGAATGTCAGTGTCTGTGTGTCTGTGTGTGTCTGCGTTGAGTGTGTCTGTGTGAGAGTGTGTGTGAGTGTGTGTCTGTGTGAGTGTGTGTCTGTGTGAGTGTCTATGTGTGTCTGTGTGAGTGTCTGTGTGTGTCTGTGTGTGAGTGTGTGTCTGTGTGTGTGCGTGAGTGTGTGTGTGAGTGTCTGTGCGTGAGTGTGTGTCTGTGTGAGTGTCTGTGTGTCTGTGTGTCAGTGTGTCTGTGTGAGTGTCTGTGTGTGTGTCTGTGTGAGAGTGTCTGTGTCTGTGAGAGTGTATCTGTGTGTGAGAGTGTCTGTGTTGTGAGTGTGTGTGTGTATCTGAGTGTGTCTGTACACACACAGTGGTGTGGGTGTTGTCTGGCATGGGGGTGGGGGAGGGTGTCCAGCCCCCAGGTTGTCATTGGCTGTGATGGGCAGGGCGGGTGGTGTTGGCAGGATTGTGGGCCTGCCTCTCTGGGTCTGGCCTAGTGGAGAGAATGGGGGATGGGAGGCGGAGAAGGGTGGCCCCGGGCGGGCGCCTGCCCTATTTACCTCTTGCCCCCCGCCTCCCACCGCCCATCCTCTGCGGGTCTGTGTCTCTGCCAGGCTCCTCTGCCCGTCTGGCTCTGATGACTCATCTGGGATTGGCAGGAAGGTTACTCAGGGAACAAGGGCCTGCTGTTCTGACAGTGGGGGGCGGGGGGGGGGGGCGGGTTGGTGGTGGAGAGCGGCACCCAGGGTTCCAGGCCCCTATGGGTGGCTCCTGGGGACTAGGTATGATGCTCTGGTTCTAGCTCTGACTAGATGCAGGGTGCCCTCCGTAACTCAGCCCTCAGCTGCTGCTTCAGAACTGCGGGGTCTCAGCTGCCTCTTACATTCCTGCCTAGATCATTGTGGGAGCAGCTGGAGGAGGACAAAAGGATGGGGGAGTGTGCCCCACTCCTCCTACACCCTGGGGTGACCTCAGCCCTGGGCCCTTCCCCCTTCAGAAAGCGGGGGCTGGGGGCACAGGTGGTCTGGGCTCAGGAGGGAAGGCACAGCAGGAAGAGCTGCAGCGTGAAGGGTGGTCCTGGGGTCCCTCAGGGTTCCAGGGCTGGGGGCTCAGAGTGGCCCGGGGAAGAGGACAGGCCAGGCTGCTTTTCTTGCACAGGCTGGAGGGGTAGTCCCACGTGCAGGGCTGGGGAGATAGTCCCACCTGCAGGGCTGGGGAAGTAGTCCCACCTGCAGGGCTGGGGAAGTAGTCCCACCTGCAGGGCTGGGGAAGTAGTCCCACCTGCAGGGCTGGGGAAGTAGTCCCACCTACAGGGCTGGAGGGGTAGTCCCACCTGCAGGGCTGGAGGGGTAGTCCCACCTGCAGGGCTGGAGGGGTAGTCCCACCTGCAGGGCTGGAGGGGTAGTCCCACCTGCAGGGCTGGAGGGGTAGTCCCACCTGCAGGGCTGGGGAGGTAGTCCCACCTGCAGGGCTGGAGGGGTAGTCCCACCTACAGGGCTGGGGAGGTAGTCCCACCTGCAGGGCTGGGGAGGTAAGTCCCACTGGCAGGGCTGGAGGGGTAGTCCCACCTGCAGGGCTGGGGAGATAGTCCCACCTGCAGGGCTGGGGAGGTAGTCCCACCTGCAGGGCTGGAGGGGTAGTCCCACCTGCAGGGCTGGAGGGGTAGTCCCAGGGTTCATTAGGAGGCGCCGTTGGAATGGGTTCCGTTGGGACGAGCTGCCTGGACCCGGGGTGAAGAGCGGGGTTCTCAGGCGTTCCTGGCACAGATCCCGGGAGGGCCAGGGTGAGGCCTGAGGCCTGCGCTTCTCCCACGTTTCCCGGTGTTGCCGAGGCCTGGCCCCAGGACCACACTGGGCCAGTAGGCTACCGGGAGCTGTGAGATTGGAAGCTGCTGGGGTCCCCCACTTGTCTTAAAAATCTGGGCTCCTAGATGGGGAGGGGACCAGAGATCAGCCCAGCGTCTGGTTCCCGGGAAGCATTCTAGAAACAGCAGATGCTGTCCAACAACGCGGGTGTCCCTTCCTGCCATTTTCCCCAAAGCAGCCTGTTCTGCCTGTCTGTTGCTGGCTGCGGCCCTTCTCCTTGGTTGCCCTTTAACTTACCCTCCCCCCATTGTGTCCCTTGCAGAGATGCTGCCCCCACCCCCTTAGGCCCAAGGGATCAGGAGCTATGGGGCCGGGGGCCCTCTCATCTCTACTGCTGCTGCTGTTCTCGGTGGCAACTGGAGGTGCTGACATGACAGGACATTTCAACCCTGGTGAGGAGGCTGGCTCTTGGGTCCCTGAGGGAGGGACTTGGGAGACAGAGAATCAGAGGCAGGCCCTCACTGCCTGTCCTCACCCAGCCAAGTGCCGCTATGCCCTGGGCATGCAGGACCGGACCATCCCAGACGGGGACATCTCTGCCTCTAGCTCCTGGTCAGACTCCACGGCTGCTCGCCACAGCAGGTACCTGGCACACCGGGCAGGGCGGCCCTGGAGCTTAGCTCCTGGGGTCTCTACTTGCCCCTCCAACCCCTCTGCGCAAGCCAAGAGGCTTCTGAGAGGGCCAATGCCAATGCAACCCCACAGTCCTGGGGGCTTTAAATACTAGAGCCAGAGGCAGACCCAGGGCCAGACGTTCCCTGTGACCTCCTGCCCCCTCCCAGGCTGGAGAGCAGCGATGGGGACGGGGCCTGGTGCCCAGCAGGGCCGGTCTTTCCCAAGGAGGAGGAGTACCTGCAGGTGGATCTTCGGCGGCTGCACCTGGTGGCTCTGGTGGGCACCCAGGGGCGGCACGCTGGAGGCCTGGGCAAAGAGTTCTCACCCAGCTACCGGCTGCGCTACTCCCGGGACGGCCACCGCTGGATGGACTGGAGGGACCGCTGGGGTCAGGAGGTGAGGCTGGCAGGGCGACAGCCAGGAGGGGTGGCTCTCTTCTCTCCTCCACTGACCATCCTCCTGTCCACTGACCATCCTCAGTCCACACCCTCTCCAGCCCAAACCTCTCACCTGAGCTCCATCAAGCGGTGCTCAACTGGGCGTCCAAGGGGGCCTCGAACTTACCATCAGCTTCCCAAGCTGAGCTTGAGTCCCACGCCCGCCCCAGCCCGTCGGGGGGCCCTCCCCCTCCCCAGCCTGCCCCATGTCTCCAGCTCAGGAAGTGGCACCACCATGTGCCCAGGGCTCAGGTCAGGAGCTAAGATGATATCCCCAACTCTGTTCTCTCACCTCCTGCTTCCGACGCATCAGCAAGACCAGTCTGTGCTACCTCCTGCTGTTTCCTGCCTCCACCACTCCCCACCGCCCTCTTCCACCTGCCCTGGGCGAGCCCCACCATCCCCACCCCATCCCACTCAGGTGCGGGCCTGAGGGATCTCTTAGCTGTTCTTCCTGCTCCCGCCCATCCTGCCTGAGTCAGATCTTGCCTTTGAGGCGACATTAGTGTTTTTCAGACGAGGCCGTCAGGCCCGCACAGGCATGTCTCTCTTGGACCCGAAGGGACCCGCACAATTGGCGACCAGGGCACCACCGGGCAGTGGTAGCTCATCCTGGGCAACCCTGACCCTGTCCCCAAGGCCTCCTTTTCTCTGACTTATTTCATCCATTCATTCATTCATCCATTCATTCATTTAATCAATCCTTGCCCAGGGAATGAGGATATTTTTTCCTTTGATTTTTAATGAGAGTGGAAGGGGAGAGAGAGAGTGAGATATGCTGTGAGAGACACATCCACTGGTTGCCTCCCACACGGAGTCCACCTGGCCCTGGGGTGGGGATCAAACCCGCAACCAAGGCACGCACCCTCGACCAGGAATCGAACCTGTGGCTCTCTGCTGCACAGGCAGAATCTCTAACCACTGAGCACCGGCCAGGGCTTCTCTGACTTCTTAGTGAGCCAGCAGCCCAGCCCTGGCGCCCTTCCCTGCCTAGTCCCTCCCTGTTGTGTCTTCTACCCTAGGCTCTCCTGTGTTTCACTGTTTCCAACTTTAATAAACTCAAAATTAAAAAAAAATTAAAAAGGAGACGCACGTCCGATGGGGCACAGTGGCTGCAGGCCGCGGTCGGCTCCCGCTCGCCAGAAACAACACTTGGCCTGCCTGGCCCTGGCCGCGCCCGTTACCCTGTCCTTGCCCGCTGGCCACCCTGGTTTTCTGGCTGTTTGTGAACCAGCTAGGGCTCATCCCACACCTTCAGCATTTTCACTGGCTATTCTCTGCCTGGGAAGCTCCTCCCGCCCCATGTCCACCCCCTTGCCCAAGGCTCGCCCTCCCCCCCTCTCCCCCCAGATGTCGCCTCAGCCAGCCTTTTCTGGCCACCTCCCTCCCACTGCTCCAGCCCCACTGCTGCCTCATTCTTCACAGCTGTCTCCCTGTGGGCTCCGTCCGCAGGGGAGGGACTGGCGCTAACCAGCGAGGGTTTGCCTGCCCATGGTGGGCGCTGGGCACCTGCAGAGGGGCTGGGGGGCTAGGGTGGGAGCAGGTGATGGGATGGCAGACCTGCCTTTCCCACCCATCCACCCTGTTCCCTGGCCTGCAGGTGATCTTGGGAAATGAGGACCCGGGGGGAGTGGTGCTGAAGGACCTGGGGCCCCCCATGGTGGCCCGACTGGTTCGCTTCTACCCCCGGGCTGACCGGGTCATGAGCGTCTGTCTGCGGGTGGAGCTCTACGGCTGCGTCTGGAAAGGTGAGTTGTTCAGAGGCTCTTCCTCCCCCCTCCCAACTGTTTCCCTATCCTGGGGGGGGGGGGTGTGCAGGGGGAGGGGCATCCAGGGCCTCTCCCTTGGGGAGCCTCATTCTGAGTGAGGAGAGGACTGGCCAGCATGGCCTTCTCCAAGCCTGCCCTCATGCCCCCTCCCGCTCTGCCCAGATGGACTGCTATCGTACACGGCCCCTGTGGGGCAGACAATGAACTTGATGAACTTGGCTGAGGCCGTGCACCTCAACGATTCCACCTATGATGGACACACCACGCACACCGTTGGCGGGTGAAGAAGCAAGCCCTGCTGGACGGGCCTGGGGGGGGGAGGGGCGGAGGGAGGAAAATGGGTGGGGGTGGGGGTGGTAAGTAGTCGCAGTGAGATAGAAGAATGGGGATGGGGATGGGTTAGGTGGGCAAAAGGGACAGGACCAGGATTGAAGGGCAGCAAGGCGACTGGTAGCTCATGTGCCACTTTGTGTGAATTAGAAAAAGGCACCCCTTTGCTAACACATCTTCCGGGAATTGTCACAATAAACACATACGTCGTAGGGTGCTTTGTGCAGCACGTGACTCAGAGTATCTGTCCTAGTCCTGGTGGCGGGAGAGCCGGGGAGGCTGGGATAAGGGGCTGGGGTTGCCACGCACCTGGATAGGACACTTTCTTCCAACCGGGTCCCCGGCCCTCTTCCCCAGGCTGCAGTATGGAGGGCTGGGCCAGCTGGCGGACGGTGTGCTGGGGCTGGACGACTTTCGGAAGAGCCAGGAGCTGCGGGTCTGGCCGGGCTATGACTACGTGGGATGGAGCAACCATAGCTTCCCCAGCGGCTACGTGGAGATGGAGTTTGAGTTTGACCAGCTCAGGGCCTTCCAGGCCATGCAAGTGAGTGTGTCCGGCTCCCAGGGAGGGCGCTGAGGCCAGGCGGTGCCCCTGGGAGCTCGCCTGCTCCCCTGGCCTTGGCCCTACATCTCTTTCCCTTCCCCCAGGTTCACTGCAACAACATGCACACCCTGGGAGCCCGCCTGCCTGGCGGGGTGGAGTGTCGCTTCAAGCGAGGCCCAGCCATGGCCTGGGAGGGGGAGCCTGTGCGTCACGTCCTGGGGGGCAGCCTGGGGGACCCCAGAGCCCGGACTGTGTCGGTGCCCCTGGGCGGCCGCGTAGCCCGCTTCTTGCAGTGCCGCTTCCTCTTTGCTGGGCCGTGGCTGCTCTTCAGTGAGGTCTCCTTCATCTCTGGTAAGCCCTGCTGTCGGCCTCATCCCCAGCTCCGGCTGCCAAGCCGCAGGCCCCAAGATGCCCACCCCTGGCACCCGCCACCCAGGAGACTTCCCAAGCAGGGGGTCTCCCAAGTGATTGCAACCCTCCCCCTCCCACCTGTCTGCCTGTCTTTGGTGAGACCCCCAGGACTGATGTTGAGCCAGTATGATGCTGGCTGCTAAACACGGAAACACTGCTGGTTGGGAACTAGCCTCTTCTCCGAGCCCCTGGTGCTCCCCTGGAGCCCTGCATCTTCCCACAACCCAGCACCTAAAAGGTTAACGTCCACCACAGCCAGGCCTCCAGACCCCGGCCCCATCCCACCTCTGGCCCCATCCCACCTCTGGCCCCATCCCACCTCCGGTTCTGGTTGGTTGGGACATGTGTTGGGTGTCAGCCTGTTCCCACTGGCCTCCTCCCTGGTTCTGCAGTCCCGGCCCTGCCCTGGGCTGCCCCGTCTGCCTCCCTTTCTTGTCTTCCTTCTCCCCAGATGTTGTGAATGAGTCCTCCCTGGCTCTGGGGGGCACCTTCCCACCAGCCCCCTGGTGGCCACCTGGCCCACCTCCCACCAACTTCAGCGGCTTGGGTGAGCAGCCTCGGCCTCCTCGGGGTGGGTCCTGTGCTCCGCTCCCCCGGGCACCCCAGCGTGGGTGGGGAGCCTCCTGCCGCTCTGACCCTCATGCCCCCCCAGAGCTGGAGCCCCGGGGCCAGCAGCCCGTGGCCAAGGCAGAGGGCAGCCCGACGGCCATCCTCATCGGCTGCCTGGTGGCCATCATCCTGCTACTGCTGCTCATCATCGCCCTCATGCTCTGGCGGCTGCACTGGCGTCGGCTCCTCAGCAAGGTGGGCGGGGCTCCGGCTCCTCAGCGAGGTGGGCGGGGCTCCGGCTCTTCAGTAAGGTGGGCGGGGCTCCGGCTCCTCAGCGAGGTGGGCGGGGCTCCGGCTCTTCAGTAAGGTGGGCGGGGCTCCGGCTCCTCAGCGAGGTGGGCGGAGCTCCGGCTCTTCAGTAAGGTGGGCGGGGCTCCGGCTCTTCAGTAAGGTGGGCGGGGCTCCGGCTCCTCAGCGAGGTGGGCGGGGCTCCGGGCCTGGGCCCCGCGTCTGCCAGTCAGGGCCCCTCAGGGCCTCGGCGCAGGCTGGCTAAGGGGATAATTAGAGAGGGGCCAGGGGCCGGTAAAGCGACACTTAGAGAAGTGTGGGTGGGGTGCATGGAAATCAAGGGGTGGTGGGGCCTGCGGGGCCGTCGCCACAGCCTCCTGGCTGCTTGCTGAGAGGAGGGCAGGCCTGGAGGGCAGGCTGTGAGGAAAAGCGCTGACCGCACTGTCCAGGGCCTCCGGACTCCTGGGCACGGGTGGTGGGAAAAGATGGAGCTGGAGGGGCCCCGGGAAAGTGTGGAAACCCCACACCCATGTCTTCCGGAGCGAGTCGGTGGCGGCTCCGGTAAAGTTGATAATAGTGGGCTGGTCAGACTTGGGGGTCCCATCTGTGGGCTCAGAGGCTCTCCAGCTGGGTTTCGCCACCTGTGGATGGGGTTCATTGTCGCCACTGGGGGGCCGTGTGAGGACGGGGAGGGAGCGTGGGTGCAGCATATCAGAGCCGAGCAGCAGCGCAGCTCACATCTCGCCTTCTCCGGACAAGGCCGAGCGGCGGGTCTTAGAAGAGGAGCTGACAGTTCATCTCTCAGTCCCTGGGGACACCATCCTCATCAACAACCGCCCGGGCCCTCGAGAGCCGCCCCCCTACCAGGAGCCCCGGCCTCGTGGGAACCCAGCCCACCCTGCCCCCAGTGTCCCCAACGGCTCTGGTAAGACCTGCCTCGCTCTGGGTCTGCCTCCGTCCTCCGCCTGTTTTCTGATTGTGTTCCTTTCCCGTCCCCTTGCTTTTATGTCGCCCCCAGTTTCAACTCATTTTCTTATTCTGTGTCTCTGGTCGCTGCCCACTCTAGCAGTCCATGTCCCGACCTTATAATCTCAGGAGCTTGCTGCGTGCCTGCCACCCATGGTCCCAGCGGTCTCCTCCTGGCCCTATGTCCATACACGCCTCCCTCTCTTCTCAGTTGGGCTCTCTCATTGTGTCTTCCTGGCCCTCTCCTTTCTCCTAGACTCACCCGTCCATTATTCATCATCTACCCACCTATCTATATGCATACATCATTCATCATGTATCTATCATTCATTCCATCCATCCAACCATTTATCCATCACCCATCCACCCATCCAGTCATCCATCCATCCTCCATCCATGCATTCATCCAACCATCCATCTATTCGTCCATCCATGCAGCCAGCCATCTGTTCATCCATTCATTATCCTTCCAGCTAACCAGCACTCTCCACATCTTGGTTTTATCCTGTTTCTCTTAGTACATTGGCCTTGCCCTATTCCGGGTCGCCTTGTCTGTCCAGCCTTGAGTCTCACCCCTTCCCCGTGTCCCCCACCCCTCCTTCTCCCGACAGCGTTGCTGCTCTCCAATCCGGCCTACCGCCTCCTTCTGGCCACTTACGCCCGTCCCCCTCGAGGCCCGGGCCCCCCCACACCCGCCTGGGCCAAACCCACCAACACCCAGGGTAAGCCCCTCTGCCCTGGACTCCGCCAGGCTCCCCACGCCTCTACGGGGACAGGGAAGGTCCTCACACCTCGCACTGCCTCCTCGCCCCACTGCGGCCTCTGCTCCGAGTTCCCACGGAGGCCTCTCTTGTGCCCTTAGCTCTCCGCTGCTGCTCGCTCCTTTCGCGGCCTGCCCTTGAGCCGAGGAGCGGGAAGCCCACTGGCCCCAGCTCTGCCCTCCTCCTCCCCACCTCATCTCTCCAGCTCTCCAGAGCGAGAGGAGGCTGCGGTGCTGCCCGGCTCTCCTGTGACTCCTTTGTTCTCCCCTCTCCAGAGCTTCGAGGAGGAGGGCCTCTCACCCTGGGTGCTGGCCCTGTCCCCCCATGTGTCCTCTCTCCGCGGTCCCCGAGGTGAAGGCCCGCCCCTCCTTCTGTCTGCCCTCCTCTCCTGGTGTTGCCTTCTCACTGTTGCCCTCCTCCAGGCTGAGGGGCGGCTCTGCCTCCCTCCTGTCTGTAGACCCTGTTGTGCGGGCCCGAGGGACGTCCCTCCCCTCTGTGTGCCCCTGTCTCTGCTTGTCTTTGAGCTCGGTGTGTGGGTCAGGGGGTGGGGTGAGGAGGGCAGGGAGAAACCGAGGCTGAAGGTGGTGGGGGGTGGGGGGGAAGGGAACAGTTAAGTGAGAGCGAGGAGCTGGCAGTGGCGGAAAGGTGGGAAAGCGGAGGGCGACCGGATGGCTGGCACCGCCCTCCTTGTGAGGGTGCGGAGAGGAGTCCCTCTTCCAGAGAGACTCACCGGGCTCCGGGCTGCGCTGAGATGCCCAGAGGGTACGCCGTACGCCATCGCCGGTGCCTTGAAAGCTCTGGCCAACTAGCCTCATCCACGCCAGCAGCTTCTCTGTTTGAGGACATGGAGGGAGGGCAGACCCAGTCTCTAATCCAACAGGAGCCGGGGAGGCTGAGGTGCGGGGGGTGTGGCTCCCGGGCGGCTCCTGATGCCTCCCCGGTCTTCTCTCCTTTACCCTCCAGCCTGCAGTGGGGACTACATGGAGCCTGAGAAGCCAGGTGCCCCGCTTTTGCCCCCACCTCCTCAGAACAGCGTCCCCCACTATGCGGAGGCTGACATTGTCACCCTGCAGGGCGTCACGGGGGGCAACACCTACGCCGTGCCCGCGCTGCCCCCCGGGGGAGCTGGGGACGGGCCCCCCAGAGTGGATTTTCCTCGGTCACGGCTCTGCTTCAAAGAGAAGCTTGGCGAGGGCCAGTTTGGGGAGGTAAGGAGGACCCTGCCAGCCATCAGGGTGCCTGACTGTCGGGGGCTGGCACGTGCCCACAGAACACCCTGGAGCAGGAACCTGTCATCTGACTGTTACCCCAGTGGACCCTGTGACCTTGGTGACCCTTTGACCCTCTGACACGTGATCCTGTTTCTGCAGGTGCACCTGTGTGAGGTGGAGCGCCCTCAGGAGCTGGTCAGTCTCGATTTCCCCCTTAGTGTGCGCAAGGGGCACCCCCTGCTGGTAGCTGTCAAGATCCTGCGGCCGGATGCCACCAAGAATGCCAGGTGAGCACCAGGATGGCATCTGGGAGTGGAGGTGAGACCACAGAGAGTGATCTAGAGAGAAATGTGGTAGAGACAGCTGAGGGGTGTCTGGGGAAGGTGCCCACGGCCCCCGTGAGCCAGCGTGTGTCGCGGGGCGGCTGGCCCGTGGAGCAGGGGCTATGCATGTGCAGGTCAGCCCACATGCCCTCGCCGCCACCCTTGCCGCCCCAGGAACGACTTCCTGAAGGAGGTGAAGATCATGGCGAGGCTGAAGGACCCAAACATCATCCGGCTGCTGGGCGTGTGTGTGCAGGACGACCCTCTCTGCATGATCACAGACTACATGGAGAACGGCGACCTGAACCAGTTCCTTAGTGCGCACCAGCTGGAGGACAAGGCGGCCGCAGGGGCCCCTGAGGGTGGGGAACCCGCCCAGGGGCCCACTATCAGGTCAGCAGCTGCCCAGGCAGGCCCCGCCCTGAGAGCACCAGCCTGCGGGCAGAGAGCACTGGGTGGGGCGCACAGGTTGCAGGAGGGCCTGGGACGAGGACCAAGAGGGGCAGGAAGGCTGGGCCTACCTGCCGCAAGGGCGGAAGGGACTTGGACCTGGCGGAGTTTCCCTGTGCCCTCTTCACCTTCACTGCCGGAGGCTAGGTCCTGGAGCATAATAAAAGCAGCGGCTCCCTGGGGTCGCACGACCAAAGAAGGGTTGGGCGGGCACTTACCACAGCCTCCCCCTGGTACTTCCATCTTGGCATTGTGGCTGCCCTTCCTCCTGGGGATCTGTGAGGGGGGAGCGCTGGGGCCACCCAGTGACCCTCTGTCCGTGCCCCCCACCCAGCTACCCGATGCTGTTGCATGTGGCAACCCAGATCGCCTCGGGCATGCGCTACCTGGCCACACTCAACTTCGTGCACCGCGACCTGGCCACCAGGAACTGCCTGGTCGGGGAAAATTTCACCATCAAAATCGCCGACTTCGGCATGAGCAGGAACCTCTACGCCGGGGACTACTACCGGGTGCAGGGCCGGGCAGTGCTGCCCATCCGCTGGATGGCCTGGGAGTGCATCCTCATGGTGAGATGCCTGCAGGGCGGCCACCCAGTCTCATTTATAAAGTGAGGTGTGGCGCAGGGGCTGGAGCAAGCACGGGGAGGGAGGGAGGGCGTGATGGGGGCGCCCAGGAGACAAGAGTGGGCAGAGAGCGAGAGAGACCAAGTGGTAGGAGCGGGGGCTAGAGCCAGAGGAGGATGAGTTGGGAGTTAGTAGAGACCAGAAAATGCGAGTGGAGGGAGAGGATGAGCAGGAGAAGCAAGGCCGAGGGGGGCAGCTCCTGGGGAGAGCCCCGGGGGAGTGGCCCCAGGCCTGGGAAGTGCTGGGGGAAGGGAGGTCTGCTGCCTGAGGCCTCATCTGTGCACAGGGGAAGTTCACCACGGCCAGCGACGTGTGGGCCTTCGGCGTGACCCTGTGGGAGGTGCTGATGCTCTGCCGGGCCCAGCCCTTCGGGCAGCTGACAGACGAGCAGGTCATCGAGAACGCAGGGGAGTTCTTCCGGGACCAAGGCCGCCAGGTGAGAGCAGGCCCCAGACGGACGGGCGGGGCGGGGCGGGCGGGGCCTGCCGTCAGGGAAACTAAGGCACTTCTGTCCCTTGCCTTCCTCCACCTGCTCCCGAAATGTAGGTGTACCTGTCCCGGCCACCTGCCTGCCCCCTGGGCCTATATGAGCTGATGCTTCGGTGCTGGAGCCGGGAGCCAGAGCAGCGGCCGCCCTTTTCCCAGCTGCACCGGTTCCTGGCAGAAGATGCACTCAACACAGTGTGAATCCTGACGCCCAGCCGCCTCCCTCGGGCTCAGAGGAGCCAGGCGCCATCCAGAGGAGCCCATGGCCCCGCCCCTGCCCGTTACCTCTGAGGGGCAGTGTGACCCCTCGCTGCTCCCCTCCTAGCAGCGCCCCCGCCCACCCAGCGGGCCTGTGGCCAGACCCTCTCAGGCCTCTTCTGGCCGTCCCTTGGGGAGCCTGGGGCAGACACAGGGCAGACACTGGACTTGGCCTCTGGAGCCCCTGGGCCCCTGGACAACACTGGTTCTTGGAGGGAAGGTGTGGCCCACAGCCTCTCTCTCCGTCACACACTGGACCCCACTGGCTGAGGGCCTGGGAGGCGAGGAGGGCGCAGAAGGACTTGTCCTCCACTTGGCTCCCTCCCGCCATCCGCAGAAACACTGGACCTGCGTGGCCCTGCCCGGCCCATCACGCCCACTCTCCTGCCCGTTAGAGCTAGAACTCCTCTAAACCGACGTTTCTGTGGAATAAATATTGGAATTAGGGGACAGAGGGGAACACGCCCATGGCCCTGGGGCCAGGCATCTCTGTCGTAGCTGCCACATTGGTTTTTCTATGATCACTTGGGGTTTGTACATTTTTGGCGGAAGAGACACAGATTTTTACACTAATATATGGATCAAGCTCCGTGTAATTTTAATTCCCTGCACTAGGCAGGTACAATAAAGGTGAGTTTTCCACAGCTATGGGTAGGTTTCTTGGGTTTTGGTAAAATCTACTGCCGCTCCGTTTTCTTTCTTTCTCCTTTTCCCTCCTCCCTGTTCCCTTCCCTGCTGTGCTCCCGGCCCAGCACAGTGCTTTGTGTCCATAAGCCAGGCCCTGCTGCTGGGACCCAGGATGTCTGAGCCTCAGCAGCTTCAGCAAGAGCTCTGCGGGCCGGGGGGGGGGGGGGGGGGGGGTGCAGGGAGGGGGGGGCTGCGTCTGGACCTCGTTTGACTGGTGGCTCTGGCAGCAGGGAGGGGCCTCTGGTTCCTCCTCAGAACTATGCTGTGAAACCGGTTTACAGTGGGGTGTGAATATATAGGATGATACAGTGTTTGTAAAAATGTTAAAAATTATGCTATGCCCATGTCCTTTTAAATATATTTAATAACATCTAGCAGCAGTTGTAATAAGTACTGACATGTTCAAACAGAAATTGGTACCTGACATTTCTGTGGCGGGATATGAAAATGGCTGTGGTCTGTTAGTGACAGGCACATGCGGGGGTTTTGCTCATACTCACACTTGGAGGAGATGCTGAATTTCAGCTAGAGGTTAATAAAAATAGACCTGTCCTTCTTTTCTAGCCCATATTCCAGCCCCCCCCCCCCCCCCCCAAGGTTCTGGAAGTCCCAGCTGGAGAATACTTACTTGGATTATGCTGGTCAAGTGTGCAGGTCACCCAGTGGGAGTCTTGCTGGAGCCAAAAACAAGAGCCTAAATTGTTTCAGGCTTGGAAGGATGATCTATAACCACCAAGAGAACATAGAAAGTTCAAAATTGGTTGGAAAGGGAAAAAAATCAGTTGCAAGTACTAGCAAAGGCAGACCCACCTTGGTGGTAGTTCTTGTGAAATAAAGACAAGGGGACATGGTCGATGTTCACACAATGAGCCAGCGGCAGGGCAGGGGCGGGGGGGTGGGGGGGTGGGGGGTGGTGAGGATAGCAGTAGAGACCACTTTCAGCTTCCGTTGAATTCATGGGCCCTCGGGGCCCAGGACGGTGGAGGAGCCCGCTGAGCCGCAGGTCTGAGTGCAAACCGCACTGTAAGGGGAGACGGTGATAGCAGGGCCAGGGCTCAGGAGCCAGAGCCCCGGTGGTGAGGGCTGGAGGCCCTGCAGCAAGCGGGGACCCAAGCCTCTGCGCTCAGATTTCCTACCCTTTTCATCTCGTGGCACACAAACTAATTGCTAAAATTCTGTGGCACACTAAAAAAATATGTATTTTTTGCTAATCTGACCAAAATAGGTATAATTTTGATTCATTCACACTGGACGGCTATTGTGTTGGATGTCATGTTATTTATTTTTTTGAGAGTGAGAGAAAGAGAGACTGATTTGTGGTTCCACTTATTTGCGCATTCACTGGTTGGTTCTTGTATGTGCCCTGACCCGGGACTGAATCTGCAACCTTAACATAACGGACGATGCTCTAACCAGCTGAGCTACCAGGCCAGGGCCAGGACGTTGCCATTTTTTAATCTAAGGAAAAAGAGGCCAGTGCCCTGACTAAATAGTCAGGTATCTCATGTTTTAACAATTCTTGCGGCACACAGTTGATAATCGCTACCCTAGACACAACCACCAGAAGTTCAGGTGCATGTCAGTCTCGGTGTGTCCTCGCCCCTTGTTCCCTGACTGAATGGCAGTGGAATCCACCCAGCGCACAAGCCACAAACCTGGGCTCCCCTGCTCTCCCTCACAAATCCAGCCTATCACGAAGCTCTGTTGACATTGCTTCCCAAACTTCCCTTAAGCCCGTCCTTCCTCTCCGGCACCAGCACGCCTCAGTCCTCTTGCCTGGACTCAGACAGTGTCCCGCAGGGCCCGTGCCTGCTCCTCTCAGGGTTGTTTTCAGCCCTGCAGCCAGACTGAACTTGAAAACACATAAATCTGCTCCATGGTTTCAAACCCTTTAATGGCTTCCCATGGACTTTGGAATAAGAACAACACCTTCCCGGGAGAGCCAAGATGGCGGCGTAAGGTACAGACCTGTGCGTGCTGCCTCCCACAACAACATTGAAACTACCAACTATAAGACAAACAGCTGTCATTCGGAACCATGGGAAGGCTGGCCCAGTGGAAGCTCTACAACTGGAAGGAAAGAAAGAAGCGCATTGAGACTGAGTAGGATGTGCAGAGGCGCCAAGAACAGAGGTACGGAGTTGCGCACCAGGCGGGCTGCAACTGGATGTGCGGTTTTTTCAATTGGAAGGGGTTACAAACTCTCGAATCCACTGAGCTTGTCAGGGGTGGGATTCTGAGGTCCCAAACCCCTACAGGGAGAGGCGGGACGGCCATGCAGCAGGGCAAAAGCGAGGGTGGCTCTCTCGCGGAGCTGTGCGCCGGCACTCGGGGACGTGGAGTCGCGGAGTCCGGAGAGGCGAGAAGCCGCGGAGACGCCATTGCTGTCTGCTCTGCCCTGGTGATTCCCCGGGACCCTGCCCTACTCAATTTACATCCCCACCCAAGCTGTGCTAGTGGCACAAAGAGAACCACTGGTGCTTTTGCAGCCCAGCCCAGCAGAATGCAGATTTCAACTCCTCACATCCATAAGGGACACACTCAAGAAGCAGAATCAGGTTCGGAGGAAGCCAGAGCCGGACCCGGCTGGGCGGGTGACGTGGAACCACTGTACCAGCAAACGCACAGGCAGGTCCACCAGATCCAGTCTCACATGGGACGCTGGGAGACGGCAGACAAACAGTCTATGCACTTGGTAGAAAACGAAATCCAAGCAAGCATACCAGATATTCAGCCACCAAGAACGCCTGGAGATTTTGTCCACCAAGGAACCGCCCAACAAAGGATGAAATGCCAAACTTGTGTTGCTGAGGCGGCCCCTGTGGGGCCGAGGTGGCCCCTGTGGGGCTGAGGCGGCCCCTGTGGGGCTGGGATGGCCCCCTTGGGGCTGGGACGGCCCCCGAGAGGCTGGGATGGCCCCAGTGAGGCTGAGGTGGCCCTGGTGAAGCTACGATGGCACTGGTGGGGCTGGGATGGCCCCGATGGGGTTGAGACGGCCCCGGTGAGGTTGAAACGGCCCATGTGAGGTTGAGACAGCCTCTGTGAGGCTGAGATGGCCCCGGTGAGGCTGGGACAGCCCTGGTGAGGCTGAGATGGCCCCAGTGAGGTCGAGACAGCACCAGTGAGGTCGAGACGGCCATGGTGAGGTCAAGACAACCCCGGTGAGGTCAAAACGACCCTGGTGAGGTTGAATTGGCCCATGTGAGGCTGAGACGGCCCCGTTGAGGCTGGGACGGCCCCGGTGAGGCTGAGACGGCCCCAGTGAGGTTGAAACGGCCCAATGAGGTTGAAACGGCCCGGTGAGGTTGAATCGGACCTGGTGAGGTTGAGATGGCCCCGGTGAGCTTGCAACGGCCCCGGTGAGGTTGAAATGGCCCCTGTAAGGCTGAGGTGGCCCCTGTGAAGCTGGGACGGCCCCTGTGAGGCTAAGATGGCCCCTGTGAGACTGAGACGGCCCCTGGGAAGCTGAGAAAAATACCACATGAACTCACTCATTTATGGATAATAAGGACCATTATAGACTGATGAACAAAAATGGATACAGAGGCAGAGCAGCATTGAGCAGACTGTCAAACTACAGTGGGAACCCTGGGGAGGGTTGGGGGCAGGGTAGGAGATCAACCGAAGGACTTGTATGCATGCATATGAGAATAACTAAAGGACACAAGACACCCGGGGGTGGGGGAAGGCGGGGGAATGTCAAGGGGAGGGGGAAAGGAGACATGTGTAATACTCTTTGTAATACTTTAAGAAATAAAAAAAAAGAACAAAACCTTCCTGGCCAATTTTGGGCTCCCACCTGCAGGCTGGGTCCTTCCCCGCCCTCTCCTTTAGGCACCGGCCTCTCGGCCCCCCTGGGCCTCGTGCCC
This sequence comes from Myotis myotis, assembly GCF_014108235.1. NCBI lineage: Eukaryota > Metazoa > Chordata > Mammalia > Chiroptera > Vespertilionidae > Myotis > Myotis myotis. Next base: position 1,516,341 of record NW_023416331.1, on the reverse strand, counting down.
TCCTGCCCCGTGGCCTTTGCAGCACGCTGTCCCCCAGCTGGAACACAGCTCCCTGCCGCCTGCCTGGGGGTGTCTGCGTGTCCCTCAGCGGGTGCCCTGACCTGCCGCGGCCACGCTCCCTCTTGACGTGCAGAGCACCGCTCCCTTCTCTGCAGCACTGACTAGAGGTGTGGTTTTAAATGTGTGGTTTCTAAAAAGAATATGTCCATCTACTATGTGCCATGTGCCACACTTCTTACATATTACATCTGACTTAATACTCCCAACATATGAACTAGCTAAAAATACTGCCACTTCACAGGGAAGAAAACGCTGCCAGGTGAAGCCACCTGCCCAAGGTGGCACAGCTGCAGAGGGTGGTGCAGCTGCAGAGGGAGACACAGCAGCAGAGGGGGACACAACTGCAGAGAGCATAGCTGCAGAGGGGGACACGGCTGCAGAGGGGGACACGGCTGTAGAGGGCACAGCTGCAGAGGAGGACACGGGTACAGAGGGGGGCACAGCTGCAGTGGGGGACACGGCTGTAGAGGGCACAGCTGCAGAGGGGGACACAGCTGCAGAGGCACAGCTGCAGAGGGGGGCACAGCTGCAGAGGGCACAGCTGCAGAGGGGGGCACAGCTGCAGAGGGGGACACAGCTGCAGAGGGGGGCACAGCTGCAGAGGGGGACACAGCTGCAGAGGGGGACACAGCTGCAGAGGGGAGCACAGCTGCAGAGGGGGACACAGCTGCAGAGGGGGACACAGCTGCAGAGAGGGCACAGCTGCAGAGGGGAGCACAGCTGCAGAGGGGGACACAGCTGCAGAGGGGGGCACAGCTGCAGAGGGGAGCACAGCTGCAGAGGGGGACACAGCTGTAGAGGGGGCACAGCTGCAGAGGGGGACACAGCTGCAGAGGGGGACACAGCTGCAGAGAGGGCACAGCTGCAGAGGGGAGCACAGCTGCAGAGGGGGACACAGCTGCAGAGGGGGGCACAGCTGCAGAGGGGAGCACAGCTGCAGAGGGGGGCACAGCTGCAGAGGGGGACACAGCTGCAGAGGGGGACACAGCTGCAGAGGGGAGCACAGCTGCAGAGGGGGACACAGCTGCAGAGGGGGACACAGCTGCAGAGGACATAGTTGCAGAGGGGGCACAGCTGCAGCGGGGGCACAGCTGCAGAGGACAAAGCTGCAGAGGGGGACACAGCTGCAGAGGGGAGCACAGCTGTAGAGGGGGGCACAGCTGCAGAGGGGGCACAGCTGCAGAGGGGGACACAGCTGCAGAGGGGGGCACAGCTGCAGAGGGGGACACAGCTGCAGAGGGGGCACAGCTGCAGAGGGGGACACAGCTGCAGAGGGGGACACAGCTGCAGAGGGGGCACAGCTGCAGAGGGGGACACAGCTGCAGAGGGGGAAACAGCTGCAGAGGGGAGCACAGCTGCAGAGGGGGACACAGCTGCAGAGGGGAGCACAGCTGCAGAGGGGGACACAGCTGCAGAGGGGGACACAGCTGCAGAGGGGGCACAGCTGCAGAGGGGGACACAGCTGCAGAGGGGAGCACAGCTGCAGAGGGGGACACAGCTGCAGAGGGGGACACAGCTGCAGAGGACATAGTTGCAGAGGGCAGTGCTGCTGAGAAGCAGCCTGTGGGCTCCTGGATCTCTGCTCATTCTCCAGAATGCTGCCTGAGGGGACGCCGCTCACTCTACATCACAGTGATAGGGGATTTTTGGACTGGAACACACGGTATTCCCCTGGGCAGGATGGCTTCCCCAGATTCTTTGTCCGTAGGAGTCGAAGAATGAATCCACGGATGGAAGGTGGTATAGCAAAGGTGGAAATTTATTGAAGAACAAGTACAGACTCTCACATGGGAAGGGGAAAGAATCTCACAGCACAGACTCCCATGTGGGGAGGGGGAAAGAGTCCCACAGAGTTCCTCCCCCCCACCCCACCCCCCGTTTATAAAGGCTGCAGTTTTTGTGCCTTGATATCCCCTCTGATTGGCCACTATTCCGCTTTGATTTGGTCACTATAGCAACTACTGAGCTCAAAGGTTAAACCTCACATGGGACATGTGAGGCCCTCCTTTATTTTGTAAATATAGACCTTTGGCTATTCCCAGTTCCCTTGTCTTATGGACACGTAACTTCTGCTGGCTCCCTGCTCCCTTGTCTTATGGAAATGTACTCTTTTGCAACTCTGAAGCCCTGTGTTTCTTTCATGGACCCCCTTAATTTTAAAAATTCCCTATACCTGCATTCTTCACCTCCCAAAATTCCTATTTCAACAGCAAGTTTGGAGCACAGATTGGATGGCCCTAAATCAGGGAGCTTTCTACAAGTCAGCTCCTAGGAGCCCAGGCTGATTTCTTCCTGAAGGCCAGTTCCAGGAATCAGCCTGCTCAGTTCCTGCCAGGAACATGTGCCCTCGCCTACTGCATCCCTTCGAGCAGGAAACTCCAAGAGAACTCTGTGACGAGGAGACGGCTATACCTGCACTGGGCAATAGGTAGCCACTGCTGAGTACTTGAAACGGGCTGTGTGACTGAGAACTACATTGTAAATGTTTTAATTTGAATTGAAATAGCTACAGGTGGCTAGCAGCTCAGTAGCCTCAGAGCTTTCCTTACATGTGGCCTGGTCTGCCAGCCCCACCTTCTCTCTTCCATTAACATGAAGCATATGCCCTAGTTGAGTTTTACACACACGTGAAAGCTTGTACAAAGATGGCCTAGGGCCCTAACCGGTTTGGCTCAGTAGATAGAGCATCGGCCTGCGGACTGAGGGGTCCCAGATTTGATTCTGGTCAAGGGCATGTACCTTGGTTGTGGGCACATCCCCAGTAGGGAGTGTGCAGGAGGCAGCTGATCGATGTTTCTCTCTCATCGGTGTTCCTAGCTCTCTGTCCCTCTCCCTTCCTCTCTGTAAAAAATCAATAAAATATATTAAAAGAAAAAAAGATGGCCTAGGGTAGGCGTGCCATTTTGTAATCTGCTTTTCTTCCCTCGTGACAGGTAGTGCGGAGCTCCAGGTCACCACTGTACCTCCTCTCCTAAGTGTTGCCCAGTATTCTTTATGTTGCAAAGATCCACATCTTACCTAACCACCTCCTAGTGATGGACGCTTGGGCTGTTTCCATTGTTTTCCTAACACGACAAACACACTTACAGAAACATCTTTGCATGTATATCTCTGTACCTAGGTGGTAGAATTTTAGTATGAAACATTCTTAAAGGGGGAGTTGCTAAATTGCCCTTAAAAAAGCATGCTTATCAGGTAAAGTGTGTGAGTATGCTCACATGCTCACGTACCAAGGCTAAACTAACATCGAGGGGGACAGTTCTTAATTCTTTTTAAATGGGATGTGATTGTTTCTTTAGTTTACTTTTTTCTGAATTACCAGTGAAGTTGAGAGGTTTTCCCTTGTATTTCTTGTTTCTGCCTGTTATTTCTCTTATCAGTCTTTCCACTATGCTGTTTCTTTTTCTTATTGCTTTATAAGGGCTCTTTGTATTTTGTCCATTTTATCAAATACTTCTTCCCAGATTGTAGTTTGTCTTTTAACTTTACTTAACATTTTCATAGAGAAGCTTTGTTAATTTTGTGGCCTTCTTTGAGGACTTTAAACATTAATTGCTAAAGAAAGAAACAACAAAGCAAACAGGACGGTTACACAGTTAGTCCCTGGTCCAGGGCACATGCCCTTTAGGTCCCTGCTTCGGTGCTTTCCAGCTGTCCGGTCCTGGGAAAATACTAGATCTCACTGGCCTTCGGCCTTGTAGTCTGTAAAACGGGAATAAAACTGGCCTCTTACGAATTTAGGGAAGTGTGTAGCTTTCATCTTGGCTGAAGACGCCCGTTCCCTTTTCCTGAATAGGTTCATCAATCAAATCAGAGCAATTGTGTTAAACACTGTATTTACTAGGATCTTCTAACTACAGGACGGGGAGGGGGGACGGCATGGCGGATGTGGGCATTGACAACTCCTAACCGCTCTGGGGAGCGCAGTATCACAATTTTACCGGGAGCACGGAGTCCAAGGAACCACGTTCCTGGGTCTTTAAAACTAAGAGCCTCACCACCGAGCTGTCTGCGCGCCTCCGCCAGGAAGCCCTCGGGCCGCCTAGCCTACCGGTGGGTTAGACATGCCGAGGGGCGGCGAGAGTGGAGAGCGACGCGGAACCAAGTGTCCCGGGCTCGGGTGTCCCGGGCTCTCTTTCCTTGCTGTTTCTCCGCGGTGCCTTTTGGGAGTTGTAGTCAGACGCGCTTCAGCCAGCTTGTTGGGTGGACAAGAGCAAAACTCCAAATCCCAGTACGCCCCGCGGCGGTCGGGTGCAGCGCCTGCTCTGATCCTCCCTACTTTTCCACTCCTTCCCTTCTCTTCTGAATCCTCCGCTCGGGACCCCTGTCTGTGAAAGCCTTCGTCGCTCTCCTACCCTTTTCTATAATTTTTAACCGTCCTTTCCCCTATTTCCTGGAGCCAGTGCGAGACATTGATTCCGATTAAGCGACGTACACGAGTTGGGGTCGACAGAGTGGTAAGGGGCCGGGAGAGGGGATGGCGGAGGGCAGGAGCGGGGAGTGCGAGGGAGGAGTGGGAGGAAAGTGGAAGTTAGATCCGACGTGGTGGATCAGGTTGAATGGGGTGAAGCCGTAGTCTTGGGGGGAGGAAGAGGCAAGAGGTAGACTTAGACTGGGGAGACATGGAGGGAGAGGCAGCTTATTGCCGTGGCCAGCAAGAGACGTGGGCCAAGTAGGTGGGAAGGCCTGACAGACGTGGAGCGTAGGGGCTGCTCTGACCAGGAGAGGTCACTGCTTAGTAAAGACGAGACAAATTACCGAAATACAAAATGATTTTGAAAATATGGGACAATTAACAGTCTGTTGCTTGGAAATTAAGAGAAGACTGGAGGTGAGGCCAGAAGTGGGGTGAGGAGGCAGGAGAGGAAGAAGTCAGTCGGGTTTGGGAGGAACAAGAGATGAACGACATGGAAAGGGAAACCGGAGAAAAGATGGGTCATGGCGGGGGCCAGTGGGTCTGGGACCTGGATGAGAAAGGCGAGGGGTGACGTTGGCACACATTGTGGGCAGCGTTTCCAACACTTGCATCTCAGGTGATGGAGAGCACCCCGTCGCGGGGTGGACTGAACCGAGCACACCTACAGTGCAGGAACCTGCAGGAGTTCCTTGGGGGCCTGAGCCCTGGGGTGCTGGACCGACTCTACGGGCACCCTGCCACCTGTCTGGCTGTGTTCAGGTGAGGCTGCCCGTCCTGACAGGCACCATGGTGGGCATTGCAATGGGCCTGCAGACTGGGGCAAGTCATCATGGGTAGGAGCATAATTCTAAGGGGCTTGGAGATTAAAGTGTATCAGGTCAAAACAGATGGTGTTTGTGGGACGGCGAGACGGGTAAGGCTGTGGGGGTGAGAGGCTGAGGTGCGGGTGGAGAGCAGTTGCTGACACTAACATTTTGTCTCTGCCCCCTGCAGGGAGCTCCCGTCGTTGGCTAAGAACTGGGTGATGCGGATGCTCTTTCTGGAGCAGCCTTTGCCGCAAGCTGCTGTGGCCCTGTGGGTGAAGAAGGAATTCAGCAAGTGAGTCTGCTGCATTCTCAACAGCTAGATTTCCCAAACTGCTGTTCCCGGGGACATTTTCAGGAATAGTAATGGGTACAGCACAAAACTTGTAACTGAATGAGTCTGGGAAGCTTGGCATGCTGATTTCCCTCGGGGAGAGTTGTGATGTCTGTAACGAGGCTCTGGTAAGTGCTGCAGCACAGAAATTTGCCTTAAGAAGACACTGATTCACCCAGAAACAGTGACCCAAGGAACGCCAGTTCAGAAAAGGTAGGAATGGAGGCCATTCTGAGCCTCCTTTTTTTGTTCTCCAGACACCCCCTCACTCTCTGTTTCTGTGTCAGAGCTCAGGAGGAAAGTACAGGGCTGCTGAGCGGCCTCCGGATCTGGCACACGCAGCTGCTTCCTGGTGGTCTCCAGGGCCTCATCCTCAACCCCGTCTTCCGCCAGAACCTCCGCACTGCGCTTCTGGGTGGGTATGTCCTTCCTGATCTTCCTGAGCCGGGCCAGGGCCTCCGGACCTGAGGGCCTCCTTCGGGAGTCCCTTTAGGAATGAGTCGGGCCGGGTGTGGCTCACAGCATGGGGAAGACCTCCCACTCATGGCCCCTGGGGACGAGGGTGGAAGGAGGGCAGAGGGTGGGCATGGGACACAGGCAGGGCTCCTTACTCTTGGCCTGTCCGGGCGTAGGGGCAAGGCCTGGTCTGATGACACAAGTCAGCTGGGACCAGACAAGCATGCCCGGGACGTCCCCGCGCTGGATAAGTACGCCGAGGAGCGATGGGAGGTGAGGCCTGGGGGCTCTGTGTGTCTCTGCTCGTGCTCCTTCCTGTGGGCCCTCGAGGCATCTGCTCTCTCCCCTCCCTCAGGTGGTCCTGCACTTCATGGTGGGCTCCCCCAGTGCCGCCGTCAGCCAGGACTTGGCTCAGCTCCTCAGCCAGGCGGGGCTGATGAAGAGGTGAGGAAGCCAAAGGCACGACAGTGCCCTGCTTCGCCTGCCTTTGCCTGCTGAACGGAGTGTCTGGGAGGTCAGGAGTGGAGGGGCTTGACTGAAAAAGGAGAGTTGAATGGAGTGCGGCCAGAGATGAACCAGAAGGCGTGAGAGGACCAGTGGGGATTGTGGCCTTTCTCTGCACGCCTCTCCCATCCCTCTCCCGCCCCCAGTGCTGAGCCTGGAGAGCCGCCGTGCATCACCTCTGCTGGCTTCCAGTTCCTGTTGCTGGACACCCCCGCCCAGCTCTGGTACTTCATGCTGCAGTACCTGCAGACGGCCCAGGTGAGGGGCGGCTCTTCCCAAGGCCCCCTCCGAGGCTGCTGCCAACAGACAGCTCCCTGACCCTCCGCTCCTTGTCTCTGCCCACCCTCCTCAGAGTCGGGGCATGGACCTAGTGGAGATCCTCTCCTTCCTCTTCCAGCTCAGCTTCTCTACTCTGGGCAAGGTATGCAGGGGCTGGGGCCGGGGGTCTGGGTGGGCGAACTGAAGGGGTGAGATGGGACGGGGAAGTGAGGCTGTGCGGCCAGAGATGGGAAAAGAGAGCGAGTGGGTGGGCTTGGCAGGGAGAGAAGGGGAGGTGTTTCGGACCCCAGCTGGCTACCTCTTCCCCAGGATTACTCTGTGGAAGGTATGAGTGATTCTCTGTTGAACTTCCTGCAGCATCTGCGTGAGTTTGGGCTTGTTTTCCAGAGGAAGGTATGAGCACCCAGACACAGGGCTTCTAGGGAAGAGATGGGTCCATGTTGCCAGGGCCTTTAGAAAGGAGAGGGCCTTCGCGAGGCAGCAGAAAGCAGTTGCCAGACTGAATACTTGGGTCCCTTGAGAGAGAAGTTGGGTGGGGCTCTGTGCACTGGGAGGGATCGGGTGTCTCAAGAAGGAAGGCATGACACCTGAGGGCCCTCTGCCTTTCCCTCCACCCTTCCCAGAGGAAGTCTCGGCGGTACTACCCCACGCGCCTGGCCATCAATCTCTCATCGGGTGTTTCTGGGGCGGGGGGCACTGTGCATCAGCCAGGCTTCATTGTCGTGGAAACCAATTACCGGCTGTACGCCTACACAGGTGAGGCGACAGAGGCCCTGGGAGAGCAGGTTGGGATGGGAGTGGGGAGGGAAGGAGGCTGGAGGAAATGTCAGTTTTTTTCAGTTTACCCAGCAGTGTACAGTTTTCCGACACTTCCGATCACACATGAGGGCAGGGCTGAGGGAGCCTGGGTGCAGGGCAGCCTCCTCATCCTCTCTTCCCATCCCCGGTCAGAGTCGGAGCTGCAGATTGCCCTCATTGCCCTCTTCTCTGAGATGCTCTATCGCTTCCCCAACATGGTGGTGGCGCAGGTCACCCGGGAGAGCGTGCAGCAGGCCATCGCCAGCGGCATTACAGCCCAGCAGGTAGCCCCGCTTGGGGGGTGTGGCGGGAAGATGGGATGCGCGTGGACTGTGTGGTCCCCTTAGAGAAGGCCAGCACCAGGTCTGGTGCAGTGGGTGGTGTGGCTTGCCTGCTTGAGCATAGAGCAGGCACATGAGGAGAAGTTGAGGCTCTAGGCGTGGGAAAGACTGGAGGGACGAGGGATAGCTCTGGATCTGTGTCTTGGCACCACTACTTCCTAGCTCAGGGATGGGCAAACTTTTTGACTCGAGGGCCACAATGGGTTCTTAAACTGGACCGAAGGGCCGGAACAAAAGCATGGATGGAGTGTTTGTGTGAACTAATATAAATTCAAAGTAAGCATCATTACATAAAAGGGTACAGTCTTTTTTTTTTTTTTAGTTTTATTCATTTCAAACGGGCTGGATCGGGCCCGCGGGCCGTAGTTTGCCCACAGCTGTCCTAGCTGCATAAACAGGCTAGGTGCTTCGTTTCTGAGCCTCAGTTTCCTTATGTGGGAAATGGGAATCCTGAGTTTTCAGCTCGCTGGATGGTGGGGAGGATTCAGTGAGAGAGCAGCAGTGAAACATTGAGCTCAGAGCCTGCCACACAATAAGTGCTGCTATTTTAAAGAAAAACAAAATAAGACTGTGCAAAGGGCAGATGAAATGGCAGACATGGCCCGTGGGAACAGCAACTTGGGACAACAGCTGAGCAGGGAACGGGCTGATGACAGCCCGCTGGCTGAGAGTTTGTAAGCAGTGAGTTGATGTTCCGTTGACATAGGTGATGGCCGAGGGAGTTTTCCTGCCCTCTTATTCAAGCCCTTGATTTCATTCTTCTCTGTTGTTTTAGATCATCCATTTCCTAAGGACAAGGGCCCACCCAGTGATGCTTAAACAGGTACAGACAGGTACCACGTGCTGGAGGCTGACAGCCCTGCACTGGTGACGAAGCGCAGGAAAATCTGGGGGACGCGTGGAGGGCTGGGTCCTCTGGGGCAGTGTTCCAGAATCTCACAGTCACCCCCTGGCCCTGCAGACACCTGTGCTGCCGCCCACCATCACAGACCAGATTCGGCTGTGGGAGCTGGAAAGGGACAGACTCCGCTTCACCGAGGGTGAGTGGCTTTGGTGGCTGATCCTTAGCCTTTGGCCAGAGGAAGGACAGTTCCGTCTTGATGACCTGAAAAAGCTATTGATGCATTTTTTGTTTTGTCTTGCTGACAAGACACTTTATTTCCGGGCGAGTCTCAAATCTGTGCAATTTGGGTTTAATTAGAAGAGGGAACTTGGGAGGGGTCACCTCTCTGGTTTTGGTGAGCATTATGGGTTTTCTTACTGCACTGTGTTACCTCCCTGAATACGGTTGGGGGAGCCAAGGAAGAGACTTAGAGGGCTACATTGATATGGTGGGCGGCCTGGGGCGGGGGCTCAGGGCTGCCTCCTCTCCCCCAGGCGTCCTGTACAACCAGTTCCTGTCGCAAGTGGACTTTGAGCTGCTGCTGGCCCACGCGCGGGAGCTGGGCGTGCTGGTGTTCGAGAACGCGGCCAAGCGGCTCATGGTGGTGACGCCTGCGGGGCACGGCGACGTCAAGCGCTTCTGGAAGCGGCAGAAGCACAGCTCCTGACGCGGGCGCCCGACGCCCCGAGGACTTGGGGGAACTGCACGTGGGGACGCTACTGTTCAATAAAGTCGGAAAGCGCTCCTAGCGGCCCGGCCCCTCCCTCTCGCCTCCCCGCCCCCGCGCGCGCCCATTGGCCGGGAGGGGAGAGGAGGGGCGGGGCCGCGGCTGCCGCGCATGCGCCCGCCGAGCTCTGCCCCCTGCGCCGCGCGGCCGCGGGTCCAGTTCCGGTAGCCCAGTCCTCGGCGTCGCCGCTGCGGGGCGCCCTGGGGCCGGGTGGGCGCGCGGGGCTGGGGCGCGCGGCGGCGCTGGGCAGGCCGAGGTCGCGGTGGCTGGCCGGATTCCTGCTGGCTCGGCGCGCCGGGGCGGCCATCTCCCCGAATCCCCGAGCCCTTCACCTTCCCGCGTGTCAGCGGTCACCCCCTCTTCGCACGTGCGTAGATCGGGGGCCAGAAACTGACCCTCCCCCGGGAGAGCGCTCCTCGTGGCTCCGCGTCCGGTTGCCGGGACGGGCCCCCTGGTGCTGGCGGGCGCTGTGCGGGGTGGGAGGGAGTAACGCAGGCTGGGAGGAGGCGGGAGTAAGGCGGACCAGGGGTGTGACCCGCCGCGCGCCCTGTCCTCAGTGCCTGTCCAAGCCCTGCTGATGCCGCACCTGCCTCGGGCCTCTTTCCGGCCCTGGGGGCTGAGGCCCTCGCGGGGCCTCCCCGGGTCCCATGCCCTTTCTACCCAGTCCGAGCCCTACGGGTCCCCCACCTCCCGGAGGAACCGCGAAGCCAAACAGAAACGCCTGCGAGAGAAGCAGGCGGCGCTGGAGGCCGGGCTAGCCGGGAAGAGCAAGGTTGGGGTCGCCCTGCTTGTCCTTGGGTGCCCGAGAGACGTGGGCGGGGCTGGCGGGGAGACTGGACCCCAGGTGCCTGGTTGCACCGGGAACTGCAGCCCCTCCCTCCCTCCCTCCCCTCAGGCACCTGCAGAATCCAGTAAGGCCTGGACTCCTAAAGAAATAGTGTTGTATGAACTCCCCACGGAACCCGGCGAAAAGAAAGGTAGCTAGAAGCTTGCTCTCCCGTCGCCCATCCGGTCTGCTGAAATGCAGGGGACTTAGGAGCTCTGCCGCCTCCACAGATGTCTCCCGGCCCCTGCCGGCTGCCTACAGCCCCCGCTACGTGGAGGCGGCCTGGTACCCTTGGTGGGTGCGAGAGGGCTTCTTCAAACCCGAGTATCAGGTCTGTACTGGCGGGGAGTCCCCGAGGTGGGCAGGCTGAGTCCCCAAGGCCAACTCATGGGAGAGCTTGTCTCCTGCTCCAGTGTCCCCACACATCCTCTGGGCAGGTCCCCTGCCCTGGCCCTGTTACTTGCAGTCCTTTATGCCCTGGGGACAGCAGAGGGAGCTGTTCACCCAGGTAAGGGCCAGCCCTCTCTTGCCCTTTGCCTTGGCTCCTAGACCAGGCTGCCCCAGAGCACCGGGGAGACCTTTTCCATGTGCATCCCCCCGCCCAACGTCACCGGGTCCCTGCACGTCGGGCACGCACTGACTGTGGCCATCCAGGACGCGCTTGTGCGCTGGTGAGGGGAAGGGGGCTGCTTGAGTTTCGGGAGGGGGACGGGAAGGGGAGGAGGGAGGATAAATGTGTAAGCTCAGGGCTTCGCGTGTGCGTGTTTCTGTTGCAGGCACCGGATGCGCGGGGATTGCGTGCTGTGGGTCCCTGGCTCAGATCATGCAGGGATTGCTACCCAAGTATGTCTCTTGCCACTGTTTCCTTTGCTCAGGTGCAAGACACCCGATTCACTGTCTGCCCCTCATCTCCTAGGCTGTGGTGGAGAAGCAGCTGTGGAAGGAGCGGGGGCTGAGGAGACACGAGATGGGCCGGGAAGACTTCCTCCGGGAGGTGTGGAAGTGGAAGGAGGAGTGAGTGCCAGGCGCAGGGGTCGAGATCATGGGTTTGGGACCTTGCTTCCCAGCCTCTCTCCCGGCTTGTGGTTGCTCTTCCCATCCCCCTCATTCCCCTAACTTCCAGAGACTTGAGCTCTGGAGCCTCTTAGTGTTTGGTGGGGTCTCCAAGCTCTGCACCTGTGCGTCTGTGTGTGTGTGTGTGTGTTTGTGTGATACAGTAAGATGTGCTTATTGATGTATGTGTATGTATATACACTCACACGCTCCCACTGGTCCCATTTTCCTGGCCTAGACTTTATCATCTCCCACTCACCCACTGCCACCTTCCCTCTGCTTGACCTGCCCTTGTGTCCCCAGGTCGGCTAGCACATGCCGTCTCCTCTGCAAAGCTGCTCTGGGTTTCCCACAATTCGGCTGCCCTCTTATAGAGCTTTATGCTTTTAAAGTATATTTTTATTAATTTCAGAGAGGAAGAGAGAGGTAAAAACATAAATGGAGAGAGAACCATGGATCGGCTGCCTCTTGCACACCCCACACTGGGGATCAAGACTGCAACCTGGGCACATGCCCTGACTAGGGATCGAACCGTGACCTCCTGGTTCATAGGTCGATGCTCAACCACTGAGCCACACCGGCTAGGCTGTGCTTTTTTGATGTTCTAGAAGTCTCCATACTGTCTACATTAGCTTCCAGAGGCTGGACCAATGCTGCACTCCTCCCAGCCCCCAGCGTGGCTGGGTGTCCCTGGGCCTGGTCGTTGGTGCTCGGGACATGTTTGCTGACAAACCTCTCTGGGCACAGGAAAGGGGGAGAGATCTGTGGGCAGCTGCGAGCTCTGGGGGCCTCCCTGGACTGGGACCGAGAGTGCTTCACTATGGACGCAGTGAGTGTGCCCTCAGGCCCTGTGGGGTGAGAGGGGTTTAGAGATTGCGAGGGTGGCGGGTGGCGGTGTGTCGGGGTAGCAGGGTGGGAGGGCAGGGCCCCGAACAGGGCGGCGGGCTGAGAAGGGGCTGTTGGGTGTGGACACTCGACCATCCTAGGGCTCCTCAGTGGCTGTGACGGAAGCTTTCGTGCGACTCCACAAGGCAGGGTTGTTGTACCGCAGCCGGCAGCTTGTCAATTGGTCGTGCGCTTTGAGGTCAGCCATCTCGGATGTTGAGGTGAGGCGGGGAAGAGAAGGGGCCGCGGGGGAGCGCGTGGCGGGTGGAAGCCCAGAGTCTGGAGCCAGCCTGCCCGACTCAGTCCAAGTCCTGCCGTCAGCGGCTCTGAGCCTCAGTTTTCGCAATCTGAACATCAGGGCTGATGGGAAAGCGCTGGGGTGTTGTGAGGATGGAGTGAGGCCTCCTGGGAGGTGTCAGCACAGCACCTGTGTGGCTGTGCTCAGTGACTGTCCACGGCAGCTGCACTGCGCAGTGCTAGGTGAGGGCCCGGAGGTGGCACCCCGCCCTCTGAAGGCTCCCGTAGATGCGCTGCAGGGAGGCTGGGCGGGTGGGGAGTGGGGGTGGGAGGCCAGGGTGGGAGCCTTGCACGGGGCTGCTCTCAGACCCTGCTTCATCCACCCGCTAGGTGGAGAGCCGGTCCCTGCCTGGCCCCACAGAGCTTCGGCTGCCTGGCTGCCCCACCCCTGTGTCTTTCGGCATCCTGGTCTCTGTGGCCTTCCCCGTGGATGGAGAGCCTGGTGAGGCAGTCTGAGAAGGGCCACCCACTCACCTCTGCCTCCCTGTTTTTTCGAGCCCATGTGGGCCTGGTGGGAGGGGCGTGAGGAACCTGGTCGTGTTCGTGTTCTGTGGGCATTTAGCCTGGCTCCTGGGCCCTGGGAGCTCAGAGTAATTCTGCAGGAGGCTGGCCCGGGGGAGACAGGTCGGTTCTGGAGTGGGGTGCGGACAGGAGGTGCGCTGTTCCTGCGGGGCTGGTAGATGAGCTGGAGTGTCAGAGGGTGTTTGTGGTGGGAGGCGCACAGCGTTTGTGATTGGGGCCGACTGTCCCCGGGTCCCCTGGGCCCCGTGCCTTTCCGAATGTCCATCCCCATTTCTGCCAGGAATTCCAGGCACTGCCTCTGTCCCAGGCTCCTCATGTCTCGTTATTTCAACCTTGACTGCTCCTGCCCCTCCCTTTTCCAGTCCTCCTGCCTTCAGCTATGTCTGGGGTGAGGGTGAGAATGGCCACTAGCTGGACGTGCTTGAATTTTACCCTCAGACGCAGAGGTCGTGGTAGGGACCACGAGACCAGAGACATTGCCTGGAGACGTGGCAGTGGCTGTTCATCCCGATGACGCCCGATACACAGTAATGCCCTGCCCTGCCCTGCCCTGCCCCTGGCCATCCTGCCCACAGCTTCCTCTCCCCTCCGTCCCCATGGCGGCGCCTTCTCTCCAGCTTCCACCGGCTCAGCCCTCCAGGGGCTCTGAGGCTGCCCGGTCTCTTCTCGATGTCGCACTTTTCCTCTCGCTGGGGTTGACCAGGTCTGGCGGGGGCAGATCCGCGCTGCCTGTCCGTGCGCCTACCTTGAGGCAGGTGGAGGAGCCAGAGGCTGCGTTGGCCCCTTGGCCGGCAGAGCCTACAGTAGTCACCCCCCTCCCAACCCCTTGAGAAACGGTGGCTGACCCCTCTGGCTCTTGACTTGGTCCTCCCCCCTTATTCTCAGGGCTCTCCCGCCCTGCCCAGGCCTTTCTGCTCACATGTGCCTGTCCTTGCCCCTCCTTCCCTTCAGCATCTACATGGGCGACACCTTCGTCACCCCTTGACAGGGCAGCTTCTCCCGCTCGTCACAGACTCTGCTGTCCAGCCGCACGTGGGCACGGGTGAGTGCCACAGGGAAGCCGGGAGCTGGGGATGGGGACCGGGAGGAGGAGGAAAGGCGGGAACCCATATGGAGTTGTCTGGGTGGTGGCGTCACAAAGGGGAGGCACAGAGGAGGGAGGGCTGGGAGGCATGGGCCACGATGGACAGCCTACGCCTGGTCGGCCTCCGTGCTCACGGGCTCTGCTCCCCAGGGGCAGTGAAGGTGACTCCAGCGCACAGCCCTGCTGACGCCGAGCTGGGGGCCCGCCACGGCCTGCGCCCCCTGAGTGTCATTGCGGAGGATGGGACCATGGCCCCCGCCTGTGGGGACTGGCTGCAGGTGGGACCGGCTACTGTTCCCCACCCTGTGGGGGCACCCCCCGCCCCGTTCTCCTTTCCAGGGAGGCCTTGAAGCTTTGCTGCCCCTTTTCCAGGGTCTGCACCGCTTCGTGGCCCGGGAGAAGATCCTGTCCGCGCTGAGGGAGCGGGGCCTGCTCCGGGGCCTCCAGAGCCACCCCATGGTGCTGCCCATTTGCAGGTGAGCCTCCCGGGAGGGCGTGGGGGCTGCACCCCTCGGGCTGGAACGCAGGCCTGCGTCAGTGTCACTGGCTGCTGTGTCCTCAGGGCGGGCCTGGCGCGAGGCCAGGGCTGGGCCGGGCTCAACCCTCTCCCTTTCAGCCGCTCGGGGGACGTGGTGGAGTACCTGCTGAAGAGCCAGTGGTTCGTCCGCTGCCGGGAGATGGCGGCCCGCGCTGCGCAGGTGAGGAGGGACGCTGGGCAGATGCAGAATCAGGACGCTGTGGGCAGGGAGGCGCCGTGGCCCAGAGGGCCGGCTCGTGTCCTCACTCAAGCCCAGCGTCTTCTCAGGAGGTTTGGGAGGTCCCTTGGAGCTGGAGAAGCAGAGGGTGGGCCGGGCGGGAGCACTGTGAAGCGTCTCCCGCAGGCTGTGGAGTCGGGGGCCCTGGAGCTGAGCCCATCCTTCCACCGGAAGACCTGGCGGCTCTGGTTCTCCCGCCCTGAGTAAGAGGGGCTCTGGGGGCGGGGCGGGGCGGGGCGGGGCGGGGGTGGCGCTGCTCCGGCTGAGAAGCCACTCCGCTCTGGCTCTGTGGCAGGGACTGGTGCGTCTCCCGGCAGCTGTGGTGGGGCCATCGGATTCCAGCCTACCTGCTCGTGGGGGAGCCCGGGAAGGTGGTAGGAGGCAGAGCGGGCGGGCGGGGCGGGGCTGAGCCCGAGTCCCAGGCCTGCCGGGGCTCAGGCCGTCTCTCCGGTGGTCCAGCCTCAGTCCTGTGACCTCCCTGCCCTGGCTCCCGGCCTGTATCTCCCTGCGGAGGCCCTGGGAGACCCAGGGACAGGCTTCCCGCCTGCGGCGGCTCCTCACGCGCCTCGTTCCGCAGGGCCACGGGGAGGACCGCTGGGTGGTCGGGCGGACGGAGGCTGAGGCCAGGGAGGCAGCGGCAGCGCTGACGGGGCGGCCGGGCGCGGAGCTGACCCTGGAGCGCGGTGAGGGCGGGGCCTGGAGGGGGCGGGGCCTGGAGGGGTGGAGGGAGCTGGCGGAGGGGGCGGGGCCTGGAGGGGTGGGGGGGCTGGCGGTGAGGGCGGGGCCTGGAGGGGTGGGGGGGCTGGCGGTGAGGGCGGGGCCTGGAGGGGTGGGGGGAGCTGGCGGAGGGGGCGGGGCCTGGAGGGGTGGGGGGGCTGGCGGTGAGGGTGGGGCCTGGAGGGGTGGGGGGAGCTGGCGGAGGGGGCGGGGCCTGGAGGGGTGGGGGGGCTGGCGGTGAGGGCGGGGCCTGGAGGGGTGGGGGGAGCTGGCGGAGGGGGCGGGGCCTGGAGGGGTGGGGGGAGCTGGCGGAGGGGGCGGGGCCTGGAGGGGTGGGGGGGCTGGCGGTGAGGGCGGGGCCTGGAGGGGTGGGGGAGCTGGCGGAGGGGGCGGGGCCTGGAGGGGTGGGGCGGGGGGAACTGGCGGGGAGGGCGGGGCTGAGCGCAGGCTAAGGGCCTAAAGCTGAGGTTCCGGTTCTGTTTGGCAGACCCCGATGTCCTGGACACGTGGTTCTCTTCAGCTCTTTTCCCCTTTTCTTCCCTGGGCTGGCCCCAGCAGGTGAGGCCCCTGGGGGGCCTGTCAGCAGAGGGAGGGTGGAGGTGAAGGACACGGTGGGCCCGAGTCTTGAGGAGATGGCGCCAGGGCCTCTTCCTGCTTGTCTTTTCCTCCCAGACCCCAGACCTCACTCGCTTCTACCCCCTGTCACTTCTGGAGACCGGCAGCGACCTCCTGCTGTTCTGGGTGGGCCGCATGGTCATGCTGGGGACCCAGCTCACGGGGCAGCTCCCCTTCAGCAAGGTAACGCCTTGTCGTGCCCTGTCCCTCGGTAGCTCGTGTCCCCAACCTTGTCCTCGCCCTGACCCCTGCCTTGGTGGTCTCCACCTCCCGATTCCCTCCCCACCCTCAGCCCTAAAGCCCACGGGGCCTCGGGAAGGCTCTCCAGGCCGCCTTCTGCCACCTTCCCGCCCCAGGTGCTTCTGCACTCCATGGTTCGGGACAGGCAGGGCCGGAAGATGAGCAAGTCCCTGGGGAACGTGCTGGACCCACGGGACATCATCCGAGGGGCGGAGCTGCAGGTAGGATGAGAGCTGGGCAGGGCTGGGGTTTGTGGGGGGAGGAGCCAGCTGGGGGTACAGAGGTGGGACCCTTGTAGGGGTGGGTCTTGGACTGAGGCAAGCGAATACTCACCTGTCCCAGGTGCTGCAGGAGAAGCTGAGGGATGGGAACTTGGACCCCGCAGAGCTGGCGATCGCAGCTGCAGCGCAGGTGTGTCCCTGGTGTCTGCCCCATCCGGCCTCTAGCTCACAGCCGCTGGCTTTCTCTGCGACCCAGGCTCCTGGCCCTGCAGCCTCATGGGCGTCTGCCACCCCTCCTCCCTCTGGTTGCAGAGAAAGGACTTCCCTCATGGGATCCCCGAGTGTGGGACAGATGCCCTGCGCTTCGCCCTGTGCTCCCATGGGGCCCTGGGTAAGCCAGGCAAGGTGTTGGGGTCGCAAAGAGGGGCTGGCAGGGCTGAGGACGCCCGGTGCCAGCGCGTCCGCCTGCATGCGCTCTCCTCTCTCCCTCCCAGCGGGGGACCTGCACCTGTCTGTCTCTGAGGTCCTGAGCTCCCGACATTTCTGCAACAAGGTCTGGAACGCCCTGCGCTTTATCTTCAGCGCCCTAGGGGAGAACTTCACACCGCAGCCTGCAGAGGAGGTGGGAGAGAGGTGCCTGGCGTGGGCTTGTCTGCCGTCTGAGGCGGAAGGCAGCCTCTGGAAGGAAAGGGAGGGGCGTGGAGTCGGAGTCGCCCTCCCGTGACCTGCAGCCTCTCTGCCTGCAGCTGTGCCCCGCGTCCCCCATGGACGCCTGGATCCTGAGCCGCCTGGCCCGCACCGCCCGGGAGTGCGAGCGAGGCTTCCTCACCCGGGAGCTGCCCCTTGCCACCCATGCCCTGCACCACTTCTGGCTCCACAGCCTCTGTGACGTCTACGTGGTGAGTGGGGCTGGGCCGGCGCGCTCTCCTGCAGGCCTGCCCCTCGTGCCCTGAGCGCGAGTGGTCCCCGGCAGAGCTCTCAGCTGGGTTCCCCATGGTCCCTTTGGTGAGGACGAAGATGACGAGCCAGGGAACCCTGACTCCCCTTCCCGGGGAGCGCCTGCCCTGCCTGCCGCCTGGGCGAGAGGAGGCGGGAGGTGGGGAGGCTTCTGAAGCAGTCGGACAGGTAGGCCCGGAGGTGGAGGGAGCTTCTTCCTCAGCCTCTGACTCGGTTCAGGCCGGGCAGCTGGGCACTGGGCTGGCCGGGGAGGAAGCACCATGGTCTGCACCCGGGTTCTCAGCTAAGGCCGCGGGAGGGCCAGCAGGTGCACGCGTGTCCCCTGCCCCAGCGTGGCCCCAGGCGGTGGGCGGTGGAAACGGGCGCTGCTTGTCCCGGGGATGCTGCTAGCTCAGGACGCTGCCCGAGCCCACTGCTTCTCCGTCTTAAAAACTCTGTCTTTTTGACGAGCAGAAAACTCAGTAGTTTTCTTCCTAAGTTAAACAACCTTCCTACGTTTTGATTACCCACCTACCTCTGAGAATCCTGCCTGGGGTTCCCCTTCTCATGGGACATCCGATGCGGTGCCCGCAGTCCTGGCTGTGGGCGGCCAGGGTGTGGCGTGACCCGCAGGCTTCCTCCCCAGGAGGCCGTGAAGCCGGGGCTGTCGCACGGCCCCCGCCCGCCTGGGCCGCCTCAGGTGCTGTTCTGCTGTGCGGACGTCGGTCTCCGCCTGCTGGCCCCGTTCATGCCCTTCCTGGCCGAGGAGCTCTGGCAGAGGCTGCCCCCCGGGCCGGGCGGCCCCCGCGCCCCCAGCATCTCTGTTGCCCCCTATCCCAGTGCCCAAAGCCTGGTGAGTCACACATCCCCGGGGTGGCCCGGGGCGGGGGTCTTCCGAAAGGGTTAGCTGTGGGTCACTAACAGCTGACACTTCACTGCGGAGGCTTTGGAGTTCTACAGCGCCTCGGGGAGCCCTGTTAGCACCGTGGGCAAGAGCGACCGTGCCTCAGTTTCCCCTGTTAAACCGGGATGGTAGCAGGCAGTGCCATGCTGTGATGAGGGTGGATGCTAGTAACAGGATGTCCCAAAGTCTCTGTGCAATTTTAAGCTTTAATAACCTGCAAAGGATGAATGCCGCAAACTTACCCAAAAATCATTTTCAAGCTTAATAGAGTTTTTAAATGATGTGTTTTATGAGTTATGTGCTTTTGTGAGTTTTGAATAATACGTTTTAAATGTTTTATTTTTGGTTGTTTGGTATCGTCAGTCGGAGCGACTGAACAGACAATAGCCACTGATCATCTAAGATCGTAGATGGTGCCCAGGTTTTGCGGGTGACATCCCTGAGGTGGTGCAGAGGCGCGGGTGGGCGGGGCAGAGCCAGGAGAGTTGGCGGGTCCCAGGAGCCTGCTGCTCAGCCCCAGTCTGGTCCCGCCTGCAGGAGCGCTGGCACCGCCCCCAGCTGGAGCAGCGCTTTTCCCGGGTCCAGGAGGCCGTGCAGGCGCTGAGGGCTCTCCGGGCCACGTACCAGCTCACCAAGGCCCGGCCCCGAGGTGAGGCGTGGTGTGGGCTCCCAGTGCCTGCGGGAGAAGCAGCAGCTGGCGAGGCAGGGGGAGCGCTTGGGGCAGGCCTTGACCCTGACCGGCCCCTTTCCCCCAGTGCTGCTGCAGAGCTCCGAGCCTGGAGAGCAGGGTGTCTTCGAGGCCTTCCTGGAGCCACTGGGCACCCTGGGCCGCTGCGGGGCTGTGGGCCTCTTGCCCGCAGGTGCAGCCGCCCCCTCCGGCTGGGCCCAGGCCCCGCTCAGTGACAGCGTTCAGGTCTACATGGAGCTGCAGGTGCCCAGAGGAGCGGGGAGCAGGGGAGGGTCAGAAAGGCTGTGGGGCGGAGGGCAGGGCAAGTTCTGTCAGTGAGGAGGGTCTTCGTGTGGGAGGCGCAGGGCGGCCGCAACGCCTCTGTCCTCTGCAGGGCCTGGTGGACCCGCAGGCCCATCTGCCTCTGCTGGCTGCCCGAAGGCACAAGTTGCAGAAGCAGCTGGACGGCCTCGTGGCCCGGACCCCGTCAGAGGGGGAGGCCGAGGCTCGGCGGCAGCAGAGGGTGAGGCTGGGAGGCTGCCCAGGGAGCCCGCCTCCCGAGGGAGGGTGGAAGGAGGGTGGAGGGAGGGTGGGCCTCCTGCGGATCCTTACTGCTTCTCGCCCGTCCAGCTTTCTTCCCTCCACCTGGAATTGTCGAAACTGGACCAGGCGGCCTCTCACCTCAGGCAGCTAATGGCGGCGTCTCCCAGCCCCAGGGAACCGTGAGCTCTCGCACCTGGCGCTTCTCCGCCGCCAGACCTGCCTGTGAGGACAGACTGATCCTGCAGCCCCCGGCAAGGGGGCCTCGGAACCCATGTGGTGCCCCTGGCTCCCGGGAGCAGACCAGCGTGGCCACTCGACGCTCGCACTCCTGCCGCTGCCCCGTGCAGCCCCACCTGGGAGCTTGGGCACGAGGAAGGCAGATAAACTTAGTCTCAAACGCGTCTGCCTGTGGTTCTTTTGTCCCTCTTTCCCCCAGTGGTGACTCTTGTCTCTCACTTGTCCCCGAGGTTCTTGCCGGGACAGGAGGGTGCCTCTGCCTCGGCTCGGGCCGCCTGGCTGGGGGGAAGCGGAGCTTTCTCGTGTGGGCACAGTGACACAGTCCACTGCTGCCCGGGCTGCTGACAGTGCCGCTGCTCCTGCCTGCCCTTCCCCACGTCCTTGCCCCTCTGGTGGGGGCTGAGAGGAGCAGGGACTTCTTCCAGGCCGGAGGGGCTGCCGGGAGCGCGCCCCACTCTGCTGAAATGCGTGCATGGACGCTGCCCGGCCCTGACAGGCGCACAGATACGCAGACGCCCACCGCCCACCCCAGCTGCTGCCTCGTGGCAGTGGAGTTCAGGGCCTGGCCCTTCCAGGCCCAATTCCATGGTGGCCACTCGCAGCTGGGCCCGCCCTGGTGCTGCTGAACCCTGAGACCTCAGAGGTGGGGGCGTTCTCTCCATTTCTGAGATGAAGGAATGTGCTCAGAGATTAAAAGTAGTTTGTGTAAAAAGTATCACCTGGGATTTAGCCCAGTGACTTACATGCAGTTCTTTCTGGTGCTGTAGCCGAGCTTCACGTGTGTGGCGGCCCTGCGCTGGCGGCCGCTCCTCCTCCGCTCTACACTTTCTAACTAGATCTAACATCTGCCCGGCCCCACCAGCACCTCCACATGCCCGCCCAGAGCGAGAGGAAGCGGCGGGCAGCTTCCTTGTCTCTTCCCCAGCGGCACCAGGTATTGCTTCAGCACCTGCTCTGTGCTGGGCCCTGTTCTGCACCCTTGGATTCACCAGTGAATGAATGAAACCAAGATCTCTGCCCGGTAGTACTTTGGTTCTAACAGGGAAAGTCAGAAATGGCATAAGTACGTAATATGTAGTGTGTCTGAAGGTCGTGAAAGCTGGGGGAAGGAAGGGGGTAGGGGCCTGGAGAGCAGGTTGTAGTACTAAGATGGGTCAGGTGGGAGTCATTGCAGGAGGCGAGGACGTCTGGGAGTGGGTGTCGGGGAGCTGCGAGCTCGGGGAAGGAGAGTGGGTAGAGCATGTCTGGGGAACTCTGAGTGCCGGGGCTGAGTGCAGTGCGGAGTGCTGGGTGCGGAGGGGAGGAAGGCTCAGGAGGGTTCTGTAGGGTGGTGCTGTTCAAAATGGTAGCCATTTGGCTGTCTGAAGTAATTTACAAAGTTCAGCGTTCAGGTCTTACATCAGGCCTGACAGCCACCTGTGGCTGGTGGCTACCGTGTCGCTCAGCACAGGCTCCAAAGCATTTCCATCAGGAAGTCCTATTGGAAGTGCTGGTCCAGGAGCTTGTTGGCCGTTGTAAGGGCTTTGCTGCCTTGGAAGTTGCCTACTTCCTTTCCGCTTGCATCCTGTTGGACCCCAACCACAGCCATTCCTAGCTGCGAGGGAGGCCGGAGACGGCCAAGCCAGGTGCCCAGCTGAAGTTCACATTGGCTGTCCAAAAGGAGGAGCGTGCTTACCACCCCAGGGCTAATGAACCCCAAAGCATTCTTTGCACTGATGTCGTGAGTTTGGGGAGAGAATTTTTAGAGAAAAGCATCTGGAAGTCATAGCCCCGTAGTCTCAGGTCCTGAGATCTAAGAACCAGGCTCTGAAGCAGTCAGTCTGCTCCAGGCACTTGGGGATCCAGACTGCTAGTTCCCCAGCTTGTTTGGGCCAACACAGAGGTGCCACTGCCCACCGTGCAGGCAGGTCGGGGGCGAGTCATGACATAGGGGTCCTTCGGGCCCTCAGCCACCGCTCCTCTGGGCTAACTCCCAGGACAGGTGCAGCGGGAACGTGGGGGATTGAGTTTGTCTTCACTCTCCCACTTCCTATGCTCCCCTCGCTTCAGGGGCTCCTCACTCCAGAGCAGCCGGCGCTCATTTCCTAGGTGCTGACGGTGTTGGGTGGGTGGACAGGAGGCAGGCGGGCACTGTGAGAGCAGGAAGCAATCCTGTCCACACCCCAAGCGGGCAGGGCTTGGCGGCCTGCTTGCAGTTTGAGACAGCTGGTAAGAAGTCAAGACGGTCTTCTGCGGACCCAAGGATCCCGGGTTCAATTCTGATCAATCCCGGGCACGTACCTTGGTTGCAGGCTCCTTCCCGACCTGGGCCCTGGTTGTGGCACATGCAGAAGGCAACCAATTGATGTGTTTCTCTCACTTAGATATTTCTGTCTTTCCCTTTCTCTTCCACTCTAAAAATTAATGGAAAAATATCCTCGGGTGAGGATTAAAAAAATAGAAGTCAAGACGGTCTCAAGTGGGGAGTCAGGTGAGCCTTCCTCGAGGAAACGAGGGGGACGCCTGCAGCCTGATGGGACCGGCTTTCCACCCTAATAACCACCCCCGCCGCTGGCCCTTCTCTGGCAGGCACGCGGCATGTGCCCAGGTGGCGGGTCCGTGTGGCCCTCAGCAATCCTGCGAGGCAGGTGCTGGCGGAGTCCCATTTGCAGGTGGAGACAGGCAGGCTCCATGCGGGTGAGAAACACCCAGGACTCAAGTGTGGTCTGTGTGGCTGCCCCCCCGCCCCGGGGCCAGTGGCCACCCTGTCGTCAGTGGAATCCCTCGCCTCTCACCTGAGCTGCCTCCCTCCACCCTCCACCCGATGGACCTGGGTGGACCCCTGGGTCAGGGAGCTCATGTCCTGGGGGTGTCTGTCCACATCCCTGTCAGGCTCTGAGCCCCCAGCCTCAAAGCTAAAGCAGAGGGAGATGCTCTGAAGCCCAGGTATCTGGCGTGACCTCGCCACCGCTAATGGGCCACAGGGGTGCAGCCTGAGCGCTAAGCCTCAATGTCCTGTCTGTGAGGTCGGTTAATGAAGTCCATGCGGCTGCAGGCACTGACTCGGGCACGCGCCTGGGACCAGACGGACTCAAAATGGACTCAGTTGCGCCCTCGTCCCTGGTGTTCTGAAGACCTCACCGGAAGTCTGCACCATGGCAAATGCAACTCTCAGCACTTGTCTCAGCCATCTATGGCCATAGTCACGCTGTGTAACAAACCACCCAGAACGCAGCGGCTTCAAACACACATCTCTTCAGCTCAAGAGCGTCGGTGGGTCAGCGATTCAGGCCTCAGTGAGGCTCCCTCCCATGACCTGGGTTTGGCAGGCCTTCGGCTTGGGGCTCGGCTGCCCGTGTCTAGGTCCTCCTCCCAGCAGGCTGGCTGGTCGTGTTCTCGTGGTGACAGTACAGATGCCAGGGCAGAAAGGGCCCCCTGCAAGCACTCTGCTTAGGTCAGAACCTGGGCCAAACTCAGGACTCGGGGCTGGGGAGACTCACGCCATCTCTCAATAGGGGACTTCAATAAGTCACGCCCTCAGGCTGCGAATTCACCGAGAGAGTGAACAGGCAGAGCCCTTCACGCAAACAACTCACCTCAGGACTCCGCAGCCCCTGCCGATCACTTGAGTTCACAACCTGTTTGCCATCACAACTATGAGTGCCTCTGGTCCGGGTCCCGTCTCATCCAGGTGTCCGGGTTTTGCTCTCCAATCTCTCATTACCAGCCTCCAGGCTCCTCATCTTCTCCAGGCAGGAGGCCAGGTAGTCATTCAGGATTTGCCTCGCCTCCTTCTTGATCCAGATGCCCCTGATGCCTGCTAGACCCCAGACCACCCCCACAGCCAAGGCCCTGGACCCCCAGCTTCCCTGGAGTGGGACACGGAGATCCGGGAGCCCGAGTCCCTGGCGCCTGCGTGGATAGATGTTGGCCACGCTGCTGGCCATCGGGGCCGGGCCGGTGGCTGTGTGACTGCCCGGAGCCCAGGCCCGGGAGTTGGGTGCTGGAGAAGCTGCAGTGGGTGCTGAAGCTCATGTTGTTTGCGGAGGAAGGTGAGAGGCCAAGGCTCAGGTTCAGGCAGCTCTACCTTGGAGACTTTCTTTGGTTTTTTTGTTGTTTTTTTAGTGGATTCATTTTTTAAAATTATGGTTGAAGAATCGATTTAGATTTGTGATTTTAAACTGAACGTTTATTGTTTAGAAACAATATTGGAATATTTAGGATACATGTTACTTATAAGTTGAATTGGTTAAATTTACCCACTTGGGTAAATAAGGAGTTAGTTAAGTAATTGGAAGGTTTTTTGAGTCAGAAAAATATTTCAATCCTTATGAAGGAAATCAAGTATGATAAATTTATTAATGCAACAATTTCAAATATGAAAGGGAGTTTTGTGAAGTGATAAAAGCCTCCTAGAATGATTTCTTGAAATTTGGTACATTTATAATCAGAATAATGAGATTTTTAAGCTGAGCTGAAATCATGGTTCTGCATTTGTGATGTTGATCAATGCAATATTAATTTTTTCAATGAAAATAGTCTTCGAATGAAACTTACTTTGAAATCTCTCTGGTGATGCTAATTATAATGTTAAAAGCATTTTCTTCATCTTTATCCTACAGCTCCCCTTTCTCCCGAGGTGGTTGCTCTGTTACTTTTTTCTTTACGTTATTGGTGAGTCCGGGTGCCTGGCAGTCCTTGCTTGACCAGTGAAGGACAAGGCAGGCTGCTCTCGTGGCTGGAATGAGTTTCCCTTTGCATTTGTGTGTATGTTTGCCTCACAGGTCTGTCCCCAAAGGCACGGGGCCCCCTCTGCATCCCATGGAAGTGGCAGGGCCTGTTGACAGATTAACATGTTTCCCTTTCATCTCTGCGCTCTCTCTCTCTCTCTCTCTCTCTCTCTCTCTCTCTCTCTCTCTCCCTACAAGAGCAAGAAGACAAGGAGAAAGGAAGCATTTGGATCATCTTCCAGGCGCAGAGAGAGACTTGGGCCACGCTGGCTCAAGTAAGCTCTCCCACGGAGGCAGGCATTGCTGTCCCCACTTTGATCACTAGGACTCACCCCTAGCATATTCAATAGTTGTCTTAAGAGTGGACATTAGGTTCTGTTGGGCTGTGACAAGGATAGAAGCTTAAAGAAGGAAATACTCAAGATCAGAAACTGCCAGGTGCCTCGTGGCCTCGGGATAATATGTACTTGGGTTCCTTCCTTGGGAGGAATGGAACGTGCTAGAATTGTTTAACCGATGTGGGGTGGGGAGGAGGGCCCTGAGAGAGGGAGGGCAGTCAGGAGACACAGCGCTCGCTTTGAGAACAGCTGATAAGATGGTCATTGACATGTGTTTGATCCTCAGATGAGGTAGCTGAAACTTTAGGTGTCAGAAAAAAAGGATGGAAAAGAATTGGGCCTGGCAGTCATCATCTGCCTGCACTTCGCATGCCTCATTTTCTAAAGCTTCCATAACAGCCATAGGCGAGGAAACTGGGTCACCGTGGAGGTCAAGAAGCATCCAAAAATCTACACGGTCCATAACATGGAAGGCAGGATTCGAACCCTGGACTTAGTGACTCCAAACCTGCCACAGGGCCTCTCAAACTCCCACTGAATCATTAGCAAAATTCCCAACATCTCCCATCTCTATTCTGAACTATTTTGCTTGATCTAACTGAAATCCATACGCTTCTCTCAATTGAGTTCATGGAGTGGGTGAGTGGATGGGTGTATGAGAAGCCCCCATGGTGAGGGCGATGTAGGGGCCTAGGTTCATACACCACCATGGCTGTCTTAAAGGGGGGATTGTGTCCCCCTTCCTGCCGCCCTGCCGGCTGGGTAGGAGGCAGCCTGTGAGCAGAAGGTGATCCGGGGCTGTGGGTGTTAGGCCTTTCACCCAACTTCCAGTGATCCGGAAATCCAGCCATCTGGGTGAGGAACTAAGGAACCCGGCCAGTGTGGCTCAGTGGTCAGGTGAACAAGGGGCGGTGTCTCAAAAACAAGGGGGAGGGCCCAGGTGACCAGCCTGAACTGGTCAGGTGAACCAGGGCCTGGGAACACCTGTAAGTGGTCAGGTGAGGGAGGGGGGTGGGGGGGGGTGGTGCCCCGTGACCAGCTGGAAGTGGTTATGTCATCAAGGGGGCGGAGCCAGGTGGATAGCCGGAAGTGGTGACATGACATGGGACTGAGGGGGTGGGCTGGGCCCAGGGGAACACCCGGAAGTGGTCAGGAGAGGGAATGGGGGGGGTGTGGCCCGGTGACCAGCTGGAAGTGGTTATGTCATCAAGGGGGCGGGCCAGGTGGACAGCCGGAAGTGGTCAGGTGAGAGAGGGGGGGCGTGACCACCTGGAAGTAGTTACGTCTTCAGGGGGGCGGGGCCAGGTGGACAGCCGGAAGTGGTGACATGACCCGGTACCGAGTGGTTGTGCCGGACCCAGGTGAATACCCGGAAGTGGTCAGGTGAGCGATGGCGGTTGGGGCCCGGTGACCAGCTGGAAGTGGTCACATCATTACGGGGGGGGGGGGGCAGGTGGACAGTCGGAAGTGGTCAGGTGTGCGAGGGGGGTGGGGCCCGGTGACCAGCTGGAAGTGGTTACGTCATCAAGGGGGCGGGATCAGGAAGACTTCCAGAAGTGGTGACATGGCCCGAGACCGAAGGGGTGGGCTGAGCCCAGGTGAACACCCAGAGTGGTCAGTTGAACGAGGGGGGGTGGGGCCTGGTGACCAGCGAGAAGTGTTACTTCATCAAGGGGGCGGGGCCAGATGGACAGCCGGAAATGGTCAGGTGAGCGATGGGGGGGCCCGGTGACCAGGTGGAAGTTGTTACATCATCAAGGGGGCGAGGCCATGTGGAAAACCGGAAGTGGTGACATAACCAGGCACTGAGGGGGTGGGATGGACCCAGGTGAACACCCTGAAGAGGCCAGGTGAGCGAGGGGTGGTGGGGCCCCGTGACCAGCTGGAAGTGGTTACGTCATCAGGGGCGTGGCCAGGTGGACAGCCGGAAGTGGTGACATAACCAGGCACTGAGGGTGTGGGCTGGGCCCAGGTGAACACCCGGAATGGGTCAGGTGATCAAGGGCTTGGCGCCAGGTCAGCAGCTGAGAGTGGTCCAGTGGGTAGGCTGGTGGGGCCGCGTGAATGCGGAGGAGGGTCACAAAGGACGCCAACGCCCCACCTCCCTGTGGTCCAGACTCTGGGTGGCAGCAAGAAGGTCCCTGTCCGCGATCCCCGGGAACGAGGCAGAAAGCTGGCTCTCAGGGCCCGGCCACCAGTCAGTGACTCTGAGGGGCCAGGACAGTGCTCCCAGAATGGAGAGGGTTTTCAGGGGCTTAACACAGCTCTGTCCCGATTGCAAAGCCCACAGGCAGGGCTGTCTGGGTCGCAGGCCACTCCCGTGTGAGATGACCCCATGGTGGGTATGATGGGGAGTCCCGAGGCAGATGGACCCCCATGGCTGTCTTAAAGGAGGGCTGGGGGTCCCCGCTTGCCACCCTCCCCACGGGGTAGAAGGCAGCCTGTGAGCTGATGGTGATCCAGGTCTGGGTGTTAGGCCTTTCACCCAACTTCCCGCTCTGGGAAGTCCACCCCTCTGGGAGAGGAGCTAAGGAACCCGGCCAGTGTGGACAGGGCACTGAGGGAGAGGGTGTCCTTCCCGGACCCTCTGCCTCCCTCTACTCGGAACCCACAGCCACCCCACAGCCGCCTTCTACTCGGAACCCACAGCCGCCCCACAGCCGCCTTCTACTCGGAACCCACAGCCGCCCCACAGCCGCCGCCTTCTACTCGGAACCCACAGCCGCACTCAGCCGCCTTCTACTCGGAACCCACAGCCGCACTCAGCCAGGGATTCAGCATATTTACTGCCATGCAGCAGGGGGCCTGCTGAAGCTGGGCCACCCCTGCCCCCCAGGGCAGCTCCCACTGCTCTCAGCCTGCGCAGGTGACGTGGTGTGGGGATCCTGCCTGACGGGGGGTCACGCGGGTCCCTGGCGGGAGGTGGAGCAGGAGGCAGAGCTGCGGAGAGAAGGGTTAATGGCTCTCACACAGGAGCCAGCAGAGAGCCCCAAACCCACTCAGAACACACTGGAGTTCCCACAGCCCCACCCTCTCCCTCCCGAAGAGCTACCTTCTGGAGCAGTTCCAGGAAGCTGGAGCCATAGGATGAATTTGCCACAAAGGAATCCTTCAGCTTCAGCCGCAGGGTCATCCCCGGCCCTGGGGACCCAGGAGTACAGCTTAGGACCCAGCCACCAGGGCCGAGGTGCGGGCACCCCTGCTCCCTCTCCCTCCGCACCAGGCCCTCCAGCCCCTCCGGCAGCGGTTTGCCCTGAACTCGGGCTCAGGACCCGGTGCCTCTGTCTCTCCAGCTCCCCTTCTCGACCTCCTGCCACAAGGCCCCCGTGTCCAGCCCTGTGGCCTCACCTGCTCCTTGTGAGCTGCCCAGGAGGGTCAGGAGGAGGAAGAGGGGCAGTCTGGCCCCCATGGTGGCCACGGCACTCCTCAGATGGATAGCAGAGGCGCCTGAGCCCGCTGGCCTCTCCTTGCTGGCCTGCCTCCTACAGCCAATCCTCAGCACAGGTGCTGGGGGGGGGGGGGGGGGGGGGGGGAGACCAGAGGGGGAAGGTGGGTGACTGGATTTTCCAGTTCTCCCAACATGGTTTTGAGGACCCAGGAGAGAGCCATTCGCTGGGCTGCTGGGGAAGAGTGGCTGGTCCCTCCTCACCCTCCTTCATGGATGCCGGTCCTGCAGGTTGTCTGGGCCTCACCCAGGCCTGGGCTCTCATCACTCGTTAGGGATTAATTATTAACTACAATTAATTTCCGTCATTCATGCCACGAAGGGCTCAGGAATGTGGGCCCCAAAGGGAGGGGTGGATTCTTCCCAAACCAGGTGTCCCACTCTGCCAGGTGCAGCGACTTTCTAGGTGAGAAGTCGCTCCCTCGTTGAGTGATTTCAGTGGCTCCAAACATCCCAGATACTCAGGTGGAGGCCTGGGTTCATCAAACCCCTCCCCCTGCGGTTCAGGCAAAAGGGCCCCCTCATCCTCCCAGCACAGGCGCTCAGCATGGCAGACCCAGCGCAGATGTGTAGAGGGAGGTTCGGAGCCCATCCAATTCACCATCTTTCTTTTAAAACCAGGAAAAAGAACAACAACCAGGAAATCAGGCCCAGAGGGGGTGAATAACTTACTCAGGTCACACAGCAAGACAGCAGCAGAGGGCTTCGAACTCATCCCTCATTATGACGGACAGGATTGACACACCAGTCACGAAGCCTCTTCGTCTTCCTGTTTGCCTCTGTATGTAACCTCTCCCTGCGCCCCCCCCCCCCGCCCCCGAAAACCAGAGGGCCCAGCACAGGAGACTGGAGCAGAGACGGAGGGGACGCTGCCACACATCGCGGGACCCCAGACGTGCGGAGGGGACCCCAGATGTGCGCTAGAAGAAGACATGCAGGAAGGGCAGCAGGTGCAGCGGCCGCGGCCGGCGCCTGGAGAGACGCTTGGGGCGGCCGAGCTTCCTCAGAGGAGCGGGAGCCCCTGTGTCCGAGGCGGACGCTGTGCCGGGCACGACACGTTCCCTGTAACGTTCTTCAGGGCCCTTTAAACTGGGGCTAGAGCACCTCCTCTGAGGAGTGAAGATACATCTGTGACTTGCCCGAGCGCACAGCTGGGAGGCCATGGGTTCCGGGCAGTCAGCCCAGAGCTGGGCCCTGAACCTCCACAGTGCACTCGCCCTCAGCATGGTGGCGTCCTCCCTGCTGCTCCTCTCCACCAGAGGAACGGGCGCTCTGGGCTGCAGCGTCGGATGCGGGAGGACTCAGGTGTCCACCCGCCCTGCCCTGGGTCTCCTGAGGGTCAGATGCGATCCCCAGGCCAGGACGTCCTTCACCCCCACCCAGCTCCCAATTCCTGCTTCGCCCAGAGATCCGTGTATCCTCACCCCAATAGTTGTACTTCCAGCGGCAAATGGAGGCCCTGGGGCAGGACACCGGCCCCTCCCTTCCAGGAGGGTCTGGGTGGGAGGCTGACTCAGGCTGGGGGCTAGGTCCCCGGTCTGGGAAGAGCCCGAGGGCCAGGTAGGGGAGTCCTCAGGCTCTTACTCACACTCCCCCTCGCCCAGTGCTTCCTGGGATCAGGCTGGGACGGGCTAATCCTCTGGGGACAGCTTGGTGACCTCTCCCTGGGGACGGAGATCCTGGTGTTGATGGAGGTCCTGGCACACCTGGCTCTCCAGAAGCACGAATAGGTCCCAGAACCTTTAAAAGCCAGGGCCGTGGGCCTGCAAAGGCACCTGTCTGGCACCATGGACACCATGCGGGTGCTGCTCCTGGGCCTGCAGGCCTTCGCCACACTTGGTGAGCAGGCTGGAAAGTGGTGCTGGGTGTTGGGGTGAAGACCCAGGGACGTGGTCTCCTCTTCTCACAGATGCTGTTCTTTCCAATAGCTCAGCTGAACCCATGGAAGACAACATCTGGAGGCATCCACGCTGTCTCTGACAGTCTCTCTCTCTCCGGGGACATCCCAGGGGGCCTCCCCACTGTCCCTGGGGGCCTCCCCTCTGCCTCTGGGGGTCTCCCCTCTGCGGGTCTCCCCTCTATCTCTGGGGGCCTCCCCTCTATCTCTGGGGGCCTCCCCTCTGCCTCTGGGGGTCTCCCTACTCTCCCAGAGGGTCTCCCCTCTGCCTCTGGGGGTCTCCCCTCTGCCTCTGGGGGTCTCCCCTCTGTCCCTGGGGGTCTGCCCACTGTCTCTGGGGGTCTCCCCTCTGTGTCTGGGGGTCTCCCCTCTGCCTCTGGGAGTCTCCCCTCTATCTCTGGGGGCCTCCCCTCTGTCCCTGGGGGTCTCCCCTCTATCTCTGGGGGTCTCCCCTCTATCTCTGGAGGTCTCCCTTCTATCTCTGGGGGTCTCCCCACTGTCCCTGGGGGTCTCCCCTCTGTCCCTGGGGGTCTCCCCTCTATCTCTGGGGGTCTCCCCACTGTCCCTGGGGGTCTCCCCTCTTTCTCTGGGGGTCTCCCCTCTGTCCCTGGGGGTCTCCCCTCTATCTCTGGGGGTCTCCCCACTGTCCCTGGGGGTCTCCCCTCTATCTCTGGAGGTCTCCCCTCTATCTCTGGGGGTCTCCCCTCTGTCCCTGGGGGTCTCCCCTCTCTCTCTGGTGGTCTCCCCTCTATCTCTGGGGGTCTCCCCTCTGTCCCTGGGGGTCTCCCCTCTGTCCCTGGAGGTCTCCCCACTGTCCCTGGGGGTCTCCCCTCTGTCCCTGGGGGTCTCCCCACTGTCCCTGGGGGTCTCCCCTCTGTCCCTGGGGGTCTCCCCACTGTCCCTGGGGGTCTCCCCTCTGTCCCTGGGGGTCTCCCCTCTGTCCCTGGGGGTCTCCCCACTGTCCCTGGGGGTCTCCCCTCTATCTCTGGGGGTCTCCCCTCTATCTCTGGAGGTCTCCCCTCTATCTCTGGGGGTCTCCCCACTGTCCCTGGGGGTCTCCCCTCTATCTCTGGGGGTCTCCCCACTGTCCCTGGGGGTCTCCCCTCTATCTCTGGAGGTCTCCCCTCTATCTCTGGGGGTCTCCCCACTCTCCCTGGGGGTCTCCCCTCTATCTCTGGAGGTCTCCCCTCTATCTCTGGGGGTCTCCCCACTGTCCCTGGGGGTCTCCCCTCTGTCCCTGGAGGTCTCCCCACTGTCCCTGGGGGTCTCCCCTCTGTCCCTGGGGGTCTCCCCACTGTCTCTGGGGGTCTCCCCTCTGTCCCTGGGGGTCTCCCCTCTGTCCCTGGGGGTCTCCCCACTGTCCCTGGGGGTCTCCCCTCTGTCCCTGGGGGTCTCCCTTCTGTCCCTGGGGGTCTCCCCACTGTCCCTGGGGGTCTCCCCTCTATCTCTGGGGGTCTCCCCACTGTCCCTGGGGGTCTCCCCTCTATCTCTGGGGGTCTCCCCACTGTCCCTGGGGGTCTCCCCTCTATCTCTGAGGGTCTCCCCACTGTCCCTGGGGGTCTCCCCACTGTCCCTGGGGGGGTGTCTGCGACTGTCTCCACTGTCTCCGTGTCTCCATCATCTGAGAATCTCCCCAGTCGCCCTCCGACTTCAGCCCCGACCGTGTCCGGGAGCACTTCAGGCCCCGGCTCAGCGTCGCCAGGTGACAGTTCTGCTGCTCAATCCGTCTTGGCCTGGAGCTCTGGGTGGGCTTCCATGTGCGGCCGTATAGACGGCAGTTCCCAGAATCTCATGAAGTGGAGCCTTTTTTGCTTTTCAGTTTCTTAACCTTTTCCTTGTGGTTGGTGCCTTTTGTAGCCGCCTAACATCCTCTTGCCTACTTCAAGGTCATGAAAATATTCTCGACCATGTTCTTCCAGAAGCTTTATTATTAGTTTTCAAATTTAAGCCTATGAGCCATCTCGGATTAATTCCTGGATACGGAGGGGGTCAAGTTCAAGTTTTCCCCTCACTGGTAGCCTGTTGCCCCAAAACCATTGATTTCCCGGACCCTCGGCCGCCCCACCGCTGTGCTGTGTGGGTGCCTCTATCGAAGGTCAGGTGACTGACTGTCCACCTATTTCTACCAGAGCTTGGATCAAGGCCCTCCCCCCACCCCCCACCCAGGTTCTGTTCCCAAGAGGATAGGAGGGAACTCCACTGAGAAATGTGCTCTTAGGGTCGCAGTGGGAGGCGGGGCGTGCGGCCCACCTGCCTCGGTCACTGACCCGCTCTGCTCCTCAGGCCCCGTGCTTCCAGACTGGGCCATCGTGCTGATCACCATCACCGTGGTGGCAGCGATCGTCAGCGCACTGTACGGTATCAAGAAGGTGAGTGACACTGTGGTCCGAATGCAGCGGGACTGGACCTGGTGCCCAGGACCCTGACAGGAGCAAGGGCTTTGGAGAGAAGGGTGACGGCAGCCACATGCAGGGAGGAGTAAGGAGGGAGGATTGAGGAGGGAGGAGGGAGGAGCAAGGAGGAGGGCAGAGCAAGGAGAAAAGAAAGCCCGGCTGGTGGCTGGGAGGAAACACTGGCCAGGCAGGCAGGGGCTGGGGACCACTGACAGAAGGCGGGGGAGTGGTAGAGGCTGACCAGCTCACAAAGGCGCTGAACTCAGCTCTTGGCCGTGAAGAATCAGCTGTGTGAACCACAGTTTGAATCCTGCTCTGACATTATAGCTGGGTGACCTGGTGCAAGTTACTTAACCTCTCTGTGCTCCAGGTTCACATTACTGCTGGGTAATACTTAAGGGCTACAACAAAGGGCTGTGCAGGATGACATGGCTCACGCACAGAAAGCGCTAGGTGCTGGGCACAAGTGGCTCCATGGGAGCCTGCTTCTTAGCATTCCTATTGTTGCTGGAAGGGCAGCCCTGAGGGCCAGGGCTGTGGAGGGAGGCAGCAGTCACGCTCCTGGGCCCTCGGCTAACCCACCCTATCGCCTCACCTCGCAGGCCTGCCAGTTCCGGAAAGAGATGAGTGTGGGGTGTGGCTGTGGCTCTGTGACCCCGTACGGCGGCCACCACGAGGTCGCCGGCCAGCGCTTCTCGGTCAAGTGAAGGGAGGGGCTGGGAGAGCAAGCAGCCCTCCCCTGGCCTCCCGTCTTCCTCTCCGAGACAGACTCATAGAGAAAACACACCAAAGCCAGTGAACAAACAGATAAGACAGAAACAGCCTCCTGGGGGCAGACCACAGGCTGGCGGTTTCCAGAGGGGAGGTCCCGGGAAGGGGGTCTCTCGGGTGGAGGATGGAAACGACTTCTGGTGGGGCGTGATGCAGCATTAACGGAAGTGGAATTGTGATGCTGTACAACTGAAACTAATATAATGTCATAAACCTATGTATTCTCAATAAAAAAGACATTTGGGGGATAATTGAGAAAATGTTTTTAAACAGTACCTCGCTTCCATGCACGCCAAGTGGGCCTGTTCCTGTGGGCGGGCTCCCAGGTCCCCAACCCACCGCCCGCCTCCGTCGCAGGGCTCTCCCCAGGAGGGAAGGACCAGCACGAGACAGTCTCGCTGAGTCATTGCGCACCTTTCTCCCCAGCCCACCCTCTCCCCCAACTACCAGAGCTGCTGCAGCTGAGGGCACCTCACTTGGGTCCCCAAGACACACGAGGGGGTTCCCTTCATATCTCCTTCCATATGGAGCCCCTGGGCCTGGCTCCTGGCTGTCCCAAGCCCCCGATTCTCTTCTCTGGGCAGTGAGGATCCCGCCTGTGGTGACCCCTGGATGAGTGGGGTGGGTGCTGGACCCGTTTCTGCTGAGGGAAGGGGCGTCCCTCCAGCGGTCCCAGCCTCTGTACCTTTGCCCGAGTACGTGGCTTTGCCGCCTGGCAGGTACCAGCCACGTCCGGCCTCTGCCGCTGACCAGCTGAGTGGCCTTTGGCAGGTCGGAGGGTGTTTCACCTGTAAAATGGGCTGGTGCTGCTGACCTCAGAGCTCAGCGCCTAACTCAGTGCACGGAGCGCTCAGGCCGGCAGGGCTGTCTTGGGCCAGCGCCTCAGCCTAGCTCAGACACAGCCCCTCCATCCTGGCTCCTCTGCCCCAGTGCCTGGGTCCTCGGGGAGATTGTGGTTAAAAAGGGGGGATGTTTATTTACACAACGAGACCCCCCTGGCACTGCTGACGCGGGGACTGGAGAGTTCTTTGGTGTGGAGATGGGGGCGCATTATGGGACGTTTAGCAGCATCTGACTGCCCACTCGCGGCCGGCAGCAGCCCCCGCAGGCATGACGAGGCTGCCTAATGTCCCTGGGGTGGGGTGGGGGGGCCAAGCTGCCGTCCTGGGCCCCTGGGGAGGGCTGCTGCAGGGCAGCGGAGCCCAGGGCCCTGTGTCTGCCCCAGGGCCCCCTCCTGCTGCGGGCATGGCCGGTTCTGAGGAGCCAGTCTTGGCCGGATGCCATGGAGCCTCATTAATCTCCCACTAATCACATTAATGAGCAATTGGCCTGCTCTCCTCTTCCCACCCATTCCAGCCCTGCCCAGGGCTTAGGGACTAGTCACGCCACGTAATGGGAGGAATTCACATGGTCGATCCTCAGGCCCCGTGAGCCGTGCTGCCAGGCCCTGCCTCTTGCCCTCTCGGGCCTGGTCCTCTCAGCTCCGTGTGCCTGTGCTCCTTCCCAACAAGGGCAGTGCCCAGCCCCGGCTTCTGCTCCGTTCCGCCCACTGAACACTTACTGATTGCTGTGAGCCAGGCACCGTGCCTGGCACTGGGCAAGCTGGTGCTGCTTCCATGAGAGGAGACCCACAGGGAGCACAGGGAGCACAGGGAGCGGGGGCTGAGATCCCGGACGCCGCTGCGCCTCTCTTCCAGCCCCACCCCAGCCCCGGGCCCTGCCACTTGGGGGCCAGTGGATGAGTTTGGCCAGTCTCTGAGCTAACGCTTGCTTCAGGCACAGGACCAGGAGGGAGAGAAGGGGGACACTGGGGGGCCCTTGCCTGAGGGTCTGCGTTTCTGTGGGGTGGATGAGGTGGGAGAGGGGCCTCTGGGTGGCCTGGCCCTGTCCTGGTCCCAGTCTGTGTCTGCTCTTCCCTGTCGCTGCCCCGCTGTCTCCACATGCTGTCCTCTCAGGGCACCTGCAGGCACCTTGCCTCACACTGGCCTGTGTGGGGCGCCCCGCCTTTGCTCTTTTCCCTGACTGCTCGGGCAACTCCACCCAGGCCGAGAGTGGTCTATGTGAGCAAGGGGCGTGGGGAGCTGGGCTGGCGCCCGCCGGGGACAGAAGGCAAAGGTGGCAAAGAACCAGAATTTGAATCTCCCTGCCCCGTCCCAGCCAGAACCCAGTCCTGGACCCTGTCACCTGCTCCCCCTCCCCAGATCCCTGCAGGGGGTGAGGCCAGCCATCTCCCTCCCAGTTCCTTTTCCTTCCCCAGATCCAGGCCTGGGGCAGGGGCCCAGGCTCCTGGCTCCCTCACCAGTAGCTGCGGTCTCCTTATCAGGCAGCCCTGTGGGGTGGGGCGGCTCTGTTTGTTTAAGGTTTAGGCCTGAGGGGCCCCTGCCCCCATGACGTCAAACCTGGCCCTGTATAAGGTGAGGGGATCCCAGCCCTCGGCCTCAAGCAGCCCACCCTCTGCGACATGGCCCGCCCGGCCCACGGTGTCCGCTTTGGCTTCGGCCTCGGCAGCTGCCTCCTCTTCCTCCTCGCTGCTCAGGAGGCAGGTAAGACGCCCTCAGAGGCACAGGCGCCGCCATCGCACAGGGCAGAGGTGGAGACGGGTTGCTTGTGTTTTGGGGCCGAATGAGCAATCAGAGAAACCAGCAGCCGGTGAACGTGCAGTGGGAGGGCTGGGCCACGGCCCGTCGTCCAGGCTGCGCGCCTTGGCGGCCGAGGGCGCACTGGCCATGAACCCACCGGCCCCCTGCTCCCCGCAGCCACCGGAGGGCTTCTGCCAGTCTGTGGGCTGCGGGCACCTGGCCTGCCCCGCGCTGTGCAAGGAGCTCACGGGCGCCCGGGAGCTTCCTCTCCCGTCATCCCCCCCAAACCCGGAGGTGGGTGATGGCAGCACGTTGCGCAGTGAGGCTGCACTGCCCGCCGCCTGGGCACAGGCTGCACTTGTCCCGAGAGTCCCGTTCTGTGCTGACCTGGTTCCGTCCCGACCCGGGCGCGTGTGCTCAGCCCCACATCCATGGGGGAGCAGCTGCCTGGCCGTGCGTCATGGAGCCCTCACGGCATCGGCAGGGGCTGGGTTTTGTCCCCACTTTAGCGCTGGGAAGCACCCAGGGCTCCCATCAGGACAGGAGCCTGGACGAGCTTAGCAGACCCTGTGAGACAGAGTGGCCACCCCCATTTCACTCAGGTGGGAAACAGCTCTGTGACTGAACCCAGGGAGGGGATGCCAGACACGGGGCGGCTGGACGGGGCGGTCCCTGGGGCCTCCACAGGCCGATCTGCCATAATAACTGAGACTCCCCTTAGCAGAGGGGTGGTCCCGCTGCTGTTCCCCAGGGCGGGGAAACTGAGTCTGGCTGCCCGGCTGCTGGGGCAGGATCTGGGCAGAGCAGGCAGCAACTACTTCTTCCCAGTGTGACCCAGGTGATATGAGGCTGGGGCCGGGAGGCCAGGGCGGGAGCGGGGACGGGGTCCTCTGCCAGGTCTCGGCAGTGCCTTCGCCTGTGTCCTGGCTTGATGGCTTCCTCCTGCTCCGAGGGTCAGGGACAGAGCCACTGTCAGCCCCAATCTCCATGTCCCTGTCCCTTTCCCGTGGGGCTGCCACCTGCTCTGCTCCCCCTCCTGCTGTGCCTGGAGGGGCAGAAGGGGACGAATCGGGAATCAACTCCAGCCCGGTCACTTCTGAGGGACATTTACTCTGGGGCACAGGACAGGCACAGGGCAGACTCGCTATCCGAATTCCAAAGTGGGGCACCCGGTGGGTGGTGGGCCTGGCGATGGCTGGCGGTGGGCAAGGCAAGGGCGGCTGGACCTGCAGACAGAGCGAGGGTGGTGAGCAGCGGGGGCTCGAGGCCCCGCCGGGTGAAATGCATGTGAGCAATGAGGTCCAGCAGAGGGGGGAGGGGGGTGGCTGGAGCCATTTATCCACGGGACCAGTCACTGCCCACACAGGTAGCTGGACCCCAGGGCCCCAGAGCCTGCGGGGTGCAGCCACAGACCTTCCATGAGAGCGGAGAGGCGCCACCTCTGAGGGGAGACTAGCGGGGCTGGCGTCCTGGGAGACTCCAACAGGACACTATCTGATTTCATTTCTACGACAAAAACAATATGTGCTGCCTAGCAACCAAGAAATAGAAAAGGTTAGAAAGAACATCTCTCCTAATACTTTCTAGTCACAGGAAATGCACCGGGCAACCATTCGGGTGTACTTCCCTTCAGCGCCGTGTTAGTGTGTCTATGTTTTAGGTCACGTAGTGGGGCCATGTAGACACCTGAACACGCACTCCCCCGCATGACTGCAAACGGAGGGCAGGACAGCAAGAAGCAGCGGAAACGCTGCCTGGGTGTGCGCTATCGGGCGCCGCCCACCTTCCTGTCAAACTCGTGAACAGCCCTGGCTGGTTTGGCTCAGTGGATAGAGCGTCGGTCTGCAGACTGAAGGGTCCCAAGTTCGATTCCAGCCAAGGGCACATGCCTGGGTTGTGAGCTCGATTCCCAGTGTGGGATGTGCAGGAGGCAGCCGATCAATGATTCTCTCTCATCACTGATGTTTCTAGCTCTCTCTTTCTCTCCCTTCCTCTCTGATCAATAAAAATGTTAAAAAGAAAAGCCACATAACGGAGCAGCCCTCTCCGGCCTCTGTGCTGCCAGCGAACCGAGCACCACACCCTGCGCGCTTCCCAGGGAAGCAGTTGCCCAGTGGTGGGGGAAGAGAGGTCAGCCTGTCCGGGGTTCAGTCTGATTTGCCCCGTGGTGGGCCCAGGGCAAAGGAGCCCCGGGGCTTCCACCGCTGTAAATGGAGCCGCCGTTTGAGGGCCCGAGTGTCGGCCGCTGGCTCCACTGCTGTGGGACACGGACCGCGTCCATGATGTGGTTGTCCGAGGCCAGTCCCGCACTGCGGCGCCGCGGCTCCGTGGCCCCGGCGGCCTCCGCCACTCCGCTCCGGCTCAGGGCCGCACAGCACAGCCGCTGGGCCCACAGCTGTTTGTTTTTCCCTCGCTGTGCAAAGGAAAGGGTTCTGACAAGGCTTCTGGAGAGCCCATCAGTCGCAGAATATCCTCTCGTTCATCCATCCAACAAGTATTTATGAAGGGACTCTGAGGATCAGCATTGCTCTAGGCTGGGGACGCCGGTGAACAAACAAACAAAACGCCCGCCACTGTGGGAATTACACGGCGCGGCGTCTGTCAGGAAGTGGTGAACGCCTCTTGATCAAACCCGGGCGGCCCCGCACCGGCTCAGGCGCACAGAGCGGTGCCAGAGAGACCCAGGGTGCAGGGCTGAGAGCTCGGCCCGCGCCAGGCGGGAAACAGTGTGAGACTGTTTCAAAGACTGAAATTCAGATTCAACAAACTGTAAAGAGCTGCTGCACTGCACACGCCCTCGTCCTCACACGGAGCTGCAGCTGCGGCAGCGGCATCTGGTGCAGGCAGCTGGGGACTCGGCGCTTCAGAGCATCCGGCAACCTGAGCAAGGACACCAAGCGGGCCGGGGCGGGACCCAGCCTGGGCTCCGGCGTGGGGGGTGGCGGTGGGGCTGCCGCGCTGTGCCGCGCCCACTTGTTCACCCACTGCTCGGGCATTTATCCACCTCATCTCCTTTGGAAGCACCTGGGGTGTAGGGAGCAGCCTGACTTTGCCAATTACTTAATCTCTTTGAAGCTCCTTCCTTCGCTGCCAGACCACAAGGTCACGCGCCTGCCTCACAGGGTTGTGGTGAAGATGAAATAAGCAAATAGAACAGCATCCTTCAGGTTCCCGCTGAGGGCTGCACTCGTCCTGCGTCCCGGGACTAGGCTGACCTACAGGTGCGAGCGTGGCCTGGGCACCAGGAGCCCAGAATGGATTCCATTCTGGCTCAGCCTCTTACTTGCTGAGGGTTCTTGGAGGGATTACTTAACCTCCTTGTTTACTCATATATAAAAGGGGAGAGTAACAAAGGGTTGTTGTGAAAAGTAAATGAGTTAGTACATGTACTCATGTGTAGGGCCTGCCTGTTTCACAGTCGATGGTCAAGTAAAGGTTGGTGCCCGGCCAGGTGGCTCAGTTTCTTGCACGTCATCCCGGACACCAAAAGGTTGTGGGTCTGATTCCTAGGTGGGTTTGTTCTCAAGTTGGGGTGCGTATGGGAGGCAGCAGATCAATCTCTCTCTCTCTCTCTCTCTCTCTCTCTCTCTCTCTCTCTCTCTCTCTCTCTCCTTTTCACTCCCTCTCAAATCAATGAAAATATATCCTTGGGTGAGGATTTAAAAAAAGAAAGATTGTCCGTTGCTGTTGTCGGGGATCGTGTGAAAGTCACCATTTCTCCACGACATTCAAGTTTCTTGGCTGTGAATAGGGAAGTAGACAGCTCCTAAGGTGCCTTGAGGGGAGCTGGGAAATCGGAGGAGAATCCAGACAGAGAATGTCTGTGAGGCAAGCGCGGAGGCCTGGCCCCGAGAAGGTGTCCAGCGAATGAGGGCCATGGCAGCCGAGGGAGTGGGAGAAGGGCCGGCACAGTGAGGGGATGGCCTGACTGTCCAGCCCTCTCGCGCCCCAGCCTCCAGTCCCTTCAGGGACTTGGGCTTCTCTACCTCCCCCTTCTCCTCCCACCCACATTTCTTTCAAGGACTGAGTTCCCTAGCCCCCAACTGTCCTTGTCAGCGGGGAGCTGGGTGGACTGTGGCTTCCCCTGACTGGGAATGGGTCCAGGTTCTGGTTGCCGCCTTGAGCTAACAGAGCTGGAAATCTTGGTTATGTAACAACACTATCTCTCATTCCTTGGCGATCTCCTGGCTCTCACTCAGAGACATCTCCTCTGTCCCCATGGTTGCTTTTCATGGAATTAAGGCCCATATCTGTTCATTGATAGGGTGTTTTCCCTCACACCCTGTCCTTAAACATAGTCAGCTTCTCCCAGAATCCAGCCGCCTCTCTCACTCCTCTCAGGACCCTGAGCAGATATCTTTTCCTTAAAGAGTGCTACCTTCATCTTCCCAGAGGCTTCCACTGTGAGCTTCTAAGAGGAGCCTCCAGTGAAGGAACTAGAGGTTGAGCCATCTCTTCTACTTCCCTTCACCCAGACCAAACTCTGTCATCAAGATGAAAGTTCCTTCCATTCCTTTTTTAATCCTTCTCTCACTCATCACCTGTGCTTACTTACTAATACTTGTGGGAATTTCTGCCAGAGTCTGACCTCAGCCTCTCATGCTGTTACATTTGGGATGGACGTGGAATGTTATGGAAAAACTAAGATTCTGATATTTATTTCCTTTCTTCTCAGCTCTGTCATGGAAAGGGAACTCCATTCCATAAGTACCATATAAACCCCCAAGGAGCATGTGTGCAGCAAAATGCCCATCAGTATCTGTTCTCAGATTTATGGTTTGATAGGCAGGGCATGGGAGAGGTGGATAGGCACACACAACTAGCATGGCAGGTGAGTAATTCACACAAAGTGTTAGCACTGAGGTGAAGCTAGATCTTATCTGCTTGAAAGGATCAGGAAAAATGCTATAAAGCTAGAAAGATCTAAACTTCAGAATTGGGGAGTAGAGGTGGAGAAGTGGGGAGGTAACGTCCTTGCTGAAGGCACAACCTGAAAACAGGTTCAGAGACTGGAGGTGAGGATGGGGATTAGATATCATAGTTTTCTGAGGTGACTGGATGGGGAGATATATCTGGGGTAATAAATGGACCCCTAGAGACGGAGGTGGGCAGCGAAACAGGGAAGAACGTGGAGGAAGTTTCTTACTTGACTCTCTCCCTTTACAGGTGCTACCACACTTCAAGAACTTCAGAACACTGGTGAATCCCCAACATCTGACCATTTATCCCCTCCTGCTCCAAACCTTGTTTACAGTATTCCCTCTCACCACACTGCTCTTCATTTAAGACATAGTAGTCCAGACCACCCTAAATCTACAGAAACCCATCAGCCCAAACACCATTGCAATGCCACACACAATTTCAGGCCAATTCACAAACCAATAGATAACTCCAAAAACTCTACAAAGCATCACGAACCTCCTCCCACTTCTGAACAAAACCCTAGCAATCAAGGAAAAGACCCAATTGTCCGGAATGGACGCTCTGCTAAATCCGATATCACTCATAAAAAATTGTCCAATGCAAACTATCCAACCCCAAAACCCAAGAGCAAAACAACATGTTCTACCTCCAAAACCAGCACAGCAACAGGAACAAGAAATCACCCCCAAACTACACCTTTGGAAAATACCATCAGTACCTTAGACAGTAAAAGTACCATAACTCTTACCTACCATTCAGTCAATTCAGAGATCGACAAAAAACCCACATCTTCCTCAGAAAAAAGCACAACATATAAGGCATCATTTAAGGCAACAGGTACCACAGAAGGAAAAGAAAGTGTTGAGGATCATACAGTAGCTAATTACACAACTATAGTTGCCTCAGATAAGACTCTGATAAAGACTACAGAACAAGCAAAAGACACAATTTCAACCCATGTGAAGACTACAAGAGCCCTACAGATGCCTACAGACCACAGACAACACAGCACATCAGCCCATGTTCAACACAGCACATCAGCTCATGAGACTATCACAAGAGCCCTAGCAATGCCTACAGACCATGATCAACACAGCACATCGGCCCATGTTCAACAGAGCACCTTGGCCTATGATCAACACAGAACAGCAGCTCATGAGAAGATCACAAGAGCCTCAGCAATGCCTACAGACCATGATCAACACAGTCCATCAGCTCATGAGAAGATCACAAGAGCCCCAGAAATGCCTAAAGACCATGATCAACACAGCACATCAGCCCATGTTCAACAGAGCACATCAGCTCATGAGAAGATCACAAGAGCCTCAGCAATGCCTACAGACCATGATCAACACAGCACATCAGCTCATGAGAAGATCACAAGAGCCTCAGCAATGCCTACAGACCATGATCAACACAGCCCATCAGCTCATGAGAAGATCACAAGAGCCCCAGCAATGCCTACAGACCATGATCAACATAGCACATCAGCCCATGTTCAACAGAGCACATCAGCTCATGAGAAGATCACAAGAGCCTCAGCAATGCCTACAGACCATGATCAACACAGCAC
Organism: Myotis myotis; assembly: GCF_014108235.1. NCBI lineage: Eukaryota > Metazoa > Chordata > Mammalia > Chiroptera > Vespertilionidae > Myotis > Myotis myotis. The sequence continues at coordinate 1,473,609 of NW_023416331.1, read as the reverse complement.
ATCAGCCCATGTTCAACAGAGCACCTTTGCCTATGATCAACACAGCACATCAGCTCATGAGAAGATCACAAGAGCCTCAGTAATGCCTACCGACCATGATCAACACAGCACATCAGCCCATGTTCAACAGAGCACATCAGCTCATGAGACGATCACAAGAGCCCCAGAAATGCCTACAAACCACAAGCAACACAGCACATCAGCCCATGTTCAACAGAGCACTTTAGTCTATGATCAACACAGCACATCAGCTCATGAGAAGATCACAAGAGCCCCAGCAATGCCTACAGACCATGATCAACATAGCACATCAGCCCATGTTCAACAGAGCACATCAGCTCATGAGAAGATCACAAGAGCCTCAGCAATGCCTACAGACCATGATCAACACAGCACATCAGCCCATGTTCAACAGAGCACCTTGGCCTATGATCAACACAGCACATCAGCTCATGAGAAGATCACAAGAGCCTCAGTAATGCCTACCGACCATGATCAACACAGCACATCAGCCCATGTTCAACAGAGCACATCAGCTCATGAGAAGATCACAAGAGCCCCAGAAATGCCTACAAACCACAGGCAACACAGCACATCAGCCCATGTTCAACAGAGCACTTTAGTCTATGATCAACACAGCACATCAGCTCATGAGAAGATCACAAGAGCCCCAGAAATGTCTACAGACCACAGGCAACACAGCACATCAGCCCATGTTCAGCACAGCACATCAGCTCATGAGAAGATCACAAGAGCCCCAGCAATGCCTACAGACCATGATCAACACAGCACATCAGCCCATGTTCAACAGAGCACATCAGCTCATGAGATGATCACAAGAGCCCCAGCAATGCCTACAGATCATGATCAACACAGCACATCAGCCCATGTTCAACAGAGCACATCAGCTCATGAGAAGATCACAAGAGCCTCAGGAATGCTTACAGACCATGATCAACACAGCACATCAGCCCATGTTCAACAGAGCACCTTGGCCTATGATCAACACAGCACATCAGCTCATGAGAAGATCACAAGAGCCTCAGTAATGCCTACCGACCATGATCAACACAGCACATCAGCCCATGTTCAACAGAGCACATCAGCTCATGAGACGATCACAAGAGCCCCAGAAATGCCTACAAACCACAGGCAACACAGCACATCAGCCCATGTTCAACAGAGCACCTTGGCCTATGATCAACACAGCACATCAGCTCATGAGAAGATCACAAGAGCCCCAGAAATGCCTACAGACCATGATCAACACAGCACATCAGCCCATGTTCAACAGAGCACCTTGGCCTATGATCAACACAGCACATCAGTTCATGAGAAGATCACAAGAGCCCCAGCAATGCCTACAAACCACGAGCAACACAGCACATCAGCCTATGTTCAACACAGCACATCAGCTCATGAGACGATCACAAGAGCCGCAGCAATGCCTACAGACCATGATCAACACAGCATATCGGCCCATGTTCAACACAGCACATCAGCTCATAAGATCACAAGAGCTCCAGAAATGCCTACAGACCATGATCAACACAGCACATCACATCAAGTTCAACACAGCACATCGGCCCATGAGAAGATCACAAGAGCCTCAGTAATGCCTACAGACCATGATCAACACAGCACATCAGCCCGTGTTCAACACAGCACATCAGCCCATGATCAACACAGCATATCGACCCTTGTTCAACAGAGCACATTGGCCCATGGGAAGATCACAAAAGCCCCAGCAATGCCTACAGACCATGGGCAACACAGTACAGCAGCCACAGAGCCAACCACAGGAGCCTCAGGACAGGCTGTAGTACACACAAAGAAGACCACATCTGCCAAAGGGAGGGCCACACCAATCCCAGCAGAGCGTACAGAAAACCCAGGAAGAACCACAGCTTCCATAGAGACTACATGGCCTCCAGTCAAGGTCACAGGAGACAAATCTATCAGTTCTTCCACTTCTGGTCCAAATAAAACTGGTCAGGTGCCCACTGGCTCGTCTACCCTGCCCACTTCCAGCATGAAACTGAGTTCTATCATGTCAGAAGCCCCAGTCGACCAGAGCCAAGCCTACCAGAACAAAGACGGTGCCCAGGGAGGTCTTCATGCAGGAGAGACGGGGGACAGTACTTCATTCCCCGCATGGGCCATAGTTATTGTGGTCCTGGTGGCTGTGATTCTCCTCTTGGTGTTCCTTGGCCTGATCTTCCTGGTAAGGAACAGGGATGCTCCAGTGGGATGGACCCATGGGCGAGGGAACTGAGGAGAGGTTATGGATCAGAACTAGAGGGGGCAACGAGTCTAGCAGAAGAATCATGGTGGGGGAGGGTGGCAATAGAGGGGCAGTGGTGGTGAAAATTATGAGGAAAGAAAATAGATGCATGGGACATAAAATATAGAAATGGGGGGAAGGCTGTGGATAAGCAAAAAGGGTGTACAGGAGGCAAAATTTGATAGAACAAGGGAAATAGGACAGAAGAAGGAATTAGAGAAGAGATGTGGGACTCTATTGGATCAGAGGCTGCAATAAGGATCAAGTTTGGATGGAATCTTGGAAAAGAAACAAGCAGAAGGTCAGGATCAGGGAATAGAAAAGGGCTGAGCAGGGTGTTGAGGAAGCAAATGGCATGGCAGATGATACTCACTCCTCTCTCCCCCCAATCCCAGGTCTCCTACATGACTCGAACACGGGGTGCACTGGTCCACAACCATGAGGACAATGACCCAGAGGAGGATGGGGGCCCCAATTCTTACCCTGTCTACCTGATGGAGCAGCAGACGCTTGGTGTGGGCCAGATCCCTTCCCCGCGATGATCTTCTAGAAAGCGCCCACCCCCAGTTCTTCCATGCCCTACCCCTTCCTGGAGGAGGAATTGGACTCACAGTTCCTATTTCCTGGACACCAGAAGGGCAAAGTCCTGACAGTTAACAGCATCAACCCTTCATCTGCTGTGTTCTTATTGAGAATGGTCAAGGGAGTGGGTGATGAGCAAGAAGGATGTGAGTTTGGGAGACAGAAAAGAAAGAACCAGTAATAGCAGCAAGTGTTCTCTGTGGAAGATGATGGTCTGAGAATGAAAGTGTTTGATGGACGCTTGGGGTGGGAGCCAATACAGGGCATTGGGTGCTAGGAGGGGCAGGGCAGGTGAGGAAGTTTGGGAGCCTCCGAGGGCAATGCCCAGATCTGTCTTGTCAGATGAGAGGGGAGCCTGAGACAGAGCCCTGGGTTTCAGGACCCATCTATATCATTTCCACTTACTGCCACTTAGAGTGTGTGAACAGGCTTGTCTTTGTTTCCAGGGTCTTACCCTTTTCTTTTCTTTTTTAAATGTAGAAATAAAAAAGGATCTAAGAGGAAAGGATGGTTTATTTTCTTCTCCACTCTCTCCATTCCCAGCAGAAATAAAAATTACAAAAAGATCATAAACATCTCTCACTGAGATGGTTCTTCCCTCTTCCTCCCAATCCCCTTAGTTTTTCTAAGTGTCTGTGTGGGCACCTGCAGGCCTGGCTTGCTGGGCTGTGGTGGACACAGGGATTGACTTGGGCCTGCACTCTCATCCACTGACACCCACCCCAGACCGTCCTTGATGGTGTTCTCCACCCAGCGTTCATTTTCCTGTCTCTTCCACTGAAAGCCACTCACTCATCTTCTCTACTGCCCCCCACTTCACCCCAGATTCTGGACATCCTCCCCAACGAGTATTTCATCTGTATGTTTTCTGGATTTTTTTCTCCAACTTATTAAAGCTCTGGGAGCACTGGGGTCGAAGGGTGTGCGATGGGCGTGGGTGGTGGCGGGGAGCGTCATTCCGAGGTTCTTCCTTCCCGCTTCCCCCTCCTCTCCCGGCTGTCACTTTGCCTCCCGGGGAGCCCGCTAGCATCTCCTTAAGGAAGCCCTTCATGTGCCGCCTGAGCGCCCGGCCCCGTCACCGCCCTCCATCACTGCCCTCGCCCCCGGCGCCCGCACAGAGCCCGGCCCCCAGCCGCCTCGCCGCCCCTGGCCGTCCCCCCCTCCCCCCCAGGCTGGCTTCACTGGGAATAGGGCTCAGAGTTCAGGTCCGCTGGGCGCCTGGGAACCCAGCTCTGAGGGCGCGCAGGGAGAGCAGCGATGATGCCCCAGCGCCGCCTGCTGGGGAGGCAGGGGGTCCCTCAGGCATGGCAGCAAACAGTTCCAGGGGGTCCTCCCCCCAGCCCCCCTGCAGCAAGCCATCCCGCCCTCCACACCTCCCATGCGCCCGCTCCTGTTCATGTCTGCGTCCTGTTCTCCAGAGGCGAGGGCTGGCCATTTTTACCTTTTCCTCCTGCCGTTTGCACCTACAGATTTAAACATTACACCATATTACATTGCTATTCATAGATTTTAAACGACCTTAACTGCATCTTTTATTGGGCCACATAATATTGTAAGGCTCCTGTCTCAATTTCGCACCTAAAAAGATGTAATAATTTAGATGTATCTGATATGATGAGGGATTAAATGTCTTTTTCAAAAGAAAACACATTTTAATTTTATTTATTTACTAGTGGCCCAGTATTTCATACACATTAAACGTGAGTTAATTAGAGGAACTATTTTCATATTGCTATTTGCCCTTTCTCTGTAATAGAAGTGTCAGAGATGAAAGAAAATTAGTAAAATGTATATGAAGATCTTCCTCCCATCAGAGTCTGGGGCACATGGTGGGGCCCAGCGTCAAGTCCCCGCCCACCCGCTCAAGCCTCAAAATCATGCAAGATCCAGACCCGGCTGGTCCCACCCCCGTCAAGCCCCGCCAGGTGGGGGCACAGCCTCAGGGCCCCCGGGTGCAGCCTTGGGTCCCTGCTGATTGCTCGTTACAGTTTGTTACAGGAACCCCGCCTCCGCTGTGGGCGCAGCCATCTTGTGATGGCGTGAGGGTTAATTTGCATGTTACCTCTTTATTATATAGGATTTTAAAATATATTTTTATTGATTTCAGAGAGGAAGAGAAAGAAACATCAGTGATGAGAGAGAATAATTGATCAAACCCAGGACCCTTCAGTCCCCAGGCCAACACTCTATCACAGTGGTTATCAACCTTCTGGCCCTTTAAATACAGTTCCTCATGTTGTGACCCAACCATAAAATTATTTTCGTTGCTACTTCATAACTGTAATGTTGCTACTGTTATGAATCGTAATGTAAATATCTGATATGCAGGATGGTTTTAGGTGACCCCTGTGAAAGGGTCGTTCGACCGCCAAAGGGGTCGCGACCCACAGGTTGAGAACCACTGCTCTATCCACTGAGCCAAACCGGTTAGGGCACAAAACAAATTTTAAAATTCTAATTAACTTTCTTGCCAGTACCTGTCACTTTTAGCAGCAATCATTAAATAAAATGAAAAGGAGAGTCTCATAGTAAATTGCACAAACCCAAGAGAGAATATTCATGCTTGTTGCCCATTTGTTCAGAATGTAATTTATCTAAATTGGCTCCCAGGTTTTAAAGCCCACTGCATTGAAACTGACAGCACGTTGCAGCTAGCTCTGCTGCGTCGCAGGAGCGCTCCTGTGGAGAGCCTGTGCCGCGGCGACGGCCGCCTGGGCCCTGGGACTGAGAGTCAGCACTCGGCACCACGGCTGCCGTGCAGGGCCACACTCTCAAACAGGTTCCACTTAGTGAAGGTCACATGTTTTCTTTTCTGTTTTGCAAGGAAAAATACTAGCACAGCCTGATACTCATTCTGTCCGCTCTGTGGTGAAACTGCTGGCTTCTTCCTCCTCGTCTTCCTCCCCTCCTCCTCCCCGTCCTCCTCCCCTCCTCCTCCCTGTCCTCCTCCCCTCCTCCCCCGCTCCCTCTCTCTCCTAATGTTCCTCCTCCTCTTCCTCCTTTTTCTTAAAGATTTTCTTGTGGTAAAATATGTGTAACATTTGCATGTGCCCCTGCCGGTGGCTCAGTTGGTTGGAGCGTCATCCCATACATGGGAAGGTGGGCGGTTTGGTTCCAGGTCAGGGCACAGACCCAGGTTGCAGGTTCCTTATGTGCTGGGGCTCCTGCGGGAGGCAACCAACCGATGTTTCTCTCACACATCTGTTTCTCTCTCTCTCTCCCTTCTGCTCTCTAAAATCAATAACAAAATGTGTAACGTACATTTTAGCTTTTTAACCACTCTGAAGTGTATAATCCAGCAGCATCAGCCAGGCGTCCGGTGCTGCACCACGTCTGGAGAGTTCTTCCTGAGCCTCCCAGAGCAGGCGCTCAGGCTGATTCAGCATGGCCCTGTCCCTGTGCTTCAATGAGGAGTGTGCTGCTCAGTGGGTGGCACTGAGGGCACAGCTGGGCGGTGCGCAGGGCCCTCCCTGACGGCTCTGCAGCCAGGAGCCAGGCAGATGAGCGAGGGACTGGAGCAACTGTTCTTCCCACAGGTTGGATAATTCTTAATTTCATTCCAAACATCTTTTTTTTTTCTGAATAGAGTGCTGGCTGGTCAACCCTGCACCTTGTAGCAGTGCTGGGAGGTGGCCCAGTGTCAGAAATAAGGTGAGCCCCCAAGTCAGGGGTCCTGGCGGAACACGAAGCATAAACACACCCGGGAGCCAGGCCGCAGGCAGACATCTTCACTTCTACGCAGAAGGGTGCGCACATAGTCTGGAAGCGCAGGCACCGAGCAGGCGGGCTTATAACCCCTGACCCACGTGACCTGTCCTTTGCTCTTGATTGGAGCTCAGGTGCACAGGCTTTCGTGATTGGCTAATTCAGAGGGAGGGGTTAGCCTTTGCTGTCTCAAGATGGCGGCCCCCAGGGGAGCGGCACGCCATGCGGCCAACATGGCGGCTGCCAAGTCACACAGCCCCAAATGGCGGCTGTCTAAACTGGTCTTTGACAGAAAAGGGATGACTTGTTTATTCTCACATTTCCCCCCTTTTCTTTATTTAAACACTTTTCTTCAAACACGGCTGACATTCACTGACTTTCATGCTCTGCAGTGTCCAGGAGGAGACTAACTTGCTGTTTGGTCAATGCGGTTCCAATTAACCCTTGGGTAAGATCCCCCATACACACATGGGAGGATGTGACACCCATCACTGCAGCTCCTAATCAAAGGGGTGAGGGTGGACACCATGCTGTAGTGCATCGGAGAAAGGACCTCGATCCCAGGCTCCAGCTCACTTTTCACTAAAGCTGCCAATGCCTTAGGCCAGTAGTCGGCAAACTCATTAGTCAACAGAGCCAAATATCAACAGTACAATGATTGAAATTTCTTTTAAGAGCCAAATTTTTTAAACGTAAGCTATATAGGTAGGTACATTGTTATTAACTTAATTAGGGTACTCCTAAGGCTTAGGAAGAGAGACACTCAAGGGGCCAAAAAGCCGAATGTGGCTCGAGAGCTGCAGTTTGCCAACCATGGGACTAAGGGATCTTGTCCTGGGACATCTACTCCTAAATCTAGTCCTAGCCAATCTTTTGACCTAAAGGCTGAAATATCCAAGTCATTCAAGTGATCTATAACCAGTAACTTAACTGGGTAAGCATGATCCAGATTGTACATATTTCTCCAGCCCGCATTATAAGCCCCTGCAATTTGCCAGATTCCTAAAGCAAATAGAGCCCAGTACACCATGGTTATTAAGACAGCTCACAGTTTTTAGCGTCAGTTTCAAGGGGACATGTCCTGGTATGGCTGTCCAAGTTGAGGTGTGTCCACCCTTAACCCGTGTGTGATGGGTCCAACCTCGCTCTGCAGTCCGAACAGCAGTCTCTGTGGTAAGCAAGACAGGTAGGGTCCTTCCCAGGAGGGATCCAACTTGCTTCCCTTCCAAGTCGTGATTAGAACAAACGTAGTCCTCGGGTCGATGGCGATGCACTGGAAACTCACGATGGCCTTGGGTCAGGAGGCCTTCTAACCTGAGAGAGATTAAAGTAGAAGAGATTCCCAGTACACAGTTCTTAAGAAATTGGTCCCTGGTTTCCATTGTAGGAAGATCTTGAGGCATTCCAGGGCCTATTGGAATCACCTACAGCCAACTCCAGGTTAAAAAAAACTTTTCTTAAAATTCAAACCCTAGGAAGGTTGTCAAACTTGATTTTACCAAAAGATTATATATTGAAGTGTATTTGACAGGAACATAGGCCAGCAAACTTCAGTTCCTATGATTAAAAGATGGTCTTTTTATTAAATACCTGATTAATATAACATAATTATTTTACTAGAAAAGAACTGATCAAAATAAGGCTCATTTTCTAACTTCATTTGTCCTTGGTTGTGGGCAGCAAATTACACTAATTGGATTTCTCCCGTCAGTCTTCCTGAGAACTTTGGCATAAGCTATTTACCCTCTGTTTAGGGAGGCAAAATGCAAATCATTGACTCTTAAGTGTCCTTGGTTTAGGGAAGATGGAGTTTTCTAGGTGGTTGCAACTGCTGTTTTAATATTTCAGTTTCCCTGCTCTGTCCTGGCTTACTGGCCTGTATCATTACATCAATTTCTTTTTAACATTTCTTTTTTTATAAACTTCTTATAATTTCCACGGACAGTCTTACAACTTTCAAAAACATTTTTACAATTTCCAGAAATAACCACTTATAGAAACCACCTTATCTTTCCTTCAAAATGCATAACCATGCCCGTCCTTCCATTAAGTATTTCTACAACTTGTACAGACCTTTTCTTTCTTTCTTCTTCTTTTTTTTTAATGTATTGGAATTCTTCACTTAGAAACCTTAATTTTTCAATGATTTACCAAAAAATAAACAGCCAGCATTTCTTAGATTAACATTTATCAACACATTTTTTGTAATTATTCTAAAAGACATTAATTAGAGAGAAACCAAGATGGTGGCATAGGTAAACACCGGAGATTGCTGCCTCACACAACCACTTCAAGAATACAACTAAAAGACAGAATGGGCATCTTCCAGAACCACAGGAAGGCTGGCTGAGTGGAAATACTACAACTATAAGGAAAGAGAAAAGCATACCGAGACTCAGAGGAGCTGCGGTGCAAAAGTTAAGTGCACAGGTATGGAGGCGGACGTGGAAAGGGCTGGCGGCTGAGGATATGGTTGGCTTTTTCAATCAGGAGGGAGTCTCAAGCTTCCGACTGCTCTGAACTCCAGTTCTGGGCGAGTCTCTGGGGACCCTGACTGATATGGGGAGAGGCTAGACCAGCCGTGGGCAAACTACAGCCCCCGGGCCGGATCCGGCCCGTTTGGCTGTTCTATCTGGCCCGCGGAGCCGAAAGAGCAGAGGGTTCTCTTGCTCTCCCCTCCGCTCCTTCACCAGCAGCAGTGTTAACATGTATTAATTCACACAAACACTCCATCCACGCTTTTGTTCCGGCCCTCCGGTCCAGTTTAAGAACCCATTGTGGCCCTCAAGTCAAAAAGTTTGCCCACCCCTGGGCTAGACTGTCTGGCATCATTCGCATCTCGAGGGCGGCTTTCTCTCAGAGGTGCTTGCAGTGATTACCCGGACACTGAGACTCGGGGCCTCTTAGGGAAGGACTGACGATCAGCCATAGCTGTTTGCTCTGCCCTATTGATCCCCTGGGACCCCGCCCCGCCCAAGCTGTGCATGGAGGCTTTTGCAATCTGAAAATTACCTAACAAATTTGCAGCTGGCCCAAGGCCCCAGGGCAACTTGCATTCCTTCACAGCTGAGCTCCTGCTGAGTAGCCTCAGGAGAAGGCTAGATAAGCACCTCCTGAAAGATCCAGGAGCCAGTGTACCCGTTGGTCAGAGTGGGACCATCCAGATTGCAGCCCCTCGGGCCCATAAGGGACACACTCAGGGGGCAGACTCAGTGAGCACCAAAGCCCCACTGAAGCAAGTCTTGCCCTGGAGGGGTGTCTCCAGCACAGAAGTTCTCCCACTGCAGACACAGCTGATTCTCACTGCCAATTGGCCTGGAGGTCAATTCCTCCCAGTGATACCTACAACAATCAAGACTTAACTACAACAAGACTGTGCACAAAGACCACAAGGGGGTGCACCAAGAGTGTCCACCTCAGGTAATTGGGGAGGCTGAGCCACTGGGCCCTATAGGACACCTAGCACAGAAAGCCACTCCATCAACACAGGCAAGCACAAAAAATGTGGAGACAAAGAAATAGGACACAAATGACAGAAATGGAAGAAAGCAAACGACTGGATATAGAGTTCAAAACCACACTTTTAAGGTTTTTCAAGAACTTTCTAGAAGCCGCCGATAAATTTAGTAAGACCCTCAAAAAGACCGGTGAGACCGCCAATAAATGTAGTGAGATCTTCAAGAAATCTAGTCAGACCCTCGAGGTTATGATAAAGGACCAACTGGAAATTAAGCATACACTGACTGAAATGGAGGATATTATACAGAGTTCCAAGAGCAGACTAGAGGATCGCAAGAATCAAGTCAAAGATTTGAAATATGAGGAAGCAAAAAACACCCAACCGGAAAAGCAAAATGAAGAAAGAATCCAAAAATACGAAGATAGTGTAAGGAGCCTCTGGGACAGCTTCAAGTGTACCAACATCAGAATTATGGGGGTGCCAGGAGAAGAGAGAGAGCAAGACATTGAAAACCTATTTGAAGAAATAATGACAGAAAACTTCCCCTACCTGGTGAAAGAAATAGACTTACAAGTCCTGGAAGTGCAGAGAACCCCAAGCAAAAGGAATCCAAAGAGGACCACACCAAGACACACCATAATTAAAATGCCAAGAGCAAAAGACAAAGGGAGAATCTTAAAAGCAGCAAGAGAAAGAAACTCAGTTACCTACAAGGGAGTATCCATACGACTGTTAGCTGATTTCTCAACAGAAACTTTGCAGGCCAGAAGGGAGTGGCAAGAAATATTCAAAGTGATGAATGCCAAGAACCTACAACCAAGATTACTTTATCCAGCAAAGCTATCATTCGGAACTGAAGGTCAGATAAAGAGCTTCACAGATAAGGAAAAGCTAAAGGAGTTCATCACCACCAAACCAGTATTATATGAAATGCTGAAACGTATCCTTTAAGAAGAGGAAGAAGAAGAAAAAGGTAAAGATACAAATTATGAACAACAAATACACATTTATTAATAAGTGAATCTAAAAATCAAGTGAATAATCTGATGAACAGAATGAACTGGTGATTATAATAGAATCAGGGGCATAGAAAGGGAGTGGACTGACTATTCTTGGGGGGGAAAGGGGTGAGGGGGATGCGGGAAGAGACTGGACAAAAATCATGCACCTATGGATGAGGACAGTGGGTGGGAACTGGGTGGAGGGGAGTTATGGGGGGAAAAAAGAGGAACAAATGTAATAATCTGAACAATAAAGATCTAATTAAAAAATAAATAAAAGACATTAATTAAATTTAAACCAGTTTTAATATTAAAAATTTGGTTCAGACCAATTAATCCTCTTTTTAAAAAAATCAGGCCAATAAAATATTATAAACTAGACGAAATTTTACCACACATATATTTCATTTTTCAATACCTAGCTATTTAATAATTTTTATTATGTAATTCAGTAAACTCCAAAGGTTTAAGTTACCTAAGACTTTGGAAATATGTGTAAACTGCTACATTCTTCCTTAGGGATACAAGTGCTCCGGGCCAGCCCTTCCCTAGGCCACTTTCTTGAGATGTCAGGCCAACTATTGGTGACAAAATGTAACTTATAATATTTCTTGGCCCAACAGGTCCTCAGGTTCTGGCCCATAGCACTTTCTCATTTGATTTCTTAGTCTTGGTAAATTCGGAAGACCCTTCTTTGCCTTGTTGAATGTTAAAGGGTTTATTTAGGTTCTGAGACTGGGAACTGCTTCCCTAATCCCTTTAATGATCGGCTCCCTGAGGTCTCTCATGTGCCCTCTATGGTCCATATTGTTATGGTCCCACTGGGGCTCCTGGTTTGGAAATGTTACTTCTGCTGGAAGTGCCCCAGGACCAGTCGGGTGCTCTCGCTCCCAGACAGCCATAGCTGACCTTCGGATCATTGCTCTCTCTTCTTCCGAGAATAGGATTCCTAAAATGGACATTAATTCGGTCCACGTATATACTTGTGGGCCTAGAAATTGATCTAATTGGCCAGCTACACTAGGTGGGTCTTCCAGTAGAGGCTTGAACTCTTTCACAGCCTAGGAAAGCTGGTTTCTGGTGGCCTGGCGGCCAAAGGGCCAGTTGGCGCCTGAGGGGCAGGCTGGGATTGTAAATCGCCACCTTGGATGTTTCCTCAGGTTCCCCCGGTGGCTTGGGGAGGGGCGAGGCAATTCAAGGGATCCCACTTGTCTGCTCTTGTTCTCTTTTAGATTTTTACTGAAAAGCTTTATATCTTAACAACTTTGAGATTTTTAAAGCCAACTATTACCTAAAGCATTTTCTTGACTAATTTTGTAACAGGGATTTGAATTATGCTGTTAACTATGATTGTCCTTTCTGTTCAAAGAAAGGACACGCTAATCTGGCTGGGAGTCCCATGCCTCCAGGACCACCCTTGGGACGAGGTCCATCCTCATTCAAGAACCGCCCATTCTCTTGCTGCGTGCCCGAAGGTCAGCCTTAGTTCTGCCTCGGCTGGCCTGCGAGGGTTTGTGACGGCACAAGCAGGCACGAGGCACTTGCTTCCTGTCCCGGTCCCATCCCAGTTAATACCAACACTGACAACTGGATGTTTAATGGACATGATGCTGGGCGGGGTTTTGCAAATTTCTCAGCCCTTCCCAGTTCGGCAAGCACCCAAGTACCGCCTTCCATTCTGCCACTTGGAAACCTTGGGGTTTTTTCCTTTCCCCGCCTGCTTTGCCTCAGGTGGGGAAGATAATGGTTTGTTAGGCTTGGAATTAGCTGGTTTTTGTTTTAAACTTCCCTGGGTTGCAACCTCCACAAACTTACTTCTGCTGGAAGCCATGCAGCCAACATAGCAGCTGTCTAAACTGTTCTTTGACAGAAAAGGTGACTTTGAAAGGGCGAGTCGTCGCGGGGCCTACGTGGGCCAGCCGCCGGGCCCCATGAGGCACAGCCTGACCACGCTGCTGGCGGCCTCGGGCACCGACTCCCCAGCCCACAGCGGGAGCCCGGCGCAGGCCGCCACCCGCCCGCCGCCCCCGGACCGGACCCACGCGGCAGCGGCGGCGGCGGGGCAGGGCGCGTGCCCTCGCCTGAGGAGATGGAGGAGGAGGCGTTCGCCAGCGCCCCCGGGGACAAGACGGAGGACGTGGACTTCCTGTCTGGGCTGGAACTGGTCGATCTGCTGGACCCCCGGCAACCGGACTGGCCCCTGGAGCCCGGGCTCAGCTTGCCCTTGGGGGGGCGAGGACTGCGCCCTCCATCTTGCCCTGGGTCCTCCATTTTTGGGGCAGCCGCCATGTGCTCAGGAGAGTACCTTCTTCCCGGAAGCCCAGGCCCCTGCTGGCCATGCCTGGGATTTCTTTAAACTAACCAATGACAATCAAGGGACGTGCGAGCCATAGAGATGACCACATCCTGTGTAACAAGACCCGACTCACGCCTGGCCAATCGGCGGGGCCCACAGTCCCCTCCCCTGTCCTTACTATAAAACCCACAATCCCATCAGGCTTCTCTCTCTCTCGGCCACTGGGCTTACCGTTGCATCGGTGAGTGTGGTCAGGGAGGCGAACTAGTTTGAAATGAAGGACTCTTTGCTTTTGCATCGGACTGGCTGGCTCCCTGGTGGGCCCTTGAGAATCTTGAAATCTGGGCACAACAACTTGTTTATTCTCATACCAGCACTCACCTCCTGTGGGAGTGTCCCTCCAGCGGCTGGCCACTGGGAGCTGCTGACAGTTGTAGAGCCTTTTCTGGATCCAGTCCTCTAGAAGCATCCCGGCTCATTCCCAGCCCAGGCCCCAGGGCTGCTCTGTGGGGAGTGGCATTGCCAGCACCGTGGTCTCCTCTGCTCTAAGCACCTCTCAGCTGCCCCTATGATCTCTGGTCTAGACTCTGGTCCAGTCTCACCACTATGAGCTCCAATGCTACCCCCTCCTCTCCATTCCTGCTTGTTTCTACTCTGGCCTCCCCTCCTGTGGTTAGAGTCCATCACTTCCACCCAGTCAGCAGCTCTTCTGTGCGAACGTCCCCCACCAGGTGGTTACATCCAGCACTTCTGCCTACAGTGGCCTCACCTCACCTCTACTGACCCCCACCCCCACCCGTCAGCTCCTCTCACTTCTGTGCCCAGTACAACCAGCTGATTCCTCTGTTGTGCCCAGATTTCAAGGTTCCCAGGACCCCCAGGGAGCCCGTCAGTCCGATGCAAAAGCAAAGAGTCCTTCATTTCGAACTAGTTCAGCTCCCCGACCACACTCACCGATACAACAACGGTAAGCCCAGTGGCCGAAAGAGAGCAAGGCCTGATGGGATTGTGGGTTTTATAGTAAGGGCAGGGGAGGGGACTGTGGGCCCCGCCGATCGGCAAGGCGCGAGTCGGAAATCCTGGGCGTGGCCAGCAGGGGCCTGGGCTTCCGGGAAGAAGGCACTCTCCTGAGCACATGGCGGCCGCCCCAAAACTGGAGGACCCAGGGCAAGATGGAGGGCGCAGTCCTAGCCCCCCCCAGGGCGAGCTGAGCCCGGGCTCCAGGGGCCAGTCCGGTTGCTGGGGGTCCAGCAGATCAACCAGTTCCAGCCCAGACAGGAAGTCCATGTCCTCCATCTCATTCCCGGGGGCGCCGGCGATCGCCTCCTCCTCCATCTCCTCGGGCGAGGGCACACGCCCCGCCCTGCCGCTGCTGCTGCCACCGGGGGCGGTGGGCGGGTGGCAGCCTGCGCCAGGCTCCCGCCGTGGGCTGGGGAGTTGGTGCCCGAGGCCGCCAGCAGCGTGGTCAGGCCCCGCGACGACTCGCCCTTTCATTCCCCCCCTTGTCTTGGAACTTCCGGCTCAATCATGAGACAGACTGCATTTCTATTCCACCGTTGCTAGAGGCCCATACTGGGCACACAGAACTATCAACTGAACTATCCCTATAAGCTTAACAAATGGTCCGGTGGAAGGGAGAGAAACCATTTTAGATTTAACAACTTTTATTGAAATAGGATTTTTCTTCTTAAAATTCCTCCATGGCTATCAAAAAGCCAAATCAAGATTAATTTATCTACTGTCCTGATGTTTGCATAAACACAACAAGAATGGTAACTGACTACCTTTGCTGGAATTTCATGGTTGAATCTTAATGTGCCCCGTAGGGCCAGGAAGCCAAGCCATCCAGATGCCATCAGGCCTGCCTGAAGTATCTGCTGAGTTAGGTGAATCCCTCACCTGTAGCAACTCCACCTGAGCCCATGCTCCAGGCTTTAAGGCCCATCTCAGTAGCCCTCCTACTCGTTGCGGCCCAGAGTGTGTGGGGATTCCGCAGGGATGCAGAGGCATCTTTACTGCTCCCCTTCTACTCTTACCAACCGCCAGTGATGGTAGGGCATGGGCCTGACGCTCCAGCGCCAGCCATCTTCAGGGCTCCCAAGCAGGATACCAGGCTTTCTTCGTGGCATTCTTAGTGGCTTCAAGTCTTTAGAGCTCAGACAGGGCTCTTTAAAACATGATACTCCAGTCAAAGTTTTCCGTTAATAAAACCACTATTAGGAATCAGTCTTACTGTATCTATGCAAAGCCTGATGTTTGCCATGACTTATTTAGCATTGCCAGATTTCGGAGGAATTACATAAGGAGAAAAACATACTGATCTGCTCTAAGATTTTCTGACTTTCCTTGCTAATTCCTTTTCATGGATTTAAAACAAAACAGTAACTGTTGGTATAAAACCTTCTTTCTATGCATAACTATGCCTCAGACTTTCTATTCTAAACAGGCTTTTTCCAACTTTACTACCCCTGACATGGGCATGGTGACTCAGGCCTACAAGACAGTATTACAGGCTGTCAACTGTTAGCTGTCTCTCAACAGAGACCAAAACCTGATGGGCACGGTTCCCTGCCCAGTTGGAAACCTGCCCTCTTGGCAGCTAGGCACCCTTTACTTTTGGGGGTCACCCCATACAGCTCTCTTCCAGAATAGCCAAGATACATTCAAACCTGCAAAAGAATCAAAGGTTAATATAACATCATCTACTAAACATGTGATCCTATAAATGGTCTGCCGGGGTCCAACCCCAGCAGGTCCAGGAGTCCCCAAAGGTGTGGATGGAGTCGGCGAAGAAGGAATGACAGGGAGACAGCGTTCAGTTGATCAGCAGCCTAGCCAGGATCTCCAGCCAGGATCTCCAGCCAAGTTCTGGTCTGGATCTCCAGAGAGGTTCTGCTTCAGATCTCCAGCCAGGTTCTGTGTCCATGTTCTCTTGCTAGGTTCTCCAGCCAGGTTCAGTCCAGGTTCTCCAGCCAGGTTCAGTCACCAGGTTCTAGTCAGGTTCTCTTGCCCATTTCTGTAGTCAGGTTCAGTCCAGGATCTTTTGCCATGTTCTCTCCAGCGAAGTTCTTCTGTCTCTAGTTCTGTGTAAGTTCTGTGCCTAGGTTCTGTCTCTCTTGGTTCCGTATTCTAAGTTCTGTGTCTTGCTGTCTTATTACATCTGTATTTATACCAGTTGATTCAATCCTATCAATCTCTATTACAAAGGTTAGGGCGTTTCTTATCTCCATTCCAGGGAGTAAAGATTAAGTAGCTTAAGCATGATTGTTCGTAGTTAAAGTGATTAATTACCCGCCTGGCACTTAGTTGAGAGGTTTTATTCCCTCCCTAACTTCAGGGGAAAATCCCTACCTGGGGAAACAACCTTTCTCAGAGACCTTGGTTAAAACACATAGTGCCAAGAAGGTGAGCAAACATATTAAGAACAGTATGCCATATATGCCAGGTCCCTTGAAACAGCAAGCATGGACCGGCTCCTGGCAATGGTCCTTGTCTCTTTGGAGCCATGTCCATGAGGATGCAGGCATTATCTAAGTGTATTACACAGTATTGTGGGGGCTCCTGGTGACAGGAGTGATCGCGAGTCATGTTACCGGCATCAGGCAGGTTGAGGACGCCGTAGCTTGAGCTTGAGCGGGTTGAGTTGATCTCGATAGATCGATGCTCCATTTGGTGATGAAGTCTTTCCGGGTCATGGATGGATCCGCTGACTGGACGTGTGATGGACCCAGGTTGTGACGTCATCTACGTTGAGAGCGGTGGGTGTCGTCAGCACCACAGTGTAGGGGCCCTTCCAACGTGGCTCTAGGGTCTCCCGGTAGTGTCTTCTGATGTAGACCCAATCTCCTGGTCTGTGCTGATGAGGAATTGGGGTTGGGCTGGTCTTGTAGATGGCGCGGAGGCACGGCCAAATGTCCCAAATGTCCTCGTGTGCCCTCTGGAGCCCTCTCAAGGGAAGAGTCCTCCTCTCTTGGAGAACTTCAAAGTCCTGATGGAACCCTGTTTATCAGTTACAGGGCTCTGCTTTCTTGTCTTTCTAGCAGCTCCTTTTGTGGCAGAGCAGCAACCAGGCCTCTTTCAAGGGAGTGTGCTAGAAGTGGGTATCAGCCCCTCCTTTGCTAGCAGCAACAGGTACCAAACCCTTTCAGTACATTTGACCAGCTTCATTCCCGACCACCTTTACAGATTCTAAGGCCCATTGTTTTCCTTTAACCAGCAAGCTAAATGACACTGGCCTGTATTATTTAATTCAGCACAGGCAGGGGGAAGGGCCCATGGAATCTTTGCCCTGAGGAACTGTGAGCCCCACCCTTAAATGTCCCAATCAGACTAGAAAAGCCACAAATACCTTTTAAATCTACCCCAGAATTCCAAAATCCCAACCTAGCACAGAATATACTTCCACATTTACATGCAAATAAACATTTACACTTACACCCTTTTAGTGAACAAGTACCTTTATAGTCTTGGGATCTTGAGCAGACAGAAACAGATGTGGAGGCCTCCCTTTCTCACATCCTAGGACAGGACTTTTGACCTATGTCTCATCCAGATAGAAATGGTCCACATTTATACCACAAAATACCAACAAATCAGTTTCAGTTGTGTAGCCAGTCCGAGTTTTGACTTCTCTCTGGAAGTCTCAGAGATGGTGAATACCATCTAGAAGCCATTAATCCATTCACACAATCCCCCAAAAGTTAAAGAGGAAGGCATTCAAGAGGATTTCGGCTAAACAACAAAACTGACAGATTAAACACATTGGAAAACCAAGGCCAGAAGTACCCTCTGACGTTTCAGGGGTACCAAGGAAGGAGAAGTTAGGCCACGTCCAGCCCTTCTCACAATCCACCATTAGTGACCAGTCCCAGCTCACTGGTCTACCATCCATTTAACATTTTTTTTTCCTTCTATCACACCAAGACCATGCTTTCCAGGTAGCTAGAACTTTTAGCCTTAATTTTTAGGTAATTAGCACTAGTTAAACAATTTTAAACAACAAAGATACATATTTAAGTAAACACATTATCTAGAACCTAGGTTAAACTTAGGCATATCCTGGGTCTCCCAAACACTGAGTTGGCAAGGTAACTGGAGCCCTTTAAGATCAGTATGAAACCACAGTTTCTACCTGAAATCCTTTTAAAGACCTTGACATAACCTTTAATTGTCCTTAGTTTAAGGAAAGCAGGGTTTTCTAGACTTCATTTCTCAATACTTAACCAACAGATTTAATTCTGTCTTCTAGATTTTTTATGAGGCAAATTACTTTTTACTTTCAAGCGGCTCTGGAGAACCACATTCGAGCCTTGCACGACAGGTTTTTGGCCTCCCTGGTCTTTTTAGATGTAAATTGACCACATTCTTTAAGATTTTGCTGTAGGCAGGAGGCGACTATCTCCTCCCTCCATTAAGAAAAGCTTTCTTAATTAACAAAGGACCAGTTTTTTTGTTTTGTTTTTTCCCTTTGGAAAAACTGTTCTTTATTATGGATTAGTCTTGAGATTTATCCTGCACATTTGAAAGGAGACGCTAGCTTAAAACCCTATCCAAAATGGGACGGTGCGCACATTAGTTTTAAGCCAGCTTTTCTCCTTACACGTGCACAGAAATCCCAGACGCATTTACTTGGGGAGGGGGTGACCTGTTTCCACAGACCCTCACTCAGGCGGCAGCCCGACCGCCACACAAAGGAGGGGGGAGGGCAGTCCCCCTCCCTCCACACTCGCACACTTTCATCAGACATTCATTCAGAGTTTAAACAATCCATTCAATTCCTAACAACTTCCCAACCCCTGAGGGAGCTCTAAAGCCTCCCCCAGTCTCCTTGAAATGATCAATCACAATACCCAAAGGTGCAGTCTGAGTCCGTCCCATAACATCCATCCAGTACAAACACAGAACACTAAACAGGGCCCGAAAATACAGGCTTCCAATTCCATGGAAGCCAAACCTGAAAGCTAGAGGTTGGCCTCACGCCAAACCGGCAGGAGCGACCCGCCTCATCTCAAATCCGCAAGGGGCATATCCATCCCTCGTGAGGAGCATATCCATCCCTCCCGGGGTGAGGGGCATATCCATCCCTCCTGGGGAGCGGAACGTCTTCCAACTCTCCCCCGCCTGTGGTCCTTCACGGCGTGTCCGCCTAGACCCCTCAGGCAATTACAGATTCCAGAAACGAGCTCAAACAGAACAGAACACGTCAGTCAGACTCTTCGGATCGGGGGTCCCTCGATGGTCTTGGGAATCCCGGGTGAGCCCCCAAAATGTTGTGCCCAGATTTCAAGGTTCCCAGGACCCCCAGGGAGCCCGTCAGTCCGATGCAAAAGCAAAGAGTCCTTCATTTCGAACTAGTTCGGCTCCCGACCACACTCACCGATACAACAACGGTAAGCCCAGTGGCCAAAAGAGAGCAAGGCCTGATGGGATTGTGGGTTTTATAGTAAGGGCAGGGGAGGGGACTGTGGGCCCCGCTGATCGGCCAGGCCAAGTCGGAAATCCTGGGCGTGGCCAGTAGGGGCTTGGGCTTCCGGGAAGAAGGCACTCTCCTGAGCACATGGCACTGCCCCAAAACTGGAGGACCCAGGGCAAGATGGAGGGCGCAGTCCTAGCCCCCCCCCCCCCCCAGGGCGAGCTGAGCCCGGGCTCCAGGGGCCAGTCCGGTTGCTGGGGGTCCAGCAGATCAACCAGTTCCAGCCCAGACAGGAAGTCCATGTCCTCCATCTCCTCCCGGGGGCCCCGGCGATCGCCTCCTCCTCCATCTCCTCGGGCGAGGACACACGCTGCTGCTGCTGCCCCCGGGGGCGGTGGGCGGGTGGCAGCCTGCGCCAGGCTCCCGCTGTGGGCTGGGGAGTCGGTGCCTGAGGCCCCACAACGACTCGCCCTTTCACCTCCGCACCCACAACCCCACCCCGCCTCCCATCCACTGGCCCTGGCTCAGCGCCCGGCCCTCACCTGCTGTCCCTTCCTCCACATGCGGGCTTCGGGGGCCCAGCCGCCTGTTTCTTCCCATCTCAGCTGCTCGCAGGCTCCTGGCCTGCTTGTGACAGACTCTGCCACCCAAACACCTTTAAAATGCGCCCTCTGACCCTTCACAGGGAAAGTGCCGGCCCTCGTCCGGTCTTAGACCTCAGCGACTCTTGTGTTTGTTCGCGCTCTGAGCAAACCCATGTGGCACATGCCACCAGCGCTCCTGTGGGACAGGCTCCCCCCCAGCCCCCCCATTTGCTCTGGGCCGCCCAGCGCCAGGCAGCGACTCCTCTCCGCCCCGTGGCCTCTGCCCACCGAGCCCAGCCGCTGCGCGGAGGCCGCCTCCCCGCTCCGCACCGCGTGCTCCACCTGCTCAGGCCTCACCTGGCCTCGCGGGCCTCCGGGTGTGAGGTCACCTCACCTCGGCCCGCAGCCGGCGCCGCCTCACCCACGCATAGACCTCCTTCCCCGTCTGTCCCTCCAGCACCCTCCGTGCACCCAGGGCCCGGCACAGAGTCACCGCTGTCTCGCTGGCTGCCGCTTCTGCCGGTGCTGCGGCTTCTGCACCAATCGGGTCGCATTTCCTCCATCCTCTGCCTCCAGCGCCAGCGCCACCAGGGCACACATCCTGCCTCCTCTCCTCTCACACTCACCTACTCTGGGCCCCGCCTCCGCGCGCCACGTTCTGCCATCTCCCCACACAGCCCTCCTGCGCCCACCATGGCCACCATCGGGTGCTGGGCTCACTCCGCTCCCCCGTCCCCCTCCCTTTCATGGTCTCCACCGCCAACCCAGAGAGTTGTGTCACCTGTTTCCTAGGCACCGGGACCGCCGGGGCCAGACCCACGACCCCCATCTCTGTCACCGCGGGCACGGAGGCCCTGACCACGGCTGCGGGCAGTGCTGTCCCTGGGACAGGCCCGAGGAAGGCCGGCCTGGGCTCACCCACCGCGGGAGCGGCCACCCCCCCAGCCCCAGGCCCCAGGCCAAGCAGCACAGGGCCCTCCGCTGAGCCTGAGCCGGCCAGCGCGCTCGGAGCCGGCACCGCCTTCCCAGGGACCCACTCAGTGTCGTGTCTCCCCGCCCCCCCCGCCCCCCCGCCCCCCCCGCCCCCCCGCCCCCCCCCCCCCCCCCCCCGCCGCCGGCGCACAAGCACAGGGCCCTGGAGCCCCGGGGGGCGTTTGCAGCGCTGGGCCGTGGTCCTCATCTCTGAGTGGTGGTTGCCATCGGAGTGTCAGTAGGAGTGAGTGTTTGCCTGCTGAGTCACTGTGCGTGGAGTGGTGACCCACCTGGCAGATGGGTGACGAATGGGCGTGGAATGACAGGCGGAGGATGTCAGAAGGAGAGGGCAGTGGGCAGAGTCGCCTTACCCACGCGCACTGCCCACGCGCAGCTGAGCAAGCGGTGGTCTCCCAACCCATTTAGTGGCTCAGGCCACAGCAGAGACTGCAGCAGGGGCAGCAAGGAGCTGCTCCCAGAGCTAGGGCAGGTGGGGGGGGGGGAGTGCAGGGGAGGGGGCAGCGTTCAGGAAGCTCCGGGGAAGCGGCTGGGGGCAGGTGTGCCCCCTGGGCTGGGTAGCGGACTTGGTCCCTTTGGAAGCGACAATGCACAATAGACATAGGTGTTCAAAGCCGCTCCTCCGCGCCTGGGCTGGGAAGCGAGGCTGCTCCTCTGTCAAAGTAACAGATTCTTACACAAGATTGGGCCGTTTCCTTCTTACTGAGATTTCAAACAGCAAATTTGTGTGAGCTGTGAGCTTAGAGAACCACATTTCCCACCGACTGAATCCGTGAGAGTGAGCTCTTGGTTCAGAGAGCCGCCCCGCCACCCCCGCCACGCGCTTGGGGGCGTGTGCCTGGGACGCCTTCGCAGCCAACCTGGAGCCTGGCGGTCCCAGCTCCCTCCCAGCCGAGGAGTGGCAGGGAGGCTGTTCCGCTCTCAGTCTGGTTTTCACTTTCTCTCAGAGGATAGTATAAAGCCCACGAGAAGGAGAGAGACAGAAGATGAACCTGGTAGATGGGGCGAGTAGGAAAAAAGAGAGGGCGGTGGAGTGGCCAGGAGCGGCGGAGAGGGCGTGGCGAGGGCAGGAGGTCTGTGACCAAGCAGCTGGGACAAAGCGCCAGAAGGGCTCCCACCAGGCCTTTCCGTTTGGTTACAGATGCCACCACCTGCTACTCCTGGGGGAGGCGGGGGGAGGCTCTTTCCTGCCTTTTTGGATTTTACCCAAGTGAAAAGAAATCCACTTTTCTAGGGATCCCTTAGTACAGTTCAGGTAGTTTGAAAATTTCAAACCACTTCATTAGAGGCTAAGCGTGGGTAACAAGGAAACAGCCTAACAGGACGGAAACCACAGCAAAGTGCGCCCAGCCGGCAGGCGCCCAGCCGGAGCCCTGCAGTGGCCTGTGGTGGGCGTGCCAGCCGCCAGCCACTGCCTGCATTTCTGCATTCTATTCTCCACCCCGCTCTCCATCTTCTATTCTAATATATTTTTTCTTGTTCTATTTTAAAAAATACTTTTCTGTTTTCTCATTTTGGTTGTACATATTCCTGTAATGGTCTTCCACATGTGTAGGATGAGTCAGAGTAAATACTCAATACATGAATGAAAATTCCACACACCAACCAACAAATCATTGGCATAATTTACAATTAATTTACTTGAGTTTCTTATTTCAGAACTAGTGGCCTGGTGCATGGATTCGTGCACATTGAAAGGAAATTGGGAGCCCATGCCCATGTGCCCAGGGCATTTCCATGTTCCCATGAGCCTAAGGAAGTCGAGTAGGGAGTCTGTCCTCCTCCCTGCAGCTTCCTCAAATGTCCCTTCTGTGGCCAGGGTCGCGCCTTGCCAGCCGGGAGGTCCCCAGTGGACACCTTAGGACATGCTGGTCACTTTCCACCACTCGGAGCTGGATAAGAGACACTCCGAGGTGAACAATACAAAGTTGGGGATCTTGAGGGGCAGGGGTGCTCTGTTGCCCACACCCCCACCCTTCAGATCCATCTCTCTGACTTTTACCCCGATTATCAGTCGCCACCTTGTGGCCACTGTTGTATTGCTGCCTCCCTCTATAGCTCCGGGGCAAACGGTAAGGGATGAGATTTGATCTCGATGCCCGAGGCAAAGCTCCAGGAGCCCTCAGCGATATCAGGCTGGTCCATGCTTCAACTGTTCTTCAAAGATTGTAACTGCAGGCTTATGGGGTACGAGGGATGTAGCAGTGTACTCAGCAGCAGGTGAGCGGGGAGGCCCCCCCTGCGCCTGCTGCAGCTGCGCTCACCAGCTGTGAGCCTGGCTTCTGGCTGAGCGGTGCTCCTGCGTGGGAGCATACTGACTACCAATGTGCATCATAGCTACTAGCCGACCGGCCGTTCCAGTAGTTCAGTCGTAACGGTCGCTTCGGCTTTTATATATAGATAGATCTCTTATCCCTTTCTATGGTAGGAACAAAATGAAGCTCCCCAGCCATGACCAAGCCCCTGCCTGTTTAAGATGAAGGTGTGATAATAAGTAGCATTTTATTAACTGTTTACTAGGTGTGAGGTCCAGAGCCAAGAGGGCAGGAGAGCACATCTGCCCTTACCTCTGCTCACCCACCTGGGGCGCACACCCATTATTCTGAAGGGACTGGGTGACTTTCTGAGGACACGGGCGGGGCCAGGCTCAGACCATCTGCACAGGAGTTTGTGCTCACCGCCCAGTGCTTGGGCAGCTCACCAAGCCTTAGCTCTGTGGGCGTTCCCTTGCCTTTTCTAAAAATTGAAGTCTAACTTATAGGAAGTGCATGAATCTCAAGTGTAGAGCTTCATTAGTGTAAAAATGTGGTCACACCTGTACCACCACCACCCAGTTCAAACTCTCGAACATTTCAATCATCTGAGTGGTTTCTTCTGTGCCCCTCCCTGTCAATACCCGCCCCACCCAGGGAACTACTGTTCTAACCTCTGTCCGTGAGTGAACTCTCATTAATTTTACCCGTCCTCACAGACAGGTTGGATGGTTAACATGACAAAAGACTCAAACCCATACTGGATTCATCCTTGTCCTGAAAGCCTAGGCACATACTCTCCAGGCATTGAGCAGGGCCTCCTGGGGAGAGTGCAAGTGCAGGAGGGAGGATGGCAGTTTGCTCACAGAAGTGACTGCACAAACGAGAAGGAGAGAAGCAGCAATAAGAAGAATGAATGAGACACAGTGAACCAAGATGGCTGTGTAGGTAAACATGGTACTCACCGCCTCCCACAACCACATCAAAATTACAACTAAAATATGGAACAACCATCATTCAGAACCACCTGAAAGCTGGCTGAATGGAAGTCCTACAACTAGAGAAGTAAAGAAGAAAGCACATTGAGACTGGTAGGAGGGGTGGAGCACAGACCAGCTTGGCCCAACACCCATGTGTGCCATTTTTTTTTAATCAGGAGGGGTATCTAGGCTGTAGACCCCCCCCCCCCCCCCAATGAGGAGCAAGGAGTCCCAACCCCACACCAGGCCCCCAGCCCAGACTTCCAGACTGGGAAGAGAAGTCCCCATAACTTCAGTCTGTAAAAACCAGCAAGGATTGTGGCTGAATGACAGAGAGGCTACTGGAGGCCCAGGTGTTCTTCTTAAAGGGCCGGTGCATGAAGTTACTCGACTTGATCCCCTGAGCTCCAGCACTGGGGTGGTGTGGGAAACTGATATAGGGTTAAGCCTTGGACTGACCTGTTGGCAAAGTCACAAACAAGTCCCAGCTTAGAGGGCACGGTCCTCTTAGCATAATTAGGCTTGACCTTATAACACTCCCAGATCTTATCTGGGAAGCTAATGGGCTGAGGGAAGTGCAGGAAGTGTAACTATGGTCAAAACAAGTGAAACTCACAAGAACTGTGTAACTATGGTAACCACTACCTTGTTTACCTCTGACTATAAAAGGTTGATGCGGCCTGAGCACCAACAGAAGTCCTTCCTCTTGAGTTGGACTTGCCCGCCTGGTCCCCCAATATTCCCAAATTATCTCGTGTCTTTTCTCTTTCATTTGTGTGCAGCTCCTCTTCCAGATCCTGAACCCTGAATCATGTGGGACATGGAGGGAAACATTTACAACAGGGTGGCAGCTGGAAAGGAACCAGGAACATTCAGGAGGAGCTGGATGGTCTGGCATCAGGGCAAAAATGCAGGGATGGCTTTCTCTCAGACTGGGGTGTTTGCAGGGGTTATTGTTGCTGTGTTGGGATCTCCCCTGTCTCAGGGCTGATTGGCAGCTATATATGAGTCTCCATCAGCCTGGAGCACACTGTTTGCTACACCCTGGGGATTCCCTGAGACCCCACCCCATCCAATTTGCAGCCCTACCCAAGCTGTTTGCAGCAGCTTTTCCATAAGAATGGCCTGTCCTTGGCTCAGGCTTCCGACTTTGCTAAAATCTCTCAAACAAGAATCAGCTGGTGACAGCATGCCCCGAACCTATCAATAAAAGGCCCAAGACCTGGCACCAGCACCAGCCTTCCTTGCTTCACAGCTGGGCCTCACCTGGGCACTTCCAAGTCCAATACAAATAGCAAGTAGCAGCCATCTGCAGATCCTTCTGTAGCTCCTGCAGGGTGGCCCCAGGCCCTAGAGCCAGTGCACCCAGTGGTCAGCTTCAGACCATAGCAAATTACAACTCTACACATCCACAAGCAACACACTTAAGAGGCAGACTCAGTGAGCAGCAAAGCCTCACTGAAGCACGTCCTGCTCCATAGGGTGTTTCCTGCACAGCAGCTCTTCCACTGTAGTCATAGCTGGTCCTCACAGCCAATTGGCCTGGAGGTCAACGCCTCCCAGTGACACCAATAACAATCAAGGCCCAACTACAAGATTGTGCACTCAGCCCACATAGGGGTGCACCTTGAGGGCCCAGCTTAAGTCACTGTGGGAGTGGAGCCACTAGGCCCCACAGGACACCTACTACACATGGCCATTCTATCAATTCCAGGAGACATAGCAGCTCTACCTAGAACACAGAAACAAACACAGGGAAGTAGCCAGAATGTGGAGACAAATAAATATATCACAAATGAAATAAATGGAAGGAAGCAAACTACTGAATACAGAGTTAAAAACCATGGTTATAAGGTTACTCAAGGATCTTCATAAGACTTTCAAGGATCTTAGTGAGAATGTCAAAGACATGAAAAAGGACCAGTCAGAAAGAAAACATACACTAACTGAAATAAAGAATAATTTACAGGGATTCAACAGTAGAGTAGAGCAGCGGTCATCAACCTTTCGGATCTTATGGACCACTAAATTCACAATTTTAAATCCTACGAACCACTAATATGATTTTTTAAAAAAATATAATTACATTTGTAAAATAATGATAAGAGAACTTCCATTTTATTAATATGAAATGCACCTATTTAATGTAACATTATAAATACTTATTTAATCATAACAAAATCTTTAAAGAGTGTTTAATTGTAACAAATTTATTAAAGTAAGTTTGCCCTGACTGGTTTGGCTCAGTGGATGGAGCGTCGGCCTGTGGACTGAAGGGTCCCAGGTTCGATTCCAGTCAAGAGCATGTACCTTGGTTGCGGGCACATCCCCAATAGGGGGTGTGCAGGAGGCAGCTGATTGATGATTCTCTCTCATCTATGTTTCTAACTCTCTATCCCTCTCCCTTCCTCTCTGTAAAAAATCAATAAAATATATTTTTTAAAAAAGTAAGTTTAATTTTTACCAAATAATTGAAGCTTATTTAAATATTACACATTTTTAGAGTGTGATATTTGCTCCTGTTTGCTTGAAATAAGTTTATGGATTTTTGGCTCCAATGACGTTACCGCAAGACAGAGACCCGTATTTATTTCAAGCCAAGAATGGTACCAAGTTTTAATTGCTGTGACAGATGAAAAATTTTTTTTTGCACAAATACGTTGTTGAAAATTGAATCAAAATTTTCTATTGCTTTTTCACTCAGCAATGGGTATTCACTTTTAATGGAGATCCAAAAATGAGGTCTTGATAAGGATGGCTGGAATTTAGCTTTGAGACTGTCATTAGATGATAGATCGATGAGGCCTTCTTTTTCATTCGTGCTTAAATTGCTGTCTTCAATGTTTGCCGCAAATGGATCTATTATCCACGTATTGCCATGTCTGGGATCTGTTTTCTTTAGATGATAACGACCAAAGATTCTGTGAGTGATTGTAGGTGCTGTTGAATGATGATTACCACCTGCTGGCTGACATCCTTCTCTCTCATATAGTCATCAAAGTTTGAAAACATTTGCAGATCTTCTTCAGCCAACAGTGTTGCCACAGAAATATTTTCTTTTGAAAAGCATCCCTTTTACCTCGTAGTGTGAACACATCCTTAAGTTGTCCTTGCAAGGGTATGTTTAGTTCACTTAATAGCAAAAAAATATCTGCCAGGTATGCACGCTTGGCTACCCACTCATCGTCGGAGAAGAGTTCTTGTAATTTCGGATTATTTGGCTGCTGGAAAAATATTTTTACGTCTTCGCGCAGGGTGAACAGTTGGGTTAGTATCTTGCCCCTCAACAGCCATCTCACCCCAGCGTGCAGAAAAGAAGGTGAGAATACTGGGAACCCATTTCTTCGCAAAGTGCCTCAAATATTCAAGAATTAGAGCTTTGTGTCGAATTTCATTTATAATTTTAATAACATCTGATAATACTTTGTGTAGTTCTGGGGACATTTTTTTCGACCAAATTGCTCACGATGTATAATGCAGTGTGTAGACAAAATGTCTGGGTGACTAACATTTTTCACCTTTGCAAAAATTCCTGAAAGATGTCCAGTCATGTTTGCGGCACCATCTATACATATCCCAATACATTTTTCCCATTCAATTCTGAGTTCCAGGAAATAATTATTAACCTGCATCAAAAATCTCAGAGCTAGTTGTTCCATCAGCAAGCTGAGTGAACAAAGTAGTTCTTCCTGTAACTCTCCTCACAAAACAAAGAAGTGCCTTGTTACTTATGTCCATTGATTAGTCAAGTTGAATTGAATAAAATGGTGAATTTTCACCATTTTTATAACTTGATTTTCAATATCTTCAGCCATGTCTTCAATTCTGCATTTGATAGTGTTAACAGACATAAGAATTGCTTTCAATTTCTGGACAGCCTGCCTTCCCAAAACCTCTTCCCAGGCTTGTAACATGCAAGGCTTAATTAATTCTTCTCCAATTGTACATGGCTTTATTTTTTGAGATCTGAAGTGCTATCAGATAAGAATCCTTTAATAAGGATTTATCTCAAACAGTTATTTTTGTTAGAGCAATTACTTGCTTTTGCATATTTTCACGCATTCTTTGAAAATATTCAAGTGGTTTCTTAGCTAAATCTGGGTGTTTTGATTGCAAGTGTCTTTTGCATTTTGAAGGTTTCATGGCATCATTAAATAAACTCTCAGAACACACAACATAAAGTGGCTGTAGATCCAGCTCATGACCAGGCTCTTGAACAAATCCAAATGTCAAGTAGTTTGAATCATATTTTCTTGATACTTTGAGTTTTTTCTTCTCTCTGCCTCCAGTTCAATGAGGACTGTGGAGACTGATTCATTGATCAGCTCATGGTTAAGTGAAGTACACATATGACTATTGTTACTATTATCATTTTGTATTACTAAAGAAATGCAACATATTCCTTTGCTTTTTTTCACTCATTATGGGGTTTATTTCATTTGAATCTAAAACCAAACAAGAAATGATAGTTATTAAAGTCAAATGATTTGATGCCATTAAATATAACAGTTAAAGAAAATAGACAGTTACATACAATACATAAAGAAAATAAAACAATCAGATGAGAATCGGTAATCACTGAGTGGGTGACTCCTGTAATGGTTGAAACAATACTGAAGCTGCTTGCACCTCTCTTGTTTCCCCCTCCCTAGTTACTAGAAAGGGGGATTCACAAAATGTACTAGACTAGTACATTTAGTGAGTATAGTGCAATGTAAAGGCGAAAATTGTCATTAAGTCAGAATATAAGAATTTCTTAGAATTTTTTTGTTTTATTATTATTTACTAGATACCCGGTGCATGAAATTCGTGCACGGGTGGGGTCTCTAGGCCTGGCCAGTGAACAGGGCCTATCGGGGCCTTCTTGCCCAGTCCTGATCGGGCCGGGTTGGCTGGGGACTGCTGGCTGGGGGGAAGGACCGCAGGAAGTTTGCCAGCCGGGAAGAGGGTCTGGGGGGGGGGGGGGGCTGTTGGCTGGCCATGGGAGGTTGGCTGTGGGAGTGCACTGACCACCAGGGGAGAGCTCCTGCATTGAGCGTCTGACCCCTCGTGGTCAGTGCACATCATAGTGACTGGTCAAAGGGTCATTCTGGTTGTTCGGTCATAATGGTCACTTAGGCTTTTATATATACAGACTAGAGGCCTGGTGCACAAAAATTTGTGCACTCGGGGGGGAGGGGGGTCCCTCAGCCCGCCCTGTGCCCTCTCGCAGTCTGGGACCCCTCGGGAGATAACGACCTGCTGGCTTAGGCCTGCTCCCGGGTGGCAGAGGGCAGGCCCAATTCCTAGGTGCAGCCCCTGGTCGGGCTCAGAGCAGGGCCGATTGGGGAGTTAGGGCACCGCCCCCTGTCATGCACAGAGCAGGGCGGATTGGGAGGTTGTGATGCCACCCTCAGTCATGCTCAGGGTAGGGCCGATTGGGGGGTTGGGGAACCAACCCCTGTCACACTCAAGGCAGGGTCGATGGGGAGGTTGTGGCGCCACCCCCTGTCATGCACAGAGCAGGGCCAATCAGGGGGTTGGGGCGCTGCCCCCTGTCACGCACAGAGCAGGGCCCATCAGGGGGGTTGGGGCTCAGTACCCTGTCACTCACAGAGCAGGGTCAATCAGGGTTTGGGGAGCTCTCCCCTGTCACTCACAGAGTAGGGCCGATAGGGGAGTTGGGGCACCTCCCCCTGTCACACACAGAGCCGCAGGGTGATCAGGGGGTTGGGGAGCTCCCCCCTATCAGGCACAGAGCAGGGCTGATCAGGGGGTTGGGACACCTTCCCCTGTCACGAACAGAGCAGGGCGGATAGGGAGGTTGTGGCCCCGCCCCCTGTCACACACAGAGCCACAGGGCAATCAGGGGGCTTGGGTGCTGACCCCTGTCATGCTGATCCCGGTGCCAGGAGGCCTCGCAGCTCCGCTGATCCTGGTGCTGGGAGGCATATTACCCTTTTACTATATAAGATAGAGGCCTGGTGCATGGGTGGGGGCTGGCTGGTTTGCCCTAATGGGTGTCCTGGATCAGGGTGGGGGTCCCCACTGGGGTGCCTGGCCAGTCTGGGTGAGGGGCTGAGGGCTGTTTTCAGGCTGGCAGGTGACTGAAGCTCCCAACTGCTCCCTTTTTTCTTTTTTTCTTTTTTTTATTCTGGGCCAGCTTTAGCTCTGGCTCCAGCTCTGAGGCCTCTGCTGCTGAAAGCAGGTATCTGGTTTGTTTGGGTTCTATAATCGAAACACTGTTTCAACTCCAGCTCTGAGATCCCAGCTGGCTGAAAGCAGGTTCCTGGGGTTTTGTTTAGCTTCTATATTTGTAACAATGTTTCAAACTGCAAGCTCAGAGACCGGCAAGGCAGGCGGGGAACATTGGTTTCCTCCATCACTGAAGCAAGCAAGCCTCATGTTAGCTTCAAGCTGCCGGGCTGCCAGCCGCCATCTTGTCTGGAAGTTAATTTGCATATATCGCTGATTAGCCAATGGGAAGGGTAGCAGACGTACGCTAATTACCATGTTTCTCTTTTATTAGATAGGATTAGGATTAATAAAACATTAAATATCCAAATAATGTCCAAATTCTTCTACAGACTACCAAAATTTTCTGACAGACCATCAGTGTTCCAT
Organism: Myotis myotis; assembly: GCF_014108235.1. Lineage (NCBI taxonomy): Eukaryota > Metazoa > Chordata > Mammalia > Chiroptera > Vespertilionidae > Myotis > Myotis myotis. The sequence continues at coordinate 1,442,460 of NW_023416331.1, read as the reverse complement.
GGACCACTGGTTGGAAACTGCTGGAGTAGAGGATTCCCAGAATCAAATCAATGATTTGTAATATGAGGAAGCAAAAACAAAACAAACAAACAAAAACAATCAAAAAAGAAGAAAAAAAACAAGAATAAAAAAATATGAAGATCCTCTCTCTGCCACTTGCTGCTGCGTCAGTAAGGAGGGTAGGGGAGCCAAGCCCTGGCTTGAATAAAGACTCTTATGCTTTTGCATTGGACATGGCTGGCTCCCTGGTGTGGTCTCATGGGGATCCTGAAATCTGGGCATAACATTTGGGGGCTCGTCCGAGATCCCCAAGACCATCGAGAGACCGCCGATCCGGAGAGTCTGACTGACCATGGTAGGTGTCTGTGTAGTTGTGTGTTCTGTTCTGTTCTGTGCGAGCTCGTTTCTGAAATCTGTAGTGCCCCAAACGGTCTAGGTGGACGCACTGGAGGACCTCGGGTGGGAGGAGTCGGAGGACACTCTGATCCTCCATCTGGACGGATGCGGAAACCCCTCAATCTGAGATGAGGCGGGTCGCTCCCGCCAGTTGGCGCATGGCCATCATCTACCTTATGGTTTTGCTTCCATGGAGTTGGAAGACTGTACTATCGGGCCCTTAGTTGTCTGTGTTTGTGTTTTTTTTTTCTGTCTTATTTTGTGGACTTGCTGGACAGATGTTATGGGACGGACTCAGACTGCTCCTTTGGGTATTGTGATTGATCATTTCAAGGAGATTGGGGGAGGCTTTAGAGCTCCCTCAGGAATTGGGAAATTGTTAGGAATTGGATGAATCATTTAAATTCTGAATGAATGTCTGGTGAAAGTGTGTGAGTGTAGAGGGAGGGGGCCTGCCCTCTCCCCTTCTTTGTGTGCTCCACGACTTCGGTTGGATGGGCGTCTGAGTGAGGATCTGTGAAAACAGGTCACCCCCTCCCCAAGTAAATGTGTCTGGGATTTCTGTGCACGTGTAGAGAGAAAAGCTGGCTTAAAACTAATGCACGCATAGTCCAATTTTGGATAGAGTTTTGAGCTGGAGTCTCTTTTCAAATGTGCAGGATGGAGCCCAAGACTGATTATTTACCCAAAGGGAAAAAAAAATGATGCTAGCTAGATTCTAGCAGAAAGATTGGCATTTCCATAATAAAGAACAGTTTTTAAATGCTAACGAAGGGTGTTAAGGCTGGCTTCCCCAGGCAATTTCTAATGAAGGAAGGGGCTAGTCGCTTCCCACCTGTAGCAAAATCTTAAAAGAAAGAATGTGGTCAATTTACATCTGAAAAGACCAGGTAGGCCAGAACCTGTTTTGCAAGGCTCAAATGTGGTTTTCTAGAGCCGCTTGAAAGTAAAAAGTAAAGTTTACTCTAATTTGCCTCATGAGAAATCTAGAGGACAGAATTAAATCTGTTGGTTAAGTATGTCTTGCATTTTTAAAGTTTATTCTTAAAGATGTTACTGATTGTGAAATGCTGAATATTTGACTTGCCAGCTAAAAGTTTAAGATTCGGATTGAATTGGGAAAAATTATGTAATTGTGGTAACTAAATGCCTTTGCTTATTGGCCTGATTGAGAAGGGAGGATTAATTTTGTAACCTCAACTGAAGATTTTTGATGCAAGGACAAGTTTAAATTTAATTGATATTCTTTAAAATGATTATAAAAGGTATAAACAGCTAATGAGATTTCTGTTTGTGTACAGCCACCATTTTGAGCTGCATGATTTGGCAGCTGCCATCAGCCACATGGCTTGCCACTCCCCTGTGGACCACCATCTTGAAACAGCAGAGGCCCCTCCCTCTGATTTAGCCAGAAAGGAATGTCTCACTGAGGCAGGATGGAATTTCAGGGGTGGAGCTTTAAGGCGGAGTTTTGCTGCAGAAATGTGGATGGGGTAGGAAGTGTGTTTGCCTAGTGGATTTATTTTTAAGCTAATCTCTTAAATCTAGAAAACCCTGCTTTCCTTAAACTAAGGACAATTAAAGGTTATGTCAAAGTCTTTAAAAGGGACTGATAGCAGTAATCCAATTTCTAAAGTAAAGTATGATGACAATTATTTCAGGTAGAAACTGTGGTTTAGATAGCATGCCTAAGTTTAACCTAAGTTACCCAAGGACTCTAGATAATGTGTTTACCCAAAACTGTAATTTAGATTGCATGCTGTCTCTGCTTCTGTAAATTGCTTTTTTTGAAAACTAGGTTCCTCATTCCAAACCTTGGGGTGTGGTCAATACCTTTGTGATTTTTTTGACTGCCTCTGTTCAGGGACTTGTTGTGATTCAAAGTTTTAATGGGAAATGTTATCTGTCTTTATTGCTTAAATATATATATCTTTGTTGTTTAAAATTGTTTAGCTAGTAAAATTTCTATTTGTGTCTCTTAAAAATATGAATGTATTGCTAATTTGAGGCTATTTGTTCATGTAAGTGTGGAAATCTGCAGAAGAAAAAAAACCCACACGCTTGATTTCTTTAAGGCTGAGTGCTCTGACCAATAGCAAAACGCCCTTAGCGGCCGCTGGGTTCTTTCTCCAAGGGCGCTTGCTCTCTGTCAGAGGTGGAATCGGCCCACCTAACTAGTAAACATTTCTGTCTGTTTGCTGGAAACTTTGATTTGCTATGTGATATTCTGTGCTGGGTTGGGATTTTGGAATTCTGGGGTAGATTTAAAAGGTATTTGTGGCTTTTCTAGTCTGATGGACATTTAAGGGTGGGGCTCACAGTTCCTCAGGGCAGAGATTTCATGGGCCCTTCCCCCTGCCTGTGCTGAATTAAATAATACAGGCCAGTGTCATTTGGCTTGCTGGTTAAAGGAAGGCAACTGGGCCCTAGAATCTGTAAAAATGGCTGGTATTGAAGCTGGTTAAATGTATTGAAAGGGTTTGATACCTGTAGCTGCTAGCAAAGGAGGGGCTGATATCCCCTTCTAGTGCACTCCCTTGAAAGAGGCCTCGTTGCTGCTCTGCCACAAAGGGAACTGGTAGAAAGGCAAGAAAGCAGAGCGCTGTAACTAATAAACAGGGTTAACAAAAGGGCATTCTCCCTGGACCTGGAAGCCATCGGGACTTTGAAGTCCTCCAAGAGAGGAGAAATCTGACTCAGAGACTGGCCAAAACCTCGTTGGTTTGGGAGAACCGGACGCTGCATATCAAACTTATAGACTGCAGTTTGCTGGGCAGAGATCCAAGCCCAGTTGTATAGAAGTTGAGCTACCAGTGTGCAGCAAAACAACTTTCTCCCATGCCAGAATACATTTTAAGGAAATTGGACAGACTGTGTTTGTTGCTAGGAAGAAGAAGCTGCCTTTAGGCAGTTAAAGAAGGCCCTCCTAGGTGCTTCAGCCCTGGACCTACCAGATATCATGAAGCCCTCTCATCTCTTTGTAGATGAACACAAGGGAATAGTGAAAGGGGTCTTGACTCAAGTTTTAGGCCCCTGGAGCTGCCCAGTGGCTTACTTATCTAAGAAGTTAGATCCTGTAGCTGCCGGCTGGCCGCCATGCTTGAGAATTATCGCGGCAACAGCGCTCTTAGTCAAGGACGCTGACAAACTAACCCTGGGCAGGAAATATGGATTACAACCCCACATGCCATTGAGGGAGTCAAGAACTATCTCTCTCCTTGAGAGGGCTAAGAGGGCGCATGAGGACATTTGGCCACACCTCCGCGCCATCTACGAGACCAGCCCAACCCCAGCTCCTCATCAGCACAGACCAGGAGATTGGGTCTACGTCAGAAGGCACCACCGGGAGACCCTCGAGCCACATTGGAAGGGTCCCTACACTGTGGTGCTGACGACCCCCACCACTCTCAAGGTAGACGGCGTCGCGACCTGGGTCCATCACACTCACATCCGGTCAGCGGATCCATCCATGATCTGGGAAGACTTCGTCACCAAATGGAGCGTTGATCGAGATCAACGCAACCCGCTCAAGCTCAAGCTACGGCGTGCTCGACCTGCCTGATGCTGGTAACCTTGCTCGCGATCACTCCTGCTACCGGGAGCCCCCACAATACTGTATAATAGACTTAGATAATGTCTGCATCTTCATGGACATGGCTCCAAAGAGACAAGGACAATTTATAGGAAGGTCAAAATTAGACTTTAGTAAAATTTGGCTGCCTGAAGCGGCCATGATGCCAATATTATGTTTCATTGTATTGATATGTTACATTGACCTTTGATTCTCTTGCAGGTTTGAATGTATGTTGGCTATCCTGGAAGGGGACTGTGTGGGGTGACCCCCAAAAGTAAAGGGTGTCTAGCTGCCAAGAGGGCAGGTGCCCAACTGGACAGGGAAGAGTGCCCATCAGGTTTTGGTCTCTGTTGAGAGACAGTTGATGGTTGGCAGCCTATATACTGTCTTGCAGGCCTGCGTAAGCATGCCCATGTAAGGTCTGAGGCATGGTTATGCATAGAAAGAAGGTTTAATGCAAACAGTTACTGTTTTGTTGTAACTCTGAAGAATCCATGAAAAGGAATTGGCAAGGAAAGTCAGAAAATCTTAGAGCAGATCAGTATGTTTTTCTCCTTATATAATTCCTCTGAAATATTGGCAGTGCTAAATGAGTCATGGCAATACATTTCTTTGCATGGATTAAAAAAAAACAACAAAAAAAAACCAAAAAAAAAACAACAAAAAAACAAAAATATGAAGATAGTGTAAGGAGCCTCTGGGACAACTTCAAGCTTACCAACATCCGAATTATGGGGGTGCCAGAAGGAGAAGAGAGAGAGCAAGATATTGAAAACCTATTTGAAGAAATAATGACAAGAAACTTCCCCTACCTGGTGAAAGAAATAGACTTACAAGTCCAGGAAGCACAGAGAGACCCAAACAAGAGGAACCCAAGGAGGTCCACACCATGACACATCATAATTAAAATGCCAAAGGTTAAAGACAAAGAGAGAATTTTAAAAGCAGCAAGAGAAAAGGAGTTAGCTATCTACAGGGGAGCGCCCATAAGACTGTCAGCTGGTTTCTCAATAGAAACTTTGCAGGCCAGAAGGGAGTAGCAGGAAATTTTCAAGGTGATGAATAGCAAGGACCTACAACCAAGATTACTCTACTCAGCAAAGCTCTCATTTAGAATTGAGGGTCAGATAAAGAGCTTCACAGATAAGAAAAAACTAAAGGTATTCATCATCCCCAAACCAGTATTATATGAAATGTTTAAGGGTATTCTAGAAGAAGAAGAAGAAGAAGAAGAAGAAGAAGAAGAAGAAGAAGAAGAAGAAGAAGAAGAAGAAAATGGCAATAAATAGATATCCATCAACAATTGAATATAAAAATCAAAATAAACAAACAAGAAATCTAATGAACAAGATAAACTGATGAATAAAATAGAATTAGAGGCATGGAAACATGGAACACTCTGAGAATTCTCAGAGGGAAGGGAGCAGGGGAGGTAGGAAGAGATTAACCAAAGATCTTTTTTATATATATATATTTTTTATTGATTTTTTACAGAGAAGAAGGGAGAGAGATAGAGAGTTAGAAACATCGATGAGAGAGAAACATCGATCAGCTGCCTCCTGCACATCTCCTACTGGGGATGTGCCTGCAACCAACGTACATGCCCTTGACCGGAATCGAACCTGGGACCTCTCAGTCCGCAGGCCAGCACTCTATCCACTGAGCCAAACCGGTTTTGGCCCAAAGATCTTATATGCATATATGAATCACCTATAGACACAGACAACAAGGTGGTGAAGGCCTGGGGTGGGATGGGAAGCAGGTGGAGGGGGGAATGGGTGGGGGCAGAATGGGGACAGCTTTATTGTAATAGTCTGAACAATAAATACTTTAAAAATAAATAAATATAAATAAAAGAGGGGAAAAATGAATGAGAACAGAGAAAAAAACCAGAGTATTGCAAAGTGAAATTTTTTTTACTTTTGACAATCCAAGAAGGTTTAATGATAGGGAAGGAAGAATTCACTATAATAATGGTTTTTTAAAATATTTTTAATTGATTTCAGAGAGGAAGGAAGAGGGAGAGAGAGAGATAGAAGCATCAATGATGAGAGAAAATCATTGATTGGCTGCCTCCTGCATGCCCAACACTGGGGATCGAACCTGCAACCTGGGCATAAGCCCTAACTGGGAATCAAACCACCATCTCCTTGTTCATAGGTCAATAGTCAGCCATTGAACTATTGGGTTAATAATGTTTTTTTTCCTCTTTCAGAAGGAGTTTTGTTTTCCTCCATGCATTTATGCATTTGTCTGGACCTGGGCACAAGACTGGGCCCCGGAATGCTCCACAGCTTGGGAATGAGCTGGTCCATGGAGGAGCACATGGCTTTGGACACGGAGTGAACCATGGCATGGCCATGAATTGAGCCACAGCCATGAGGTGGTTGTGACATGGATCATGGCAGTGTTATGGATGTGGAAGAGGCCACTTCCATGTCCATGGCAAGAGCCATGAACTGGCTCACCGAAGGGACCCCAAGGAAGCCATGGAGGCGAAGGGGAGCATGGACATAAATTGGACAGTGGAGTAGGCTGCAAAAAAATAATATTTGGGAAGAAGGGGATCGTGGAGGAGAAGGCAGTGACCATGAATAGTCTGGATGGGCTTCCAGAAGGCAACTGAGTGAGCATTAATCATACCTCAGGGAGCGCGGCAAAAACCGCAGGGCTAAATGTTGGGAGGTGCCTTTGCAATTGTATTAGTTAGCTGGGTAGATAGTTGACAATGTTTGGATTAACGACCGAGAGAAGGCGATGCTCAGAGACTGAAAGAGCTCTGATCCAGCCTTACACGGAGGGCCTTTGTCAAGCCGGCGCACTTCCCACGAGGGCGCGGGAGGCACAGCGCAGGGGACCCTAGATAGAGCAGGGCCCTGCGGGGCTACAGCTTCCAGGGCCTGGTTAGATGGAGTAAGGCCGAGGTCAGGCCCGGAAACATCTACTGCTAACCAACGCTGAGCAGGGTGTGTGGAAAGTCTCCCCCAAGGCCTCATAAATTGCATGACCTCCATTGTTGTTGTTGTTTTTTAATATATTCTTATTGATTTCAGACAGGAAGGGAGAGGGAGAGAGAGATAGAAACATCAATGATGACAGAGTCATTGATTGGCTGCCTCCTGCATGCCCCCTATAAGGGATCGAGCCCTCAACCCGGGCATGTGCCCTTGACTGGAATCAAACCCAGGACCCTTCAGTCTTCAGGCTGATGCTCTATCTACTGAGCAAAACCAGCTAAGGTGTCTCCCTTCATTTTTAAAAAGGTCAAGCAAGGCAACTTTATTGACTCCTTTTGTAATGAGAGCAACAATAAAAAGCACACAGAGAGAGCAGTTAGACATTTCTTATGCAGGGAAAAATGAGAACCTTTTCATAGCATTTGCTAAAATCACCAGTCTAAAACAGCAAAAACAACAGAGAAGGTAAAAAACACTGTTGGGTTCATTTCTAAGACTTAAGACATAACGACTATCTTACTGGACTCTGGAAATGAGTCTTTCACACCAGAAACCTCTCCTTCATTGAAACGTGGTCTCACATCAAGGGTTATCTTGGCAACAATGACCAGTTCAGGATTGACAATTTCCAGGATACCAGCTGTGGAAACAGCTTTTGTGGCTGGTTGAAGGGGGAGATTCCAAAAGCAGTGGAAGTCAGAAACTGTCCTGCACTGGAGACTGAGAAGCGTAGCAGATCTACCTAATACAGAGTCACAAGCCCAAACAGGCAGCCAAAATGAGGAGGCAAAGAAACAACCCCCAAATGAAAGAACAAGAGAATTCTCCAGAAGAAGAGATAAATGAAAAGGAGATAAGAAATTTATCTGATATAAAGTTCATAATGATGATGGTAAAGATACTCAACCGTATTAAAAAAGATATAGTAACTATGAAAACTGAAATAAAGAATGACATAGCACAAATAAAGAACACATTAGAAGGAATACATGGCAGATTAGAGAAGCTGAGGATTGAATTAGTGAATTAGAAGACAGGGTTGAAAAAAATCACGTAATCAGAGAAAAAAAACAATTAAAAAACCAGAAGACAGCTTTAGGGAGTTGTGGGACAATGAGAAATGTAACAATATTTGAATTAGCAGGTGTGCCAGAAGAGGCAGAGAGTAAACAAGGGATAAAGAACATGTTTGAAGAAATAATGGCAGAAAACTTCCCTAATCTGGTGAAGGAAAAGTCACCCAAGTTCAGGAGCACAGAGAACCCTAAGCAAGAAGAACCCAAATAGGCCCACGCCCAGACACATCATATTTAAAATACCAAAAATTAAAGACAGAGAGAATATATATATTCTCTCTTTGTCTTTAAATATTCTCTCTGTCTTTAATTTTTGGTATTTTAAATATGATATATATATATATATATATATATATATATATATATATATATATATATATATATATAAATGTAATTTCGGAGAGAGGTAGGGAGAGAGAGAGAGAGAAACATCAATGATGAGAGAGAATCATTGATTGGTTGTCACCTGCATGCCCCCCACTGAGGATCGAACCCACAACCTGGGCTTGTGCCCTTGACTGGAATCGAACCTGGAACCCTTCAGTCCACAGGCCGAGGCTCTATGCACTGAGCCAAACCAGCTAGGGCCAAAGAGAGAATCTTAAAGGTAGCAAGAGAAAAGAAAACTGTTACCTACAAAGGGGCTCCCATAAGGCTGTCATCTGATTTCTCATTGTAAACTCTACAGGCCAAAAGGGAATGGCATGAAGTACTCAAGGTAATGGAAAGCAAGGATCTGAAAACAAGATTACTATATCCAGCAAGGCTATCATTCAAAATAGTTGGTGAAATAAAGAGCTTTTTGGACAAAAAAAGGCTAAAGGAGTACATCACCAACAAGTCAGCACTATAAGAAATGCTAAAAGGACTGTTGTAATGAGAAGAAGAAACACAGAGAGAAACCTAGGCATGCAGAATTAAAAAGGCAATAAATAAGTTCCTATCAATAATAACCTTAAATGTAAATGGATTAAATGCTCCAATCAAAAGGCATAGGGTAGCTGAATGGATACGAAAACATGACCCAACTATGTGCTGTCTACAAGAGACCCACTGCAAAACAAAAGACTCACGCAGGATGAGAGTGAAGGTATGGAAAAATTTTTTCCATGCAAATGGAAACAAAATAAAAAAGCTGGAGTAGCAATTCCCCATATCTGACAAAATGTGGCTGCAATGGAAAAATTCCTGGAAAAATACCATCTCCCAAAATTGAATCAGGAAGAATCAGAAAACCTAAATAGGCCAATAACAACCAATGAAATAGAAGCAATAATAAAAAAAACTCCCAACAGTCCTGACTGATTTGGCTCAGTGGATGGAGCGTCGGCCTTCGGATTGAAGGGTCCCGGGTTCGATTCTGGTCAAGGGTATGTACCTTGGTTGTGGGCACATCCCCAGTGGGGGGTGTGCAGGAGGCAGCTGATTGATGTTTCTCTCTCATCGATGTTTCTAACTCTCTATCCCTCTCCCTTCCTCTCTGTAAAAAAACAATAAAATATATTTAAAAAAAACAACTCCCAACAGACAAAACCCAGGTCTGGACGGCTTCACAGGGGAGTTTTACCAAACCTTCAAAGAACAGCTAACACCTATAACTCCTCAAACTATTCAAAGAAATCCAAGAGTAAGGAGCACTTCCAAGGTCTTTTTATGAGGCCAGCATTATCCTAATTCCAAAACCGGATAGAGAGACTATAAAGAAAGAGAATTACAGGCTAGTTTCCCTGATGAACATAGATGCTAAAATCATTGAGAAAATATTAGCAAATTGGATCCAGCAATATATAAAAAAAATCATATACCACAACCAAGTGGGATTTATTGCAGGGATGCAAGGCTGGTACAATATTCACAAATTAATAAACGTGATACATCACATAAACAAATTGAAAGACAAAAATCACATCATCACATCAATAGACACAGTAAAAGCATTCCACAAAATCCAACATTTTTGATAAAAACTCTCAACAAAGTGGGAATAGAGGGAGCATATCTCAACATGATAAAGGCCATATATGACAAACCTACAGTGAACAACATACTCAATGGGCAAAAACTAAAACCATTTCCCCTAAGAACAGGAATAAGACAGTAATGTCCACTGTCACCATTCTTATTCAACATAATACTGGAAGTCCCAGCCACAGCGATCAGACAAGAAGAAGAAATAAAAGGCATACAAATTGGAAATGTGGAAGTAAAACTTTCATTATTTGCAGATAACATGATATTGTACATAGAAAACCCTAAAGACTCCACCAAAAAAAAAAACTACTAGATTTAATAAATGAATTTGGCAATGTAGCAAGATACAAAATCAACACCCAGAAGTTGATGGCTTTTTATACACCAATAATGAATTCTCAAAAAGAGAAACTAAACAAACAATCCCATTTACCATTGTAACAAAAATATTAAGATACTTAGGAATAAACTTAACCAACAAGGTAGAGATTTGTGCTGGGTCTGACCAGCAGACCCTGAGCAATGGATGAATAATCACTCTAACACACATTTCTATGAAAGAGAAGGCTAAAGGGCTGTTTTGCTTTAGAAGCAAACATCCTTGTTCACCTGCCTCCTTAGGCTTTTATTATAACAACAGTTTGAACTAAAATTAACCTTTAGATACAATCACCAGGATAAGCATCCTTGAGAAAATACCTGATCTGTAGTGTCTTTCAAACAAGGACATTTTGAAGTCTAAACATAAAGATTCTAGTAAAACATCCGGGGGCTCAGACTTGTTTGGAACAGTCAAGGCAGGGGCTGCTGCCTTTGGCAAGGTCCCCCAGAGGCCTCTGACCTTTCAGAGAATCCTCCTTACAGACTTTCCAACCAAGTCCCATGCTTTCCCACAGACCTGTACTCGGAAAACTACAGGACATTGAAAAAAGAAATAGAAGAAGATATAAACAAATGAAAAAATATACCGTGTTCATGGATTGGTGGAATTAACAACATTAACATGTCCATACTACCCAAGGAGATCTACAGAGTCAATGCAATCCCTATTAAAATACCTACAGCATATTTCACAGATATAGAACAAATACTCCAAAAATTTATATGGAACCTAAAAAGACCCCGAATAGCTACAGCAATCTTGAGAAAGAAGAACAAAGTTGGAGGAATCACAATACCAGATATCAAGTTATACTACAAAGCCACCATAATCAAACAGCCTGATACTGGTACAAGAACAGGCATATAGATCAATGGAACAGAACAGAGGACCCAGAAAGCAACCCAAGCCATTATGCTCAATTAATATTTGACAAAGGAGGCAAGAACATACACTGGAGTCAAGACAGTCTCTTCAATAAATGGTGTTGGGAAAATTGGACAGATACATGCAAAAAAATGAAACTAGACCACCAACTTACAACATAGACAAGAAGAAACTCAAAATGGATAAAAGACCTAAATGTAAGCTGAGAAACAAAAAATCCTAGAAAAAAAGCAGGCAGAAAAATCTCAGACATTGCTTGTAGCAATATGTTTACAGATACATCTCCTAGGGCAAAGGAAACAAAGTAGAAAATAAACAAATGGGACTACATCAAAATAAAAAGCTTCTGCACAAAAAAAGAAACCATCAACAAAATGAAAAGGGCACCCCCTGTATGGGAGAATATATTTGGCAATGATACATCTGATTAAGGGTTAATATCCAAAAAATATAAGGAACTCATACATCTTAACAAAAGGAAGACAAACAATCTAATTAAAAAATGGGCAAAGATCTAAATAGACACTTCCCCAAAGTGGACATACAGATGGCCAAGAGACATATGAAAAAATGCTCAAAGTAACTTATCATCAGAGAGATACAAATTAAAGTGACAATGAGGTATCACCTCACACCTGTCAGATGGCTATCAACAAATGACAAGTGCTGGTGAGGATGTGGAAAAAAGGGAACCCTAGTGCACTGCTGGTGGGAATGCAGACTGATGCAACCATTATGGAAAACAGTATGGAGTTTAAAAATTAAAAATGGCCCTAACCAGTTTGGCTCAGTGGATGGAGCATTGTCCTGCAGACTGAAGGGTCCCAGGTTCAATTCTGGTCAAGGGCATGTACCTTGGTTGCGGACACATCCCCAGTAGTGGATGTGCAGGAGGCAGCTGATCGATGTTTCTCTCTCATCAATGTTTCTAACTCTCTGTTCCTCTCCCTTCCTCTCTGTAAAAAATCAATAAAATATATATTCTTTAAAAAATTAAAAATAAACAGCCATTTAACCCAGTGATCCCACTTCTATGAATACATCCTAAGAAACCCGAAACACCAATCAGAAAGAATATATGCTCCCCTATGTTCATAGTAGCACAATTTACAATAGCTAAGATCTGGAAACAGCCCAAGTGCACATCAGTAGGTGAGTGGATAAAAAGCTGTGGGACATTTATACCATGGAATACTGTGCAGCAGTAAAAAAGAAGACTCTCTTACTCTTTGAGACAGCATGGAGGGACCTGGAGAGTATCACACTAAGTGAAAGAAGTCAGTCAGAGAAAGACAAGTATCACGATCACACCCATATGGGGAATCTAAGGAACAAAATAAACTGATGAACGGAGTGGATCCAGAGACATGGAAGACCTTGTATGCAAACAAAACAAACAAACAAACAAACAAACAAACAAACAAACAAACAGCAGTGGGAAGTCGCCTCTAATCATATCAGGCTTGAGTCTTGAACATGAGCTTGATTGGTAAAAGGTACATCGCAGGAATTCTGCAAGCGCTGTTGGCAACCTGATCTTCACGGGTCTACTGTCCATTCTTCCCCTTTTTTGGTGTGTGTTAATCTTCACTCAAGGATATTTTTGCATTGATTTTTAGAGAGAGTGGAAGGGAGAGAGAGAGACAGAGAGAAACATCAGTGTGAGAGAGACACATCAATTGGTTGTCTCCCGCACAGCCCTGAGCAGGGCTGGGGATCATGCCTGCAACCGAGGTATGTGCCCTTGATTGGAATCAAACCTGGGACCCATCTATGCGTGGGCCAATGCTCTAACCACTGAGCAACTGATTAGGACATTTCTTTTTTTTAAGTGTTTTTTGTTGTTGTTGTTGTTGTTAATCCTCACCTGAGGTTATTTTTCCATTAATTTATAGGGAGAGTAGAAGAGAGAAAGAAAGACAGAGAGAAACATCAATATGAGAGAAACACATTGATTGGTTGCCTCCTGCATGAGCCCAAACCAGGGCCCAAGCTGGGGAGGAGCCTATAACCAAGGGACATGCCCTTGACTGGAATCGAACCCGGGACCCTTTGGTCCTCAAGCCGACGCTCTATCCACTGAGCCAAACTGGCTAGGGCACATTCCTTTTTTAAAAAACTGAGGTACACTTGACCTCTAACATTACGTTAGTTAGATAGGTGTACAACATAATGATTTGCTATTTGCATCCATGTGAAATGGTCCCCGGCAAGCCTCGCTGCCCTCGGCCGAGGCTGTAGCTTCAATCACACACACCGGGCGGACAGCAAAGCGTCCGAGACCCCTCGGTGCCTGCAGTCCTCCTCCCCTTTGGGGAGATTCTTCTCCTTACTCCTTGTTTCTCCCCGATTTCTCCCACGTGGAATCTATATAGTCATGTTTGTCTCCTTTGCTTTTGTCCTTTATTATCACATGCTTATTATGTGCAAACACTATGCTGGTACCTTTAAGCACACCATCATTTCTTCCTCGAAACAATCCAATGGGAACTTAAATTTCCAGCTCCATAATGAGCTAGGAGTTTTGACTTAAAATACCCTGAAAAGCTTAACATGGTGGACTTGAAGTCTTCTTAAATGAACCAGCGAGTTGGCAGGGAAATGAGGAACGCTAAAAGCAAAGACTAAGTTAAGATAGGAAGCCAAGGCGTAAGGGGCGTACTGAAGCCAACTTTGGCCAAACCAGGTGCACTGAACCTTCAGCAGCACCAGCCAGGGCAGGACCCTCACAGCAATCTGAACCCTGCAGGGAGAGTGCAGACTACAGCCCGCCCCGCCCCCCTCCCTCCGCCCCCGGGAAAGGCAAGTAAGATTGCTGGTCTCTAAACGTGGTGCAGGGAAGGGAGAAGAAAGGGACATATGTCAAGAAATAGCTGTAACCACAATACTTCACATGGTTTGCAGCCCCAAATCATGGGTAATTCAAAAGACCTCAAGCCTAGCATTTAATTCAAAAGAATTCTTGAATGATAATGCCTCCGTATGCCTGGCCCAAGCATGCAAATTCTTTGTGGAAGATCAGATGTTCACCTCAGGCCTCACGGAGCTTCTACAGATAACATTACAAGAAAAGTAAATTCGTAGTCATAGCTGTCAATCACTAATGAAAAGAGACGCCAGGAGTGACAGCCAGCAGGAAGCCAGCTGCACGGATGGGCACTGGGATGAGCATACCCAGAGCACAAAGCCACGGGCTTACGTGTGTCACAGCTGTAGAGCTGACCACAGATGTCCGCTCTCCATTTCAACAATAGAGTCCTCAAGTTTTAGCTGAGTGTGTGTCCACCCACCTAGACAGTGTGTTTCCGTATCTTTGAAGCTGTCTGTAATGATGTGACCATATTCTGGCTTATGGTGCATAAGCAGACAATAATAACCTCTCATGAAGTTATAAAACAAGATAAAATTAAAATACTTGATAACATTAGGGTATGAGTTGGGAAATGGTAATAAGAATTAAAATGTGCCGAGGTCCTTGTATTGTTTTGAGGAAGAGTAAAACATGAGTTACACTTAGACTATAGTAAGTACGCACGTGAAGTTCTTTTTAGGATGACCTCTCACAGGTGCGATCTGGGCTGCAATTCAGGACCCGTGCGATTCTAGAGGGAAAGAAGGTTTCTTTCTCACACTGCTGCTATTTTTTAGCCACAGAATAGGATTGCTGTGAACCCAGGACCCAACCCATCACTGATGGCCCCTTGCCCTCTGCCTCAGGAACTGCCCATCACGGCCGCCAGGACATCTGCGTCTGAGCCTTTCCCAGTGCACCCATCTCTTCCGGACTCCGACTCACTCATTCCAAAGTCCCGGGTGTCTCCAGTGCCTCCCGCTTGCCAACTCCTTTCTAACAGGTCTCACGTTGGGGATGCTCATTCAAATAAACGACCACACTCACTCCGTGTGGAACTCCCATTGGTCCCACACCTCCTGCCCTGGCCACAGGATGTCTTCTCCATGAGCTCCCCAAACCTCCCACGCACTTGGGTGTGACCAGTCATGCTCACTTAGCGGACCGTGTGTGCTTTCTGCTGCTGCGGTCTTCCGTATCCGGACCCAATGGGAAGCTGCCGGCGGACTAGGACTAACAGACTTGAGTCTCCTAATGTGGCCTGAGGCGCACCTACTGGGAGATGCCTCACTGGCGCTTCGGAGAAGGAACATCCGTGGATCCCAGAGTGGAAAAGCGCCTATGGATTCCTCTGAAAATAGGCAAGGCGGGAAGTCCTGTGCTTGAAGTCATACGCCCCCTCAGTCTGACGGGTGACTTGTTCTTGCACATTCAGCACTCTCCCCACGCCCTCAGCCCCAATGCCCGGGACACCGCCGAGAGGGCTGCATTGAGCCCTGCACCCCACTTCCCCTGTTCACTCATTAATTGTTGAAGGCCTACTGCTCACCAGCCTTCTGCCGTACATCTGCCTTCTGCCCATAACCCAGGGCCCAGATCTTTCATTACTGCTCTCCTTAGAGTCTCCTATTTCTGTTTGTCCCCTTAGCTCAGTTCATTAGGGCATCTTCCCTGCTAAAAGAGAAGGCCCACAGGACTCCCTGACTGGGAGAAAGAAGTAGAACAGGTTTCTGGCCCCATCCCTGCCTCAGAGGGTGGGTCCCTTCCACTCTGACAATCTTGATTACCTTGTCCCATTCTGCTTCCTGCTGCAACCCAGCCCAATGCCCTGTCTAGTGTGATCATGTCTTTCTCCTTTCTCACCTTCCTCTTGACCCCTAGTCTATGCCTTCCCAGGCTCAGTATTGTTTTGTTAGCTGCTCAAAGCTGACAGAAGAACAAGTCACCTTCTCGACTCCTCCCCCACCCATCTGAAGCTATAAAGGCCCCTGCAGCTCTTCCATGATAAAGAGGGAGCAGCATCGCATGGAGAAAGCTTAAGGAACCCAGGCATCCAGTCTCTCACCCCACCTCCTAGCTCACGGCTCTTCCAAGAACACATACTTAGGAGACCCCAGCTCCTGGAAGCGTCAGCCTTCACCTCTTCACCCGGAACTCTCCTTTCTCGAGAATACTGCTCTTTGCCTTCTAGGGCTTGGCTGCATCTGGGATCCACGCATCTTGCTTTCTGGACACCAAGAAGCAGATCGAGATGCAGACAGGAAGCCCTCCCTTAAAGTATTGGCTACTATTACATCTCCTGCTTTTAGGACATGGTGAGTGATTTCCTTAAAAGCGGGTGGTCTGAGAATCTTTGAGGGACTGCAGAGCGGTGACCACTCCCAGGGTGGCTGCGGTGGTCCTCCATGTGAGCACCTTCATTTTGTTCCAATCACTCCAGTCTAACAACGAATGACCTGGGAGGCCCGCAGAGCACAGCGTTAAGACTGGTCTCAGTGCTTTGGGTGAGCTGTTTAACTTCTCTGTGCCTAGGTTTCTGCATCTATAAAACAGTAATGACTTATGTGATATGGCTGGGGCAGGGGGAGTTAAATAGTAAGGACAGGAAGAGTTATCTACTTTAAAAAATATCACTCATCTATATTCTACAAATTTAATTTCTCTCCTGTTCCTAACCTGATTTACATCATCCTAATCAGCCTCAGACCAAGGAGAATAGAAGTCAAGAGTCAAAACAGACTCCCACCCTGTCCCATAGCCCTGGCACTCAGACCTCAGAGCTCCTAGTGCACAACCAGAAAGCAGGACTTCCTAGAGAGTTCATCATTTGGAATCAAAATTAGGCCTCTTATCATTTTGACTCACCTGTTCTCCAAAGCTTCTCAGGTCAAAGCCACTCTCTCCCACATGTCACCTCTACATGTGGTCATCTCCGTTTCCTATTTAGTTTTACTCATGATTCTGATCTTACCCCCAATTTCCATCCTATTGCAGAATTTGGGGACCTTCCCAAAATAGAGCTATACTCTAAACTTATGTTACTTGAAATAAAACTGAGGGAAAATACACACATGCAGAGTGAGGTGAGGAGCACCCGTGTCCCAGGCAGCAGTGAAACGAGCCCCAATGAGATAGATGCAAACTCAGGGAGAGGCCGCGTGTCTGTCCTTCAGGGTCTTGAGGGCAAACAGTGGGCACAACCTAAACTCCAGCTGAGCCTCCCTACACCTGTGAGTATTGATTTATGGCCCTTAATTGGGGCAGATCGTGCACATTTAACCTACACATAACCTGTGTGTGTGTGTGTTTTTTTAATTAAATATTGTTCAGATTATTACATTTGTTCCTCTTTTTTCCCCCCATAACTCCCCTCCATCCAGTTCCCACCCCACCCTCCACCCTATAACCTGTTCTTCTCCAGCCTCTGCCACAGTGGTCAGGGGCCCTTGGCACTCCAATGCCAATAGAACCACTCACCCATTAGGAGAGACAGATAGCTGGCCCCACCTCAAACTCTGATTCATTCAGTCTGGAGTGGTTTGTGTAGACATCTTTATTTTCTACTAGGGGCCTGGTACATGGATTCATGCACATTGAAAGGAAATTAATTAGAAGAAATACTTTGATATCGTTATTTGCCCTTTCTCTATAATAGAAGTGTCAACCAAATTCATGATTGACAATGACAGATGGAAACACATGCATGCAGTTGGTGCCAGTGAGAGCTTTATATGTATCACGCATGCGCGAGTCAGCTTAGCCTTTTGTAGATATAGAATAAACTTGCTTAATTAGACCTGCTTTCTGATGTAGCTAAACTTTCTCCAGCCCAGTGAAGCACCCCAACTTCTCTTTTAGGTAATTGTCAGCAGCACAGCAGTAAATATCAACACGAAGCAGATTATTATTGTAGATCATGGAGGGAGAACAAAGGGTGAAATATTTAACTGCAGCAGTGTTTGACTATATTCTGTGCAGTGAGAAAACCTGAAGTCATTTTCAAGGTCCACCATTTCTAACTTCTTTTTAGTCAGATCAAGTTCCTAAGCTTTCTAAATCTCCGTTTTACTGCTAATGAAAAGAAAATAGGATTTCACTGAGTCTACTATCTACCTATTCCAGGACTTCTGTGAGGATCAAATGAGATGAGGCATGGGAAAACGCTTCACAGACATTTACTTAAATTGTAAAATGTTTGCACCTGGCTATAGAGCAAGTCATGTTCCTGGGCTGAAGAAACTGCAAGGAGGCTAGTTGCTAGGGAGAGGAAGCTGGGTGTTGCTACATGATGTCATTACCCAGATGGTTGGACACTTAGCATATTAGCCTTTTATATAGATAGATAAGCTCTCCAGGTGACCCTAATGTAGGTGTTTTCTGAATAACACTCTGAGAAATATTTTCCAAGGAGGGAGCAACACTACTTTAAGAATGAATGAATATACTCGTTTCACCTGGTCCTATAATTCCTTTATGATAATTTTAATCTGTATTAGATCTTGTATAGAAGATTTTGGAATAAGCTTATTGCCAGTGAAACTAGGTCAGCTGCTCTAGCTGGTTTGGCTCAGTGGATAGAGCGTTGGCCTGCGGACTGAAGGGTCCCAGGTTCAATTCTGGTCAAGGGCACATGCCTGAGTTGGACGCTCGATCCCCAGTAGGGGGCGTGCAGGAGGCAGCTGATCAATGATTCTCTCTCATCACTTATGTTTCTATCTCTCTCTCCCTCTCCTTTCCTCTCTGAAATCAATAAAAACATATTTAAAAAAAAAAAAAACTAGGTCAGCTAACCCTGGTGTTGGGGCTGGGTGGGGAGGATGACAGAGTGAGGAAGCTACTAGTAAAGGTGCAGGCTCAACAGCTTGGGTTCAAATTCCTGTTCTACTACTGACCAGCTATATAAACTTGGGCTAGATTCAACATCTCTAAGCCTCCATTTCTTCATCTTAGCTGGTAATAGTAATAGAATCTATTTCATTGGCTTGTGTGAGCATTAAATAGAATTACCTATGTAACAAATTTAGACCAAATGTTGAGCAGAAAGTATATATTCTCTCAAATGTGTCATCATTTATCAATATCATCAGGCAACAGCACAGCCCCCACCACTGGATCCAGTGCTACCACCAGTGGCAACAGCACAGCCCCCACCACTGGACCCAGTGCTACCAACAGTGGCAACAGCACAGCCCCCACCACTGGACCCAGTGCTACCAACAGTGGCAACAGCACAGCCCCCCCCACTGGATCCAGTGTTACCTCCAGTGGAAACAGCACAGCCCCCACCACTGGATCCAGTGCTACCACCAGTGGCAACAGCACAGCCCCCACCACTGGATCCAGTGCTACCAACAGTGGCAACAGCACAGCCCCCACCACTGGATCCAGTGCTACCAACAGTGGCAACAGCACAGCCCCCACCACTGGATCCAGTATTACCTCCAGTGGCAACAGCACAGCCCCCACCACTGGATCCAGTGCTACCACCAGTGGCAACAGCACAGCCCCCACCACTGGACCCAGTGCTACCAATAGTGGCAACAGCACAGCCCCCACCACTGGATCCAGTGCTACCAACAGTGGCAACAGCACAGCCCCCACCACTGGATCCAGTGCTACCACCAGTGGCAACAGCACAGCCCCCACCACTGGATCCAGTGCTACCACCAGTGGCAACAGCACAGCCCCCACCACTGGATCCAGTGCTACCAACAGTGGCAACAGCAGAGCCCCTTTACCTTCTCCACCTGGGATGCAGACAACTTCCGATGTGCTTAGCATAAGTGCTGCCACCTCAACGAGCAGCATGAGGCCCGAAGGGTCCCTGAAGCCATGGGAAATCTTCCTCATCACGCTGGGCTCGGCTGCAGTGGCTGTGGGGCTCTTCGCTGGGCTCTTCCTCTGTGTGGTGAGTGCCTAATGAGCAGGGAAGTGCCTGGGGAGGAGCAGCAGGAACGAGGAAGTGGTCTCAGGAGCAGGGGAGCCGGGCCGGGGCTGAGCAGGGAGGAAGACAGAAGAAGCCACCGTGGAAGAGGGAACTATTGACTGGAGAGAAAGGACTGGAAGAAGGAGAGGGCTGGAGGGCCCGAGGTTTGAAGGGGAGGAGACTCTGGAAGGCGTCCGTAGTGAAGACCTGTGAGAGGGGTACAGTGTTGAAACTATTCTCCCTTCTTGTTCTAGAGAAACTCCCTGTGCCTGAGAGATGCCTTTGACGCAGCTGTCTACCATCCCCACGACCTCCACGTGGGCCCGGGCCCCGGAGGGAGGGAGGGCTCCCACTGCAGGCCGAGGTGGAGGAGACAGGGGTCCTCCGCAGTCCTGGAGATGAGAGGGCTGCACCCAGGGCCCTGAGCAGCTGGCCAGGGCCACACCTTCCTGGAGGAAGCCGGCCTGGGGGGCGGGAGACCCGAGTGTCTTGTTCATCCCCAGGAGTCCCCTCACAGCGCTGTTGGGATCTGCGACAGCTTCGGGGAAGACACTCGCTCTCGGCTGCTTGTACCAGACATTGGAGAGAGGAGCCACTCTTCCTTGGTCATTTAGCTAAGAAATAAACACACCGGAAGGAGCTCAGAGCCTGTGAGTGAGGGAGTGAGTGGGTGAGAAACTGTTGGGAGCACTAACTCCTGAATCCTGCTCCTGCGCCAGCTGTGGGAACAGGTCCTTCTCTGCCAGGGGCTGTGTCCCGTGGACACCGGGCGTTAGACAGAGACATGAGGAGTCGCTGTGAGGCTATAAGAGAGTCTTTATCGCAGAGCAGTAGCCACTGCTAACAAGGGGCCATCAGACAAAACAGTTCTTCAAAGGTGCCCCACAAGGTAGCCACAACACGGGAGCCCAGTCACACAGCAGCCCCTGCTAATACAGTACACACACAGGAGCCCCGTACACAGCAGCCCCTGCTAATACAGTACACACACAGGAGCCCCGTACACAGCAGCCCCTGCTAATACAGTACACACAGAGGAGCCCTGTACACAGCAGCCCCTGCTAATACAGTACACACACAGGAGCCCTATACACAGCAGCCCCTGCTAATACAGTACACACAGAGGAGCCCTGTACACAGCAGCCCCTGCTAATACAGTACACACACAGGAGTCCTGTACACAGCAGCCCCTGCTAATACAGTACACACCCAGGAGCCCTATACACAGCAGCCCCTGCTAATACAGTACACACACCGGAGCCCTGTACACAGCAGCCCCTGCTAATACAGTACACACCCAGGAGCCCTGTACACAGCAGCCCCTGCTAATACAGTACACACACAGGAGCCCTGTACACAGCAGCCCCTGCTAATACAGTACACACGCAGGAGCCCTCTACACAGCAGCCCCTGCTAATACAGTACACACACCGGAGCCCTGTACACAGCATCCCCTGCTAATACAGTACACACACCGGAGCCCTGTACACAGCAGCCCCTGCTAATACAGTACACACGCAGGAGCCCAGTATACACAGCAGCCCCTGCTAATACAGTACACACCCAGGAGCCCTGTACACAGCAGCCCCTGCTAATACAGTACACACACAGGAGCCCCGTACACAGCAGCCCCTGCTAATACAATACACACACAGCAGCCCTGTACATAGCAGCCCCTGCTAATACAGTACACACACAGGAGCCCAGTCAAGCAGCCGCCCACGGGCTGGTCAACAACACATCTTCATACCAACTGAGGCAAAAGAGGCTTCTTGCCAAACAGTGAGATTAGTATTGGGGTTGTAGAAAGGTGCACCTGCACTTGCCTGCAGTACAATCACAGTGTCCTTGTTTTTGCACCTGCATATGGCAAATTGCCCTTGAACATCCGGTGGGCTCTAGACAGAGCCCCCACTCAAATTGCCATGAACAGCTGGCGTACTCTGATTAGGGTCCCACACTCCACCCCTTATGCCAGATAGTCTTCTAAGGGGTACCCTGGCCTAGTTGCCAGCTCCTTGAATACAGAGCCTACAACAATACCAACTGTAGCATGTTAGGAGCAGTATTCCTGCCCTATAGTAAAACTCACGAATGCCTAATGCCATGTCCCTGACAGTCCACCCCACCAATCTTGGAGGGGTCATGCGGGAGGGCCTGTATGGCCTGTACTTCATTCTCTCTTTCAGGGCACTGCTTACATTCCCAGGGCTGGACCCAGGGGCGTGACTGTCACTTACAGTCGTACCCGCTTCCCCAGGGGGATAGGAGGGCCCTTCCCTAGTAACAGACCATGGCCAGGTCCACACTCCCTGCCCCCCTCTGCCAAGGGGGAGGCCTTGGGTTGCAGCAGCTCGTCTGTTGCTTTTACCTGCACTGCAGTGTCTGAGGAAGCCTCGTACAGACCCTTCCAGCTGAGTCTTTCCGGCTACGCGGGTCCCCACAGGGGGCGGGGCCTACTAGTCACTGCTGTTGTGCCATCGTGGCAACTACAAGGACAGCCCAGCTGTGCGTTCCAATGGCCAAAGTATCCAAACGGACAGTCACAGCCGTCCATGTGGCTGGGCTCTTCCCCACCTGCCCGGGCCGTGTACCACCTGGTCTCCGGGAGGGGCGGACCCTCTCCGAACGGACTAGGGAGCACCTCCTTCACAGGAGTGTCATCCCTGCACAGGTCTCAGATGTCACAGGGCTTGCAATCCCTGGGACAGGCTGGTCCTCACCGCGGCGCTCTGTTCCAGAGAGGCCCCCACTTTGCTAAAGGTGGGGTTTGTGCCGCTCCCAACATGGGCTGGTCACACAGGCCTGTAAAGCAGCACTCATGGCTGCCCACTGTCTCCCAACAAGAGAGCATCAGCTCCCAGTTGCCATCATCACTGGGACCAAAACCTGATGGGTACCCGTCTCCGCCCACTTGGGCGACTGCCCTCTTGGCTGCTAAGCATCCTCTAGTTCTGGGGTTCAACCCCACGTCGCCCCCTTCCATGACAACTGACAATGGCGTAACAACGGCGCCAAGTGGGGACTGAACACTCGCCAAAACCCTAAAAGGCCAACATAGGTCTGTAACAACTCCTGGCAGCTGCGTTCACGTTCTGCAAGAGAATCAGAGCTAACACAACATCGTTACCACATGGAACATTGGCCCCGGGGGAGGCTTGCCCAGGCCACTGCACAGTGGTGCCGCCCTCCTGCCGGAGTTGGGTGGTCCAGGAGATCTGCTATGGCCTGCACACCGGAGGGTGACGGGGGAGGCACTTCATTCCGTTCTCTGCAATCCTCGGTCAGTCGGGGCAGTAGCTGTCAGGCACCGGAGGCTGCAGGACTGCCTGCGGCGGACGATCCTCACCTTCTCCAGTGGCAACGCCGCCTGTCCAATCTCCCCAAGATGCACGCCTGCACGGGAGAGAGCTCCTTGGGGCACACAGACAGCTCTGCCTCCGCACCCGGCTGCATGGGCAACGGGGCCGGATGAAGACGATATGAGAAGTCGTAGGTGTGTACGAGAGTCTTTATTGCAGGCCAAGAAGCCATTGCTAACAAGGAGCCATCAGACAAAGAGTTCTTCAAAGGAGCCCCACGAAACAGCCGAGCAAACAAAGTAGCCCCTGCTAATACAGTTCACACACAGGAGCCCTGTACACAGCAGCCCCTGCTAATACAGTACATGCACGGGAGCCCTGTACACAGCAGCCCCTGCTAATACAGTACATGCACGGGAGCCCTGTACACAGCAGCCCCTGCTAATACAGTACATGCACGGGAGCCCTGTACACAGCAGCCCCTGCTAATACAGTACATGCACGGGAGCCCTGTACACAGCAGCCCCTGCTAATACAGTACATGCACGGGAGCCCTGTACACAGCAGCCCCTGCTAATACAGTACATGCACGGGAGCCCTGTACACAGCAGCCCCTGCTAATACAGTACATGCACGGGAGCCCTGTACACAGCAGCCCCTGCTAATACAGTACATGCACGGGAGCCCTGTACACAGCAGCCCCTGCTAATACAGTACATGCACGGGAGCCCTGTACACAGCAGCCCCTGCTAATACAGTACATGCACGGGAGCCCTGTACACAGCAGCCCCTGCTAATACAGTACATGCACGGGAGCCCTGTACACAGCAGCCCTTGCTAATACAGTACATGCACGGGAGCCCTGTACACAGCAGCCCCTGCTAATACAGTACACACACAGGAGTCCCGTACACAGCAGCCCCTGCTAATACAGTACACGCACAGGAGCTCTGTACTCAGCAGCCCCTGCTAATACAGTACACACACAGGAGCCCCGTGCTCAGCAGCCCCTGCTAATACAGTACACACACGAGCCCAGTACACACAGCAGCCCCTGCTATTACACTACACACACAGGAGCCCAGTACACACATTAGCCCCTGCTAATACAGTACACACACAGGAGCCCTGTACACAGCAGCCCCTGCTAATACAGCACACACACAGGAGCCCAGTACACACAGCAGCCCCTGCTATTACAGTACACACACAGGAGCCCTGTACGCACAGCAGCCCCTGCTAATACAGTACACACACAGGAGCCCAGTACACACAGCAGCCCCTGCTAATACAGTACACACACAGCAGCCCCGTACACAGCAGCCCCTGCTAATACAGTACCCACACAGGAGCCCTGTACACAGCAGCCCCTGCTCCTACAGTACACACAGAGGAGCCCAGTACACACAGCAGCCCCTGCTAATACAGTACACACACAGGAGCCCAGCACACACAGCAGCCCCTGCTAATACAGTACACACACAGGAGCCCAGTACACACAGCAGCCCCTGCTATTACAGTACACACCCAGGATCCCTGTACACAGCAGCCCCTGCTAATACAGTACACACACAGGAGCCCTGTACACAGCAGCCCCTGCTAATACAGTACACACACAGGAGCCCTGTACACAGCAGCCCCTGCTAATACAGTACACACACAGGAGCCCAGTACACACAGCAGCCCCTGCTATTACAGTACACACCCAGGATCCCTGTACACAGCAGCCCCTGCTAATACAGTACACACACAGGAGCCCTGTACACAGCAGCCCCTGCTAATACAGTACACACACAGGAGCCCTGTACACAGCAGCCCCTGCTACTACAGTACACACCCAGGAGCCCTGTACACAGCAGCACCTGCTAATACAGTACACACACGAGCCCAGTACACACAGCAGCCCCTGCTAATACAGTACACACACAGGAGCCCTGTACACACATTAGCCCCTGCTAATACAGTACACACACAGGAGCCCTGTACACAGCAGCCCCTGCTAATACAGCACACACACAGGAGCCCAGTACACACAGCAGCCCCTGCTAATACAGTACACACACAGGAGCCCTGTACGCACAGCAGCCCCTGCTAATACAGCACACACACAGGAGCCCAGTACACACAGCAGCCCCTGCTAATACAGTACACACACAGCAGCCCCGTACACAGCAGCCCCTGCTAATACAGTACACACACAGGAGCCCCGTACACAGCAGCCCCTGCTAATACAGTACACACACAGGAGCCCCGTACACAGCAGCCCCTGCTCCTACAGTACACACAGAGGAGCCCTGTACACAGAGCCCCTGCTAATACAGTACACACAGAGGAGCCCAGTACACACAGCAGCCCCTGCTAATACAGTACACACACAGGAGCACAGTACACACAGCAGCCCCTGCTAATACAGTACACACACAGGAGCCCAGTACACACAGCAGCCCCTGCTAATACAGTACACACCCAGGAGCCCTGTACACAGCAGCCCCTGCTAATACAGTACACACCCAGGAGCCCTGTACACAGCAGCCCCTGCTAATACAGTACACACCCAGGATCCCTCTACACAGCAGCCCCTGCTATTACAGTACACACCCAGGATCCCTGTACACAGCAGCCCCTGCTAATACAGTACACACCCAGGATCCCTGTACACAGCAGCCCCTGCTAATACAGTACACACCCAGGATCCCTCTACACAGCAGCCCCTGCTATTACAGTACACACCCAGGATCCCTCTACACAGCAGCCCCTGCTAATACAGTACACACACAGGAGCCCCATACACAGCAGCCACTGCTAACACAATACACACCCTGAAGCCCTGTACACAGCAGTCCCTGCTAATACAGTACACACACAGGAGCCCCGTACACAGCAGCCCCTGCTAATACAGTACACACACAGGAGCCCCGTACACAGCAGCCCCTGCTAATACAGTACACACCCAGGAGCCCTGTACACAGCAGCCCCTGCTAATACAGTACACACACAGGAGCCCTCTACACAGCAGCCCCTGCTAATACAGTACACACCCAGGAGTCCTCTACACAGCAGCCCCTGCTAATACAGTACACACACAGGAGTCCTGTACACGCAGCAGCCCCTGCTATTACAGTACACACACAGGAGCCCTGTACACAGCAGCCCCTGCTAATACAGTACACACACAGGAGCCCCGTACACAGCAGCCCCTGCTAATACAGTACACACACAGGAGTCCCGTACACAGCAGCCCCTGCTAATACAGTACACACCCAGGAGCCCTGTACACAGCAGCCCCTGCTAAAACAGTACACACACAGGAGCCCAGTACACACAGCAGCCCCTGCTAATACAGTACACACCCAGGAGCCCTGTACACAGCAGTCCCTGCTAATACAGTACACACACAGGAGCCCTGTGCACACAGCAGCCCCTGCTATTACAGTACACACAGAGGTGCCCTGTACACAGCAGCCCCTGCTAATACAATACACACACAGGAGCGCAATACACACAGCAGCCCCTGCTAATACAGTACACACACAGGAGCCCAGTCAAGCAGCCGCCCACACTGGTCAATAGGACATCTCTATACCAACTGAAACAAATGAGGCCTCTTGCCCCGTAGGGGCTCCATTGTCTGGGCTGCAGAAAGGCACGCCTGTGCTGTGGGTGCAGTGTCCTTGCTTTGGCACCTGCGAATTGCAAACTGGCCTTGACCTGTCGGCGCACTCCGGTCAGGGTTCCCACAGTGCGTGAGAAGTAAACACGCCCGAAGGAGCACCCAGCCGATGCGGAGGCTCCCAGCTCTAAGGGAAGCCCACGGGGGAGCCCAGAGGCCTCGTTGTCCCCATCCTCTCCTCCTTTCTCACTCCGGCTGCCAGGGGAGTGAGAAGGCAGGGCCTGGGCCAGGCTTCCGCCCACTGAGCGGCCTGGGGCGCACAGGTGATGGGTGGCACAGACTGAACCCAGGCATGGGGCTGGGGGTGCAGGTGCTGTGGGCAGGTGTGTCCCCTCCGATCGCAGTTTTCAGGGCCTCATGTTTGCTCTGGGCCTGGGCTGCTTGGCTGGGTGGCCGGCTTCTCTCGAGTGCGTCCTTCCGAAGCTGCCGGAAGGCCCTATTTTACCAGCAAGGCCTTTCTGGCTACGGGCTAACCTTGAGGCCCCTCCAGGAGGGCAGCACAGGTGCCGTCCATGGCGCAGGGAGCAGGCCACCTGACCTCCGGCGCTGCGGGGCACAGGGAGCTGCTTGGGACAGTTGAGGTGCTGCAGATCCCGACTGTGCGACAGTGGACAGTGTGACAGTGGACAGTGCGAGGGCTCCCCTGGGACAGAGCCCTGGGAGGGAGGGAGCGTGTGCTGGTGGCTTCACTGCAGCTCGCAGGGTGGGGACTGCCTTGCCTTCCAACACTCACTAGGTTCCTCGGCTCCATCAGCAGAAGCTGAGGCCGTGCCAGGCACAGGCGGCCCAGCCACCTGAAGGGACCCAGCAGCCACAGAAGCTGAACTGAATCTCCTGAGAAGGAGAAAGGACAATGGAAAATAACTGAGATGAGGCAGGGCAACCCAGGCAGGTAGTTAAACATGTAAAACGCGCTTTTTCAAGTTAAAATGGTAATAGACAAAGTGAAAAAGATTGGCCGCGGTTGAGAACACTAGGAGCCTGTCCGGGAGTTGGGCGAGACTGCAGTCAGAGCCAGTGCACGGGTGGGGCCTCGGAAAAGGGGGGGTGGGGGTGGGGAGCTGAGGACGGGCTCAGGAGGGCCCACTGCGAGCAGCAGGTGCAGAGCCCAGCAGCAGGAAGAAGAGATGAGAGGAAGTGGAAGGTAACAGAGGAAGGACTGGACCCTCAGGTCAAAAGTAAACACAGCTCAGTCAGCACACTAAACACCAAGGACTTGCCTGTTCTAAACAAGTGAACTGTGTGGCACGGAAGTTATATTCAATGACGTGACTAAAATATTACCAGGCGCTATACAAGTGTGTAAGCATTAACATTTCGGTTTCTAAAAATAAACAACAAATGACTCAAAGCCATGAGCACTTGGCGACAGAAGAGCCGAAAGGGAGGAGGCGCGGGGCAGTGGCTCCGCTTGTGACTAACTCACTGATTACTCTGCAAACACTTCGCTACTCCCAGAAACTGGTGTGTCTGTGGAGTGTGAGCCCTGGTTACTCAGCCTCTGTCATGGGTGCCTCCCGGAGCGCCCTGCTGCTGCCCGGGCGCCGTGCTCTGCTGTGGCCCTGCCCGTGCCCGCGGCGAGGCTGCGTGCTCTCCGAGGTGCTCGGAGGCTTTCTGAAGAATTTGTGCAGGTTTGGGGCGTTTTACAGGAATCACTGTCCAGATCTTCCACGTCCATGGACATGTATTTGCTAAAACCGAAGGGTGTGTGTGAGAAGTCCTCTGTGGCCGGGGCAGCAGCCACGTTTGCTTCCCTCGCTCCCGGCAGGGCCACCGCCTTTCTTTCCGGCCCCTGTTATTATGGAGCAGTGGCGGGATGTGGCAGAAATCTCTCCTAACTTAGGCACCATTTCACCCAGAGGAGGCTTCATGCTTTCCCGCCTCCTACAGATTCCTCTAGGGGCCACGTGGTGTGTAAGAAGCCGGTGATTTGGGGACCTGTTAAGATGTTATCTAGTCAGATATATTGTAGAGTGAAGTACAGGAGAAACAAAACTTCTGTTTAACAAACTCTCCTCTCCCCTTCGTGTCAAAGAATGTGTCCCCTGAGGGGCGGGACGTGTGAGCAGAGCGGAGACGCCGTGGCAGGGCCGAGGCCGCCCACCTTGCCCGCTGCCATTGCAGAATATTCAGGGTCTGTGAAAACTAGCGCCTGACACGCCGCTCTGCGAGGAGGCCGGCTCACTCGCGGTCTGGGTGGCAGTTGTGTTTCCGGCGATTTCCAGGAGAAAGATGCTTCTCGCTCCACATGTACTTCCCGCGGATTCATGTTTCATCTGGAGATGGAAGGGCACAGAGGGCGTGTGGCGTGTGCGCTGCGAGCACGGGTGAGGGACTGAACTTCCGGCTTCCAACCTGAAGTCCGAGGCCCGCACAGACCTGGGTCCCCAGGCCCCGAGCTCGCCTGGAAGGCGGTGCGGGTGGGGCGGGGGTGGGGGTTGGCTCGGAGCAGTCCTGCAGTGGGGAGACTAAAATGATGCGATTGTTTTTTATATTAGGTAGGTTTGTGTTTCATATTTTCTTAAAAATATGGAAAAACATTTCATAGAAGAACATTTTCATTCACTTTCACCAAAAGGTTATTGAGGACTATAACTTTTAAAAGCACATAAACATGTCTTTTGGTGCATAAACATGCGCAGAAAAACCTTTTAAGCAAAAATATATTGCAGCTAATTAAGTGGGGCAAGTAGCGTGTCGGAGAGCAGGAGGCCGCGAGCGCCGGGCAGGCGGTTCGTGCTGCCAACGGGAGACCCGGCGATGCTGCAGCGCCAGCATCCCCTTCAGCCGTTCAAACAGCACCAACACTTCTTACTGTTCCAAAGTCTGTACTTACAACAGGGAGAAATTGCATTCAAAAATGATTAAATTTGTGATAGGAAGTTTAGATTAAACATAAACCATAAGGAATACGTAGTTTTTCCTATGCAGATGGTGGCTCAGACATTTGACGAAGTCTGAGCCTCGTCCTGAGACCCTCACCTCCAGCAGGGGACCGCGCGGTCGGGGCCACCTGGACGCAGGTGGGTCGCAGGTGGGTCGCAGGCAGGACCACGTGGCTTGTATTTCACAGGAAAGCTGTTCCTTTTGTCTGAGGTGTTTCCTGATGACTGTCCCATGGGAGGCAGCTCCGAGGCTCCCTGCAAGGACAAGGACTCGGCTTGGACGGAGGCCCAGCGGGAGCCGGGGAAGCACCGCGCCTGGGAGGCTGGCTGAGGGCCGGGCAGCGAGTCAGGAGCCTGGTCATTTTCCAAGTAACGTTCAGCACCCGAGGCGAAGGATGAATTTCAAAACCACACTCTGTTTACTTTGCACAGACGTGGGCCCCTGGAATGCCTTATGGCGCTGTGACACACTAATTCTCGCACCTGAGAAAGCAAAAGTTCCCGCCCTCGGCTCCTGGCCTCTTCCCTGGGTGTGTGTGCAAGCACAGGCTCTGAAGCTGGCCTGCTAGTTTAGCTCCTGACTCATTAGCGTGTGAGTCTGGCCGAGTTACTAGACTCTTTCTCTGTGACCCGGTCTCCTCCTTCTTTCTCTGTGACCCTTGTGTCTCAGGGTCTGTGGATGCAGCACCGGCTCCGGGGCCAATGGGGTGGAAGGGAGTGGGGTCCTCTTCCCCCGCCCGTTAGGAGTGCGCCTCCCTCAGCGGGAGATCCTTGGAAGGAAAAATCCAGCCCTGAGATGGCCTTGAAAGTGAGCAAGGCGGCCACCTCCTGTGTTGAGGCCATGGCATTGTGACGTGCTTACGTGCTGCCAGCCCGCCGTGCACTCCTGCCACCCCGATATCACCCCCCGGGAACCACGGGTCATAGCTACACATCATCGCAGGCTTTGCATAGAAGTAGACCAACCACACACTATGTGCTCTGGGACCTTTCGCTGTTGTTAGTCCTCACCCGAGGATATTTCTCCCATTGATTTTTAAAGAGAGTGGAAGGGCAGGAGCAAGGGGGGGAGGGAGAGAGAGAAACATAGATGTGAGAGAGACACATAGATTGGTGCCTCCCAAGTGCCTTCCTACTGGGCCTGGGTCGAACCGGCAACCTAGATACGTGCCCTTGACTGGAAATCGAACCTGGGACCCTTTGGTCTTCAGGCTGGCGCTCTAACCACTGAGCATACCATCCAGGGCTCCAAGAGACCCTTTTTTTTATTTTTTGACAAGAAAATAAATTATTATTCATCAGTTAATGTTGTTCATTAGATTCCACATATGAGTGAGATCGTGTGACACTTACCTTTCTCTGACTGGCTTATTTCACTTAGTGTAATGTTCTCCAGGTCCATCCATGCTCATAGAAGCGTCAAACAGACTGTCAGACCTCAGAGGGAAGGCAGGAGAAGGTAGCATTTGAAGAGGGGGGGGGGCGGGGGAAGAGATCAGCCAGTGAGCTCATATGCATAACCTATGGACACAGATGGTGGGTGGTGGGGAGCTGGGGTGGGGGCTGGAGGCAGGTGGGAGAGATCAATGGGGCAGAGAGGGGACATATGTAATACTTTCAACAGTAAAGATTTAAAACACACACACACACACACAAGAAAATAAATGATTAAATAGTACGCCGAGGTGAGTGGTATTCCTAGGCTGTTATGGGAGCCAGGAGGAGGAAGGGCCTACCTCTTCCTGGGTGAGTCAAGGAACCCTTCTTAGAGCGATGTCACATGAGCAGGAGTGCATCGGGTGAACGAGGTGGAGAAGGGACCACAGGGAGGAGTGTGTGCAGATGGAGAGACAGCACAGGCAAGGGCATGAAGGACGGAAGCCACAGGACATCTCAGGAAACCATGCCAGGTCAGCATCCCTGGAGACGGGCTGAGACAGCCTTTGGTTGCCTAGCTACTGGGTTTTAGTTACCCAGATTCCGTTTTTAATTTTTTTAAGTTCCTCGTGGTGCCGCGGGCTGCTGGTGCTCAGCCCTCTCTAGGATCTTCTTCAAGAGCTCTGTTCTTCAGATCTCAGTTCAATGTCACTGCTTCGCAAAGGCTTTGTCTGGCTACACCTTAGAGCAGCGGTTCTCAACCTTCTGGCCCTTTAAATGCAGTTCCTCATGTTGTGACCCAACCATAAAGTTATTTTCGTTGCTACTGCATAGCTGTAATGTTGCTACTGTTATGAATCGTAATGTAAATATCTGATATGCAGGATGGGCTTAGGCGACCCCTGTGAAAGGGTCGTTCGACCGCCAAAGGGGTCGCGACCCACAGGTTGAGAACCGCTGCCTTAGAGTGTGTTCCTTCTTCCCACCTGCTAATGTCACATGACCTTGTTTCCTTTTCCGTATAGTGTTTTCCATCAGTGGAAATTATTATATTTATTAATTCGTTTCCTTGTTTATTGTATTTATTTCCCCATTAGAATGTAAGCTTTATGAGGGCAGAAACCTTCTCTACCTTTTTTTTCTTCATTGGCTAAGGTATTACATATGTGTCCTTTTCCCCCCATCGCCCCCCAACCCCCTTCACGCCCTCACCCCCGGTGTCTGTGTCCATAGGTTAGGCTTATTTGCATGCATACAAGTCCTTTGGTTGATCTCAAGAGACCCTTTTAAAAGGAAGTGAAATGAAAGCCAACATCTGGCACGCAATTCACGGCCTCATCCCTCACCACAGCCTCCCTGCCTTTGGCGGGACGCACCCAGGAACCAAGTCAGATCAGGGAGAGCAAGTCGTTACATTTTTGTCCTTGCACATCTGACCTGCAGTGTCAAGTTCAGCCACCGCTCGCTGGGAGGCCTAGAAATAGGGGTCATGGGTTAGGCCCTGGCCCATTCTGAGCCCTCGCCAAAGCCAGGCCGGACCAGCGGCTGACCAGGCCCTCCCCCTCTCGCAGGGGGACCACGTGAGAGCCTGGAGCACAGAGGAAGGAGCCCCGGACCGGCACCTGGAGGAGCCTCCGTGTGGCTGCTTCTTCAGGCCCCAGAGCGCCAGCTTCCCTGGATGAACACCTGCTGACCTCTAAGATCCATTTGCTTCCTCTTCCTCTTCCTCTTTCCTTCTCTACAGGCGTCTGCTTTGAAATGAGGCATACACTCAAAGCAAACAGACTTAAGATCATTTCTGGTTCAAAGGGCGGGTCCCTTCCTCCCGGCACGGATCCCCTCC
This sequence comes from Myotis myotis, assembly GCF_014108235.1. Lineage (NCBI taxonomy): Eukaryota > Metazoa > Chordata > Mammalia > Chiroptera > Vespertilionidae > Myotis > Myotis myotis. The sequence continues at coordinate 1,409,365 of NW_023416331.1, read as the reverse complement.
TCGCCCCTCCCGGGCCTGCCCCCTCGGCTGCCTTTGGGGCAGGGGACCTCTGTGCCAATAGCACAAACGGCAGAGTCAGGCACAGAGATGCCCCGCCCTGGGCAGGGAGGGCCGGGGCTCTGGCCGGTATAAATGCCTCGGACAGACGTGCTCATAAGAAAAGAGAAGAAAACGAGAACAAACTGGGACCATTTGTGGAGCTCCCCAGCCCCACCCGGAGGCCGCCTGGCCCTGACTGGCCTGGGAGTTCCACGACTAGACTTCCCCTGGAGGCGCGGTACCCCCGGCCTCCGCAGCCCACCCTTCCTCCCTCCCAGGCTTCTCCCTGGGGACTTGCCCGCTGAGTCATCTCAAGATGGGGAGAGGGAATGTCCCTCCTGGTGTCCCCGGCCTGTGGCGTCTGCTCTTTGGACTCCTGGGTAAGTGACTACGAGCTGGTGAGGAGAGGGATGGGCAGGCCGCGGGTCTGAGAGGTCCCAGCCCGGGTGCAACTCCTCTTCCAGAAGCAACGGTGACCTGCTCGCTCTCGTGGCCAGTCCTGCAAAAGCCAGTGCTGCCTGGCCTCACGGAGGGCCCTGCGGCGGCAGCGAGGCCCTGCGTAGGGGGCTCACTTCGCTGCATTTTGCACAAAGTTTTGTTTTTAACTGGAACATCCTAGTTCCAATAGCATTCTTTTAAAAAATATATATATCTTTATTGATTTCAGAGAGGAAGGGAGAGGGAGAGAAACATCAATGATGAGAGAGAATCATTGATTGGCTGCCTCCTGCATGCTCCCCACTGGGGGTCAAGCCTGCAACCTGGGCATGTGCCCTGACCAGGAATCGAACCCTGACCTCCTGGTTCATAGGTCGATGCTCCATTGCTGAGCCACGCGGCTGGGCCCAATAGCATTCTTAATTCCAAATCCGAGCCAGGTTCTGAGCCTCCAGTGAAGCGGAACTATCCCTTCCGTGAACCCCGCCTGGTGTCCACCAGCCTTCCCCCCTCAGAGTTCCTGGGAGACGCAGGTGGAGGCCCTCGAAGCCGGCGGGTGGTTACCCTGGAAGGAGCAGCCCCCGGGCTCAGGGCCGCAGTGGGGCCGAACTGACAGCCTGAGCTGGCTCCACGGCTCCTCTGGTCTTTGGTTTCTTGAATCAAACTGTCTTCCTTCATTATCTGAGGCAGGCTTACCCAGCGCAGGTCTCCGTTGCCTTTGCTATTGGAGGTCAGGTCAGAAGGAGGAAGGCGGGGAAGAAAGAAAGGGTGCAGGTTGGATGAGGTGGAGGATTGGGGGCGGTCCCCCTTTGCTCCCCAACATGTCCCATTGCATCCTTTTTGGATTCGCTCTCTCTCTGCTCCAGCTCTCCCTCCTTTAGGGCTGGCTCTGTCCTTCCCGACTGTGAGCCCCACATCCTAGGGCTTCAACTGTTCCCTCCCTCCCAGCGACTCCAGACCCACCTCTAACCGTGGGTCCCTGACTCCTGTCCCACCCATCCGATCGCCTCAGACCAGGCACGTCCTCCCTGGGGCCACTTCACGGAGCGGGTACGCTGGCAATGTGGCAGCCCTGGGCCGGGGCACGGCTACAGGAGAGCGCCCTCTCCCCCAAACGCCGCAGACACGCACGGTTCATCAGGAAGAGAGAAGCGTGCCAGGTCTATAGAGTAACCCTGTCACAAGGAGCTGCAAGGGTTAACCACTCCCATGGAGCCCTGGTCCCTCTCACCCTCTGCCTCGAAGGCCCTCTCAGTGGGTTTGCTCCTCTCCCGTCCTTTCTGCCTTCACGGGTCTCGACCCCTCCCATCAGCATCCAAACACCGGGCATAAATATCCCTCAGGGAGGTCCAAGGCCGGGTTCTGTGGCCGGGCAGTGCTGAGGCCCTTGCCAGCTCCTGGGGGGTCTAACCCGAGGCCCTGGGCCCTGGGTGGTAAGGACTTCCACCCTGAGACCTGCCTCATCCCTCCCAGCACTGCCTCCCCCCATCTCCTCCCCACCGTTAGCTTCCTTACCTTCCTATCTCCACTGCTCACCACCCACTTGCGCGTGAACTTCCTTTGGGTTCTTCCACTGGTGACAATGTGCACTCTCGCACCGGAGCCCAGCTGCAGGCTCCAGTCCCCGCTCCTCAGGCTGCCCTGGCTTTTACCTCCTTGTAAATGGCATCTTAGGCCATCCCTTGTCTGTTGTTGTTCTGGTGTTTTTGTTTGTTTTTTAAAATATTTTTATTGTTCACAGTATTACAGATGTCCCCCATTTTTCCCCGCACCCCCACCCCCGGACTCCTCCCCCTTCACCAGTTTGCTCTGGTTTTCGCCTCTGCTTCAGGAAGGGGTACTGACTTCCTTCTACTCAAAGGAGGCGTGAACTCCTGGACGCCCCCGCCCCCATATTCCATCTCACAGCTCCCCTAAATGTTTATATCAAGTCTTTGGTGTTAAGTCAATATGTACATTATGATCACTATACCAGTCATGTTTATAGCTGAGTTATACATTGTATTATGAGTACTCTCCTTTCTTTCCTTTTAAAAAAAATATATTTTTATTGATTTCAGAGAGGAAGGGAGAGAGATAGAGAAACATCAATGATGAGAGAGAATCGACTGGCTGCCCCTGCATGCACCCCACTGGGGATGGAGCACAAAACCTGGGCCTGTGCCCTGACCCGGGATTGAACCGTGACCTCCTGGTCCATAGGTTGACGCTCAACCACTGAGCCACGCCGGCTGGGCAATAATAGCCCATTTTAAAATTTGCTTTGCTTTCTTCACATACATCAATTCACCTAAAGCCGCCAGCAAAGGTATAGACTTCTTTTCCATGCGCCCGAGGCATCTATCAGGTTCACTGTTCCTCTCAGAAAGCCCCCATTTCCCTCTTGTAGATCCCTATCTTGTTTCTTGTTTCATTTTCTCATTTTGATGCAGGACTTTTTCTAGAAGCTTCCCGAGAGAGGGCTCATGGTAAGAGATTGTTTAAAACCTTATGCACTGTTAGGGTAATGCTAAGCTGCTGTAACAAACAGATCCATGACTTAAAAAACAACAAATTTAAAAGTAAAATACACTTTATTATAAAATTAAAACAAAGTAAAATAAAATAGACTTTATCAGAGGATGGTGGGACCTCTGCTCCATGTAGTCATTCAGGGTCTCAGGCTGAAGGTGGTTCTGCCATCTTCTACAAGTGGTTCCAGTGTTGTCATCCTTTCAGCCAAAGGCAAGGACGCAAGAACAGAAATCAAAGAAAAGAGATTTCTTCTTAAGCAAGTGAAGTTATATACATCACATGCCTTCACAGTCCTCTGGCCGGGGCTTCGACATATAGCCACACCCAGCTACAAGCAAGGGTGGGAATGTGCACGGGAAGAAGAGACAAATGCATCTAGCAGTGTACAGACCTTACATGCCTGAAAATGTATTTATTCCAGTCACACATTTGTTCAGAGTTTAGCTGGTTATAGAATTCTAGGTTGGACACTGTGTTTCCTCAGAAGTTTAAAGTCATTAATTCACCGTTTCTAACACCTAGATAGTGAAGTCTGATATTATTTCAAATACTCATTGTTTCTCTGGAAAATTCGGATTTTAAAACAACTAGTGTTGCTTTAAAACCTCATGATGTAGTGCTATAGTGAGGAGCTTACAGTGTCACTTCTGGGAAAATTTCTTGCATTTCTTCTCTGAGAATTGCCTCTGATCCATTTCTCTGTTCTGTCTTTCTGAAATATTGTTTGGGTGTTTGACCTCCTGGATTGACACTTTATTAGTTTTCTGTCTTCCAACTCTGTCACTTTATTCTTCTTCTGGAAAGCCTCTGAGGTCTTCTAATTCTTCTAGTGAATTTTGAATTTTAAATTTTTTCCCAAGAGTTCTTTTTTGCTTTTGGCATGCTCCTTTAAAAAATAGTTTGCTGCCGAAACTGGTTTGGCTCAGTGGATAGAGCGTCAGCCTGCGGACTGAAAGGTCCCAGGTTCGATTCCGGTCAAGGGCATGTACCTGGGTTGCGGGCACATCCCCAGTAGGAGATGTGCAGGAGGCAGCTGATTGATGTTTCTCTCTCATCGATGTTTCTAACTCTCTATCTCTCTCCTTTCCTCTCTGTAAAAAATCAATAAAATATATTTTAAAAAAATAAAAAATAAATAAATAAAAAATAGTTTGCTTTTATTTTTGTTTTTTTATGGGTGCTATATATTTACTTATTTTGTTTAGGACATTTGAAATTGTTTTGCTTTCTGCATTGTCTCAGTTTTCTCTGAGTTCTGTTCATAGAATGCTTGTTTTGGCATTTGTATTTCAAGTTAGAGGTTTCCTCAAATATGTGGTCATCTCAGAATGTCTTTTGTGTTTGAGAGTGAGGCACTAAAGTGATGCTAGAAGCTCTGTGTTCGGGGTGGAGCCTGCTAACTTATGGACTTAGCTCCAAGGGCACTCGGCAAAGATGTGGCACCTTTGGTTGGGAAGACCCTGGAAATGTCAGTGTCTGCAGGTCTTTTCTAGTGTGGGGTGACCTCCACACTCTGCTTGGAAAGAGCAAGCGCAGCTGCCAATGAGCTAGGAGCTGGGGAGGGCGAGGACAATGAGAGCTTCACAGCTGAGAATGGGTCGCACACGTTCAGAACAACTGACCCTGACTTTAGCAGTACCTGGGATCCACGGACCAGTCTCTTTGGTGTCAGTATCTCCAGAGATAAAAGCCCAGGCTCACATGAGGGCCAGAGGTGTATTCACCTCAGTACTTGAATAGAAGGAGGGATAGGGGATTGAGATGGGTTCTAGCTGCACTGTATTTCAATCTTCCATTCTGTATCTAGTCACACATCACACCCCATATCTTCCGAGCAATTCCTGACCCTTTCAGAATTCCACATAAAGAATAACGGACCAGTCAGTGGTGACTCTCGCGCTTGAAACAAGCCTTGTGTTGAAGCATTCTCTGTTCTTTGGGAGAGTCACCCTTCACCCACCCGCTGTCCATTATCTTGAAGAATGTTTATATATCTTCTGCTGTTGTTATCTCTCCAACACTTTGGCTTTATAGAGTTATAGTTTTGTTATTATTTTACTTCAGTTCTTCTGGGAGATTCTTAAACCTGCATGCATACTCATTCACTTTTCCGTTCACTTCAGTCATGGTCTTCCCAGCATGCAGATCTGCACTCAATACAGTAAAGTGTGGCCTCCATACTGTCCCTCAATCCAATGCACACTTCTCAGGTCCCATCTTACTTGATCTCTTTGCAACAATCAACTCAGATACCCACCATATTTTTCTAGAGCCCCTCATCTTTTTGCTGTCTTCATATAACCTTGTAGTTGTCTTCCTTCCTTCTCGGTCTCACTCATGAGTTTCTTTTCTTCTCTCTGACATCTGGATGATGGAGCACCCAGGGCTCCCTCAGCAGCTGCTGTCTCCCCACAGACGCTCTCAGCCAGCTCCGTGACTTTAAGTCAAGCTGTACTCACCTGGCTTCTACCTGTTGTTTGACCTCTCAACTGAGATCAAGGCTCAAGCATCTAACCAACCAGACACAGTCTCTTGAATGTCTAATAGACATATAAAATTCCAAATGTCTAATATTTCCCACCTCTGCCTCCTTTCTTATCCATCTGAGTGAGTAGAACCAATATTCAACTCTTTGCTAAGCCCCACAACTAGGAGTTTCCTTGATTTCTCTCTTTTCCTGTCAATCATCACAGCAGCTGTCAACACATCCTGCTGATTCTACTTTTCTAATTTGAGACATACCTTATATTGGCCCACTTAACTTTATCTCCACTGTTACTGCCCCGTCTAATCAATATAATATAGACCTCATCATGAGAAAACATCACACAAGCCCAATTTGAGGGACATTCTATAAAGTAACTGACCTGTAATGTTAAAAAGATCATGATGAAAAATTATTTGACAGTGCAATATACAGCTCTTGTAACACAGAAATCTATACCTGAAACCTATATGATCCTATTATCCAGTCACCCCAATAAATTTTAATTAAAAAAGAAAGAACATTTGATATGGTTAAAAATATTCCAGCCTCATCGGATTTTAGTTAAATGAATTAATGCATATAAAGTGCTGAGCAGCCTGGCCAGTGTGGTTCAGTGGTTGAGTGTCAACCTATGAGCCAGGAGGTCATGGATTGATTCCCGGCCAAGGCACATGCCTGGGTTGTGGGCTCCATCCCCAGTGAGGGGTGTGCAGGAGGCAGCCGATTCTTATTGATGTTTCTACTTCTCTCTCCCCCTCTCCCTTCCTCTCTGAAATCAATAAAAATATATTTTAAAAATAAAGAGCTAAGCAATATACTTAGTATGTAGTAAGCCCTCAATAAAATAATTATACGTGATTATTATTAACTAAAGGATAATGTGTGAGAATGCTTTTCAAATTATAATTTATCATATTATCATGTTATATTGTTATTAAAGGATCTGAATAAACATGTGCACGATTTAGAAAAGTTTTTAAAACGTCATAAAAGTTAAAGGAAGATGAAGAACTGCTACAGACTGGAAAGGACTAAAGAGACACAAGGACTAATATCCTGACTCTGATTTGGATCAGTTTGCTATCAAACACAGTATCAGGACAACTGGAAAACTTGAAAGGGGTGTGAGAATTAGATGGCAGGAAAGCGTCAGTGTGAATTTCCTGGTTTTGATGGCGGAATTATGGCTGCGTACGAGAATATATCAAGTGTTAAATGATGATGGAATAGCAGATGATTAAATAAATCCCAACTGGTTCGGGGGCAGGGGGAGTTCTTTGCTGTGTACTTACTACGAAAGAATTTGTTCTTTTCAAAAATAACAAATTAAGAAAAATTAATTAGATTCTGTTATTCCAGTGGCTTCTCAATGTATTTGAGATAAAACTTAACTCTTTACTGTGGCCTTAAAGTCCCCCTTCAACAATTTTCTTATTCAATGACCACATTCAGCCACCTTGGTCTCCTATTTGTTCTTGCATCACATTGAGCTCATTAACATCCCACGTATTTCCCGTGCACCATCGCTCTTTGACATTCTCCTCCTGGCTTTCCACGCTGCCTTCTCATCCGTCAGATCTCAGTTATGCTGTCTCCTCGGTCGCACCTTTCCTGGCTCTAATACCGACAGCAGTACCCCTGCTTTCCTTAACAGCACAGAGCCTAGGGTGTATTTATATTCTTGCATGCTTTGTCTCTCTTCTTTACTTGACTATAAGTCCACAGCTGTTTTGTTGACACTGATATGGCCAGAGTTTGGCAAAATACCAGGCACAATTTAAGAGCTCAACATTTCCAAATAATTAATTATATTTTAAAGTAATACCATCCAGAACTCGCAAATTTACCCCTAATTTATCCCCACCACCTCCTTTGTCCTAGTTCAGTGATGGCGAACCTATGACACGGGTGTCAGAGGTGACACGCGAACTCATTTTTTTGGTTGATTTTTGTCAAATGGCATTTAAATATATAAAATAAATATCAAAAATATAAGTCTTTGTTTTACTATGGTTGCAAATATCAAAAAATTTCTATATGTGACACAGCACCAAAGTTAAGTTAGGGTTTTTCAAAATGCTGGCATGCTGAGCTCAAAAGGTTCACCATCACTGTCCTAGTTGATTATTTTTGGAAACTAAAAACACTGAAAAGCATTCAGCTCATATGAGGCCCGGGTAGACCTGGTACATAGTTCCTATCTCTAGAGAATACTGTTCCTTATGCTTCAGCTGCAGTCAAGGTCTTCTACCGCATGCCTAGCACGCCGATAACAAATCACACTACTTACAAGAGCCCTCCGAAATCTGGTCCTTCATGAACGATGGAGTCTCGGGGCTCAGTGTTCCTGCAACAGAACGCTTAGGATTTAGCCATTTGGGACAGCGACTCACTCCCAAGCGTGAGCCTTAGCTAAAGCTGTTTGCACATCCTACCTTTAACCCGACTAACCACAATACCCAATTATGGGCACCTGTGCAAGTGCCATGATCTCTATGAAATCTCCAGGAAGTGAAACTTCTCTCTCCTATGAACACCGACTACCCATCAGAACAAATAATGCACCGCATTTTAATTATCTTTTTCGGTTTACATACAATAGTATTCACACTGTTGCTATATGGTTCTACAAATTTTGCAAATGCTCAGTTATGTAATCACTTGGTTCATCAAAATGTAGAACATTTTTATCAGCCTTCAAAGTTCCCTCATACCCTCTGTCATCAACCTATCGTCCCCACCCGCATCCGGGAACCCGGAGCTGTTCTGTGTGCCAGTTGTCCTGCCATTTGTAGACTGTCATACAAATGGATCGTGTAATACGTAGCCTTTGGAGTCTGGCTACTTTCACTCAGCAGAATGCCTGTGACACCGATGCTCCGCTTGCCTCGGTATTTCCGCTTTGTTGCCGAGAGTTTCACTGTATGGCCGTACACACCACAGTGCGCCTAATGATTCACCAGCTAAAAGACAATTGAGCAGTTTCCAGGTTTTGAATGAAACCTCTCGAAACATTAATTTTTTATTTTATTATTTTCTTGCTTGCTTTACTTGATTAAAAAAAATTCAATTAAGTTGACATACAATATTATATTGGTTTCAGGTGTACAAAACAGTGATTAGACATTTATATATCATATGAAGTGATCAACCCGGAATGTCTAGTACCCATCTGGCACCATACACAGTTATTACAATATTATTGATTATATCCCCTATGCTGTACTTTACACCCCATAACTATTTCTATAACTGGAAACTTTTACATCTTCACCCACTCACCTTTTTCACCCGGCCCCCGCCCTCCCCCCCGGCGGCCACCCATCTGCTCTCTGCGTCTGTAAGCTTGCTTCTGTTCGCTCGCTTATTTTGTTCTGTAGATGCCGCTCACGGTGAAGTCATACCGTATCCTTCTCTCCCTGACTTACTTCACGTAACAGAATACGCTGTAGGCCCGCCCACGCTGCCGCAAATGGCAAGATTTCATTCTTTTCTGTGGCTGAGTGATATCCCATTGTACACATGCACCACGTCTTCTTTATTCAATTGTCCATCGATGGGCACTAAGGTCACTACCATATCGTGGCTATTTTAAATAGCTCTGCAAAGAATATAGGGGTGTGGATATATTTTCAAATTAGTATCTTGGGTTTCTTTAGATAAATACCCAGAAGTGGAATTGCAGGGTCAAACGGCAGTTCCGTTTTTACTTTTTTGAGGAAACTCCATACTGTTTTCCAAAGTGGCTGCACTAGTCTGCATCCCTACGAACAGTGCACGAGGGTTCCCTTTTCTCCACATCCTCGCCAGCACTTGTCATTTGTTGATTTGTCGATGGTAGCCATTCTGGCAGGTGTGAGGTGATAGCTCATTGTAGTTTCAATTTGCATTTTTCTGATGGTTAATGACATTGAACATCTTTTCATATGTCTCTTGGCCATCTGTATGCTCTCTTTGAAGAAGTGCCCTTTCTAAAACTGGGTTGTTTGGGGTTTTCTTGGTGTTAAGTTTTATGAGTTCTTCATAAATTTGGATATTAACCCCTGATTGGAAATACCGTTGGCGAATATGTTCTCCTATTCAGTAAGTTGTCTTTTCATTTTGTTGATGGTTTCTCTTTAGTTTGATGTAACCCCATTTGTTAATAGTTTTCCTTTTGTTTCCCTTGACTGAAGAGACATGTCCAAAAAAATTACTAAAAGTGATATCAGAGAATTTACTGCCCATGTTTGTTTGTTGCTGTTTTTTGTTTGTTTGTTTAGTTTTATGGTTCTGGGTCTTACACGTAAGTCTTTGATTCATTTTGAGTTCATTTCTGTATGTGGGTGTAAGAAAGTTATCCCATTTCATTCTCTTGCACGTACCTGTCCAGCTTTCTCAACACCACATATTGAAGAGACTGTCTTTACAGCATTATTTATTCTCACCTTCGTGGCATAGATTGAGCATATAGGCATGGGCTTATTTCTGGGTTCTCTACTCTTTTCCATTGATCCATCTGTCTGTCCTCATGCTGCTTACTATAGCCGTAGTATACTTGATATCAGGTAGCGTGTTACCTCTAACTTTGTTCTTCTTGCTCAAGATTGCTTTGGCTATTTGGGGTCTTTTGTGGTTCCATATAAATTTTAGGATTATTTGTTCTAGTTCTGTGAAAATGTCATTGGTATTTTGATAGGAATTGCATTAGATCTGTATATTGCTTTAGGTAATACGGAAATTTTATCTTTTTTATAAGTTCTTAGTTTATGAACTTCCTCATGAAAAATCAGCACAGTCTTCACAGATCAAGTCCCCGAAGAATCTTTACTCCTTCTGTCATCCCATCTCCAGCTCACTCTCTGCGGCACCAGCAACTGGCCTTTGCGGTCCCCCTGACTTTCCTCGTTCTGTTCTTCCGTTCCTTTCACTGCTTCCTTGAGGTCTTTCATCTCATACAGGCCATGTCTTTCAAGTCTATGTTTGGGCTCACTTTGCTTTGGGTAATTCAGGAGTCACACATCCTGCCAGAGCCAGTTGCCTTGCCACCACCAAGATGGGTTGCTGAATCCAAACACAAAGATGGCACCCGGTGTGGTCTTGTCTGTTTTGGCTAGTTTCCTCCAAATTTCTGTCTTAGGTACTGTTGCCTTCCCAGGATGAAGGACATCAGTGAGCATTTGTTTCCTCTGAAATAGTTTGTTGGTCATGAACTTCCTGGTTGGATAGTTACTGTGTCGTTCATGATGGGGGCTGATCCTCAAGCAGCCAGGGAAGAAAAAAGAATATGGACATTCTAACAATGGCAATTCTTTCTATCCATGATCAGCATCGTGTATGCATCCATTTACTCATGTTTCTTCAATTGCTTTCTTCAATGTCTAATAGTTTTCTGAGTACAGGTCTTTCAATTCCTTGATTAAATTTATTCATAAGTATTGTATTCTTTTTGATGCAATTGTAAATGGGGTTGCATTCTTAATTTCTTTTTCTGATAGTTTTTTATTGGTGCATAAAAATGCAACCAATTTCCGAAAACTAATTTTGAATTATGCCACTTTGATGAATTCATTGACTAGTTCTAGTAGTTTTTTGGTGGATTCTTGATTGTTTTCTGTACATAGTATCATGTCATCTGCAAATGACAGTTTTACTTCTCTTTCAATTCATTTTTTTTAATTAAATCTTTATTGTTCAGATTATTACATTTGTTCCTCTTTTTTCCCCCCATAACTCCCCTCCTCCCAGTTCCCGCCCCACCCTCCGCCCTCACTCCCCACCCACTGTCCTCATCCATAGGTGCACGATTTTTGTCCAGTCTCTTCCCGCATCTCCCACACCCCTTTCCCCACCAAGAATAGTCAGTCCATTCCCTTTCTATGTCCCTGATTCTATTATAATCACCAGTTCATTCTGTACATCAGATTATTTATTCACTTGATTCTTAGATTCACTTGTTGATAGGTGCATATTTGTTGTTCATAATTTGTATCTTTACCTTTTTCTTCCTCTTCCTCTTCCTCTTCTTAAAGGATACCTTTCAGCATTTCATATAATCCTGGTTTGGTGGTGATGAACTCCTTTAGCTTTTCCTTATCTGTGATGCTCTTTATCTGACCTTCAATTCTGAATGATAGCTTTGCTGGATAAAGTAATCTTGGTTGTAGGTTCTTGGTATTCATCACTTTGAATATTTCTTGCCACTCCCTTCTGGCCTGCAAAGTTTCTGTTGAGAAATCAGCTGACAGTCGTATGGGTATTCCCTTGTAGGTAACTGAGTTTCTTTCTCTTGCTGTTTTTAAGATTCTCTCTTTATCTTTTGCTCTTGGCATTTTAATTATGATGTGTCTTGGTGTGGTCCTCTTTGGATTCCTTTTGTTTGGGGTTCTCCTCGCTTCTTGGACCTGTAAGTCCATTTCTTTCACCAGGTAGGGGAAGTTTTCTGTCATTATTTCTTCCAATAGGTTTTCAATATCTTGCTCTCTCTCATCTTCTGGCACCCCTATAATTCTGATGTTGGTACGCTTGAAGTTGTCCCAGAGGCTCCTTACACTATCCTCGCATTTTTGGATTCTTTTTTCATTTTGCTTTTCCGGTTGGGTGTTTTTTGCTTCCTCGCATTTCAAATCATTGACTTGATTCTTGTGCTCCTCTGGTCTGCTGTCGGGAGTCTGTATAATATTCGTTATTTCAGTCCGTGTATGCTTAATTTCTAGTTGGTTCCCCAATATAACATCGAGGGTCTCATTAGTTTTCTTGTAGATCTCATTAAGTTTATCAGCGGCTTCTAAACAGTTCTTGAGAGACCTTAAAAGTGTGGTTCTGAACTCTATATCTTCCATTGACAATTTTGTCCTGTTTCTTTGTCTCCCCATTTTGTTATGCTTCTTTGGTGCACCCCCTAGTGGTCTTTGTGCGCAGTCTTATAGTTAAACCTTGATTGTTGTAGCTAATACCAGGAAGGGTTTGACCTCCAGGCCAAGTGGCTATGAGAATCAGCTGTGTCTGCAGTGAGAGAACTTCTGTCTTCTAGGGAGGTGCTAATCTAGCCTTTGCCTGAGGCTATCCGGCAAATGCCTCTGTGCAGGGCTTGGGCGGGGCGGGTCCCACAGGATCAACAGGGTGGGCCAGAGAGAGCAGTTATGGCGGCTCTCAGTCCTGTCCCCAGGGGCTCTGCCTCTCTGAGTCCCAGCACCCGCTGCAAACCTCAGAGAGAAAGCTGCACTCACTGTGACCGAAGCCAGACAGTCCCACTTCTCCCGTTTGAGTCTGGGTCTCTAAAGACTCGCCTGTATCTGGAGCTCAGAGTCTGCGATTCCCTCCTGATTGAAAACGCCAACCGCGCCCTCCGCCGCCAGCCCACTCCGCGCACTCCGCATCTCAGAATTTGACTTCAGCCCTGCGCCTCCTCTGAGTGTCCGTATGCGTTTCTCTTTCCTCCTAGTTGTAGGACTTCCACTCAGCCAGCGTTCTTGTGGTTCTGGGTGATGTCCGTTACGTTTTTTAGTTTCACTTTTGAAGTAGTTGTTCAAGGCAGCGAACTCCGGCGTTAACCTATGCCACCATCTTGGTTCCAAAAGCCTCTTTCAATTCAAATGCCATTTTTATCTTGCTGATTGCTTTGGCTAGGACTTACAATGCTATGGTGAATAAAAGTGGTGAAAGTGTACATTCTTGTTGCATTGAGTATGATATTAACTGTGGGTTTGTCATATATAGTCTTTATTATGTTGAGGTCTATTCCCTCTAGCCCCACTTTGCTGAGATAAATGTATGTATTTTATCTAATGCTTTTCCTGCATCTATTGATATAATCACATGATTTTTATTCTTCATTTTGTTTATGTGGTGCATCATGTACATTTATTGTGGGTATTGAACCAACCTTGCATCCCAGGAATAAATTCCTCTTAATTATAGTGTAATCATCTTTTTAATGTATTGCTGAATTCAGCTTGTTATTTTGTTGAGTATTTTTACATCTGTATTCTTCAGGTATGTTAGTCTAAAATTTTCTTTTTTGAGTAGTATCTTTGTCTGATTTTGGTATCAGGATACTATTGGTCTTATAAAATAAGACCTTCCTCTTCATTTTTTTATAATAGTTTGAAAAGGACAGGTATTATTCTTTGAATGTTTGGTAAAATTCACCTTTGAAATCATTTGGTTCGGGGCTTTTGTTTGTTGAGAGGTTTTTGATTACTGATTTGATTTTTATAGTAGTTATCGGTCTGTTCAGATTTTCTGTTTCTTCCTGATTCAGCCTGGAAGATCAATTTCTTCCAGGTTGTATAATTTGTTGGCATTGTTTAATTGTTTGTGGTATTTCCTGATAATTCTTTGTCTTTTTATGGTGTTTGTGATCATGTATCCTCCTTTCTGATTTTATTTTGGTTCTCTTTCTTTTTTCTTTATGAGTCTGGTTAAAGGTTTATCCCTTTTGTTTATCTTCTCAAAGAACCAGCTGTTGGTTTCATTGATCTTTTCTAGTTTTTAGACTTTACTTCATTTATTTCCACTCTGAACTTTATTAGTTCCTTCTGCTCTTTTGGGTTTCACTTGTTTTTTCTTTTCCAATCCTTTAAATGTGAAGTTAGGTTATTTATTTGAGACTTTTCTTGTTTCCTGAGGTAGGCCTGTATTGTTATATATTTGTCTCTTATAAATTTGCCTGGCTATGTCTCATAGATTTGGGGTCATTGTGTTTTCATTTTCTTTTATCCCAGGGTACTTTGATTTCTCTCTTGATCTCACTGTTAACCCATTCACTGTTTAGTGGTGTGCTTTTAGCATCCACATGTTTTTCTGATTTCTCCTTATAATTGATTTCTAGTCTCATATCATTGTGATCAGAAAAAAATGCTTGATATGATTTCAATCTTCTTAAATTTATTGAGACTTATTTTGTGACCTAACATATGGTCTGTCCTGGAAAATGTTCCATGTGCACTTGGAAAAGAATGTATGTTCTGCTGATTTTTAGTAAAATGGGCTAAGAACATTTATTAAGTACATCTGGTCTTAATAAATAAATATGAACAATAAAAAATGTTTTCAATATCTTGCTCTCTCTATTCTCCTTCTGGCATCCCCATAATGTGAATGTTGGTACACTTGAAGTCCCAGAGGCTTCTTATACTATCTTCATATTTTTTGGATTCTTTTTTCTTTTTGCTGTTCTGCTCTGGTGTTTTTTGCTTCCTCATATTCCAAATTGTTGATTTGATTCTCAGAATCTTCTACTCTACTGTTGAATCCCTGTAAATTATTCTTTATTTCAGTTAGTGTATGCTTAGTTTCTAACTGGTCCTTTTTCATGTCTTTGACAGTCTCACTAAGATCCTTGAAAATCTTATGAAGATCCTTGAGTAACCTTATAACCATGGTTTTGAACCATGTACCCAGTAGTTTTCTTGCTTCCATTTCTGACATGTTTCTTTGTATCCATATTTTGGCTGCTTCCCTGTGTTTGTTTCTATGTATGAGATAGAGCTGCTATGCCTCCTGGAATTGGTAGAGTGGCCTTGTGTAGTAGGTGTCCTTCAGGGTCCAGTGGCTCAGCTTCCCCAGTCACCTGAGGTAGGAACTCTACGTGCACCCCTGTGTGGGCTGTGTGCACAGTCTTGTAGTTGAGCCTTGATTGCTGTAGGTGTCACTGAGAGGAATTGATCCACAGGCTAATTGGCTGTGAGGACCAGCTGTGACTACAGTGGAAGAGCTGCTGTTCAGGAAACACCCTATGGAGCAGGACTTGCTTCAGTGAGGCTTTGCTACTCACTGAGTCGGCCCCTGGAGTGTGTTGCTTGTGGTTGTGTAGAGTTGTAATTTGCTATGGTCTGAAGCTGACCACTGGGTGCACTGGCTCTAGGGCCTCCAAGGATGTGCAAAGTCAGCCACTGCCTGGGGCCACCCAGCAGGAGCTGCAGAAAAATCTGCAGATGGCTGCTACTTGCTATTTGTATTGGACTTGGAAGTGCCCAGGTGAGGCTCAGCTGTGAAGTAAGGAAGGCTGGTGCTAGTGCCAGGTCTTGGGCCTTTTATTGATAGGTTTGGGGCACACTGTCACCAGCTGCTGCTTGATTGAGAGATTTTAACAAAGTCTGAAGCCTGAGTCAGGACAGGCCATTCATATGGAAAAGCTGCTGCAAACAGCTTGGGTAGGGCTGCAAATTGGGTGGGGTGGGGTCTCAGGGAATCCCCAGAGTGAAGCAAACAGTGTGCTCCAGGCTGATGGAAACTCAGATATGGCTGCCAGTCAGCTCTGCAAGAGAGTAGGTCCCAGCATAGGAACAATGACCCTTGTGAGAGCTCTCATCTGGGAGAAAGCTGCCCCTGACTTCCTGCCCTGATGCCAGACAATCCAGTTCCTCCCTGTATGTGTCTGGGTCTCCCAAAGCCACCCCATTCTGGAAGTCCAAGTAAGTTTGTGCTCTGGCCCTTTAAATGGGACATCTGGGTCTCCAGCAACCTCCATGTCACTCAGCCACAATCCCCACTGGTTTTTAAAGCCCGTGGTTGTGGGGAATTCTTTTCCCAGCTCTGGGACCCTAGGGTGGGGGTGTGGTGTGAGGCTGGAACCCCTTGCTCCTCATGGGCAGCCTCCACAGAGATGATCTCCCTCCGATTAAAAAAATGGGCACAGGTGGGTGTCAGACCAGCCCATTCGTGACTCTGCCTCTCCTACCAGTCAAGGTGTGCTTTCTTCTTTACTTCTCTAGTTGTAGGACCGCCATTCAGCCAGCTTTCAGGTGGTTCTGGATGATAGTTATTCTGTATTTTAGTTGTAATTTTGATGTGGCTATGGGAGACGGGGAGTACAGGCATTTACCTATGCCACCATCTGGGTTCTCTGCTTATATTTTTAGGCTTTGCTCTAAAGTCTACTTTGTCTGATATAGGTATTGCTGCCCCAGTTTTTTTCCCATTTGCATGAAATAACTTTTTCCATCCCTTTACTTTCAGTCTGTCTTTTTACCTGAGATGGGTGTCCCGTAGGCAGCACATACACAGATCTTTTAAAAAAATCCATTCAGGAGAAACCAAGATGGCGGCATAGGTTAACTCCGGAGTTTGCTGCCTCAAACAACCACTTCAAAAATACAACTAAAAGACGGAATGGACATCATCCAGAACCACAGGAAGGCTGGCTGAGTGGAAGTTCTACAACTAGGAGGAAAGAGAATAGCATACCAAGACTCAGAGGAGGCGCAGTGCTGAAGTCAAATACTAAGGTTCGGAGTGCATGCGGAGCGGGCAGGCGGTGGAGGGCATGGTTGTCTGTTTCAATCGGGAGGGAGTCTCAAACTCTGAGCTCCAGATCCGGGCGAGTCTCTAGGGACCCAGACTCAAATGGGACTGTCTGGCTTCTGTCAGAACTCGAAGGCAGCTTTCTCTCTGAGGTTTGCAGCAGTTGCTGGGACTCTGAGAGGCAGGGCCCCTGGGGACAGAACTGAGAGCAGCTATAACTGCTCTCTCCGCCCACCCTGTAGATCCCCCGGGACCTGCCCCGCCCAAGCCCTGCACAGAGGCATTTGCCAGATAGCCTCAGGCAAAGGCTAGATTAGCACCACCCTAGAGATCCAGCACAGAAGTTCTCCCACTGCAGACACAGCTGATTCTCATAGCCAGTTGGCCTGGAGGTCAAATCACCCCCAGTATTACCGACAACAATCAAGGCTTAACTACAACAAGACTGCACACAAAGACCACAAGGGGGTGCACCAAGAAAGCATAAAAAATGTGGAGACAAAGAAACATGACAGAAATGGAGGATATAGAGCTCAAAACTGCACTTTTAAGGTCTTTCAATAATTTTCTAGAAACTGCCAATAAACTTAATGAGACCGACAAGAAATCTAATGAGACCCTCAATGTTGTGATAAAGAACCAACTAGAAATTAAGCATACACTGACTGAAATAAATAATATTATACAGACACCCAACACCCGACCAGAGGAACGCAAGAATCAAGTCAAAGATTTGAAATACGAAGAAGCAAAAAACACCCAACCGGAAAAGCAAAATGAAAAAAAAAAATCCGAAAATACAAATATAGTGTAAGGAGCCTCTGAGACAACTTCAAGCGTACCAACATCAGAATTATAGGGGTGCCAGAAGATGAGAGAGAGCAAGATATTGAAAACCTATTTGAAGAAATAATGACAGAAAACTTCCCCTACCTGGTGAAAGAAATAGACTTAAAGTCCAGGAAGCCAAGAGAACCCCAAACAAAAGGAATCCAAAGAGGACCACACCAAGACACATCATAATTAAAATGCCAAGAGCAAAAGACAAAGAGAGAATCTTAAAAGCAGCAAGAGAAAGAAACTCAGTTACCTACAAGGGAATACCCATACAACTGTCAGCGGATTTCTCAACAGAAACTATGCAGGCCAGAAGGGAGTGGCAAGAAATATTCAAAGTGATGAATACCAAGAACCTACAACCAAGATTACTTTATCCAGCAAAGCTATCATTTGGAACTGAAGGTCAGATAAAGAGCTTCACAGATAAGGAAAAGCTAAAGGAGTTCATCACCACCAAACCAGTATTAAATGAAATGCTGAAAGGTATCCTTTAAGAAGAGGAAGAGGAAGAAAAAGGTAAAGATACAAATTATGAACAACAAATATGCATCTTTCAACAAGTGAATCTAAGAATCAAGTGAATAAATAATCTGATGTACAGAATGAACTGGTGATCATAATAGAATCAGGGACATAGAAAGGGAATGGACTGACTATTCTTGGTGGGGAAAGGGGTGTGGGAGATGCGGGAAGAGACTGGACAAAAATCGTGCACCTATGGATGAGGACAGTGGGTGGGGAGTGAGGGCGGAGGGTGGGGTGGGAACTGGGAGGAGGGGAGTTATGGGGGGAAAAAAGAGGAACAAATGTAATAATCTGAACAATAAAGATTTAATTAAAAAATCCATTCAAACAATCTATGTCTTTTGATTTGAGCATTTAGTTCTTTTACATTTAAAGTAATCATTGATAAGTATATTGTTATTGCCATTTTATTAATTGTTTCCTGATTATGTTTGTGGTTCTTCTCTGTTTCGTCATATTCTTTTGGATGTTGATGCCTTTCTATTGTGTTATATTTGGATTCCTTTCTCTTCATTTCTTGTGTCACTTGTAGATTTCTGGTGTCTGGTTTCCATGTGCATCATATAACCAAGCTGTGTTTATAGCAGTTTGTTTTAAGTTGATGATCTCTTAAGTTTGAACACATTCTAAACACATTACTCACCCCCTCCATGTTTATGTTTCTGTCATTATTATTTACTTCTTTTGTCTGTGTGTTTGTGTGTATATTCAAGCTATTGTTGTAATTACACATGATCTTTTTACTTTTGCCTTTTTACCTTTGTACCAACGTTATAGTTGGTTGATTCACTGCTTTTAAGTGTTTGCCTTTGTCAGAATTTTTTTTCTTTCTTTTTTTTTGAAATTTCTTTTTTTCTTTTTTTTCTTTATTGTTCAGATTATTACCGTTGTTCCTCTTTTTCCCCCCATAACTCCCCTCCACCCAGTTCCCACCCCACCCTCTGACCTTATCCCCTCCCCCCACTGTCCTCATCCATAGGTGCACGATTTTTGTCCAGCCTGTTCCCGCATCCCCCACACCCCTTTCCCCCGCCCCCCCCCCCCAGAATAGTCAGTCCACTCCCTTTCTATGCCCCTGATTATATTATAATCACCAGTTTATTCTGTTCATCAGATTTTTATTCACTTGATTTTTAGATTCACTTGTTGATAGATGTGTATTTGTTGTTCATAATTTGTATCTTTACCTTTTTCTTCTTCTTCCTCTTCTTAAAGGATACCCTTCAGCATTTCATATAATACTGGTTTGGTGGTGATGAACTCCTTTAGTTTTTTATTGTCTGTGAAGCTCTTTATCTGACCTTCAATTCTGAATGGTAGCTTTGCTGGATAAAGTAATCTTGGTTGTAGGTTCTTGGCATTCATCACTTTGAATATTTCTTGCCACTCCCTTCTGGCCTGCATAGTTTCTGTTGAGAAATCCGCTGACAGTCGTATGGATACTCCCTTGTAGGTAACTGAGTTTCTTTCTCTTGCTGCTTTTAAGATTCTCTCTTTATCTTTTGCTCTTGGCATTTTAATTATGATGTGTCTTGGTGTGGTCCTCTTTGGATTCCTTTTGTTTGGGGTTCTCTTGGCTTCCTGGACTTTAAGTCTATTTCTTTCACCAGGTAGGGGAAGTTTTCTGTCATTATTTCTTCAAATAGGTTTTCAATATCTTGCTCTCTCTCTTCTTCTGGCACCCCTATAATTCGGATGTTGGTGCGCTTGAAGCTGTCCCAGAGGCTCCTTACACTATCCTCGCATTTTGGGATTCTTCTTTCTTTTTGTTTTTCCGGTTGGGTGTTTTTTGCTTCTTCACATTTCAAATTTTTGACTTGATTCTTGTGATCCTCTAGTCTTCTATTGGAACTCTGTATAATATTATTTATTTCAGTCAGTGTATGCTTAACTTCTAGTTGGTCCTTTTTCATATCCTTGAGGGTCTCACTAGATTTCTTGAGGATCTCACTGTTTATCGGCGGTTTCTAGAAAATTCTTGAAAAATCTTCTAACTGTGGTTTTGAACTCTATATCCAGTAGTTTGCTGTCCTCCATTTCTGTCATTTGTGGCCTGTTTCTTTGTCCCTGCATTTTTTATGCTTCCCTGTGTTGATAGAGTGGCTTTCTATGCTAGGTGTCCTTATAGGGCTCAGTGGCTCAGCCTCCCCAATTACCTGAGGTGGACACTCTTGGGGCACCCCTTTGTGGGCTGTGTGCACAGTCTTGTTGTAGTTAAGCCTATTGTTGTAGGTATCACTGGGAGGAATTGACCTCCAGGCCAATTGGCTCTGGGAATCAGCTGTGTCTGCAGTGGGAGAACTTCTGTGCTGGAGACACCCTTATGGGGCAAGACTTGCTTTAGTGGGGCTCTGGTCCTCACTGAGTCTGCCCCCTGAGTGTGTCCCTTATGGGTCTGAGGGGTTGTAATCTGGATGGTCCCACTCTGACCACTGGGTACACTGGCTCTTGGATCTCTAAGGAGGTGCTAATTTAGCCTCTGCCTGAGGCTACCCAGCAGGAGCTATGGAGAGATCTGCAGATTCCTCTTCTTTGTTTGGGGTTTGGAGGTGCCTAGATGAGGCCCAGCTGTGAAGCAATGCAAGCTGCTGTTGGGCCTTGGGCCTTCTTTAGGAAGTTCTGGGTCTCTCTGACCCAGCTGCAGATTGTTAGGTAATTTTCAGATCGCAAAGGGCCCAGCCTTTCATATGCAAAAGCCTCTGCGCACAGCTTGGGTGGGGCGGGGTCTCAGGGAATCAACAGGGTGGAGCAAACGGCTATGGCTGATCCTCAGTCCTACCCTAAGAGGCCCGGCTTCTCAGTGTCCTGGTAATCACTGCAAGCACCTCTGAGAGAAAGCCGTCCTCGAGTTCTGACTGATGCCAGACAGTCCAGTTTCTCCCCGTATGAGCCTGGGTCCCCAGAGACTCGCCCAGAACTGGAGTTCAGAGCATTCGGGAGCTTGAGACTCCCTCCCGATTGAAAAAGACAACCGTGTCCTCAGTTGCTAGCCCTTTCCACGTGTGCCTCCGTACCTCTGCACTTTACTTCCGCACCTCCTCTGAGTCTCCGTGTGCTTTTTTCTTTCCTTCTAGTTGTAGAATTTCCACTTAGTGAGCCTTCCTGTGGTTCTGGATGATGTCCGTTTTGTCTTTTAGTTATATTTTTGAAGTGGTTGTGCAAGGCAACAATTTCCGGTGTTTACCTATGCCGCCATCTTGGTTCCTCCTCTCTTTTTCTTTCTTATATTTCTTATTCATATAATCCTTTCCTTTCTTTTTAAAGAAGTCTATTTAACACTTCTAATAATGCTGGTTTAGTGTTGATAAAGTCCATTGGCCGTTTTGTTATTGTTGTTGTTTGTTTTTGTCTGGGAAACTATCTCTTCTTTGATTCTAAATGATAACCTTGCTGGATAGAAATACCTTCATTATAGGTCCTGGCTTTTCATCACTTTGAATATTTGTTCCACTCCCTCCTGGCCTGCAGAGTTTCAGTTGAAAATCAGCTGAAAGTCTTTGTGGGAGCTCCCCTGTATGTAACTGCTTTTCTCTGGCTACTTTTAAGATTTTCTCTTTGTTTATAACCTTTGGCATTTAAATTTTGATGTGTCTTGGTGTGGCCTCCGGAGTTCATCTTGTTTAGGACTCTGTTTTTACTGGACTTATATGTCTATTTCCTTCCTTAGATGAGTGAAGTTTTCAGTCATTATTTATTCAAATAGGTTTTCAGTACCTTTCTCTCTCTTTCTTCTCCTTCGTGCACCCCTCTGATGCGAGCATTGCTATGCTCGATGTTGTCCCACAGGTCCTTTAAAGTATCTTCATTTCCTAATAGCATTTTTCTTTTTCACTGTTCTGATTGGGTGTTTTCTGCTACATTGTATACTAATAGCTGATCCAATCCCCTGATTTATCTAACCTGCTGTTGATTCTCTCTAATGTATTCTTTATCTCAGTTACGCATTCTTTATTTCCTTTTTAAGAGTTTTTATTTTTATTTATTTATTTAAATATTTTTTTATTGATTTAAGAGAAGAAGGGAGAAGGAGAGATAGAAACATCAATGATGAGAATCATTGATAAGCTGCCTCCTGCATGCCCCACAATGGGGATTGAGCCTGCAACCCGGGCATGTGCCCTGACCAGGAATCAAACCATGACCTCCTAGTTCAAAGGTCAATATTCAACCACTGAGCAACACTGGCTGGGCACATTCTTTATTTCTGACTGCTTCTTTTTAAAGTTTCTATCTCTTTGTTGGGGTTCTCACTGAGTTAATTTATTCTCCTTCTAAGTGTACTGAGTCTCTTATAACTAGTGTTTTGAACTCTGTACCTGGTAGCTTGCTTGCCTTTTTTCCTGCAGGTCTTTTCCTGGAGTTTTGCCCTGTTCTTTTATTTGGGACGCGTATCTGTTTCCTCATCTGCCTTCTCCCTGTGTTCGTTTCTATGTGTTGGGTAGATCTGCTGTGAGAGGCCTTATGTAGCTGTCCTGGGGCCGCCCTGGTGGTCTCCCCTGTTTGCCTGAGCCAGGTGCTCAGGGGCCTGTGGTGTCTGTGAGCCCTCAGCTGCAGGTGAGCCTTGCATGCATTAGGGGTGGGCGGAGGCCCAGCTACGGCTGTAAGGGTGGTTGCCAGGAGAAACCAGTGGCTGCGCAGGGGCTGCCTGGAGCCAGAGCGGCTGTGGCAGAGCTCTCTGCCAGGTGAGCCTGGCCTTCCTGTGGTGCATGTGGCGGTGGGTGGGGGTGTAATTCAGGTGTAATCTTCCTGCCTTGACCTACTATGCATTCTTGACCCAAAGTCTTACATCATTGGACTCCAGGCTTGTGTGAGACGACATGGGAAGATGTGCTAAGAATAAGATTATTAAAAATAAAATCACTGTTCTGGGGGCAACAGAGAGAAGCAAAGACAGTGTGCTTCCCTGACCTAACCTATGTCAGTTACTGATGAGGTGGGACGGACAGTCGGACAGTCGCAGAGGAGGGCAGCGCCCCGCCAGGGAGGATGGACAGGCCACGGCGCCTGAAACCAGCACTGGAGGGCGCCAGGGTGGCCCGCCAGGAAGAAAGTGCTGATATTAACACCCATTAAAGCAGAAAAGGCTGCAGAGAGGACAATTAAATGGAAAATGCTGTGAGGTCTGATCACAAAATCCTTGTGCACATTCCAGTGACAAGCCAGGCCGCCCCCCGAGCAGCAGGCACCGCCGAGGACACAGAGAAGACAGTCCTCCACGCCTCCCGGGACACCGCCCTGCCAGCCGCTGCCTCCGCTACCCCGACCTCGCCACCCGCCACAACGACCACAGGGCCCGCGGGCAGCATCTCAGCACCAGTGTCCACTCCGTCCAGACATACAGCTGAGAGCACCCGCGCCTCCAGTAAAACATCTGTAACCCCAACAATCCCCACCACCACCTGGAAGACCAGAGCACAGTCCACAACACACATGGGAAGCACGAAGGCTTCCACCACAGCCCCTGCCACCACTACACCTTCCACCACAGCCCCTGCCACCACTACACCTTCCACCACAGCCCCGGGCACGACTACACCTTCCACCACAGCCCCTGCACCAACTACAGCTTCCACCACAGCCCCTGCCACCACTACACCTTCCACCACAGCCCCAGGCACCACTACACCTTCCACCACAGCCCCAGCCAACACTACACCTTCCACCACAACCCCAGCCACAACTACAGCTTCCAACACAGCCCCAGCGACCACTACAGCTTCCACAACAGCCCCTGCACCCACTACAGCTTCCACCACAGCCCCTGCACCCACTACACCTTCCACCACAGCCCCTGCACCCACTACACCTTCCACCACAGCCCCTGCCACCACTACTCCTTCCACTACAGCCCCTGCAAACACTACACCTTCCACCACAGCCCCTGCCACCACTACACATTCCACCACAGCCCCTGCCACCACTACACCTTCCACCACAGCCCCTGCCACCACTACACCTTCCACCACAGCCCCTGCCACCACTACTCCTTCCATCACAGCCCCTGCCACCACTACACCTTCCATCACAGCCCCTGACACCACTACACCTTCCATCACAGCCCCTGACACCACTACACCTTCCACCACAGCCACAGCCACCACTACAGCTTCAACCACAGCCCCTGCACCAACTACAGCTTCCACCACAGCCAATGAACCCACTACACCTTCCACCACAACCGCTGCTCCCACTACACCTTCCACCACAGCCTCTGCCACCGCTACTCCTTCCACCACAGCCCCTGTGACCACTACAGCTTCCACCACAGCCCCTCCCACCACAACACCTACTGCCACAGCCCCTGCCACCACAACAACTTCCACCAAGGCCACTACAACCACTGAACCTTCCACCACAGCCCCTGCCACCACAACACCTACTGCCACAGCCCCTGCCACCACTACTCCTTCCACCACAGCTCCTGACACCACAACACCTTCCACCACAGCCCAAGCCACCAGTAAAGCTTCCAGCATGGCCCCTGCACAAACTACAGCTTCCACCACAGGCTCTGAACCCACTATGCCTTCCACCACAGCCGCTGCACCCACTACAGCTTCCACCACAGCCCCCACAATGACCACACCTTCCACCACAGCCCCTGTGACCACTACAGCTTCCACCACAGCCCCTGCCACTGCTACTCCTTCCACCACAGCCCCTGCCACCACTACTCCTTCCACCACAGCCCCTGTGACCACTACAGCTTCCACCACAGCCCCTGCCACCACAACACCTACTGCCACAACCCCTGCCACCACAACAACTTCCACCATGGCCACTACAACCACTGTACCTTCCACCACAGTCCCTGACACCACTACACCTTCCACCACAGCTGCTGCACCCACAACAGCTTCCACCACAGCAACCGCCACCACTGCACCTTCCAACACAGCCCCTGCAATCACTACACCTTCTACAACAGCCCCCACAATTACTACACCTTCCACTACAGCCCCTGCACCAACTACACCTCTGACCACAGCCCCTGCCACCACTACTCCTTCCACAACAGCCCCAGCCACTACTACAGCTTCCACCACAGCCCCTGCACCCACTATACCTTCCACCACGGCACCTGCACCAACTAAACCTTCTACCACAGCCGCTGTACCCACACCATCCACCACAGCCCCTGTACCGACTACAACTTCCACAACAGCCTCTGCACCCACTACATTTTCTACCACAGCCCCTGAACCCACTACACCTTTGACCTCAGCCCCTGCAACCACTACAGCTTCCACTACAGCCTCAGCCACCACTACACCTTCCACCACAGCCCCTGCTACCACCACTCCTTCCACCACAGCACCTGCACCCACTACACCTTCCACCACAGCCCCTGCACCAACTACACCTTCCACCACAGCCCCTGCACCCACTACACCTTCCACCACAGCCCGTGCCACTGCTACTCCTTCCACCACAGCCCCTGAGACCACTACAACTTCCACCACAGCCCCTGCACCCACTACACCTTCCACCACAGCCCTTGCCACCACGACTCCTTCCACCACAGCCCCTGTGACCACTACAGCTTCCACCACAGCCCCTCCCACCACAACAACTTCCACCATGGCCAGTACAACCACTTTACCTTCCACCACAGCCCCTGCCACCACTACTCCTTCCACCACAGCTCCTGACACCACACCACCTTCCACCACAGCCCAAGCCACCACTACAGCTTCCACCACAACCCCTGAACCCACTACGCCTTCCACCACAGCAACTGCACCCATTACAGCTTCCACCAAAGCCCCCACAATGACTACACATTCCACCACAGACCCTGCCACCAAGACAACTTCCACCACAGCCCCAGTCACCACTACAGCTTCCACCACAGCCCCTGCGCCCACTACACCTTCCACCACAGCCCCTGCACCCACTACACCTTCCACCACAGCCCCTGCCACCACTACACCTTCCACTACAGCCCCTGCCACCGCTACTCCTTCCACCACAGCCCTTGACACCACTACACCATCCACCACAGCCCCTGACACCACTACATCTTCCAACACAGCCACACCCACCACTACAGCTTCAAATACAGCCCCTGCACCAACTACAGCTTCCACCACAGCCCCTGAACCCACTACACCTTCCACCACAGCCGCTGCTCCCACTACAACTTCCACCACACCCTCTGCCACCGCTACTCCTTCCACCACAGCCCCTGTGACCACTACAGCTTCCACCACAGCCCCTGCCACCACAACACCTATTGCCACAGCCCCTGCCACCACAACTTCCACCATGGCCACTACAACCACTGTACCTTCCACCACAGCCCCTGCCACCACTACTCCTTCCACCACAGCTCCTGACACCACAACACCTTCCACCACAGCCCAAGCCACCACTACAGCTTCCACCACAGCCCCTGCACAAACTACAGCTTCCACCACAGCCCCTGCCACCACTACACCTTCCACCACAGCCGCTGCACCCACTACAGCTTCCACCACAGCCCCTGCCACCACTACTCCTTCCACCACAGCCCCTGTGACCACTAATCCTTCCATCAAAGCCCCTGACACCACTACAGCTTCAACCACAGCCCCTGCACCAACTACAGCTTCCACCACAGCCCCTGACACCACTACACCTTCCATCACAGCCCCAGCCACCACTACAGCTTCAACCACAGCCCCTGCACCAACTACAGCTTCCACCACAGCCCCTGACACCACTACACCTTCCATCACAGCCCCAGCCACCACTACAGCTTCAACCACAGCCCCTGCACCAACTACAGCTTCCACCACAGCCCCTGACACCACTACACCTTCCACCACAGCCCCAGCCACCACTACAGCTTCAACCACAGCCCCTGCACCAACTACACCTTCCACCACAGCCCCTGCCACCGCTACTCCTTCCACCACAGCCCCTGCCACCACTACTCCTTCCACCACAGTCCCTGCCACCACTACTCCTTCCATCACAGCCCCTGACACCACTACACCTTCCACCACAGCCCCAGTCACCACTACAGCTTCAACCACAGCCCCTGCACCAACTACTCCTTCCACCACAGCCGCTGCTCCCACTACACCTTCCACCACAGCCCCTGCCACCGCTACTCCTTCCACCACAGCCCCTGTGACCACTACAGCTTCCACCACAGTCCCTGCCACCACAACACCTACTGCCACAGCCCCTGCCACCACAACAACTTCCACTATGGCCACTACAACCACTGTACCTTCCACCACAGCCCCTGCCACCACTACACCTTCCACCACAGCCCCTGCCACCACTATTCCTTCCACCACAGCCCCTGTGACCACTACAGCTTCCATCACAGCCCCTGCCACCACTACTCCTTCCATCACAGCCCCTGACACCATTACACTTTCCACCACAAACCCTGACACCACTACACCTTCCACCACAGCCCCAGCCACCACTACAGCTTCAACCACAGCCCCTGCACCAACTACAGCTTCCACCACAGCCCCTGCCACCACTACTCCTTCCATCACAGCCCCTGACACCACTACACCTTCCATCACAGCCCCTGCCACCACAACAACTTCCACCTTGGCCACTACAACCACTGTACCTTCCACCACAGCCCCTGCCACCACTACACATTCCACCACAGCCCCTGTGACCACTACTCCTTCCATCAAAGCCCCTGACACCACTACAGCTTCAACCACAGCCCCTGCACCAACTACAGCTTCCACCACAGCCCCTGACACCACTACACCTTCCATCACAGCCCCAGCTACCACTACAGCTTCAACCACAGCCCCTGCACCAACTACAGCTTCTATCACAGCTCCTGACACCACTACACCTTCCACCACAGCCCCAGTCACCACTACAGCTTCAACCACAGCCCCTGCACCAACTACTCCTTCCACCACATCCGCTGCTCCCACTACACCTTCCACCACAGCCCCTGCCACCGCTACTCCTTCCACCACAGCCCCTGTGACCACTACAGCTTCCACCACAGCCCCTGCCACCACAACACCTACTGCCACAGCCCCTGCCACCACAACAACTTCCACCATGGCCACTACAACCACTGTACCTTCCACCACAGCCCCTGCCACCACTACTCCTTCCACCACAGCTCCTGACACCACAACACCTTCCACCACAGCCCAAGCCACCACTACAGCTTCCACCACAGCCCCTGCACAAACTACAGCTTCCACCACAGCCCCTGCCACCACTACACCTTCCACCACAGCCGCTGCACCCACTGCAGCTTCCACCACAGCCCCTGCCACCACTACTCCTTCCACCACAGCCCCTGTGACTACTACTCCTTCCATCAAAGCCCCTGACACCACTACAGCTTCAACCACAGCCCCTGCACCAACTACAGCTTCCACCACAGCCCCTGACACCACTACACCTTCCATCACAGCCCCAGCCACCACTACAGCTTCAACCACAGCCCCTGCACCAACTACAGCTTCCACCACAGCCCCTGACACCACTACACCTTCCACCACAGCCCCAGCCACCACTACAGCTTCAACCACAGCCCCTGCACCAACTACACCTTCCACCACAGCCCCTGCCACCGCTACTCCTTCCACCACAGCCCCTGTGACCACTACAGCTTCCATCACAGCCCCTGCCACCACAACACCTACTGCCACAGCCCCTGCCACCACAACAACTTCCACCATGGCCACTACAACCACTGTACCTTCCACCACAGCCCCTGCCACCACTACTCCTTCCACCACAGCCCCTGTGACCACTACTCCTTCTATCAAAGCCCCTGACACCACTACAGCTTCAACCACAGCCCCTGCACCAACTACAGCTTCCACCACAGCCCCTGACACCACTACACCTTCCATCACATCCCCAGCCACCACTACAGCTTCAACCACAGCCCCTGCACCAACTACAGCTTCCATCACAGCCCCTGACACCACTACACCTTCCACCACATCCCCAGCCACCACTACAGCTTCAACCACAGCCCCTGCACCAACTACACCTTCCACCACAGCCCCTGCCACCGCTACTCCTTCCACCACAGCCCCTGTGACCACTACAGCTTCCACCACAGCCCCTGCCACCACAACACCTACTGCCACAGCCCCTGCCACCACAACAACTTCCACCATGGCCACTACAACCACTGTACCTTCCACCACAGCCTCTGCCACCACTACTCCTTCCACCACAGCTCCTGACACCACAACACCTTCCACTACAGCCCAAGCCACCACTACAGCTTCCACCACACCCCCTGCACAAACTACAGCTTCCACCACAGCCCCTGAACCCACTATGCCTTCCACCACAGCCCGTGCCACTGCTACTCCTTCCACCACAGTCCCTGTGACCACTACACCTTCTACCACAGCCCCTGCACCCACTACACCTTCTACCACAGCCCCTGCACCCACTACACCTTCCACCACAGCCCTTGCCACCGCTACTCCTTCCACCACAGCCCCTGTGACTACTACAGCTTCCACCACAGCCCCTGCAACCACTACAGCTTCCACCACAGCCCCGGCTACCGCTACTCCTTCCACCACAGCCCCTTTGACCACTCCAGCTTCCACCACAGCCCCTGCCAGCACAACACCTTCTGCTCCAGCCCCTGCCACCACAACAACCTCCACCATGGCCACTACAACTACTGTACCTTCCACCACAGCCCCTGCAACCACTGCACCTTCCACCACAGCCCCTGCAACCACTGCACCTTCCACCAGTGTTCCTGGAATCACTACAGCTTCCACCACAGCCCCTGCAACCACTAAACCTTCTACTACAGTCCATGCAACCACTACACCTTCCACTGAAACCACTACACCTTTCACCACAGCTCCTGCAACCACAGCCTCTGCAACCACTACAGCTTCCACTACAGCCTCTGTACCTACTACAGCTTCCACCACAGCTCCTGCAACCACTACAGCTTCCACCACAGCCCCTGCAACCTCTACAGCTTCCACCACAGCCCCTGCAACCACTACAGCTTCTACCACAGCCCCTGCAACCACTACAGCTTCCACCACAGCCCCTGCAACCACTACATCTTCCACCACAGCCCCTGCAACCTCTACATCTTCCACCACAGCTCCTGCAACCACTACATCTTCCACCACAGCCCCTGCAACCACTACATCTTCCACCACAGCCCCTGCAACCACTACAGCTTCCACCACAGCCCCTGCCACCACTACACCTTCCACTACGGCCCCTGCACCCACTACACCTTTCACTACAGCTTTTGCAACCACTACAGCATCCACCACAGCCCCTGCAACCACAGCCCCTGCAATCACAGCCCCTGCAACCACTACTTCTTCCACCACAGTCCCTGCCACCAATACACCTTCTGCCATAGCCGCCGCAACCACTACAGCCACCGCAACCACAGCCCGTGTAACCACAGCTCCTACAACCACTACAGCTTCCATCACAGCACCTGCAACCACTACAGCTTCCACTACAGCCCCTGAAACCACCAAAGCTTCCACTACAGCCCCCGCAACCACAATAGCTTCCACCACAGCTTCTGCATCCACTACAGCTTCCACTACAGCCCCTGCAACCACAGCCCCTGCAACCACCACCCCTTCAACCACTACAGCTTCCACTACAGCCCCCGCAACCACTACACCTTCCAGGACAGCTCCTGAAACTACTACAACCCCTGCATCCACTAGAACTTCTACTACAGCCCCGGCAACCACTACACCTTCCACCACAGCCCCTGCAACCACTACAGCTTCCAACACAGCCCCTGCTACTGCCACAGCTTTTACCAAAGACCTTGCAACCACAGCTTCCAGCACAGCATATATGCCCATGACAGTCTCTACTCCAGGGTCTGATCTCTCTATAGCCTCCACTGCAGTACCTAAGACTAGCGCAGGCTCCAGCCCACCCCCTGTGATCACATCATCCTCTGTTAGTAGCATGGCCTCCACTCTGTTGTCCTCCCCACCATCCCTGAGCAGCACCGTGTACACCGTGGGCTCAGATCCCACGAAGTCCAGCACAACCTCCTCCTCAGCCTCTGTGCTCACCACAGACTTTCCCACCACCTCTGTGCCCCCTGCAAACAGCACCACAGCTTCTCAGGCCCTGACCGTCTCCGCCTCAGCCTCTAAGAGCACCACAGGCCCTGCCTCTGCTTTCGTGCCTTCCACAGCGCTCACGGGGACCTCATCACACCTGCCGGCCTCCACCTCTGCTCCCGGGGCCACAGGAGGCTTCACCAGCATCGCCAGGCCTTCCACGGGCACCTTCACCACTGTGGTGCCCACCAAGGCAGGGGACTTCTCTCCTCCATCCATGGCCAGCACCGTGGTCTCAGGTAGCCGTCGCCTGTTCTGCTCTAAGCACCTCTCAGCTGCCCCTATGATCTCTGGTCTAGACTCTGGTCAAGCCACCACATATGAGCTCCTCCTCTCGATTCCTACTTGTTTCTACTGTGGCCGCCCCTCCTGTGGTTAGAGTCCATCACTTCCACCCAGTCTGCAGCTCTTCTGTGCGAACGTCCCCCAGGAGGTGGTTACATCCCAGCACTTCTGCCTACAGTGGCCTCACCTCACCTACTGACCCCGACCCCCACCCGTCAGCTCCTCTCACTTCTGTGCCCAGTACAGCCAGCTGATTCCTCCCTACCCACAACCCCACCCCGCCTCCCATCCGCTGGCCCTCACCTGCTGTCCCTTCCTCCACACGCAGCACTGCGGGGGCCCAGCCACCTGCTCCTTCCCATCACAGCTCCTGGTCGGCTCCTGGCCTGCTTGTGACAGACGCTGCCACCCAAACACCTTTAAAATGCGCCCTCTGACCCTTCACAGGGAAAGTGCCGGCCCTCGTCCGGTCTTAGACCTCAGCGACTCTTGTGTTTGTTCGCGCTCTGAGCAAACCCATGTGGCACATGCCACCAGCGCTCCTGTGGGACAGGCTCCCCCCCAGCCCCCCCATTTGCTCTGGGCCGCCCAGCGCCAGGCAGCGACTCCTCTCCGCCCCGTGGCCTCTGCCCACCGAGCCCAGCCGCTGCGCGGAGGCCGCCTCCCCGCTCCGCACCGCGTGCTCCACCTGCTCAGGCCTCACCTGGCCTCGCGGGCCTCCGGGTGTGAGGTCACCTCACCTCGGCCCGCAGCCGGCGCCGCCTCACCCACGCATAGACCTCCTTCCCCGTCTGTCCCTCCAGCACCCTCCGTGCACCCAGGGCCCGGCACAGAGTCACCGCTGTCTCGCTGGCTGCCGCTTCTGCCGGTGCTGCGGCTTCTGCACCAATCGGGTCGCATTTCCTCCATCCTCTGCCTCCAGCGCCAGCGCCACCAGGGCACACATCCTGCCTCCTCTCCTCTCACACTCACCTACTCTGGGCCCCGCCTCCGCGCGCCTCGTTCTGCCATCTCCCCACACAGCCCTCCTGCGCCCACCAGGGCCACCATCGGGTGCTGGGCTCACTCCGCTCCCCCGTCCCCCTCCCTTTCATGGTCTCCACCGCCAACCCAGAGAGTTGTGTCACCTGTTTCCTAGGCACCGGGACCGCCGGGACCAGACCCACGACCCCCATCTCTGTCACCGCGGGCACGGAGGCCCTGACCACGGCTGCGGGCAGCGCTGTCCCTGGGACAGCCCCGAGGACGACCGGCTCAGTCCCCCCGCGCACAAGCACAGGGCCCGGGAGCCCCGGGGGGCGTTTGCAGCGCTGGGCCGTGGTCCTCATCTCTCTGGCTGCCGTCATGCTTGGCGTTGGGTTGCTGGTGGGAATGAGTTTCTGCCTGGTAAGTATGGAGGTGAGGTCACAGCGGAGCGCCCAGCAGGTAGATGGCGGGGACAGACTTCCCATGAGCAGGGCACTGAGGATATGCGGGCCACCAAGAAGCGAATTGCTTAGCATGAGCCAAAGGCCCGAGGGGTTGACTGAGTTAGGAAAGGTGAGAGGCGGAAGGTAGAAGAAGGAAAGCAAAGCGGTGACATTAGGGCCAAAGGGAAGGAAACTTGTGTGATTGGAGAACAAAGAAAAAAGCTGTTGAAAGTAAGTCATGTTTCTTTATAAAACCGGATCTGGGCGTTCGGATGTTTGGGCCCTGCAAGAACCTGCACGCAGCCAGGGCCTCCCACCCCTGCCGGCCGCGGCCGCTGCTCTGGGTGCGGGCGCCCTGGGCACTGGGCACCCCTCCCTGACGCTCTGACAGGCCGAGATGAGAGTCTCTGCCCTTGGTGCTCCTCAGCTCAGCTGACAAACTAGAATCGTCAAAACACTTCACCAAACCTCGAAGGGGAGAGAAAGAGCACAAAGCGGGGCTGGGCAGTTCACGGCGCCTGCATCAGGCCCCTGCCACTCGCCGGCCTCTGCCTCCGGGCCGGCCGGGCGGCTACTCGCTCACGTCCACTGCACCTCCGCTCGCTGGTCTTGGTCTTTCTCTGAACACGTTTTCCTTATCCTGGGTTAAAACGTATTTACATTTTCACGGTTTCTGACAGTTCCTGGCAGAAAGTTCACATTAAGAAACAATGGAGAGTGTGAATGGGTGGGGTCTGGAGCTGGGTCTCCACCTCACACTGAGGAACGATGGAGAGTGTGAATGGGTGGGGTCTGGAGCTGGGTCTCCACCTCACACTGAGGAACGATGGAGAGTGTGAATGGGTGGGGTCTGGAGCTGGGTCTCCACCTCACACTGAGGAACGATGGAGAGTGTGAATGGGTGGGGTCTGGAGCTGGGTCTCCACCTCACACTGAGGAACAATGGAGAGTGTGAATGGGTGGGGTCTGGAGCTGGCCTCACAGCCTTACAAGAAGACTGTACATCTCTTCCCACCTCTGGAACTACTGATGTCGCATTCATAGGCTAAAGTATGCTGTGGTGGTGGTATTTACACCCTGTCTACGAGCTGGCTGCTGTGCAGTGACCAGAGTCCCACTGGCAAAACGGGGCAAAGAAATGGGGCGCGCACTGCAGTCCCAGTGGCTTGACACAGCATAGCCAGTTGGCCTGGATTCTTTTTTTCAAGGTTCTCAGCCTACCTCCTTAGATAGGCTACAGAATAAAGACCCTCAGGCAGGAGCGCTTTCTAAATTCCTGTCAGCTTTATGTGCAAGGTCAAAAGGCAGTGAGAACGGGCATGAGTTGTTGCTAGGCGCCAGGCCAGGCTGTGTGTTTGCAGTGCCTCACGTCCTGTAATTCGCTGCATAATCCTCGGGGGGGGGGGGGGTGCCACCTTCTAGGTGAGGGGCCTGGAGCTCCGTGGCCCAGCACATGCTGTAAGTGGCAGGGCTGGACTGCAGCCCAGGGAGGTTTACTCTGGACTTCACGCCTGTCATCTCAGGGCTTTCTGGGGCTCTCACTCCCCTTTCCCTGTCCCCAGCCTCCTTGCTGACCGACATGGTGAAAGGTTCTGTCTCTCAGGGGAGTCCACCTTTCTCATAGGAGTGTGGATTCGCCTTTGAGAGCCTCACCTCGCTGCAGAGAACATGCTAGTAAGAAGGTGTTTCCTCAGGTAGAGAAGCAGTAAGACGACGAGGAGAGAGACTGGGGGACACAGAATGTGGTGGTAAAGAGGAGAAGAGCGAAAATCTGACAGTGAAGTGGAGATGTACAGTAAGGGAGAGAGAACTTAATTTTATATTATTTTTTCTCTTTTAGGGATACTTTCCCTCCCCCTTGGTAAATAGTGGCACATATTACCTTCAGGGCCCCAGCATCGGCCTTGGTCTGGACCTGGACACAGGGCTGGGCCCTGGGATGTTCCACAGCTTGGGAGATGAGCTGGCCCACGGAGGAGCACATGGCTTTGGACACGGGGTGGGCCACGAGCTGAGCCACAGCCACGGCGGTCCTTATGACATGAATCATGGATGGCATCATGCACATGGGGGAGACCCTTACAATAGCCATGAAATGGATCCCAGACGAGGCCACCGCGGAAGCCACGGCAGGACAAGATGGCTGTGGCCCTAGACCAGGTCCTGGAACACGCTCTGGAGAAAGACAGTGTAGGGTGAAAGGGGGTCGAAGAGGAGAAGAAAAGAATGATCATGGAATGATTAAATGGGGTATAAAAAGACTCTCAGGGAGTGAGGTCAAGGCAAGAGAAGAACCAGCAGAGTCTCAGAGACCTTGGCTGACATTGGGAAAAGCAGACACTGGGTTTGGAGGAGACACACAGGCCTATGCTTGGAGATGAGTTCAAGTCTGAGCCTGCTTGAGTTCCACCTGAGTCTCAGACTCTGAGGGAGGGCGTCCCGATGACCACCCTCAGCATCTCTCCCATCTCTTGCCCCCCAGCCCTCATCAGTGTTTCTCATTTCTGTGTCTCCTCGGGGTCCTATACATGGGTGTATACATATCTAAGCCCTATCTCTAAGACACAAAATCATATAATAAATGTATTATCAGGACCACATGCTTACTTGGTTTTCTAGTTGTTCTTTCGGTTTTCTCTGTGAGTTTTTGAGTGCTTACTATGTACCAAGTGTCTTTAATACATCATCTTTTAATTTTAAAAAATCCTGTGAGGAGAACCTTCGGGTAGGCCAAGATATTTAAACTTGACACAAAAAGCACCAGCTCACTGTAAAAGAAAAGTTTGATGATTTGGACCTCATTAAAGTTCAGTGTCAGAATACACCCATAAGAGAAGGAAAAGCAGAGCCAAAGACGGGCTCAGCTACTGCAGTGCACATTCCTGACGAAGGACTCAGCCAGAATGCAGAAAGGACTACACGTCAACAAGAAAAAGACAGTGTAATTTTAAACTGGGCAGAAGATTAGATAAATAGTTAAAAGAGGATAGAAAATGGTCCATGAGCACTTGAAAAGGTGCTGAGTATCATTGTTTATCAGGGGAATGGGAATTAAAACCACAATGAGCCACCACTACTATACACCAAACAACTAGAATTTAAATGACTGCCAATACCAAGTATTGACAAGGATATTGAAGAACTGGAATCCTCATACATAGTTAGTGACAGTGTAAACTGAAACAATTATTTTGGGAAAATGTTTGCCAACACTAAAATTAAACATACATGCATCCCATGACCCAGCAATTCCACTCCTGAGTA
Source organism: Myotis myotis (assembly GCF_014108235.1). Lineage (NCBI taxonomy): Eukaryota > Metazoa > Chordata > Mammalia > Chiroptera > Vespertilionidae > Myotis > Myotis myotis. Next base: position 1,373,243 of record NW_023416331.1, on the reverse strand, counting down.
CATATGTCCAGCGGAAATGAAGGCTCTGTCTCTCAGGTGAGTCTCTGCATCTTTCACATAGGAACGTCCACGAAAAGACGTGTCTCACACCAGCTTTATTTACAATAGAGCCAAGCTGGACACTCCTCCACATCCATTCACCCAATGGGTATATAAACTATGACATATTCGTGCAATGGAATGCATCCTGTAGTGAAAGAAGATGAACTACTGAATCACACAATAGCACTAATGAATCTCATAGACATAATGTTGAGAAAAATAAGTCAAAAAGCACAAGAGTACATTTTATATACTTCTATTTTATGTAGTTCAAGAACATGTGAAATTAATTTACTTTGATAAAGGTCAAGATTGTAGCTGTCAGAGAGAGAATTTGTGGAGGGGAGATCATAACATCCATATTTTGTCTAAATGATTACATGGGTATATACATATCTAAAATGTCATTGAAATGTGTACATAAGACTTGTGCACTTTATCATATGTAAGTTATACCTCAATTAAAAAAGTAAAAGGAATCCTCTATGCCTGTCTTTTTCTGACAATATTATGATTTCCTGAGTTAGAGAATGTGGTTGAGGACACCATCTATACTAATAATAGAGGAATATGCAAATTGTCCGGGACACCATCACAGTAACAGTAACCACTGAGCAGCAGGCTGAATGGGGTAACAAGGCTGGCAGGAGGGTTAGTGAGGAATGACCAAATGATTGAACAGCAGGCTGTGTGGAGCGACTAGGCTGGCAGGGTGGGGGCAATTGGGGGTGACCAGGTCAGCATGGGGGGCAGTTAGGGGCGATCAGGCAGGCAGGCAAGTGAGCATTTAAGAGCCAGCAGTCCCGAATTGTGAGAGGGATGTCCTGGATTGGAGAGGGTGCAAGCTGGGCTGAGGGGACCCCCCACCCATGCATGAATTTCATGCACCAGGCCTCTAGTGATATATATGAAGCATTTGGTAAGGCCAGTAACTGTGATGCTGGTGGAAGCATTGTGTGCAGGGATGGCAAATATCGATTCCAATGAAGACAGATCACTGCTCCCTCCAGGCTGGTTTCTCTGGACAGTGATGTCACATGGTGAGGTCGACATTGATCTCTGCTGTTGGCAGCTTAGGCACTCAGCAACGGGGCTACCTTTCTGGACCAGCCTTGAGGAGGAGAAGGCATCCTACTGAGCCCATGAACCTCCATCTCTGCCATTATGTCTGCTTATACATGAGCCCTCAGAGCAGGCACTAGAGCAGCTGGAGAGAAGGGTTGGCCAGCTTCTAAAGAATGGCCATCTGGTCCACCTGAATTTGGAAGCAGCAAATTCACATGGGACACAAATATGCTCAACATATGTGTCCTTCTCTAAAGGCTCATGCACAGTCTTCCTTGTCATCAATTCACCAACCATAGCCTTTCCATATCCCAAGTTACCCAGCCAAATGCTGGCCATTGCGTCTGGATCCGGGTAAAGTAACTGGCCATCCTTTTGCTCAGGCAAAGTGAACAAGCAGATGCATGTTCAAGGCTCTGCTCCACGGCCCCCCGGGGCGGCATGGAAAGTGATCGGGGAGGCATGGAGAGCCTAGTTGTGGCAGCACACACTTTCTAGCGGCACTGTTACATCACACAGAACCTCTGACACCAGAGGAAACCAGCCTTTCCTTGCTCGTCTCCTGGACCTAGGGAACTCTCCAGGTCACTGTGAGTGAGGAGGAGCGGTCAAAATGTGTCTGGGTGCCATGGAGCTTGAGCTACCTACTCATGTCTCCTACTTGTGTCTTGAGGCCCTCATTGAGCCCAAGTCCATTTAGAGCACTTCCGCTTGGTGAGGAGTGTGGTGCTCCCTAAGCATGCCCAATCCTACAGTGAGGGGTGCAGACACCCCCAGTTCATAAAGTGCACAGAGGATCCAATACCAGGTCAGATGCTAGGCATTAAAGGAGGATATAAGCTCGCATGGTTTGGGAAGAAGTCATTTCCTCATGGTTGTAGAATTAAGGTCCCTTATTCTTGCTGGGTGTCTGCTTGGGTTGCTCTCAGACCCTTCAGCTCACCCTCTTTAAGGAGCGGGAGGCCATGAGGGGTGCTTATAAAGGACCTCTAGTAGGAAGAATAATGCCCCCCTAAGATGCCTGCATCCCAATCCCAGAACCTGTAAATATGCTACTTTACCTGGCAGAGGGGCTTCACAGGGGTGATTACAGTATGGATCTTGAGAGGGAAGATGACCCTGGCTTATCTGGGTGCTGGGTGGGCGAACGTAATTCCAAAGGTCCTTGCAAGAGGGATGCAGAACAGTCAGAACCAGACGGCCATCTGACAATGCTATGATGCTGGCTTTGAAGGTGAGGAAGGGCCCAAGAGCCCAGGAGTGCAGGAAGCCTCTTGAAGCTGGTGAGGCCAGGAAACAGCTTCTTCCCGAGTCTCCAGAGGACAGAGCCTGCCACACCTCACTCCAGACCAGCGAGACTGCCTCAGACTTCTGATCTCCAAAGCCCTGGGAATAAGTTGTTTTGCTTAAAGCCACTGTGTTTGTGGTATTTGTTACATAAGCCACAGGAAACTAATAAGGGGTCCTGTAGCTACAAATGGTCCTCACAGCCAATTGGTCCCAACAGCAATCAAGTCTCAACTACAGGACAGTGCATACAGCCCACACAGGGATGCACTAGAGTGCCCAGCTCAGGTGACTAGGGAGGCTAAGCCACTGGGCTCTATAGGCCACCTACTATACAAGGCCACACTACCGACTCCAGGAGACATAGCAGTTCTACCCAATACATAGAAACAAACACAGGGAAGCAGCCAAAAGGCAAAGACAAAGAAACATGTTACAAATGAAAGAAATGGAAGAAAGTAAACTACTGGATATAGACTTCAAAACCACAGTTTTAAAGTTACTCAAGAATCTTCTTGAGCCTAACCGGTTTGGTTCAGTGGATAGAGAGTCAGCCTGCGGACTGAAGGGTCCCAGGTTCGATTCCAGTCAAGGGCATGTACCTTGGTTGTGGGCACATCCCCAGTGGGGGGTGTGCAGGAGGCAGCTGATCAATGTTTCTCTCTCATCAATGTTTCTGACTCTCTATCCCTCTCCCTTCCTCTCTGTAAAAAATCCATAAAATATATTTAAAAAATAAAAAGGAATCTTCTTGAGACTCCAAGGGACTTAATGAGACTTTCAAGGATCTTAGTGAGAATGCCAAAAAAATGGAAAAGGACCAGTTAGAAATTAAGCATATACTATGGAAATAAAGAATAATATACAGGGATTCAACAGTAGAGTAGAGGATTCCGAGAATCAAATAAAAAATTTGGACTATGAGGAAGCAAAAAACACTCAATCAGAAGAGCAAAAAGAAAAAAGAATTCAAAATTATGAATATAGTGTAAGGAGCCTCTAGGACAGTGGTTCTCAACCTTCCTAATGCTGCGACCCTTTAATACAGTTCCTCATGTTGTGGTGACCCCAATTTTATTGTTACAAATTGAACATAATTAAAACATAGTGATTAATCACAAAAACAATATGTAATTATATATGTGTTTTCTGATGGTCTTAGGTGACCCCTGTGAAAGGGTCGTTCGACCCCCAAAAGAGTCGCGACCCACAGGTTGAGAATCGCTGCTCTAGGACAACTTCAAGTGTACCAACACTTGCATTATGGGGGTGCCAGAAGGAGAAGAGAGAGAGCAAGATACTGAAAACCTACTGGAAGAAATAATGACAGGAAACTTCCCCTACCTGGTGAAAGAAATAGACTTACAAGTCCAGGAAGCACAGAGTCCCAAACAAGAGAAACCCAAAGAGGCCTACACCAAGACACATCATAATTAAAATGCCAAGGGCTAACGACAAAGAGAGAAACTTAAAAGCAGCAAGAGAAAAGCAGTCAGTTACCTACAAGGGAGCGCCCATGCCACTGTCAGTTGGTTTCTCAAAAGAAACTTTGCAGGCCAGAAGGGAGTGGCAAGAAATATTCAAAGTGATGAATAGCAAGGACCTACAACTAAGATTACTCTACCCAACAGAGCTATCATTTAGAGTTGAAGACCAGATAAAGAGCTTCACAGACAAGAAAAAGCTAAAGGAGTTCATTACCACCAAACCAGTATTACATGAAATGTTGAAGGGTATTCTTTTAGAAGAAAAAGAAAGAGTTCAAAAATATAAACAATAAAAAGGCAATAAATACATATCTATCAACAATTGAATCTAAAAATCAAAATAAATAAATAAGAAATCTAATGAAAAGAATAAACTGGTGAATAAAATGGAATCAGAGGCATGGAAATGAAACAGACTGACAATTCTCAGAAGGAAGTGGGGGGCAGGAAGAGATTAAACAAAGGTCTTAATATGCATATATGCATTACCTATGGACACAGACAATAGGGTGGGAAAGGCCTGGGGTGGGGCAGGAACTGGGTGGAGGGGAACAATGGGGGGAGAAAGAGGAACATCTGCAATGCTCTCAACAATAAAGATTACCCTAAAAAAATCCCCCCCTAGATAGAATCCATGGTGACTTTTTTTTCTTTTTTTCAAATTATAAAGTTTATTTAGAAAATTACAGAAGTAGTAGCGGTGAGCCAGTTGGGCTGCGAAGGCTAAGGAAACAAATTACAGACTTTGAAGGGCCCCTCGAGCTCAGGAGAGAGAAAGGTAAAGGCATGGTGCCTGGGGGAAAGAGAGGGGGAGGGAAGGCTCAGGTGTGCTCCTAAGAGGGAGAGGCCCATGGTGACTTTTGAGTATTAACCTATGAACCAGGAGGTCACAGTTTGATTTCTAGTCAGGGCACATGCCCAGGGTTGCAGTTTAATCCCCAATGGGGGGGAGGGGGCATGCAGGAGGCAACCAATCTATGATTCTCTCTGGTCATTGATGTTTCTATCTCTCTCTCCCTCTCCCTTCCTCTCTGAAATATATATATAATATTTTATATATATATATTTAAAAGGCACTGGAGTTCACATGAAAGAGTACCAATGGCCAAGACTGAGCAACAAAATAACTCAGGACAGTATGGGTCGTAACTCATAGAACACAGTGAATACCTACAAGTCCATGCTGGTATCAAAAAATAACAGAATAAGTGAACTGTGGAGAAGGTACAACATTCTCTACAGAAGAGTTGGTTAACAAATATGGAAATGACGAGGGACACCACTACCATCTCACAGTAGCGGCACCAGGCCAAAATTAGTGGGTGAAAGTTTAAACAAAAATAGGATATTTGTATCATCTCAAAATATATCCTCACAAATACTTAGTAGTGTCAAAGGGAAAACAAGTAACTTTACAGTGGAGAGTCCTGTCAGACACACACTAACCGGTGAGCAGGCCAACGCCCCCAGTCGCAAGTTGCATTGAGGTGTCCTTCCAACAATTCATAGCCCAAAGTCATCGTAAGAAATCAAATCACCCATCAGCAGAGGAGTGGATAAAGAACACTATGTGGCCATAAAAAAAGAAGGAAATCTTACCTTTTGCAACAATATGGATAGACCTGGAGAGTATTGTGCTAAGTGAAATAAGTCAGTCAGAGAAAGAAAATACCACATGATGTCACTTATATGTGGAATCTAATGAACAAAATAAACTAACAAAGGGGAGACAGACTCAGGGATACAGAGAACAGAGTGACAGCTGGGGGGAGGGGTTTGCGGTTTGGGTGAAAAAGATGAAGGGATTAAGCAAAGAAAAAAAAAAGACTCATGGACACAGACTGCAGTATGGTGATTGCCAGAGGGAAGGGGGGAGGTAGAAGAGGGTAAAGGGGGGGATAAATGGTGATGGAAGGAGACTCAACTTGGGGTGGTGAACACACAATACAATATACAGATGATGTAGGATTGTATACCTGAAACCTATTAAATTTTTAAAAAGAAATCAAATCAATGATAAGAAATCTGACCAAACCAAAGCTGCAGGACACTCTACAATGTCTGGTCAGTGCTCCTCCGAAGCGCTAACATCCTACAAGGCAGAGGCAGAGGAACTGTCCCCGCCCGGAGGGCCAAGCGACCTGGGAGCAAATGGCATGTGGGGCCCTGGATCGGATCTGGAGAGAAGGGAAACAGTAACTCTGTGGCTTAGGTAATTGCAAGATACCAATGGTGAGTTGTTAGTTTCTGTCATTGTCATAACTATATGGTTTCTTCGTTTCTATAAACATCATTGTACTATGTAAATACTGGCATAGGAATATATGGAAACTCTCTGTACTACTTTTGCAATCCTTCTATAAATTTAAAATTATCTCATACTTAAAAGTTTTACGGTTTTTGCCGAGACCGGTTTGGCTCAGTGGATAGAGCGTCGGCCTGCGGACTGAAGGGTCCCAGGTTCGATTCCGGTCAAGGGCATGTACCTTGGTTGCGGGCACATCCCCAGTGGGGAGTGTGCAGGAGGCAGCTGGTCGATGTTTCTCTCTCATCGATGTTTCTAACTCTCTATCTCTCTCCTTTCCTCTCTGTAAAAGCTCAATAAAATATATTAAAAAAAAAAGTTTTATGGTTTTAAAACAAGATTAATAAGCCCTCAAAACCTGTACTTGAGCTGAAACCGGTTTGGCTCAGTGGATAGAGCGTCGGCCTGCGGCCTGAAAGGTCCCAGGTTCGATTCCGGTCAAGGGCATGTACCTGGGTTGCGGGCACATCCCCAATAGGAGATGTGCAGGAGGCAGCTGATCGATGTTTCTCTCTCATCGATGTTTCTAACTCTCTATCTCTCTCCCTTCCTCTCTGTAAAAAATCAATAAAATATATTTTTTTTTAAAAAAAAAATAAATAAATAAAAACCTGTACTTGAAAAAAAGTGACTTTTATTATATGCAAATTATAACTTTTGACTAAAAAAATATCATTTCCTTACTATAGTCTTAAAATACAGGTGGGGCAAAAGTAGGTTTACAGTTGTGAGTATGCAAAACAGACTTTATTCTTATATTATTATTTATTAATTATTGGATTATTTTCCATATATTTTTTAAATATTTTTTTATTTATTTTTCTCAGTTGTTTTTCTCTCAAGAAAAACGATCTTATATATAAAAATGCTACATGCAATAAACACCAATTATTCAAGAAAAATTATCTTACATATAATAATATTACATGCAATAAACATTAATATTTCAAGAATAAAAGGATTTTAAGTATAATAATATAACCAAAACTGTACTAACATAGTACAATATCACAAAAGTTGTAGGAAATATTAAAAATCTGCACGTAACAGGATTACTTTTATTATATTCTAGTATATATTTTTTCCCTCTGGCTCTATTTTTGTTCATCAGTTTATGTGTTCATTATATTCCACAAATGAGCGAGACCATATATTTATCTTTCTCCGACTGGATTATTTTACTTAGCATGATGCTTTTAAAGTCTATTTTGTTGGATGTAAGTATGGCTACTCTAGCATTTTTTTTCTTTTCCATTTGCATGAAAAATTTTTTCCCATCCCTTTGCTTTCATCCTGTGTGTCTTTTGTTTGACGTGGGTCTCTTGTAGACAGCATACAGTTGGATCATGTTTTTGTATCCATTCAGCTACTCTACACCTTTTGATTAGAGCATTTAATCCATTTCCATTTAGGGTTATTATTGAGAGGTACTTATTTATAGCTATTTTAATTCCGTATGGCTAGGTTTCTCTCTCTGTTTCTTCTTCTCAGCAATCCTTACAGCAATCCCTTTAGCATTTCTTATAATGCTGGCTTGGTAGTGCTGAACTCCTTTAACCCTTTTTTTTGTCTGGGATGCTCTTTATTTGGCCATCTATTTTGAATGATAGCCTTGCTGGATATAGTAATCTTGGTTTCAGATCCTTGCTTTCCATTCCCTTGAGAACTTCATCCCATTCCCTTGTAGCTTGTAGAGTTTCTGATGAGCAATCAGGTGTCAGCCTTATGGGAACTCCTTTGTAGGTAACAGTTTTCTTTTCTCTTGCTGCCTTTAAGATTCTCTCTTTGTCTTTAATTTTTGGCATTTTAGTTATTATGTGTCTGGTAGTGGGTCTGTTTGGGTTCTTCTTGTTTGGGGTTTTCTGTGCCTCCTGAACTTGTGTGACTTTTTCCTTTACCAGGTTAGGGAAGTTTTCTACCATTATTTCTTCAAACACCTTCCCTGTTCCTTTCTCCCTTTCTGCCTCTTCTGGCACACCTGCTATTCTAATATTGTTACCTTTCATGTTGTCCCGCCCTCCCTTAAGCTGTTCTCCTGTTTTTTAATTGTTTTTTCTTTTTGGTTCTCTAATGGAGTGATATTTTCAACTCTGTCTTCTAATTCACTGATTTGATCCTCAGCGCCCCCTAATCCAGTGGTTCTCAACCTCCTGGCCCTTTAAATACAGTTCCTCATGTTGTGACCCAACCATAAAATTATTTTCATTGCTACTTCATAACTGTAATGTTGCTACTGTTATGAATTATAATGTAAATATCTGATATGCAGATTGGTCTTAGGCGACCCCTGTGAAAGGATCGTTCGACTGCCAAAGGGGTCGAGAACCACAGGTTAAGAACCGCTGCCCTAATCTGCTGTGTATTCCTCCCAATGTATTCTTTATTTGTGTTATGTCATTCTTTATCTCAGACTGTTCTTTTTTCATAGTTACTATTTTTTTTCATACTGTTGAGCATTTTTAACATCATTACTCTAAACTGTTTCAGATAAATTTCTTATCTCTGCTTCATTTATCTCTTCTTCTGAAGAATTCTCTAGTTCTTTCATTTGGGAGTTGTTTTTTTGTTTCTCATTTTGGTCATCTGTTTGGGTCTGTGCTATGTATTAGTTAGATCCTTTACACCTCTCAATTTCTAGTACAGGACAGTGTTAAAGGCTGTTTCTGACTAATTGGATCAGGCAAAGACTCAAAGTCTCCAGAGACCGCCTCTGTCTATAGACTAAAAGGATTCTGACTTGAATTGCCCCCAGGCAATCGTCCTCAGGTGTGGCGATAGTTTTTTCAACAGCAAGGGGTGGTTGCTTCTGCCTGGAGGCTAATTGTTACTTTTAATCTCTTAAGTGGCTTCAGGGTAAGGTGTTTTCCAACAGGGCAGTGGTTCTCAACCTTGGCTGCACATTGGAATCACCTGGGAATCTTTTTAAAATCCTGATTTCTGGGCCTCATCCTCCAGAAATTCTGTTTCTTTGTTACTAATGTTGTGGCTTCACCCCATAACAAAGAAACAGAATTTCCGGAGGATGAGGCCCAGAAATCAGGATTTTAAAAAGATTCCCAGGTGATTCCAATGTGCAGCCAAGGTTGAGAACCACTGCAATAAGGTGTGTTGACTGTCTTCCCCCCAGGCAAGGCAGGTGTCTATGTGGGAAAGATGTCCTTGGCTGTGTGAGGGAATGACTCAGCCCAGGAAACTTGGGGTGTCTGCCTTCTGAGCTCTATCCCCCAAGTCCCCAGTCCTGGTTCTGCTCTCACAGCTCCAGTCCACTTCACCCTCCCTCTGCTGGAGCACAAGGTGGGTGGCTCCACAGGGAATTTTTGTGCATTGGCCCTTTAAGAGGGTGCCTGAACTTTCAGCTGCCACTCCCTGGCAGACAGCACCCCACTGTTTTTCATAGATAGATGTTATGTGGGTACCCTTCTCAGTTCTGGTGCTCTCTGCTGGGGGGCCCAGCTTTGGGATTAGATCCCAGAGTTCTCAGTGGCACCCCTCATAGCTGAGATACGTATCTCTCCGGAACTTCACTGTGGGGGCCCGGCCAGCTCTTTCTGCCTCCGCCCCTCCTACCAGTCTCTGTGCGTCTCCACCTTCAGTCGTTGGGTATCAGGGTTCTCTCCTGTGAGTTTCCCGTTGATTATTCAGGAATTCTTTCTGTATTTCAGTAGTAATTCCAGCTTGTTCCTGGGAGCATGTCGTTGCAGCATCCTCCTACTCTGCTGCCATTTTTAATCTCAAAATATATTTTTATATTGATTTCAGAGAGGAAGGGTAAGAGAGAAACATCAATGATGAGAGAGAATCACTGATCGGCTGCCTCCTGCACGCCCCACACTGGGACCGAACCCACACCGGGGCATGTGCCCTGACCGGGAATCAAACCATGAATCGTGTATATAATTTTAAATCTGGTAAACTGGCCATCATTAAACTGACTTTGAGGAAATCGGCCGCGTCTGAGAGGGGAACCCGGTCGGGCTCCTCTTCTAGTTGGGAAGATGCTGGCAAAGACAGGCCCACAGCGATGGGGGCAGAGGAGGAAGGCCCGCTGGGTGAGCCAACGCCATCTGTCACAGAGGAGGGCGCGGGCGAGCACCTCCTGCCGTCCAGCACGGGGTGAATCAGTGCGCTGGAGAGGAGCCACTGAGGACTGGGGACGGGAGGGGAGAGGGGAGGCCTCGGACAGAGGTTAGTGTCTTCCTTTCTGTGAGCACAAGGGCGCACCTGGCTTCCCCCGACCCCAGGCCGGCACCTGCCACCTGTGGGAAAGGAAGGCCCGCCCCCCGGAACGCTGAGACCCCGGGAGAACTGCTGTGGTCTAGGGCTCTGCATCAGTGAAGCCCCTGGTGACCAGCTGGATCCCCTGTTACTGCTCAGCCTGTGACCACTCTCTTCTGCCCTCATGCCAGGCCACTCCTCCCGCAGGAAGCACATAGAAAGCCCGCTCCGCAGGCTAAGGAGGAGGAAATACAGCAAAGGTGGGGAGAAGGGAGGAGGAGCCGAACAGACTCTCTTGAGATGAAAAGAAAGTGCTTGGCCACCCCTTGTCCGGCGGCTGCTGCCTCTGACCATGTGCTGGGATCGGGGTGAGAGAATTGATCTGGGAAAGATGTGCAGAGATGGGGCTGGGGCCCCGGAGCAGGGGCCTCCTGGGAGCGGCAGGGCAGTCCTGAGCGAGGGGGTGGAATAGGTGCGTGAACTTGGAGAAGCCCGGGACACTGCTCCCGTCTCAGGCAAGCAGGGCTCCCGGGCTCCGGTCCCTTCTCTTCTCAACCCACTGTTAGCGAATGCTCTGTTTTTTTAAGTTAAATGTATTGGGGTGACATTTGTTAAAAACATATACGTTTCAAGTGTATAGTTCTGTATTTCATCATCTGTTTATTGCACTGTGTGCTCGCCACCCAGTCTAGTCCCCTTCTGTCATAAATTTCCACTTTACTTAAGTCTCTGTATTCAACTCAGATTTGAGCCCTGTGGGAGGAATGGGGGAAATAGATCTGGCCTGAGAACTGTCTCCTTTAAATCATACGCCAAGCTGTGACCTGAATTTAATCCAGTATGAATCCCTGCTCCTGCCTCATTTGGTTACCGGAGCCCAGGCACATGGGAGGAGAGGAAACGTGTGCAAACAGGGAGTCAGAGTGCTGACCAGCCAGGCCCGTGAGAGCGCCGGGCTCCCTCCCACCAGCTGCCACGGGCAAGCACGAAGGCTGGGGGCGGGGGGAGGGGGGGGCAGGCCTCCTGGGATATGGCTTAGCACCAAATAGTCCAGATTGTAGTGCAAGAGGCTTCCTTGTGGGAGTATGTTTTATCAGAATTAAATCCAAAATACCAGACTATCCTTAACTCAAGTAGACCCAGCCCCATGACATGGGAATGGGCAGGACAATGGGCCAGAGGAGATGATAGCCAGCCATCAATGACCCACATTAAAACAGGTTATCTTTTAGTAGGAACCAGCCAAAATCTAGTGACCAGCCCCGAAGACTCAGAAACAAGAGAAAACTTTACCACTAGTCACCTAGGGACCACTGAGAACCATGACACCCAGACCCGGGACCACTGAGGACCATGACACCCGGACCCGGGACCACCGAGGACCATGACACCTGGACCCAGGACCACCAAGGACCATGACACCCGGACCCTGGACCACCGAGGACCATGACAACTGGGCCCAGGACCACTGAGGACCATGACACCCGGACCCAGGACCACCGAGGACCATGACACCTGGACCCGGTACCGGAGAAGATGATGCCAGTCAATATCTAGGCACTCAGCCAGAGGGAACCAACCGGTTTTGTAACCACAGGGAACCACTGGGTCCCTGGCACCAGTAGCACCGCCCCTCTCCCTGTGGCCTCGGGGTCACAGCTGCACCCTGTGTTGGGTGTGGCCTCACTGTGGTGAATATTTGGCCCAGGAATGAGAAGGACATTATGGGAATGGGGCCTGTGTGGAGAGGAGGGGGCTGGGCGCAGCGGCGTAGATATTGTCCAAGGTCAGGAAACTTGCATAGAGCTTTGCAAAGACAGAGAGACAGAGATGGAAAGGAAAGGAGCACGTACCTTAACAGTGAGGACGGACTGGGGGGCGGGTGAGAGGCAGCAGAAGAGCAAGGGGAGAGGAGGAGAGGACTGAGACCAGAAAGAGGAACATGGAAACACAAGTAGACGAGGTGTGGTGAGCACCAGAGCACGCATAAACCATTAGGTCACGAAAGAGTCAAAGAGTGGAATTTTCTATCAGAAAGCAAGGAATGGGAGTAAGCAGAGAGCAGATGGAAACATTCAGATGGCTCACTCATGTCAGATATGCATTATTTTGTATTAATTAGGACTGCTCTGGAATTCTGCAAAAGATGTTTTGAAACCAGGACTGGGTGGGTTTTAGGGGCATGGCTACTCCACTGGAAAGATGCCGGTACCAGTTCCCCAGGTCAGTCTGAGGGCCACTGCTTCTGTAAGAGGATGGGAAGACGCCCTGCTAGCCCATGGCTTCCTCTTGCTGAGTTTCGGCCTAAAGCCCAAGCCTTCAACCTCTGGCCTTTGCTCAGTGGGGAAGGGCCGGCCTCTGCAGTCACTCTGACCTGAGGACTGAGGCACGCGGAGCTTTTGCAGGTGCAGCTGGCATGACTGGCCAGCTCTGCAGGGCACTAGAGCCTCGTGAATTCTGGTCAGCCACCAAGGTCAGCGTGCACTGACCTCTGCCCAAGAGGCGAGCCCTCAGTGTGGGGTCAGCTTGCAGCATGAGCAAGTGAAAGGGAATGTGTTATTCAGTGGAGGTGTTTCAGTCTGATTCCACCAGCCACACCAGGAAAGAAGACATGAAGGCCAGCCTCCAAGAGGAAGGCCCACAAGCTTCGACATGTGCGTGGCACAGAGTTTGGCTCTATTCGCTGGAGGTGGCCTTCTTGGCTCCACTGTAACCACTGGCAAGTGGGAGCCCGACGCCCTGCTCTAGGCTGGTGGGCACCTTCCTCCTCCAAACCAGACCTCTAGGTACCAGCCCTGACGGTCAGCAGCGAGGGCACCTTCTCAGCCTCTTGTGGAGCCAGATGCCAAGGGATGGTTCCGAAGGCTTGTGGTCCAGGAAGTAAGAGGCAAGTTTGTGTTCCTGAACCCGCTGAATTTTTAACCTGTAAATATTTCATCAAAAAAGTTCAAAAATTAAGAATTACCCCTATTTCCATCCCTCCTCCAATTCTATTTGTCAAAATATTTTTATTTTCCCTGCACGACATCAATGTTTTTGGAGATTATGTGTTTCCAGCAGCATCTGGAGCTGAAGAAAATGATGACGCAAGATGTCAGAGCATTCACTGCTCCATCCTGCCTGCTGGTCCAAGTGTGGGAGCCGAGCCCTCTGCCAGGGGCTGGGCCTTCTGGGACATCGGGTCTTTGATGGGGCAGCCATGGGAAGTTGTAGGTAGATAAGAAAGACTTTATTGTAGGAGCTAGTGGCCATGCAGCCCAAGTAGCCATAGCCAAAACAGTTCTTCACAACAGTCCCATACAGGCAGCCGCACACTGGCTGGTTAACAAATACATCTTTCCGGAGAAACTAAGATGGGGGCATAGATAAACACTGGGAAATTGCCGCCTCCCACAACAATTGAAAAATACCGCAAAGGACAGAGCGGACATCATCCAGAACAACAGGAAGGCTGGCTGAGTGTAAATTCTACAACTAGAAGGAAAGAAAAGCACACTGAGAGCCAGAGGAGCTGCGGGGGTGAAGTGCAGAGGTACGGCAGCTCGCGCGCACGCGGAAAGGGGGTGGCACCTGAGGACATGGCTGTTTTTTTGAATCACAAGCTCCCGACTGCTCTGAACTCTGGTTCCGGGAAGTCTCTGGGGACCCAGGACTCATACGAGGAGAAGCTGGACTCTCGGGCAGCGGGCGAACTTGAGGGTGGCTTTCCCTCAGAGGTGCTTGCAGCAATTATCGGGTCACTGAGACGCGCGACTCCTTAGGGCTGGGCAGAGAATCAGCCATAGCTGCTTGCTCCGCCCTTTGATTCCCTGAGACCCCGCCCCACCCAGGCTGCGGCAGAGGCTTTTGCATGTGAATGTACCTAACTGCTGCCGAGCCAGGCAGACCCGGAACTTCCAAGAGAAGGCCCAAGGCCCCGCAGCGGCTTGCATTGCTTCACAGCTGAGCCTCTTCGTGGCTCCTGTTGTGTGGCCTCAGGAAGAGGCTGAATTAGCACCTCCTTAGATCCAGGAGCCACTGTACCCAGTGGTCAGAGGGGGACCATCCAGATTGCAACTCCTCAGATCCATAAGGGACACACTCAGGGAGCAGACTCAGTGAGCACCAAAGCCCCACTGAAGCAAGTCTTGTCCCAGAAGGGTGTCTTCAGCACAGAAGTTCTCCCACTTCAGACACAGCTGATTCTCACAGCCAATTGGCCTGGAGGTCAATTCCTCCCAGTGATCCTACAACAACCAAGGCACCAAGAGTGCACCAAGAGTGTCCACCTCAGGTAACTGGGGAGGCTGAGCCACTGGGCCCTATAGGACACCTGGCGTGCAGGACCACTCTATCAACACAGGGAAGCAGCCAAAATGCAGAGACAAAGAAACAGGTCACAAATGGCAGAAATGGAGGAAAGCAAATGACTGGATATAGAGTTCAAGGCCACGTTTATAAGGTTTTTCAAGAATTTTATGGAAACCGCCGATAAATTTAATGAATCCCTCAATAAGTATAGTGAGACCATGGAGAACATGAAAAAGGACCAACTAGAAATTAAGCATACACTGACTGAAATAAAGAATAATTTACAGAGATCCAACAGCAGACAAGAGGATCCCAAGAATCAAGTCAAAGATTTGAAATACAAAGAAACAAAAAATACCCAACCGAAAAAGAAAAAAGAAAAGAGATTCCAAAAATATGAAGATAGTGTAAGGAACCTCTGGGACAACTTCAAGCGTACCAACATCAGAATTATAGGGGTACCAGAAGGAGAGAGAGGACAAGATATTGAAAACCTTTTTGAAGAAATAATGACAGAAAACTTCCCCTACCTGGTGAAAGAAATGGACTTACAAGTCCAGGAAGTGCAGAGAACCCCAAACAAAAGGAATCCAAAGAGGACCACACCAAGACACATCATAATTAAAATGCCAAGAGCAAAAGATAAAGAGAGAATCTTAAAAGCAGCAAGAGAAAGACAGTCAGCTACCTACAAGGGAGTACTCATACGACTGTCAGCTGATTTCTCAACAGAAACCATGCAGGCCAGAAGAGAGTGGCAAGAAATATTCAAAGTGATGAATAGCAAGAACCTTCAACCAAGATTATTTTATCCAGCAAAGCTATCATTCAGAATAGAAGGTCAGATAAAGAGCTTCATGGATAAGAAAAAGCTAAAGGAGTTCATCACCACCAAACCAGCATTATATGAAATGCTGAAAGGTATTCTTTAAGAAGAGGAAGAAGAAAAAGGAACTCTTACCATTTGCCACAGCATGGATGGAACTGGAGAGCAGATAAATACCACAGGATCTCACTCATTTGTGGAATATAATGAACAACATAAACTGATGAACAAGGACTGATCCAGAGATGGAGAGGCATTGATTGGACTGTCGGACCTTGGAGGGAAGGTAGGGGAGGGTAGGGGTAAGGGGGAAAGATCAACCAAAGGACTTATATGCAAGCATATAGGCCTAACCAATGGACACAGACAATGGGGGGGTGAGGGCATGAGCGGGGGGGCAGGGGGGGTTAGAGGGTAAAGTGGGGACAAGGACACATATGTAATATCTTAATCAATAAAAAATATATTAAAAAAAAACAAACAAAAAACAAATACATCTTTCCCACAAAGCAGCAGTAGCCTCTGCACCCACAGCTATTATCTGAGCAGCCACACACTGCCTCTAGGCCTACAGCTTCACATAGTAACTGCATCTGAGCCCTGCCAGCCCTAGCAGCCTCAGTAGCCTCTTCCTAGCAGCCTCTCTAGTCTCCCCGGCCTTACATCGCAGCAGCACCAGCTCTGAGCTTCATCTGAGCTTTCTAGTGAACCATATCCAGCACGGCCGGGGTGAACCTGAGGAGGGACAGTGAAGGATTAAAGAAAACAGACAAGAGAATACAGTTGGGGCCAGGTGGATCACCATGCCTGGATAAGGACACAGTGACACAGCCTGTAAGCAAGATCTTTATTTTATAGTCAGATCACACAAAGCAAAACAAGGGCAAGATGTTTACAATGTTCTTGCAAATTTCAATCTGCTTCTTTCCTGTTGTTGCCATTCTCTGCTTTGTTTTGGCAGCACTTGCTGCACCTCCCACAGCCCACATCCCTTAGCTACCTAGGACTGCAGGGTCAGACTATAAGGTCAAGCTTATAACCATTAAATCCATCCGTGAGGCTACTTATCATCCTTGCACCATGGACTGCAGGGCACCGTAAAGAGGCCAGGCCGTGACTACACTTGGTTCTAGAGCAAATCAGACCCAGGGCAGCTTCTGCAGGACCCTTGCATTGGCGACCTCAGGCTTCCATTCCCCCCACCCCCCACCCCCCACCCCCTGCTCCCGTCTGGAGCTCTGGGACCAGCCGCTGAGGGAGGTCTGGGAATAAGCATGTCAGGGACACTCAGAAGGATGCCTGTCTGCTCTGAGTATCTCCTAATTCTGAGAGTGGACACAAAATGAGTCGTTACTGCCTGTTGCCCCTAAGCTGACAGCAGGCTGACTCTTTAGGGGCGCTCACTGGTCAGGTAGGGCGGTCTGCAAGAGCAGCAGGAGAGCACCTTGAAAAACTGCTCTGATATTTCACTTTAAATGAACTGGTTTTTTTAAAAATATATTTTATTGATTTTTTACAGAGAGGAAGAGAGAGGGTTAGAGAGTTAGAAACATTGATAAGAGAGAAACATCCATCAGCTGCCTCCTGCACACCCCCTACTGGAGATATGCCCACAACCAAGGTACATGCCCTTGACCGGAATTGAACCTGGGACCCTTCAGTCCGCAGGCCGATGCTCTATCCACTGAGCCAAACTAGTCCAGGCTTTAAATGAACTCTTACCCCGGGTGAGGGGTGGGGGGTGTAAGGCTAGTGAGTGCCCAGGGTCTGCCTTCTTCCCTGTCCTCACACAGATCCCCCAAATGCCCTCCCTGCTGGTAGGGCCTGTCCTTGGTCTGGGCTTCCAGCTGCCTTATCTCCAGGGCCTGCGCTCCTTGTAACACGCCCTCCATTTCCCAGGGTCTGTAAGAAAATCTCTCCATGATATCAAACAGCTTAACCTATTCCAGACAGCTTAACCCAAGCTTGTCAAACTCAAGGCCTGCGGGCCACATGTCTCGTTTATGTGGCCTGTATTAGCCTTTGAGTTTGACATGCTCGGCTTAACATGTTCCTGGAACCGGAGAATAGTCAGCATTTACAGAAACAAAATCAAATGCAAGGTGGGGAGGGTTGCAATTCCCACTGTTACAATGCTATCTGGCCATTCTGCTTCCTCCAGAAAATTGCCTTTACTACCTACCAGGCTTAGTCATGAAAACTAGTTGGAGTAGGTACACACAGCTCATGTAAGAGATCTTCATTAAGTCTGATCTAAGAAATAAAGGAATTATTTTATTTGTCTGTTTCTGTCTAGGTCACACATCTAAATCCATTTAATTAACAATGAAATAATTGTTAAGTGCCTAGCATGGATCAAACACTCTGTGCCTTTCTGTTTGCCCATCTCAGTCTGCCTACTTGGAAGATACAGCCACTCCCAAGGCCTCCCAGAGCCAGGCCACAGGATCACGTCTACAGACATACTAACTTGTCATTCAACAGGCATCTACTGAGCACCTACTGTGGGGACAGGTCCCAGGGTGAGTACCTGAGTCTCACCGCAATCATATGCAATGCGGGACCTCAAGGCCTGGTCTGACCTCTCACCAAGAGAACATCTCTGCCTCTCTGACTTATGGGGGAAGAATTTCTTTCACCAAAAGGCCTTGAAATGATGCTTCAAGTGGTAAGACCACAGACAGCCAGAGCACCCAGCACAGCAGCTCCGTGAGCAGCGTGGACAGAAAGCAGAGCAGAGACGTCTGGCGGTGGTTGATTACTGGGTGCCCTCCCAGCCTCTGTGACCAGCATTACCACTGTCATTTGATAATGGATTATAGTATTTATTATGTACTAGAGGCCCAGTGCACGAATTCCTGCACCACCCGATCGGAGTCGGGGGGCCAATCAGGGGCAGGGCCAGCTGGAGGGAGGGGTGGCAGGAGGTTGGCCAGCCGGCCCTGCTCCCCCACCCCTCACCTTGAACTCCCAGTGGAAGGGACAATTTGCATATTAGGCTTTTATTGTATAGGATGGAGTCACAAATACAGAATAATACATCAAAATATTAGAATCCAGGTTAAGTGTGTTTCCAAAATTTACATAGAACTGATTGTCATCCAAGTATTGTGATTACAAGTTGAATAAGAGTCACATTGCGCCCATGGATAGAGAACAAGATGATGGTTACCCCAGCAGCTGGGGATAAGTAGCAGCGTCCCCGCTGTTTATTTCCTAGTAAACTGGCCAGACCTAGCGCTGGATTCCCAGTGAAACCCTAACGTGACACGACCAGCGGGGTTCTCTCCCCCTGAAACGCCGGCATCGGCAATGCCGAGACTCACAGTCCCCCAAATAAACCCCTGCAGGTGTTTGGGGCCGGCTCTGGGCGTGTGGCATTTTCATCCTGTGCCTCGGGTGCTTGACTTGGGGCCAGTGGCTGCCGAGTGCAATCTTGCTGGTTCCAGCCGCTGTATCCTTCACGGGCGTCCTCTAGCGGCATCGCCCTGGCTGCTTTTGGGGGGTGACCTGTGCCGCAAGGGGTGGCCCCGTGGGAGCTGAGAGTCTCGCCCCTCGTGCCCTCTTCCAGACATGAAGTGAGTCGCTCGTCACAGGAGTCAGGTCTGACGATCTGGCAGGCCTGCCGCTGGGAGTGCGAGCCTTGGCTGGTGCGGGGGAAGGAGGGGGGCAGGTGAGGGGGAGAAGGAAGGAAGGGCGTCCCTTCTGGATGTCCCCCCGGGCCACCAAGTGGAAGGTGAACATGATGGTGACACGGGCAGGCTAAACAGCCATCCGGACGGTGGGTAGGGAAACATTGGTTTTATTTAGGGAAAGGGGCCGGGGTGGGCTACCCGAAGGGAAGGGCTGCACTGCACCCGGCCAGGGGGACACGGCGATCCGGCAGCCCCGGGGCTGGAGTGTCACCCTCACACGCAGGCGCTGGCGGGAAACTGTCAGCGGGTCTGGGCTGAGCTGGGCGGGGTGCGGATGGAAGGCCGGTGTGCGAACAGTGCCTTCAGGACAGTGTCCAGTCCCTGACTCCGGTGACAGCGGGCTTTTCCCGGTCTGTGTCCCGGGGGAAGCTGGCACGTGGCGTTGGGGGTGCATTGCCTGCGGTCCCCACAGTGGGCTCCGGCCAGCCGCCTGCTCCCAGCGGTCGCTGCCCGATGCGCAACACACTCCGGAGGCTGCTCCGGGAGGACGGGCCAGCCCAGACCTCGGCCTTGGTGAGCGTCCAGGGCGCCTGGGTTTGGGAAGGAGTCCGACTGACCGGTCCTCTTCCTCATGCCCCATCCACCCCTTCCCTGCATCCTCCCGAGGCCACACCCGGCCCCTCCCGGCCCCACCCCGGCCCTATGCGCATGCGCCCGGCAAAGGGCCTCCCGTCATCCTCCCGTCATCCTCCCGTCATCCTCCCGTCATCCTCCCGTCATCCTCCCGTCATCCTCCCGTCATCCTCCCGTCATCCCCTCCACCCTCCTGGCTCCCCAGCTCGGAAAGCTGGTCTCCCTGCGGGTGGGGAGGAGGGACGCTGCCAGGGGCTGCTGGGGGCTGTCCTTTCCCGCCCAGTTTGTTAACCTCAGCCAGCTTTCTCCTCTCTCTTTCGTTAACACCCTGAGGATGAACAATCGTATTTCCAGTCACAGAACGGAGTGTGGGTGGCTGCCATTTTGGCTCCATGACTTGCACTCCCCTGGGGGCCGCCATTTTGAAACAGCAAAGGTCAACCCCTTCCTTTTTCCTTTGAATTAGCCAATCGGGCAAGAGTGTGAGCCCAAGCTCTGACCAATCAGAGGAGGGACAGGTGGCGTGGGTAAGGGATAAACCCTGGGTGTGCCCGCCTGCAGGAGGAGAGATGCTGCCTGGGTACCTGGCCCCGTGTCCTTCAGTTCTGCCAGGAGCCCTGGTTTGGGGACTCACCTTCTTTCTAACAACACCTACCTAGCTGCCCGCTGTAACAACAGGGTAGAGGCATAAGGGACACTGGAAGTCAACTGGCCCACTCACCACCCCAGCATCCCCACTGCCTTTGGGTCATCAGTTCTGCCAAAAGCTCAGGGGGTTGCTGAGTCCACCCCTGATATCACCAGGCAGCACATTCTCCGGAAAGTGCCACTTCCGCAGAGTACCGCTGGGAAGGGGGCATGCCCTGCACTGAAGACCAGGAAGAGAGGCACAGCTGTCTGGGCTCTGGACACTACGGGAGGTAGAGAAGGACAAGGCAAAGCTGCTGTAGAAACATCCAGAAAAAAATGAAGCCTTAAAAGTAAGGAGAATGCCTCCCTTACCCACTCCTGGGACCTTGAACTACAAGATCTGGTGGTTGGCTCTCAAGCCATGTCATACGCTTACTCACGATGAACCTGTGATGTGTGACGCTGCCTACGCATGCCACCTCCCAGGGTCTGCACACAGCTCACTCAGCTAATCCTCCTTTTTTCTGTGTAAAGCCCAGCATTTAAAGGACTTCTGCACTTATTGTTAAATACAAGCCCCTGGCAGTGGCTCAGCTGCT
Organism: Myotis myotis; assembly: GCF_014108235.1. Taxonomy (NCBI): domain Eukaryota; kingdom Metazoa; phylum Chordata; class Mammalia; order Chiroptera; family Vespertilionidae; genus Myotis; species Myotis myotis. The sequence continues at coordinate 1,352,229 of NW_023416331.1, read as the reverse complement.
TGGAGCATTGTCCTGTGCACGGAAAGTTTCGGTTCCGTCAGGCACATACCCAGGTTGAAGGTTCAATCCCCTGTTAGGGTGCATGGGGAAGGCCACCAATCTGTTTCTCTCTCACATAGGTGTTTCTCTCTCCCTTTCTCTCTAAAAAAAATAAAATAAAAATGAATGAATGAAAACGTATCATCCGGTGAGGATTTTTTAAAAAGCAAGGCGACATCCAGGTGACCCACTTGGCACAGGCTGATCCTCTGCTGTCCAGAGTGAGGGGCGGGCCAGCGTCCCTTCCCAGGACTGCCTGAGCAGGAGGTCAGCCTGGAGGGCATGTCGCCCCGCACCACAGTGCTCCAGAGGCCCATGCTGGCCCAGGCCCGTCTTTACAAACGAGAACGTGCGATGACAGTGCCCACCCGAGACTCGGCACTGGCACAGAGGTGTGGCCCCATACTTCAGACCACGTGGTTTTCAGACCTAGTCTTGACCTTTCCTATGACTCATCCCAAACCTCTCCTTACCTGTGTCACCATGTTAATTCCCTATATGGAGCTGGCCACAGCTGAGCTTCCCTTGGTCACGCTTTAATTTACTTGCACTGTCTGTGTCCGTCCACTACTACCAGGTCCCCGGGCGCACACGCCGGGCTCGCTGCAGCAAGGGGAGCCTGACGCGAGATGCGTCTCCCCTGGTCACAGGGGCCATTGTTCCATGGCTGTGCTTCTCCCTCTCAGTGGACATGAGCAATGGCGCATCTTGAACTCAGTGTCATCTTAAATTTGGTGAAATATGTATTTTGGAATAAGTGAATGAATTCATGCTTTCTTTCGGCGATCTTCAGTTTTGGTCTTTGGAAATACAAAGAAATGAAAATCTTTAAATGCGTGTCTGTGTGTGCTGGGAACTCTTCTGCGAACAAGGATGGCGGATTGACCAAGTGAATGACATTGTCCCGCCCTGGGGTGGGATGTGCTGAGTGCTCCAATGGAGCCAGGTGTAGGGGAGCAGACGGAAAAAGGGGCCAACCAGGCCTGGGAAAGCTTCCCAAGGGAGCGGTGCTGGCCCGGGGTTCCTGACATATTTATGGGCACCCCATGCTCCTTTCACACACATCATCTCTGGACCCTCACGTGAGCTCTGTGAGGTAGGAAAATCACCCACCTTAGAAATCAAAGACAGAGGATAAGAGGAGTTAAATTAATTGCCCCAAACACATGACTGGTAAGTGGCAAAGTGGGGTGAGAGGGTGGCATTACACTCAGGCCTCTGGCTTCAGGATCCTCACTGTTTACCTCATTAGAGCTGAACCAGCGGCTCAGCACCCTCCTCAAGGGTCCTTCACAGGTGTGAACCCACATCCCGCCCTCTTCTCTGGGCTCCCAGGGCAGGCTCGTGGATCTTGTCTTTGATCTGTTTGGGGTATTAGGGCAACCAGAGAAACCAGACATAGTCTCCACTCCTGGGGTCCCAGCCTGAAAACCATGGCCGACACACACACAATCAGACCACCCCTGTGTGTACAGCGCAGAGGGGCTGCGTCACCAGCTTGACATCGATGGCATATATTTGCCTTGACAAGTGTGTCCTGCTTTTTAAAATACGTGCAGCATCTCGGGCCACACCCGGAAAAAATGTGAAGACTGGCCAAAGGTGGAGTCACTCCATTTTTAGCTCAGGACCCCACCTGAGTCCAGGCGGCTGCAAAGTATTTGTGGTGTTCTCTACCTTTCCCGCTCCCATGCTCTGCCCAGAGGTGCCTTGTGATGACTCATCTGACCACCACCAGGTCTTTCCCGAGTGCCAGTTGCTGTGGGTGGCCCTGCGCACGCAGTGGACAGCCACATAAACAGCTGCTGCCCGCAGGGTGCCTGGCGGCAGGAAGCTCATGGGCATTGCTCTCAGGTGGTTGCAAAAGTGTGAAATGCCTCCATGTTCTGCACCCTCCTTCGGAGCCTTAAACAAGTTCATGGAGCTTTCAGCAGCGACACTTACCATCAGTGATGTGACCATACAGGACAGCAAGCAAGGTGAGTGCTGGGGGCACCCCTGAGCAGACCGCATGGCCCGCTGTCTCGCCCCTGTTCGTGCCCACAGCTTGCTGTGGATACACTATCTGTGGAATGTAACTGAGGTCTAATGCAGTGTTGGATACTGGATCACAGAGTCTGCAAATATTTTAAAAAGCAGAACCCAGTTGTAAAGTCAAACAAAAACCATAAATGTCACAGTGGATGAAAGTGGTCATTAGAAGAACTGGGTTCTGGTAAAACTTGCTACACTGACATGAATGAAGATTAATTAGAATTACATAGTCAGCAGGTGAAAAGAGACAATGGGGTGGGAACGTAATGACAGTACACACATGCACACACACACAAAGGTCTAGGCAACCATTGAAACAGTATCCATAGCAACGAATGGCCTGGCCAAGAGAAGGGCTCCCAGGTTGCCTCTATCTTCCTGATGCAAAGTCTCGGATCGCCCTCTAGTGGCCATGGCTGTGCAGAGGCCTGAGAGAGACCAGCGCCCCTCCTGAGTGCTGCAGGGAAAGGCTCTCCTGCATCTCATGTGTCACCCCAGCCCCCTGCTCTCGCACCTGTGGGCACTGAGCACAGCATATGTCCACAAACAGCTACCACTTTCCATTGAACCTTAGACTCCATTTGCTGGAAAACATACTTTATTCCGTTCACCACTAAGAAAGAAAAACCATCAGTTGTACGGACATGTCATTGATTGTAAGAGGTGCCCCATCTTAGATGTGAAATGCAGAGGTTACCACGCTTCTTGTATGTTGCAGGGTCATTTCTTCCCTCACATAGCAGCTACCCCGTCCGCTCATTCCGTCACATTGATTTGTTCTGCACACATTCAGTAAGTGCCACAGTGGGCCCGGGTGGGAGCGACTGCCCTGCCTTCGGGGCTCTTGTTCTAGTTGCTGTAGGATTTCTAATGGTCTTTGCCTCACTCACATTCTGTGAGTCAGTATCTTTCACTCTGTAGAGTGAAAATAGACATCAGAAAAGAAAACAGGTACCAGAAAGAAAGTCAAAAACCTGGGTTCTAATCTGCTCTTCCCTTTCAGACAGTGTGTAATTTCTCTGTCTTAGTTTCTCCTTTATGAAATGGGTGGGATTATTGTCTGCACTGCCAGGTCACTGATAAATCAAGAAATAGCTCTTTTTCTCCTGACACAGTCGTTCACTCTATGCAATGACAGTTGAAAATCAAAGCAGCCATGGAAAGTGTCCATGGCAACCAATGGTCTTGTCTTTCTTTCCTGCCCCTGAATCAAAAAGGTTCCAGAGTTTTTCTTGTCACCTGCAGGTGTTAAGCAGTATCATTTTGTGTATATAAATGTCTAATCCAGAATACAGCAAATATTTTTTCTATTGTCCAGTATAGAGCGTCTGGCTCCCCCCTGGACAGTCTGCAGGAGGCTGGTGCCTGACCCTTGCCCAGCAAACAGAGCTGCAGGAGATGGCTGGGTATCTGCCAGGCTGGCAGGTAGGAGAGGACGCTGGGATGGGGACCTGGTGCTCAAATTCGGGGCAAAGGCTCTGTAAAAGTTTCCAGTGGGCTAGGTGTGGGCCATGCTAGAAAGCAAGCCAGTGAGTTACTCCTGTGTTACATGGCCACCTATGGTGTGAGCTGGAATCATTACTGCAACCCTAGGGTTCCCAGCAGCTGTGGAAAAAGGCCTCATTGCACCAGGGAGCTGCAAGTGAGCAGTCTCAGCGATGGCTGTGGGGGGACAAGGGGTCTCCACAGAACCCATGAACACTCAGAAAGAACCAGCTTTAAGTGCACGCCAGTCCCAGCAGGTGCAAACCTTTTACCATCATGCCAGGCAAGAAACAACTCTCTAGTTTTCACAGTCTCTAACCATTCCCCCTTCTACTCAGACTTAGAGGGTCAGAACCATCATTAGCAGATAGGAGGGGACAGACACATAATGTAGCAGAAGAGGAGTGAGTCCATGTCCCGCCTCTCCTCACCCCCCTTTGTCCCCAGGAAAACACTAGCTGGAGGATTTAACTTTAGAACTAGTCATCAAGTCTCTGAATTGACACTTTAGTTCGTAATGGACTTTAGCACCTAAGAGATCAGAAAAGTTTCATGCTGCCCATGTTTTCATCTTGGAACAGGGAAGACGGCCCCCTGAGCAGGTAAGGAGACAGCGGGAGAATGAGGTTGAGTGGCTATATGACCACATCCTTCAGGTTGTGTTGGGGCTGATCAGCAGACCCTGAGTGACAGATGAATGGATTGCTCTCATACAACATTTGCTGTGAAAGAGAGGGCTAAGGGAGTGCCTGGCTAAAGGAACCAGACAGCCTCAGTTGCCTGCCTCATTAAGCTTTTATTGTAGCAGCAGTTTGAGATAAAGCTTATCTTTTAGATACAATCAGTAGGGTAAGTAATCTTGGGAGGACACAAGTGTTTGTAATGTCCTTTAAGCAAGGACACCTAAAGATTAAGCATAAGGATTCCAGTAAACACCCTGGGGTCTGCACTTGCACAGCCTTGTTTGGAAACGTCAAGGAATAAGTAGGGGCACTGCCTTCAGCACTCCCCTAAGTCAGAATTCCGATAAACAGGGAAGGCAGCCTTCCACACACTTTCCTTTTCTCAAAATGTCCTCCTTACAAACTTTCCAAACAAGTCCTATGTGCTCCCCAACAAGTCATGCTGTTCCACACACCGCATGTGTGCTTGAGTGTATGTGTGCATGTGAGCGGGTGTGTGTGTGTGTGTGTGTGTGCATGCGTGTGATCCAGCAGCCAGCCTTGGGAACTTGGAATCAGAAATCCCAAATATGACAGAAATGTGTCTCTTCAGGCTATCACCTGACCTGGTCTGATGCAGTTGGTCATAGGCTGGTCTGCAGATGTTCAACAGTCTATCATTCACAGCTGAATATCTTGTTCTCAGGAAATGTGTAAGCCAGGACAAGTACATGCTGCCAGTCTCCTCTCCGAAGCTCATGGTCTGTGCTGTCCACTTGGCAGCCATTGGCCACATGCAGCAGTGAGCCCTGAGGAGGTGGCCCAACTCAGATAGGCTCTTAAGAACACTATACACCAAACTTCAAAGGCTTAGCACCAAAATATCTCATTAATAATGTTTATATTTAGAGAGAGGGGAAAATAGTGGCCGAATAGGCAGACCTTCTTGCACCTCTCCCCAGGGCCAGACTGGAAATAAAACTGCCGTGGAGAGCATACACCCAACATTACCAACTGCGGTCCAGCTGAGGAGGAGACATGTCAGGGAAGGACAGGAACCACCTGGAGACAGGTAGGAAGAGCGAGGTCACGAGAGGAGCTGACTCAGCTTCCAGGGGCAGCAGGGGGGCTGAGAGGAGGGAGCTCTGGGCTCCCGGAGGGTCTGTTCCCTCAGAAGATCAAGGCCCGGAGCCAGGCTGGCTGCACAGCCCGGAGCACCAGAGCCGAGACCAGCGGCCCACGCAACATCCAGGTGTGAAAGGCGGCAGGGCTGCTGTCCACCGGGGAGTTTGGAGCTGGTCAGAGAGAAAGCTGCAGTTTCTTTCTTTTTTTCTTTTTTTTAAACCTAGAGCTCTGGAGTTGCATTTGCAGCTACTCACCAGAGGGTTCGGTGCAGGGAGGAAGGACTTGAAGTGCCTAAGGAGACACGGGAGGAAAGCATTGTGGGGAGTCGTGGAAAAGCAGCAAGCAGGAATCCTGCATTTGGTCATAAGGGCCATTTTTCCTGAGAGGTGCTGGCCACTCCCAGTAGCCACAAAGCAGGAAAAGGAAAAACCCACCTAGGTGACCCAGCCAGCCCCACCCTCAGGAGCCCTGCCTGCCGCACCTGCAGGGTGACCCTTTCAGAGAAAACAAGAACAGAGGCCAAGTCTATGGGTTTGAACAGTCTCAGGAGCATCAGTGACTGGATTGAGGGAGAGGCCATCTGTCCCACTGTCCCAGGAACCTGATTGGTACTTTTCCCACATGGAGAACTGATAGAAACCAGGTTTCCAGCCCATCCCGCTGGACTGCATAAAGGACCCTGCCTAGCCGAGGGCAGAGTAATATGTGGGGCCACTTGCTCTGGGAGTAGCTCTGGGTCAGGGAAACACTCCAGCCACATTCTCTGAAATCTGATCAGCACCTCCCCCGCCTAAAGCCCTTTCAGAAACAGACTTGTGAGTGATTAAGATTGACAGCTGGCTGACAGGCAAAGGCGCGCAGAGGTGGAGCCTGGGGAGCCAGGGGAAGCCTGCTGACCAGCCCTGGGCCCCCTGCTGCTAACAAGCCTGCTTCAGAGGGCAGCCTGGCCCCTCCTGCTGGCTGCCAAGGCCTGTGGAGATGAACACAAACTTGGAACTTAAGCATGTTGCTGAAAGTGAAAGGAGGACAGTGTCTGGCAGTGGTTACCAACTAACCATCTCACAGGAAGCCCAGAATAGGCAGCAGAAGGGTCAGCCAAGGGCATCAGAAGAGTAGGACCCACAGGGAGCTCCCATGGGGCACTAACCTCGGCTGAAACAAACGCCACTTCACTTTTTTATTCTCCTCTCACTTTTTTTCTTTTCTGTTTTTAATTTTTTTCTCTTCCCTTTTTTTCTTTTTTTAATTTAGCTTCTTTACCTATCTGCTTTATTGATGTATTATTCTAGCTTCTATTGTTTCATTCATATATTTAATTTTCCTCTTCCCTTTTTCTACACAATCTTTTTTTTCCTGCTCTCTTTTTCTTTTCTCTTGCTTTATTATCTTTCTTCCTTTTCTTCTTTTAGGTCTATCTGTTTTATCCTCTATTTTTCTTTTCAAAATTCTTTTCTTCTTCTTCATTTTAAATAATTTCCTTCCCTTATTCCCCTAATTCTTTACTTTTCTTTTCTTTTTTTTTCTATTATAGACTTATTTTTTCTCTTTTTTTCTTTTTTTATTGTTTTATTGCTTAAAGTATTACAAAGGGTATTACATATGTGTCCTTCCCCCGCCCCCCTTGACAATCCCCTGGCCTCCCCTACCCCCCAGTGTCTTATGTCCATTGGTTATGCTTATATGCATGCATACAAGTCCTTCAGTTGATCTCTTACCCCCCTACCACCTGCCCCCCAACCATCCCCGGCCTTCCCGCTGCAGTTTGACAATCTGTTTGAGGCAGCTCTGCCTCTGTATCTATTATTGTTCATAAGTATATAATGGTCTTTATTATCCATGAATGAGTGAGATCGTGTGGTATTTTTCCTTCATGGACTGGCTTATTTCACTTAGCATAATGCTCTCCCATTCCATCCATGACGTTGCAAATGGTAAGAGTTCCTTCTTTTTTACAGCAGCATAGTATTCCATCGTGTAGTTGTACCACTGTTTTCTAATCCATTCATCTACTGATGGGCACTTAGGCTGTTTCCAGATCTTAGTTATGGTGAATTATGCTGCTATGAACATATGGGTGCATATATCCTTTCTGATTGGTGTTTCTGGTTTCTTGGGATATATTCCTAGAAGTGGGATCACAGGGTCAAATGGGAGTTCCATTTTTAGTTTTTTGAGGAAACTCCATACTGTCTTTCATAGTGGCTGCACGAGTCTGCATTCCCACCAGCAGTGCACGAGTGTTCCTTTTTCTCCACATCCTCTCCAGCACTTGTCGTTTGTGGATTTGTTGATGATAGCCATTCTGACAGGTGTGAGATGGTACCTCATTGTTGTTTTGATTTGCATCTCTCAGGTGATTAGTGACTTTGAGCATGTTTTCATATGTCTCTTGGCTTTCTGAATGTCCTCTTTTGAAAGGTGTCTATTTAGGTCCTTTGCCCATTTTTTGATTGGATTGTTTATCTTCCTTTTGTTAAGTTGTATGAGTTCCCTATAAATTTTGGAGATTAGGCCCTTATCAGATATGACATTGGCAAATATGTTTTCCCATGCAGTGGGTTTTCTCGTTGTTTTGTTGATGGTGTCTTTTGTTGTGCAGAAGCTTTTTATTTTGATGTAGTCCCATTTGTTCATTTTCTCTTTAGTTTCAAGTGCCCTAGGAGCTGTATCAGTGAAGAAATTGCTTTGGCATATGTCTGAGATTTTGTTGCCTTTGGATTCTTCTAGAATTTTTATGGTTTCCCGTCGTACATTTAAGTCCTTTATCCATTTTGAGTTTATTTTTGTGTATGGTGTAAGTTGATGGTCTAGTTTCATTTTCTTGCATATGTCTGTCCAATTTTCCCAACACCATTTATTGAAGAGACTATCTTGGCTACATTGTATGTTCTTGCCTCCTTTGTCAAATATTAATTGAGCATATTGGTTCGGGCCAATTTTTGGGCTCTCTATTCTATTCCGTTGATCTATATGTCTGTTGTTGTGCCAGTACCAGGCAGTTTTGAGAACAGTGGCTTTGTAATACATCTTGATATCTGGTACTGAGGTCCCACCTACTTTGTTCTTTCTCAGGATCGCTGCAGCTATTCGGGGTCTTTTTTTATTCCAGATGAATTTCTGGAGAGTTCGTTCTAGATCTGTGAAGTATACCGTTGGTATTTTAATGGGAAGTGCGTTGAATTTATAGATTGCTTTGGGTAGTATGGACACTTTAATGATGTTGATTCTACCAATCCATGAACACGGTCTGTTCTTCCATTTGTTTATGTCTTCCTCTATCTCTTTTTTCAACGTCCTGTAGTTTTCTGAGTAGAGGTATTTTACGTCTTTAGTTAAGTTTATTCCTAGGTAGCTTAATTTTTTTGGTGCGATGGTAAACGGGATTGTTTTTATAATCTCTCTTTCTGAAAGTTCACTATTGGTGTATAGAAATGCCTCAGATTTCTTGGGGTTAATTTTGTATCCTGCTACATTGCCAAATTCATGTATTAAGTCTAGTAGTTTTTTGATGGAGTCTCTAGGGTTTTGTATGTATAATATCATGTTGTCTGCAAATAAGGACAGTTTTACTTCTTCTTTTCCAATTTGGATGCCTTTTATTTCTTCTTGTCTAATTGCAATGGCTAATACTTCTAGTACTATGTTGAATGGGAGTGGTGAGAGTGGATATCCCTGTCTTGTTCCTATTCTTAGGGGAAATGGTGTTAGTTTTTGTCCATTGAGTATGATGTTGGCTGTGGGCCTGTCATATATGGCGTTTATTATGTTGAGGAATGATCCTTCTATTCCTAACTTGCTGAGAGTTTTTATCAAAAATGGGTGTTGGATTTTGTCAAATGCTTTTTCTGCATCAATTGATATGACCATATGGTTTCTTTCAATTTGTTTATGTGACGTATCATGTTTATTGATTTGCAGATATTGTACCATCCTTGCATCCCTGGGATAAATCCTACTTGGTCATGGTGTATGATCTTTCTGATGTACTGCTGGATCCGATTTGCTAAGATTTTGTTGAGGATTTTGGCATCTATGTTCATGAGGGATATTGGCCTGTAATTCTCTTTCATTGTGTTGTCTTTACCTGGTTTTGGTATTAGGGTGATGCTGGCTTCATAGAATGAGCTTGGAAGTGTCCCTTCCTCTTGGATTTTTTGTGGTAGTCTGAGGAGGATAGGTTTTAGTTCTTCCTTGAATGTTTTGTAAAACTCCCCTGTGAAGACGTCTGGTCCCGGGCTTTTGTTTGCTGGAAGCTTTTTGATGACTGCTTCAATTTCTTCCATAGTTATTGGCCTATTGAGATTTTTAGATTCTTCCTGATTGAGTTTTGGAATGTTGTATTTTTCTAGGAATATGTCCATTTCCTCCAGGTTGTCTAGTTTGTTGGAGTAGAGTTGTCCATAGTATTTTTTAACAATCATTTGTATTTCTGTGGGGTCTGTAGTTATTTCGCCTCTATCGTTTCTGATTTTGTTTATTTGGGTCCTCTCTCTTTGCTTCTTGGTGAGCCTGGCTAGAGGTTTGTCAATCTTGTTTATCCTTTCAAAGAACCAGCTCTTGGTTTCATTGATTTTCTGTATTGGTTTTTTTTGGTCTCTATGTCATTTATTTCTGCTCTAATCTTTATTATCTCCTTCCTTCTGCTCACTCTGGGGTTTTTTGTTGCTTTCTTTCTAATTCTTTGAGATGTAGAGTTAGATGATTTACTACCATTTTTTCTTGTTTTTTGAAATAGGCATGTAGAGCTATAAACTTCCCTCTCAGGACTGCTTTCATTGTGTCCCAAAGGTTTTGGATTGTTGTGTTTTCATTGTCATTAGTTTCCAGGATGTTTTTAATTTCTTCTTTGATCTCATTGGTAACCCAATCAATATTTAATAACATGCTATTCAGCTTCCAAGTGTTTGAGTATTTTGGGTTGTTTTTATTGTAGTTTATTTCTAATATTATGCCATCGTGGTCTGAGAAGATGCTTGGTATGATTTAAATCTTCTTGAATTTGGGGAGACTTTGTTTTTGACCCAATATGTGGTTTATTTTTTAATCTGTCCCATGAGCACTTGAGTGAAATGTATATTCCGTGGCTTTGGGGTGAAGTGTTCTGAAGATGTCAGTTAAGTCCATCTGATCTAGTGAGTCATTTAGGATTGCTGTTTCTTTGCTGATTGTTTGTCTAGAGGATTTATCCAGTGATGATTAAAGTCCCCTACTATGATTGTATTGTTGTCGATCTCTCCTTTGATATCTTCCAGGAGTTTTTTTATGTATTTCGGTGCTCCTGCATTGGGTGCATATATGTTTATCAGCGTTATATCCTCTTGTTGTATTGATCCCTTTAGTATTATGAAGTGGCCTTCCTTATCTCTTGTTATGGCCTTCACTTTGAGGTCTATTTTGTCCGATATAAGTATCGCTACCTCGGCCTTTTTTTTTTTCATTTCCATTTGCCTGAAAGATATTTTTCCATCCCTTCACTCTCAGTCTGTGTGAGTCCCTTATTCTGAGGTGGGTCTCTTGTAGACAGCAAATATATGGGTCATGTTTTTTTATCCATTCAGCCACTCAATGTCTTTTGATTGGAGCATTTAGTCCGTTTATGTTTAAGGTTATTATTGAAAGGTACTTGTTTGCAGCCATTTCTATTTTTTGTGCCTGTTTTCTTTCTTAGCTTTTTATTTCTTCTTTTTACACCAGTCCCTTTAACATTTCTTGCATTGCTGGCTTGGTGGTGATAAACTCCCTTAGCTTTTTTTTTTGTCTGTGAAGCTTCTTATTTCCCCTTCAATTTTGAATGATAGCCTTGTTGGATAGAGTATTCTTGGATTCAGTCCTTTGCTTTGCATCACTTTGTAAATTTCCGTCCATTCTTTTCTGGCCTGATGTGTTTCTGTTGAGAAATCATTTGATAATCTAATGGGAGATCCCTTGTATGTAACTTTCCTTCTCTCTTGCAGCCTGTAAGATTCTCTCTTTGTCCTGAACATTTGCCTTGGTAATTATGATGTGTCTTGGTGTGGGTCTTTTCGGGGTTCACCTTGTTTGGAGCTCTCTGTACTTGTGTTACTTTTTTCTTCCCCGCCTCAGGGAAGTTTTCTGATATTATTTCTTCAAATAGGTTTTCTAAGTCTTGTTCCTCTTTCTGTTGTTCTGGCACCCCTGTTATTCATATGTTGTTTCATTTCATGTTGTCCCAAAGCTCCCTTAGGCTTTCCTCCTGTCTTTTAATTTTTTTCTCCAATTGCAGTTCAGTTTGGGTGTGTTTTGCTTCCTTGTCTTCTAATTCACTAATTCGGTCCTCTGCTTCTCTTAATCTACTGTTGAAACTTTCAATGGAGTTTTTCATTGCAGCTATATCACTCTTCATTTCTTCTTGGTTCTTACATAATTTATTGATTTTTTTCATCTGTTTCTTCTTCCTTCTTGCATAAGTTGTTGATTTTTTCCTCCATCCAGTTCATGCACTCTAGGACCCTTACTCTGAATTCTTTTTCTGTCATTCTGCACGCCTCAGTTTCACTTAGCTGCTTTTCTGGCGAGTCCTCCTTTTCTTTTTTGGCGGGTTTCTTTGTCTACCCATGTTTGATCTCACCAACATATCTAGATGTTGAGTCATTCAGTGGCTGCTCCTTGGGTGGCAGTGGCTCCTCGAGCTGCGGTTGCTCCTTGGGAGGTTGTGGTAGTAGCTGCTCCTCAGTTGGCAGCAGCTCCTCTGGTGGGTGCTGTTCACGGCTGTGGTGGCTCCTCCTCCCCTGTAAAGAATTTTTGTGAGTTTATTTGAGTCAAACTGTTGATAATTGCTGGGAAGCAGAATCTGCTAAATAAAATACCATCACCCATCACAGTCACCTGGAGCCCAATACTCTCTAACTTACTTTCTCTATACTTTCTTGTGTCTTCCAAAGTACATATGATAAACCAATTTACTTTAATAATGGAGAAAGGTCTGTAAACACACTTGAAAACAGCTTCCTCACAAGGCCCCTTTGCAGAGCTCCCATGCTTTCCACACCTCTGCTTCAATCCTTGTCATCTAGCCCAGAAGGGGTCTTCCTGCTGCAACCTTTTGCAGTGAGGATTCGGGATCTGGAGAAGGAGCTGCACACAAACGGATACACTAGACAAGAAATATAAATTTAGAAAATTTAGACTTATAGGGAGAACCAAGATGGCGGCATAGGTTAACGCCGGAGATTGCTGCCTTGAACAACTACTTCAAAAGTGAAACCAAAAAACGTAACGGACATCACCCAGAACCACAGGAACACTGGCTGAGTGGAAGTCCTACAACTAGGAGGAAAGAGAAACACATGCGGACACTCAGAGGAGGCGCAGTGCTGAAGTCAAATTCTGAGGTGCGGAGTGCGCGGAGTGGGCTGGCGGCGGAGGGCGCGGTTGGCGTTTTCAATCGGGAGGGAGTCGCAGACTCTGAGCTCCAGATACAGGCGAGTCTTTAGGGACCCAGACTCAAACGGGAGAAGCGGGACTGTCTGGCTTCGGTCAGAGCGAGTGCAGCTTTCTCTCCGAGCTTTGCAGCGGGTGCTGGGACTCAGAGAGGCAGAGCCCCTGGGGACAGGACTGAGAGCCGCCATAACTGCTCTCTCTGGCCCACCCTGTTGATCCTGTGTGACCCGCCCCGCCCAAGCCCTGCACAGAGGCATTTGCCAGATAGCCTCAGGCAAAGGCTAGATTAGCACCTCCCTAGAGGACAGAAGTTCTCTCACTCCAGACACAGCTGATTCTCATAGCCACTTGGCCTGGAGGTCAAACCCTCCCTGGTATTAGCTACAACAATCAAGGTTTAACTATAAGACTGCGCACAAAGACCACTAGGGGGTGCACCAAGGAAGCATAACAAAATGCAGAGACAAAGAAACAGGACAAAATTGTCAATGGAAGATATAGAGTTCAGAACCACACTTTTAAGGTCTCTCAAGAACTGTTTAGAAGCCGCCGATAAACTTAATGAGATCTACAAGAAAACTAATGAGACCCTCGATGTTATATTGGGGAACCAACTAGAAATTAAGCATACACGGACTGAAATAACGAATATTATACAGACTCCCGACAGCAGACCAGAGGAGCGCAAGAATCAAGTCAATGATTTGAAATGCGAGGAAGCAAAAAACACCCAACCGGAAAAGCAAAATGAAAAAAGAATCCAAAAATGAGAGGATAGTGTAAGGAGCCTCTGGGAAAGCTTCAAGCGTACCAACATCAGAATTATAGGGGTGCCAGAAGATGAGAGAGAGCAAGATATTGAAAACCTATTTGAAGAAATAATGACAGAAAACTTCCCCCACCTGGTGAAAGAAATGGACTTACAGGTCCAAGAAGCGAGGAGAACCCCAAACAAAAGGAATCCAAAGAGGACCACACCAAGACACATCATAATTAAAATGCCAAGAGCAAAAGATAAAGAGAGAATCTTAAAAACAGCAAGAGAAAGAAACTCAGTTACCTACAAGGGAATACCCATACGACTGTCAGCTGATTTCTCAACAGAAACTTTGCAGGCCAGAAGGGAGTGGCAAGAAATATTCAAAGTGATGAATACCAACAACCTACAACCAAGATTACTTTATCCAGCAAAGCTATCATTCAGAATTGAAGGTCAGATAAAGAGCTTCACAGATAAGGAAAAGCTAAAGGAGTTCATCACCACCAAACCAGGATTATATGAAATGCTGAAAGGTATCCTTTAAGAAGAGGAAGAGGAAGAAAAAGGTAAAGATACAAATTATGAACAACAAATATGCATCTATCAACAAGTGAATCTAAGAATCAAGTGAATAAATAATCTGATGTACAGAATGAACTGGTGATCATAATAGAATCAGGGACATAGAAAGGGAATGGACTGACTATTCTTGGGGGGGAAAGGGGTGTGGGAGATGCGGGAAGAGACTGGACAAAAATCGTGCACCTATGGATGAGGACAGTGGGTGGGGAGTGAGGGCGGAGGGTGGGGCGGTAACTGGGAGGAGGGGAGTTATGGGGGGGAAAAAAGAGGAACAAATGTAATAATCTGAACAATAAAGATTTAATTTAAAAAAAAGAAGAAGAAAATTTATAACCCCAGAAAAAATGAAGAAAAAAAAAAAGAAATATAAATTTAGAAGACATGGGGGAACCAGGTGGAGACCTACTCTCTAGTGGAGTGGCTCCCTGAATGTCTGGACCCATAGCTTTTTATTTACTAGAATACACATTTGCCCTTTAGCAAAGCAAACAGACATCAATGGTAAGGTTTAATAAACAATAAAGGATTATCAGGTTAGGGGATTGCCTTCAGCCAGTCAGCCAGCAGCAGGGTAATACAATGCTGATTCTCGGCCCTTGCTGAATATCACAGTCCATCAGCCTTCTGACGGACTTCTCGAATTTATATGTTAACTACTTGTTGGTCTTAGGCTCCAGCATCTTCCCTTGATAACTGTCAGCAACCAGGTCTTATTCCCCCATTACTCTCCCTCAAGCATGGGAAACTCTTTTCTTTAAAAAAATTTTTTTTAATATTTTTGTTGATTCCAGAGAGGAATGGAGAGGGAGAGAGATAGAAACATCGATGATGAGAGAGAATCATTGATCGGCTGCCTCCTGCAAGCCCCACACTGGGGATCGAGCCCGCAACCCCAACATGTGCCCTGACCTCCTGGTTCAAAGGTCTATGCTCAACTACTGAGCCACGCT
Organism: Myotis myotis; assembly: GCF_014108235.1. Lineage (NCBI taxonomy): Eukaryota > Metazoa > Chordata > Mammalia > Chiroptera > Vespertilionidae > Myotis > Myotis myotis. The sequence goes on along the minus strand of NW_023416331.1, from coordinate 1,337,191 downwards.
GGGCAGACTCTTTTCTTAATTAAGAGCCTCAAATGTTACCTCCCAGGAGGAGACAATCTTCAGAGGAATTTCAGGGACTGGGATTTTAGGAGACAACAAAAGAAACAAGCAGGAACCTTCCCAATGGCATTAATTTCAGCTCAGGCAAAAAGCTGATTCCTAAGGCGCACCCTCCTGAGAGGAGTAGCTGTGGGTGAGTGGAGGGAGCCCATGTCCTAGTTTCTTTGTAAAAATCAACTTGACAAGCATTTCCTACCTGTTGAGATTATCTCAGAATTGTTATCAATACTTTGATTTCTCTAATGTTTTCTGCAATTCCTTTCAGTTTTAATTTGTTGTTGTTCATGTTTTATCATCTCTTGCTAAATGTTGGTATATCTGCTCTGCTTATTTCTGATAAGTTCACATAAGTGGATGGAATTTCTATAATTTCTTTTTCTTTTTTTAAGCCTCACCCAAGGACATTTTTCAATGATTTTCAGAGAAAGGGGAGGAGAGAGAGAGAGAGAGAGAGAGAGAGAGAGAGAGAGAGAGAGAGAGAGAGAAACATCAAGCAGCTGCCTCCTGCATGCCCTGACCGGGCATCAAGCCCGAAACCTAGGCATATGCCCTGATTGGGAATGGAAACCATGATCTTTGGGTGCATGGGACGATTTCCCTACCAACTGAGCCACACCTCCATGGGGTGGAAATAAGGTTTCAAATGTGAAAAATGATACTCTCAAGGCAAAATTAAAATTTCACTTTAGAATGATGTCAATTGCTTGATTTATAACTATTTAAAGTATGGGATGACTAACTGTGATATTGTGTTGTAAGTTCTTGATAAAGACCTTAAACTCTGCCAAACATAAAAGAAACTGATTTTTGGAACAATACTCAAGGGAGGAAACAAAGATGCCCAAGTATTGCCTGGACCTTAAAACTTGGTTCTATGTCTTTCTTAACAAGCTTCTCTTCTGTGGTAGCTCAGATGCTTGGACTCTCCAGATCTTTAAAAGGCCACTTACTCCAAGCTCCCACTAAAAGCTAGACGTCGTTCTGTCCCACTCGGCACAGGGCTTTCCAGTCGCTGCCTTAAGACTCCAGTGGCAGGACAAGCTGAGGGCGAGGACGGAACACCAGGAGCCTGGGTGTCTGGCTGCTCAGAGAGGAAAGACGTTCTGATCCAGGAAAGGAAGAGGGAGTCTGGAGACCAGGAAATGCCAAAACCCGTGCCGGGAAGGTTTTGTGGCCTGAGAGAAAATCTCTGATGAGACACATGATGCAAATGTGGCCACCGAAGGGGTGGTGCTGACGGAGGTCATGGGCAGATGCTCCCAGAGGCAGCCTCCTGGTGCTATTCGGCTGAACTCACGGTTCCCAGAGGGATCTGCGAGTCCTGAAGATGACCCAGTCACTTGCTCAATCAGCCAACCCAGGCTTATCCAAGGGAAGACCAACCACACTCACCGCCCCTGCTGTCTGAATTTTCTCTCCCCTTCTCCTCTCTTTAATTAACTCTGCTTTAGTCTCTGTATGTCGCCCATCAGAGTCACCTGGCCGTTCGCCCCCAGGTCCCCCATGCTTTCTGCAACCACTGACTTACTAACATTTCTTCCTCTGCTTCTTTTTTTTATGATCTTACATTTTTGTATTTTCAGATGATTCCTCCACTCAGACAGTTTACTCAGTACTACCAGATTGAATTAATTCACAGCCCTTACTTCTTCGCTTCCCATCAGGGCTATCATCTGCCCCCATCACCACCAGCATCACTACCGTTCAGTGCCAGGGAGAGAAAAGTACATGGATCCTCACAATTCCCTCAAGTACTGTGTTCCCCTTTCAGGAAATGGGGTACAGGGTAGTCAATTAATTTGTTCATATTTACACATTTAATAAATTACAATATTTCAACCTAGGCTTGTTTGATCCCAAAGCCCACACACTAATCCATTACACGTCACTGCCTCCCAAATTCTCTTTCTCCCGCCAGCTGCTTCCTTACATTCCTGTTTCTTAGTGTGAACACCTAACAGAAAGGACCTCAGCTTCCAGCGTGGCGCCCCAGTGTGGTCCCGGCCGGCTTGGACCCGCTGCAGTGACCTGGTGCTGGCCCTGAGCACTCAGCAGTGACTGGAGGGTGCAGGGCTGTGTGGAAGGGACACTGTGTACCGTGTACATGTACCTGTCTGACCCCCTGAGAGGCTGTTGACGAGGCGCTTTGAATGTGCATGTATTTCTACTCTGTCTCTTTCCACAAAGCATTTGGAATGATATGCACATGTAGTGGAATAAGTATACAGGGAACATTTTTAAGTGCAAACCAAGGCAAAAGAGAATAGAAATACTCCAAAGCTTAGAGACGATAATATGAGGTACTTGAGAAAGTTATGCTTTGAGCTTTTTGGCAAAAAGAGAAACACAGGCAGGCCGTAGGACTGTTAGCTCATGTGAGCAAGGAAAGCTAACTGCACTTCTGCGGCAGCCGCTAAGCTCTCACAGGCTGTCTTCAGTGAGGAGCCCAGGGCAGCTACAGCTGAAAGCCCTCAGCCGCTTCCTGCCCACAGCCACTCACCATGCCCATGCCTGTTCGCTGCAGCAAGCCCAGATGAAGAGCAGGCAGAGCTTTGAGCCTCGACCGTCAGAAGAGACTCCAGGAAGGGAAACCAAAAGTAGCACAATGTAGAGATGCCCTGTGACCTAAGCAGCTGCGAGGCAGATGGCCATGTGGACTCCGAATGCAGGCTCCAGCTCCACCTAATACACAGAAACAAACACAGGGTGGCATAGACATTTTAATTATGGTGATTCTACCAATCCAGGAACATGGACTGTTCTTCAACTTGTTTATATCTTCTATCTCTTTTTTCAAAGTCCTATAGTTTTCCAAGTACACGTCTTTTCCCTCCTTGGTTAAGTTTATTCCTAAGTATCTTAATTTTTTGTTGCAATGGCAAATGAGATTGATTAGTTTCTCTTTCTGAGAATTCATTATTGGTGTATAAAAAAGCCATTGATTTTTGGGTGTTGATTTTGTGTCCTGTTACTTTGCCAAATTCATTTATTAAATCTAGCAGTTTTTTTATGGAGTCTTTAGGGTTTTCTATGTACAATATCATGTCATCTGCAAAAAATGACAGTTTTACTTCCTTCTTTCCAATTTGGATACCTTTCATTTCTTCTTCTTGTCTGGTTGCTGTGGCTAGGACTTCCAGTACTATCTACACTAATAAAAGACAAAGATGCTAATTGATTGCACCTTTGCTATGCCCAAGCCATGCCCACCAGCCAATCAGAGTGACTATATGCAAATTAACCCAACCAAGATGGTGGCCAGCAGCCACGGAGCTGGAGCAAGCCGGAGGCTTGGTTGCCCCAGGGATGGAGGAAGCCAAGCTTCCTACCTGCCCTGGCTGGCTGTGGCCTCTGCAAAAGGCAACAAAGTTTCAATTATAGAAGCTAAATAAATCCCAGATACCTGCTTCCAGCCATCCTCCACTGGGAGCTTGGGTGGCTGGGGGCTGTGGCCAGCCTGCAAACAGCCATCAGCCCCTCACCCAGGCTGGCCAGGCACCCCAGCAGGGACCCCTACCCTGAAGGGGCTGTGGCCAGCCTGCAAACAGCCATCAGCCCCTCACTCAGGCTGGCCAGGCACCCAAGCGGGACTCCCACCCTGATCCAGGACACCCTTCAGGGCAAACCAGCCAGCCCCCACCCATGTACCAGGCCTCTATCCTATATAATAAAAGGGTAATATGCAAATTGACTCTAACAGCAGAGCGCCTGGGAATCACTGGTCACTATGATGCACACTGACCACCAGGGGGCAGATGCTCAATGCAGGAGCTGCCCCCTGGTGGTTAGTGTGCTCCCACAGGGAGAGCTCTGCTCAGCCACAAGCCAGGCTGATAGCTGCCAGTACAGCGGTGGTGGTGGGAGCCTCTCCTGCCTCCTCAGTAGCGCTAAGGATATTCGACTGCAGCTAGGCCTGCTCTCTGCTGGCAAGTGGAGATCCCCTGAGGGCTCCCGGGCTGCCAGAGGGATATCTGACTGACAGCTTAGGCCCAATCCCCCGGGGAGCAGGCCTAAGCCAGCAGGTGGTCATCCCTCGAGGGGTCCCAGACTGCGAGAGGGCACAGGCTGGGCTGAGGGGCCCTCCCGAGTGCACAAATTTTTGTGCACTGGGCCTCTAGTTTATATATATAAAAGCCTAAGGGACCAGAATAACCAGACCAACTGTTAGCTATTACACACACTGACCACCAGGGGGCAGACACTCAATGCAGGAGCTGCCTCTTGGTGGTCAGTGCACTCCCACAGCCAACCTCCTCCCGCTGGCCAACCTCCTGCAGTCTCTCCCCTGGGCCGGCAGGCCCCAATCGCCTGATCGTGGCAGGCCTCAGGCTGGAAAGGGAAACTGGGGATGGGTGGCAGAGGACACAGCCCCTTTCCCAGGGGAGCCGAGGGCCATCTCCCTCCTCGGTGGTCAACCTTCTGTGCCCTGTCACTCCCCGCGGCCAGCAGGTCCTGACTGGCACGCTGCCCAACCGCTGTGGTGGTGGTGGCGGTGTGACTGCGAGGGAAAGAGGAGAGGGGGAACCACATGGTGGTGGCATCGGCATCTGGCATCCATTCCTTCTGCACCTGGCCCAGCGACGGTTGCCTCCTCTCCTGACCCCGCCAGGGCCTTCGGGCCCCAATTGGCCCGGTCCTGATTGCCGGCCAGGCCTAGGGACTCCACCCATGCACGAATTTTGTGCACCACGCCTCTAGTGTTGAATAAGAGTGGTGACAGTGGACATCCCTGTCTTGCTCCTGATCTTAGGGGAAATAGTTTTAGCTTTTGCCCATTGAGTATGATGTTCACTATAGGTGTCATTTATGGCCTTTACCATGTTGAGATATGTTCCCTCTATTCCCACTTTGCTGAGAGTTTTTATCAAAAATGGGTGTTGGATTGTCTCCAATGCTTTTTCTGCGTCAATTGATAAGATCATGTGGCAATAGCAGTGGCAGGAATAGAGGTGGCGGTAGCAGCAGCAGCTGTGCTGAGTGGTTCCCATGAATCATCTCATATAATCCGCACAAGGCAGAAGGCGCTGCTGCTTCCATTTAGGAATAAACTGAGAGGCCCCTCCAGCCTGCCTCCCAGCAGCCACTGCACCCCTGAAAGGTGTCCCCACAGTAAACTGCCCAGCAGGTCTCTCCTTGGTGCCCCCCTTCCTCTTGCGGCCCCTGGGAAGCTTTGCACGTCAGTTTACTCCTGATGCAGCAAGGAGGCAGGCTGCCCGTGGGCCAGGAGGCTCCCTCCGGGCTCTCAGCAACCCCCTCCGGAGAGGAGTACTGCCGGTCTCTGCTTTGGGGGAAATTTAGCGCTGGAGGTGGAGGGCTCTTGCCCCTGTACAGGGCGCCGCCTCCCAGCAGCAGGAGCCCTGGAGTGGAGGCCTGCACCCATCAAAAATTCAAAGGCAGGAGAGGTGGGTATTTGGGGAACATTTCATGCAGGTCACAGTAAAACTCAGTCCTGGAATAACACGTATTCATTTATACCAGCCTTGTTTTAAACAAAAAATAGCGTAAACACAATTAAAAAGTATGATGAGATGAAAATGAAGAATTAGAAAAATCCAATAAAACCAAGAGTGAGTCAGTAGCTCCCTGTGCCAGGAGAAGGGCCACAGCTTTGGAGTCCCTTCTGAGGCCAGACGGGCCAGGCTCCCCACAGAGAGCAATGACTAAACAGCTCACAATTCTGATCCCCGGGGCCCCCTTTCCTAGATCCCACAGAAGCCGCCCCCTCGTGCAGTCACAGTCTTCCTCCAGACAGGGGCCAGTACCTGGATTCATTTTTTCTTTCTTGATTGTCCGTCCATCCACGCATGCATCCAGGGTTACCCTATGACTGGACTTAATTACTCCCGCATGTCCTTAGCACCATCTCATTCTTTCTCTCTCATTCACGGTGTGCAGATTCACCACGACTTTTACTCATGGTTGATTAACTTCTGCCTAACTTCCTAGGAAGCCCTTTACCAGCTGTGTGGCTTTAGGCAAGTTACTAAACCTCTCTGAGCTTTGTTTTCATTATCTATAATGTTGAAAATGCCTACCTTGAAGGGTGGTTTGGAATTAAACTGAAGTAATAGTAACAGCAGCAAAGGTTCATTGCACTATTATGCCAGACACTATGATGAGCATCTAACATGCAATTATCTGATTGTCATCTCAACAAGCCTATCGCCTGGGAACACTGACTGTCCGCCTCGGAGACAGGAAACGGGAGCTTCGAGGGCGCGGTGAGTGCCTGGCCCAGTCCTCGCAGTAGTCACAACTATAATTACTCACATCATGAGAGGCAGGCCCGGGAGTTCAGTGACCGGTCAGGGGAGGCCGAGCAGAGTCCTGTGGATGGAGGGGCTGTTTCTTTGTTTTCGGTGTAAACCTAGCTCTGTGTATATACACGCTCTTTGGAGAAGTTCGAACAGTGCCCACGGTTACAGAGTAAAACGTTGAAAAGCTCAGACACCAGGGCGAAACCACTGGTGTGACTTTCTCCGTGGATACAGAGGTCAAGCTGTGCATCTGCGCTGTGTTATCCTTCCTGGGCGTCTTTACTTGTGGTTATTCTTAAATTTTTAGCAAAGCTGTTTAAAGTTATGTTTTTAGCCCCGCCAGCGTGGCTCAGTACTTGAGCGTGGACCTATGAACCAGGAGGTCATAGTTCGATTCCTGGTCAGGGCACATGCCCAGGTTGTGGGCTCAAACCCCAGTGTGGGGCATGCAGAGGCAGCCGATCAGTGATTCTCTCTCATCATTGATATTTCTCTCTCTCCCTCTCCCTTCCTCTCTGAAATAAAAAAAAATATTTTTTAAAAAATAAAATTATATTTTTACTTAACATCAAAGATTAATCAGGCCCAAACAGTGTGACTCAGTGGTTGAGTGTCGACGCAAAAACCAAGAGATCAGGGTTCAATTCCTGGGTTGTGGGCTCGACCCCCAGTAGGGGGCATGCAGCTGATTGATGATATGTCTCTCTCATTGATGTTTCTGTCTCTCTATTCCTCTCCCTTCATCTCTCTCTAAAAAAAAAATTGATAAAAACATTTAAAAAACATATTACAGTAAACGATTAATCAGTATCTTTAGTCTTTCCCCTAAACCAAACATATTTCCATTTCTTCCTCCTCCTATTCCCCACCTCCCAGCGTTCCCCAGGTTTGTCAGCATCTTCGGGAACTGGAATCTTCAGTAGTTGAATGAACCAAACAATAGACAGAGAAAGAGGAGGTGGGTGGGCAACAGGGAAAGGCTGAAGCGTGGCCAAGGGCTCGAGGGCTCAAGGGCTGGGCACGGGTGGGGGGGGGGGCGGAGGCCCTGGTGCACCCCTACATTCATTCACTGGTTCTGCAAACGTTCTCTGAATTCCACCGAGCAGGACTCAGGGTGAGGGGAGGAGCAGAAGAAACCAGAATTGGGGCGGGGGTGCTTAGCCACATGTGAATGACCTTCCGTGCGAGCTCCAGGCTCTTCTACCAGCTGATACGTGAGCAAGGGAATGGTCTGATGGGAGCTGAGGTTTTAATTAACATGCGCATGACGTAAAATTTACATCGTAACCATTTTTAAGTGTACAGCTTAGTAATATCCGACTCATTCACGGTGTCCTGCAGCCATGCCACCCTCCGTCCCCATCCTTTCCACCTTGTAAATCTGAGACTGCCCCTCCCCCCGCTTGAGCGTTAGGAGAGACAGAGCCTGTGGTATGAGGCCAATTAGGAGATTGCTGCACCCACGGAGCCAGGAGCCCACGGGGATCCCCATGTGAGGAAGGTCATAAACAGGAAGCAGATGTCATCATTAAACAAAAGCTCCTCCCTGTGCACCCTGCACCCTGCGCCAGGCCCAGGGGCCACAGGAGTCATTCCCTCTCTGGCCGGGCTGGAGCCAGCCCCGCAGCCTCCAAATGCCTCGCTGGCTGCCGGTGCACTGCGCCCATTTCCCATGTTATTGAAGCGCTCAAATCATCAGATTCTACCTCTTGCCCGGCCGTTGTTGCTCAGTGGTGAGCGTCAATCTATGAAACAGGAAGTCATGGTTCCTGGTTCATAGATCCCTGGCAGGGCACGTGCTTGGGTTGCGGGCTCCATCCCAGGTAGAGGGCTTGCAGGAGGCAGCTGATCAATGATTCTCTCTCATCATTGATGTTTCTGTCTCCCTCTCCCTCTCCCTTGCTCTCTCTGAAATCAATAAAAACATATTTTTACAAATTCTACCTCTTAGCTCATCCACACTCACTCCCCTTCAATTCCTTTTGCACCCAGAGAATTATTTTAATAGTTAGATATGTTACCCTCCCCCCTCTCAAACTTTGAATTCCCATGGCTTTTCCCATATGGATAAAACCCAACATCTTAGACAGCCTACAGGGTCCCGCAGGACCCGCTCACACCTCCCCTCCGCCCCTCTCCGCAGCCCTCAGGCCGGACACGCTGTGCCTTCCACCTGGAAGTGCCCGCCTGCCTCCCCTGCCCCTCACGGGACTCTCACACCGGGCTGCCCTCCTCTCCAGCGCATCACCTTGTCTTCTTTGCATGAACATGTGACTGTTTTTCTCTGCCGTCAGCCTGAGCTCGGGGAGGCAGGAGGAGGGGCTGAGGGAGCCCTGTTCCTGCTGCAGCCACACAGTAGGTCTGGGAGTGTTAACAGCTAAATGAGTGAATAATGCAACCCGCTCTCAGGAAAGTGTCCTGGAGTCTGCTGAACTTAGTCGCAGGTGACGAGTGGCAAGTCCAGGGACCCTGGAGAGAAGGCGGACAGGCGGCAGGCGAGGGCGTGGGTGGAGGGCTTGTATGAGCTTGCTCTGGCTGCCATAAACAACCACCGCAAAAGGGGGCCTAAACAGCAGGAAAGCGTGTCTCGCACCTGGACCTAGAAGGCTGAGCTCAAGGTGGGCCAGGCTGGTGCTGGCTGAGGAGCCTGAGCGAGGATCTGTCCCGCTCCTCTGGGCCCCCATGCCTCGCCAGGCCAGCGTGCTCCTTGCTTGTCCATGAGGTTCGCCTGTGTCTGCAGGTCCTCTTCCCTCTGTGTCTGTGCCCACTCTCCCCTCTTCATAAGGACACCAGTCCTACGGGGTCAGGCCCACCCTAAGCACCCCAGGTTCACCGATCACCTCTATAAAGAACCCACCTCCAGATAAGGCCACACTCTGAGGCACTGGGGATTAGCGCATCAAGTCTCTTTTGCGGGGGACACAATTCAACTCAGGGTTGAACATGGTTTTACCCCGGATGACGGGAGCTGAAGCAGGCCCTGGCCAGGTAAGGGTGGCAGGGGGGAGCATCACTGAGCACTTCCTCCTGTCCCGATCCAATGGCCCATCCTACCCTCACCTCACCCCAGAGTTGCCCCAAGCATGCCTCCCTTCCCTCTCGCACAGCCTCTCGGGCCTTACCTTCCTCAGCCCGTGGTGGTGTGGAAGCCTGCGAGGTTAATGACACACCTGTGCTAATAAAGGTGCCACCCAGTGAACACATCAAATTAAATTAGGGACCTCAGAGTAAAAGTGGCCCACCCGGCAGGCGGCGTTGTGACCCCAGCTCTCACGTGGCCCAGCCCTGCCCGGGTACTGTCCACAGAACGAGAGGCCGGGGGGTCGCTGCGCCTGGCATCAGACACTACTTGAATGATCTGCTGTTGCCAGAGAGCAAGGTGCTCAAGATGGAAAGGAAGTGCTGACAAGGACTGTGCTGGGCTGCATATCTGGCGCTTTGGCCAGATGGTCATGCTGTGCTGTCTGTTCCTAAAACACATAGATAGGAAGGTACTGACATCAAGCCAGGCCTTGAGATATGGTCTCATGGCCCCTTCCCACCACGCAGGCCTTCTTTCTCGGAAGGCCCGGAAGTCTCATTCCAAATTTGGGACACAAAGGACTGGAAAAAGTATAAATAAAGAGAGTTTCCTCCATATTGGGCGGCCCAGAATTTGAAAGACACATTTTTCTCTGGGCCTCCACAGAATTTAATAAAATGTAACTCCTGTAGTAGGCACTGCAGTTCAGCCTCTGCTTCGGCAGGGTGCTGTAACTGTAGTCACTGGCCAGCTCAATAAATCCTCACTTGCTGTTTAAGACCTAATTGAAGTTGGTGGTCTTATTCTCGCGAATGTTGGTCCACAATAGGACAAAGGAGCCTGCCTAAGGATGCTCGCTGTCCACCTGGAGACTGCCCAGCACGAGAAGAAAGGGCGGTGAGGAGTACAGGTTGGAGAAACTGAGACTGCAGAGGCCACGCAGTCATGCGATACTCAAAGGGCAAAAGGTGGCTGTAGTAGGAGAGAGCGGATTTTAAAAATCAATGTTAATGACAAGGAAATGGCTCTCCTGTCAGCGATGTGCCTGCTGATAGAGCAGAGGAGGGTCTTTCATTCATGGAAGCAGAAAAGGAAACCCCGGCTAGTGAGGGCAAGCAGCCGCTGTAAGTACGAGCTTTAGCAGAAACAAGAATGTGTGATGAGGGGTGATGTCAGGGCAATAACGAGAGAAGGTGGTTTCAACAGTAGGTACCAAGGCAATAAATTAACCAAAACTTCCCTAAGAAGTCAACCCAATTCCCCATCTCCTAGAAGACTATCTAGATTGCCCTACAAACTCTAATAAAGTATAAACAAGGAACGCAGAAGATCTAATAATGATAATGGATCAAGTCAGTATACTATAATGAGAGAAAAGAATGGATGGGCAAAACTGATCAAAGAGGGGAAGGAGGGGGAGGGGAGGAGGGAGAAGAGAGGAGAGGATGGAGAGTGGTAGGAGGGGAAAGCAGAAGAGGGGAGAGGAGAAAAGAAAGGAGAGGGATGTGGAGGGGAGGGGAGAAGGGCGAGGAGGGGGAAGGGAGGGGAGGAGGAGGAGAGAGAGGGGAGAGTCAGGGGAGGAGCAGGAGGGAGAGCAGCTCATGCTGGTGACCAGCATCTAAGACTTGAATCATAAACTGTGCCTCCAGGCTCATTTCCAGCCAAGACCGCACTTCCTAAGATTATTGAAACCTCGGGATGGTATAAAAATGGAAATTATGCCCTAGCTGGTTTGGCTCAGTAAATAGAGTGTCAGCCTGTGACTAAAGGGTCATGGGTGATTCCAGTCAAGGTCACATGCCCGAATTGCAGGCTCAATCTCCAGTAGGGGGCATGCAGGAGGCAGCCAATCAATGATTCTTTCTCATCATTGATGTTTCTATATGTCTCCCTCTCTCTTCCTCTTGGAAATCAATAAAAATATATTACAAAAAATAATAATAATAATCAAGCCCAGGCAACCCAGCCCAGGCAACCTTGGCGACCTCTTGGTTCATGGTGGATGCTCAACCACTGGGCCACACCAGCCAAGCAAAGAATAAAGTTTAGATCCGTGGCACTTGCCTTGTAACTGATTTTAATGGCAGTGAAGTGATCAGTGTTGTAATCATTACAATAGCTTGCATTTGTTCACTTCTCAGGGGGTTTTAAGACATTTAAGAGAATCTTACATATCAGACTTGAGATTTTCATTAAATGTTTCATTAGTTTCAGTGTGAAACAGTAGTTAACGTTCAAGTAAATTTAGTTTATTGAATTCATAATTTTTCATGCAGTAGCTAGGTGCGCGGTTAATGCTTTTAAGTGTTCATCCTATATTAAAAAAGGCTAACGTGCAAAATGACCAAACAGAGGAACAACCGGTCCCTATGACATGCACTGACCACCAGGGAGCAGACATTCAAAGCAGGAGCTGCCCCCTGGTGGTCAGTGCGCTCCCACAGGGGGAACCCTGCTCAGCCAGAAGCCAGGCTCATGGCTGGCAAGTGCAGTGGCGGTGGCAGGAGCCTCTCCCGCCTCCGCCACAGTGCTAAGGATGTCCGACTGCCAGCTTAGGCCCATTCCCTGTCAGTTGGACATCCCCAAGGGCTCCTGGACTGCGAGAGGGCACAGGCTGGGCTGAGGGACCCTGCCCCACCAAGTGCACAAATTTCATGCACCAGGCCTCTAGTGGTGTATAAATGCATAGGTGACAAGCTTAGACAGGAAGCCTTAGGCCCTTCGGCTCGGGTCAGGGAGGAGACTCGCATCTGAGGCGGGGAGGCGGGGAGAGCCGCTAGCCCAGGGGGCTGGTTTTATTTTCTAGGCTACATCTTCGCCTGTGCATCCCTAACAGTTCTGAACCGTCACTTAGATGCAAAAAGAGCAGGGAGCCCCGAGCAATGGGGTGCAGGAAAGGTAGGTTCTGGTGGAGGGAGGTCAGGGGGGACCACCGCTGGGGGTCCTGGCAGCCAGGGAGCAGTGAGCCCAGAAAAGATGCGAAGAAAGGAGGCAGAGGGCAGAGGGAAGGTGCTAAAGAAAACTGCCTGGCCGGTCTGGTCTGTCAGGACTGCTGCCCGAGGCTGAGGGACCGACCGCTCTGGAGCCTGTTTCCTCCCCTCTCCACGCAGGCTCACCCTGCCCGCTACCGCACACTGCTACCCACTGCAAAGGCCCTGCCCAGCCGGCCAGTCTCCTCCCGCTTTCCCCGCTGCCACAGCCTGGGACTGGGACGCCGGTCAGTGGACAGGACTGGAAACGCTGTGTGTGGCGGCCACTCCTGAGGAGCGTGTGCTCGCTCTCGTATTCAGAAGGTGGCTGACTCCTGGGGTCTCAGCAGGCCCTGACGGGAGAGGGACAGGGGACATCCTTCCAACTCAGCACCAAGAGGAGCACACGAGGAGGCATGTGGTCTAGAGAGACAAAAGCAAAGCCTGCCTGCGTCCTCAGGGAGGAGGAAAGGTGGCTCGCCCGCCTCTGCCTGTGCAGTTCGTCCCAGTCCACCCCACCCCCCACCCCCGCTCCCTGCCCAGGCTGTTTCCACATGGGGCCAGGGCCAAGCTCCCCTCTCACTGCTGTGTGGCTTTGGGCAAGTTACCTAACCTTGCTGAGCCTGTTTCTTCACCTATAAAATGGAAATCATAAGAGTAAGTACCTAGAATTGTGACAATTGAAATAACCCTGGTCATTGTCAGAGGCCTGGTGGAGTGAGAGGTAGCCATGGCTCCCGGCAGGGTCGGCGTGGGGCTGGTGGCTCGGCACATGAAGCTCCTGACTCCCACACGTGGGGATCGGCTTCCAAGCGGCTACCGTCGCCACTGACAGGAACGATTTCCGAAGGAACCGAACCCTCATGTGGGACTTTGCGCTGCAGGGTTTGGCTGGCCAAGAATGTGAGTGGTGGGCTTCATGGCACCTCGGCCAGGGGCACGGCCAAATGAACACGTGGAGCTGTCCTGTACCTGAGCCCGCCAAGCAGCCTCCGTCGGGAACATGCCGGTGCAGCTGCCGCCGGCGGGCACCTGCTCCCCTGCCGCCTGCCCTGGCAGGGCCCACCCAGAGCCCCGCGCCGGCACAGCCAGGCGCCCTCGGAAGCAGCCCCTGTTTTGTAAAGTTCTGCACATCGTCCCTCGGCTCCTGTAGGCACGGTCTTTGCTCTTGTCTTGGGGAACAATCTGATGGTATTTTAACATTTGAAATAAAGGCTGCACACACACACACACACACACACACACGCACGCACGCACGCACAGAAATAACCCTGTAACACATTTCATTCATGGAGAGTATGTGTAAGTGAAAAACATCTGAGTGGACAGTTTGAGGAATTAAGTACTGAAATGAGAAGCCAATCTCCCTGATTTTTTTTTTTTTTTGGCTTTTTAAATGTAAATTTTTATTTTCTCCTATCAAATAGAGATTTTTCTAAACATTGAGAGGTTAAACTTTATTTTTTTTTTAAATTAAATCTTCATTGTTCAGATTATTACATTTGTTCCTCTTTTTTCCCCCCATAACTCCCCTCCTCCCAGTTCCCACCCCACCCTCCTCCTCACTCCCCACCCACTGTCCTCATCCGTAGGTGCACGATTTTTGTCCAATCTCTTCCGGCATCCCCCACACCCCTTTCCTCCCCAAGACTAGTCAGTCCATTCCCTTTCTATGCCCCTGATTCTATTATAATCACCAGTTCATTCTGTTCATCAGATTATTTATTCACTTGATTTTTAGATTCACTTGTTGATAGATGTGTATTTGTTGTTCATAATTTGTATCTTTACCTTTTTCTTCTTCTTCCTCTTCTTAAAGGATACCTTTCAGCATTTCATATAATACTGGTTTGGTGGTGATGAACTCCTTTAGCTTTTCTTTATCTGTGAAGCTTTTTATCTGACCTTCAATTCTGAATGATAGCTTTGCTGGATAAAGTAATCTTGGTTGTAGGTTCTTGGTATTCATCACTTTGAATATTTCTTGCCACTCCCTTCTGGCCTGCAAAGTTTCTGTTGAGAAATCAGCTGACAGTCGTATGGGTATTCCCTTGTAGATAACTGACTTTTTTTCTCTTGCTGCTTTTAAGATTCTCTCTTTGTCTTTTGCTCTTGGCATTTTAATTATGATGTGTCTTGGTGTGGTCCTCTTTGGATTCCTTTTTTGGGGGGTTCTCTGCACTTCCTGGACTTGTAAGTCTATTTCATTCACCAGGTAGGGGAAGTTTTCTGTCATTATTTCTTCAAATAGGTTTTCAATATCTTGCCCCCCTCTTCTTCTGGTACCCCTATAATTCAGATGTTGGTGCGCTTGAAGTTGTCCCAGAGGCTCCTTACACTATCTTCGTATTTTTGAATTCTTTTTTCATTTTGCTTTTCTGGTTGGGTGTTTTTTGCTTCTTTGTATTTCAAATCTTTGGCTTGATTCTTGCGGTCCTCTGGTCTGCTATTGGGAGTCTGTATAATATTCTTTATTTCAGTCAGTGTATGCTTAATTTCTAGTTGGTCGTTTATCACAACCTCAAGGATCTCACTAGATTTCTTGAGGGTCTCACTACATTTATCGGCAGTTTCTAGAAAGTTATTGAAGAACCTTAAAAGTGTGGTTTTGAACTCTATATCCAGTAGTTTGCTTTCTTCCATTTCTGTCATTTGTGTCCTGTTTCTTTGTCTCGGCATTTTTTATGCTTCGCTGTGTCGATAGAGTGGCTTTCTGTGCTAAGTGTCCTATAGGGCCCAGTGGCTCAGCCTCCCCAATTACCTGAGGTAGACACTCTTGGTGAACCCCCTTGTGGGCTTTGTGCACAGTCTTGTTGTAGTTAAGCCTTGATTATTGTAGGTAACACTGGAAGGATTTGACCTCCAGGCCAATTGGCTGTGAGAATCAGCTTTGTCTACGGTGGGAGAACTTCTTTGCTGGAGACACCCTTATGGTGCAAGACTCGCTTCAGTGGGGCTTTGGTGCTCACTGAGTCTGCCCCCTGAGTGTGTCCTTTATGGATCCGAGGAGCTGCAATCGGGATGGTCCCACTCTGACCACTGGGTACACTGGCTCTTGGATCTAAGGAGGTGCTAATCTAGCCTCTGCCTGAGGCTACTCTGCAGAAGCCAGCTGTAAAGCAATTCAAGTTGCTCTGGGGCCTTGGGCAGCTGCAGTTTGTTACAAAGAGCCAGGCCTTTCATATGCAAAGGCCTCCATGCACAGCTTGGGTGGGGCGGAACCCCAGGGGATCAACTGGGAGGGCAGAGCAAGCAGTATGGCTGCTCTCAGTCCTGTCCTCAGAGGCCCCAGCAATCGCTGCGTGTGCCTCTGAGAGAAAGCTGCCCTCAGTCCCGTTTCTCCTGTATGAGTCTGGGTCCCCAGAGACTCGCCCGGAACTGGACCTCAGAGCTTGAGACTCCCTCCCGATTGAAAAAGACAGTCGTGACCTCAGCCGCCAACCCTCTCCACATGCACCTCTGCACCTTTGTATTTTACTTCTGCACCGCACCTCCTCTGAGTCTCGGTATGCTTTTCTCTTTCCTTCTAGTTGTAGAATTTCCACTCAGCCAGCCTTCCTGTGGTTCTGGATGATGTCCGTTCAGTCTTTTAGTTGTATTTTTGAAGTGGTTGCGCGAGGCAGCAATCTCTGGTGTTTACCTATGCAGCCATCTTGGTTTTCTCCCCAATCTCTCTTCTTGATGTTGGAATCATTCTCTTGCGTGTGACTCCCAGTGGGAGCAGCACAGCACCCTCCCCGGCAGCCTTGGGCAGCGACTGCATGTGGACCAGTCGCTCAGCCGCTGGCTCGGGGCTCCTCAGTCCCTCAGGCACATCTTACCTAGACTTGCTGCCCTCCCTGCGAGCGAGACCACATCTGCCTTCCTCCCTCGCCAGGTGAGGAAGCAGGGCCGCAGGGAGGACGGGTCTCCACTGACAGGCGGAGAAGGTGGCTGAGGCTGCAGGGGCCTCCGTCCTCCAGCCCCAGACCAGGAAAGGGGCTGTGGCCCTGCGCAGCAGCCACCATGGTGCCACAGCCACCCTTAACACTGCAGACACAGCAGCAGCTCCCGCTGCAAACCTTAGGGCCTCTGCTATGCACAGATCACTGTCCTGCCAGGGAACTTGGTTTTTAAACAACAGTTGCTCAGCGCCCTCAGCCAGCACCCAGTGCCAGACCTCCTCGGCTCGCTCCCCTGCGGGCCTGTGTCTCCACCTGTGCAATGGGCCCAGCAGTGCCTCCCCCGCGGGGTTAGCTGGAAGGGTGTGCGGAAGCCCTGTCCGGGTTGGCAAGTGTGGGTCCGCAGTAAAAGCAGATGGGTTCGCTCATCGCACAGTCCTGAGCCCTCCCTGACAGTGATTCCTGGCCCTGACTGCACTCCTGCGGGCCAGCAGTGACTACCAAGCCACACTGCTCTGGGCCCTCCCCCACCCGCAGCCAGCCCTGCAGGGTGCCCCAGGTCATTTCTGTCACACATTTCTGCTGGTTCCAGGCTTGACATTTCAACAATAGTCCTGCATTTGGGACCGGCTGGCACGATCCCAGGAGGAGGGATGGGTTACATTGTAAGGTAGGGTGAGTTCCTTCGCAGCCAAGCAGAGCATGTGAGGGGTGTCCTGTGCTTTGGAGAGGGGCTATTTCTATAGACAAAGGCACAGCCCCTCCTGCCTCCATGACATGAGAAATTTGAACTTCCAGGGCCTCCGGCTCACTCGGCCTGTCCCCAAGACATTGGCACAGGGCGCCCACCACCTTCACTCCCTCTCTCCTCCCACAGAAGCCACCTCCCTTTTCCTCTATGGCTCTACTCCACAGCCCTCACTCCACCTGCAGCTCCTTCTCCCCTATGGTTCTGTATTCCACAGCCCTCATTCCCCTTCCTCCCTCCCTTCACCTCTATGGTGCTCCATTCCACAGCCCTCACTCCACCGCCCCCTCCCTTCACCTCTATGGTGCTCCATTCCACAGCCCTCACTCCACCTCCCTCCCTTCACCTCTATGGTGCTCCATTCCACAGCCCTCACTCCACCTCCCTCCCTTCACCTCTATGGTGCTCCATTCCACAGCCCCTCACTCCACCTCCGTCCCTTCACCTCTATGGTGCTCCATTCCACAGCCCTCACTCCACCTCCCTCCCTTCACCTCTATGGTACTCCATTCCACAGCCCCTCACTCCACCTCCCTCCCTTCACCTCTATGGTGCTCCATTCCACAGCCCCTCACTCCACCTCCCTCCCTTCACCTCTATGGTGCTCCATTCCACAGCCCTCACTCCACCTCCCTCCCTTCACCTCTATGGTGCTCCATTCCACAGCCCCTCACTCCACCGCCCCCCTCCCTTCACCTCTATGGTGCTCCATTCCACAGCCCTCACTACACCTCCCTCCCTTCACTTCTATGGTGCTCCATTTCACAGCACTCACTCCACCTCCAGTTCCTTCTCCTCTGTGGTGCTGTGTTCTCTCACCTCCTGCAGCAGAGG
This sequence comes from Myotis myotis, assembly GCF_014108235.1. Taxonomy (NCBI): domain Eukaryota; kingdom Metazoa; phylum Chordata; class Mammalia; order Chiroptera; family Vespertilionidae; genus Myotis; species Myotis myotis. The sequence goes on along the minus strand of NW_023416331.1, from coordinate 1,319,420 downwards.
CAGCAGGAGTGTGGAGTCTAGGGACCCTGTGGGCTCTGTTCTTCACTGGCTGGGACACTGGTGCGCAGGCCTGGGAGGGACCATGCTTACTGCCCGCCTGTCATGGTCTCATCCTCACCCTCTTTCACTCCCTCCCCCTGGGCTCCTGCACACACTCAGGAGCCTGGTGTGCGTTGTTTTGTCCCAGCCTTCCCAAGGTCCCACTGATGTCCCAGAAACCCAGGAAATCCCTGCCTGGGGCTCCCTGAGGGCCTGACGTCTAGATGACAAGGCAAACTAATGGTAGAGGAGAAGGAGCTTGGGTGGGGAGACAGAATGGGGAGGACCCAGTTCAGTGGAGATTGAGGCGGGAATGGACTTTCTGGAGCAAAGGGAGTGGAGAGATGTGGGACGGGGATCCAGGAGATGATGCAACCTCTGCTGTCAGTGCACCGATGTGCACTGTGTTCCTCCCCTCGGCAGGAGCTTCAGGTCAGAGCAATACTGGACAGCCGGGGTAACGGGCCTCTGGAGGCCTAGGGGCACCACCCTGGTCCTAAGAGGACCCGGGACTCCACGAAGGCAAAACGCCAGCCTCTAGTTCATACCGTTTATTGAGACATTTTTCCAGGATCTGGAGAGCAGGGAGCCAGCCAGGCTCGCGGGGTCCCCAGGATGCCCTGCACCTCCCTCAGGCAGGAGCACATCTGGTCATGAGGGACGTGGCCGCCGGGAAGGAGGGCTGCGACGGAGACCCTGAGAGGCAGGAGTGTGGGAACCACAGAGGCTGTGGTGAGCTCCATAGGAAAGTGAGAGGGGCTGGAGGGGTGGAAACCCTGGGCAGATCCGGTGGTTGACCAGATGACCAAAAGAGGTAGTCAACAGCGGTCATTATTTTCAGATAACGGATTAGACTGTGTTTTATTGGTCAAAGGGATGTGGGGAGGATGACTTGTCCAAGCATTAGAGTTACTCTGGGACATTTCAGGGGTTTCCCAGTCTGCAATCTGAATGGGCAGGGATTGGCCAGGGTTAGCCAGTGGACTGTCGCATCTCAAAGCCACGCGAAGGAAGGTTCCGGGAGTGGCTATGGGGCAGAGCGGGTGGTGCAGGAGGCTGGGCTTCCAGGCAGCAGGAGAGAAGCAGCCCGGGGAGATGAAGAAAGCAACATGATGGGGAGTGTGCCACCCTGGCAGTGGAGGAAACAGCAGTCTGGGAGCAGGGGACACAGCTGGCCCGTGCCCAGGCGTGTGCGTGTGTGCTGCACATGCATGGAGCAGAAATGACTATGGACCGGCATGAGACTGTCCCTGGGGCAGGAAGGCTTCAGGGTCAGCTAGCTGGGGCCCCAGAGGCTCCACTTGGGCCAGGATGTCCCGGAGGGAGCGGCAGGGTGTCTTCTTGGAGCCGCCACAGGGCTGGGCACCAGCTGAGGGGTCAGGCTGGGGAGAGCCATTGGGACCCCCGGTCAGAGTCGAGGAGGAGGCAGGAACGCAGGGGTGACCAGCAGAGCCGGACTTGCTGCCACAGGGCTGGAGGACGATTTTGCCGCTGGATTGGGAGCCAGAGCTCTGGCTGAGCGAGCCCGTGCCCGGCGGGGAGCAGGGCCCCTGGGAGACACTGCCGCAGGGGTGGTATTGCGACCCAGAGCCGCCGGAAGCACTGTGGACCCCAGAACCCGAGAGGGAGCAGGGCCCCCTCGAGCCCGAGGAGCCCGCTGCACAGGGCTGGACGCCACCAGAGCCCACTGGCTGGAACACGACGACCGAGGAGGCTCCTGACGGGTAGATGCTGGCACTGGAGCTGTGGCTGGGAATGATGGGATTGCTGGAGAAGTATTTGCCCTCAGAGATGGGGGGCCCAGCAGCAAAGGAAGGCACCCCTGGAGAGCCTCTGACAGGGTTCTCTTTGGTGAAGTACCCAACCGGGTAGATTTTGCCCCCGCTGTAAGTCATGCCCGGGGCCAGATAGCTATTAGAGGAGCCGCCGACCACCTCATAGCTGCCGTAGGACTTGTCTACAGAGGTGATGGGGGGGCAGGGCTTGCCTGGAGAGCCACCATTGCTACAGGGGCCACCGGGGCCACCGGGGCCACCGGAGCCATGCTGCTCCACCACCACCACCACTGGCCTTTGACCCCCTGACACGGAGTGGGAGCTGGAGATGTAGGAGCCAGAGTGGGAGACGACGGGTCCCCCACTGCAGGGAGAGTCGGGGATGTCCGAGCTACAGGGGCGTAAGTTAGAGTTGACCTTTTGGCCACCACTGCTGGATGTCCAGGAAGTTTGGGAGACAGAAGAGCTCGAGCTTCCTCCAGACTGGGAGGAGCTTATCACGAAGTGGGAAGAGCCACCATTGCTTGGTGCAGCTGGGCCAGATCCCGACTGGGAGGAGCTGGAGGCACTGTGCAGACTGGAGCCAGACCCAGAGGTGTAGCTGCTCTGGGAATAGCCTGTCCCTGGCTGAAACAGCAAAGGACGTGAATGACCACCCTGGGCCACACTGGATCCACTGGAGCCACTGCTAGAGCCACTGCTGGGGCCACCGCTAGGGCCACCACTAGGGCCACCGCTGGAGCCACTGCTGGAGCCACTGGAACCGCTGGATCCGCTGGAGCCACTGCTGGAGCCACTGCTGGGGCCACTGCTAGGGCCACCGCTGGGGCCACTGCTGGATCCACTGGAGCCACTGGAACCACCACTGGAGCCACTGGAGCCAATGGAACCACTGGAGCCAATGGATCCGCCAGAACTACCACTGAAGCCACTGCTGGAACCACCACTGGAGCCACTGGAACCACTGGAACCACTGGAGACACTGGAGACACTGGAGCCACCACCAGAGCCACCGGAACTGGAAACAGAGCTGCTGGAGCCACCCTTCCCGAAGAGACAGGGGTCATTGGGGGAGGTGATACGTGTGGGGTCCTTACAGGGGTCTGAGAAGGTCCCAATGCTCTTAGCCAAGGTCCCTGGGGAGGAAAATCATGGTTAGTAGGGCCCGAGAGGCTTGGCTTCCTCCCTCACCTTTCAGACCCATCTCCCTCACCTGCCACTTTGATTTCTCCTGCGAGGAGCCCAGGGAGAGTTTGGGGCAGAAAAGAAAGGAAGAGGCTGTAATCTAAAGGAAAGGGAGCCGGCAGGATAGGGGCGGTTCTGTTGTTCTGGGAGGGGGCGGGGACAGCCATCTGCCAGAAGAGGAAAGGAGGGGCACAGTGGGAGGCCTGGGAGAAAGACTCAAGGAGGGTGGAGCAGGACCAGTGGCCTGCAGGACCGGCCCCAGAGAGACAGCAGGTGCAGACAGAGCCGAGAGGTGGGCGTAGACTCCCAGGGACCAGCTGGGAGAAGACACCGAGGAAACAATAGAGCAATGGAGGACCAGGGAGGAAGGACAGACAGCAAAAGAGACACTGAGAAGAGAGAAAGCCAGCGGCAGAGGGCTTCCTAGAGGGCAGGGCCCGCAGGACCCTGTCTGCTCAGCGGCTCCCTCCAGCGAGGGGCTTAGGGGCGGGGGGATTCTGCTCCCAACTCAGCGCTGCCCAGGCGGGAAAGCTGGGTGGGAGCCAGGAGTGGGGGCCCCCGCTGTTGCTTCAGAACCTGCTGGTACCGCCCGACGGGACACCGCACCCTGAGCCACCTGCTCTCCTGGCCCAGCCCAGGGACACAGGATGGAGCGCTGCCTGCCCAGCCTCCGTGAGCCCTGCCTCCCCAGGTGCTCCTGCCTTGTCTCCCTTGAGATGCAGCACAACCTCTTTCCCCCAGGGCTCACCTGCCCCACCCTCCCCGCATCCCCTTCCAGTCCCGGCAAGGACAGCCACGCACTGCGAGCCACCAGACCGCACTGGGCTTCAGTCTGTACATTCGGAGGCCGGAGGCCAGGCCTGCCCTCCCTCGGGGTGTGACCGTGAGCAGAGTGTGAGTGTGAGTGTGGGTGTGGAAGGGGCTTGAAGACATAAAGCAAGTCACACTGTGTGTGTGGCTGCCACCACTCCCCCAGCCCCCACACCCAGCCACACCTGTGCCGGCCATTCCCTCAAGGAGAGATCCTCTGTGCCCTCCGCTGGAACCCAGCTGTCCCTGCTGTGCCCCCCGAGCCACGCAGCCTGCCCCTCCCAAAGGCACGCGAGGCGCCACGCCGAGTGCCCAGCCTGGGGGTCGCCTCCGCGTTACTGTCTACCTGAGCTTCGGGCCAGTTCCCTCCCCTCCCCAGCCTCCTGTGGCCTCAGAGGCCGAGAGTGCCCGAGGGCCCTCTGTGGGCGCTGGTGTGCCGACTGAATATCCAGCCTTCACCTTCTACACTCAAACAACAAACAGCTTCCATAGAACCCTCCAGAGCAGTGATGGCGAACCTACGGCACGCGTGTCAGAGGTGACACACGAACTCATTTTTTGGGTTGATTTTTCTTTGTTAAATGGCATTTAAATATATAAAGTAAATATCAAAAATATAAGTCTTTGTCTTACTATGGTTGCAAATATCAAAAAATTTCTATATGTGACACGGCACCAGAGTTAAGTTAGGGTTTTTCAAAATGCTGACACACCAACCTCAAAAGGTTCGCCATCACTGTTCTAGAATTCCCAAAGCACCATACAGACTGAAGCTGGGTGTTATCAGTGCCCACATTTTTAAGTCTCAGAAACTTTCAGAGGCTCAGAAAGTTTAAGTAACTTGCCTGGGTGACAGGCCAGCAAGGAGCAGTCCCAGGCCCCAGCATCAGACTGCGGAGCCCACGTCCCCTTGCTGGACTCCCCCAGGCTCCAGGCACAGTGTCCCCCAGCCTCCAGGCACAGTGTCCCCCGGCCTCCAGGCACCCTGTCCCCCAGCCTCCAGGCACCCTGTCCCCCAGCCTCCAGGCACCGTGTCCCCCAACCTCCAGGCACCCTGTCCCCCAGGCTCCAGGCACCCTGTCCCCCAGCCTCCAGGCACCCTGTCCCCCAGCCTCCAGGCACCCTGTCCTCCAACCTCCAGGCACAGTGTCCCCCAGCCTCCAGGCACCCTGTCCCCCAGGCTCCAGGCACAGTGTCCCCCAGCCTTCCCTCACCTGTTGTCTGCACCCTTCTCTCCCACCCCTCCCACCCAGGCCCCCCTCCCTGCCTCCTACCTGGCAGGAGGAGTCCAGCCAGCAACAGGGCCATCGCCCCTCGCCCTCCCACACGCCCCATCCGGGGTGCCCGCGAGGAGCCCATGCTGGACTTCATGGCCTCTGAGTGCGGGCGCTGTGGACGCCTGGCCTTTATGCAGGGCTGGACATTCTCTGGGCAGGAGTCACTGTGGGGAGGGAGGGGCAGGAAGGGCAGTGCCCAGGGGGCGTTGGTGTGGCAGGAGCTGAAGCAATCAGCTGGGATCTGCCTACTCAGCCACCAGTGCACAGCGCAGGTGCCGTGGCCACTGGTTGCCCAACCTGGAACCGGGCACTCCCCCACAGTGGCCGCCCACTCGATGGCTACTCTCCTTCCCGTGGTGCCTGCCCAGCCCCCAGCCCCCCACCTTGCAGACAGCCTGGGCATTTCCGCTTCCCCTCTGTGCCAGGGCCCTGCTCCACCCCCGCCCCATTGCCTGACTAACCAGGTTTTCACCTCAGCGCCTGGGGTCCCCCACTTCCTCCCGATGTAAGGGTCTGACCCCACCCTGAGCCTTGGTCACTGCCCAGGCGCCTGCCTGCCATACACTTAGCAGCAAGCAAGACTTTCAGGTCAGGAAGGGGCATCTGCCTTCTGAAGCCCGTTCCTTGGCCTCTCCCTGGGGGCCTCTCCCTGGGGGCCTCTCCCTGGGGGGCCTCTCCCTGGGGGGCCTCTCTGTTGGGGAGCCTCGGGCAGCATGAGGGGTGCTGGGTGCAGGGCCTCAGCTTGGGGAAGGCCTGGGTGGGACCCTGTCTGGGCCCTGGTCTCTCACAGGCCACACAGCCCCTCCCCGCAGCGGCGACCCTGATGCCACGGTGAGCCAGAGCCCAGTAAGGCTAATTGGGGAGGCGGTGCCCTGCTGCCCATTAGCCGCTCGGTGGTGAGCAAACAGGAAGGTGCAGGAGGGCTGCCGGGGGACTGCAGGAGCCTCCCCGCAGCCCGCCCTCCGGCGCTGGCCCCACCCCGGCCACTTGGACACTTAATTGCTCCCGGTGCTGGTGTTGCGAGAGCCTCAGTATCGAGGGAGGCGCCTGGGAGGCCGCCCCCTGCTCTCGGCCGCGCCCTGCTCCCCTCACCCAGACAGGGCCCGCACTCGGCTCTGTGGGCCCTGCCTCCCCCGCCTCCCCCTCCAGCCCCAGCTGGGACCTGTCATGCTGGCGAGGTTCCCAGTCTCCGTGGCTACAGCACGGGGGGGGGGGGGGGGGGGGGGGGGGGGGGGGGGCAGTGTTCCCAACCAGAGGAACGGAATTTTTATTTTTACCTCATTTCCATTAATTACGCTGTAAATAGCCACATGCTGCTAGTGGCTTCCATGGGTCCTGGCCAGAGGTCCAGAGGTCAGGGGCAGTCTCCCCAGGCCGGAGGTCAGGGGCAGCCTCCCCAGGTGGAGGTCAGGGGCAGTCTCCCCAGGCCAGAGGTCAGGGGCAGCCTCCCCAGGTGGAGGTCAGGGGCAGTCTCCCCAGGCCGGAGGTCAGGGGCAGCCTCCCCAGGTGGAGGTCAGGGGGCAGCCTCCCCAGGCCGGAGGTCAGGGGCAGCCTGCCCTGGAGAGAGTTGATAAGGGGTGGAGCCTGGCCCCAGTCCCAGCTCACCTCCCAGCTGTGGGCCTTGCACCAAACTTTTCAGACCCGCGATGTCCCCACCTGTCAAATGGGGCATTTCGGACGGTGTCTGCATTACAGGTTCAGTGGCCGTCCATGGGAAGATCTCAGAAAGACCACACGGAACAGAGGGGCAGGCGTTCTGCCATGGAGCCGCAGCGTCCTGCCTGTGTCCCCCACGGGAGCTCACCCTCAGCCTCCCTCAGCCAGGCTCTGCATCCCCGTCTCCTCTGTCCCCACCCCCACACCGCACCCTCCTGGCTGAGACTGCACCCTCCTGGGACTCTCCGGCCCTGGTTTCCAGGCGGGAGGAGTAGCTGGGAACGGGGAGGAAGGCAAGCAGCCTGGGGTTTGGGATGAGGAGGAACTGGGTCCCGCGAGGTGTTCCTTTCTAGCACAAACAGGCGTCAACGTTTGTCTTGTTTTCTTCCTCCCAGTCCTCCCGGCTTGTCAGACCCGGCCGCACCGCCCGCTGCAGGAGGCAGTCTCTGTGGGCCTCTCGCCAGGTCTCCGGCTGCCCACACACTGGTGTGCGGCCACATTCCTGCTCCCACGGTCCTCCCATCCCGGCGGCTCTGCTCCCCGCTGTCCACCCACCTCCTCCAGGAGCTGCGCTCTGCTGTCCCTGGGGCTCACCACCAGCCCCTCTCAGCTCAGGCAGCAAAGATCTGGAGCTAGGGGTGCCCAGGGCAGGGGAGGGACACTGGCTGAGTGCCACAGGGCCAGGCCCCTCCTGGCCACCCACCAGTTAGCTGACAACCACAGTTTGCTCGTTCCCCGTGACAGTTCCCCGAACCTGCTCTGATTTAAGTAGAAAGTAGGTCTCATCACTCCAGCCCCTCGTCACCCCCCACCTCCTGCATCTCCCCACCCCCCCACCCCTCACCCCCGCTACTGTGCTCAGCACCAGCACTGGCCATGCTGGGCCTGCTTTGGAGGTTGAAGGAGAAGCGGATTGGCCCCGTCCTCAAGGAGCTGCAGCCCAGCTGGTCACGGGCGTGGAGAAAGGGGGCAGGCACCGGGCTGCCTGGAGCCTGGAGGAGTGAAGAGAGGGCAGGGAGCCTGCGGGCTGAAGGTGCGTTTAGAAGAAGCTGGTTTGAGAGGGGAGGAGCAGTGGGTGGCTGGGAGGGAAGGCTGCGCCCAGCCCGAAGGTGGCCTGTGACCACAGGGCAGGGGGAGGGGAGGCTCCGAGCAGGGGAGGCCTGGCCCCAAGCGCTGTGGGCCAGGCCGCGGGGAGCCCTCGGGCCTGTGAGAATGCGCAGGTTCCTGGCGCGGCGCCTGGGAGGTTAAGAGTGAGAAGCCCATCGAGGTGCTTCTCTCCTCTGCACTATGTCCAGGCCTGAAAGCAGGACAGGCACGCAGCCCGTGGCAGACCGAAGGCTTAGGCCGGAGACGGGAGGGAAGGAGCGACAGGGACAGGAAGAGGAGGGGCCAGAAGAGCGGCTACTTTGTAACGGGGAGAAGTGGAGACCGAGGGCCATCCCCTCCCTGCTCCGCACCAGCCCAGCGCCTTCCCTCTCCGGCCTCTCCCTCTCCCGCTCTCTGTCCCTCCCATGGAGCTGCGGCCTGGCTCTCCACCTGCCCCTCTCCGACCAGAACACGGGGCAGAGCCTTCGGGCGGCGTCCTGCTGGTCTGTGTGGTGGGCTCTGTAGCCCAGGCATGCCACGATGGCTGAGGTCACCCCGCGGAGAGGACACGGGCGGGGTCCATGTCTTCCTGGCCTGACCCCTCTGCCCACTCTTCACAAGTAGACTTATCTGTCAGCCCCCACGGGTCCTCAAAGTGGGACCAAAACCATTGGCCTGGCCTGCAGGGTCCATGGCAGTGGGCAGAGCACGCGGCTGTCCACGGGACTCCCAGCACTGAGCCACAGCGGCCCTTGGTGACATGTCCAGGCCGCCCTTCCCCCACCTCCTCGGGCAGAGCCCACCGTAGGCCCAGGTGGCACTCGCCTGGCCGGTGGGCAGCAGGCTCTGACCGGCCCTGACCCAGAGCCACTCCCGCGCCCGCGGACCCTCTGCCCCACCTCTGCTCCTGGCGACATCCTTGAGCCGAGCTTCTCCCCACTGCACTCTGGTCCCCGAGAGGCAGCGCCCTCCCCGGCGCTGGGAGAGGGCGGGCAGTGCCCTGTGCCTCCGTTCAGAGGGTCCGGGTGATGCTGTAGGGAATCCCACTTGGCACAACGCGTGGCCCGAGCTGAGAGCCACGGCTCTGGTGTGGTCTCTGCTCAGCGCTACCCTCCTCCTCCTCCACTCAACCCCTCCATCACTCTGTCCTCTAGGGCTGCCCTCCTGGGATGTGGGCTGCTCAGCCTCCACTGTGTGCTCCCTGTGCCCTGTCCACACCCTCTCACAGCCCCGCGGGCACCCTGCAAGGGGCCTGGGCACTGCAGCTGGGACCTGGGAGTGGGGCCCGGGGTCAGAGCAGGCGTCTTCAGGCTCTGAATCCCTAAAAAGGAGAATTCCAGAGGTGGGGCTCTGCCCACCACCTCCTACTCTCCCGCCCCCTTCCTGCAAGCCTCCAGGAGTCAGCTGAGTGGTAGCATCCACCCGGGCCCAAGACTTCATGCTCTAAGTCACACCTGATGTGGCCACAAGCTCTCTTGTCTTGTGAGGCCGTGAGTATGGAGGCTGTGATTAGCTCTCAGGGTAACAATAATATTTTTCCTCTTCCTGCCCGTGGCCTGTGCGCCAGGGAACCCGCGCCCAGCATGTGCTCAGTATGCTCACCGCTTAGTCACTCTTTCTGCTGTGGCCAGTAATGCTTTTTATTGTTATTCGTCACCCAGAATTAGGGACCCACTCTTTTCCCAGTGCTGAGGGCTGAGCAGGAAAGGGTGAGAGGGACGCCAGGGCGACATCTGGACAGACCCACCGGGAGGACAGACCCACCGGGAGGACAGACCCGTAGGGAGGACAGACCCGCAGGGAGGACAGACCCACATGAGGACAGACCCGCAGGGAGGACAGACCCACATGAGGACAGACCCACAGGGAGGGCAGACCCACAGGGAGGGCAGACCCGCAGGGAGGGCAGACCCACATGAGGACAGACCCGCAGGGAGGGCAGACCCACAGGGAGGACAGACCCGCAGGTAGGGCAGACCCGCAGGTAGGGCAGACCCACAGGGAGGGCAGACCCGCAGGGAGGGCAGACCCACAGGGAGGACAGACCCGCAGGGAGGACAGACCCGCAGGGAGGGCAGACCCGCAGGGAGGGCAGACCCGCAGGGAGGACAGACCCACAGGGAGGGCAGACCCACAGGGAGGACAGACCCGCAGGGAGGACAGACCCGCAGGGAGGGCAGACCCACAGGGAGGACAGACCCGCAGGGAGGACAGACCCGCAGGGAGGACAGACCCACAGGGAGGGCAGACCCACAGGGAGGGCAGACCCACAGGGAGGTCAGACCCACAGGGAGGACAGACCCGCAGGGAGGGCAGACCCGCAGGGAGGGCAGACCCGCAGGGAGGACAGACCCGCAGGGAGGGCAGACCCGCAGGGAGGGCAGACCCGCAGGGAGGGCAGACCCACAGGGAGAGCAGACCCACATGAGGGCAGACCCGCAGGGAGGACAGACCCGCAGGGAGGACAGACCCACATGAGGGCAGACCCGCAGGGAGGACAGACCCGCAGGGAGGGCAGACCCACAGGGAGGACAGACCCGCAGGGAGGGCAGACACACAGGGAGGACAGACCCGCAGGGAGGACAGACCCGCAGGGAGGTCAGACCCGCAGGGAGGACAGACCCGCAGGGAGGGCAGACCCACAGGGAGGACAGACCTGCAGGGAGGGCAGACCCACAGGGAGGACAGACCCGCAGGGAGGGCAGACCCACAGGGAGGACAGACCCGCAGGGAGGGCAGACCCGCAGGGAGGATAGACCCGCAGGGAGGGCAGACCCACAGGGAGGACAGACCCGCAGGGAGGGCAGACCCGCAGGGAGGACAGACCCGCAGGGAGGGCAGACCCGCAGGGAGGACAGACCCACAGGGAGGACAGACCCACAGGGAGGGCAGACCCGCAGGGAGGATAGACCCGCAGGGAGGGCAGACCCACAGGGAGGACAGACCCGCAGGGAGCGCAGACCCACAGGGAGGACAGACCCACAGGGAGGGCAGACCCGCAGGGAGGACAGACCCACAGGGAGGGCAGACCCACAGGGAGGACAGACCCACAGGGAGGACAGACCCGCAGGGAGGGCAGACCCGCAGGGAGGGCAGACCCGCAGGGAGGGCAGACCCGCAGGGAGGGCAGACCCGCAGGGAGGACAGACCCGCAGGGAGGTCAGACCCACAGGGAGAGCAGACCCACATGAGGGCAGACCCTCAGGGAGGACAGACCCGCAGGGAGGACAGACCCACATGAGGGCAGACCCGCAGGGAGGACAGACCCGCAGGGAGGGCAGACCCACAGGGAGAGCAGACCGGCAGGGAGGGAAGAGCTGCAGGGAGGGCAGCAAGGGAAAATGCTTCAGAGCTCGGGGAGGAGACCTGTAGGCCCATCCTCTCTCCTGTCCCGTCTGAACCCTCCAGCTGAGAGCCCCTGGCAGGCAGGGAGTGCCTCCTGCCCGGGTGTCCAGCACCTGCACAAGGGCCAGGACACGCCGATCCTGCTGCCGCGGCCGCATGCCCAGCTCTTAGGCCCGGGACAGTGGACAGATGGTGGGCACTGCCCGTCCCCCAGGACAGTGGACAGGGCGTGGGCACTGCCCCTCCCCCAGGACAGTGGACAGGGAGTGGGCACTTCCCCTCCCCCAGGACAGTGGACAGGGGGTGGGCACTTCCCCTCCCCCAGGACAGTGGACAGGGAGTGAGCACTTCCCCTCCCCCAGGACAGTGGACAGGGAGTGGGCACTTCCCCTCCCCCAGGACAGTGGACAGGGGGTGGGCACTTCCCCTCCCCCAGGACAGTGGACAGGGAGTGGGCACTTCCCCTCCCCCAGGACAGTGGACAGGGGGTGGGCACTTCCCCTCCCCCAGGACAGTGGACAGGGGGTGGGCACTGCCCCTCCCCCAGGACAGTGGACAGGGAGTGGGCACTGCCCCTCCCCCAGGAGAGTGGACAGGGGGTGGGCACTGCCCCCGGGCAGGCGGAAGCTGCAGGTGGCAGGTGGCACCAGTGAGGGGTTAAGGCCCACTGGCTCCCAGGGGCGCCTCCTCCTGGAGCCTCAGGTTTCCTCTCCTCCAGGACCAGCAGTGTCTCCCTCCTCTGCCATCTCTCTTCACCGCGGACTGCGGACCTGGCACCCTGTGCACACACCCTGCGCCCTCCGTCCCGCGGGCAGCTGAGCGTGCACGGCCTCCTCTGTGCAGCCCGTGCTCGGCGGGAGCAGCGCAGTGAACCAGGAGAGACGGGATCAGGATCGCGGGCGCAGCTGGAGCCGGAGTTCTCCTGAGGCCCTGGAGCTGCGTCATCGGTGCCTGACTCACCCTAGAGCAGCGGTTCTCAACCTGTGGGTCGCGACCCCTTTGGAGGTCAAACGACCCTTTCACAGGGGCCGCCTAAGACCATCCTGCATATCAGATATTTACATGACGATTCATCACAGTAGCAACATGACAGTTGTGAAGCAGCAACGAGAATAATGTTACGGTTGGGCCACAACACGAGGAGCTGTATGAAAGGGTCGCGGCGTTAGAAGGTGGAGAACCACTGCCCTAGAGGGCCAGCCTGGCGCTGAGGCCGGCGGGCAGCTGAGTTAGAGGCCAAGAGCCACCGCTCGGAGCCTGGGCCGCCCCTGGGGGTGCAGCACGGCGGGAGCGAGCTCCGGGTGCGAGTTCTGCAGGAGTGAGGAGACACACGCCCTCCCAGGTGGCCCAGAGGGCACCTCGCTGCTGCCGCCCGCCCGCCACGGGAGCTGAGGCGGTGCTGCCAGAGGCAGAGCTGGGACATGTGCCCCGAGGCTGTTGGGGGAAGACATGTGGGGAGTTTGGTTTAAGTCACGAAGGCTTTTGAGCCAGTGCCAGGCCCTGCATTGACGATTCGCGGGCGAAGCGCTGCAGTGAGAGCTCTGGCTCACAGCACAGCTTCTGGTCAGCGAATTTGAAACGTGCAATCGGCACAGTTAGCACCCCCCCGCCCCCCCCGCCCCCCCCCCCCCCCCCCCGCCCCCTCCACCCCCTCCACCCCCCACCCCCGCCGCCACGCCCTGTTCCTGCCTCCGGTGCCTCAGTGTCAGTTTATCACCATGTTTGTTTCCTCCCTAGACAGAGCTCCTGGGGGGCAGGGGGGGCAGGGGGCGCTGAAACTGCTTCCTGGGGCGTTGCCCTCGCCGGCACCCACACAGCACGGGAGGGGGCCGAGTCCGCTCCCTCTTTAGCTTACACACGACGCCCATCCAGGCGCTTCCCCCCGGCCACGCATTTGACCACATGTCCAGGGAGTGAGCTGCTGCTGTCCAAGCCCGAGGCCCTGTTCTATCATCCACCTCCCTGACCCCAGGCTGGCATAGAGGCACAGCGTCCGCACCGCCATCCGGGCGCCGTCAGCCACAGCGGATGGAGCGGGCGCCGTCTAACCGGGTGGAGACTCGCAGTGGGTCCGCGGCTCATCCTCCCATCCAGTGCCCTCTCTCCTCCCAGCTAAGAAACCGCAGTGGGTGCCGATCCGTGGCCTATGGATAGGTATTAAATCTCCAGTTACCTCATCCCCTTGCACATCCCTCCTTCTCTTTCCCACTCGCCCACCTGCTGTGTGACACTGGGGAGAACTGTTTGGAGCCCAGCAGCCAGGCCCGCGGCGTGCGCCTGTGCAGGGCAGCTTGATGGACACTTCTGGCCGGGCCGGGAGAGAGTGAGGCACGCCGCAGACAAGGCTGCCTGCCTCAAGAAGCGCACACTGTACAAGAAGAGGGGGCATGGAAACCCACATCATACTGTGGAAATTCAAGAAAAGAGCAAGCTCCCTGAGCCCTCCTGGGCCCTCGGGGTCAGCCCCTTTCTCTCTCCTTAGGAACTGTTTCCTTTCCATTCCCAGTGAGCGCCTTGCCACGGCATGGAGGTCAGTGAAGGTCAGCCAGGGCTCCAGGCTTCCTTCTTCCCTTCGCGGTGGAAAGGGGTGCTGCAAGGACTCCTAGACTCCTGGCTGGGCGGGGCGTGGGGGGGTCTCGCGGCCCAGGGCCCCTGAGCATCTAGGCCGGCACACTGCGATGCAGCGGCGATGCCCTCGAAGTAGTAAGAGAGCAACATCCCAACTCTCCTGGCTCGGGCGCCGCCCCGCCAGCCCTCCTGGAGTCCTCCTCAACCTCAAGTGCAGAAAAGAAACTGTCACTTATTCTCCGGGCCGTTTGGGGTCCCGCTTCCTGGCATATGTCATCCGTCTGGCTCAAAAAAAACTCATATAAATTCACAGAGCGTCAGGGTTGACCCCTCCCAGGAATAGGGCATTTGAGGAGATAAATACTTACTTGGCCATCCACTTGTCAGTAGGAGGAGGTCTAATTAAAATAGAGATAAAAAATAATAACAATGGCCTGGCCGGTGGGGCTCAGTGGTTAAGTGTCGACCCATGAACCAAAAGGTTCTGGTTCCGTTCCCAGTCAGGGCACATGCCGGTTGCGGGCTCCGTCCCCAGTGTGGGGTGTGCAGGAGGCAGCGACTGATGTTTCTCTCTCATTGATGTTTCTAACTCTCCATCCCTCTCCCTTCCCCTCTTCCTATTTTCTTTTAAATGCAAGCTTCTTGTTTAATTTTTTTTTTTAATTTCAAGGAGAAAGGGAGAGGAAGAGAGAGATACAAACATCAATGACAAGAGAGAATCATTGGTTGGCTGCCACCTGCACGCCCGCAACCCAGGCATGTGCCCTTGACTGGAGTCGAACCTGGGACCCTTCAGTCTGCAGGCCCGCCCTCTAGCCACTGAGCCAAACCAGCTAGGGCTCCTCTCTTTCTAAAATCCATAAGATAAAATATTTTTTAAAGAAGACTGAGATACTAAGTGCTGTCCTCATATAAAAACTTTATTGTAATAATAATTACAGTGCACCAGCCACATTCGCTGAGTGTTATCCATACACCAAAAGGTTTCGGGTTCGATTCCCGGTCAAGGCACACACCTAGGCTGTGGGTTTGATCCCTGGTTGGGGCATGAATGGGAAGCAACCAGTGGATGTTTCACTCTCTCTCTCTCTCTCCCTTCCTCTCTAAAATCAATAAAAATATATCCTCGGGCGAGGATTAAATAAATAGAAAAAAAGAAAAATAGTAACTGTGATCAGTAAAACAGTGCCCCCTAGGACCTCGACATGCAGCGGGTCGCAGCTTGAGAAGATCTCCCTCTTCCTGGGAGGCCCTCCAGCCGCAGCTCCACGGAGCAGCCCTGCCCAATACGCCAGCACCCTGTGGAGGAGTCATCCCCTCCAGGCTTAGGGAGCCCCCCACCCGCTCTGAGCCCCACCAGGCCCTCCCAGGGAGAAGGGACCCAGGGATGTGCCCCGTTCCCTTCCCCTCCCCCTCTCTCCTCTGGACTCTCCCCTTTTCATCCACCCCCTGCCTGGCTTTCCAACACTGTCACCTCCTCCTCCGCTTCCTCCCTCCCACTTGTCTCTCTCACCTCCCTCACCTGCATCCCTGCCCTGCTGCTCCAGTCCTTTCCTCCGGATCAGAGCCTGCCTTCCCACCTGACCCCGACGCTGACCCCGACCGCGACCCCGGCCCTGACCCTGACCCCGACCCTGACCCCGACCCCGACCCCGACGCTGACCCCGACCCCGACGCTGACCCTGACCCTGATGCTGACCCCGACCCTGACCCCAACACTGACCCAGACCCCAACCCCGACCCGACACTGACCCCGACACTGACCCCGACCCTGAGCAGAGACTGGGATGTGCCCTCACTTGGCCTCATTGGGGTTAGACAGTGGGTAGCCAAGACCCAGGCTGCCACCGGAACCTGGCCTTGGACACAGGACAGAGAGCCCCCAGGCAGAAGGGGGCGACCACTCCCAGGGCTCATGCAGGTTGGACGTGGGGGGGGCGGGGGGGAGGAGGACAGTGGGATGGCTGGGCTCCCCAGCTCCCCAGGCCCCACCCCCCCAGCTCCCCTGATCCTGGGTTCCCAAGGCCCCAAGGGGGACAGGTGCGGGTGGCCTTCCTCAGGCTCTTTGCTGCTCACTCCCTGGGCCCTGGGCTTCGGGAGGGGGGGGGGGGGGGCTGCGAGGCTGGCTGGCAGGGAAGGGTCTGGGCGGTCCTAGGACACCCGGACCAGGGAGGCTGCCCCGAGGCGCCTGGGGCAGAGATGTCCACACTCCTCTTCATGGATGTTGCACGCTGGCACAGAGCCCTCGGAGAAGGGACAAGCGGTGGGGCCCTTCTCCTCAGGAGCCTCTGGGGACAGTGCGGCCGCGCTAGGACGTGGCGGTCCCAGAAATGAGCACGGCCAGCCGCCAGCCTGGGCGCACAACAGCGGGCACCCAGCAAACAGAGGAAAAAGTCATGTTTCCTGTGCCCACGCCCTTCATCTCGCTTCCTGCAGTGCCCCTGAGCCTTCGCCCCTCCTGGCTGGGCACGCTCCCTGCTCCTTCTGCGCCCAACACCCGCACCTCCCTGATCTCCCCAACCTACCTGTCCCACAACATCTCCGTCTTTTCCAGGTTATAAACCCTTCACTCTAACCATTCCTACCACTCCCTGCTGCCCAGCCTCACTATGCATTCGGTAATGATCGCAGCCATCCAGCGCCACGCGGCTAACTCCCTGCCCACTAGGCTGGGCTGTGGGACACCCAGAGAGCTGCTAAAACGGTGAGGGAGTGGGTGGGAGAGATTAGCATCGGAGTTGGGGGGCTGAGCTCAGAAGAGTAGCCCTGGACAACTTGGGTGGGCGTTGTCCCATCTCTGAGGGGCGGAGAGAACTGGAGGTCCCCCTGTAGCTGGGACGCCCAGCCCCACCTACCCTGCCTCAGGCACCCTGGCCTCTCCTCCCTCCGTGACTGGTCTTACACCACCCACTCCCCAGCTCACACTCCACTGCATCAGGGCACTGGCTGTGCTGGTGTGCAGCTTGCCCATGGCAGATAATGGCTCCATAGTCTCCAGCTAATTCCTACGATGTTATATGCTATAGTGACCTGGTGCACGGATTCGTGCACATTAAGAGGAAATTAATTAGAAGGTTGCTGTCAGGGCAGGACTCGGGGAGAAGGGCCAGACATGCCCTGGAGCCAACCTCCCAAGGTCCCTCCCAAGCCCGCTGCACCTGGGTGGCTCCGTGGCTGGAAAGGCATCTGCAGAGTGAGTGGGGTCCCTCCAGCAGGTGGGGTCCCTTGGCCTGGCCTATGGGGATCAGGCTGAAACTGGCTCTCCGACATCCCCTGAGGGGTCCCAGAGTGTGAGAGGGCACTCTGTAAAGTTGCTGTTGTACAGGGTGTGGAATGCAAATGCAAGTGTGCAGTAAACCAGATTCGGGGCCGACAGTGTCCCAGCAACAACATAACCCACAGCTGAAGGTGGAATCACACAGCCCAGCAAGGAATCAGGCTCCCTCCTCCCAACTCAGCAGCTCCTGTGTTGAGCGTCTGCCCCCTGGTGGTCAGTGTGCATCATAGCGAACTATCAGGAGGAGGGAAGGACACAGCATATTAGCCTTTTATATATAGAGACTAGAGGCCCGGTGCACAAAAATTTGTGCACTCGGGGGGGGAGAGGGGGTCCCTCAGCCCGGCCTGTGCCCTCTTGCAGTCTGGGACCCCTCAGGAGATAACGACCTGCTGGCTTAGGCCTGCTCCCGGGTGGCAGAGGGCAGGCCCAATCCCTAGGTGCAGCCCCTGGTCGGGCTCAGAGCAGGGCCGATTGGGGGGTTGGGGCACCGCCCCCTGTCACACTCAAGGAAGGGTCGATAGGGAGGTTGCGGCACCACCCCCTGCCACGCACAGAGCAGGGCGGATCAGGGGGTTGGGGTGCCACCACTGTCACACTCAGGGCAGGACCGATGGGGGGGGGGGTTGGGGCACCACACCCTGTCACACACAGAGCCGCAGGGCGATCAGGGGGTTTGGGCGCTGTCCCCTGTCACGCTGATCCCGGTGCTGGGAGGCATATTACCCTTTTACTATATAGGATAGAAGCCTGGTGCACGGGTGGGGGCCGGCTGGTTTGCCCTGAAGGGTGTCCTGGATCAGGGTGGGGGTCCCACTTGGGTGCCTGGCCAGCCTGGGTGAGGGGATGATGGCTGTTTGCAGCTGGTCACACCCCCTTCAGGGTGGGGGTCCCACTTGGGTGGCTGGCCAGCCTGGGTGAGGGGATGATGGCTGTTTGCAGCTGGTGACACACCCTTCAGGGTAGGGGTCCCCACTGGGCTGCCTGGCCAGCCTGGGTGAGGGGCTGAGGGCTGTTTTCAGGCTGGCGGGTGACTGAAGCTCCCAACCTGTCCTATTTCCCTTTTTTTTTTTTATTCTGGGCCAGCTTTAGCTCTGAGGCTCGGCTCCAGCTCTTACGCCTCCGCTGCTGAAAGCAGGTTTCTGGCCTTTGTTTACCTTCTGTATTTGAAACAATGTTGCGGTCCTGCTGGCTGAAGCCTGGGGTTTTGTTTAGCTTCTATATTTGTTACAATGTTGCTTAGCATCCAGCTGAGAGGCCGGCTAGGCAGGCAGGGAAGCTTGGCTTCCTCCGTCACTGAAGCAAGCAAGCCTCCCTGTTCGCGTCAGCAGCCTGGCTGCCAGCCGCCATCTTGGCTGGCAGTTAATTTGCATATCGCCCTGATTAGCCAATGGAAGGGTAGCAGTCCTACGCCAATTACCATGTTTCTCTTTTATTAGATAGGATGGGCTCTGTTTCTCTGGAGAGCTGTGACTAATACAATGTATTATAAGTCCTTGAAAGCCCAGGCACTGTTGGTTGTTGTGTTTAATCCTGACCCAAGGATATTTTTCCATTGATTTTTAGAGAGAGTGGAAGAGGGAGGGAAAGACAAATATTAATGTGAGAGAACACATCGTTTGTTTGCCTCCCACAAGTGCCCCACCTAGGGCCCAGGCCCAGGAGGAGCCTACACCTGAGGTACATACGTGCCCTTGACCAGAATCAAACCCGGGACCCTTTGGTCTACAGGCCGACGATCTATCCACTGAGCCAAAGCGGCCAGGGCAAAGGCACTATATTTTGTGTCAGGGGTACACAGGTGAATGAAGAGATGGGAACATGTAGTAGTTAAAACCAGACACACTGACATAGGACAGATCTGAGTTCAAATCTCAATTTTGCCATTTGTCCCCTGTGTGGCCTCACATGACAGTACCTCTCCATGGCCTGTTTCTCTTCTCCAAAATAGTGAAAATGGTGGAGTTATTGTGCAAATTAAGTGGAAGCTTAATCTGTAGGGCTTTGACAACAGTGACCATACAGCACGGGCACAGGAAAAAGTAGCTGTGATGGTCTTCAGGGAACTGTACTTTGTGTCTTAGGTTGATTCACCAGAAGCAGATCCTGGGACAAATATTCAAGTAAAAGGGATTAATAAAAAGTGAGGAGGGTCCTAGCCGGTTTGGCTCAGTGGAATAGAGCATTGGCCCAAGGACTGAAGGGGCCTGGGTTCGATTCCGGTCAAGGGCGTGTACCTTGGTTGCAGGCTCGATTGCCCACTTGGTGGGGCACGTGCGGGAGGCAACTAATCCATGTGTCTCTCTTACATCAATGTTTCTGTCTCTCCCTCTCCCTTCTACTCTCTCTAAAAATCAATGCAAAATATATCCTTGAGGACTAACAAAAAAATAATAATAAAATTTAAAAAGTGATGGGGTGGGGAGAAGCGGAAGGGGGTAGGGATGTTACTAGACTGGAACCTGCCCAGAGGGGGACTGGCACAGGCCAGCTGGTGGTGTGTGAACTCCTGGCTTCCTGCAGGAAAGATGATTTTGAGAGGACGTTTATTAACGCTGGGGACAGTGAAACAAGGAAGGGCCTAGGGTAGAAGCAACAGGAGAGCCCAGGCTGGGCTGCTGGCTCACTGATAAGTGGAAGGAGAGGGGCCTTGGAGACAGGCTCAGGGGTAAGCCCCGGGCAGCTGCCACCGCCCATTGCTCCCCTGGTTGCAAACCTCTTGTGGACCCTTAGCGTTTAGGACAGCCGTGGGCAAACTACAGCCCACTGGCCGGATAAGACAGTACCCTTTTATGTAATGATGTTTACTTTGAATTTATATTAGTTCACACAAACACTCCATCCATGCTTTTGTTCCGGCCCTCTGGTCCAGTTTAAGAACCCATTGTGGCCCTCGAGTCAAAAAGCTTTCCCACCCCTGGTTTAGGAGATGCGCGCAGGGGGTAGGGGGCGTGCTCCAGGGGAGGGCAGCCCACGTCCTTCCCTGAGGGTTTAAGGCTGGGTGTTAAGGGAGGTCTTAGGGGAGGACCTCAACCAGCTTTATGCTGATTCGCCAATATGACATTTATTCCCTGAACTTCGTCTGCCCTTAGGTGAGGGTGGCATAAATATCACTAATTAGATTTCTGCTGTCTGTCTCCCAGAGTAGAGTGATTTAAGCTGTTTACCCTCTGATTGAGGAGAAGAATAAACCATTTACTTTTAAGTGTCCTCGGTCAGGGAAGACGGGAGTTTTTTATTTTTGATGGCTGTAAACTGCTTGCTGTTTTTAATAAACGGTTCTGCCTCAGTTTCCCTGCTCCGCTTGTCCTGACTGGCTGCCTGTCTCAAGGACATGGACCTGGAAGGGAAAGAGGCCAAGTGAAATCGCACGGAGAGCAGCCTGGCCTCCGAGCACTGGGTGTAGAGAGCCCGTGTCTGTGGCCATTAGGGCTGGGGGGAGGGGGCCAGTGGAGTCTCATCTCCAGGTGCGCCCAGCACTCCCTGCGCCTGGCACAGGCCCGGCAGCCGCAGGGGGGCAGCACACTGGGGTCAGGAGGCTCCCAAACGGTGCAGGTCGCAGTGGAAGGTGCAGAACAGTCTCTGCTCCCCAGAGGCCGAGGGAGGAGGCCAGGCAAAACTGCACCCCAAGCAGTGGCTGGGAGGGCGGCGGAGGGTGGATGGGGAAATCCGACTGGCTGGGGAGAGGAAGGCGGCCTGCAGCCAGGACCAGCCCCCGGGAGCGGAGCCCTGGAGGCCCAGGCACACACGCAGCCTGCCCTTCCCAGGTGTGCTCCCCCGGGAAGCCTGCCCTGACTGCTCAGCTCCCTCCCCTCGAGTCTTGTTGGAACTCAGGGCGTTGAAGGCCAAGGCTATAGCGTGCTTCTGTGTTTCCTCATGTAGCCATGCAGTTACATGCATCCCTGCTGCCTGTGACGGATGTAACTTTGCATGTAAGCCTTGTGCCCCCAGTTTAATGTTAAGCTTCCTGAGACTGGAAACTATACACTTTTATTCTTTATACTCTCCCAGGGCACCCAGCATTGACGGACGTAGTAAGGGTATAAGATAATGACTGAGCGAGCAAATGAATGAATGAATGAATGAATGGTGAACCCAGACCACTTTGGGGCCCATGAAATTGTCTGTTCCAAAATTATTCTCTAAATCTAGGGCTGTTTTTAAACTGACCACTTACAGGTTTTGGTGGGAGTCACCACCTAAGCAAACCGGCTCCTCGGCATGAAGTCTGAGGCCACCAGCCCTCGGTTTCTTCTTGCCCCTCCTGTCCCCACCGGGTCAGCCCCTCAGTTGACAGGTCGTTAGGATCTCTGGACCCTGCCCTTTGAACTTTCCTGCTCAAATACTCCCTAAAAGAATTTTATTTTTTTTAATGCTCACCTGAGAATATGTTTTTTAATTGATTTTAGAGAGGGAGAGAAACATAAATGTGCAAGAGAAACATTGGTTGCCTCCCTAACTCGCCCAGACCGGGGATCAAACCGGCAACCCTTTGGTGCCTGGGATGACACTCTCACCAACTGAGCTACCGGCTTGCTGATACCCCAAAGTTTCAGGTTCGATCCCTGGTCAGGGCACATACGAGAAACAACAGGTGCATCATAAATAAGTGGGACAACAAATCAATGTTTCTCTCTCTCAAATCAATAAATAAAAATTTTTAGGAAAAGAACTTTGAAAAGCAGTGTGCCCCTCACATATTCTTAAGTCAACAGCTAACATTTCCCATTAAGAGTTTAAACATTTGCAATTCCTATGCTTTCCAGGGAATTGTCTTCGAGCAGCTGGGTGATCAGCGCCCTCTCCTGGCCTAAGCCTTTGAGCCGTCTGCAGACTCAATTCATTTCTTTTTCTTTTCTGTTCCACTTTCCCTCTAGAGTTTTATCCTAATGAAATTCTTTTGTTGTATCTTTTTCTGTGTATTTTATTGTATTTTTGGAAAGTCCTTATTGTATATCTCTGTAACAAAGATACGTGTATAAATTGAAGTGTATGTCCTGTGACCATGAGACTCTAAGTGTTAAAGTTATTCTGCAGTGAACTTATAATTACAATTATAACAAGACACAATCGATAGGAACTACAAATATTGTGATGAACAATATTGATTGGTCTTCCTGCACATGGCCCTGGGAACGTCCGTGTCTGTGCAGGGGTCTGCAAAAACTATGAGCTAGTGAAGAGAGGCTTAGCTTGGCTTCCGTTCTCCAAAACCAGGGTCCCCGGATGCGGTATGGGTCTGAACCCTTTTGTCCATTACACTTCCAGCCGCCTGTGACTGAGTCCCACGTCCTGGAGCACATGGAAAGCCAGGAGCTGAAGTTACTTCCAATGTCTGTGGGGTGTAGCTGTGAGGATGGACCTCATCATTGGGAAAGAATCAACCTCAATTCAAAATTAAGAAAAAATGCTTTTTATTTCCATTTCACAGAAGCACCATCATTGCCTCCTGACAGTTCCTAGTGTAAGCCACCAGGTGGCAGCAGAGAGCACAGAGCGGTGAGGGGACCCAGGAAAGGGGCGTTGGGAGTGGGAGGGCGGGCGCAAGTAGAAGAGAGGACTGGGCTGAGGTAGGGATATATGCTTATGCTGTTAGAGAAAAAAGAGGGGGGATGTGGGCGCTAAATATGGCTCTCAGGAGGGGATAGGAAATGCTGAGAGCGCACCTTCATGACTGAGAATGCGATTGAGGGAGTGAGGAAGGAAGGGTTGGCTAATTCAGGGGAAGCAGTAGAGATGGGCTCGGGCGGCCTCTGGGAGGTCTACCTGTACTCTTCCCGGGGCAGGTCATGGTCTGGCTCCTCCTGAGGCCAGTGGTCCGTCTCAGGGGCAGGAGGCCAGGGGTTTTCTGGAGGCTGGGGTCCTGCTGGCCAGGGGTCGTCAGGCCGGGGAGGTTTAGGGGGATCAGTTCTAGGAGGCTTAGGCGGCCAGACTCCAGATTCTGGCGGGTCTCTCAAGGGACGACTGGGGCCTGGAGGTGGAGGGTCCTCAAAGAGAGGGGGTGGCCCTGGCCAGGGGTCACCAGGGATGGGGGCACCCTGAGGAAATGTTGGGGAGCCCTCCTCCTGTCCAGCCTCTGCCGGTGGGGGAGGGGGGTGGTCTCCACTGCCTGAGATGCCTATAGAGGAGGAAGGAGAAAGGTAAGAAGTGATGCAGGCCAGAGCCAGACCCAGCCAGCTGCAGGCCCAGGGGACACAGCCTGCCTGGGAGGGACCACAGCCTGAGCGGACCCCACAGACCTCAGAAATAACTCCCCACACATTTACAAAACACCGAAGTGATCTTAAAATGACATGAAAACCCTGTCCCAAGCCATTAACTTGACCTTTAAACTGAGAGGAACCCCTCACCCCCAATAAGCTCCATCCAGCCCTGATTGGGTCATCCCACTGGCATGGCCCCTGTGCTGGTCTGCAGCCCCCAAATGGTCTACACATTGGCCCCAAGTGGCACCCTGTGACCTCCACCCTCCTTCACATAGACCTCAGCTCCGCACACCTGAATTCTGACCTAAATGGCCACATGGAGCTACCTCCCAACCAGCAAGACATGCGCCCTGAGCTACACGCACCTCTCCCGTCCCTGTAACTCTGCCCCTCAAGCCAATTCCCAGAGCCTCCTCATCCCTATGCATCCAGGTCACCCCTCCTTAGTGGCCGCCTTCTTCGCACCTTGACCATCCCCCTCACCCCAAACGCACCCGCCTCTATTCCCAGCGCACCTCCTGGGTACAGGCAAAGCAGCAGGATCCCCAGCAGCTTCCAGTCGAGCCTCATGGCTGTCTCCTGGCCCCCAATGTCAGAGGTGGGCTGAGCCTGGGTGCCTGGGAACCCCAACAGGCTTTATAGGGGAGGAGGCCCATCTCTGGGGAGGGCCAGCCCAGTGACACAGGAGTCCCATCAGAGCCTAACCAGTCAAACACGCTTGGAAGGCCATGCTGACGTGTAACCGGAGGCTGGCGTCCCTCCTTTTTGTCTCCCACTGTCATCTCTCATCACAGGGACTTCCGCCTCTTTCCTCGAAGCCACTGGAAGCCCAGGAATGGGAGCAAGCCGGCTGGCCGGGTGATTACAGGGCTGAGGGCAGGGCGGGAGGGGTGGGTTCCTCTGAATGCCTGGGATGCACCGGGAGGGCGTCAGTGGTGTCAGAGCCCCGCCCTCCACTGTCTGAGCTCCCCCTGAGGCTCAGGCCTCCCCTGGAAGGTCCACTCCCTCAGGACCAAGCAGCTGCTCGGAGCACACGCCTGCTCCAGGCGAGGGGCTTCGAGGAATTCCCTCCAGGAGCGGAGGGCGGGCCAGGAAGGCGAGGACTTCCTGATTCCTTCTCTCCACCTCAGGCTGTTCCGGCAGTCACGCCAGAGGCTCTCAGCGCAGTCATCCCAGCCTCCCGTCCTCCCTCTGGACCTCCTCCTGCCCCCCCAGCCCCCTCCTGACCTTGGCTCCAACTCTGCCTGCCTCCCCCCTCACCCTTTAGGTCTAAGTCTCAGGAGTCCTGCTGGGACTTTCCCTCAGGAAGGGCTCCTCAGCCGACAGGTGAGAAGTAATGCGGCCAAAACAGAACTCACTTCCTCCCCATGAGTTCCCCGCCGGGCCTCCCCCAGCAGCACAAGACACCGCCGGTTTGACTCAGTGGATACAGCATCGGCCTGCAGACTTAAGAGTCCCGGGTTCGATTTCCGTCAAGGGCACATGCCCAGGTTGCGGGCCAATCAATGATCCTCTCTCATCATTAATGTTTCTCTCTCTCTTCCTCTCTCTAAAATCAGTAAAAATATTTAAGAAAAAAAAAGTACTCAAGCCCAGACGACTGGCTCAGTGGTTGAGCATCAACCTATGAACCAGGAAGTCATGGTTCGATTCCCAGGTTGCAGGCTTGACCCCCAGTCTCCCATCCCTTCCTCTGAAATCAACAAAAATATATTTTTTAAAAATATAAAAGTACTCGAGGGCTTTCTGCAGACCCAGGGTGAGTCCTCCAGCCTGCCCTGCGGGGACTCCTCCCGGTCGGCACAGCCGGACCCACCCCAGGTCCAGCCACGTCCCCCTCAGAGGCCTTTCCTGACCCTCAGAGGCCGCCCCGCCCCGCCCCGCCAGCGCCTGTCATATCGCCGTCCTTGCTTTTCTCTCACAGCACTTGTTGGAAACGCTCGTTGTTCATCGGGCACTTGTCCATCGTCTCTCCCAGGGACCTGCCTTCCCCTCCCCTCCCCCCCGCCTCCTCCCCCGGGCCCTGAGTCGGGGCCCTGCCTGCCGAGTGGGTGAAGGTTTATCCTCCTCACTCTGGTGCTGATCACCTCCCAGAGGTAAAGAGTTTGAAACTAGAGAATAAAGAAAACCTGGGGCTTCTCAAAAAGCTTCCCAGCAACCTAGGAAAGGGGCTGAGAAAGGCGCCCTCTGTGTGGGACCCCGTTTCCCGGCGGCGGCTGCACGGAGTCCCAGAGACAACACGTCTGTGCAATGGCTCTATTTAGTCATCTTTTTGAAAAAACATATATTTTTATTGATTTCAGAAAGGAAGAAAGAGGGAAAGAAAGATAGAAACATCAATGATGAGAGAAGATCATTGATCAGCTGCCTCCTGCACGCCCCCCACTAGGGATCGAGTCTGCAACCCGGGCATGTGCCCTTGACTGGAATTGAACCCGGGACCCTTCAGTCCGCAGGCAGATGCTCTATCCACTGAGCCAAACCGGCTAGAGCTATTTAGTCATCTTTATTGAGGCACAAAATCCAGACACCTTGGTGGCTGGTATCCCTGAGGGCAGGCCCCCAAACCTCACCCCATTTCACGATCCTCCTGGCCCGCTGGGCCCCCCTGAGTCCCCAGGCACTCCGAGCCCCTGGCCGCAGGAGAGTTCTGGTTGTCTCCTTGAGAAACGGCCTCCTCTTTGGAAATGGCCTCACTCAGACTCTTCAGGTCATCCAGCAGGACAGAGAGGGATTCTGGGAAAGACCAGGGGATGGAGCCAGACAAGAGAAGGCCATGAGGTCCTGTGCAGAGGAGCAGGGCTGCCCCTGGGGGTGGGGAGGCTGAGGGAGGAGGTTCTCGGGTCCGTGGCAGATGTGAATAAAGGGTCACAGAGAACAAGGCTCATGCACTGGAGTATCTGGGGTAGAGGTTCCCGAAGTGCTCCCCCACCCCACACACCATCTGTCCCTTCCCACTTAGACCACTACCTTTAGTGGCTGCCCTGGGGCCAAGCACTGCTGCTGGAGGTGCTGTTGCCGATGGCCCTGCCGGCCGGGGGCTGGGCCGCGCAGACCCCCCCTTATCCAGGGGGGGAAGGACTGCCAACAGTCGCTGCTGCTTGTAATGGGAGAGGAGACCCTCCTGCTGCAAGGTGGCCTGGGAAGGAGAGGGTTCAACGCCGCCTAGCAGGGCAGAGCCTCCCCCCTTCTCTCCACACCGCTACTCCCCACCAGCCCAGCCTCCGCCTCCCCTACCAGCAGGAGGTTCTTGTCCCTCTGCAGCTCCTGCAGGCGCTGGGTCAGCCGCAGCCCCTCCTCCTTCCGGGCCTCTTCCTGCAGGCGCCTGAGCTCCTGGTTCCGTTCCTTTTCCCGGGTGGCTTTGCGCTGCATCTGGCCCAGGGAGACCACTGTGGGGAAGCAGGGGGCAGGTGTGGGGCCGCCCAGAGGTCACGGAGCACCATGAAAACAAGACTGGGATGATGGGCAGGAGAGTTGGGTCCTAGCTTGGTGACCACCCTTCTGTACAGGGAGAGGGGTTGCCGCTCTAGGACCCTGTCAATCTGCTCCCCACCCGAACCTTCCCGGAGCCCTGAGGGGAAATCTGGATATGAACTGAGTATTAGATTTTGTCCAACAAATGTACATTTTCGTCAATGTGGCAATGGCGCTGAGGCTTATGGGACACTTTCCTCTCTGTAGGAGATGCAGGTCAACAGCCATGATGCTTGTAATTCACTGACTCCCCAGAAATGTGTCTGGTGGTGTGTGCACAGAGGAGCCAGTGTGGCAGGTGAGCGAGGGCGTGAGCGAGGGCTGGGTCGAGGCGCAGAAGGACGGTGCAGGCGCTCATCACAGGACTGTCCTCCCTTGCGGGGGGTTAGACATTTTTCCTACTAAAGAGCTGGGGGTCCTCGGTGGGGAGGCGTGGAAGGGTGTCGCCTCTGTGGAGGGTGCTGGCTACCTGGGTGCTTGCCCTGAGAACTCAGCTGGCCGTTCCCTGGTAACTCCAGCACCTTCCAAGGAAGCTTCCCAGAAAGCTTCTAAAATAACCTGTGTCTACACACGTCCACGTCCTGGACGCCCACGTCCACCCGCGAGCCTCACCAGCCTTGGCGTGCTCCCTCCGGGCCTCGTTCAGTCTCCTTTCTGCTTCTGAGAGCTGTTCCCGCAGCCGGGATTCCACTTCTGCCACTTTCTCTTGCAGAGCTGGGGTGAAGGTGCACATGGGGTGTCGGGGAGCCGTGGCTCATGGACCCCACCCAACACCCCCATCTCCCTGCTGCACACCTTGCCCGTAGACCTCCTGCTGCTGGGTCAGTTCCTGCCGCAGGCTGGCGGCCTCCTCCATGCTCTCCTGCTGGCCCTGGCGAGCCGCTTCCAGCTGCAGCCCCACACTGGCCAGGGACTCCTGGGTCCGCCGCAGTTCCTGCTCCAGCTGCTGGGCCACCTCACTCAGCTGCTGCCTCTCCGCCTCCCCTGGGAAGCGGTGGGCTCAGGCTCCCTTGGTCCTCTCCATGTCCTCGGCCCCAGCCCCCAGCCCCCAGCCCCCAGCGTGCCAACTCTGTCCCAGCTTTAAGACAGGGACCCAGGCCAGGCGACCAAGCGTACCTTGCTCCCGGGCCCGGCCCACCTCCTGCTGGATGATGTGGGCACTGAGCTGCACCTCTGCATCCAGGCGGTTCCGCTCTTCCCGCAGCTGCTCCAACTCAAGGCTCACCTCCTTGGTTGGTGGGGCTGGGGGGTGGCTGAGACAGAGTGGGGGAGGGGTCACCCAGCTGCCTGACTCCTTCACCCCATCCCTCCTCATTCCTATTGTTTTGGGTCCCAACAACCAACACCTGAAAGCCCCACCACCATCCTCAATCCACTTCCAAGTGCCCCAAACTTCACCTCTCCTGGCGCAGCTGAGCAAGGACCAGTTTTCGAGCCATTAGACCTGGAGGAAGGCAGACAGCAGCAGCATTCAGAGAGGAAAGGGAGGTGGGGAGGAAGGGGAAAAGGCTCCGACTGATGAGAAGGTAGGAGGATGGACACAGGCAACAGAGAGCTGGTGGGGCGGGGCGGGGCGGGTCTGGTCTGGCAGCTGCCTACCCACCCTGAATAGTGTGGACCTTGCGGACGGCATAGCTGACTCGGCTACTGAGGCTGGGCAGCCGGGCTGCAGCCTGCTCCACCTCGGCCATGGTGTTCTGGATCCAGGTCTGAAAGCTGGACAAGATACAAGGCCAGTCACCTTCCACCCCACCTCATCCCCAGGACTTGACCTGCTGTAGAACACCTCCCTCCAGCCTGTTCAGCGGCGGACCTGCAGGCAGCAGGGAAGGAAATCGAAGCTGGGAAAAGAAAAGCTGAAGCCAAGTTGTGCCCGGGCTCCTTGGCTGATAGAACAGGAAAACCTGGGGCCTGAGCCCGGAGTGACTGCCACATCAAAGGGCCCAGCTGCTCATGAGCTCCTGGTCCCCCAGCTTCTCCTCTGGTCCCAGCAGTAAAGCCGCCACGAGGTTCATGGGCACACCTCCTCTGGGCCCAGATGCCTCTGCAGCCAGGGGCCAGCAGACACGGCTCTGCGGGGCCAAGGCGAGTGCCACAGGCTGGCTCATCTCTAGCGGATTTAGACTTCCACCCCAGGCCCCTGGTTCCTCTGCAGGTCGGGGCCTCCCCCAGCACGTGTGCTGCACTCAGGGGGTGTGCACTTAGGTGCCTCTTCCTAAGGAACAGAGCCATGGCCTCCGTTGGTTTTCTAAGGGGCCCATTCCCAAGAAGCATTAAGTGACATCAGAGATCACCGTCATCCCTCCCAGTGAAGGCCAGGGGCATCCCTTTGTTGGCTGGCTGTGCCCCCACCAGAACCAAAGTGGCTCAAAAGGCCCAGAAGCCTAAACAGGCCCGGGGGGGGGGGGGAGCCGGGGGGCATGGCAGCATCCAGGGGCAGGGCTGGAACTCAGGGGCAGTCAAGTCTCCGCCAACAGAAAAACAGGCAGACACAAAGGCTGCCTGTTGTATCCCTCGGCACAGCAGAGACCACCCCCCTGTGCCCGAATTTCATGCACCGGGCCCCATCCAAGAACAGCTGTGAAGGTGGGATCCTCCCAGTGCTCCACTAGCTCAAGCTGTTACTGGACCAAATGCAGGAGGAAGCTTCTTCACCTCGAGTCACACAGGCAGTGGCAGTCAGAGTGACCCTCGTGTGAATGCAGAGGCACTGCCCCAGAAAATGAACACAGGAGCTTTAACATGGCTACGTTCTCCAGCCCTGCACGACCACCACCTGCAGTGAAGTCCCTCGAACCCTGCACCCCAGCAGCTAAGTCCCTCAGCCCACATCCTCCAGAGGCTAAGTCCCTCCAGCCCACACCCCCCAGTAGCTAAGTCCCTCCAGCCCACACCCCCCAGTAGCTAAGTCCCTCCAGCCCACACCCCCCAGTAGCTAAGTCCCTCCAGCCCACACCCCCCAGTAGCTAAGTCCCTCCAGTCTGCACCTTCCAGTGGCCATCTTTCTAGCTGTGCTTGCCTAAGGCTCTTAAACTCCAAGGTGTCTCAGAAGCTGGGGAAGCAGAAATCCTACTCCACCCACAGCACCCCCACCTCTACCCAGACACCTGTTGATAGCTCTGGCCACACACTTCAGCTGCTCCTCAGCCGAGGCTGTCTGCTGCTGCCCCCGGCGACAGGCTTCCTGGGCACGGCTCAGCTCCATCTGCAGGGACTGTGAAGGAGACAATAAAGGAAAGGGTCCTTTCTCTGGGGCCTTGGCCCACTGACCAGGGCTCCCAGGCCTCCCTTAGCCCCTGACTGTGGCCAATTCTGACCTTGGCGCCCATCCGCTCCACCTCCACCTGCGCAGCTTTGTCCTCCAGGGAGCGCTGCAGGATGGCTTGCTCCTGGCTCTGGGCAGCCACTCTTTCCTGGAACTCTGCCACCTGGGGAAGAAGAGGCAGGCGGGCACTGGGATCGAAGGGGCAGGACAAAGGTCTCAAAATGAACTCCATCCGGGGAGACAAGAAACTTGGCTTCCTGAGTCCAGGTCTCCACGCAAAGCCTGTGCCCTGCGCCAGGAGGAGGGCCATACCTCACCATCGCACCTAAGGCTGCCCCCTGGTCTGTCGTGTGGTGGGTCACCCCACTCTTCACAGCACACAGGATTTCTTGACGTTACCTGTCTGCGTTGCCTGTTGTGTCTGCTCCAGGACCTAAGCTCTGTCTTTGTTTAGGGCTGCTCCCAGCTCGTGGCAGCCACTCGGTAACGCTAGTTAACTAAATGCCACCCCTTATGTAAAGGAAACAGGGATAACCATGGGGAGGAAGAACGCCAAGTGACCTGTCCCTTCAGCTGCTGCACGCAGGCTCCGTGCTCCAGTTCCTGGGCCTTTAGCTGCACCATGAGGGCAAACACCTTCTCCCGCCAGTGCTTCAGCAGGGCCTGGCTCTTCCTGGAGAACTCGGGCTCCAGGGAATCTGACGGTTGCACCTGTGGGCGGGGGAAGCGGTCGTGTGGCTCCTGGGGAGCAGAGGAGGAAGCTGCATCTTGGTTTCTCTCTGGGCTGCCCAGGTGACAGGAGCCACAGAGAGCAGAGGTGTGTGTACAGGGAGGGGAGCTCTCAGCAGGGCCCGCCCACAGGGAGGCGAGGGTCCTACCTTCCTGGCCAGCTCCTCTTCCTGCATGGACAGGATGTACGTGAGGCTCTGCACGCGCACCTGCAGCAGCTCCGCCGTTGTGTGCAGGCCATCCCGGTCCTCCTGCAAGTGCTGCCAGGGAGCAGGGCGGAGAGCACCGGTCTGCACCCTCCCTCCTGGGGCAGGTCCTCCCAGGTCCTGGGCCACCCACCTGCACAGATGTGCCCTGCACCCTCACCTGCACGGTCTCTAGAAGTTTCAGTCGCTCTGACTCCCATGCCTGGCCGTGAATCTCGGGGGGAACTTGTTCCCCCACATATCTCCTTAGCTTCTCAACCAAGGTCACCTGAGCCTCCAAGTCTTCTTGGGTCTTGCTAGGATGAGTGTGGGAATAGGACAGCCATCAGGGGGCACCACCTGCTGGGCCCCCCTTGGCCACCCACCAACTTACCTCAGCTGCTCCCGCAGCAGCTCAGCCTCCCTCTGGGCCATGGCCAGCTCCTTGGCTTCCCCGGCCCTGCTGGTTTCCAGACCGGTCAGAGACTTCTCCAAGCCCTCGGCTTTGCTGGTCAAACTGGAAAGAGCCTCCTGGTGAGCCCGTGTCAAGGACGACAGCTGCAGAGAGAGGGGTCTCAGCAGGGGCTGGCTCACCCCCACACCTGGGCTTTCCAAATCTCCCCTGGCGCTGGCCCTGTCTCCCACTTGCTGTGACCTCAGACAACAGCCCAGCACGGCGCCCACAGGCCTCAGAGGCCTGGCAAATGGGGCCGACCCTAGAGCCTTTAGGTCCCCGTCACACTCCAACTCATCAGCAGTTCCTGTCTGGTCTTCCCCCAAATCATATCTCACTTCGCTCCACCTCCAGCCACCAGCCTGAGGTGGGCCATCCTCACCTCTGGTCTAGACGACAGCAACCACCCCCTGACCAGCCCTGAGGAACCTCCAGCGGCTGGCATTCTGAGCAAAACCCGGCTCCTTCCCTCGGCTGCAACGTCCGGCGCCTGGGCCCCTGCCCACTGCTCTGAGCCCACTTCCTATGGCTTGTCTCAGATTCCACGTCACCTCCCAGGGCCCTCCAATCCCCACCCACCACCACTCTGTCCTGCTGCCTGGCCCTGGCCTCCAGCACTTGCTGTCATCTGAGAGGACCTGGCAGTCCCACAGCCCACACAAAGGAAGCTCTGGGAGGCAGGCGGCTCGCCCTTTCCTCACTGCACCTCTCAGTGGTGTCGGGGACACGGAGGGAGTCGTGGGACAGACAAGGAAGCGGGAACACGGCTGTCCTCATCTCCAGTTGGTCTCCCTTCGCCCAATTTCCACGCCACATTTAGAGGGAACTTTTTGGACATAAATCACAAATATGATCATGTCATTTCCCTGTTTTAAACCTTTCACTGGTTGCTCATTGTTCTTTTTTGAAAAAATATTTTTTTATTGATTTCAGAGAGGAGAGAAATATCAATGATGAGAGAGACATCGATAGGCTGCCTCCTGCACACCCCCTACTGAGGGCTGAGCTCAAAATCCAGGCGTATGCCCTGACCCAGGATCGAACTGTGACTTCCTGGTTCAGGGATCGACGCCCAACCACTGAGCCATGCCACTAAGCCGGGCGCTCATTGTTCTTAAGATAAAGTTCTGGATGAGCCTGAGACCTCACAGTCCCAGGACCACCCAGAGCCCCTCAACTCCTGCCCTCAAACCCCTCTGGCCACCTCCTGTCCCACGTGCTGCCCCATGTCACAGCAGCTCCCATCTCCACCGCCCAGGCCTGACAAGCCAACTTCTACTCAGAACAAAAGTCACCTCTTGCCCTGGCCGGTTTGGCTCAGTGGATAGAGTGTCAGCCTGCAGACTGAAAGGTCCCAGGTTCGAATCTGGTCAAGGGCACATGCCCGGGTTGCGGGCTCGATCCCCAGTAGGGGGCGTGCAGGAGGCAGCCAATCAATGATTCTCTCTCATCATTGATGTTTCTATCTCTCTCTCCCCCCTCTCCCTTCCTCTCTGAAATCAATAAAAATGTTTTTTTTTAAAAGTCACCTCTTATCATTATGCATCTTTCGCGACTCTAAAGGCATTTATATTTTTCTTTGCACTATCTCTGGCTGGATTACTGTTTTCCTTGTATCAATTTCTACACACACATTATATAGTAGAGATATTTGCTTCTTTCTGTGATATGAGCTGTAAATATTGTTCCTAATTTACCAGTTGTTCTTTTTTTTCATTTTCTTATTGATTTCAGAGAGGAAGGGAGAGGGGAAAAAGAGAAACATCAATGATGAGAATCATTAACTGGCTGCCTCCTGCACACCCTCCTGGTCGAGCTTGCAACCCCGGGCATGTGCCCTTGACTGGAAGCGAACCCAGGACCCCTCAGTCTACAGGCCGACGCTCTACCCACTGAGCCAAGCCAGCTAGGGCTACCAGTTGTCCTTTAATTTTACTTTTATTGCCATTCCTAAGTTTACCAGTAGTGTTATATAGTCAACATTCCAATCTTTTCTTTAGTGGCTCAGGATCTTGATTCATATGTAAAGACCTTCCCCACTCAAGGTTACCAGGAATTCACCCAGATTTTCTTCCGGTATCATTATGGTTTCATTTCTTAACATGCTGACTTATTAAAATGACCTTTCTAACTCCCCTACCAGCTTAAGGCTCCCTTGTCCTTCTTCATGGCACTTCTCCCAATGGCAGGCAACTACTTAGGATTAAATCAGGTGTTGAATGTGTGTCCCCCTTTAGGCCGCCAGCTGCACCCAGGCGGGCAGGGACTCGCTGGTGTGTTCACCGAGGCCCAGCTCCTGTCTCAGGGGCGGAAGAGTAAGCACTGATAAATGCTCACCAACTGAACAGTCTCCTTCCCAGTTCACCTCGGACCTGCCCCGCCGGAGCTCCCAGATTAACGGGTACCCAGAGTGGGGTAGGAAGACAAACTACTTCCTACTGAGGGGAAGGAGGGCTTCAGGTGGTGGGTGGGGAACAAGAGCGATCTGAATAATGCCCAACACCAAGGCCCCCTCTTCCCAGGGCACGCTCTTCATCCCTCCACGGCTCGTGGGCGTCTTTTCCCGCAGCTGCTTTCTGCAGGGAAGCCCCCGGCCAGATCCCCACGTGAAGGCGAGGCCCTCCCACCCCCATTCACCTGCTCCTGGTGCAGCCTCTGAACCTCCTCCAGCTCCCGCTGGCTCCCCTCCTCCAGGTTCTTCCGGACGACCTCCGCCCCAGCCAGGGCGGCACGCAGGCCCTCGGCCTCAGCTCGGCCAGCCTTCTCGGCCCGTGCCAGAGCCTCCAGCTCCATGGCCTGGGTCTCCAGCTTCATCTTTTGCTGTAGCGAGTTTTCCTGCAGGACCCGGACCTCCTCCTCAAGCCGTCGCACCTCCTGCAGCTGCCGAGAGATCAGCTCTGCCTGCTGGCGCAAGGCCTGCGACCCCTGCAGCTCCACGGACCTTGAAAGACAGGGTAGCACGGGTGAGACCTGTCTCTGGGGCTGCGAAGGTGGCCCCAGGAGAAGAGCTCCCTCTGCTCACATGTGGGAATGAAACTGGACCTTAGGGATCTCTGCATTTCCATCACCATCACCATTCAGCAAGGCCCTACTGAGCATATCAGGTCTAGTCTCTGGGCCCATCGCCCTCTAGAGCAGTGATTATCAACTGTGTGCCACAAGAATTTTTAAAACATGCAATACCTAACTATTTAGTCAGGGGCACTGACCTCTTTCCCTTAGATTGTCAAGTAAAAAAAATGACACCAGCTAACAAAATAGCTGTGGGATGTGAATACTTGGTCTTGGACCATAAATACATAGGTCAATAGAGTTGTATCTTATTGGTCATGTTGAATAAGGTTGCATCTGATTGGTTCATTCTTGGTATCAGAAATCCTTATATAAATTACAAGTATAGGCACCTAACTTTTTATTTACTTAATTTTTAAAAAATATTTTTTCATTGATTTCAGAGAGGGAGGAGAGAAAGAACAGCAATAGTGAGAATCATTGATTGGCTGCCTCCTGCATGCCCCTCACTGGGGATAAAGCCTGCAACCCAGGCATGTGCCCTGACTGGGAATCGAACCATGACCTCCTGGTTCATAAGTCAACGCTCAATCACTGAGCCATGCAAGTTGGGCAGCACCTGATTTTTAAAAAAGTTACTTTGAAGCAGAAAGGGTAGGTAATTATTATTATTTTGTAAATCAATCAAAAGTATACCTATTTTTTGGTCAGAAAGGCAAAAAATAACATTTTTTGGTGTGTCGCAAAATTTTAGTAATGTGCCACAAGATGAAAAAGGTTGAAAATTGCTGCTCTAGAGAGAGCTATATACAGGCTGATGTCTTAACAGCAACTGTGCGTATCACTGGGCCACACATTCTGAAGACGTTGGAAGTGCAGGGAGGGACTTCTGAATTCTGATTTAAGGGCTCCCAGTATCAGTACGGCCAGGTGCTGGCTGGGAGCATCTACAGCAGTGGTTCTCAACCTTCCTAATGCCGCGACCCTTTAACACAATTCCTCATGTTGTGGTGACCCAACCATAAAATTATTTGCGTTGCTACTTCATAACTGTAATGTTGCTACTGTTATGAATCATAATGTAAATATCTGATATGCAGGATGTATTTTCATTGTTACAAATTGAACATAATTAAAGCATAGTGATTAATCACAAAAACAATATGTAATTATGTATGTGTTTTCCGATGGTCTTAGGCGACCCCTGTGAAAGGGTCGTTCGACCCCCAAAGGGGTCGCGACCCACAGGTTGAGAACCGCTGGTCTAGAGTCAGGTACGCTGAGTGAGGGGTTCTTGAGTGAGGGGTTCGGGAGGACAGCACGTCAATAAACTATGCAGTCCCAGCCTTTAGCGAAGTCTCCTGGTGCACATGCAGCTTAAAGCAGCGGTCGCCAACCTTTCGGACCTCACGGGCCACCAGTGGTCCGCAGCCACTGCTGAAAGCACCTGTGACGGGCTCTTGGCACAGCTCCTCACTGAGGCGCGGGCTGCAGGACTTTTTAAGCAGGGAACGACAGCCTACAGAAACGAAGTGAACGGCCACACGACCGTAGCCAGTGCCGAGCTAGGAACAGAGAGCCCGTGTCCTGGCAGCAGCTCTGATGCTCCCTGTCGTCATCTCCTTGCCCGCTGGTGGGGCCCAGGGAGACCCACCCGCAATCCCACTCTAGAGCACAATGCACAACGGCTGCCAGTTTATCAGGGAAAAGACACGCAGGAACCATCCATGAGAAGCTGTACAGAAGCACGTCGACAAGCAGCATGGCCCGCTCCGACGGCACCATCCGCCAGAATGAGTCCGCACTAGCACAGGACACGGCATCTTGCCTGATTATGATCAGCTGTTGGTCGATGTCTCTTCCCTTGGAATTTTAAGGAAATCCTTGATATCAGGATTTCTCCTATTTGTTTGTTATGCCACCCCCAGCATCTAGCATGCTCTTCGTACTATTTATGCACTGTAGGCACCGATACTTGCTACGGATAAATGAACAAATGATGGGACTCAGGGCTGAACTAGGGCAAGGACCTATCTCAGTGAAGGGCCACGGGCAGGCAAGCCTGAGAGCGCGGCAGTGCCCCCTACCTGCCCCTCCACCCCGGCTCCTGCCCATCGCCAGAAACGTCCTGCTCCCACACGATCCCCAGAGGCCTCTGGAAGTCTGGCCGCCGCTCTGAGACGCCTCGATGGGCCAGGGGGATGTCTGAGACCCAGGTGGGAGCCATTCTCGGCATGGCTGGAAGGGGCTGCGCTTGGAAGTGGGACGGGGGGATGAGCCCCGTGGAACCTGAGGAATCACAAGGACAAAGACGGTCAGTTTCCCGGGGGAGAGAGACAGCGGCAGTCCCCTGCCGGGTCCCACTGACCTGAAGGTCGAAACATCTCCACATTATTTGGAGCCTCTAGATCCTGTGTCCAGCCATCTACGTTCCCCTGGACAAGAGGAGAAACATGGGCACTGCAAGTCAGCGATCAGGCCCCCCCCAGAGGGAAAGCCCCTCCGACAAAGTCTCGGTCCTCAGACCAGAGCCAGGCCGAGCTCCTCTTCCTACTTCCAGGAAGAGGAAGGAGACGCCCACAGAGCCTGCTGGACCCAGCCTGCCCCTGGCACAGCCATGGCCACAGCCTTTACCCTCCTCCTCAAGTTCCTACGGACTCGGCCATTCCTGGTCGCGGGTGAGGAAGGTGTGCGGTGCAGGGGCTGCGAGCCCGGGCTCCAGAGTCCCCGCCAAGGCTCGGCAAGGCCCGGGGGAAGCCCATCCACACACCACGCCAGGGCCCCCAGGTCCCTCCGGACCAAAGCGCTGGCCCGCGGCCTGGCCCCGGAGGGATGTGGCCGCATGCCGGGCAGCGCGGCTCCCCAGGACCCCGGGGGTCCAGGCAGCCTAGGTCCCCGGGCGGAAAGGCCAGCTCCCAGACATCTCTCCCAAACGCTCCCTGCAGCCTCCCGTTCCTGCCCTCGACCCCGTCCGCTGCCAACCTGCCGCCCCTGCTCCCTGCAGAGGCTCAAGGCCTCCCACCCTCCCACCCAAACCCACCTATTTCCCCCCAATCCGGGAGCCCTGTCGCCCGCCCGCCCTGCACTCTCATCTGCTGTCCTCCTGAAGGCATGGCCCGGCTCCCTCACCTCAGCCCGCTCCCGCCTCCCGCTCCCGCCTCCCGCCCTCCGCGGGCCCTCCGCCCCGCCCCTCCCGGGACACCGGGCCTTCGCCCCGCTGGACCCTGAGCGCTAAGGCTGTTCTGCACCTCGTCCGTTCCTTCCCCGGCCCCTGTCCCCTGTTCCCCGACCACCCCCGGAACCCACCCCCGAGCCCCCGCTCGTCCTTTCCCTCCCCCAACCGACGCGCCCGAGGCCCTCACTCGGCGCGAGAGCCTTCACCTGGCTCCCGGCCGGCCGGCGGCCTGACCGCGCCTGCGCAGAGGGGCCCGGTGGGGCGCCCGAGGTGCACGCAGGCGCAGTAGTGTCTACAGCCGGGCCGGAAGCCGGCGCTGCTGTCTCCGCGCCCTGGCGGCTCCTCCCAACTCCGGGAACCCGGGAAAACTTGTCAACCAATCAGAAAAGGCGGAAGCGGGACCTGAGGGACCCGTCCGACCCTGACCAATGGAGCGGAGGTGACCCCGGGAGCTGACCAATCAGGAACGGCACGGGGCAGGCTTGCGGGCGCCAAGTTCGGACCCGGGAATTCCGAAGGCGGGGTCTGCGCTGCCCGCGCGCGGAGGCCGCGCCCCCCGGGCCCGCGCCCTCGCTGTCAAACAGCTGCGGAGCGCCCGCCGGGCCGGAGCCCGAGGGTCCCGGACGCCGCGCCGGCCGGCACTGCCTGCAGAAACCGTTCCGAGACTGCACCACGCGGTAGATCCGGCACCGGGCTGGGGTGGGCAGAAGGCTGGGTTTGCCTCGCATCGTCTCGGGGAGCTGTTTCTGTTCCTCCACCCCACCCCCCGGAGAAGCCGGCAGATGGGGTTTAGGACCAGTGTCTTGGAGAACGTAGGGACCGTTCTCTCTGCCTTTTTGGGGGTGACAGTGGAGTCACTTCCCACTGGTTTCAACCTAGCTAGTTATGAGCGAGGGGTTGGCCAGGAGAGCGAGGCGCGGGCGAGCAGGAGGGCTGGCTACTCCATTTGGATAAGCGGGTCTGACAGGACAAAGCTGTTTTCTCCAATGTCATCGCGGTGACAGGTTAGCATTGCAGAATTAGGAGCGCGCCGGTTTGCAGTTCCCCGGAAGCTGCCTAACGGTATGTTGCCTCGAACAGATTGAAGGCACCCGGGAAATTCTGCGGCCTGAGGATCCGGTTCATCCAAGGTGCCATACGACGTGCTCGTTGTGCACTGCCCCGAATTTTTCCGCTTTGGAGCTGCTTGACAGCCATTTTGCATCGCGTGCCTAGAATCCTTGCATTCTGAATTTGCTCAGGGACTGTGCTCAAAGTTGAAATTGCACAAAGCACAACTCAAGCTTGCACCAGACAGAACGTGAGCCTGGACCCCCGTGCATGGCCCAGGAGGGGGAGCGGTGATGGAGCCCTGACGTGGAAGAGCTGGTGTGCAGTGGCACTGCCTATGCTGCCCTGCTTCCAGCTGCTGCGCATTGGGGGCGGCAGGGGCGGTGACCTCTACACTTTCCACCCCCCAAGCGGAACTGGCTGCACCTATCGTTTGGGCCGCAGGGCCGACCTGTGTGATGTGGCCCTGCGGCCCCAACAGGAGCCCGGCTTCATCTCCGGAGTCCATGCAGAGTTGCACGCTGAGCGCCAGGGTGATGACTGGAGGGTCAGCCTGGAGGACCACAGCAGCCAAGGTGAGCAGTCAGCAGTTCGGGGATGGAATGATTAAGGGATTCCACAGGGACCCTGCCTGCCTCCCTGTTGGGTTGGATGGATGGGTGGACAAGGCAGTCCAGACCTGTCTTTCCACCAGAAGCATGACGCGTTGACTCTTATTGGTCTCCATTTAGCTCAAACAGGGGCTAGGAGATGGTTCCAGAGCCTAGGGCAGCATCAGGGAAATATCCATGGGGGTGTTGTGTGGCCATTGGGGGGGCCTGAGCTCGGATGACTCTGTTTCCCGACTTGCTGAGACACTTGTTCCTGTCTTGGGGCAGTTAGGATATGTCTCACTCCGTTTTCATGATATGGGCATGTGTCTTACTCCCTGCCGTGGAGGTGGTCACAGCCAGCCTCAGGCCTCACTTCACGTCTCTGGGTCTTAGTTCTCCTCTTGGGTGAAATGGAAGGACTTTATAAAGTCCATTTGAGGAGCATGTGGGGGTAACTATGGTAGCACCTTCATTTAGTGCTTACTATTAAGCCAGGCACTGTTTTAAATTCATGGAATGTAGGTGGACATTAACATCCCCATTTTACAGACAAGGAAAATGAGGCACAAAGAGGTGTGCCTTGTCCAGGGTCACGGAGCTGGTAAGAGGTGGCATCAGGATTGGAACACAGAGCCTGAGCTATGCTGAGTGGAAGCTGGATGAGGGTGAGCATGTCTGACACTGGACCTCAATAGAATATTCCCTCCCATGTTCTGTGGGAGGCAGAAGGAACACACCTGTTCCCAGCTCAGAAAGAGCTTAGGGTCTGATGCCACCTGCCGAGGGACTTAGCATGTGAGGATTTGATGTCAGGTGTCCTCTTTCTCATGTTCCCCAGAAAGTCAGGGCCATTTTCTCCACTCCTAACTGGTCATTTGCTTTTGTCATTCCCTGTATCTGTCTGGTGCCCCATCAACAGGGACTTTGGTCAACAATGTCCGACTCCCTAGGGGTCACAGGCTGGAGTTAAGCGATGGTGACCTTCTGACCTTTGGCCCTGAAAGGCCCCCAGGAACCAGCCCCTCGGAGTTCTACTTCATGTTTCAGCAAGTCCGAGTCAAACCTCAAGATTTCGCTGCCATTACCATCCCACGGTCTAGGGTAGAAGAGGGAACCGGGGTTGGTTTCCAGCCCATGCTGCCTCCCCAGGGGGCTCCGCAGCGCCCCCTCAGCACCCTGTCCCCTGCACCAAAAGCCACACTGATCCTCAACTCCATTGGCAGCCTCAGCAAGCTCCAGCCACAGCCCCTCACCTTCTCCAGGAGGGGGGGTGGGCCACCGAGCCTACCTCCCCACACTCCCCATGGGAAAGAGGGGACCACCCCTTCTGCCCCAACCCCAAGAAATAGAAGGAAATCAGCTCACCGAGTGTTGGCAGAATTGGATGATGAGAGAGAGGCTCCTGAGAGCCCCCCAGTCCTTAGAGAGCCCAGGAAGAAACTCTGTGTAGAGAAGACTCCACTGACACCCAGTGGGTAAGTGGCTAGATCACGGTCTGGTTTCCCTACCTTTCGATTCTTTTTTAGATCCTCAGGTTGGGAGGTGGCCCTCGGCTGGGGATGAGGTGGGCAGTGGGCAGACAACAGGTTGAATGGCAAGACTTGGGTTAGCTCTAGCAACCAGGTTCACCACTATTCTGGTGAGTCTATCTGGACCCACTATTTTCATCCAAGGGAAACTTCTAGGCTTCTCCTACAGGTTCTCAATGACCCAGGTTTTTGTTTTTCTTCAGAAATCGACTTGGGCATCCTCCGAAGCACCCCGTGAGCACCCCCATGACTCCTCCTGTGGTTGGGGGCGGGGAGCCCTGTGCAGCCCCTTGTTGCGGCCTGCCCCAAGAAGAAACAGTGGCCTGGGTTCAGTGTGATGGATGTGACCGCTGGTTCCACGTGGCCTGTGTTGGCTGCAGTATCCAGGCTGCCAGGGAGGCTGACTTCCGGTGCCCAGGGTGTCACATGGGCGTCCAGACCTAAGGCCCACCACCAAGGAGCCTGAGGATAGAGCTGGCCATGGATGGATACAGTGGGACACCAGTGGGTCCTAAGAAATCCCTCTTCTCTTGCCTCCCCAGGAGGGAATGACTACAGGGCAGGGGCCCATTGCTATGGATCCCAGGTCTGGAACAGGCCCTCTCGGCCAAGGTGACAGAAGAGATGGCTTCCTGCCAAAGATAATGCCTTCAGGAAGTTGCTAGTGAGCCGTAAATTCCGTTACAAGTCATAGACCCTTATTGTCACGGACACTAGTGTCTGATCAGAGCATCATCAACTACAGAGACCACCTGTGCCTGAAGATATAAGCCCCAGACCCAAACAAGTGAGTTCTCAACTTGGATGGTACCACCTAAGGCATTCTGGGAAAACCTAGGGCACAGCCCCCAAACTCTAATCCTACCGCTGACTATGTTTGTAGCCTGTGGCCTGGCTTTTCAGAGATTTGCTTCCGTTTCCAAATAAAGAATGAAAATATTAATTTGCTGCTAGGGAGTTATTCCTCTGTGGGTCTGGTACACCTTGCTTTCCAATTCTTGGTAGAATGGACTTGGAAAGGTTGGGAAAACGTGAATTCTTAGGGGAAGGGGAGATGAGTGGAAAAGGTAGAAAAATACAAACCTGCTCACTGAAAAAGTACAAGTATATGGGATGACGTTGGAGCCTGAAAAAAGAAACCCAGGTAATGAAGGGTTCTAGTTTAAAAGAAAGCATCCGCTGCCCTTACAGTTAGGTAGCTGGGGTTTGGCAGTTTCATGCAGATGGCAGAACTTGTACCAGCGTCCCCAGTGCAGGCCGACCTCAGATACTGCGGGTTCGGTTCCAGACCACCGCAACAAAGAGCCGTCATCTTTTACTGGTGGAGGGTCTTACCTTCGATTTGAAAAAGTACATCTGTGAAGTGCCAATGTGTGCCTGCACTACCAGGGCAGAAAACCAGCTAGCGCAGCTGCTGCCTGGGCCTATGTCAGCTCAGCCCACGTGTGGGGCCTTGCCTTATCTTGACACATGTCCACCCTCTTTCCGCTCCTACCACGGCTTACCAACCTATTTCTTCCAGAGGAAAGAGTTCCAGAGCAAGGACCCCTATGTGGTAGCAGCAGAGCCAGAACTAAAGCGCGGAGGGTCTGCTGAGTCACTCATGGACAGGACAGGCAAAATGAAGGGAAACCTCATGGACCCTGGCACCGAGAAAGCACAAGGAAGAGCTTCTAGCTGGGGTTCTATGCAGAGGAAATAAGTCCCCAAAGACCGGATTTCTTAGCATAATGCCACCGAGGACTTCCAAAGTAGCATGGGGAAAGCAAGGAGCCAGCTCCTAGTAGGGAATGGTCTGTAACAGTGATGGCGAACCTATGACACGCGAACTCATTTTTTTGGTTGATTTTTCTTTGTTAAATGGCATTTAAATATATAAAATAAATATCAAAAATATAAGTGTTTCACTATGGTTGCAAAGATCAAAAAATTTCTGTATGTGACACGGCCCCAGAGTTAAGTTAGGGTTTTTCAAAATGCTGACACGCCGAGCTCAGAAGGTCCGCCATCACTGGCCTATAAGTAACCACATCTGTGGGCAGAAATAAGCTCAACTCCAATTCCCTCGGACCCTGGGTCACAAGCGCCTAAGAACCGGCTGGCCTCTACGAAAGAAGTAGGTTCCAG
The DNA here is from genome assembly GCF_014108235.1 of Myotis myotis. Lineage (NCBI taxonomy): Eukaryota > Metazoa > Chordata > Mammalia > Chiroptera > Vespertilionidae > Myotis > Myotis myotis. The sequence goes on along the minus strand of NW_023416331.1, from coordinate 1,276,603 downwards.
GCCAGCTCACCTGCCACGGACTCCTGAGCGGGTTCCGCACTTCGGCTTCAGGGTCACCCTCCCTCTCAGTAACTGGAAGAGGATAAACCAAAGACACAAGTATGCACCCACTGTGTCCCGGGTTTCTTTATTAAAATCAAAGTGACGGGATTAAAATCAAGAGCATCACTGAACTTCACCTTCCCGCCAACCAGCTCCCCAAACTCTGTCCCCCACCGTTTGTGCTCCCAATTCTATAGTGAAAGGAACTTGATCCCAAAGCCCTGGGACAATCGGGTTCTTTCCCTCGCTCCCGGCCTGGGAGGCAGGCAGCTCAGTTTGAGTGCATGGGAGAGCCCAGAGTGGCGACGGGCACAGCGGGAAAGGCCTCACCCTCAGGGAACTGGACCGAGGAGTACAGCGTAGTGAAGTGAGGGCCCGCATAGCCTGGGCCAAAGTGGGGCCCTGGGGCCACAGGAAAGGATACTGGTCCCCCTGAGAAAGGAGGCCTGGGAGCCTCAAAATCCTCTCGTTGAGAATAGTCACTGCTCGATCGTTTGCCCTTCTGGCGCCGGTTGCAGAACCACACTCGGACCACCTGGGGGTGGGGGAGGGAGAGGGACTTGCTCATAAACTCCAGGTGGGTCATTTGGCCCGAACCCAACAGATCCAGAGAGGTCGAAGGGCAGGTACCAGAGCTCGGGCCAGGGGAGGAGGGCAGGGCGCCCTGGGGAGGGCACTCACGTCCTTCGCCAGCCCGAGCTGCTGGGCGATGTGGCTGATCTGCTGCAGGGTGGGCTTCGGGCACTGCAGGAACATGCTCTCCAGGTTGCCCTTCACTCGGTTCTCGATACTCGTCCGCTTTCTCTTGCGGGCCTGCAGCAGGGTCTCTGCTTTGCATATCTGGGCGGGTGGGGAGGGGTGACAAAGAGCTGGGAGGGCAGGCTTCGAACCCACAAGGTCTGATTCGAGAGCAAGTTGCTAAGGGGCACTGGTGGAGGTGTCACCAGAGCCGGAAGGTGAGAAAGAAGGATCCTGCCAGGGCAGGCTTAGACCAGCGGCTGCACCCGGCCCAGCAGCACTGAGCAGCCACTTCCCCCGACGGAGGGCTATGCCCCAAGAAGCAGAGCTGCCAGCCAGGGTGGAAGCCGTGGACGTGGGGCACCCGCCCACCCTCACCTCCTGCAGGTTCTCGTTGTTGTCAGCTTCCTCCACCCACTTCTGCAGCAGGGGCCGCAGCTTACACATGTTCTTCAAACTGAGCTGCAGAGCCTCAAAGCGGCAGATGGTCGTTTGGCTGAACACCTTGCCTGGGGAGGTGGGTTGAAAGAGAAACAAGGTGAGGCAACGGGCAAGGCCCTCATGACCCCGAGACCCAGGTGTCACCACCTCTTCCCACGCTCACAAGGTCCCACACCAGGATCCCACTTCCCAGACGGAGCACAGGCCCAAATCTCTTCCTCCCCCTGCACCCTCGTCCTGGGCAAGGGCAGAGCCTGCCCCGGAACCCGGCCCTCGTCCCCTTGGTCGCAAAGGCCCAGGATCAGGACTGCCCCTCCCAGGGGAGGCTGGTCTCTTTGGTCTATGGGGCAGCACATGCTGAGGGGACCCACCAAAGAGAACGCCGAGGGTAAGCCCCACATCGGCCTGGGTGTACCCCAGGGTGATCCTCTTCTGCTTCAGGAGCTTGGCGAATTGCTCGAGGTCTTTCTGCAGAGCTCTCATGTTCTGCAACAGCATTTTAAAAGGCAGAGGATGTGTAAGAACACAGGCACACACCGCTGTCCACCCCCTGCCCACCCAGGCCCCAAGGACTGGTCTGTGGGAGTACCTCTGCATCCAGGCCGCCCACCCAACACCTGAAACATCCCATCTACAGCCGTCATTCACCCTGAGCAGCACACATGCTAGAAAGAGCAGGTCACGGAGCCCCTGCTGGGCAGCTCTAACACTCAGAGGCTTTCTGCTGGAGGAACAGCCCTAGAGAAACCAAGGGCACCAGCCTCTAACTCTCATCTCAGTGCCACCTCCCAGCTCGTGGGGTCCCAGACCATGACCCGGCACACACACACACACACACACACACCCGACAGAAAGTTACAGGTGTGTAAGAGGTGTGAACAAAGTGCTCTGCATATGGCTGGTGCATTTAAAAAGCTGATTATCCCCCCTTTTTAAAATTGACGTTAGAGAGGTGTAGGTGTGGGGGGAGAGAAACATGTGTGGTAGCCTCCTGCAGGCTCCAGGCTCCTGACAGCGGAGGGGGAGGGGAGGGGAGGGGGAGGGAGTGGTGGTGGTGTTGAACCTGAAACCTGGGTGTGTGGTCATTGAACTCCCCAAAAAAGCCAATTATCTCTTGTTTTTATATCTTTTTTTGCAATATGGAAGCAAGCATCCTCAGTGATTAATTCAACAGATTTATTCTACACCTTCTCTAAGCCAGTGGCTACACAAAATAGACAAAAAGCCTTGGCCTCATGAGTTTCCATGCTAGTGTGGAGACAGCACATACCGTGGAAAAAGTGAAACCAGGAAGAGGATCACAGGGCACAGCGGGTGGGGCATACGGGACAATTTAAATAAGACGGAGGTGGTGCACTGAGCAAAGGGGGAATGTCCTGAGGTGGCGGGCTAGGCGGGCAGGCACAGCCAGGCAGCAGCTAGGCGAGCTGGGTGAGCGGCAGAGGAAAGGGGAGGGGGAGGAGCTAGGAGATCAGAGGGGTGAGCAGGGCAGACCCTGCCGACGTTGCAGTGAGATGAAATGATCTGACTCACATTGTAAGGTGTTCAGTCCGTTGACATGGTGACAAGAGGCTAAGGAAGAAGTGAGGGGATAACTAGGGAGGCAACTGCAGTTTTCCAGGCACAGATGGTGGTGGCTGGGACAGGGTGGTAATAAGTATTGATTTCGGGGTGCATTTCCAAGGTAAAGATAGTGGTGTTTCCAAAGGAGTGGGCATAGGGAGACTGGGGAAATGAGGATGCCTGGTTTGGGCCTCGGGTACTGGGTGAGGTGCAGCTGCTCAGAGAGCCATCCCAGCAGATGGAAAACGCAGCAGTCAAGTCTACGAGGCCCTTGAGCCTTGCGGGTGGAGGGGAGCAAGGAAAGGTGGATGGAAGAGAGGTGGGGGGGCCAGGGGCCCGGGGAAGAGGCAGGCCTTTGTGGGGCCCTGGAAGCCTTGAGGAAGTATTTCAAGGGTAATCAATCACATCAGCTTCACGCCGGCGCCCTTCCATTGCCAACCCTGCCCATCCCAAGGTTTCACACCCGCAGCTGTCCCCATCAGGCTCTTCCAAATCCTGCTTCGGGGTTGAAATGAGGTAAACCCCGGTTCAAATCCTAGCTTTATCATTTAGCAGTTTAAGACCCGTGAAATAGGCTAATAATACCTCCCTGGGAGAGTTTGTGGCAGTTAATGAGATAATGATGTAGAAGCCAGCACACAGCCAGGCACTTAGGAAATGGACCGCAATTGGCAGCCATTATTATTCAAGGCTCAGCAGTCGCCTCCAGCCAGAGGCAGGGCTCGGAGGCCAGCTGAATCCGCTCACACCTCCCCGGCGGCCGGCGGCTTCCGACGTGATCTCTAATTGCTTACACTGGTCCCTTCGGAGGGCTGGACCGTTCACCCCAGGAGTCCCCGCAGGACTGAACGTGCCTTCCTTTGGGGAATGGCCTGGAGGGGCCAGTTCAAAGCTTAAGAAATCCCGCTGCACTGGGTACTTCGCGCTCTTGAGGGGGTGCGGGGGTGCCCTCTGCACCAGGTGGCTCTTGGCCCGGGCAGAAGCCATGGGGGACCCGGCCTGAACTGGACGGAGGTGAGCCCACCGCACGCGGCCACACAGCCCGAGGGGGAGCGTCTACAGAAACCGGCCACACCCTCCAATCTCAGGAACAATAACCCAGGGAGAAGTGAGCACGGTTTTACCCTCAGGCATTGGGGTAAGATAAGGATCAAGTTGTCCAGGGCGGCTCCAGGTGGGAGCAGGGGCTCAAACCCCAAGCTGGGTCAGACGCTGGGCTGTAATAAGTCGAGCGACCAGACCCCGGTCAGGCCTAGGAAGCGGAAGGTACATACTTGGCAACGAAGGCCAGGCGCGAAGCAAGGCCAGCCTGGGCCAGCTTCGGACTCCCCGAGGCCACCCACCCCTGCCTCCCTTCGGCTCCGCCGGAATTCTGGCCCCGGTTCCCACCCGGTCCCCGCAGCTCCCCTGGGTTCCAGGCCAAGAAGGCTGCAGGGGCCGCTTCCCCTCCCCTCCCCGGCGCCCCTGCCGTCCAGCCACCACCCAGTCCCACTGCACCCCACTCACCTCCTCCTCGGGGCTGGGCTCCAGCTTCTCCTTGTCCAGCTTCAGGGCCCCAGGCAGGGCCGCGCAGGGCTCGGGGGAGGCCCCCTCGGAGTTGCTCTCCACCCCGGCTCCGGCCTCGCCCTCGAGCTGGGGGCCCTCCAGGCCGCCTTGGGGTGCCAGCCCCACTCCAGCCTGAGGCCCACAGTAGGCCACCCCCCCGCAGAACTCGTACGGCGAGGGGCACGGGGGAATCCCCCACACCTCCGCCCCGGGCGCCAGCCCCGGCCCGATGGCAGACCCGCCAGGAGGGCCCTGGAAGCCCAGCCAGGTCCGAGGGTCAACCCAGCCCGGCTCCGGCCCTCCTGGCCCATCGTCTCCACCACCTGGTGGGGGCGAAAAGGCAAAGTCGGAAGCCAGGTGTCCCGCCATGGGAAGGACGGCGCCCCAAGCTGGGGGCCTGGTGGAAGGAGGGCTCTCCGAGGCACTGCTCGCCACTCACCCCCTCCCCAACCCCACCCACTAGCCTTGACCTCTGGCCCCGCCCCCTGGGGGGAGGGGGGAGGAGAGAGCCATGGAGGTGGGAGAAACTGAGGCGTAGTGTTTGCCTGCTGGTAGCGGGGGTGTCTGTGGAAGCGGAATGTCTGGGAGCCCCCGTTAGGCGAGTCCCCCGGCCCAGCCCCAGGGCCCTTGGCACAGTCCCCGATTAGGACGTTCTCTTCCAACTCCCTGCCCCACTGCCCGGCCCTCCCTCGGGCTCTGCACACCTCCAAGCCGTCTGGGACCCCTCACATCTTCTCCAGGGTCTTCAGGAGCCCAGGGGCTGACCCCTCTCCAAAGACCCTGGCACCGTCTGCGCACTGGGGCCCGCTCCTCCCACATTCACGGGGTGCGCACCAGTACTGCCGGGCTACCCCTCGGTTCCTCATCAGCACCCTGTGCCCGCCCCCACCCCCAGTCCAGAGACCCAGGCATTCATCCAGATTACTGGCCAAATTCCATTACCCCAAAGCTGCGACGGCTGCTGCCCTCTGCGCAGCCTGCTAATTCCACCCCATCTCTAGGACAGACAGCGGGCAAGGCCTCCTTTCCACACCCGGGGCTTCCACTCCACAGCCCCTCACCGGCTGGACTCAGGGACCCACTCCCACTGCCCCTTCCAGGGCCAGGCTCTGGACTGGCTGTGCACGGGTCCCCCAACCTTTGTCCAGACAGAGGGATCCGACACCCCTCACTGTGGGACCCGAATATCCCAGTACCTAGATGACTGTTTTCCCTCCCCCACCACCCAGCCCCAGCCCCAGCCTCCAGCCCGAGGCTCTGGGTGGGGAAAGCCCAGAGGGAGGGGAAGAGAAAATATCTGACTTCGGGTTCAAAGAGGCTTGGGAGGGACTAGGGGGAGGGGGCAGGACAATGGCCTTGGCTGGACAATCCAGGTCCCCAGAGGGGGCAGCTCTAACCCTAAACAAGTGCTCAACCCTTGAATGGGCCTGGATGGCTCCCCTGGGGACAGCTTCCTGCCACCCCCCAGCCCCAGTCCCCTCACAGGAAAACCCCTCAGAGCGGCTAAAAGAGCTCCGGGAGCCCACCCCAAATCCCCTCCAAGACTGAGCCTCAGACAGGCCCTGCTGGGGCCCAGGTATCCTGCCCCCTTCCTCTGGAGGCCCAGGCGTCAAGCCTGACATCCACCCCACCCCCTCCGGGCCCTGGGAGGCTTTGTTGGGGGTGGGGGGTGCTTGGCAGACAGATGCAGAGGAGTTGGAGAGCAACTGGGGGTGGGGTGCGGGGAGTCTGCCCCAAGCGCACCCTCAGGGTCTGTTTCCTGAGTGTCCTCAGGGCTCGCTGCCGGCCCAGAGCGCGGCCCTCGGCGCCTGTCTGAGACAGAGGTATGAAGTTTGTCTGCTCCCAAAACTTGCCCTAAATGGAAGCCCCGGGGAAGCTAGGGGGGCGCTCCCTACAGCTTGCAAAGCCGGCACCTGAGGCTGGACACTGACTTCTGCCGCCTTCGGGCATCTGCACCTCGGCCGCGTGCGGGGCGCCTGCCTTCCGAGGGGCTGGCCCGAGGTGCCCTGAGGTGCTTGAGCCCGTCTCCCCTCTGAGCCTGTATCGCTGGGTGCCATCTACATGTAGTTTCCGGACGACGATTCATGCATTTCAGCTCTTTCCCAAGGCCTGTTGGAACAGCTACAGGGAAGTGAGCTGGAGCTGCACTCACTTTGAACCCGCTAACTGCCCAGAAGGATGGGTTTAGGGGCCTGTGGGGGTGGAGAAACTGCTTGGGGCAGGGGGAGTCCTCCCCAGCCATCTCCCCAGCCCCCAAGACAGAGCCCTCCCAGCACCGTGGGCATGCACGCATCTGTCTGCCAAGGAGATGGCCTCCCCAGGAGGGGAAGGGAAGGCCTGGGACTCACCTGCCCTCCACACCCAGGCTCCTCCGCTCACCACCCTCCAGGCCAGGCCAGGCCAGGGGTCCTGCTGCCCCTGTCTTCCCAGCGGCTCCCCAAACACCTTCCCCAGTTACCCCCTCAACACCACCCTCTTGTTTGGTTTGTTTCTGGCCTGGGCAAGGGCATTCCAGAGAGAGCCAGAGGAGGGGCAGGTCCCTGGGTCCTGGGTCCCCGATGGCTTGTGGCCCCACATCTGAGTCGGGTCAGCCCTGTGCTTGCCTGGTTCTGACCCAGGACCTTAATGGCAAGTTAAGTTTGTCTGGAGCCCTAGCTGGCCTCCAGCATCGCTCCGTGCGGATGGGGCTGAGACGTGCCCGCTCCCTGCCCAGCCTCCCTGAAGGCCTGCAGGGTAGGCAGCTGCACTTCGCTGGGACTTCCTCGGCCCGCCCTGCGCTGGCCTGGAGGAGACTGGAAGCGGGCTGCAATGTCAGACCTGGCTTTCTGACCTTCCTGCTCTTAGATTTTTTCACCAAAAAATCTCAGATTCCTGAAACCAGTGTGGGCTGGGCTCACAAACTCGCCACATACACTTCACTGCAGTGCAGGGCCAAGGCCCTTCACAAGGCCGTTTGAGTGCGTGCGGCTGCAGAACGACCAGCGAGGGCCGCTGAGCCCGCTCGGTGATGCCACCCCTGCGGGGCAGGTGGGTGCTGCTTGGTTGGGAAAACCAACTGAAGGGGCTCAGAGAGGGACCAACAGAGACCTGCTCTAGCCAGGGCGGCAAACCACTCGTCTGCCTTCTGGGTTCTGTTAAGCTGAAGGCAGAAGAAGGGAGAGAATAGAGGGCTGAGGAGAGCAGGCTCAGGCTGTGGGCCCAACAAAATTCATTTGTGAACCCCAAGAAAGAGTTCTCCTGGGAGATGAGTCTGCTGAGAGGGGCTCCCTGAACTACGCACCAAGGCACTGGGAGCACCCAGCCTGAATGCACAGCTTCCACTTGTGCCTCCAGGTCTTCTGTTTTGTTTTGTGTTATTTCTCACCTGAGGGTATTTTTTCCATTTATTTTTAGCAGGAGAGGAAGGGTGGGGTAGGGACACATGGATTGGTTACCTCCCGCACGTGCCCTGACCAGGGCCAGGGATGAGCCTGCAACTGAGGTATGTGCCCTTGACTAGAATCAAACCTGCAACCCTCCAGTGGGCGGGCTGCCGCTCTAACCCGCTAGAGCGGTGCCTCACTTTTACATGGTCTGGGTCAGTCACTGCGGGGCTGTAGGCCGCGGCTACAGGGTTAAGCCTCAGACTGACCTGTTGGCAAAGCCACAAACAAGTGCTGCATAGAGGGCCCAGTCCTCTTAGAATAATTAGGCTTGACCTTATGAGGCTCCCTCATCCTTCCTAGGTAACTAATGGGCTGTGGGAGGTGCAGCAAGTGCTGCCAAAACAAGTGAAACTCACAAGAACATTGTAACTATGGTGACCACTACCTTGTTTACCTCTGGCTCAGCTTGCCTCTGGATCTCTCTCTGTGGCCTCAGCCAGGCACAGGAAGATCCACCTAGACCCAGCTTATTCTCTCTGTCTGTCATCTCTCCATCCTTTTGCCACCCTCACTCAGGCTTTCGAACCCTTGGCTGAGCTGGATCGGCACATGTGGTGCCCAACGCGGGGCCTGAGTTCAGGGGAACTACAGTTGTCAGGTGAAAGGACGCTCCAGTGAAGCATGTGCAGAAAACGAGAAGGAAGGTAAGGAGCGAAGTTCAGTGTAAAACATGGGAAATCCAGGATCTCAGGAAAAGAATGTATACGTACCCATGCTTAAGGCTATGCCCCAAGCAGGGGGCTGTTCTGTGAGGTATGAACAGCTTTTCGATTTGTTGGGTTTTGTGAGTAAAACCTGCCCATGGTTTTCTGAGGAAGGAAAGGTAAAGATAGAGGCAAATATAATGGGGGAAAGTAGGAAAACAACTTAAAGATCATTATATCGCTGAAGGTCCAGAGGAAATGCCTGCCTCTGCTTTCAGTCTGTGGTCCCTGATTCGGGACTGCCTAGAGCCACTCCAGAAAGGGAGTGGATGAATGTGGCAGGGGAATCAGGACAGGTGGGGGAAGGCTACCAGAGGCTTCCGACTCCACCTGTACCATCGGTGCCTCTGCTGCCTCCTCCAGTCCCTGGGGCTGCAGCTCCCGTGGGAGAGAGCCCTCCGGAAGATGCGCTTCCTCCCAAACATGAGCGAGGACTGGAGGAAGCAAGGGAACAGCGCCGGCAGGTTTGGGGTGATGGGGTCTGGTGCAATCATTTGGGGAGCTCACTGTTGCTCATAGCCTCTCCTTTTACCCCCTAAAGAAGCAGAAACAAGAATGGTGCCTTTGTCTCTACTCCAGCAGACTCGTAAAGGCCAGGCAGGCTGGGGAAGACACGTCAGGATTCAGTCTATATCCTGTATTTGAGCAGCCTGGTCCTCAGAATCCAGGCCAGATGCTCCGTGGCCGTCAGTCTATACCTTTTAAGACTTTGAAGGAGTTGAAACTTCTTGTCCTGTGTATGGACCAGCCTCCCCTTTGCGCCGGGGTTACGAGATGCAGTGTCTGAGGAAGCCGTGGCTCCTGGTGACTGGAACGCTGTCGGGAAGGCTTCCCTCACCTGGAGATCACTTACTGTGAAATGTAATTGGGCAGAGCTTAGTGCGGAGCAGGCCAGCAGAGACCACGCTCATGGGATGCCCATTACAGTTGATATGCTCATGGGCACCGGGCCTCATGGGGCTTCGCAGGCTCAGCTAGTGTACCCCACCGAGCTTATCAGCAGATAAATATATGTGCCGCCAAAGCCTGGAGGCAACTGCCAACGAAAGGGAAAAAGTCTTTCCAGTTGTTCTCAACCTTCCTAATGCCGCGACCCTTTAATACAGTTCCTCATGTTGTGGTGACCCCCAACCATAAAATTATCGTTGCTACTTCATAACTATAATTTTGCTACTGTTATAAATCATAATGTAAATATCTGATATGCGGGATGTATTTCATTGTTCTGGACCCACAGGTTGAGAACCGCTGCTTAGACATAAGCAAAATTAGGCAAGGCCCTGAGGAGCCATATCAGGATTTTTTTAAAAAATATATTTTATTGATTTTTTACAGAGAGGAAGGGAGAAGGATAGAGTTAGAAACATCGATCAGCTGCCTCCTGCACACTCCCCACTGGGGATGTACCCGCAACCAAGGTACATGCCCCTGACCGGAATCAAACCTGGGATGCTTGAGTCCGCAGGCCGATGCTCTATCCACTGAGCCAAACCGGTTAGGGCCATATCAGGATTTTGTGGCTCGTTTGTTCCGAGCCGTAGGCAGGGTTGTGGCTGACCCTGAGGCTGGAATGATACCTATGAAACAATTGTCTGTTAAAACTGCAAATAGAGTATGTCAAGAGGCTTTACGTCCCCACAGGAAGAACGGTCCTGGACATGATCTCATCCCTGTTTGTGCTGACATTGGACCAGCCTACATGCAAGGAGCAGTATTAGCTGCCACATTAAAGGAGGTGTTGTTCGCTGGTCAGCAGAAAAGGAGAGGGGGATGCTTTAACTGTGGCAAACTAGGGCATTTTGCTAAGGACTGTAATACTAGAACTAGAAGTCAAAGGGCTACAGGGAGTGGAAACAAGCTGTCCGGACTATGTCCAAGATGCAGGAGAGGAAAGCATTTGGGTAAATGAATGCCACTCCAAGACTGATGCTGATGGTAATTTAATACCCCCTAGGCAGGGAAACTTCAAGCGGCAGGCCCCACCAAACAGTAGGGGGCCTTATCCTTAACCCAGTGATGGCGAACCTTTTGAGCTCGGCATGTCAGCATTTTGAAAAACCCTAACTTAACTCTGGTGCCGTGTCACATATAGAAATTTTTTGATATTTGCAACCATAGTAAAACAAAGACTTATATTTTTGATATTTATTTTATATATTTAAATGCCATTTAACAAAGAAAAATCAACCAAAAAAATGAGTTCGTGTCACCTCTGACACGCGTGCCGTAGGTTCGCCATCACTGCCTTAACCCCACTGCAGCCTTTCCAGCCGGCTCGGTCCCCAAACCAACTGTTTGAAACCCCTACCGCGCCACCCCAGGAAGTGCAGGGTTGGCACATTCTCCCTGGGGTGATAGATCAGGACTCAGGCAATAGTGGAAAGCACCAATCCTACTCTTAAAATGCAACTATAAAAACAAAAAAAGGGGGGAGAAGAGTGTTAAATTTTTTAAATTACAATGCAGAGTTGTACAGCGGCCGAAAGGCATTGGGCCTCCTATACAATAGCCTCTGCTGGGTTAGCCCGATAGAAGGATACACAAACCAGCCAAGAGTTTTACCAGAATCAGTAATGATGTGGGGAAGAGGTTGTGTTTTATATCCTTCCAGAAGGAGCAGTGCAGCCAATTTGGGTGCCAGAGCATTACGTGCATCACCACAATGGACCCAAAGAAGCTCCTTGTCCCTTCGTTCAAAAGACTGAGAGTTGCCCCAATGACAGCAAAGTGGAAAAAAGAAAAGGAAGGCCATGCAAAGGACCGAGGTGCCAACATTGGGTCAGCTGAAGTTAACAATTGAGGCCCAACAGATGGTAGAAAAGCAAGATGTGGAAGCTACTCCCTCAATCATGTTTCTGGCTATGCTAGCATTGGTTAGCTGCCAGTCTTCTGCAAAGTCTTGCGCAGCCAAGTCTGAGGACTTTGAGTAAATCAGCAAAAGAAACTTTCATTTAGCAGAAACTCACTCATTGGCATTTGCCGGGGTCCAACCCCAGCGGGTCCAGGGGTCCCCAAAGGTGTGGACAGAGTCGGCGAAGAAGGAATGACACGGAGACAGCGTTCAGTTGATCAGCAGCCTAGCCAGGATCTCTAGCCAGGATCTCCAGCCAAGTTCTGGTCTGGATCTCCAGCGAAGTTCTGGTTAGGATCTGCAGCCAGGTTCTGTGTCCATGTTCTCTTGCTAGGTTCTCCAGGTTCTCCAGCCAGGTTCTGTAGCCATGTTCCCTCGCTAGGTTCTTCAGCCAGGTTCTATCCAGGTTCTCCAGCCAGGTTCAGTCACCAGGTTCTAGTCAGGTTCTCTTGCCCATTTCTGTAGTCAGGTTCAGTCCAGGATTTTTTGCCATGTTCTCTCGCTAGGTTCTGTCTCTAGGTTCTGAGGCCAGTTTCTGTCCAGGAACTTTTGCCATGTTCTCTCCAGCGAAGTTCTTCTGTCTCTAGAGAACGTTCTGTGTAGGTTCTGTCTCTCTTAGTTCTGTATTCTAAGTTCTGTGTTCTGCTGTCTTATTACATCTGTATTTATACCAGTTGATTCAATCCTATCAATCTCTATTACAAAGGTTAGGGCGTTTCTTATCTCCATTCCAGGGAGTAAAGATTATGTAGCTTAAGCATGATTGTTTGTAGTTAAAGTGATTAATTACCCACCTGGCACTAGTTAAGAGGTTTTATTCCCTCCCTAACTTCAGGGGAAAATCCCTACCTGGGGAAACAACCTTTCTCAGAGACCTTGGTTAAAACACATTGTGCCAAGAAGGTGAGCAAACATATTAAGAACAGTATGCCATATATGCCAGGTCCCTTGAAACAGCAAGCATGGACCGGCTCCCGGCAGGCATTGTTTTGTTAATAGCCAGAGCTTTATGTTTAAGTTTTAAAATGCTAACATGTCTGTAGTTTGGGTTTTGCATTGGCATTGTTTTGTTATTGTTTTAATAGCCAGAGTTTTGTTCTTGATGCTTAAGTTTTACTTTCATTATAGTAGCTTAAAAATAAAAAAGGGTGAGATGTAGGCTGCGGCTATAGGGTTAAGCCTCAGACTGACCTGTTAGCAAAGCCACAAACAAGTCCCAGCTTAGAGGGCACAGTCCTCTTAGCATAATTAGGCTTGACCTTATGACACTCCCTAGATCTTATCTGGGAAGCTAATGGGCTGTGGGAGGTGCAGCAAGTGCTGCCAAAACAAGTGAAACTCACAAGAACATTGTAACTATGGTGACCACTACCTTGTTTACTTCTGGTTATAAAATAAAGGCTCAGCTTGCCTCTGTGGCCTCAGCCAGGCACAGGAAGATCCACCTAGACCCAGCTTATTCTCTTTGTCTGTCATTTCTTCATCCTTTTGCCACCCTCATTCAGGCTTTTGAACCCTTGGCTGAGTTGGCTCGGCACACAGGGCAACCCTGATCACCTCTACCTGTAGACTGGGACCTGCCCCATCCAATCAGAACTGCACGACTTCTATCCTCATTTGCATCTATACCGACCAATCAGATTGTCCAATTTGGAAACCTCCTTTACCGGAAATGGACCAAAATGGGAACTGTGGGCAGGAAAATTCTGTACAAAAGGTGACCTCCCCTTTGTCTTGATAGAACCAATATAGGTTGCTATCTGAATCTGTTTCTTGGAGTTGCAGTTCTTTTTCGAAAATAAATGACTTCATTCCTCATTACAGTCTAAAACTAAGTGGTTGGCAAAGGTTTGCCCACTATGGGGGATTATCTCCTTTTATTTCAATTTACACATATTCCACTGCTCCCTGCCAGTCAGCCATCCTCTTCTCAATAACTGACCCTCTGGTCTCTCTCATAAGGTCTGCAAACTAAGTCTTCATTTCCCAAATCCAGACAGTCTTACCTCAAATAGCGAGTCAGCTAGTTCCCTTCCTGGAAAACCTGGCTCCAGTTTGGTTAAGATAAGTCTGAGGAGCTTGGGAGGCCCGTTTTGATTTGGTTTTCAGTGCCTGGGAGCTTACAGGAAACATTTCAGGAGGTAAAACTTCTCATGGAAAACAGAGCGGTGTGTTATAAAGGAGACCACCCAGGCCAAAGGCTAGAGAGAAATAGGAATGCTAACCCACGCTCTCTCCCTCCTCTCCTTTTCCATCCATTGCTCTCTACATTGGGCCTCACCCTCCCAGAAAGGGACACCAGATGGTCCCTAAGGTCCCTTCAGCTCTACAATTCTGAGCATACCTGCTATCCTGCCCTTTTCCCACTTCTTCCAGGACACTGCAGAAGCAGGAGCCCACAGTGGATCCAGGCAGGGGTTGCTTAGAATGGGGAGACTCAGACAGAACGAACGGTCCCCCCTCCCCTGCCTTTCCCTGGGCCGCTCTGGCTGCTCACGAGGTCGGCCAGCTGCTGCACCAGACAGGAGGTCCTCTGCGCATGTCAAAGTGCATCTCCTGGACTGCGGGCTCTAAGCAGCCCCACCCTCCTGGGTCCAGTGGCTGAGATCCGGGGCACTAGGAGGCCCATGAACTAAATGAGCTGGACTATGCAGGACTGAAGTCAAGGGCCACAAGTGTTGGTTCCCTCCAGGGCCTTTGTAGAGTCACATGCACTGAGGGCTACCAGGACAGGGAGGAGCCCTAAAGACTTCCTAGACCGGGGGAGCCTTGCTGCCTCCAGTTTTGCAAACTGCATGACCCCACACACAGGAGCTGCCGCCCGGCTCGGGCACCACTCGCTGCATTCCAGTGCCCTGTGGTGTAAATAAGCCCTGGGTCAGAACTTGAGCAGCACGTGAAGGGGCTGGCCAGGTATGTGTGACAGAAGGGAGCACCATGGCTGGAGTGTCAGCAACAGAGCTGTGCACACAGGTACACAGGAAGTGCGGTGGAGTTTGAGGGGCTGTCCCATCTGTCCTTCAGTCCTTCCTCCTTCCCTACTCCTGTCCCCAAGAGGGTAGCCGCAGCTCTTGGTCACAAAGGGCTGCTCCTCTTCCTTCTCATCTGCAGTTCCCCCAGCAGCTCTGGTTCCCCAGCAACTCAGACCAAAGGTCTGGAGTATGTGACTGAAGTGCCAAAGGCCCAGAACTGCAAAGTTACAGACCAGCCCGCGGTGGCCTTCCCCAGCCCCACTCCCGCCACGTCCGAAATGCCCGGCAGCCCCTGCTCCCGCTGGTACTCGTTCTCCACAGCACACCTTCTCTGCTACCACATGCCCAGCAGTCCTGCTGCACCTCGCCCTCCATCCCTAGCCACAGTTGTGCCCTGCTGCGTTCCCAGCATGCATCACTCATGCCACAGCTATGGCACTTGGCTGACCCACCACACCAAGCCCTCCTGAAGGCAGGGCCCCATGTCCTGTGCCCAGCAGAGCACTCTGTTTAAATCCTAGATGTGAAGGTCACCACTGGCTACTCTGCCCATAGCAACTGTAACTGAGCCCCTCTAGGCCTTTTCCTCTCCTGGGATGGGAGGCAATGACAGTCCCTCCTTCACAAGTAAAGGCCAAAATGAGAGAGTGCATGCCAGTGTTAATGCAAACTGCCAATAAGAATTCAAAACTGGCGGCTGCTCTTGCAATGTTTATGATTGGTAACAGCATAAAGAACAGCTAGTACTAGCCCCTCAGATGTTTGCTAGATGAAAAGAAAATGCAGGTTAGAAATAATCTTAGCTTGGGACCCTGACCGGGTTTCCAGGATTCCTCTAACTTTAGGGGGTTTGGGGGGAAGAAGCCTGAGTCAGAAGGTGGCCAGTTATTTCCCAGGTTCTGGATTTGAAAACGTTGAATATAACTTTTTTTTTTTTTTTTTTTTTTTTTTTTACCACAGGGACTCTCTAGTCGTTTCCTGTCTGGGGAAAGGATGGGAATCATATAGTTATGTTCTACCCTTTCCAATAGCCAATGGCCAGTATCCAGTCCTTCTGGCACCAGTGGGCACATAATAGGGTCTGGAGTCAGGGATGAAGTCCGCCTGACTCTCAGTGGACAGTGGGCATCTAGAGTGCCAGCTTGGGGCGCACTCAGCCCAGTACATACTCCTTGGACAACCTGCCCTGTCCCCATCACCCTGGCCTGACTGTTCTGCTCCACGATGCACCTTAGGGTGACGACGAGGTGCCAGGCTCTGGCCTTCAGTCTGAGGAGAGATTCTCCCAAGCCCCTGGGTCCTGGGCGGGGACCAGAGACCATGATGCCCAGGACTCTGCCCACCTGCCTTCCTTGCAGCAGTGTAAGAAAGGCTGGTCATTTAAGCAGCCTGGAATTCGCAAGGGGCTACCCAAGGCTGGGAAAGAGCAAAGAAGTCTTAGCACAGAGAATGGGCCGCTGAGGGGAAGGCGTGGGAAAGGGTTATGCTAGCAGGTGTCAACACAACACTCAGGGCGGGCCCCACAGGCTTTAGGGCATCTAGGGTGGGTAAGGGGAATGGGGAGTGGACCACAGGAAGGGGACTCGCCTCCCTGCAGGATCTCCTCCCGGCTCATCGTTTTAGACCAGGGGTGGGCAAACTTTTTGACTCGAGGGCTGGACCAGAGGGCCGGAACAAAAGCATGGATGGAGTGTTTGTGTGAACTAATATAAATTCAAAGTAAACATTATTACATAAAAGGGTATGGTCTTTTATTTCAATAGTTTTATTCATTTCAAACGGGCTGCATCTGGCCCGCGGGCCGTAGTTTGCCCACGGCTGTTTTAGAGTAATGACTACCAGTCTCTAAATTCCTGCACTTGGCACCAGTGCATCCAAACAGCTGTGGGCCACCTTGACCTAAGGTCCAAACCAAGCACATCCCCTAACACCCCCCCCCCCCCCCCCCCGCCCCTGGCCCCTCATCCTATACTCCTGGGAGGTTGTCTCACCACTCAATCTACCCGATGGCTCAAGGCAGACCTGGGCTGTGATGCCACAGTAGGCAGCCTCCACGGAACAAAAAGGCTCCCAGACCAAATTAAGATCAAATCTCATGGTTTATTCAGTAAATATACAAGACACAGGAGCACAGGACAGTGCCAGGGGCGGCTAACACGTTCAGGATCAGGCTTATGCAGCAGGCACCTGTCCCATCACATGGAGGCCTCCTCAGGACGGAGTGCCCGCCTCCGATGTCTCCTGGCTTTAGTACCTACTAGGTGCTCCCTCCCTTTCCACCTCAGGCCACAAAAATACATTCTTGCCGATGTCTAACGCGTCGCACAGGTTACCACTCACTCACCACGTGCAATGCACAGGAGTCCTGCCCATCCCACCGGCTTTTCTACAGCAGAACTGGCTGTTCCCAGTCAGGGAGCGCCTCACCGGTGAGTCCTCCAGCCGCGCCCTCAGCGCCTCCCGGCCATACCCTGCCATTTCCCTCGGCCATACCCTGCCATTTCCCTCGGGTCTGGACACCCCCATCACCACAGCATGGCTTGTGCGGATCACAGCCAGCCTTTCCAGCTGGTCTCTCCCTCCAGGCTAGACCACTGACACTGTCCTCCTCAGTGCCAGTGACTCACCTGGAAACACAGCTGCTCGCATATACCCTGCTGCTCCTTCCAGGGTTCCCTTTTGATTTCAGGATGACTTCCGGGCTCCTGAGCAGGCTAAAGAAGCCCCCCCCCCCCACACCGCCCCGCCCCACAGGCTGACTTCTCCAGCTTCACGCCCCCACTCCCTGCCTTCACCCCTCTCTCGGGGCAGAACTGTTTGCACACCTCGGGACCCCTGCTGCTGCATGTCCGTGTCTACCTGAGACTGTCCACTCTCAAGGTAAGACTTGTTCCCCTTTCTGCTCCTATGCCAGCCACTTTAGGCCTTTCCCCTGCCTGAGACCACTCCCCACTGCTGCACCCGATTTCAGAGGGTGGGCTGACCCACGGCACGCTGCACTCCCTCAGGGGCCCCCCTTTTCTGGTTCAAAGTTCCTTCCTCAGTCTCCCTCGGTTATTCCCCTTGACCCGGCAGGGACACCCGCCCCTGAGGGGAGGAGGGCAGTGCCCCACCCCCAGGCCTGCCAGAGCCTAAGAATCACCTGGGCCCTTTGTTTCCCAGCCCTTTCCTCTCTAGAGCCTGACCTGGAGGTTTGGGTGGGGCCCAAGAATCTAGTTTTTTGTTTGTTATTGTTTTCAGAGAGAGGAAGGGAGGAGAGACGGAATCAGTAAAGAGAGTCACCTATAGGCGCCTCCTGCACTAATGGGGGCCGAACCCGAAACCCAGGCATGTGCCCTGACCGGAATCGAACCGTGACTTCCTGGTGCATAGGAGCAACCCTGGCCGGACCCAAGAATCTCTTTTTAACAAGTACCTCATGATAATTCTTCTGAGATGTGCTATAAAATGAGGAAATAATGCCAATCATAGAGGATTAGGGGACTCCCCCCAAGCACCTAGTAGGTATTTTAAAACATTTGTTTTTAATCCTCACCCGACGGTATTTTTTTCCATTGATTTCTAGAGTGGGAGGGAGGAGGGGGAGAAACATCTATGTGAGAGAGACATCGACTGGATGCCTCCTTCAGGTGCCCCTACCAGGGCTGGGGAACCTGCAACCCAGGTCCATGCCCTTGACCGGTTATTGAACCCTTGACCCTTCAGTCCTCGAGCTGATGCTTCAACCACTGAGCCAAAGCAGCTGGGCAGTTTTAATCAAACAGCTGCTGTTATCATTGGTCTTTTCCAGAAATGTCTTCCTCTGGACTCACTACTTTCCCCAAACAAGTTCCTGGAATAAACTGTCCTCCCCTTCCTTAGCACCCACCTCCCGCCCCCCCCACCCCCCGCCACACACACACACTTTTTTTAAAAAAAGAATTGATTTTAAAAAAATATTTTATTGATTTCAGAGAGGAAAGGAGAGGGAGAGATAGAAACATCAATGAGAAAGAATCACTGATCGGCTGCCTCCGGCATGACCCCCACCAGGGATCCAGCCAGCAACCCCATGTGCCCCGACTGGGAACAGAACCGTGACCTCCTGGTCCATAGGCCACACCATTTTAATTAACAAGATATTTTACGTGACTGATTTCTTTTCTGATAAAAAGTAACATCAACGCTCTCAGAACAGCATTAGGACGGGAGCGATAGGCCCTTCTTCCCAGCTTGTCAGCTTGGGAAACGCGCTCCGGCACTTCCCAGACTACAGGAACCTGCCTGCCTTTCAAACAGGAAGCGAGACTGCGCCCCTAACTCACTCGGTCAGTCTCATCGCAGCCTGTGCCCCGGCTTCTCCTCCGGTCACTCGGCGCGGAAGCTGCTTCTCCGGCCTCTCCTGGGGCGCAGGGCCCGAGCAGGCCCCCCTCGGCGCCGCCCGAGGAACCCACTCCCCTCTGGCCGCTCCCAGCTGCTCATCTCCCAACACGGGTGGGACCGCTTGCCTGCCCCGCCCAGAGCCTGCCCCGGGCGTCCCCTGCTGCCTGCCAAACCGCAACGTCCTAGCCTGGCTCGTGCGGGAAATGGGGACCTGCCTAGGATTTGGAACCAGGAGGACGAAACCAAGCATCCTGCCCGGCCGGTGTGGCCCAGTGGTTGGGTCCGGGGCCGGTTGTGGGGTGGGGAGGGCACAGGAAGCAGCCGATCAATGATTCTCTCTCCCTCACCTTCCCTCTCTGAAATCAATTAAAAAACAACATATTTTTAAAAAGTGACACCCCTCACTCACCAACACACCAACAGTGTGAGCTTAGGGGCATCACGTGCCCTCCAAGCCTCCCCTCATCTGAAACCTGGGAGAAAGGTCCAGCTGGAGGGACATGGCGGACACGCGGCCGCTTCACGTTAGAAGGCCCAGGAGGCCGCGGCCGGAAACCGCTCCGCCGCCGGGGCTCCCTCGGGCTCCCGCAGCCCAGGCCCCCTCTGCGGACGGCTGGGCGTTTTGCGGCCCCGCTCCGTCCGCACCTTCGGGTCGGCCTTTCCCGCACACCGAGCCGGGAGCACTCATCCGTGCGCGGCTGGAGGTCAGCCGGCCCGCACTGCTGTCTGTCCGGGCCCCGCGGCAGGATCCGGCGTCGGGAGCGGCCGGCGGTCCGCTCGGAGGGCGGCCAGCATCACAGCAAACGCGAGCCCCCCGCGCGGCCCTCCTCAGCCGCGCCTCCCTCCCTGCTGGGCTCCGGGACTGGTCACCGGGGCTCGAAGGGCCGCGGTTCGGGGAGGGATCCACACCGTCCGACCCTCCCCACACCCGGCGCCCGCGACCCGCAGCAGCAGCCCCGGCGGCGGGGATGGAGCATCCGGCCCGTTTCCCTGGAGGTAAGCCTCTCGCTGCGGCGCTGGAGGCGTTCAGACGACCTGGAAGGCGGAGCGGGCTCCGCTCACCGCCTCCCGCGCTCACCACCAGCGGCCCGCGAGCCCCTAGCTGGTGAGGAGCGGGCGCCCCACGCACAGCACAGCCAAGCTCCGCGCCTGCGCAGTCGGGACCCGCCCTGCGCCGTCCAGAGGCTCCCATTGGGAGCGGCGGCTTGAGAGGCGGGACTTCCCCCTTCCCTAGGATCTCATTGGACACCGTCTAGTCCGACGGGAATTCAGGCGCAGCCTCACAGTGAAGTGTTGGATCTAAAAGTCGTTTCTAAGTCATTTCCGAGCCTCTGACGGACCCCAACTTCCATTTTCAGTCACAGAATAATTTGGGGGTGCACCAGAAGTTGTTTCTGTTTTGTTTTGTAAAAATGGTGGTAAAATAGCTGTGAACCTGGCGGTGGCTTGGATTCCTGGTCAGGGCTCAGGCCGGAGCTGCAGGCTCCATCCCTAGTGTGGGGCGTGCAGGGGCAGCTGGTCAGTGATTCTCTCATCATTGATATTTCTAACTCTCTCTCCCTCTCTCACATCAAGAAATTTTATATATATATATACTTTTATATATATATATATATATATATATATATATATATATATATATATATATATATATTTTAAACTTGTAACATAAAACCATTTTAAACCACAACCCGCGCATGTGCCCTTGACTGGAATCGAACCCAGGACCCTTCAGTCTGCAGGCCTACGCTCTATCCACTGACACTGAGCCAAACCAGCTAGGGCTTATTTGGATTTTTAGATTTAATTGTTGATAGATGTGTATTTGTTGCCATTTTATTGTTCGTATTTTTTTTTTTATCTCTTCTCCTCCTCCTCTTCCTACTCCTTCTTCTTCTTCTCTCTCTTCTTAAAGGATACCCTTCAACATTTCATGTAATACTGGTTTGGTGATGATGAACTCCTTTAGCTTTTTCTTGTCTGTGAAGCTCTTTCTCTGACCTTCAATTCTGAATGATAGCTTTGCTGCATAAAGTAATCTTGGTTGTAGGTTCTTGGTACGCTTGAAGTTGTTCCAGAGGCTCCTTACACTATCTTCATATTTTTAGATTCTTTTTTTCTTTTTCTTCCTTTTTTCTTTTTTTATGGTGCTCTTCTGCTTGGGTGTTTTTTGCTTCCTCATATTCCAAATACTTGATATGATTCCCAGAATCCTCTACTCTATTGTTGAATCCCTGCTTAATTTCTGACTGGTCCTTTTTCATGTCTGACATTCTCACTAAGATCCTTGAAAGTCTCATGAAGATCCTTGAGTAACCTTATAACCATGGTTTTGAACTCTGTATTCAGTAGTTTGCTTGCTTCCATTTCTTTCATTTGTGACATGTTTCTTTGTGTCCACATTCTGACTGCATCCCTGTGTTTTTTCTATGTATTAAGTAGAGCTGCTATGTTTCTTGGAATTGTTAGAGTATAGTAGGTATCCTGTAGGACCAAGTGGCTCAGCCTCCCCAGTCACCTGAGCCAGGTCTTAGGGTTTTTATTGATAGGTTTGGGGCATGTTGTCACCAGCTATAGCTTGTTTGAGAGATTTTAACAAAGTCTGAAGCCTGGGCCAGGATAGGCCATTCATATGGAAAAGCTGCTGCAAACAACTTGGATGGGGCTGCAAACTGGATGGAGCAGGGTCTCAGGGATTCACCAAGGCTGAGCAAACAGTGTGCTCCAGGCTGTTGGAGACTCAGATATGGCTGCCAGTCAGCCCTGTGACAGGGGAGTGCCCAGCACAGGAACAATGATCCCTGCGAGCACCTCTGTCTGGGAGAAAGCTGTCCCAGAGTTCCTGCCCAGTTGCCAGACAATCCAGTTCCTCCCCATATGTATCTGGGTACCCTAGAGCTGCCAGAGCGGCCCAGTACTGGGAATCCTAGTAAGTTCATGTGCCGACCCTTTAAATAGAACACTTCAGCTTCCAGCAGCCTCTGGAACCTGAAGACCTGGCTCAGTCACTCAACCACAGTCCCTGCTGGTTTTTATAGCCTGTAGTGGCAGGGACTTCTCTTTCCAGCTCTGGAAATCTGGGCTGGGGGTCTGGTGTGGGGCTGGGACCCCTTGCTCCTCACAGGCAGCCTCCATAGAGACGATTGCTCTCTTGATTATAATGGCTAGTAGTTTCGGGAAGGGGTTCAGGTAAAAGCCAGACACCAGGGGAATGTAGAGGGGCCCCTAAAAGGCATCTGGCTCCAAAGGCTTCTAGTTGTGCTTGAGGGTAAACCTTTTGAGAGATACTCGCCCAGCCCGGCCTGGGGCCTGGCAGCCTGCAGATGTTAGTCAGGTGTCACCCATCTTCTTGATGAGTTTCACTTCTTCATCCAAGAAGTGGTTCTCCAGGAAGTCACCGAGATGAGGTCTGCTCTGGTAGAACCCAGGACCTGCAGATCCACAGGGTCTGGGTCAGGATCCTCTCCAAGGCCAGGGCAGCTTCCATGACATCCTGAGTTTTACCCATTCACCTTGGGAAGATTTCAGCACATTCTGGAAGAGAATTCAGCCGCCATGCTTGATTTGCAACTTTAAGAGATGCTCAGAGCCCTCGCACTTCTTCTCCACCAACTCATGGAAGAAGTGGCCCATGCCCTCGAGAGCCACATCATCACTGTCGAAACAGTAGCCCAGAGAGAGGTGGGTGTAGGAGGCCCGCAGATGCAGGTTGGCCAGGTGGTTGACTGCAGACTCTATCTTGGTGGAATAATTCTGACAAATTTGGGAGCTCATGGTTGTTCGGAAATAAGAAGTTAAGGTAGAAAAAAAAAATAGTGTGTTGGCCACCCAGAGGTGTTTCTGAAGGTGGTGACAATAAGGAGGGTGGCTGGAGGCTAGAGCTGGAAGAAGGGGCATCCCTGAGTCTGCTCCATCCAAACTTGGTTGAAGCAAGAGACCTCTGGGACCACCAAGGGCACTTCCAAGAAACTTTTGACACGTATGAAGTTTAACTTACAAAAGTAGTACTTGCTTGTTCCTATAGACTGGTGAACATTTATAAACATTTATAAAAGACTAGAGGCCCAGTGCACAAAAGTCATGCATGGGGAGGGTGGTCCCTCAGCCCGGCCTGCACCCTCTTGCAATTCGGGACCCCTCAGGGGATGTCCGACTGCCAGTTTAGGCCCAAATGGGATTGGTTTTGGGCCTAAACTGGCAGTCGGACATCCCCCTCACAATCTGGGACTGCTGGCTCCTAATTGCTCATCTGCCTGATCACACCTAACCACTCTGCCTGCCTGCCTGCATGATCGCCCCTAACCACTCACCTGCCTGCCTGATCACCCCTAACCACTCTGCCTGCCTGCCTGATTGCCCTAACCACCCTGCATTCCTGTCTGATCACTCCTAACTGCTTGCCTGCCTGCCTGATCATCCCTAACCACCTCTGCCTTGGCCCCTACTGCCGCGGCTTTATCTGGAAGGACGTTCAGAATGATATCCAGAAGGTCCTTCAGCTGTCCAGTCTAATTAGCATATTACACTTTTATTATTATAGATAAGTTAACAAATGCATTCTATTTTCACCACCAGGATTAGCCACCAGAGTGGTCTCTGGGTACCCTAGTGTGTATTTCTCTGAGGATCGTATAAACAGATATTCATAGATTTGAGGGTTTTGCTTTTTGCTGTCACAAAGCTAGGATAGCACTGTTTTAATACTCTATAATTCATAAACATTTCTCCATACAATTGGTTTGTGGGGGCCCTATCTAGCATACGCTGGATGTTCAAGGCCACTCTGAGCATGGGATCCTAATCAGGGTGTTCAAGGCCAATTTGCTATCTGCAGGTGCAAAAGTAAGGGCGCAGACCCTGTGCAGGGGTGCCCATCTATAAACCAAAACACTGATGTCACTATTCGGCCAGAAACCTCTTTTGTCTAAGTTGGTATAAAGTGTGTTACTGACCAGCCAGTGTGGCTGGCTCCTGTATAGTTCCTATGTTGGGGCTGTGTTATGGGGAAGATGTGTCACTGACCAGCGGGTGCGAGGCTATTTGGTGAGGCTACTTTGTTAGCAATAGCTCCTGTATTTGCTACTGTATTAGCAAGGACTGCTTTGCTGGACTGTTTTGTCTGATGGTTCCTTAGTAGCAATGGCTACTTGGACTACAATAAACACTCTGTTACATACCTATGACTTAGCATGTCTTCTCTGTCTTCTAAGACCCAGCGTCCAAGGAGGTCCAGCCCCTGGCAGAGGGACTCAGACCCAACAGTTGCATAGTGGAGCAGGAATCAAAGAGTAAGCACCCTAACAATTGCTACAGCAAGCAAGGTCAAGGAGAAACTTACTTCCCAACAAGGTTAAACTCCTTTTTAGTAACTGCATAATAGTCCATGTGTGCATCTATCAGTCTACCTAATCTTTGTCTCTTTTAAAAAAATGTTATCTTTATTTTTGCTGAAAGTATTACAGATGCCCCCCATTTTTCCCCCATTGACCCTTCTAGTCCGCCCTCCCTGACTTCCCCAACAGCTCTTGACCCCCCTTCCCCAGCCCCAGAGTCTTTTCTCTTTTGATGGACATTTGGGTTGTTTCCAGTTCAACATAGCATTTTGCTTTTCCGGTCGGGTGTTTTGCTTCTTTGTATTTCAAATCTTTGACTTGATTCTTGCAATCCTCTAGTCTGCTGTTGCGATTCTGTATAATATTCTTTATTTCAGTCAACCGGAAAAGCAAAATGAAAAAAGAATCCAAAAATACGAAGATAGTGTAAGGAGCCTCTGGGACAGCTTCAAGCGTACCAACATCTGAATTATAGGGGTGCCAGAAGAAGAAAGAGAGAGCAAGATATTGAAAACCTATTTGAATAAATAATGACTGAAAACTTCCCCTACCTGGTGAAAGAAATAGACTTACAAGTCCAGGAAGCGCAGAGAACCCCAAACAAAAGGAATCCAATGAGGACCACACCAAGACACATCATAATTAAAATGCCAAGAGCAAAAGACAAAGAGAGAATCTTAAAAGCAGCAAGAGAAAGAAAGTCAGTTACCTACAAGGGAGTACCCATACGACTGTCAGCTGATTTCTCAACAGAAACTTTGCAGGCCAGAAGGGAGTGGCAAGAAATATTCAAAGTGATGAATACCAAGATTACTTTATCCAGCAAAGCTATCATTCAGAATTGAAGGTCAGATAAAGAGCTTCACAGATAAGGAAAAGCTAAAGGAGTTCATCACCACCAAACCAGTATTAAATGAAATGCTGAAAGGTATCATTTAAGAAGAGGAAGAAGAAGCAAAAGGTAAAGATACAAATTATGAACAACAAATACACATCTATCAACAAGTGAATCTGAAAATCAAGTGAATAAATAATCTGATGAACAGAATGAACTGGTGATTATAATAGAATCAGGGGCATAGAAAGGGAGTGGACTGACTATTCTTGGGGGGGAAAGGGGTGAGGGGGATGTGGGAAGAGACTGGACAAAAATCGTGCACCTATGGATGAGGACAGTGGGTGGGGAGTGAGGGAGGAAGGTGGGGTGGGAACTGGGTGGAGGGGAGTTATGGGGGAAAAAAGAGGAACAACTGTAATAATCTGAACAATAAAGATTTAATTAAAAAACAGAATACATTTTAAGGAAATTGGACACTGTATTTGTGGCTAGAAAGAAGAACTGGCTGCAATGCACAGCCCTGACAGTAGCCCACAGAAAACTGTATAATAGACTTAAATGATGCCTGCGTCTTCATGGACATGGCTCCAGAGAGACAAGGACAATTTTGCCTTGTGTGGGAAGGTCAAGAATAGACTTTAGTCACCTCCCTAAGATGTATAGCCCGACCATATGTCATGTTTAGTAGCAGAAGATTTAGCTGCCTGAGGCAGCCATGGTGCCAATATTATGTTTCATTGTATTAATATGTTATATTAACCTTTGATTCTCTTACAGGTTTGAATGTAGCTGTAGCTGCCAGAAGTTGCTGTAGACCGGTGATGGTCTACAGTCCTTGGTAGTCTTTGGGAGTAACTGGTAAGTGTCCAGTCTCCCACACTGAGGGCCATTGTTATGGCTATGTGTTAGCTGTCTTAAAAGGAGGCTATGTGGGGTGAACCCCAAAAGTAGAGGGTGCCTAGCTGCCGAGAGGCCAGGTGCCCAACTGGGCAAAGAAGAATACCCATTAGGTTTTGGTCTCTATTCAGAGACAGTTGGCAGCCTGTATACTGTCTTGCAGGCCTGTGTGACCATGCCCATGTCAGGGGTGGCACAAACCTCAACTGTAGAAAACTGGGGAAGGCCTGTTTAGAACAGAGGGGGTTAGTAAAGTGGTGAATACTAGCCCTCTGTTACAGGAATTACTGACCCTGTGAGGTCCTGTGACATGTAAGACCCTGTAAAGAAATAAAGCTCCTTTAGTCCGTTCCGAGAGAACAAGTCAAGTAAGGGAAACCCTACTACAGGGATAGCTGTGACTGTCTATTTGAATGTAGACATGTTGTAAATTTCTTCTTGCCATTTAAAGACAATTACTCTGAAGAGTCCATGAAAGGGACTGGCAAGGAAAATCAGAAAATCTTAGAGCAGGTCAGTATGTTTTTCTCCTTATATAATTCCTCCGGAATTTGGCAATGCGTAATAAATCATGGCAATAAATTTCTTTGAATAGACTCAATAAAATTGGTTCCTTATAGTGGTTTTATTAACGGAAAACTTTGACTGGAGTATCATGTTTTAAAGAGACCTGTCTGGACTCTGAAGACTTGAAGCCAGTAAGAGTGCCACGGGAAAAGCCTGGTATCCTGCTTGGGAGCCCTGAAGATGGCTGGTGCTGGAGCTTCAGGCCCATGCCCTCCCATCACTGGCGGTTGGTCAGAGTAGAAGGGGAGCAATAAGGTTCTGCATCCCTGCAGAACCCGCACGCACTCTGGGCCGCGATGAGTAGGATGGCTACTGAGATGGACCTTAAAGCCTAGGGCATAGGCCCAGGTGGAGTCACTACAGGTGAGGGATTCACCTAACTCAGCAGATACTGCGGGCAGGCCTGATGGCAGCTGGATGGCTTGTTTTCCTGGCCCTACGGGGCACATTAAGATTCAATCATGAAATTCCGGCAAAGGTAATCAGTTACCATTCTTGTGTTTATGCAAACATCAGGCCAAATTGAATACAATAGATAAATTAATCTTGATTTGGTTTTTGATAAACACAGAGGTAATTTTGAGGAGAAAAACTCTATTTCAATAGAGGTTATTAAAACTGAAATGTTTTCTTTCCTTCAGGTCACAAGCCCACCTCCTTCTGTGCCCAGGCCTCATTGTCCCTCTGACAGACAGCAAGGATCTTTTGGCTCTGAGCGAAAACTTCATCCCTCCTCAGCACGAAGCAGCTACAGAAGAAATTCAACGCCCATTTTCCCTGAACGAATTCAGAGCCAGGATCCTTGAGGTAATATATTAGGCAGTTAGACAGACATGAGCAGAGCAAGGATGATGGGTCAAGTAGTGCTACCAGATATAACTAAGTATTCCCACCTCTAGGTATGTGAGACAAGGGGCATAGCCAAAGAGGTACTCACCTAAAGTCTCAGCCCCTAGAAAAGGTTGGTAGACTATTTGTCCAAAAGACTTGACCCCTTTGCATTTGAGTATTTAGGTGACCTACTTGCCTCTGGGCGGCGGCAGCCCACCAGCCTAGTGACGCCCAGCCTCAGTACAAGGTGACCTCTGACCAGACACACCCGCTGCGGATCATCCTCAAGAAGACAACAGACCTGGCCAGTCAACCTGCTCTGATCAAGCAGCAAAGGAAGCTGCCAAAAGACCAGTAGGGGCCCTACAGGTCTTAGTGGCCCTCCCAGACCGCCAGCTGCCAGACACCCCAACCTACACCAAGAAGGAAGAAGAGCAAGCAAAAGGACTAGGGGCCCAGGTAACCAGGGGAGGATGGCTGAAACTCCCAGACCACCGTCTGTTCCTCCCAGAAAGTCTGGGCAGAATCATCATAGAGCAGACCCATAGGGGCACCCATCTTGGAGGCACCAAGCTGGCTGAGCTTCTTTGCAAGAATTACTATGTTCTGGGACTACAGAGGATGGCCAAGGATGTGGCTCGGAGATGCCAGGCATGTGCCCAAATGAACCCTGAGCCCCCCTATTACGTAGGGATCAGAGCTTCGGCTCCATTTGGGGAAAGTGCGGCCCACATCCGCAACGTGTCCATGAATGCAGAAACCCCGGGACTATGTGCATGGGGAAAGGGGAAGGGGGATTAACTTTAGGAGATATTACTGGAGCCAGGCTGTGTGTCGCATCTGCCAATTACTCCCTCCCTGATTCCCCCTATGCAGAAAATTGTAACCAGACACTCCGACTTCCGGAGAGACCAGGGTCCGGGACCCCCTGGTATCTGGTGGCCCCAAATGGTACCTGGTGGGCATGCATCACCGGAATTACCCCCTGCATACTCTCCCTAAACCTCCAGACTGGGCCCGAGCCAGGGCTCTGCGTCCTAACTCATGGTCCTGCATACCCAATACTCTCAGCTAGTGGATATTAGCGACAAATCCAGGGTCTGAATTTGTCTCTTAAGACCAGTAGGGAGTATGATGAATTGAATGTCAGTAAAAAATTTTAACAAGGATGGGGTCAAGGATAGGTAACCAGGCATAACTCCAAGTTTCCCACTCCCAGACATCGGTGCGTCAAGGTCCTGATTAGACCCTTGTAACTGTAAATCAAGGACGTTTGTGGTTTCTGTGTATAAAAGCTTGCCAAGCACAAAGCTCAGGGCTGTTACAGGAGGGGCCTGTGGCAGACGCTGGCCAGCTCAATAAATCCTCGCTTGCTGTTTAAGACCGAATTGGAGTCGGTGGTCTTATTCTCGAGAATGTTGGTCCACAACAGATTGTCCTCCTTTTGTTAAGTTGTGTGAGTTCCTTATCTGTTTTGGATATCAACCCCTTATCAGATGTGTCATTGCCAAATATGTTCTCCCATACAGTGGGCTCTCTTTTCATTTTGTTGATGGTTTCTTTTGCTGTGCAGAAGCTTTTTATTTTGATGGCTCATTTGTTTATTTCCTCCTTAGTTTCCTTTGCCCTAGGATATGTATCTATAAACATATTGCTACAAGAGATGTCTGAGATTTTGCTGCCTATGGTTTCTTCTAAGATTTTTATGGTTTCTCAACTTATATTCAAGTCTTTTGTCCATCTTGAGTTTACTCATGTGTATGGTGGTCTAAGGTAGTGGTCTAGTTTCATTTTTTTGCATGTATCTGTCCAATTTTTCCAGCACCATTTATTGAAGAGACTCTCTTGACTCCATTATATGCTCTTGCCTCCTTTGTCAAATATTAATTGAGCATAATGGCTTGTGTCAATTTCTGGGGTTTCTGTTCTGTTCTATTGGTCTATATACCTGTTCTTGTGCCAGTAACAGGCTGTTTTAATTATGGTGGCTTTGTAGTATAACATAATATCTGATATTGTGATTCCTCCAACTTTGTTATTCTTTCTCAAGATTGTTGCAGATATTTGGGGTCTTTTTTTTGGTTCCATATTTTTGGAGTATTTGTTCCAGATCTGTGAAATATGATGTCGGTATTTTAATAGGGATTGCATTGAATCTGTAGGTTGCCCTGGATAGTATGGACATTTTAATGATGCCAGTCTACCAATCCAGGAACACAGTATATTCTTCCACTTGTTTATATCTTCCTCCATTTCTTTTTTTCAACATCCTGTTGTTTTTTGAGTATAGGTCTTTTATCTCCTTGGTTAAGTTTATTCTTAAGTATCTTAATTTTTTTGGTTGCAGTGGTAATTGGGATTGTTTAGTTTCTCTTTCTGAGAATTCAATATTAGTGTATAAAAAAGCCATCAATTTATGGGTGTTGATTTTGTATCCTGCTACATTGCCTAATTCATTTATTAAATATAGTTCTTTTGATGGAGTCTTTAGGGTTTTCTATGTATAATATGTCATCTGCAAATAATGAGCGTTTTACTTCCTCCATTCCAATTTTGATGCCTTTTATTTCTTCTTCTTGTCAAATCACTGTGGCTAGGACTTCCAGTACTATGTTGAGTAAGAGTGGTGAAAGTGAGCATCCCTGTCTTATTCCTGATTTTAGGGGCAATGATTTTAGATTTTCCCCATTGAGTATGATGTTGGCTGTAGGTTTTCCATATATGACCTTTATTATGTTGAGATATGCTCCCTATATTCTCATTTTGCTAAGAGTTTTTATCAAAAAATGGGTGTTGGATTTAGTCAAATGCTTTTTCTGTGTCTATCGATATGAACATATGGTTTTTGTCTTTCAGTTTGTTTATGTGATGTATCATGTTTGATTTGTGAATATTGTACCAGCCTTGCATCCCTGGAATAAATCCCGCTTGGTCATGGTGTATGATCTTTTTAATATATTGCTGGATCCGATTTGCTAACGTTTTGTTAAGGATTTTAGCATCTATGGTCATCAGGGATACTGGTCTGTAATTCTCTTTCATTGTAGTGTCTTTACATGATTTCGGAATTAGGATAATGCTGGCCTCATAAAAACAGCTTGGGTTTTTTTCGACTAATTAGAGGAGGGCAGGTGTTAGTTCTTCTTGGAATGTTTGGTAAAACTCCCCTGTGAAGCCATCTGGACCTGGGCTTTTATTTGCTGGGAGAGTTTTGATTACTGCTTCTATTTCATCAGTTGTTATTTGCCTATTCAGGTTTTCTGATTCTTCCTGATTCAGTTTTGGGAGATAGTATTTTTGTAGCAATTGTCCATTTCATCCACATTGTCCAGCTTGTGGGCATATAGTTGTTCATAGTATTTTCTTACAATCCTTTGTATGTCTGTGGTGTCAGTGGTTACTTATCTGCTTTCACTACTGATTTATTTATTTGGGTCCTCTCTCTCTGTTTCTTGATGAGTCTGACTAACGGTTTATCCATCTTGTTTTACTTTTCAAAGAACCAGCTCTTGGTTTCATTGATTGTGGTTCCCTGTCAGGGACAGGACTGGGGGAGAGCAAGACCTCTTACCTTCCTGAAGCTTTTGAATCTTGAACCAAATAAAAACATAAATCAAAAGATAATTTCAAAGGAGACAAAAAACAACAACACACACACACACAAAGTCAAACAAAACTTCTTTAGAGGAGAAACTATTACCTAAGGCCCATAATGACTCTAGGGTTTTGCAGAGAGCAGACACGAGGAATGTGTCTCCATGGGAATTATGCTAAAAAGCTGGTTCCCGAGTGTGGCCCTGGACCAGCAGCATCAGCATCATGTGGAACATTTTAGAAACAGTTCTGGTCTCTGCTTTACCAACTAATTAAGTAGATGTAGGGGGGCTCAGAGATGCAATATAGCTCCAGCCTTAAGGGCATCCGGGAAATGTTGAACTCACTGTGTTTAACCTTCTGTGACTGTTTCACTCTCTGTAGCCCAGGCTTGGCTCACACCCAAGAAGGTGAATGCCCCCCTAAGATGAATGTCACCCCCCCAGGAAGGAGGTTAATGAATGTATAGAGTGTGGATATCTGTTGATGTTGTCTGTTAACTTAGAAATGCATTGCTCTGCCCAGCCGGTGTGGCTCAGTAGTTGAGCCTCAACCTATGAACCAGGAATTCACAGTTCCATTCCGTGGTCAGGGCACATGCCTGAGTTGTGGGATCCATCCCCAGCCCATCAATGATTCTCTCTCTTCACTGATGTTTCTATTTCTCTCTCCCTGTCCCTTCCTCTCTGAAATCAATAAAAATATACTTAAAAAAGAAAACTTTTTAAAAACCAAGATCGAAATAATTCTTTTACTTTCATTAAGATAAAACCTTTTTTAAAAATTGTTATTCCGGGAACAAGGATGTTTACTACCATTTTAATTCAGTATATTGTTTTATTGTTAATTGAATACCCTTTCCTTAAATAGCTGCTTTTACTCATTAAAAGGTAAAATAAGGCCCTGGCCAGTGTGGATCAGTTGGTTGGGCATTGTCTTGTGCACCAAAAGGTAGTGGGTTCGGTTCCTGGTCAGGGTGCCTGTGGAGGCAACCAATCAATGTTTCTCTCTCCCTTCCTCTTTCTAAAATAATTTTTAAAAAACTATTAAAAAGAAAATGGTAAAATAGGGCAGGATTAATTAACAAATACAGTAATTTGGTTAAAAAATTTGATCAAATCTTGGTTTTAAGTAGGGATGCCCAATCTACAAGGTGGTTTTGGAGATCAGACCAATGTTTGTAGCTTCATGATGCCCTCTCGAGTCCTGGGGACTCAAGATCCCAATAGCTAGAAAATAAATCACTTATGTAGTTCTGGCCAAGGATTCCTGATTGCAACCATTTGCTAAAACTTCAGGTCCTCACTGGTTGCACATTGGCCAAAACAGCCAAGTGCAGTAGAGTGAGGCCTGGAGGTCAGGACACTGAGGGGCAGGGGCGGGGAGGACCTGAGGGTGCAGGGCCAGTCTGTAGGGCTGCAGGCAGCCCCAGGTGCTGTGTGGAAGGGACTGTTTCTGGATCACCCTCTCTGACCTCTACTTTTTGTCCCCAGAGGCCATCTGCCCCTCTGGCTCCTAGCCCTCCCCCAACCCTTCTCGGAGATCAGAAACCAAACCGGCTGGCTTGGGCAGTGGTCCTCAGGGTGTGCTCCTTTCCAGGTGCCATCAGACCTGCTGGGCCAGAAGCGCGGGTGGAGCCAGAAGCGCGGGTGGGGCCAGAAGCGCGGGTGGGGCCAGAAGCGCGGGTGGGCCCAGCGCTCAGCACTTAGCGAGCTTTCCGGCAGCATCCTGCTTTCAAATCAGGCTTCTCTTTCGCAAGTCTCAGCATCTAGCAGCTGGGGTTCTGAACAGTCTGATGTCCAGACTCACTTTCTTGCCAGGAAGCACATGGCTCCTTGATTAGCGGAGCCCTGGCCCGGCCCAGGGAAAGGGGTTCATGGCCTGGACCTTGGGCCGTCCTGAGTGCCCGTGGGCTCCCACTCACACCTCAAAGTGCAGCTCACACATTGTCTGTCCTACTGAGGTTCTGAGACCCCTTGGTCAGAGCTGATGGTCTGCATTTACATCCACAAGGCATGTGCAGTGCGTGCCGTCCCTGTACAGTCTCCTCACCCATCTATGCCTGATGAGACTTGCCAACCTGGAGGGTTCTGTGGGTTCTGTCAGCCCCAGTGGCTCCTAAAGTCAATGCCAGCACATAGTAGGTGTTTCTTACATGTTTACCAAGGAAATGAATTGCCTCCAGCCAAGACAGAGAACAGGAACAGGAAACTACAAGCCAAAAGTGTCTGGGAGAAGGTTTTCTGAATCCCAGTGTTGGGCTACAGAGCCCACTGAAGTTTGTTTCTGGAACGTTCTTGTCCATGCTTTCCTCTCCTCGGGCACTTCCCTGGCTCCCCCAGCCCATCTGGCACCACCACCTTCAGGACTGCCTCCCCGCCAGCCAGGTGCCAACCCGGGAGGATGGGGAGGATGGGGAGGATGGGGAGGATGGGGAGGATGTCTGCCTGCTGTGGAGCCCCATGCCCAGCCCAGACGCAGGCGCGTTCCCGTGGAGGTTAGTTGACCGAGTGAGGGGAGTCCTGGCAGGAAGATGGTCGGCCTTGACTTGATGTCAGAGAAGTGATTAGGCATTTCTTTCTTTTCCGTTTTTTTTTGAAGACAGTGAGTCGCCTTTCTTCCGGGTTAGAACAAGGCGCACACTGCGCACAGAAGAGCGCAGGACAGGGCCTCGCACGTGGCACTGGGTGGGAGGGCAGCGCTGGCCCTTCAGGTTGCTTTGCCTCAGAGGAGTCACTACTGCCCAACAGGGGCCTTCCTCCTCCTGCCTCTCCTCTCCTCTGCAAAGGAAGGTCCTTATTCATCTTTCATCTCATCCGTGCTCTCCCCTCCCCTCCCCACCCCTTTTCTTCTTCTTCTTCTCCTCTCTCCTCTTCTCTTCTTCTTCTTCTTCTTCTTCTTCTTCTTCTTCTTCTTCTCTTCTTCTTCTTCTTCTTCTTCTTCTCCTCCTTCTCTTCTTCTTTTTCTTCTTCTTCTTCTTCTTCTTCTTCTTCTTCTTCTTCTTCTTCTTCTTCTTCTTCTTCTTCTTCTTCTTTCTCTCTCTCTCTCTCTCTCTCTCTCTCTCTCTCTCTCTCTCTCTCTCTCTCTTTCTCTCTTTCTCTCCTGCTGTCATGTTACATATCATGACCGTGAAGACAATTCATGCTTATTCTCTCTCCCAATTCTGCTTCTCCCCTGCCCTGGAGGGAGAAGCAGACAGGGCTGGGGGCACCTGGGAAGGTCCTTTAAGGCAGAACTATGGAGGGTGTCCAGTCCAGGCAGCCGGAGGGAGGGTGCAGGCACACTGGGCTGGGCTGGGAGTCCGGGGAACTCTGAGCAGCCTGCCTCCTTCCCCTCCTCAGCCAGCCTGCCCCTCCCCATCCTGAAAGCTCCTCCCTTTAAACTTTCTCTGAAGTTTCTCTTGAGTCTGCATATTAATTTAAAGTGCAAAAAAAGTTTTCTTTTGACTATGGAGCAATTTCACTTCCCGGCCGCACTTCCCTGCTACCCCTGCTCTGGCCCAGCCCATAAGTGAGTGTAGGATCCCACAAAAAGGGGCAGGCACATGGGTGTACACGCAGAATGCCTATGTACACACAGCTAGCAGGCACATGGGTGTACACGAAGAATGCCTATGTGCACACAGCTAGCAGGCAGAGTGGGGAGGGGCGTCTTGGATCGCAGGAGGCTGGGGTCAGTGCACTCTAGGGCGTTGGCCAGGTGGCCTTCGCAAGCCTGAGGCACAGGACACTGAGGGAGAGGGGTTACCAAGCACCCCCTGGACTGAATCGGGGAACAGTGCGAAGGAGAACACTGTACTTAGCCTTTCCTTTTTCAGGCTGGGGTGTCCTAGGCCCGGGAGAGAGGGAAGGCTGCCTACAGTAACCACGCGGGACCCTGTAGGTGGGCGGTTAAGACCTAAGGATCTCATTCCTCCCCAGCCAGCCTAGGTTCAGGGTGAGAACAGCCTGGCTAGGAATGAAGGAGTGGAAAAGGGCCCTCTCTGCCCCTCTGCCACCTCCCGCTCAGTGGGCACGCTCCCTGCAGTCGCTCCCAGCAGTCTCTCCCGCGCACAGGTGTGTGTGTGGGGGGTGGGGGGTGGGGGCGTCCTATGCTGGGTGCTCTGTTGGGTTTGAACTTTGGGGCCAGGAAAGGATCCATGGTCCTCTGTCCTCGTATTCCTGGTTCACATGCACCCGGTGGAGCACTAGGCCCAGTCACTTCCTTAGGGGATTCTGACTCTC
The DNA here is from genome assembly GCF_014108235.1 of Myotis myotis. Classification (NCBI taxonomy): domain Eukaryota; kingdom Metazoa; phylum Chordata; class Mammalia; order Chiroptera; family Vespertilionidae; genus Myotis; species Myotis myotis. Next base: position 1,241,677 of record NW_023416331.1, on the reverse strand, counting down.
TGGTTCTGATTTGGGTCAACGTTGCCTGGAGCAAGGGGTCAATTTTGCACTGCTGACCCAACTCCTGATTGTCTCTTAAAGCAAAGCAGGCCTGACCACATGGGACCTCAGACTACTTCCCTTCCCTCCTACAGAAAAGCTCTAATTGCAAGATGGTATTATAGTTAATACTTCCCTCTGAGGGCCAGTCCTCCCCATCTACAAGCTTATGTTGAGGCCACGCTTGAGTACAGATGAAGATCAGGCACTTTTTCTTCAGTGTTTGTGCGTCAAATGAGTCCCAGTTCTGCAAAAGCAATCGAGGGGAGTGCTGACCTCAGTGGTAGATGAAGAGTTCCCCATCTGAAAAGACAAAAAGAACCAGGAGGCAACCAGCATCACCTTGGTTGGGCCCCCCACAAGGCTTCCCTTGTGTGGGGCGAAAGGGATTATCTGCTAGTGCACGTCCACTAACAGAGCCAACCGGCCAGATTATACATGCTTACCAGTGAGGTCCTATCTAACCCCCCCTTCTACTGGTGCTCACATGTGGGTGACCATAGGCAAGTGTCTGTCAGACTAGTCGTGCTTATCGACGAGACCTTCCATGCTGCCTGTGTGAATTTTCCTTAATGGGAGAGGGGCAAACCCTGGTCTGATTTCTAGAGTGCTCTAGATGATTACAATACTCTGTAAGGCCCACTGCGGCTCTTGCAGGACCATTAGGAGGGTCTGAGAACAAAGTGTCTGCAGGGAAGGTGCGCACCTCCTGGATTCCAGGGAGGGCTGCTGACAGGCCTCAAGAGTTGCCTGTGTCCCTACAGTCCATCCAAAGAATATGCCCGTCCTTGGGGCTCATTGGGAAAGTGAAAATCCAATGATGATGAACCCAGGTGCCACGGACAATAGTCAACCCCTAGGAGGGCCAAAATCCTGGCTCCCAAGGACAAAAGGGCTCGCTCATCCAGACTCAAGAGGGAGGTCTAAGAGAAACAAAAGAGAAAATGTCAGAGGGCCTGAGCCCATTGGGGTACATCAGGCCAGGGCCTCTGAGAGGGATGGAAGACAAATGAATCAGGTCCCCTGTGTCCTCCGGTGGAAATAACAAACTCATGGGACACCATGGGCAGTGATGGGAGGGTCTGCCTATCCACCTGCATGAAATCTGGACACTATCCTTCCCCAGTAACTCCCAAAGAGAGAGGTAACGAGGTCTAAGCCTTGGGGTCTGGGCCGAGGAGGCACCGCCATGTGGAAGAGTCGTCGCTCATGCTCAACTGGGCACCTACGGGAAGGGACTCCTGCAGCCATCAGGTCAACTGACCAAAATCAGGATTCAAAGGATTCTGGTATCCACCTTCCACCCAATTTCAGGCAGGACAATAAAGGTTAGAGAGGGAAATCAGGTCAGAGCCAGCCCAACATTCTCCTCAGAAAGGAGGGATTAGACTACCTTCCCCCAAGAAGCCTATCTCCTGAGTTTTAAGACTGGTGGCCACGCTAATTGCCTTTAACTGGCCGACAGGACCCTGGTGTTTCTGCTGCTAATAAAAGAGAGAGAGAAAAAAGAGAGAGAGAGAGAGAGAGAGAGAGAGACCGTTTTGCTTACTGTTCTGTAGATCTCATACCTTTCCATAGATCTCAGGGGGATCTCCAAGATGATGCCAAAATTTCTAGTCGTTCCCTGTTTGTTGTCTTGCAAAATCGAAGAATGAGTTCAAAGACAAAAATGGTAAGTGAAAGCAAAGTTTATTGAGAGATATATGTACTCCCTGTAGCAGGAAGCAGCAGGGAGGGGGCCCAAAGCAGGTTGCCAGTTAAGATTCTTTGTCTAGGGGTAGATAATATATATTGTTGGCTTTTGATTGGTTCTTTAAAATATATATACATATATATATATATATATTTCAGAGAGGAAGGGAAAGGGAGAGATAGAAACATCAAAGATGAGAGAGAATCATTGATGGGCTGCCTCCTGCACGCTCCACACTGGGGATCAAGCCTGCAACCCGGGCATGTGTCCTGACCAGGTATCGAACCATGACCTCCTTGTCTATAGGTTGAAGCTCAACCACTGAGGCACACCAGTCAGGTGTGATTGGTTCTTTCAAAGAATTCTGCCTTAGCAACATCTATACATTTTAAAGCTCAAGTTCCCACAGTCGTGAGGACCTGATTGAGGACTGCCACTTCAGGTCTGAGGTGAGGTTACTGTTCTCACTTAGCCAGGTCTAGTCCCCCACCCCCCACCCCATCCCCCACTCCAGCTCAGTTGGGTTTCCTTAGCAACTCCTGTCTAGCTAGAGAGAGAGAATCATTGATTGGCTGCCTCCTGCACGCCCCCTACTGGGGATGGAGACTGAAACCTGGGCATGTGCCCTGACTGGAATCGAACCCGTTACCACCTGGTTCATAGGTTGACACTCAACCACTGATCCTCGCCAGCTGAGCATGACTGGTCTATTAGAGTTTCCATTTCTTCCTGGTTCAGTCTAGAAAGGCTGTGTATGCTTAGGAATTTGTTCATTTCTTCTAGGTTATCAAATTTGGTGGTGTACAGCCTTTCATAGTATTCTTGTATAGTCCTTTGTATTCCTATGTTGTTTATTTTAACTTCTCTCCTTTCATTTGATTTTATTTATTTGATTTTATTTATCTTCTCTTTCTCCTTAGTGAGTCTAGCCCAGTGATGGCGAACCTTTTGAGCTCGGCGTGTCAGCATTTTGAAAAACCCTAACTTAACTCTGGTGCTGTGTCACATATAGACATTTTTTGATATTTGCAACCATAGTAAAACAAAGACTTATATTTTTGATATTTATTTTATATATTTAAATGCCATTTAACAAAGAAAAATCAACCAAAAAAATGAGTTCATGTGTTACCTCTGACACACGTGTCATAGGTTCGCCATCACTGGTCTAGCCAGAGATTTGTCAATTTTGTTTATGTTTATAAGAACCAGTTCTGGGTTTTTAAAAATCCTTTTTATTGATTTTAGAGCAAGAGGAAGGGAGAGGGAGAGAGAAAGAGAGGAACATTGATGAGAGAGAGTGAGAAACATGGATAGGCTGCCTCCTGCTCACCACCTAATGGGGATTGAGCCTGCAGCCCAGCAGCAAAATGGGGAGACAAAAAATAAATAAATAAAAACCCCAACGAAAAGACAAGAGAATTCTTCAGAAGAAGAACTAAATGAAATGGAGATAAGACATTTATCAGACATAGAGTTCATAATAATGATGGCAAAGATGCTCAACAGCATGGGAAAAGACATGGTAACTATGAAGAATGACATAGCACTAATAAAGAACACAGTGAAAAGAATACACAGCAGATTAGGGGACGCTGAGGATCAGATCAGTGAATTAGAAGACAGGGTAGAAAAAAAAATCACTCAATAGAGAACCAAAAAGAGAAAACAATTAAAAAACAGGAGGACAGTTTAAGGGAGCTATGAGAAATGAAACATAACAATATTCACATAATAGGTGTGTCAGAAGGGAAAGAAAGTGAGCAAGGGATAGAGAACATGTTTGAAGAAATAATGGCAGAAAACTTCCCCAATCTGGTGAAGGAAAAAGTCACACAAGTCCAGGAGGCACGGAGAGTCCCAAGCAAGAAGAACCCAAACAGGCCCATATCCAGACACATCATAATTAAAATGCCTGAAATTAAAGACAAAGGGAAATACTCAACTAGAGACCTACTGGAGAGAACCCTGATAACTTAGGACAGAAAATGGAGACCTCATAGAGACTGATGGGAAGTGCTAAAGGGCTGGCTGGGCTCCCACAGGCAGCAGCTGAAGTTCCAGAGAGATCTCTCAGCTGTGGGGGTTGCCACTGAGAACTTTGGGGACTAATCCCAAGCTGGGCCCCCAGCAGAAAGCACCAGAACTGAGAAGGGAACCCACATAACATCTGGCTGGGAGAAGCAGCAGGGTTGCTGTCTGCCAGGGAGAGACAGTTGGAAATGCAGGCACGCTCTTAAAGGGCCAATGCACAAAATTCCCTGTGGAGCCACTCACCTTGTGCTCTAGCAGAGGGAGGGCAGAGTGGAGTGGAGCTGTGTGAGTAGAAGCCAGGATCAGGGGCTCTGGGGTTAGAACTAAGAAGGCAGACACCCCAGTTTCCTGTGCTGAGTCATTCCCTCATGTTCTGGTAGTTTTTTGCTTCCATTTTATTTATTTGTTTTTCTGGAGATTTCTTCTGTTCTTTCATTTGTGACATGTTTCTTTGTTTCTGCATTTTGGCTGTCTCTCCTCCTCCCTTCTACTCTCTCTTATTTTGTTTCTATGTATTAGGTAGATCTGCTATGTTTCCCAAACTTGGTAGAATGGCCTTGTGTAGTAGGTGTCTTGAAGGGCTTAGTGGCTCAGCTTCCTAGTCATCTGAGCTGGGCATTCTAAGAGCACCCCCGTGTGGGCTGTGTGCACTATCATGTTGTAGTTGAGCCTTGCTTGCTGTTGGCGTCACTGGGAGGAATTGAAACCCTGGCCAATTGGCTGTGCAGACAAGCTGCAACTTCCGTGGAAGAGCTGCTGTGCAAGAGATGCCCCTGTGGAGCAGGACTTGCTTCAGTGGGGCTTCGGTGCTCACTGAGTCTGCTGCCTGAGAATATCAGTCATGGAGGTGGTAAGGTTGTAATCTGGCGTGGTCTGAAGCTGAACCCCAGGTGCACTGGCTCTTGAGCATCCCGGGAGGTGCAAAATCAATCACTACCTCTGCCCTGCCTGGGGACACCCAGCATGAGCTACAAAGCAATCTGCAGATGGCTGCTACTTGTGTTGGGCTAGGAGGTGCCCAGGAGAGGCCAAGCTGTGAACCAAGTTAGGCTGCTGCTAGCACCAGGCCTGGGCACACTTACTGAGGGTTACTGGGCATGCTGAGGCCAGCTGCTGCTTTGAAAGACTTTAGGAAAGTCCGAAGCATGAGACAATAGAAGCCTGTTTTATGGAAAAGCCACTGGAAATGGCTTGGATGAGCTACAAGTAGGGGGTGGGCAGGGTCTCGGGGGATCACCAGGGTGGAGTGAAAACTGTGAGCCAGGCTGATGGAGATTCAGATAGTGTGCCCTGCCTGCCGCTCTGTGGTAGGGAGGGCTCTACCAGCACTTTGTCTGGGAGAAAGCTGCCCCTCCCCCTCTCCCCCTAATTCAGGCAAGTTAGCTCCTCCCTGAATGTCCTAGGTTCCTTTCAATCTGCTGCCCCAGCACTGGATCTCAGAGAGAGTGAGTCTGAGTAAGCCTGTGCATGGGTCCTTTAAGACGAACTGCCTTGGCCAGCAGCTTCCATGTCACTTAGCCACAGTCCCCACTATTTGTTTTTTTAAAATATGTTTTTATTTATTTCAGAGAGAGGAAGGGGGAGGGAGAGGGAGATAAAAACATCAATGATGAGAGAGAATCATTGACCAGCTGTTTCCTGCATGCCTCCTCCTGTGAATTGAGCCTGCAACCTGGGCATGTGCCCCAACTGGGGATCAAATTGTGACCTTTTGGTTCATGGGTCAATGCTCAACCTCTGAGCCACATTGGCCGGGTCCTGCTGGTTTTTACAGCCAGAAGTTGTGGGGACTTCTCTTCCTGGCACTGGAATCCTGGGCTGGGACCCTCACTCCTCAGGGAAACCTCCACAGCCAAGATATCCCTGCCAATTTTAACCTGCCACACATAGGGGCGGTTCCACAGTCCTTCCCCATGTCCCCTCTTAGCAGTCTCAATGTGCTTCTTTAATTTCCCTGTTGTAAGGCTTTCGTTCAGCTAGATTTCAGGTGGTTCTGAATGATGGCTGTTCTGTATTTTAGTTGTAATTTTGCCATGGCTGTGGGAGGCGGCAAGTACCATGTTTAGCTACATCACCACCTTCAGCTTCCTCTCTTCTAATGTGCAGCTGTTCCACTGGCTTGGGAAATTCTTATCAATACTTTCTTTGAGTCGGCTCTCTGCTTCCCTCTCCCTCTCTTCTCTTTCCGGGATACCAATAGGTATCCTTAGGTTGCTCTGTCTAATGGAGTCAGTTCCCATAGAGTTCTTCATCCCCTTCCCACCTCACACAAACTTCAAAAAAACTTTTAAATATATTTATTTATTTTAGAGAGGGGAGTGGAGAGAGAAACATTGATGTGAGAAAGATATAGTGACTGGCTGCATCCTGCACACCCCTGGACTGGGGATCAAGCCTGTGATCTTCCAGTCTAAAGGATGACGCTGCAACCAACTGAGCCATACTGGCCAGGGCCCCACTTTTTGTTGTTGTTGTTGTTGTTTAATAACTCTTAGCTCTTTCTCTTCTTACTCCTGTGCCATTTCTGGTTTGCTGTCTTTGAACTTGCTAGTTCTCTCTTCCACCTGGTCTGCTCAGTTCCCAGTGCTCTCTGATGCATTCCTCATACCACCTACTGAGCTCTGCAGCTCCAGAATCTCCATTTGCTTCTTTTTTTATTATTTCAATCTTTTTGTTAAAGAACTCTTTTTGTTAATTAATTTTCTTCCTGAGATCACTGAACTGCCTTTCTGAGTTCTCTTGTATCTCATTGGGCTTCTTTACAGTGTTACTGCAATCTTAAGCTCCCTGCTGTTTATGTCACAGTCTTCCATGGCTTTGGGTGTGGTTTCTGGAGACTTTTCATTTTCTTTCTGTGCTCCCATGTCACCTTGGCTGTTCGTGGTGTTTGATGGATTGTGTCTCACCATCCCATTTAGGCACTGTTTTACTTTCTACTATCAACAATTCAGTAGTCCATAGGTAGGTACTGTCTTTTCTTTTCCAGTAGATGGCGCTATAGCACAAGTTTTTGTTTTCTCTTATCCGCTCTACAGATGTACTTACACCTCTGGTTAAGAAAAATGCTGTGTAACCTGGGATGGTGGTTATCCCATCCGTGACCAGGGCTTTGCACTGTGGTCGGTGTAAGGACAGAAAAAGGCCTTTTTTTTCTTTTCTTTCCGCTGTGACCTTCCACAATTTATGAGAAGCACCTATTAATTAAACCCCAAAATTATTGGCTCCTCTGTTCAAACTGTGGTACATGATAAGCTAGTCTCAAGGCTACACTCTTCCATCCCCTCTTCTCTGTTGTTTTAACAACTCAAGAATGATTCACACCCAGGAGTCTCTGGTTACTAGAATGTGCCCTCCCCTGTCTGCATCCCACTGGCTGTGGACCGTGTAAGTGAGAGCGTCCCTGGGGTCGGGCCCCTCATGGCTCTTCCTTCTGTGTGGAGCCTCCTTGGTGTGGCTCAGTCCCAGGTGGGCTTCCCAGGATGTCAAGTGTCCTCTAAGCCTCAAGGCCAACATTTTTGGAGAACCTCAGCCAGACATTCAGAATCTCAGGGCCTCAGATTCTCAAGCTGTGAACATGAAAGGATCCACCCACTCTCCCTGTGGTGCAATGGAGATTATGTGACACCCAGTGATCTATGCATTGGTGCTATTCTCCGTGTTGCCTGTACTGCTGACCCCAAGGAGGCAGAGGATCTCGGAGCCACGAGTGGGATTTCTGACCGGTGAAGTCCAATGGAGAGGTTTTGCTTCATGCTGAGTTGGGAAAGGGGTGGGGAGTGAGGAGTGACCGGATTCAGGATTGGAACAGTCTAAGATGCTGTTAGCAGTAATTCAAGGGAGAACCACACCTGTACTTAAGTCCACAGTGGATTCCAGGGGGCTTACTGCCACAAACACAAAGTGAGATCCACGAACCATTTAAAACTCAACAGCTAGGAAAATCTACATTATCAAATGTTAGACTGGGGTAAAGCCAGGCCATTGCTGGGCAAGCTGGAATATCTGAAACAGTTGCTGAAATGGGGAGTTTACTGTTTACCTAGCCATGACTTTCCTGGGCCCACATCTCTTATAATCATTGCCTAACAGAGCCTCGAGGAGGGCGGCAGCTCAGGCCAGTCCCTTGCCTCCTGCTTCAGGCACACCTCCCAGCAGATTAGTTTTAACATGTTCAAAGGTGAACTCAACTCTGCAAAGACAGCAAGTAAGTGTAAAACCTCAGGAATCTAGGGAGATTCTACATTTCTCCCCAGAAATGACCTCCTGGTGCAGTGCTGACGAGGGAGGGTCCTTCCTGGGGTCCCGGGCAGAGGGGTATTGGGCTGCAGCCCTAAATAGAATTGTCTATATTACCTCAGACAACTTCAGTGGTCTCACCTGAGCTGGGGTAGGTTTTCTGGTGTTGTTTGTTTGAGCATGTGTGTGGGTTTAGAAGTGTGACACAGGTTTCCTGGGAATGGTCGTCCTTCGATGGAATTGGACACCCATCCACCGTGGCTCTGCCTTCCCTGCCTGTTCCCAGAGGGAGTGGACTGGCCTGCCCCACTTCTCAGTGCCCCGTTGTGCAGGAGTGATCATAGGCTTGGAGTGCAAGCTTCCCCAATCTCGCCCTCCTCCCTAATGCAGAGCCTTTTCAGCGTCTAGGGGTGAAGTCTTTGTAGTCTGCTGATCTGATGAAGAGCGCAGTCCCATCTCCTGAAATAAAGGCACACGTGCAAATAACACCCGTGCTTGCAGCGCCACGATGGGAGGCCCCAGATGCAGGTTAGGACCTTGGCTCTCCATTTACATGCCAACCTGCAAACTGTTCTTGGCCCAGCGCTTCTTTGACCCTGACCCTCCCCCACTCACCCATTGGTTCCTTGGCCAGTGGCCTCACTCCCTACACCAAGTATCCAAAATCCTTGTTGATGCCACTAGGTCAGCTCTGGCTTTCCCCTGCCGCAGGCCTGCTCCCACACCCCGCCTCCGGTGCTGCATGGCCAACCCTAAGCCTCTGCGTGGGTGACCTGCCCGCACCCTAAACCACTCCCACCGTGTAGGGCCTTCCCCCACCGTGCACCTTGCCCGCCTGACTTGGGCATGTAAGTTCCAGTTTCTCTTGCTATCCTCCCCGCTTTCTAGCCCTAACTACCCTTGGGCACACTACACTGACTCCTTGAGACTCCTGTCACCTCCTGTCCCCAGGGACACTGGCAGGTCCATCCATCTCTTCACCTGGACCCCGGCTGACACCTTCACCTCCCAGGGGTACCTGTCCACCCTAAACCCCTTAGGGCCACAGCACAGCCCCTGGAGCCCCTCTCCTCACTGCCACACCCTCCTTGCCCCACCCTGACCTGATGACCCTCGCCACAGGTAGCAGCCTCTCACTGCACCTCCACCCACCACCTCTGCACCACAGCCCCTCTGGCCACGATCCCTCCCATCCTGGACCCTTCACATCCCCCCGACTGCATAGGCAAGACCCCCTTCACTGTGACCTCCTTGCCCCTGCTGACAAGCTGTCCTTTCCTCCTACCTGTACCCTTAGGGGCCCTGTCCCCGGCCTCCCTCTGTGGCACCTGTCCTGCATGTTGGGCCATCTCGTCCCATCTCCCTTTCCACCCTTCCCCTCTCCTACTTCCCAGCCCTGGAAATCCTCAGCCGAGCCTTCCCGTCAGAATGGGACCAGCAGTCATTTCCAGGAAGCAGTTTCATCTGTGCTTTCCTCTTTGCTCAGGACCCTGCAGCCTCTGCCATGGCCTCTCAGTGGTGTCCCAGGATGAACCAGTCCATTGAGATTTGGGGCTAAGGGACACCTGAATGGTCAGCCCTTCCTGCACTGTGGCCCAGGGGCTGGGGCAGGGGTTGGGGGGTGGGGGTCAGACACAGTCCTGGGAGCTGACAGGGGACACAGGGACCAAGCCTGACAGGATGGAGGGCTTCAGGCAGCGGGCCTAGGAAGGGGGAGTGGGGCAGGAGGAGTGGCTGAGGCTTTTCCAGTTTGGGACAAAGAACAGGGTCTCTCTCCACTGGCTTTGGCTGGGGTGGGGGCGAGGGGCAGGGTCTGTGGACTTCAGCTCAGAGGTGACCCACTCAGTGGGGCGGAGAGGCTCTGGATGGAGTTTCTCCCCTGAGCACAGGGATCAGAGGTCACTGCTGGGTGGGCAGGCACGCTCTGGGTGCAGGATCAGGGCTGGGAGACCGAGGAGGACAGCAGTGCAGGGGCTTCAGGCATTTCCGCCACAAGGCAGACCTTCCTCATAGATGGACAGTGCCTGGCCCTCGGTCAGCCCTTGGGCATGAACCCCGAGCCATCCTGGGACAGGTGGCTCTCACAGCTGTCCCAGTGCCATGTGCAGGGAGGGCTTTGTGGAGGAGTGCGCAGGTGTCTGGATCACTTAACCTTCTATAAATATAGATGAATGGGTTACCAATGAGATCAAGAAAGAAATAAAAAACGTCCTGGAAACAAATGAAAATGAACACACAATAACCCAAAATCTCTGGGTCACAGCAAAAGCCGTCCTGAGAGGGAAGTTTATAGCACTACAGGCCTACCTCAAAAAACAAGAAAAAGCAGCAATCAACTATTTAACCCTACAACTTAAAGAACTAGAAAGAGAACAACAAGAAAAGCCCAGAGTAAGTTGAAGGAAGGAAATAATAAAGATTAGAGCAGAAATAAATGACATAAAGATGACAAAAACAATCCAAAAAATCAATAAAAACCAAGAGCTGTTTTTTTGAAAGGATAAAAAAAATTGATAAACCATTAGCCAGACTCATCAAGAAACAAAGAGAGAGGACCCAAATAAAGTCAGAAACAAAAGTGGAGGAGTAACCACAGACACCACAGATATACAAAGAATTGTAAGAAAATATGATGAACAACTCAACTATATGCTAACAAGCTGGACAATGTGGATGAAATAGACAAATTCCTAGAAAAACACAATCTCCCAAAACTGAATCAGGAAGAATCAAAAAACCTATATAGGCCAGTAACAACTGATAAAATAGAACAGTGATGGCGAACCTAGGACACGTGTGTCAGAGGTGACACGCGAACTCATTTTTTTGGTTGATTTTTGTCAAATGGCATTTAAATATATAAAATAAATATCAAAAAATATAAGTCTTTGTTTTACTATGGTTGCAAATATCAAAAAATTTCTATATGTGACACGGCACCAGAGTTAAGTTAGGGTTTTTCAAAATGCTGACACGCCGAGCTCAAAGGTTCGCCATCACTGAAATAGAAGCTGTAATCAAAACACTCCCACCAAACAAAAGCCCAGGTCCAGATGATTCACAGGGGAGTTTTGCCAAACATTCAAAGAACTAACACCTATGCTGCTCAAACTATTTCAGAAAACCCAAGAGGAAGGAATACTTCCAAGCTCTATTTATGAGACCAGCATTATCCTAATTCCAAAACCAGATAAAGACACTACAAAGAAAGAGAATTACAGGCCAATATCCCTGATGAACATAGATGCATAAATCCTCAACAAAATACTAGCAAATCACATCCAGCAATACATTAAAAAGATCATACACCATGATCAAGTGGGATTTATTCCAAGGATGCAAGGCTGGTACAATATTCGCAAATCAATAAATGTGATACATCACATAAACAAATTGAAAGACAAAAATCATATGATCATATCAATAGATGCAGAAAAAGCATTCGACAAAATTCAACACCCATTTTTGATAAAAACTCTCAGCAAAGTGGTAATAGAGGGATCATATCTCAACATGATAAAAGGCCATATATGACAAACCTACAGCCAACATCATACTCAATGGGCAAAAACTAAAACCATTACCCTAAGACAAGGAACAAGACAAGACATGGATGTCCACTTTTACCACTCCTGTTCGACATAATAATGGAAGTACTAGTCATAGCAATCAGACAAGAAGAAGAAATAAAAGGCATCCAAATTGGAAAAGAAAAATAAAACTGTCATTATTCACAGATGACATGATATTGTACATAAAAAACCCCAAAGACTGCATCAAAAAACTACTAAACTTGTCCTAGCTGGTTTGGCTCAGTGGACAGAGTGTCAGCTGTAGAAAGCACCTGGGAAGGCACATGGGCATTTCTTTAATTATTGTCAGCTGAAACCAGTGGCGTCAGCAAAGCCACCTCCTGGAAACACATCCTTTGCCAAAAGGCAGGAGTGTTGTCAGCTTGACCTTCAGCCCAGGTGCCAGGGTGTGGGTTTTGTTATTTAAATCCAGCGAAGCACCAGGAATGAATAGGACTCCTCGGGCCCACCCAAGAATGCAAATAATCTCCTTTGTCTTGACTTTTAGTAGAACTTCCTGTTTTTGGTGTATAAATAAATACGCTGTATCAGCTCGGGTCACTGTCACTGTCTCTGTCCCTGTCCTGATCAGAGGACAGTGGTCCCACCGGCCCCAGCTTTTTTCTTCCATCTCTGTGTCTATCTCTTTCTTTCATTTTTCTCAATCCCCAGCCACTCCTACTCAAGAGCCAGACCGCTCTCTAGCCAGCAGGTTTGGGAATGCAAATCCAAGCAGCTCTCTGTTGGGGGTGGTGCAGGGCCTCAGGAGGTGCAGTGCATGCCTTCCCCGAACTCCATAGCTGCCTGCTGCTGAGACCCTGACGAGGGAGCCTTCTGTTGAGTGTGGCACCTGCCTAACCCATGGGAGGGGGGAAAGATTGGCCCTTGTTCCAAAGCCACTCAGTTCAATGACCGTCTAAGAGTTTGTCTATAGTTTCTCCAGAAAAAAAAAAAGTGCACCTCCAGCCCCTGTTTGGTGAAGCCTATCGTCTTTTATGCCAGGCTTGAGAGTCTTGTCACCAGTATTTGGAGGATGGGGTTAGTGTGTTTTCTCCAGCTGGTGCTGCTATAAAAATAGAAGTGCTGTACCCTTGGAGGTGGTACCTGAGGGCCATGTGAGATGTGGGCTCAGGACCAGGACTTCAGAAGCCTACCTTCCAGATCCCCAGAGCTATGCCATCCCGATCTTCTCTTTATGGCTTCCCTATGCCCTGAATCTCCTTCCCTCTACCAGAGTCCCGGGTGAGTCCCCAAGAGTGAGCGCCTGTGTGTTAGCCCTTAAGGAGATCACCAGAATTCAAGCATTTTTCCCAGTGAACAAAGTCCCCGGGTTTTCATTTTTTTGTTTTGTTTTGTTTTCCTGCCAGATGCTATGCAGGCTCTTCTTCCCAGCCCTGATGTTCTGCTTTGGGGGTTCCAGTATGGGATTGAGACCCCACTTTCCTCTGGGGGGAGGGGGGGCCGGGCTTTTGCAGATGCAATATTTCTCTAGCTTCACTGCCACTGCCCCTGGATGCAGAGATGAACTCTCTCCGTGTCTCTGCTCTCCTTACTAATGTAGCTTCTTTTCCTAATCCTTTTATATAATATTTGTAGTCTGGTGCATGAAATTCGTGCACTAGGGTGGGGGCAGAAAGAGGCCTCTCAGTCTGGCCTGCACCCTCTCCAATCCAGGACCACTCGGGGAATGTCCGACTGCCTGTTTGTGCCCACACTTTTAACAGATGACAGCTCCATTGTTGTTTCTTTCTTCTCATGCTTAAACCCATTGGAATTAGTAGGTATTCAAAGTGTGTATACATTTTGGGGAACATCCTGTATATCTCTACTCAGCGGTGAAAGGAACCAACAGCAGGTTTGGAACCCCCAGACAGGAAACCTCGCTCACTCCCCACATGTCTCCCCAATTCACTTTCCACCTTCGCAGGCAGCAGGAGAATCAATGTTTTCTCTCATTAACTCATAAAAGCACGTCCTGTCACCCGCTGCCCGGCAGGAGTGCGCTAGGCCCCGAGTGAGCGAGGCTCAGTCAGGGCGGCCTTCGTTCATGGGCGCCAGCACCCAAAGTGCACATTCCTCCTCTGCAGTCACCCCGACTATCCCACCATTTCACTTAGAGGACAGAACTCCTCACCGCATCTGGGTTTTTAATCTTGAATGCTGACCGAAGGCACCTCAGTGAGGGCTGCCCACGCCCACCAGGTGTGTCTGTCTGCACCTGCTCCTGCCTCAGCACCTGCATTAGCCCCACAGAGGTGATCTCGTCGCTGCACTGGCCTCCGTGGGAACAAGGTGTCAGCACTCTGCCCTCTCACTGTTATCTCACAGGTGCCCACCTCAGCACCCAGAACACCCAGACACTCTCCAAAGGACGTGAGCATGTCAGAGAGGACGTGTGCACATCCTGTGGGGGACTTAGGCATGCTGGGGTTGATGGAAGTGCGGTGGAGGGGCGGGGGAACTTGTGCGCGCCTTGGTCTGAGACTGTTGCAGGTGCGCACGAAGGTGACAGCACGCTGGGGGATATTCACACCCCGGGGGTGGGGGGTGGGAGGAGAGGATGTGTGCACTGGAGGTCTGTGGCTTCACAGATCAGCTAACCCCCGTGGCGTGACCAGGAGGACGTCAGTCTGGCCTGCCATGGTGGCTGTCCCTGCGATCGCATACCTTCTGGGCCAGGAGGTGGGACTTGCGCAGCCGCTCCTTGGAGCTGATGGTCTGCAGGTGCTACTTCAGCTCGGCCCGCAGGCTCCACTTGGCGTGCTCATGGCTGCCACCTCAGCCATGTGGGGAGTACAGGCCATCCTCCGCCAGCCCGCCTCCCCTGCCCAGAGGATCTCCGCATGCTGCCCACAGGCTGGTGGGCATGGCTGGTGGGTGTGGCTTGAGCATAGTGGAGAGACGGCTAATTTGCATGTTTCTTTTTTATTATATAGGATTCCTGTTTAGGTGTCCTGTTGTTTATTCAGGTCGATTGCTCTAAATTTTAGCTGTTAACTCAGGTTTGGCACTGGGAGGACGTGTGTGTTGCTTTCACCTACTCCACAGCCTTTTGGAATCCCATGTCTTTTGATTAGAATATTTAATCCATTTATATTTAAAGTGATTATCTATTGGTATGTAGTTATTGCCATTTTATTATTCATATTTACATGTTTTTTCCCTTTCTTCTTCTTAAAGAAAACCCTTTATCTGTCCTTTATTTTAAATGATTGCCTTGCTAGGTAGAATAATTTTGGTTGTAGGTCATTATTTCTTCATAGGTTGTCAATCCCTTACTCTCTCTCTTCTCCTTCTAGTACCCCCATGATGCAAATGTTATGCTTGGTACTTTCCCAGAGATCTCTTAAGTTATCCTCATTTTTAGAATACTTTTTCCTAAAAATACTTAAATTTTTATTTATTGATTAAAGGAGAGGAAAGGGGAGAGAAATATAAATTTGTTGTTCCAGTTATATATGCATTCATTGGTTTTTCTTGTATGTGACCTGACCAAGGATCAACCTTGGTGTATCAGAACTATGCTCTAACTAACTGAGCCACCCAGCCAGGGCTGATTCTTTTTTTGTTTCATTGAATGTCTTTTGCTACCCTGTCTTCCAATCACTGATTTGATTTTTCTGCTTTATCTAATTTGCTACTGATTCCTTCCAGTGTATTCTTTTCTTCATTTCTTTTTTTAATCTTCACCTGATGATATTTTCACTGATTTTAGAGAGAGGAAAGGGGGGAGCATTGATGTGAGAGGGAAATATCAATTGGCTGCTGCCGGAAGCCGGTCCATCCTTGCTGCTTGACACAGTCGCTGCAGGGAAGAAACATCTGCACAGCATATGTTTCAAGGGACCTGGCGTATATAGCATACTGTTCTTAATATGTTTGCTCCCCTTCTTAGAGCTATGTGTTCTAACCAGGATCACCTCTCCGAGAAAGGTTGTTTCCCCAGGTGGGGATTTTCCCCTGGAGTTAGGGATTAACAGGACTAAGGAAGGGAATAAATCAGTAAAACCCCTTAACTAAGTGCCAGGCAGGTAGTTAATCTCCTTAACTATGAACAATCATGCTTAAGCTACATAATCTTTACTTAGGATAATCTCCTTCAGTTACTTCCTTGTAGCTTAACAGAACAGTAGAGTAGTGACCTTGGAATGGAGAGAACAAACTAGCCCTAACCTTTGGAATAGAATGGATAGGATTAAAATCAAATGGTATAAATATAGATGTAACAGGAGAATAAAGAGAGAACCTGGCTAGGGAACCTGGCTGGAGAACCTGGCTATGCTGATCAACTGAACGCTGCCTCCATGTCATTCATTCTTCGCCGACTCTGTCCACACCTTTGGGAACCCCTGGACCTGCTGGCGCTGGACCCAACAGGCTGCCTCTCATACAAGCCCCAAACAGATACCCAACCAGAGACCTCGATATGTGCCCTGACCAGGAATCGAACCTGCAACCTTTTGGTGAATGGTACAATGCTCCAACCAATTGAGCCACACCAGCCAGGGCCCTTTCAATGTATTCTTTATTTAAGTTTTATGTTCTTCAGTCTGACTTATTCTTTTTTTATATAGTTTCTTTGTTCTATTTTAACCTTACTATCTCTTTATTGAAGTTATCACTAAGTTCTTTGAAAATCCTTATAACCAGTGCTTTGAACTCTGTATCTGGTAAATTGCTTGCTTCTATTTTATTTAGTTCTTTTTCTGGGGAGTTCTTTTGTTCTTTCATTTGAGACATGTTTCGTCGTTTTCCCATTTTGGCTGCCTTTCTGTGTTTGTTTCTGTTTATTAGAGAGGTCTGTGATGTCTCCAGTCTTGGCAGAGAGGCCTTATATAGTAGAAGTTCTGTGGGGCCCAGTGGTTCAAACTCTCTGATCACTTGAGACAGGAGCTCCAGGGGTGTCCCTTCTGTGGATTGTGTCTGCTCCCTGTTGTAGTTGAGCCTTGATTGCTGTTGGCACTTCAGTGGGTGGGGTTGACCTTCAGTTTGACTGCTGAGTGAAAATTGGTCGGAATCACAGCACATGAGCTACCTTATGGGGGCTGACCCTTGGAGTCGGTTTTGCCCCAGTGTGCTCTGGTGCCTACCAAGACCACCTTTTGGATACCACTTGTGGCGTTAATCAGGTTGTGCTCTGTTGTGGTCTGAAACTGACCACTGGTGTGTTGTTTCTGGCACCTCTTCAGGGGGCCTCCAGAGTAGATAAAGTTCAGTCATTACTTGTGGCTGGCCTGGGGTGACATGGTAGAAGGTACATAGCGATTCATGGTTGGCAGCTGTCTGTGCTGGACCTGGGGACATGTGGGAGAGGCTATGCTGTTAACCGAGACTGGCTGCCACCACTACCAGGCCTGGGGCAGCTCAGCAAAAGGCACAGGGTACTCCTAAGCCTGCCACCACATGCTGGCTGCCTGTAGGCCACTACAGAGCCTCAGGTGTTACGTGAGTTGGGTAAGGTTTGGTATCAGAGACTCACCAGGGTAGTGAGTGATGTTCACTTTCTTAATGCACATCCAGATTTCGAGTGAGTCTGTGTGTGGGCTCTTTAAGAGGATGCCTGGGTTTCTAGCAGCCTTTCATCTCACCCGGACAGATGAAATCCTTCCTGATTTTCACAGCCAGATGTTGTTGGTGTCTTCTCTTCCTGGCACTGGTGCTCTGGGCTGGAGAGGCCTGCGTGGGGCTTGGACCCACACCAGGTCTCTGTCGGGACCTCTGCAGTCAAGATACCCCTCTTGATTCTCAACCACCACACCTGAATGTGGGGCCAGCTCATTTGGCATCTTTGTTTTTGCTACCAATCTTTATGGCTTCTTTATATCCTAAATTATAGGAGTTCTGTTCAGCTAGTCTTTAGATAGTTCTCCAGGTTGATTGTTGTATCATTTACTTTCAATTTTGATGTGGTCATGGGAGGAGGCAAGCACAGTGGTCACCTACTCCACCATCTTGACCATTAACCTTAACAATTTATACTTTTTAAATTGCACAGCATTCTCTTCCCAGAATTATTTTGTTTTGCAAATATGAAGCTATATATCTTTTTCCTTTTTGAAGGATAGATTTTTCCAGAACTAGAAGTTTCGGTTGACAGTATTATACTTTTGGCACTTTAAAGATGTTATCTAGCTGCCTTCTTGCCTCAGTGGTTCCTTTCTTTGACACATAATTGACATATAACATCACATTAGTTTCAGTTGTACAATATAATAATTTGATATTTGTATATATTGCAAAATGATCACTGTAATAAGCCTAGTTACCATCACAACATAGTTACAATTATTTTTCTCGTGATGAGAACTTTTAAGATCTACTCTCTTAGCAACGTTTAAATATACAGTATAGTATTATTAACTATAGTCACTATTCTGCACATTATATTCCCAGGACTTATTTATTTCATAACTGGAATTTTGTGCCCTTTTACCACTTTACCAATTTTGCCCACCACCTCAATGGTTTCTGAAGAGAAATCAGCTGCTAATGTTTTGTGATTTTTTTCTGATGCAAAAGCATAAGAGTCTTTATTCAAGCCCGGGCTTGGCTCCCCTACCCTCCTTACTGACACAGCAGCAAGTAGCAGAGAGAGAGCTAGCCCTGTGGGAAGAGGGGTTTTATAGGGGGTTGGAGTAAGGGGAGGAGAAAGGACTGTGGGCCCTGCTGATTGGCCAGGCGCAAGTCGGTGTCTTGTTACACAGGATGTGGTCATATCTATGGCGCGCACTTCCCTTGATTGCCATTGGTTAGTTTAAAGAAGTCCTGGGTGTGGCTAGCAGAGGCCTGGGCTTCCGGGAAGAAGCCTTGCCGAGCACATGGCTGCCCAAAAGTGGAGGATCCAAGGTAAGATGGAGGGTGTAGCCCTTACCCTGGGGCAAGATGGAGGGCGTAGTCCTCACCCTTTCATTCCCCCCTTTATCTTGGAACTTCTGGCTCAATCATGAGACGGACTGCATGTCTATTCCACTGTTGCTAGAGGCCCGTACTGGGTGCTCAGAACTATCAACTGAACTATCCCTATATTCTTAACAAATGGTCCGGTGGAAGGGAAAGAAACCATTTTAGCTTTAACAACTTCTATTGAAATAGGATTTTTCTTCGTAAAATTCCTCCATGGCTATCAAAAAACCAAATTGAGATTAATTTATCTACTGTATTCAATTTGGCTTGATGTTTGCATAAACACAACAAGAATGGTAACCGACCACATTTGCTGGAATCTCATGGTTGAATCTTAATGTGCCCCGTAGAGCCAGGAAGCCAAGCCATCCAGCTGCCATCAGTCCTGCCTGCAGTATCTGCTGAGTTAGGTGAATCCCTCACCTGTAGCAATTCCACCTGAGCCCACACTCCAGGCTTTAAGGCCCATCTCAGTAGCCCTCCTACTCGTTGCAGCCCAGAGTGAGTGGGGGTTCCGCAGGGATGTAGAGGCATCCTTATTGCTCCCCTTCTACTCTTACCAACCGCCAGTGATGGTAGGGCATGGGCCTGACGCTCCAGTGCCAGCCATCTTCAGGGCTCCCAAGCAGGATACCAGGCTTTCCTGTGGCACTCTTATTGGCTTCAAGTCTTTAGAGCTCAGACAGGGCTCTTTAAAACATGATACTCCAGTCAAAGTTTTCCGTTAATAAAACCTCTATTAGGAACCAGTCTTATTGAATACATGCAAAGAAATGTATTGCCATGACTCATTTAGCATTGCCAATATTTCAGAGGAATTATATAAGGAGAAAAACATACTGATCTGCTCTAAGATTTTCTGACTTTCCTTGCCAATTCCTTTTCATGGATTCTTCAGAGTTATAACAAAACAGTAACTGTTGGCATTAAACCTTATTTCTATGCATAACCATGCCTCAGACCTTTTATTCCAAACAGGCCTTTTCCTGCTTTCTACAGTTGAGGTTTGTACTACCCTTGACATAGGCATGGTTACGCAGGCCTGCAAGACAGTATACAGGCTGCCAACCGCCAACTGTCTCTCAACAGAGACAAAAACCTGATGGGCACTCTTCCCTGCCCAGTTGGGCCCCTGCCCTCTTGGCAGCTAGACACCCTTTACTTTTGGGGTTCACCCCACACAGTCCCCTTCCAGGATAGCCAACATATATTCAAACCTGCAAGAGAATCAAAGGTCAATATCAATACAATGACTAAAGTCTATCTTGACCTTCCTATAAATTGTCCTTGTCTCTTTGGAGCCATGTCCATGAAGATGCAGGCATCATCTAAGTCTATTATACGGTATTGTGGGGGCTCCCGGTAGCAGGAGTGATCGCGAGCAATGTTACCAGCATCAGGCAGGTCAAGCACGCCGTAGCTTGAGCTTGAGAGGGTGGCATTGATCTCGATCGACGCTCCGTTTGGTGACGAAGTCTTCCTGGATCACGGATGGGTCCGCTGACTGGACGTGAGTGTGATGGACCCAGGTCGCGACGCCATCTACCTTGAGAGCGGTGGGGGCCGTCAGCACCACAGTGTAGGGACCCTTCCAATGTGACTCGAGGGTCTCCCGGTGGTGCCTTCTGACATAGACCCAATCTCCTGGTCTGTGCTGGTGAGGAGTTGGGGTTGGGCTGGTCTTGTAGATGGCGCGGAGGCGCGTCCAAATGTCCTCGTGCACCCTCTGGAGCCCTCTCAAGGAAAGCTTGATTTTCAAATTCAGCAAGAAAGTCAGCTTTAAGGTTAGGAATGATAGGGGGTGGCCTGCCAAACATGATTTCATCCCAGGGTGTAAGGGGAGTTCCTTACCCGGTAAAGGGCATACAGTAGGAGAACCACCCAGTCCCCGCCAGTCTCCATGGTTCCTTTCTACCTGCCCTGAACTCTGGGGCCTATAAGCACAATGTAATTTCCAATTTGCCCCAATAGCCCTGGTTACTACCTGCGTTACTTGTGAAATAAAGGCTGGTCCATTGTCGGACCCTATTATAGCCTCCGGTTCTCCTAACCCAATGAGGATTCGCCCAGTCTCTGAGTCAGATTCCTCCTCTCTTGGAGAACTTCAAAGTCCTGATGGCTTCTAGGTCCAGGGAGAGTGCCCTTTTGTGAAACCTGTTTGTTAGTTACAGGGCTCTGCTTTCTTGCCTTTCTACCAGTTCCCTTTGTGGAAGAGCAGCAACCAGGCTTCTTTCAAGGGAGTGTGCTAGAAGGGGATATCAGCCCCTCCTTTGCTAGCAGCAACAGGTATCAAACCCTTTCAATACATTTAACCAGCTTTATTCCCAGCCATTTTTACAGATTCTAGGGCCCGTTGCTTTCCTTTAACCAGCAAGCCAAATGACACTGGCCTGTATTGTTTAATTCAGCACAGGCAGGGGGAAGGGCCCATTAAATCTCTGCCCTCAGGAACTGTGAGCCCTACCCTTAAATGTCCCAATCAGACTAGAAAAGCCACAAATACCTTTTAAATCTACCCCAGAATTCCAAAAATCCCAACCCAGCACAGAATATCACATAGCAAATCAAAGTTTCCAGCAAACAAAGAGACAGAAATGTTTACTAGTTAGGCGGGCCGATTCCACCTCTGACAGAGAGCAAGCGCCCTTGGGGAAAGAACCCAGTGGCTGCTCAGGGTTTTTTGCTATCGGTCAGAGCACTCAGCCTTAAAGAAATCAAGCGTGTGGTTTTTTTTTTTTCTTCTGCAGATTTCCACATTTACATGAACAAATAGCCTCAAATTAGCAATACATGCATATTTTTAAGAGACACAAATCGAAATTTTAGTAGCTAAACAATTTTAAACAACAAAGATATATATATTTAAGCAATAAAGACAAATAACATTTCCCATTAAAAACTTTGAATCACGCTGAAACCGGTTTGGCTCAGTGGATAGAGCGTCGGCCTGCAGACTGAAAGGTCCCAGGTTCGATTCCGGTCAAGGGCATGTACCTGGGTTGTGGGCACATCCCCAGTAGGAGATGTGCAGGAGGTGGCTGATCAATGTTTCTCTTCCATCGATGTTTCTAACTCTCTATCTCTCTCCCTCCCTCTCTGTAAAAAATCAATAAAATATATTTAAAAAAAAAAAAACTTTGAATCACAACAAGTCCCTGAACAGAGGCAGTCAAAAAATCACAAAGGTATTGACCACACCCCAAGGTTCGGAATGAGGAACCTAGTTTTCAAAAAAAGCAATTTACAGAAGCAGAGACAGCATGCAATCTAAATTACAGTTTTGGGTAAACACATTATCTAGAGTCCTTGGGTAACCTAGGTTAAACTTAGGCATGTTATCTAAACCACAGTTTCTACCTGAAATAATTGTCATCATACTTTACTTTAGAAATTGGATTACTGCTATCAGTCCCTTTTAAAGACCTTGACATAACCCTTAATTGTCCTTAGTTTAAGGAAAGCAGGGTTTTCTAGACTTAAGAGATTAGCAGTAAAACTCCGCCTGAAAACTCCACCCCTGAAATCCCAGCCTGCCTCAGTGAGCAGACACTGATTGACTAAATCAGAGGAAGGGGCCTTTGCTGTTTCAAGATGGCGGCCCCCAGGGGAGCAGCAAGCTATGTGGCTGACATGGCGGCTGCCAAGTCATGCAGCCCAAAATGGTGGCTGTCTACACTGTTTTTTTCAAATCAGGATCCCTAAAAGATAGATGGCCAACATTATATTGCAGATAAACTGAAATCTCATTAGCTGTTTATACCTTTTATAATTATCTTAAAGAATATCAATTAAATTTAAACTGGTCCTTGCATCAAAAATCTTCCATTGAGGTCACAAAATCAATCCTCCCTTCTCAATCAGACCAATAAGCAAAGGCATTTAGTTACCACAATTATACAATTTTTCCCAATTCAATCTGAATCTTAAACTTTTAGCTGGCAAGTCAAATATTCAGCACTTCTCAATCAGTAACATCTTTAAGAATAAACTTTAAAAATGCAAGGCATACTTAACCAACAGATTTAATTCTGTCCTCTAGATTTCTCATGAGGCAAATTAGAGTAAACTTTACGTTTTACTTTCAAGTGGCTCTGGAAAACCACATTTGAGCCTTGCAAAACAGGTTCTGGCCTACCTGGTCTTTTCAGATGTAAATTGACCACATTCTTTCTTTTAAGATTTTGCTACAGGTGGGAAGCGACTAGCCCCTTCCTTCATTAGAAATGGGAAGCCAGCCTTAATGCCCTTCGTTAGCATTTAAAAACTGTTCTTTATTATGGAAATGCCAATCTTTCTGCTAGAATCTAGCTAGCATCTTTTTTCCTTTGGGTAAATAATCAGTCTTGGGCTCCATCCTGCACATTTGCAAAGAGACTCCAGCTCAAAACTCTATCCAAAATCGGACTATGCGCACATTAGTTTTAAGCCAGCTTTTCTCCTTACACGTGCACAGAAATCCCAGACGCATTTTTAAATTTTGTAAAGCTTTTCAATTACAAGAAGGACTTTAAAGTATCTGCTACTACCACCAAGATCTGCACTTGCGGCGGTTCCAGCTGGGCCCACGCCCTAGGCTTCAAAGCTCACCACAGCGGCCCTGGAGAACCACACCTGAGGTTGGCAAGCCGGTTTGGCCCAGCCCTTGACTTTAAAACGACCATAATGCTTAAAGGAGTAGTTTGAGTCTGTCCCATAACATCCGTCCAGTAAGTCCACAGAAAACAGAAAAAAAACACAAACACAGACAAATACAGTCTTCCAACTCTGCAGAAGCAAAACTACAGATTAGACGATGGCCATGCTCCAACTGGTGGGAGTGACCCATCTCGTCTCAGATTGAGGGGTTTCTGCACCCCTCCAGATGGAGGATCGGGACGTCCCCCGACTCCCCCCACTTGTGGTCCCCCAGTGTGTCCACCTAGACTGTTTCGGGAACTACAGAATTTCAGAAGTGAGCTCACACAGGACAGAACACACAACACAGGACAGAACATATAATACACAGAACAGAATACACAACACACAGACACCTACAGCGGTCAGTAAGACTCTCCGGATCGGGGGTCCCTCGTGGGTCTTGGGATCCCAGATGAGCCCCCAAATGTTATGCCCAGATTTCAGGATCCCCAAGAAACCACACCAGGGAGCCAGCCGTGTCTGATGCAAAAGCATAAGAGTCTTTATTCAAGCCCCGGCTTGGCTCCCCTACCCTCCTTACTGACGCAGAAGCAAGTGGCAGAGAGAGCCTGTTTTTTGTTTTTACAGAGAGAAAGGGAGAGGGATAGAGAGTTAGAAACATCGATGAGACAGAAACATCGATCAGCTGCCTCCTGCACACTCCCCACTGGGTATGTGCCCACAACCAAGGTACATGCCCTTGACCAGAATCGAACCTGGGACCCTTGAGTCTGCAGGCCGACACTCCATCCACTGAGTCAAACCAGTTAGGGCTCAGCTGTTAATCTTAAGGATAGTTTCATGTAGATGATGAGTTGTTTCCTACTTGCTGCTATCAAGATTCTGTCTTTCTCTTTCAACAACGTGAATATTGTGTCTTGGTGTAGATTTCTTTGAATGTATTCTTCTTGAAGTTTACTGTGCTTCTTCAATGTTTAGATTCATGTCTTTTATCAAATTTAGGAAGTTTGCACTCATTATTTCTTCAAATATTATTATTTCCTCCTCTTCTTTGGGGATTCTTATTATACATATATTATTACTAGTGGCCCAGTGCACGAATTCATACACATTGAAAGGAAACTAATTAGAAGAAATATTTTAATATCACTATTCGTCCTTTCTCTATAGTAGAAGTGTCAACCAAATTCACAATAAACAATGACAGATCAAACCACACGCGTGTGATTGGTGCCAGTGATATATATATATATATATATATATATATATATATATATATATATATATATATCCCAGTGCACAAAAATTTGTGCACTCGGGGGGGGGGGGTCCCTCAGCCTGGCCTGTGCCCTCTTGCAGTCTGGGACCCCTCGGGGGATGTCCACCTGCTGGCTTAGGCCTGCTCCCCAGGGGATCGGGCCTAAGCTGGCAGTCAGACATCCCTCTGGCAGCCCGGGAGCCCTCGGGGGATGTCCACTTGCCACCGGGGAGCAGGCCTAAGCTGCAGTCGGGCATCCTTAGCACTGCTGAGGAGGCTGGAGAGGCTCCCACCACCACTGCTGTGCTGGCAGCCATCAGCCTGGCTTATGGCTGAGCAGAGCTCCCACTGTGGGAGAGCACTGACCAGCAGGGAGCAGCTCCTGCATTGAGCGTCTGCCTCCTGGTGGTCAGTGTGTGTCATAGTGACCAGTCATTCCTAGTCGTTCTGCTGTTAGGGTCAATTTGCATATTATCCTTTTATTATATAGAATAGAGGCCTGGTGCACAAGTGGGGGCCAGCTGGTTTGCCCTGAAGGATATCCCAGATCAGGGTGGGTGCCTGGCCAGCCTGGGTGAGGGGCTGAGGACTGTTTGCAGGCTGACCAAGCCCTCCAGAGGAGATCCTCACCCCATGGGGGTGGGGCCAGCCTGGGTGATGGGCTGATGGCCATTTTCAGGCTGGCCATGCCCCCCAGTGACCCAAGCTCCCAGCCTCTCCTTTTTTTTTCTTTCTTTTTTTTCCCCTGGGATTTATTTATCTTCTATAATTGAAATTTTGTATCCTTGAGTGGAGCCCAGGTCCAGCAACCCAGGCTCCCAGCCTCTCCTTGAGTGGAGGCTGGAAGCAGGTATCTGGGATTTATTTATCTTCTATAGTTGAAACTTTGTAGCCTTGAGCATAGCCCAGGGCCGGCCAGGGCAGGCAGGAAGCTTGGCTTCCTCCATCGCTGGGGGCAACCCAAGCCTCCTGCTTGCTCCAGCTCTGTGGCTGCCGCCATCTTAGTTGGGTTAATTTGCATACTTGCTCCTGATTGGCTTGTGGGCGTGGCTTGTGGACATGGCTTGAGTGTAACAGAGTGATGGTTAATTTGCATGATTCTCTGGTGCACAAATTAACCATCAGCCCATCACCCAGGCTGGCCACACCCCCACCGGAGCTGCCTTCAGTCTTTGCTCCGCCACTTCACACCTATGTATGCAAATTAACCGCCATCTTTGTTGGCGGTTAATTTGCATATCTCGCTAATTAGCCAATGGGTGGCATAGCGAAGGTATGATCACTTACCATGTTTGTCTATTATTAGATAGGATATATAGATAAACTTGCTTAATTAGACCTGTTTCTGATTTAGTTAAACTGTTTCCAGCCCAGTGAAGCACCCCAACTTCTCTTTCAGGTAATTGTCAGCAACACAGCAGTAAATATCAACATGAAGCAGATTATTATTGTAGATCAGGCAGAGAGGACAAAGGGTAAAATATTTATTTATTTTTTTAATAAATTTATGTAATTTTTAAAATATATTTTATTGATTTTTTACTGAGAGGAAGGGAGAGAGATAAAGAGTTAGAAACATCAATGAGAGAGAAATATCGATCAGCTGCCTCCTGCACATCTCCCACTGGGAATGTGCCCGCAACCAAGGTACATGCCCTTGACCGGAATCAAACCCGGGACCCTTCAGTCTGCAGGCCGACGCTCTATCCACTGAGCCAAACCGGCTTCAGCACGGGTAAAATATTTAACTGCAGCAGTGTTTGACTATATTCTGCACAGTGAGAAAACCTGAAGTCATTTTCAGGGCCCACCATTTCTTACTTCTTTTCAGTCAGGTCAAATTTCTAAGCTTTCTAAATCTCCATTTTCCAGTTAATGAAAAGAAAATAGGATTCCACCGAGTCTCCTATCTACCTACTCCAGGACTTCTGTGAGGATCAAATAAGATGAGGCATGGGAAAACACTTCACAGACATTTGGTTAAAGTGTAAAATGTTTGCACCTGGCTATAAAGCAAATTGTGTTCCTGGGATGAAGAAACTCCAAGGAGGCTAGTTGCTAGGAAGAGGGAGCCAGGCATTGCTATGTGACATTATTACCCGGAGCCCACAGAAACCATTTCCAGGCTGAGCTGGGCTGTGGGCCGCATTTTGCACCATGGGGTTTTGGCAGTGTTGGCTGCAATTTGGTGGGGTGTCACTCTGGGGTGATGGCGGGGCCTATGTCCCACTTGGGGGAAGCTGAGTGTTGTTTTGTGGGCGCCAGTTCTGGGGTGCCGTTTCTCTGTAAATGGCCAGTGCGCATCATGGCAGCTCCTGCATTGAGCATCTGCCCTCTGGTGGTCAGTGTGCAACATAGTGATTGGTCAGATGATCGGACACTTAGCATATTCGCCTTTATATATATATATTTTATGGTGCCCAAAGGTTTCATAGGATTTGTCTCCATTCTTTTTTAAAAAATTTATCTTTATTGTTGAAAGTATTACAGATGTCCCTCTTCCACTCTTTCCCCCCCCCTCCCCATTTATCCCCCCTCAATCCCGTTGTCTCCATTCCTTTTCATTTCTTATGCTTAGTGGAAAATTTTAATTGACCTATCTTTGATTCACTGATTCTTCTCCCTGATAAATTCCACCTATATTAGCCTGTGTGATGTCCCATATGTACCTTAGGTTTTGTTTACTACACCAGAGGATATTTTTTTCCATTGCTTTCAGAGAGAGTGGGAGGGAGAGAAAAGAGAGAGAGAAACATTAATGTGAGAGAGAAACATCGATCAGTTGCCTCCTGTATGCACCCCAACCTGGGATCAAACCCACAACCATTGGTGCACAGGATGACATTCCAACCAACTGAGCTATCAGAGAGGGCAGGTTCTGTTTACTTAAAAAAATTTTTCTTCTTTGCTCCTCAGACTTGGCAATTTAAATCAGCCATCTTCTAGTTCACTGAATCTTTCTTCTGACTTTGAATATGTTGAACCCCTCTAGTGAGTTATAAATTTTATTTATTATACTTTTCAGTTCTAAAACTTCTATCAGTTTCCTATTGTAGTTTGTATCTCATTTGATAGTTTTTATTTGGTGAGATATTGCTCTCTTGGTTTCCTTTAGCTCTTTGAAATAGTTATGATTATTGATGTAAAGTCTTTGTCTAATACATCCAATGTCTTGACTTCCTCAGGGACAGAGTCTATTTACTTTTCCCTGTTAATGAGATGCTGTCTTATTTCTTTGTAAACCTAATAATTTGTTGTTGTAAACTGGACACTTGGAATATTATAATGTGGTAACTGAAAATCTCATTTCTTCCTCTCCCAGAGACTCTTCTTGCTGTTTGTTGTGGGTTATAGTTGTTTCTGTGCTCAGTGACCTATCTTAGCTAATATTTTAAAGACTGCCTTTGTCATGCTTGGTAACTAAAATCTCTGTTGCATCAGCTCAGTGGTCAGCTCGCAGTTTTACAGAGGTTTCCAAACAGCAGGTGCCAAAAAAATAAAGTGGCCCTCTCTGGTGTGGCTCCACTTGTTGGTGCATCATCCTGTTTGCTGTACACAGTTATGACACTTTTGCTATTAGTGACTCTGTGGTAAAGCCCTATGGCATAACAGAGAATATCGAGTCTTTGTCCCTGTCGCTGGCACAGAGCTCCTGAAACCCTGGGACTCTCCTGAGTGGAAGAGGGCCTTTGGGATGTTAATGAGATGGCTCTTGGCTGAGGGTCCTGGTTCCCTCCAACTGGGACTGGCACCAGAGGCCAAGCTTGACCAGAGGGCTGGAACGTTCAGCCTCACTCCCACCCTCCGGGAGAGCAGCAGAGTTCCTCACCAATGGCCAGTGATTCAACACTGCCTGCACCGTGAACTTCCATAGCAAACCCCCAGTAACCGGCTCAGAGGGCCTCTGAAGCACAGCCCACACCCACACGCTGGAGGTCGGGACACACTCAATGCCACGCGACAGAGGCTCCTGGGCTCGGGGCCCTCCCCACCTCACCCAGATCCCTCTTCATCTGGCTGCACACCTGCATCTTTTGTGATAAATTGTAACAGTAAGCACATCATTTTCCTGAGTTCTGCAAGTTGTTCCAGTAAATTAATGAACTTGGAAGAGGGGGAATCCCCAACTCAGTACCAAAGTCAGACACAAGTGCTGGTACCATGAGGACCTGAAGCTGTGGCTTGTACCCTAAATGGGACGGAGCCCTGACCCTGTGTTGCAGGACACCCAGCTGGTGTCAGAGGAGCAGAGAACTGGTTGGGTGGAGGAAAGCATCCCTCACCATCCCACAGATAAACTTGCCGGGGCTGACCAGCAGCCCCTGAATGACGGATGAACAGATTACTCAGACACAGTTTCACGGTGGGGGAGACAGCTAAGGGACAGCCTGGCTGATAGCAACTAGGCAGCCTTGATTGCCTGCCTCGTTAGGCTTTTATTGGAATTTTTATCTTCAGATACAATCAGCCAGGTGAGTAATCTCAGGGGCACACATGTTTACATTGTCCTCTAGGCAGGGCATCCAGGGAGTAAGCATAAGGATTCCAGTAAATACCCGAGGGTCTGCACAGCACAGACTTGTTTGGAAAGGTCCCCAACAGAAACTGAGAAAGAGAGCAAGTACCGCTCTACCTCATCTCATCCCAGAGCACAAGATCCAGATACAAGCATTTATACCTTGTCCTTGGGCCTCCAAGCTGATCATGGTCCAGACGTTGAGTACAACTATGTTGAAACAAGGAACATGTTTTAGGTTTTGGTTTTTAGTCCTGTGAGCCAGTCCAATAAGAATTGATGTGAGAGATTTTCTCCCCAGAAACATTTGCATATACAAGGAGGTATAAATATGATGACATCGGTGCACAGAGAGCTGCTGCAGTCTCCCCGACCTGGGTGCTCTACCCCAGTAAGAGACAAAGGCAGGGGGAAGATGTTTGAGTAACCACTTCATGACCCCACCCTCTTTCCTGAGAATAGAAACTGGAGTAGAGAAAAGCTGGATTCAGGACATAGACTCAAGGGAATGAGCTGAAAGATGTCATTTATTATTCCCTGTTCTTCCCACCAAACCTGAGCACCTGCCAAGTCCTGAGACAGGTCCGCTCAGTCTGTGTCCGAGAGCTGAAATTGGTCTTGTTTCCATCCCTCACCGCAGTACCCGACTCTTTCTACATGAGAATTCCACGCGTAGAGCTCTGGTGGGAGACCACGCCCCTCCATAAAAGAGGGAAGCCCACCTCCCCCAACATTCCTGCATCTGCACAGGGCATGCGGCTCCGCCAGTCAGGCGGCCACATGCCGAACTCTGGCTCAGGACGTGGTGACACAGAGGGGCTGGGGCCGTGCAGAGTTCACTGGCAGGGGAGGCAGGAGCAGCAGAGGCACAGTCCTAGCCCCGGGCCCAGGGCCAGGTCAGGGGGCTCGGCAGTGTGAGCCGTGGCGTCTGTGCCAGCAGCGGGCAGTGGCCGCATGGGCCCAACCTGGGCTGCACTGCAGACCCCTTACTGGCTGTGCAGTCTCAAGCCTGGCCTGTGGCTTTCCCCCAAACACCGTCAGACACAATATCATGTCTATGGTACTCCATGTCTAAACTAGAAAAAAATGGGATTGCAGTGTTGGCACCAAGAAACCAGCCTGGGGAGCAGTTCCAGAGAGCAGACACGCCTCGATCTCACTGCGCTGACCCACAGCCCGCTTGCAGTCTGCCCCCTGACTCTGCCCCACGGTGAGAATGGCGTGTAATACCAACTCCATGTCTCATAGTTGACAATGTACGTCTTCCCTTTTCTTTCTGAGGAAAAAATAGGCCTTTAAATGTGGATTTGAGACACACACACACCCCCACCCCCACCCCCGCCCCAAGCTGTCACTGACCTCAGTGGTTCCCAGTCCAACAGCCCCATCAACCCTTCATGACAAAGTGAACAAAGTCACACCCAGAGTCTCACTTTAATACGGGAGTAAGAAGTTGCAGCTCAGAGCACCAGGAAGTCAAGACAGGGATGTGGAGGGCCCAGCCTGGCCTCTGCTGGACAGAAAAGTGTGGAGAGGAGGCGCGGGGCCACAGGTGTGCCAGCCTCCCAATTAGAGGTTCTTTATATGCATACTAGTAGCCCCCATAGATAGGAGACTAAAGGAGGAACTATGGGGGGATGCATGAATCCGTGCACGTGGAAAGGAAATTAATTAGAAGGTGGCTGACGCAGGACTGGGAGATGGGCGGGACACACCTGGAGCCAACCTCCCATGGTCCCTCCCAGGCCAGCCACACCTGGGGTGGCTCCGTGGCTCAAAAGGCAGCTGTGGAGTGAGTGGGGTCCCTCCGGCAGGTGGGGTCCCTTGGCCTGGTCTGTGGGGATCAGGCTGAAACCAGCTCTCCAATATCCCCTGAGGGGGCCCAGAGTGCGAGAGGGCACTCTGCGAAGTTGCTGTGGTACAGGGTGTGGAACGCAAACACAACTGCGCAGTAACCAGATTCGGGGCCGACAGTGTCCCAGCAACAACATAACCCACGGCCGAAGGTGGAATCTTGCAGCCCTGGGAGGAATCCGCCTCCCTCCTCTCTGGTTTCAGGGTGCATCACCTGAGAACCACCGCTGCCAAGTCACTGCGCTCAGCAGCTCCTGCGTTGAGCGTCTGCTCCCTGGTGGTCGCTGCGCAGACAGTGGGAAGGACACTTAGCATATTAGCCTATTACATATAGAGATTGATTTCAGACAGGGAGAGGGAGGTGAGATAGAAGCATCAATGATGAGAGAGAATCATTGACCTGCTGCCTCCTGCAGGCCCCCCACTGAGGATCAAGTCTGCAACCTGGGCATGTGCCCTGACCAGGAATTGAACTCTGACCTCCTGGTTCAACAAATTTTTTTTAATTTTAGGTATTATTTTATTGTTGACAATATTACAGATGTCTCCCGTTTTCTCTCTTTTTGTCCCCATCCACACAACCTCCATCCTACTCCAGGTCTTGCCCATGCTATTGTCTGTGTTCATGTCCCCTCTCCCCCTAACCCCTCCTGAGATCTGTTATTCTGTTCCCTGCTTCCATACCTCTGGCCTTATTATGTTTGTCAGTACAGTCTGTTGTTTAGATTCCATTTATACTGGGGATCGATCCTGTAACCCAGGCATGTGCCCTTGACAGGAATGGAACCCGGAACCCTTCAGTCTGCAGACCGACGCTCTATCCACTGAGCCAAACTGGCTAGGGCCAAGCAGAGGTTCTTTTTTTTTTTAATATACTTTATTGATTTTTTAAAGAGAGGAAGGGAGAATAGAGAGAAACATGAATCAGCGGCCTCCTACTGGGGATGTGCATGCAACCAAGGTACATGCCCTTGACTGGAATCGAACCTGGGACCTTTCAGTCTGCAGACCGACACTCTCTCCACTGAGCCAAACCGGCCAGGGCTAAGCAGAGGTTCTTGAGGCAGGAAGTGGGGCCTGAGCAAATCTTCCATCACTCAGTCCCCACAGGCACATGCCTCACGCTGTAGAAGAAAATAATCATGAACAGATTCAGGTCAGTTGCTGTAACTGGTGACATTCTCCAAAGTCCACTTCATGCTCAAAATGTCCCAGAGAAATCCTATTACCCAGCCTCCCTCTCTGTCCAAACCCTCCCCACATCAGGGTCTCACCTTTAGAAGCCTTGAGAAGCACATCAGAGCCCCAGGAACTGTCACCTCCTGGGGTAGGACAAGACAGGATGTAGTCAGAGCCCCCAAGACAGGAGACTAAGGAGGAACTATGGGGGTGAGGTCCCCCACGGGCTCCGGTATGCACTGTCACAGGGTCTCAGGGTTCACCTCTCCATACTCACTGGCAGTCTGAGCGTAGCTCCCTCCTTTTCCACCTGCGGGAAGCAAACATCCTGAGACCAGGGAGGAGGCAGGGCCATGAGGTCCTAAAGGAAGCCCTAGTCCTGGGCCCCAGAGAAGTTTCCAGAACTGTGACCACAGACCCAGGGCAGGATCAGGAAACCTGAGGAAAGTACACATGTGGGGACTGGACCAACTGCCCTCCTGGAGGTCTGTCCTCCGCAGGGACCTTCCACTCTGACCTCCTGGGAATCACCAGGTGAGGAATCTGTGCCTCATTTTCACACGGGCCTCACTAAGGAGTTAGTGTGAGCCAACAGGGCCCCACATTGTGGGGCTGGTGCTTCCCATGAATGAAGTGGGGCACACGTCTTCCTGGGCTTGAACCCCTCACTGGGACAGACTCAGACCCACCCCTTCCCCACCTGAGCGCCTCCTCTCCCACATCACAGCTCCAGCCACAGCTCCCAGCAGAACCAGGACCACGGAGATGCACATGATGATGAAGATGAAGGTCTGAGGAGGCGGCTCTGGGAGGAGAAGGGAAGGGGAGGTGAGGGCCCTGACCCCAGGCCTCAGCCCCTACCCCACTGAGGTCCCCCAGGGCCCCTGCTTCTCTGAGAAGACGCTCTGTGCCCACGCCCCTCCTCACCCCATCTCAGGGTCAGGGGCTCGGGCAGCCCCTCGTGCTGCACATGGCACGTGTATCTCTGCTCCTCTCCAGGGGGCACCCCCACGGCCGCCCACTTCTGGAAGGTCCCGTCCCCCGCCGGCCTGGTCTCCACCAGCTCCAAGTCCTGGGTCTGGTCCTCCCCATCACGCTGCCAGCTCAGGGTGATCTCCGCAGGGTAGAAGCCCAGAGCCCAGCACCTCAGGGTGACCTCCCGGGCAGAGACGGGGTGGCGGGTCACATGTGCCTTTGGAGGGTCTGAGGGGAGGGGAGAAAATGCAGAAACTTTGCATCTGCCATGGGACACTCCGGCAGCGCTCATGTGACCATCCTGAGAGTGGACAGGACACCTGGGGTGGGGAAGGGAGCACACACCAGCCTGGACTGAGGCAGCAAGAGTGATCTCCTAGTCTTCAGAAAGCTCTAGAATCAGTGACACAGCCCAGGGCAGGAGGCAGGGCTCTGAGGGGAGAAAAGGGATTTCTGGTCCTGACCTGGGTGGAGGCCACATGACTCAGAAAAGCCGAGGTCAGACCTCGGACACAGTGGGCGAGGGGCAGCCAGCAAGGTCTGAGAGAGAAGGCCCCCGAGGGTCCCAGAGCCCCCGCAGGGCCCATGGGAAGCCTGACCGATTATTTCAGGGGTGGTCCCCCTCCTTCCCGGAGAGACCGTACCCTAACTGTCGTGGAGAGAAGGGTGGGAGCTCCCGCTGCCGGATCTCCGGTCTCCCCACACAAGGAGGGCCTTGTTTGGAGGCTGACCGCATTTCCTCCTCTCCTCTTTGCAGGCCCCAGCCCGAGGGGAGAGGGAGGCCCTTCGCCCCGGTACCCCTGGTACCTGCGCGCTGCAGCGTGGCCCTTCCTTTCTCCAGGTATCTGCGGAGCCACTCCATGCACACCCTCTCCAGGTAGTTCCTCTGCACCTCCGCCTCATCCACAGCCTCATATCTGCGCCGGGAGAGCTGAGCCGCCTCGCTGGCCGCGGTCCAGGAGCGCAGGTCCTCGTTCAGGGTGATGTAGTCCGCGCCGTCGTAAGCAAACTGGTCATAGCCGCGGAGGAAGCTCCCATCTGACCCCATTTCGCAGCCATACATCCACTGGAAGGTGTGAGACCCTGACCCCGCCCCCGCGGTCAGCCCCGCCCCCGCGGTCAGCCCCGCCCCCGCGGTCAGCCCCGCCCCCGCGGTCAGCCCCGCCCAAAGCCCCGCCCCGTGGGGATTAAACCTAAACTGGAAGTGAAATCGGGTCAAATTCCCCGTAGGCTCATCCGGGTGGGGTGGGGGGGATGGGCGGGCCCCGCAGCCTCCGGGTGAAGCTCGGACCCCGACTCGGGGCGACCCCGGCCCGTCGGAGGGGATGGGTGGGGGCAGCCGCGTGCTCACCGTCCACGCTCTGGTTGTAGTAGCCGCGCAGGTTCCTCAGGTTCGCGCGGAAAGCCTGTGCGGTTTCCTTGATGTTCCCCGTCTCTACGTCCCAGTACCGCGGGTCCTCCTGCTCCACCCACGGCTGCTGCATCCACGGCGCCCGCGGCTCCATCCTCGGGCTCGCGGCGTCGCTGTCGAACCGCACGAACTGCGTGTCGTCCACGTAGCCGACGGCGATGAAGCGGGGCTCCCCGCGGCCGGGCCGGGACACGGCGGTGTAGAAGTACCTGAGGAAGTGCGGGCCTGGGGGGCGGGAACACTTCGGGGAGTGAGGGCCTGGGCGGGGGGCGAGGGGGCCGCGAGGCGGAAAGGGGCGGGGCAGAGGAGAGGGGGCGTGGGCGGGGCTCAAGCTGGGGCATCGGGTCTGGGCGGTGCCAGGTGGGCACGCGCCTTACCCGGGTCCAGCGCCCAGCCGAGCCCCTCCTCCCCGCAGAGGCGGCCCCTCCCGACCCGCACTCACCCGCCCAGGTCTTGGACAGGACCAGGGCCCCCGAGAGCAGCAGGAGCGGGGTGTGGGACCTCTGGGTCCACATTCTCCGAGTCCGGGGAGGCTCTAGTCCGGGCGGCCCGCGGCGCGCAGTAACCGGAATCGCGGTGAGGCCGCCTCTGTACAAACAGGCACCCAATGGGAGTGAGAGCGGGGGACGGCGTCATGAGTTTCCGGAAAGGAGGACGCGACACAGGTTGTGAGAGGAAGTGAAACACCAGGGCCTTTCCAGGCCCCAGACTCCATCGCACTGAGACGCTGAGGGCCCCTGGGCACCTGGACTGGGCCCGGACACTCCTGCCAGGGGAGCTCTTGTCGCCGTGTCTCCCGGAGTCGTGACGCAGGGCGTGTCTGCGCAAACCAGCCAGAGAGACCAGCTGGGTCAACCCCTTTTCATTCGCTTCCCCAGGTCGTTGGCGCAACTTTAACACCAACAGGAAACCACAATTTGAGGGCACCGTGAAGGAAGAAACTTTCAGCACAAAACAGCTCAATTGTGACCATTCTACTCTGGCCTGGGCAGTGGGCGTGGCTCTGCGCTAGTGAAACTTAGTCTCCCTGGAGAGAGAAGCTGGCCTATATGGACAGAAGTCCCCATCCTTGGTCCCTGATTGGTCTGTCCTCATGCAAATAAGAACTCCAAACCCTCCCATGTTGACTGATCAGAATAGAGCCACTCTGGTTGGTCGGAGTTGTGCACCTCCTATTGGATGAGGAAAGCTTCAGTCCTATTGGCTGAAAGGCAGTCCAGGACTCTCTGCTGGGTTGACAGCAACACCGTGCAAAATGAACTAACAAGCAAAAGAGAGACGGAGTCATAGCTCACTGACAGCTGTG
Organism: Myotis myotis; assembly: GCF_014108235.1. Lineage (NCBI taxonomy): Eukaryota > Metazoa > Chordata > Mammalia > Chiroptera > Vespertilionidae > Myotis > Myotis myotis. The sequence goes on along the minus strand of NW_023416331.1, from coordinate 1,206,063 downwards.
GGGCAGGCGTTTGGGAGACGCCAGATGTGAAGTGATTGAGAAAAAAAGGAAAAAAGGCGCGCGGGGGGGGGGGGAGAACTCATGGACAAGTGTAGTGATTGCAGGTGGAGGAGGATGGGGAAAGTGGAGGGCATAGGGCAGTGATGGCGAACCTATGACACGCGTGTCAGAGGTGACACGCGAACTCATTTTTTGGGTTGATTTTTCTTTGTTAAATGGCATTTAAATATATAAAATAAATATCAAAAATATAAGTCTTTGTTTTACTATGGTTGCAAATATCAAAAAAAATTTTCTATATGTGACACGGCACCAGAGTTAAGTTAGGGTTTTTCAAAATGCGGACACATTATTGCAGAGAAGAAGGGAGCAAGGGGAGAGATAGATAGAAATATCAATGATGAGAGAGGATCATTGATCGGCTGCCTCCTGTCTACTGGGGATAGAGCCTGCAACTCGGGCATGTGCCCTTGACTGGAATCGAACCTGGAACCCTTCCGACTGCAGGCCAACGCTCTATCCACTAAGCCAAACCAGCTAGGGCAACAATAAATATTTTTTTAATAAAATAAAAATATATAAAGTATAGCTAAAAAAATTTTTTTAATGTTTGAGATAGGACAAAAGACCCACCTCAGAATGAAAGGTACATACAGGCTGAAAGTAAAGGGATGGAAAAGATATTTCATGCAAATGGAAGCAGAAAAAAAAGCTGGGTAGCAATACTTATATCAGACAAAACTAGACTTTAAAACAGGGGCTATAATAAGAGACAAAGGAGGATATTATATGATGATAAAGGGATCAATCCAACAAGAGGATTGTAAACATTTATGTACCCAACATAGGAGCACCTAAATATATAAAGCAAATTCTGTTGGACATAAAAGGAGAGATCAACAGTAGTAGAGTCCTATTAGGGAATTTTATCACCCCACTGACATCAATGTATAGATCTTCCAGACAGAAAATCAACAAGGAAATCATGGCCTTAAATGGCACACTAGACAAGATGGATTTTATTGATATTTTCAGAGCATTTTACCCCAAAGCAGCAGAATATGCATTCTTTTTAAGTGTACATGTTAGGACACAAAACATTAGTGTCAATAAATTATAAAATACTAGAGGCCCAGTGCACAAATTTGTGCATGGGTGGGGTCTGGCCGGCCCGCCGCAATGAGGGCACATTGGGCAGGGCCAGTTGGGGGAGAAGGGCTGTGGGCATTTGGCTGGCCGGCCCTGCTCCCAGTTGTAGTTTTGAGGGTTGATTTGGGGCTGGGCCAGCGGAGGGGGCAGGGGTGCCGATGGGGGCCCGGATCAGGTTGATTTGCTGCTGCAGTGTGTGTTATAGCCACCAGTTGTTCTGGTCGTTCCACCGTTCCAGTCGCTGGGCTTTTATATATATAGATTAAAATCATATCAAGCATCTTCTCTGACCACAGTGGTATGACACTAGAAATGAATTTTTTAAAAAAACTGAAGAAAACACAAACACATCGAGGCTAAATAACTTGTTACTAAACAACAAATGGGTTAACAATGAGACCAAGGAAGAAATCAAAAGATACCTTGAGACAAATGAAAATAAACACAAAATCTATGGGCCATGGTTAGAGCAGTACAGGCTGCCTCAAAAAAACAAGAAAATTCTCAAACAATCTAAACTTACACCTAGAGCAGTGGTCGGCAAACTCATTAGTCAACAGAGCCAAATATCAACAGTACAACGATTGAAATTTCTTTTGAGAGCCAAATTTTTTAAACTTAAACTATATAGGTAGGTACATTGTTATTAACTTAATTAGGGTACTCATAACTGGCCTTTGCTAAAATAATAATAAAGCCACCAACACAAAATAATTACAATTCTTAAATTGATTTCAAAAATACCTGTAGGATTTGCAGCTGGTTGAAAAAATACAGGTAACTTTATGCTTCAAGTAGGTACTTTTGTCACACACGAGTGGGGATGTGACTAGCACTAACCACTGCACAATGAGACTGCGGACTGACTGGCTCACTCAACTGGTGCATGAATCGCAAGCGCCTCCCCCGCGCTGCGTATCCCGTGGCCCGCCTGCACTGCATCTCCCGTTGTCGACCAACCAACACCCCCCACTTCTTCTAACGCCACTTCAAAATAGACTCGCCCAGGCCGAAAACTGACTTCTGCGCATGGGCCACGAAGTTTCAATCGCATTGTACATGTGTGCCTGCACATGGTATTTTGTAGAAGAGCCACACTCAAGGGCTGCATGTGGCTCGCGAGCTGCGGTTTGCTGACCACTGACCTAGAGGAACTAGAAAAAGAACAACAAAGCCCAAAGTGAGTAGAAGGAAGGAGATAATAAAGATCAAATATCAAAGCAACAATAAACAAAATAGAGCCTTAAAAAATAAAAAAGATCAATGAAACCAAGAGCTGGTTATTAATAAAAATAAGCAAGATTGACAAATCAGACACATCAAAAAAACAAGTAAAATCAGAAATGAAAGGGGAAAAGTAACAACTAACACCACAGAAACAAGAAAACTAGAGGCCTGGTGCACGAATTTGTGCACAGGTGGGGCCTGGCTGGCCCACCCTGATGGGGGCTCATCAGGGGTGGGGCCAGCCAGGAGGAGGGGCTGCGGGAGGTTGCAGGGGGCCAATCGGTGCCAATTGGGCCAGTGGCCACTGCAGTGCGCATCATAACAACTGGTCATCAGGTCGTTCTGTTGTTCCGGTCGGTTGGCTTTTATAAATATAGACTAGTGCCCCGGTGCACAAAAATTTGTGCACTCAGGGGCTGGGGGGAGTGTCCCTCAGCCTGGCCTGTACCCTCTCCAATCTGGGACCCCTGGAAGGATGTCCTACTGCTGGTTTACAGGGATCGGGCCTAAACTGGCAGTCGGACATCCCTCTCACAATCTGGGACTGCTGGCTCCTAACCACTCACCTGCCTGCCTGCCTGGTACCCCTAACCACTCTGCCTGCCAGCCTGCTTGCCCCCAACTTCCCCCGCCACCAGCCTAGTTACCCCCAAATGCCGCCCCCCCCCGCCAGCGTGATCAGCCCCAACTTCCCCCTGTACCAGTGTGCTCACCCCAACTACCCCCCCTGCCAGCCTGCTTGCCCCTAACTGCCCCCACCCCCTGCTGGCCTGCTCACTCCAAGTGGCTCCATATTCTATTCCATTTGTGTCCTTTCCACCCCTAAGTTAATGCCGTGTCCTTAATATGTGGTTATGAGATGTCTCTGTGACTGAGCTGGGAAACCTTTCATGTTTCTCTTTCCTTCCCCTTCATCTCAGGATAACTGAGCTCTGCGGTTTGTGTGGGACGAAAGGCCCTGGGAATACAATGCTGAGCCCCCTGAACTCATTTTATTCTTTATTGTATTATTTGATTCTTGGGACTGAATTAAACATGAAAACAGAAGAAAATACACCCTTAGATATAGAATCTGAGTCATTACCCGGAGATTTCTGTGGTAGTTAACACTGAGGCATGACACGCGTGTTTATTGGTCAGTTTCCTCAACTATGGAACGAAGGTTGATCCTGCCCCTCGGATCCTATGGAGGTTGGATATGCTGCATCCAGAGGGATTAACTGGCAGCTCTGAGAATAAGGTCAGAAATCCACAGACACTTGTTTCCTTTACCCAGACAGTTAGAAAAACACAACTCCTTTTATCATAACAGCAGCAAGGGCTGTGCCTGTGGGAGGAGGAGCAGGGAACCAGGCTTCTCCCTTGCCCCTTCCCCGCCCCCCCCCCCCCCCCATCCCTGCACTGGTCCCGCTGCTGTGCTATGGTGGAACCGCTCAACTCAGGCTCTCGCCCTGCCCATGTCACAGAAAGGAGCATGTGCACTTCTTGCAGACACAGAAGCAGTTGTGGAGTAGGGAGGTGGTGGTTATTCCCCTGAGCAGGTACTGAAGTCCTTGTTGAAGTCTCCACTCCGGAGCCTGTGAGTCCGAGTCCTGGGAGGCTGCACAGTGGAGGCGCCACATTCCTTTCAGTAGAAACTGAAGATTGATGGGAGCCTGCCAGCTGAGGGGAAAGGACCAGGAGGTCTGCTTTGTGCCCATTCCCAATGCACAGTCCGGCTTTGCTGGTGGAGCCTCCTGAGCCCAACGCCCATGGCCTGGGCGCACAGGGGGCGGGGCCAACGCCGAGGCCATGTTCCCTCTGAGCCCCGCGGATGGCTGGGGCTGCACTCAGGAAGGGCTGCACACAGAGCCGGCTGCACATGGAGCGGGGGGCCCCTGTTATCCCCTTGTTCAGTCTGAGCTCCACCGATGGCCTGGCCGCACAGGAAGCGGGCTGCACACGGGGCGGGGACCCCTGCCATCCCCTCCTTCAGCCTGAGCTGCCTGCCGATGGCCTGGCTGCACATGGAGCGGCTGCACACGGGGCGGGGGGCCCTGTCATCCCCATGTTCCGCCTGATCTCCGTGCTGATGGCCTGCCCGCAGTGGGAGCGGGCTGCATACGGGGCGGGGACCCGGCCTTTGCCGCTTTCCCCCTGATCTCCACACCGATGGCCTGGCTGCACAGGGGGTGGGGCCCCACCATTGCCTCCTTCTGTTTGAGCCCCAGGGCCACTTTTGCCTTGCCACCCGGCTCTTAGCTGCCACTTTGGTTTCCAATCACCCTGTGGCAGGCGGCTTCTTCCCCTTTCACCTCCCAGAATTGCACCTACATATGCAAATTAACGGCCATCTTTGTTGGCAGTTAATTTGCATATCGCCCTGATAGCCAATGGGAAGGGTAGCGGTCGTACGCTAATTACCATGTTTCTCTCTTATTAGATAGGATATTATGGACATCTATATGCTAACAAATTGGACAATCTGAAAGTAATGGATATACTCCTAGGAACATATAATCTTCCAAAACTGAATCAAGAAGAAACAGAAAATCTGAACGGACCAATTACAACTAATGAAATCAAAGCAGTAATCAAAAACCTCCCACAGGTGGGCACTAGTGCCAGGCGGTACAGCCTGGAGCCGCCGTGGCAGACCTGCAGCAGCTCCGGTGCAGGAGGCAGTGGACTCCATGAAGAGGACATCGGCAGGCCCGTGTTCCACTGCAGCACGGCTGTTGTGAGGACAAACAGTGCATTGGGTGCTGCCGCGCTTCTGGCTCAAGCCCAGGCCCTGGTGACTGGTGAGCTGGAGAAGAGGCAGGACCTCCCGGCCTGGTGCATGGTGCACTGTGTGGCATCGACAAAGCCAAAGGTTCAATAGATGCCGGGAGTAGAGCCAGGGGAGGCAGCTGTGTGACCAAGTGTGCAGATGCCCACACGAACCTTCCTTCCAACCGTGACCAGAGATGAAGGCATCTCCCCCTTCCTTCAGAAGCAGAAGCCTTTGCCATTGGCCATTGGGACTGCGGGCAAGAAACTATTTAAAAAGAAGAACGAGAATTTTGGTCTTTTAAGCGGGGTTTATGAATGAGGAGCTAGAGGATGGCAGCAAATTTAAAGCATATGTCACTTTCCTCTGGACTCTGGTTCCCTGTGTTTTAATCCTAGGAAGTGAAACAGAAAAATATTGGTGCTAAAATTTGGGTCATAGACTTTTGAGAGCCTAAGTGTTATGTGGCAAGAGCTTGTCTTGGCACCAGGCAGCTCGCTCAGACCCAGCCAGAGCCCCCTGAGGTCCTGGCAGGCTGGCTGGCTCCAACCCTGCCAGTGCCGTGGGGAGGGGGGAGGTTTGTGTGTGCTGCCAGCTCCTGCTCACCAGAGGCACCGTCACACCGTTCCCAAAGGCTGTACAACAAAATCTATGAGGTCACTACTGAGAAGGGAAGCCGGTTTCCGGGTGTTTGGCTGGCTTTGCTCTACGTGCAGGAGCGCGAAGTTGATTTAAGATGTGGAGCTGGGAGAGGTCGTTTGGGTGAGAACTTTGACAGTTTCATTGGGACGGGGATGTGCATTTCTTGAGTCTCCGTCACAGGACAGGTGATGTCACACCGGGTACGGAAGCAGGGCCTGAGCCTGTGCACAGCAGAGTGACAGATGGCCTTGCCTGGCGCCCTCCCTCCAAGGGAAAGAGATAGGACAGCCTTGCCTGGTGCCCTCCCGAGAAGCAAAGGGGCCTTGACTGCTTTGTATACCCGTATCCAGGAATGAAGTGAAAGAGGAACTGTTGGCTGTGTAACTGAGAGAGTGGGAAGCACCGCGTTGGGGAAAACCTGGTTTTCAGAAATGAAACCTAACCCAGTGCCGCTCGCTCAGCCCCTGAAATCACCGAGCCCAATGGAGACAATCCCATGGCAACAGGAAGGAGGGGGGGGGGGGGTTGGGGGGGAAGTAAGCAACCTGGGGGAGCTCTGGCTCTTTTAGAGCAAAAGAGGGGCAGCCCCCCAGGAGCGAATACCACTTTGCCTGAGGCCTTGGCAATGGCAGTGCCCCTGCAGCTCTGGCTCCTCCCACTGTTGACAAGACTTTGCCCTTTTACCCACTTATTACTTGAAATGATAAGAGGGCCTGTCTGGCTGCTGTTTCCGGACTGTAATGTATTTCCCTAATGGTCTGGTTTAAAAAAATAAGGTTTAATTTTTCCTTCAAAAAACTACTAACAAACAAGAGTCCTGGACCAAATGACTTCACAAGTGCATCTTACCAAACATTCAGAACAGAATTAACACCAATACTTCTCAAATTGTTCCAAAAAGTTCAAGAGGAGGGAAGACTCCCAAGCTCTTTTGAAGAGGCCAACGTTATGCTAATTTCATAACCACATACAGATACTGCAAAGAAAGAACATTATCAGCTAATATTCCTGATGAACATGGATGCAAAAATCCTCAACAAAATATTAGCACAGTGGCCCAGCCGTCATGACTCAGTGGTTGGGCGTTGACCTATGAACCAGGAGGTCACAGTTCAATTCCTGATCATGGCACATGCCCCAGTTACGGGCTCGATCCCCAGTGGGGGTCCTGCAGGAGGCAGCTGATTCATGATTCTCTTTCATCATTGATGTTTCTATCTCTCCCTCCCTCTCTCTTCCTCTCTGAAATCAATAAAAATGTATTTAAAAAACAAATAAAATAAAAGAATCCTAAAGATTCCACCAGAAAACTACTAACACTGATAAATAAATTCAGTAAAGTAGCAAGATACAAAATAAATATTCAAAAATCAATTGCATATATATATGTGTATATATATGTATATGTATGTATATAAAATTGATTTTTTACAGAGAGGAAGGGAGAGGGATAGAGAGTTAGAAACATCGATGAGAGAGAAACATCAATCAGCTGCCTTCTGCACACACCCCCACTGGGGATGTGCCCGCAATCACGGTACATGCCCTTGACCGGAATCAAACCTGGGACCTTTCAGTCCACAGGCTGATGCTCTATCCACTGAGCCAAACCGGTTAGGGCAATTGATTTTTTTTATCCTCACTGAGGATATTTTTCCATTGATTTTAGAGAGAGTGGAAGGGGGAGAGAATGACAGAAAGAAACATCGATGTGAGAGAAACACATTGACTGGTTGCCTCCTGCACATGCCCGGACCAGAGCCCAATCCAGGGAGGAGTCTGCAACCGAGGTACGTGTCCTTAATTGGAATTGAACCTGGGACTCTTTGGTCCACAGGCTGACACTCTATCCACTGAGTCAAACTGGCTAGGGCATCAGTTGCATTTTTATACACCAACTGGTGGCCCTGTGCACAAAATTTGTTCACGGGGGGTGGGGGGGGGGGGGTTGGTCCCTCAGCCCAGCCTGCACCCTCTCCAATCTGGGACCTCGAGGGATGTCCGATTACCGGTTTAGGCCCAATCCCTGTGGACATCCCTCTTGCAATCTGGGACTGCTGGCTCCTAACCGCTCACCTGCCTGCCTGATTGTCCCTAACTACTCTGCCTGCCAGCCTGCTCGCCCCCAACTGCCCCCCCGCCCCCCCGGCTGGCCTGCTCACACACAATGCCCCCCCCCCCGGCCTGATCACCCACAATGGCCCCCCCCACCAGCCTGATCACAGACAACTGCTGTCCCATCCTGGCCTGATCACCCACAACTGCCCTCCCCTCTTGGCCCCTAATCATCTCTACCTCAGCCCTGCGACCATGGCTTTGTCCAGAAGGTCTCCTGGAAGGTCTCCCAGTCTAATCACCATATTACCCTTTTATTAGCATAGATAGAGGCTTGGTGCACGGGTCGGGGGCGGCTGGTTTGCCCTGAAGGGTGTCCTGGATCAGGGTGGCCTGGGCAAGGGCCCTGTGGTGATTTGCAGGCTGGCAATGCCCCCATTTGGGTGGGGGTCCCCACTGGGGATGGTCCCGGCCTTGGCGAGAGGCTGCGGCAGTTTTCAGGCCAGTCACACCCCCATGGGGTGAGGGGCCCCGCTGGGGGGCCTGGCCAGCCTGGGTGAGGGGCTGATGGCTGTTTGCAGGCTGGCCACACACCCCAGCAGGGACCCTCACCCCATGGGGGCCTAGCCAGCCTGGGTGAGGGGCTGAGGGCCGTTTTCAGGCTGGCCATACCCCCTTCAGGGTGGGGGTTCCCACTGGGGTGCCTGGACAGCCTGGGTGAGGGCTGAGGGCCATTTGCAGGCCCCTCCTTCAGCCCCAGCCAGGGTGGGAGGGAAGGTTGAGTTGCCCCAAGCCTCCCCAAACTCTGGCCTGCTCCGTGGCTGCTGCCCACAGGCCCCTCCTTGGCGCCGGCCCAGGCAGGAAGCTTGGCTTCCTTTGTTGCCTGGGTGACCCAAGCCTCCTGCCTGCTCTGGCTGGCTCCGTGGCTGCCACCATCTTTGTCCCACTAATTTGCATACTCACTCCTGATTGGCTGGTGGGCGTGGCTTGTGGGCATCTTGAAGGGATGGTTATTTGCATGTTTCTCTTTTATTAGCGTAGATAAGGAAATATCACAAAGGGCAACTGAGAAAACATTCCCATTTACAAAGGCATAAAAAAAATTACCTAGGAAAAAATTTAACCAAGAAGGTAAAAAACCTATAAAAAAAGTATAAGATACAAAAGAAAGAAATTGAAGATACAAATAAATGGAAGCTATACTGTGCTCATAAATAGAAAGAATTAACATTATTAAGATATCCACACTACCTAAAGCAATGTGTGATTCAATGTGATTTTTTTCCAAATAAACAATGGTGTATTTCACAGAACTAGATATTCCAAAAATTTATACGCTACCACAAAAGACCTCAAACAACCACAGCCATCCTGAGAAAGAACAAAGTGGGAGGAATCATGCTACCTAATATCAAACTGTTATAGGCACCGCTCACCGACACCAGAGAGGTGTTATGGGACAGGACAGCCCACTGAGGCCGTGGGAGAGGCTGTCCCCAACCTCGATCCTGTGTTCTCATGTAGAAGAATTCACACGGCAGACCTTGCCTGTGTTGTGAAAGGCCAAGGTATTAAAGCAAGTCAAGCGTGAGCCTGTGCATCTGGCTTATGCAGCACAGCCGGTCGCTCAGCTGACCTGAAGAGCGAGTTGGGCGGGGCGTTACACACCCTCCTGTCTACGGGTCTCAAAATCCCCTGGGGACTATTTTGGTGCAGAGTAATTCTCAAGGTCCCTTTTGACTTTGTTGTGGCCTTCCCAGAATTCATGAGTAACACCTGGCAACTTTATCCTGACAAACCTGAGGCTGCCGGCTTCTCTGCTTAGGGCAGCGGTTCTCAACTTGTGGGTCGCGACCCCTTTGGCGGTCAAACGACCCTTTCACAGGGGTCGCCTAAGACCATCCTGCATATCAGATATTTACATTACGATTCATAACAGTAGCAAAATTACAGTTATGAAGTAGCAACGAAAATAATTTTATGGTTGGGTCACAACATGAGGAACTGTATTAAAGGGTCGAGGCATTAGGAAGGTTGAGAACCACTGGCTTAGGGCTTCCCTCCCCCTCCCTTTCCGAATTCTCTCTGCAGGGAGGTTTTAACCATTTGCTCCTTGGTTGGTTAGTCACAAGGTGGCTGCAAATTGCCCACACTGCTTGGTCTTGGTTTTTGGGTTTTTTTGTGGGGGGTTTTTTAGTTTACATTTTTATTTATTTTATTTTATTTTTAAATATATATCTTTATTGATTTCAGTGAGGAAGGGAGAGGGAGAGAGACAGAAACATCAATGATGAGAGAGAACCATTGATCGGCTGCCTCCTGCATGCCCCCTACCAGGAATGGAGCCTGCAACCCCGACATGTGCCCTTGGCCAGAATCGAACCTGGAACCCTTCAGTCCACAGGCTGATGCTCCATCCACTGAGCCAAACTGGCTAGGGCTGCGTGGCCTTGTTTTAACTTTCCTGTCTTAGTGTCCCCCTTCCTCCTGTCCTGGAATCCTGTAACATTCCCCCTCAGAGACGTCCGTCCCTAGAATCTTTTAGGGTTGATGAGGGAGGAAAGTCTGTCTTCCCTTCTTACTCCATGCTGTTAGGGGTGTAGACCCTGCCTGCGTTAGGGTGGAGAAGCTCTTCCTGTCTGACCCAAGGGAGACCCGGGGTGGGATCCGAGCCTGGAGCGGGGATGGGATCCGAGCCTGGAGCGGGGGTGGGATCCGAGCCTGGAGCGGGGATGGGATCCGAGCCTGGAGCGGGGGTGGGATCCGAGCCTGGAGCGGGGATGGGATCCGAGCCTGGAGCGGGGGTGGGATCCGAGCCTGGGACGGGGTGGGATCCGAGCCTGGGACGGGGTGGGATCCGAGCCTGGAGCGGGGGTGGGATCCGAGCCTGGAGCGGGGGTGGGATCCGAGCCTGGGACGGGGTGGGATCCGAGCCTGGGACGGGGTGGGATCCGAGCCTGGGACGGGGGTGGGATCCGAGCCTGGAACAGGGGTGTGATCCGAGCCTGGAACAGAGAGGCCCTTCGATTCTCCCACAGTGGGGATGGGCTGGGACCCGTTCGGCGTCATTGTTGTGACTGGAGGTGTGGTTTACTAGAGGTGGCGAACTGGGTAAGGAGGTTAGTGGACAATTACATGAAGGCCCAGCCATCATATCACTGACGGTAACTGGGTTTTGTTTCTTGAAAAGGAGCTAGGAGCTTGAGGCCGCTGTGGGGACTCACAGGAAATAGGGTTGATGTGCGAGAGGTGAGGTAGAAACTTCCCCTTTAGGTGTTGTTTTTATTCCTGTGAGACAGGTGGGTAACGGACACCCAGGCCCTTGAGGGTTGGGGCAGAGGCTGGCGGGAGTCCTTTCCTTAATTCATTGGGTCCCTCGGCTCCTTTCCTTTGTCCTCATTTGCTTAGTTTGATCAACTTAATTAAGGTTCTGATTTGGGATTGTATCTCCCCCTGATCTGTAACTGTGATGTTGACTATGATGACCAGTTACTTTATTAGCATAAACCCTTATAACTTGTAGGATGCGTTGATTTTTATCTGTAGTGCAGCAGTGGAAGAGAACAATTTATAAATTATTCTAAGTTACAAGTCAGTGTCAGTGACTAAGCCCCTGTGAATTTACTAGAGTTCTCAGAAAACCAACCGAGGTTTTCTTTGTAAAGGGCCACATACCTGGGCTTTTGTGGGGCAGTAACAGCTGGTTTTGAAAAAAATTAAAGAGAGCTTTTTGCCTTTCCATTTGTCCCTTTATTAAATTTGCACGACCTTCTGTGACTTACATGGACTTTCCGTGACTTATGTGTGTAGTCCCTCTTAGTTTGTTTCTTTTTCAAACCCTTGGCTTGGGCATTTTAGAGGCCTTGGTTTAAAAGCGCCTTTTCTTTTTTTACTTTTCCTTTTACAAGGGGAGGAGAGAGGAGTGCCCCCCACTTAGACCAGGTGAGGTGTCCTCCCTAATAAGGGAGGGGGCACCTTGGAGCTATGAGAAGGCATGACTGGGAGTGAGGTTCCCAAGGCTACAGCCTGGGGGCAGAGTGAAGGGTGGCGCTGAGGATGCCACTCCCGCGGTGATCACACAGGTTTTGGAAGAGGCCCTGGTGAGTGGCAGCAAGCAGCCCGTGCAGTGGGCTGACCTGTCCCGTCAAGGAACACGCTTGTCTCCACCCCGTCCCAGATGGTGCCCTCAGTGGGGGCCGCCTGGAGCACTGGGCCCGTCAGTTCAAGGCCATCGTGTGGGTAGGTTCTGGTCCGGGGGCCCTCCAGCCCCAGGGACAGTCCCTCTTCCAGTGGCCAAACCTTTGACAGAGGGGGCAGGGCCCTTGAGGTGACGCCTGGCTTAAAGCTGAGCATTTGTTCCTATGGGATGGCTTTCTTGCTCTTCCTCTGCCCCTTCGCAGGAGTTAAAAACACTGCAAGTTATTTCTCCCAGTTGCTCAGTGGGGTCTGGGGCCCTACGGCTAGTTTTTGGTAACTTCCCAGTGCCCGGGCTGTCTGCTGGATAAAACGCACCCGCACCCGCACCCGCACCCGCAGCGCTGGGCCCTTAGCACACCTGAGCAGCTCCCTCACAGGCTCCCTGGTTCTCACTTTCCTCAGAGAGAGCGCGCTAGGGTTCGGGCGATAATGAGCTCGGCTCCTGGTAGTGGCAGGCCTGTTTAGATGAGTGCCTGCAGTTCTGCAAACCAGTGTCTGCAGTTTTGTAGCAAAGAAAGGGTTTGCCGCCGCTGCTCTGCGGGGGGGTGAGCTGAGAAAGCGGCTGCTCTGCCTTTGGGAGGGGCAGCAGTGTGAGGGACTGTGAGGAGGAGTCCCTGGGAGTCTACCCGGTTAAGGGCAAACAAAAACGGACAGTTTGGGTCTAATCGGATACAAAAGAAAGCATCTTTCGAGTCTAATACTGAAAACCACTGACTGAGTCTGAGAGGGAGTTTCCCCTCCAATTGTACATGGATTTGGTACAACGGGGTGTGTAGGAATTACAGCCTCGCTGATGGCCTGTAAATCTCAGACTAATCTCTATGATCCGTCCTTTTTCCTGGTGGGTAAGCGGGGTGTTCCGGGGGAATCACTAGGAACCAGCAGCCGAGACCAAGGAACGTTGTCATAACCGTTGCAGGCCCGCCCCGGCCTCTAGATTCCTCGGGCATGGCCGCTTGTTTGGCATGGATTTGGGTCCTGTAGTTTGATCATAGCAGGTGTTCTATGGGCTCGTCCTGGCGTTCGCGTGCCCAGACCTGGGGGTGAGGTTCCTGGCTTGTATTTCAGCCGCCCCTCTTGTTCCAAGTAACGTCATCATTGGAATGGGACCCTCCGTGTCTGCTGAGAAACTCCGTGAGGTTTTGACTTCGCTTAGACTCTCCCTGAAGATGGGGAGCCAGTGCCCGTCCCCCGCCCCCGCAGGCGAGGGAAAGGCGGGGTGAAGCGCTTGGCCTGGGGTTTCCGTCCCCCCTTGCGCACAGCTGCTGGCGGAAGAGCGGTCCTGGGAGGAGGGGAGGAGGCTATAGCACCCAGAAGGCGGCTCCGTGTCTGAAAGAAAGTCAGCGGCCTCCCTGCCACTTCAGGGGCCACCTTCGGATCCGGCCCCTCGGTGATGGCGTCTGAGCTCTGGGCGGGCCGGCTGGAGCCATTGCGCGCAGGTTCTGGTCCGAGGCCCCGCCCCTGTGGCCAGGCTTTTGCAGAAGGGGCGCCCCCGGCCTAGGGCGTTCCTGTCTCCAGCGTCCCGGCTGCCCGCTCGTCGCCTGTGCTGGGCGGGGTGCTCTGAGGCTCCCCTCCCCGCGGCCCCTGGGCTTCTGCCCCTGGGCGCGCCTTTTCTCCGCGGGTTCTCCCTCCTCCTCCTCTGCATCCCTGCAGTAAGATCCCGCCCTCCCGCGGGCCGCGGCCCCGCCCTAATCTCTGTAGCTCCCTCCTCCTGCCGGGCCGACTGGGCCATGCAGTACCTTTCCCGACCAGCGCTCCAGCGGGGTCATCAGGGTCCAGAGGGGATCTGACGGAGCTGAGCCTTTCCATGAAGGAGCGGGCTTTCTTGGGGACCCTGGTCAATGGCTGCTAGCCCATTGCAACTAGCAGGTCCCCTGGGAGGTTTCATTCCCTGCAGAAGACAGTCCCATCGCCCATGGTCTGAACCATAGTCCCAAGTCGGATCAGAGCGCGAGGGCCTCCTCGCCGGTGGGTGCTTACCCCTCCGTGTGTGGGGTTCATATGCACCGGCTAATGCCTCCCCTTAATACTGTGGCTTCCTGAGGTGGCCGGGGCTCCTTGGAGGGTTAGATTAATGCCCCTCCGAGACAAGTCACACCTTAAGGCAGCGGTTCTCAACCTGTGGGTCGCGACCCCTTTGGCGGTCGAACGACCCTTTCACAGGGGTCGCCTAAGACCATCCTGCATATCAGGTATTCCCATTACGATTCATAACAGTAGCAACATTACAGTTTTGAAGTAGCAACGAAAACAATTTTATGGTTGGGTCACAACATGAGGAACTGTATTTAAAGGGCCAGAAGGTTGAGAACCACTGCCTTAAGGTGAGCTTCCTCCACTCTTGGGTAAATTTACCAGGGTCATCTGCGAACCCCAGCCTGTCCTTATGCCCATGAAGTCACGGATGCTCAATGGAACCTGAATTCTTATTATTCCCCCCACTCCTGCGCCTGGGGCTGCCCTCGAGGGAAAAGTTGAAGTGGTATTTTTTGTTTTCATTTTGTGTTTCCTGCTTTATCCTCCTCCCAATCAGTCGGTTCAGCATAGGGTGGCGCTAGTTCTCAGCTGACTGGTTGTTGGGGCTCCACGGGTGGAGTCGGGCATTCGCTCTCAAGGTGTAGTCCTTCACTATGGCTGCGAGAGTCAGGATCTACCTTGCAGCTCTGGTATAATTGGAATTATTTCTCAGGGCCATACGGTATTTCAGTCCCCTTGCCCTGCCTTCGACAGAACGCGTCCAATTGCAAGATTGTGTTATAATTTAGGCTCCCATCCACAGGCCGCACTTCCCCATCTCCTCATTTAAACTGGGGCCAAGCTGTGTTGCAAAAGAAAACCAATCTTTTTCTCCTTAAGGTCTGAGGGTCAAAGCTGTCCCAGCTCTTTAGGCTGCAGTCACAGGAGGAACTTGTGATGCTGAATGTTATTTCCATCTGAAGAGAAAGGAAGAGATCATAGGAGGGAATGTTACTCCTGGAGAAGCGGCCCTTCCAGGCGTAACCAGTCCCCACTGTGTAACCCCTGGTCTTCCAGGCTTAACCAGTCCCCACTGTGTAACCCCTGGTCTTCCAGGCTTAACCAGTCCCCACTGTGTAACCCCTGGCCTTCCAGGCTTAACCAGTCCCCACTGTGTAACCCCTGGCCTTCCAGGCTTAACCAGTCCCCACTGTGTAACCCCTGGCCTTCCAGGCGTAACCAGTCCTTACTATGTAACTCCCTGGGTTTCCAGGCTTAACTAGTGCTTCTGGTGTAGTGCCCCCTGGTGTCTCTATTCTCCTTGATTTAAAGCCTCCTCTGCCTCCACGCTCCTTCCCTTTGTGGCAGGGGAGGCCTCAGACCCCTGGGTGCACTCCTATTCTATGCAGGCAGTTATGCTGCTCTCCTGCCAGAGGCCCTGCTGGAGTTAAGAATTGCAGTATCGCCAGAACCGGTTTGGCTCAGTAGATAGAGCGTCGGCCTGCGGACTGAAAGGTCCCAGGTTCGATTCCGGTCAAGGGCATGTACCTGGGTTGCAGGCACATCCCCAGTAGGAGATGTGCAGGAGGCAGCTGATCGATGTTTCTCTCTCATCGATGTTTCTAACTCTCTATCCCTCTCCCTTCCTCTCTGTAAAAAATCAATAAAATATATTTTAAAAAAAAAAGAATTGCAGTATCGCTAGCCCTGTGAGCTCTTGTAAAGACAGCACTCCTCCACACGCTTGTACTGTTTCCATTCCCTCGGGAGGTTTGCTATTTAGCATATCTGTCTGCCAGAGTGTCTGGGAAACCCGCCGCTCCTGTCCGCGCGCCCCCGCCGCTCCCGTCCGCGCGCCCCCGCCGCTCCCGTCCGCGCCCCCCCGCCGCTCCCGTCCGCGCCCACGCCGCTCCCGTCCGCGCCCCCGCCGCTCCTGTCCGCGCGCCCACGCCGCTCCCGTCCGCGCGCCCCCGCCGCTCCCGTCCGCGCCCCCCCGCCGCTCCCGTCCGCGCCCACGCCGCTCCCGTCCGCGCCCCCCCGCCGCTCCCGTCCGCGCGCCCCCGCCGCTCCTGTCCGCGCGCCCACGCCGCTCCCGTCCGCGCGCCCCCGCCGCTCCCGTCCGCGCGCCCCCGCCGCTCCCGTCCGCGCGCCCACGCCGCTCCCGTCCGCGCCCCCGCCGCTCCTGTCCGCGCGCCCACGCCGCTCCCGTCCGCGCGCCCCCGCCGCTCCCGTCCGCGCCCCACGCCGCTCCCGTCCGCGCCCACGCCGCTCCCGTCCGCGCCCCCCCGCCGCTCCCGTCCGCGCGCCCCCGCCGCTCCCGTCCGCGCGCCCACGCCGCTCCCGTCCGCGCGCCCCCGCCGCTCCCGTCCGCGCGCCCCCGCCGCTCCCGTCCGCGCGCCCCCCGCCGCTCCCGTCCGCGCGCCCCCGCCGCTCCCGTCCGCGCGCCCCCCGCCGCTCCCGTCCGCGCCCCCCGCCGCTCCTGTCCGCGCGCCCCCCCGCCGCTCCTGTCCGCGCGCCCCCGCCGCTCCTGTCCGCGCGCCCCCGCCGCTCCTGTCCGCGCGCCCCCGCCGCTCCTGTCCGCGCGCCCCCGCCGCTCCTGTCCGCGCGCCCCCGCCGCTCCTGTCCGCGCGCCCCCGCCGCTCCTGTCCGCGCCCCCCCGCCGCTCCTGTCCACGCCCCTGCCTCGTGGGTCCCGTGGAGCTCTGCGTACAGGGGCCTGATCGGAGTGGTAATACTTTCCTTGTCTGTGTCTACGCAGGTGGTTTACTGGCATCGCATTCCCTGCTGTGCCTGTCAGCTTCTTCAAGATGCGTCACAAACTGGTTTTGAGTGTCAGAGCCCGAGTGCACGCGTGAGGAAGGTCCCTTTATTCTACAGCCCACGGCTGGCATGGAACCAGTCCCTGCGTAGTGAAGAGCCCTAGTCAGCCTGGCGACCAGTTTTAGGACCTTAGCCTCCATGTTTCTAACTAGAGCGTCTCATCAAAGCCTTTGTTACGTACTAGCGTCTCCCTGGACAGCCGCGCCCCCGGCCCTTTTCTGACCATGTCTGTAAGGCAGCCTAAGGGAGAAACTTCCCCTGGGTTTTAAATAACAGCCCCGAGACTTGAGGGGTCCCCCTTGATTCTTCTCTTGCGGCCCCACAGATGCCACGCTCTCCCTGTCTGTGTCTTCTACGAGGGGGCGCAGACGGAAATAGAGCCAAGGAAGGCAGAGGGGTGCAGCAGACGACAGCCGACTGTGAGTTCATTACTTTTCTCCTGGTCTTGCTCCAGGGCAGGAAAGCTGAGGGTGATGTTGTGGGTCAAGGTGAGCCGCGGGTCATCTCCACCCCTTTTACCGGCTGGAGTTCCTCTCCCCGGCCGACCGGCGAGAACAACCATGAGGACCCGGGCTGCTGGGGGCCCAGCCCTTCTGTGCACCCTCGGACGGTCAGAGTTTAGTTGCCGTTGTGTTCTGGAGTCCCTGTGAGGCCCCCTACATCTTAGGATGCAACCCCAGACACCTCTGCGAGGTCCTTACTCACATAAGGACATTCTCAAACCAGAGGGAGGAATTTGCCTCTTTGATCTTTGGAGCTTGGGTGGGGCCCAAGCACTCATTTGATTCTATTCTCAATTTTCTGCCCCGCAGCACAGTCCTAGTATGTTTTGCAAGTTTTTGTTACTCTGCAGCCCCCTAACCCTAGTGGCAAAACAGAAGAGATCCCCAAGTAACTGAGCTCGCTAGACCCATCTGCAAGACCGCTGTGCAGCCCGCCTCTGACCTAAGCACGCTCTTGGATCCGAGTCATGGCACCAAATGTATAGGCACCTCTCACTGACCCCAGAAAGGCGTTACTGGACAGGGCAGCCCCCTGAGGCAGTGGGAGAAGGCCGTCCCCAACCTCGATCCTTGTCTTCTCATATAAATGAATTGTATTTATTTATCTTTAAGATATAGTTTTTATTGATTTCAGAAAGAAAGGGAGGGGGAGAGAGAGAGAGAGAGAAACATCAATGACGACAGAGAATCATTGATTGGCTGTCTCCTACATAACCCACACTGGGGATTGAGCCCACAACCCGGGTATGTGCCCTGACCAGGAATGGAGCCATGACCTCCTGGCTCAACCACTGAGCCACACCAGCCAGGCTCATATAAATGAGTTTATATGAGAGACTTTGACTGTGTTGTGAAAAGCCAATTTATTAAAGCAATTAAACATGCACCTTTATTAAAGAAGTCAAGTAAGCAACCCTATACAACTGCCAAGGATGTGGAGAAAAGGGAACCCTAGTTCACTGCTGGTGGGAATGCAGACTGGTACAGCCATTATGAAAAACAGTATGGAGTTTCCTCAAAAAATTAAATATGGAACTGCCATTTGACCCAGTAATCCCACTTCTAGGAATATATCCCAAGAAATCAGAAACACCAATCAGAAAGAATGTATGTACTCCTATGTCCACAGCAGCACAATTTACAATAGCTAAGATCTGGAAACAGCCCAAGTGCCCATCAGGAGATGAGTGGATAAAAAATCTCTGGGACATTTATACCATGGAATACTATGCAGCAGTAAACAGAAGGATCTCTTACCCTTTGAGACAGCATGGAGGGACCTGGAGAGTATCATGCTAAGTGAAAGAAGTCAGTCAGAGAAAGACAAGCACCACATGATCTTATTCATGTATAGAATCTAATGAACAGAATAAACTGATGAACAGAGTGGATCCAGAGACATGGAAGCATGGAACAGAGTGCAGAATCTCAGAGGAAAGGTAGTGGAGGGTAGGTGGATGGGAAATAATCAACCAAAGACTTTGTATGCATATATGCATAACCCATGGACACAGACAATAGGGTGGTGAGGAGCAGCAGGCTGGAGGGGGTCAATGGCAGAAAAAAGGGAACATATCTAATACTTTCAATGATAAAGGTTTTTTAAAAAAGAACAACAAAAGACAACTAAAAAACAAACAAACAAAAGATGTACTGCCCAGCTGGTGTGGCTCAGTGGTTGAGCATCCACTTATAAACCATGAGGTCAGGATTCAATTCCCAGTCAGGGTACAAGCCCAGGTTGCGGGCTTAATGCACAGTAGGGGTCATGCAGGAGGCAGCTGATCAATGATGCTCTTTCCCTCCCTCTCTAAAACCAATTAAAATATATATTTTTAAAGGATGTACTGATTGGTTACTTACAAAATAGTCTCAGGATGTGAAGTAACAGTATAGGGAAAATAGTCAATAATCTACACTAATAAAAGAGAAACATGCAAATTGGTGTCACTCTGCTACGCCCACCAGCCAATTGGATGAGTATGCAAATTAACCCAACAAAGACGATGGTTAATTTGCATGTGCAGGTGCGGAGTGAAGACTGAAGGCTCCAGCCGGAGTGAAGACTGAAGACGGAAGACTGAAGACTGAAGAGGCTTGGCTTCTCCGCTGCGGCCAGACCAGAGGCCTGGGTCCCAGGTGCCAGAGGAAAACCAGTGCCAGCAGCCAGGGGAAGGAAGGCCTACTGCGTGTTGTTGTCTCCGTTGAGCGGTGGCCACGGAGCTGGAGGCTTGTGTTGCCCCCGGTGATGGAGGAAGCCAAGCTTCCAGCCCGCCCTGGCTGCCGCTCAAGGGAGACAACAACACACAGGCGCGGCCAAGAGCCTGAGAGATCAACACAGAGGGGCGCCTGCTCCAAGCCTCTGCGGTGTGGCTGGGGGCAGGCCCCAGCATACACACACACACACACACACACACACACACACACACATACACACACACACGGCACCTACTCCGAGCCTCCGACACAGCTGGGAGCAGGCCCCCAGCGGACACACACATACACACACATACAGGGCAACTGCTCTAGCCTATGTGGTGTGGCTGGGGGCCGGCCCCAGTGGGGACACACACACACACACAAACACACATACGGGGCAACTGCTCCGAGCCTATGTGGTGCAGCTGGGGGCAGGCCCCAGTGGACACCGACACAGACACACAGACACACACACACACACACACACACACACATACACGGCACCTGCTCTGAGCCTACGTGGTGTGGCTGGGGCAGGCCCCAGCATACACACACACACACACACGGCACCTGCTCCGAGCCTCCAACACAGCTGGGAGCAGGCCCCCAGCAGACACACACACACACACACACACACACACACACACACACGGTGCCTGCTCCGAGCCTCTGCTGCCAGACTGGATGTCAGTAAGACATCCACTGAGGGCTCCCAGATGGGCAGACTGGGCTGAGGGACCACTCCCCAGTGCATGAATTTCATGCACCAGGTCTCTAGTCCTATATAATAATAGTCTAATATGCAAATCAACCAAATGGCAGAACAACCGGTGGAATGACCGGTTGCTGTGACGTGCACTGACCACCAGGGAGCAGACACTCAACTCAGGAGCTTCCCCCAGCCCGTAGGCCCTGGGCCAGCCAAGGCAGGTGTGAGCAGGACCCCCGATTGCCCTGCCGGTCACCCCACATATCAGCCCTGATCACGGGCCAGGCCTAGGGACCCTACCTGTGCATGAATTTTGTGAACCAGACCTCTAGTATTGTAATAACTATGTATGGTGTCAGGTGGGTACTGGGCTTATTGGAGGGATCACTCTGTAATTTATATAAATGTCTAACCACTATGCTGTACACCTGAAACTAATATAATATTGATGGGGGGCTTATAATCTGATAGAGCACCTGAATTAATATGAAAAATAATTCTATTATTTTAAATCTTAGAACACATATACTTACGTGAGTAGAGGTAGAGGCTCAAGTTTCTTATGTATGAATAGGGGGTTAAATTTTTCTTAAAGTTTCCTTTTCAAGGCCTGTGCAAAGCAATTGAGAAGGTGACTCAGCTGTGAATCCAGCAAGCAGATCCAATAAACATGGTCAGGTCAACCCACCAGGAGTCAAAACATCATCTCGTCAACATCATCTCATCACCTGATGACTAAGGACAATAGCTGACGTCTGCGGACCCCCAGGCACGTAGCTGCATTCCTCACCTTAGCCCCTTTTTCTAATCCTGTCCCCTACACCTGCTGGAAAACAGGATTTGATGCCTGTAAGCCCCTGCCCTCTGGTGGGCTGGCCTTCTCAGTAAACGCCTACTATGATTCAACCCTGCCTTCATTATTGGACACCGTGACAGGCAGCCCGAGCCCAACCAGGGGTTTCCCAGGAACAATATTGCATGTCAACCATCTTTGAAAAATAGAGAGAGGAGAGGAAGATGGCTGCCGACGGGACTGCAGGCTGCTAGATGGTGTGGGAGTGAGGGAACGAGGGGAGAGTGCGTGGACGTGCGGGGAGTGTCAGTATTTGTGAGTGAGGGACAGCTATACTCCAAGGAAGTGTTGGGGACTGGTGGACTGGCCCCCCATGACCAGGCCGAGTCTACTGCGGCTGGAATCACTCCTGGAGGGGCCTGCTCTGCCGCAGAGGCCATGCCATCTTGAAAGGGAGACGGCTGTGATCGGAGACTGACTGTGGTCGGAACCCCAGCCTGACCTTCAAACCGGGAGATCTCGGATGCCTCCCAGGACCTTACAACCACAACGCCCAGTGACCAGTTACCTCAGCTACGAATCCACAAACACCGGAACTCCAACCTCCCTGACCATAGGCGCCTGGGAAGTCTGCTCAGAGGGAGTCTTCACAGATGGACCCTGCGCCTTCTCGCAGAGCAGAAGGAACAGCTGAATCAAAGAGCACCCATCTGGAACTGGCGAATTGAACACAGCTGGCATTGCCTAAAAAAAGGTGATATTTGGGATCAAGGCTGGAGGGAGAAACGCACGCAGTGGGAACTGGAGCCTCAGAGAAAGACTGCCCCTCACAAAATTTGTGGCTGTTGGGGTCAGTGTAGTCCTCGAATGTGGAAGGGGGTCCACAGGGCTGCTGGCAGAAGGGGATTCTGGATGTTAACCCACAGCTGGGCTGGACCCAGAAGGGCAGCCTGAAGTACTGTACCGGCTGCGCAGAGTCATACACAGAGTTGCGCACACAATTGGTGCAGAGCCAGAGTAGAGAGGACTTTTAGCCCCGGATATTAAGACAGAAACACTGCCACCTAGGGGCTGTAGCAGAAATTGACTCTTGTGTGTAAATACAACTAAAGACAGGCTGAGAACCACAGAGAGCAGAGAGATCCCGCCTGCTTGAAAATAGGATTGTGGCTTACATCACAGAGGAGCGGTGGATCGCAGGGAACTTCAATACTGTGCTGACTACCTGCAAGGAAAAAGACGTGCCAAGCAGAACAGTGGAGGAAATGAACGACCTAAAGTACTTCACATTTTTATTTTTTATCTTTTACTTAAGAAACTAATTTTTTCTCTCACTTGATTTTACCTTATTTTTACTATATTTTTATCTATTAGTATTAATACTATTATTTTATCCTTTTTTAAAAGTTTTATTTTATGTTATTTTTCTTTATTTTATTTTATTTTGGGATTAGTGTTATATATTCTATTTTGATTTTCCCTTTAGCATTATTTTACTCTATCTCAATTTTTCCTTTATGACAACACTCTCTTCACCACTTTTCCCCCTTTTTTAGTCCTGTTTCTCTTACCCTGTTCCTGCTTTAGTTTTTCTCTACCCTTTCTTTTTACTCCCTGTTAAAAATTGATCTTACTCATACATCTAACTTCCTCTCCCCTGCTCCAAACCCATACACACTTCTCTCTTCACTTTCTTCACTATCCAAATTCTTTTTCTTTTTTTGCCTTTTTTTCCTTTCTGTCTTGTTGTTGTTTGTTTGATTATTGGTTAGTTTTTTTTTGTTTGTTAGTTGTTTTTTGCTTCTGTTTTTCCTCTCCTTGCTTGTTCTCTTCTAATTCCAATCACCAACTCAGGCCTATCTACTCTCTATCCTCCTTTTCCAATAGCAAACAAATACATAGATAGATAGATAGATATATTAAAGAAGGAAGAAAATTATATTTATATATATATAAGTTTTCTTTTTTTTTTTTTTTTTTTTTAATATATTTTATTGAGTTTTTACAGAGAGGAAAGGAGAGAGATAGAGAGTCAGAAACATCGATGAGAGAGAAACATCGACCAGCTGCCTCCTGCACACTCCCCACTGGGGATATGCCCGCAACCCAGGTACATGCCCTTGACCGGAATCGAACCTGGGACCTTTCAGTCCGCAGGCCGACGCTCTATCCACTGAGCCAAACCGGTTTCGGCAGTTTTCTTTTATATATATTTCAATATATATTTTTTCTTTTTTTGTATTTAGTGTTTTACTTTTCTTCTTATACACCCATTCTCTTTCTACCTCCTCTATACTGAATTATGGCTATTTCCCCATTCATTCAATTCTTTGACCTTACCTCCTGGAAATAAGCTCTGCCTCCTCAGATTCATCTGGTTATTAGTTGTTTGGAGGTTTGTTGTTTGCATTTTTTTTATTCATTGTTCTTTGTAGTTTGCATTCATCTCTGGGTGTTTGTTGTTTGCATTTTTGGATTAGTTGTTGTTTTATTGGAGTTTTCTCCTGGTATACATATTTTTCCCCCTTTTTTTCTTTCTCTCTCTTACATTTTTTTCCTATTCTCAATATCATTTTTGCACTCTTCTCTATTCCCTAATTCTCTTTTCTCTGGTGGTCACCTTTATTTAGGGGTATTAGTATTGTGAATGCATTTATGTTTGGTGCCCTGTGCGTTGTGTCTTGTTGTGTTGTATTTTATACCTTTAAGTCAATGCAGGAGAGAGTGAGCTACATAACCAGAAACCCTGAGAGGAGCGATCATGGGAAGACAAAAAACGGCCCGCATATGAAAGAAAAAGAGGAATCACCAGAAAAGGAAGTAAATGAAATGGAGGCAAGCAATATGAAAAAGAATTCAGAGCAATGGTCATAAGGTCACTGAAAAGGATGGAAGACAAATTCAACAATATGTGTAAGAACCAAGAGGAAATGAAAAATGACATCGCTGCAATAAAGAACTCAATAGAAAGCATCAACAGTAGACTAGAAGAAGCATCAGTGAGCTAGAAGACAAGGTAGGAAAAAATACCCAAGCAGAGCAGCATCTAGGAAAAAAAAAACAAAAAAACTTAAAAAACAGGAGGAGAGCCTAAGGGAACATTGGGACAACATGAAATGAAACAACATCCACATAATAGGGGTGCCAGAAGAAGAGGAAACTGAGCAAGTAATAGAAAACCTGTTTGAAGAAATAATGACAGAAAACTTCCCTGATATAGGGAAGAAAAAACTCACACAAGTCCAAGAACCTCACAGAGTCCCCAACAAGATGAACCCCAAAAAATCGACACCAAGATACATTATAATAAATTGGCAAACACCAATAACAAAGTAAGAATCTTAAAGGCTTCCAGAGAGAGAAACAGAAAGTTACCTACAAAGGATCTCCCATCAGACTATCAACTGATTTCTCAACAGAAATACATCAGGCCAGAAGGGAATGGAATGAAATATACAAAGTCATGCAAAGCAAGGGTCTGAATCCAAAAATACTGTACCCAGCAATGCTATCAATCAAAATTGAGTGTGAAATCAGGAGCTTCACAGACAAAAAAGGACTAAAGGAGTTTATTACCACCAAACCAGCAATGCAAGAAATGCTAAAGAGTCTGCTATAAAAAGAAGAAATAGGAAGGGAAGAAGGAACACAGGCATAAAGAATAAAAATGGCGACAAACAAGTACTTATTAATAATAACTTTAAATGTAAATGGATTAAATGCCCCAATCAAAAGACATAGGGTAGCTGAGTGGATGACCCATATATCTGCTTTCTACAGGAAACCCACCTTAGAACAAAGGACTCACACAGACTAATGTTGAAGGGATGGAAAAAGGTTTTTCAGGCAAATGGAAATTAAAAAAAAAAAAGCTGGGGTAGCAATACTTATATCCGACAAATTAGATCTCAAAGTGAAGGCCATAACAAAAGATAAGGAACGTCACTTCATAATACTAAAGGGAGCAATTCAAGAAGAAGCTGTAACTCTGAAAAACATATATGCACCCAATACAGGAGCACCCAAATACATAAAAAAAACTTCTGGAGGATATCAAGGGAGAGATTGACAGCAATGCAGTTATAGTAGGAGAATATCTCGGGGAGTGTGGGCGGGGGGGGGGGGGGGTGGTGGTGGAAATATCTCAGGGAGTGTGGGGAACGGAGGGGGGATATCTCAGGAAGTGTGGGCCTGGGGGCAAGGAAGGGCTGAGACCCAGAGGCTCTCCTCCCCTGGTGGTGTACTGGGCTGCATATCTGGCACTTCGGCCAGACGGGGCACGCTGTGCTGTCTGTTCCTAAAACACATAGATAGGAAGGTACTGACATCAGGTCAGGCCTTGAGATACAGTCTCATGGCCCCTTCTCCATATGCTGTACTCTCTGTTCCTAAAACACATAGATAGGAAGGTTATGATGCTATACTGTGTCTGGAACTAATTGTGTAAACAAGGCTTTGTAACGTTGTGGTTTTTGCAAATAAAAATGCTGTACCTCTGGCAGTCAGGGCTGCAGTTCAGCCTTTGCTTCGGCAGGTTGCTGTGACTGTGGTCAGCTGGCCAGCTTAATAAAGTCTCTTAAATTTAAATTCTGAGTCAGTGGTCTATCTCGCTGAGTGAACCCATAACATTTGGAGGCCGCAGCGATATACCCGGCTGGGGTGAGAGGGACCCCCCTATTTAAGGCAGGAGGCTCTCCCCCATTTATCACCGGGCACGCAGCGAGATACCCCACAACCCTGTGGGGAACGACTACCAAGGAGGCCTCCAGTCCACCCAAAAACTTTCAATTAGGAAACCGAGCCACCTGGACTCTCTCGAGAGGTAAGGACCGGTCATTAAACAGGAATTGGGACGTCCCACGGAAGGACCTATACGGAGGGCTGGACGCAGCGGTACTCCTGGTCCTGACCTGCGGCCACGATGGTGGCCGGGGTCCTGGTTTGTGCGGCTCTAGGCTGCACCGGGTTTGTCTGTCTAGTGTTTGTCTGTCTGGTATTTGTTGTTTGGTGTGTGTTGTCAAAATGGGGCAGTCATCGAGTGCTTCTGTGTGCTCCCCGCTGCAATGTTTTTTGAAGAATTTTCAGGACTTCAAGGAGTGAGCTGCAGGTTCCCAGCAACCTTAGGTTCATTTGGCTGATTAGTTTTGTCTTTGTTCTTTGTTGTCTTTGTCTTTGTCAAATGGGATAGGGTCAGTCATCTTCCTCGACCCCCTATCAGTCAGGCCCACTCTGGGTGAGTGGAAGGGGAACTTGATCACCTCCTGGGAAGCTATAGAGCTCCCTCAGGAATTGGGAAATTGTTAGGAATTGGGAGCATTGTTTAAACTCTGAATGAATGTCTGGTGAAAGTGTGAGTGTGGAGGGAGGGGGCCTGCCCTCTCCTCTCCTTTGTGTGGCTCCACGACTTCGGTTATGGAGTCCGAGTGGGCCCCAACCTGCGGTTCCGAGATTCATCATATGGCATAACAGTGACTCACCCCCACGTGGAGGTGACCAGGCCTGGGGTTTATATGGGTGCACCTTAGCTAAGACGAATCTAAGCTCCCAAGGGACGCGGCCAGGTGGGCATCTGAGTGAGGATCTGTGAAAACAGGTCACCCCCTCCCTTGTCTGTCTTTCGTCACCGATCATCATGGGGTCGGGACAAAGTTTGTTTGTGTGGGACTAGCCAATTTACTACAGAGAAGGGGGACTGGATACAGCTCCAGCCTGGGCTAGTCTACTAAGAAAGTGTAAATCATTACTGGTCTGTGTGAAGTAAAAGCTACTCTGATTTATTCTGCTTTCTGTTGATACGCTTGGCTGAACATTTGGGCTAGACCCCGAAATAGTCTGCAAAATCTCTTAGCAGCTGGGAGAATTATTTTTTCTCAGAGTCTTTTGCTCACTATTAAAGGGGAATCGGCCCACTAGTTAATATAAATTTCTATCAGTTGCTCTTACCTGGGTTGTAAATTCGCTGTATTAAATTGAAATTTTGAAGTTCTAGGATAGATTTAAAGGCTAAAATAAAGGCTGGCTAGTTTCCAACATTGCTTGGTTCTGAGATTGCTTATAAAAAAAAAAGGCAAGAGAGAAGTCTTTTCAAGTTAACTGTTTGCTTAGCAAATTAACAAAGTAGTAAATTTCAAAGAACTTGTTATTTATGGTTTTCTTATCTCTTTGGTGGACACAAAGGGCTTACAGCTCTGCAGGGAGGAGAGATTTACTGGCCCTAACCCTGCCTGTGACGTTTTGTTTGACTTGCTGTTTTCAATTATTTATTAGAATCCTCATAGAGGACATAACCTGGTATTTTCCTTCCTCCCTCATCTTGATTCTGAAAGTATCTGTAACTGGATTTCAGGTGGCCTCCAGGCTTTCTGTCTGCAAAAAAATCTCCCTATGCACCCGTTATCTTTCCAGGCTGACTAAGAGTCATGTTTCCCCACAGGTCGGACCCCAGCCTCTGGGAGGGAGGGCTACTATAGGAGCAGTCTGTGGTTTTCTTCGAAACTCCCATTGTTTAAAGGGAGACAAGCAACTGGACTGGGGGTTGGGGGTATTGGTCTAAGAGATCAAGAGTAAAGGGAAAAAAAATCTGTGAGGGAAAGCAACCGGCCTGGGCTGAGAGAAGGGGGGTGGGGTGTTAGCAGTTATGTTACTGGCTGCAGACCGCTAGCAGGTGCCTTATCAACAAACTTCAAGGTCACAAGTTTTTTTGTGAGCACCAATGCTGAATGTTCACTTTTAGTAATCATTAAAAGATTAAGGTTTCTAAGAATAAAGAATTCTAATACATTAAAAAAACAAAAACAACTAAACTCCCAGGAGAAAAGAGGAGGAGAAACAAAGCTGAAGTCCGCAGCCGCCCTGGTGAATAGAACTGTTTGCTAGGCAGACTCAGCCCCTGAGAGCCAGGTCAAAGAAGGGGGGCTGGATGCCTGAGCTGCCCGCTGCGGCCCTGAAAGAAGAAGCAGCAGCAAGAGAAGTAGGGAAAGCTGCAGATAGAGCTAGCAAAAGCTCCCTGTTTGCAAATGTACTAAAAGGGTTCAGTACCTGTTGCTGCTGGAAGAGGAGGGGCTGATATCCTCTTCCATTGCACTCCCTTGGAAGAGGCCTATTGCTGCTCTGCCACAAAGGGAACTGGTGGGAAGGCAGAAAAAGCGGGACCCTGTAACTGATAAACAGGGTTAACAAAAGGGCACTCTCCCTAGACCTGGGAGCCATCAGGACTTTGAAATTCTCCAAGAGAGGAGGAGTCTGATTCAGAGACTGGCCGAAACCTCGTTGGGTTAGGAGAACTGGAGGCTGCATATTGAACTTATAGACTGCGGTTTGCTAGGCAGAGGTCCAAGCCCAGTTGTATAGGGGTTAAGCTGCCTGTGTACAGCAAAACAACTTCTCCTGTGCCAGAATACATTTTAAAGAAATTGTACAGACTGTGTTTATAGCTAAAAAGAAGAACTGGCCACAATGCACAGCCCTGACAGTGGCCTGCAGAACTGTATAATAGACTTCGATGGTGCCTGCATATTCATGGACATGGCTCCAGAGAGACAAGGACAACTTTGCCTTGTATAGAAAAGTCAAGAGTAGACTTTAGTCACCTCCCTAAGATGTTTGTATAGCCCTACCATATCTCATGTTTAGTAGCAGAAGATTTAGCAGCCTGAAGCGGCCATAGTGCCAATATTATGTTTCATTGTATTAATATGTTGTATTAACCTTTAATTCTCTTACAGGTTTGAATGTAGCTATAACTGACAGCAGCTGCTGTAGACTGGTGATGGCCTACAGTCCTTAGTAGTCTTTGGGAGTAACTGACAAGTGTCCAGTCTCACACACTGAGGGCCATTGTTATGGCTATGTGTTAGCTGTCCTGGAAGGAGGCTATGTGGGATGAACCCCAAAAGTAAAGGGTGACTAGCTGCCAAGAGGGCAGGTGCCCAACTGGGCAAAGAAGAATACCCATCAGATTTGGTCTCTATTGAGAGACAGTTGACAGTTGGCAGCCTGTGTACTGTCTTGAGGGCCTGCGTGACCATGCCCATGTCAGGGGTGGTACAAACCTCGGCTGTAGAGAGCTGGGAAAGGCCTGTTTGGAATAGAAGGTCTGAGGCATGGTTATGCATTTTTAAAGGACATAGAAAGAAGGTTTAAAGGCTAATTTGAAAGTATAAAATTTAGAAAGGTTATGTATGTAATAAGGAGGAGAAGAGAAATGTTAAAAGGAAATTAATCAAGTAGTACAGGCCAGTAAGCCAGAGAAAGTAAATAATTTATATTCTGCCTCCTAAACAGAGGGTAAATAGTTATGCCAAAGTACTTAGGGGGGACTGATAAAAGAAATCCAACAGTTACTGTTTTGTTATAACTCTGAAGAGTCCATGAAAAGGGACTGGCAAGGAAAATCAGAAAATCTTAGAGCAGGTCAGTATGTTTTTCTCCTTATATAATTCCTCTGAAATTTGGCAATGCTTAATAAATCATGGCAATACATTTTTTTGCATAGATTCAATAAGACTGGTTCCTAATAGTGGTTTTATTAACAGAAAACTTTGACTGGAGTATCATGTTTTAAAGAGACCTGTCTAGACTCTGAAGACTTGAAGCCAATAAGAGTGCCACAGGAAAAACCTGGTATCCTGCTTGGGAGCCCTGAAGATGGCTGGTGCTGGAGCGTCAGGCCCATGCCCTCCCATCACTGGCGGTTGGTCAGAGTAGAAGGGGAGCAGTAAACCCCCACTCACTCTGGGCCGCAATGAGTAGGAGGGCTACTGAGATGGACCTTAAAGCCTAGAGCGTGGGCTCAGGTGGAGTTGCTACAGGTGAGGGATTCACCTAACTCAGAAGATACTGCAGGCAGGCCTGATGGCAGCTGGATGGCTGGGCTTCCTGGCCCTACGGGGCACATTAAGATTCAATCATGAAATTCTGGCAAAGGTAGTCAGTAACCATTCTTGTTGTGTTTATGCAAATGATCAGGCCAAATTGAATACAGTAGATAAAATGGTCTTGCTTTGGCTTTTTGATAACCATAGAGGAATTTTAAGGAGAAAAATCCTATTTCAATAGAGACTGTTGAAACTGAAATGTTTTCCTTCCCTTCCACCAGACCATCTGTTACAATTTGTCTCTGCCAGGTCACAAGCCCACCTCCTTCTATGCCCAGGACATCAGGGAGCCTGAGTGGAAGGTGACCTCTGACCAGACACAGCCACTGCAGATCACCCTCAAGAAGACAGCGGACCTGGCCAATCAACCTACTCCAAAGAATTCAGAGAACACCTTGCTGAATTCTTCCTTACACTTTCTTTCTTATCGTCTCTTAAAGGCAAGATGCTCTGGTATTTCTGGATAATCATTGTTTTTTATCTTTCTAGTAATTCTCATTTTGTCTTTTTATGAGTGCCGCAGGAACCCGAGGCTAGTCCCAGGAGGAGAACTCTTCTGCCCTTGCTGGAATACAGAAGCACCATAAAATTACTGCTTCCTACACTAAAGAGGAACAAGACGAATAAGACAAAATTCCCTACAAACCTCTCCAAGAGGAAGAAACGGGATGTTAACCCTTTGGACGTCGTCCCTTTCCAGCAGGAAGTAGTAAAAGATCAATCGACATCCCTGTTCACTGTAACATCCCGTGGTTGTTGTACCACAAGGCTGAAAAGCTTGTGGAACAAGGCGGGGGAATGTGAAGGAAAACCCCTATTCTGTGGGACTACTGTTTGGAGTTCTCTGCTGTTCTTTGGATGGCCTCTTATTCTAGAAGATAAGTTTGCTTCCTAGCCCGTGTTAGCCTGCTTGAATAATGGGGAAGATAGACTTGGCTGTCTGGCCTTGTAGGTCAGAGACTAGATACACCAAATGCCATGCCAGGGGCATTTTTGATTGGCTGTGTAATTTTCAAGGCCACCACCAGCAAGCTCACAAAGGGCTGGCTTTTCCATAGAAAGGGAAGTTCTGCTTGTGGCTTTGCTTAGAATTTAAATTCATTTCCCTGGGCACACCGTGGTGAATAAAATGTAACTCCAGAATCTTAGAGGAGGACGCTGAATCAAAGATTTGATTCCCAATAAGACCAGTAGGGAATGTACTGGGCTGCATATCTGGCACTTCGGCCAGACGGGGCACGCTGTGCTGTCTGTTCCTAAAACACATAGATAGGAAGGTACTGACATCAGGTCAGGCCTTGAGATATGGTCTCATGGCTCCTTCTCCATATGCTGTACTCTCTGTTCCTAAAACACATAGATAGGAAGGTAATGATGCTATACTGTGTCTGGAACTAATTGTGTAAACAAGGCTTTGTAACGTTGTGGTTTTTGCAAATAAAAATGCTGTACCTCTGGCAGTCAGGGCTGTAGTTCAGCCTTTGCTTCGGCAGGTTGCTGTGACTGTGGTCAGCTGGCCAGCTTAATAAAGGCTCTTAAATTTAAATTCTGAGTCAGTGGTCTATCTCGCTGAGTGAACCCATAACAGTGGAAAGGATGGGGGAAGTGGCCTGGGAGATGGAAAGGGCTGGTGGTTGAGAGAACAGGGCGGGGGCAGGGGGAGGATGGCTTCTGTGGTCTGGACCCAGGCAGGTGGAGACTAGAGAAGCGCCTTCCCTGGTCCGGCGCCCCCACCGGGACCCCTCACTCCTCCCCACAGAGGCCATTCCCTCCTGACCCAGCACTCACCTGCCTAGGGTCGGTCAGGATCAGGGCCCCCCAGAGCAGCAGGAGGAGGGTTCGGGGTCCCATGACCCAGATCCTGAGGGTCTGAGGAGAATGAGTTCCAGTAGTTGGTGAGGACTTTACCACACAGAACCGCTGATCAGCTTCAATAGAAACCTGACACCCAATGGGAGTGAGAACGGCCCCCATCATGAGTATCCAGGAAGGAGGACCCCACACAAGTTGTGAGAGAAAGAAGTAAAACCCCAGGGACTCCCCAACACTTAGTTTCTCCGCCCTCGGGCAGAGACCCTGAGAGCCAGGCCTGGGAACCTGGGACTTGGCCCTCCCCTCCCCGCCACTTCCCACACGGAGAGCTCTCTGTTGCCTTGTCTCCCTGAGTCCTGGCTGAGGGGCTGCCTGAGGAAACCAGGGAGAAACCCCCAGGCTGAGCCCAGACCCTTTTCCTCCCCTTCTCTCTCTGGATTCCCTCTACCTGAGCTGTACTCCTACTCCTGAACTTTCCCCTGCCGGAGTCCAGCCCCAGCGGTCCAGGGGTTCCCAAAGGTTCCCAAAGGTGTGGACGGAGTCGGGGAAGAATGAAGGACATGGAGACAGCGTTCAGATGATCAGCATAGCCAGGTTCCCTCTTTATTCTCCTGTTACATCTGTATTTATACCATTTGATCTTATAAGCATGCCTCTATAGTCACATCATGGTATGTTTCGGGTTCTCCCTTGACCTACAGTTCCTTGTTTCATGTCCATAGTTTCTTATCTGACCTTTGCCAAAAATCCCATCTCCATCTAGTTCTGTTGAGTTTAATCCTATCCATTCTATTCCAAAGGTTAGGGCTAGTTTGTTCTCTCCATTCCAAGGTCACTACTCTACTGTTCTGTTAAGCTACAAGGAAGTAACTGAAGGAGATTATCCTAAGTAAAGATTATGTAGCTTAAGCATGATTGTTCATAGTTAAAGTGATTAACTACCCGCCTGGCACTTAGTTAAGGGGTTTTACTGATTTATTCCCTTCCTTAGTCCTGTTAATCCCTAACTCCAGGGAAAAATCCCCACCTGGGGAAACAACCTTTCTCGGGGAGGTGGCCCTCATAGGGCTAAGAAGGGGAGCAAACATATTAAGAACAGTATGCCAGGTCCCTTGAAACATATGCTGTGCAGATGTTTCTTCCCTGGAGCAACTGTGTCAAGCAACAAGGATGGACCGGCCTCCGGCACTCCCCCTGCACCCTCGTGGAAGAACACTCACTCCCAGGGAATATGATGCCAATACGAAGCTGGCCTTGGGAAAGTCAGTGAAGAAACAGTAAACCTTGGGCAGCCATGCCTGAGGGGCACCAGTGCCAGAGGGCACCTTTAGAAACCCCTTGTCTATGAACTGCAGTGGGGAACACAAGCTAATCTGTAAAGCTGTGGTTTTACCCTTCACATATAAACGTGTCTAAATAGCTCTGCAATGACTAAACAAAGC
The DNA here is from genome assembly GCF_014108235.1 of Myotis myotis. Taxonomy (NCBI): domain Eukaryota; kingdom Metazoa; phylum Chordata; class Mammalia; order Chiroptera; family Vespertilionidae; genus Myotis; species Myotis myotis. Next base: position 1,172,932 of record NW_023416331.1, on the reverse strand, counting down.
TCTTAAGTTTCACGTTCCCAAACCAAGACTCCAGGTTTTTGTATTTTAAAACTATTTATTTGGAGCCCTGAGTTTGTGTGAGTCTTAGACACCTTCAGTCCAAAGAAGCACATAGGAGTATAATTTGGTACCATGTATGATCTATGCGGGGCCTTTATTTATAAAGGTGATTGAGTGATGCTGGGAGAGACTAATGCCATCGACAGAAGACTGTCTTACCACATTTCCCAAGAGGAAGGGGCCAGCACACCACACAGGGCCACATGGGGAGGCACCAAGATTGGTGGGGAGGCAGAAGGAGAGGAAGACAGCATGGCTGTCATGGTGTCCCATAGCTCCCTTAGGCTCTGTTCATCTGTCTTTAATTTTTTTTCTCTTTCTCAGACTTGATCATTTCAATTGTGCTATCTTCAAGTTCACCAATTCTTTCTTCTATTCAAAGCTAATTTTAAAACCCTCTAATGAATTTTTCATTTCAGCACCAGAATTTCTTTTTGGTTTCTTTGGATATTTTTTGTTATCACTTTATTAATATTTTAATTTTGTTCATATATTATTTTCTTGATTTTTTCCATTTCTTTTTTAACTCTTTGAGCATCTCTTGGAGAGTTGTTTTAAATGTCACCTACTAAGTCAATCATCTGCTCTTTCACAGGAAGAGTTTCTTTTCCCTATGAATGGGCCATATATTCCTGTTCCTCTGTACATCTTGTAATTTTTATTGAAAACTGGACATTTGCATTTTTATTGTTGTAGGCTATGTGCTAGGAACCAGCCTGAAGTGTAAACCTGCTCCTTCTCATGTCTTTGCTGAACTGAGGCCTTCCCCTAAGTTCTGAATGTGGGTGATGACTTTCTAAATTCCGCCACGTATGCATCTGCTTTTTAATGTTCCAGTCCTTAAATGTCTGGCTCCCAAAAGGGACAATTTCTGGCCTTTTTATTTCCCTGAAAATTGCTAAAGAGGATGAACTTGAACAGCATCAGTGAGGGTTGCAAGAGTAGTAGCCCACCTCAGTGTCTACACCTCTGCAATCAAATCAGTAATCATATGTCAGCACATAGAACCCTTATTTTGAAAGATAGGGTTCTTTTTTTTTTTTAATATATTTTATTTATTTTTTACAGAGAGGAAGGGAGAGAGATAGAGAGCTAGAAACATCGATGAGAGAGATACATCGATCAGCTGCCTCCTGCACATCTCCCACTGGGGACGTGCCCACAAGCCAGGCACATGCCCTTGACCGGAATCGAACCCGGGACCCTTCAGTCCGCAGGCCGACGCTCTATCCACTGAGCCAAACCGGTTTTGGCGAAAGATAGGGTTCTTTTTTTTTTTTTTTTTTTTTTTTTTTTTTTTGCCTCAAAAAGTGACATTTATTCAAAGGGAAAAAAAGAAAAAAGAAAAAAAATTGACAAGATGTCCATCCCTTGGCTCCCTTCCCTCCCCCCTCCTGCTCCTCCTCAGCCTGCCAAGGACTGAGAACCCTGGCTGGGATGAGGCAGCAGGCCAGCCCCTCTCAGATGAGGTCAGCAACATTGAGGGGCATCTCCTCGATGGAGGTGTTGTAGAAGGTCTCAATGTCTCGAAGAGTCCTCTTGTCTTCCTCTGTCACCATATTAATAGCCACACCCTTACGGCCAAAACGTCCACCCCGACCGATTCTGTGAATATAGTTTTCCCTGTTGGTGGGAAGGTCATAGTTGATGACTAAAGAAACCTGCTGCACATCAATGCCTCTGGCCAGCAGGTCAGTGGTAATCAATACTCTACTAGAGCCAGAGCGGAACTCCCTCATGATTACATCTCGTTCCTTTTGGTCCATATCGCCATGCATGGCAGAAACGGTGAAGTCTCGGGCGTGCATCTTCTCAGTGAGCCAGTCAACCTTTCTTCGCGTGTTGATGAAGATGACTGCCTGGGTGATGGTGAGGGTTTCATATAAGTCACACAATGTGTCCAGCTTCCACTCCTCTCTTTCCACATTGATGTAGAATTGACGGATACCCTCCAGAGTCAACTCTTCCTTCTTGACAAGAATCCGAATGGGGTCCCTCATGAACTTCTTGGTCACCTCAAGCACATCGGAAGGCATTGTAGCCGACAGCAATACTACCTGGGTGTTGCTGTTGAGCTTTTGGAATATGTCATAGATCTGGTCCTTGAACCCACGGCTTAACATTTCATCAGCTTCATGCAGTACAAACATCTTGATGTATTTGGGAGACAGGTATCTGCGATTAAGCATGTCAAACACACGTCCTGGGGTGCCCACGATGATATGGGGAGCTTCCATCTGCAGCTTCTGCACCTCTGCACGCACGTTGGTACCACCAATGCAGGCATGGCAGGAGGCACCCATGTAATCTCCTAAAGCCATGACTACCTTCTGTATCTGCTGTGCCAATTCTCTAGTAGGTGCCAGGACCAAGGCCTGAGTGGCCTTTAGATCCAATTCAATCTGTTGCAGAATCGATATGGCAAAAGTGGCTGTTTTTCCTGTCCCAGATTGGGCTTGAGCGATCACATCATAACCCTTGATACAAGGAAGAATGGCTCGCTGCTGGATGGCAGAGGGCTTCTCAAAACCATAGGCGTAGATGCCACGGAGGAGGGACTCTGAGAGGTTCATGTCATCAAAGCTGTCAACGATCTCATTCCAGTTACTTTTCTCACAGTTCTGGAGGCTGGGAAGTCCTATGAAGGTGCCAGCAGATTTGGTGTCTGGGAGGGCTCTCTTCCTGACTTGCAGATAGCCAGCCTTCTTGCTGTATTCTCACATGGCAGAGAAAGCAGATAGGGTTCTTATAGCCTCCCTTAGCTCCTGCATCTGCAAGCTGCTCCAAGAACTTGAGCAGGGCTGCCTGCCATAGGCTGGTGGGTGGTGGGTGGTACCATCTGCCACACAAAGAGCTGGAATTGACCATGACATATTGTTCAAACCTTTCCATGGAAGTCACATGCCTTCTCATAGACTACACAGTCCCAAATTAGTTAGATCAAACAAATTCTGCCAGTACAATTGCTGTCTAGATGTGTAGACAGGATTCCTGGTATATCCTACTCTGCCATCTTCCAAAACTCCTCTCCTGCACCCTGAATCTTTGCCAGCTTTATATTCCACGTTCTGGAATGCATGTTTTGTTTACCAAGGCCTCCGCCATACTTTCCACCTCTTGCTCACCCAATTCAATCAATGTGATGTCAGTGTAATGAACTGATGTAATATTCTGCAGGTGTTCAGATGGACCCGATCTCCAAGGACTATGTTTTAAATGGCACTGAGATAAACTATAAATAAATACTGTGGTTTGTCCCACATGAATATAATCACCCTACATGCACCTTTCTAATTGAAATGTAAAAGAATATATTCACCAGCTGCGAAGCTGCTTACTGTATGCTAGGCCTTCTCGGTCTGCTCCAGCTGTGGTAGCACACCCAGCACAGCAGCTGTAATCGGTACTTCTGCTTGGTTAAGTCTAAAGTGATCTCATTCATTGTTAGGATCCATCAGGATTCTACAGAGACAGATTGCTTAATGAAATGGCAATAATAGGGAAACCCAACACCACCCTGCATCGTGTCTCCAACGTTGAGCCTAGTTTTCACAAGATCCACCTCCTGAAACACTGTTGTTTCTGATTTGAGCAGGGTGGGGCCAGTTTCAAAGCTTCCTCTTAGCCCTTCCATTTGTTAGAGTCCTTACTCCACAGACCAGGGACCCAATATGAAGGTTACTCAAACTGCAAAGTATATCAATGCAATTATCTACTCAGGGAATGGAAAGATGACTCAAGGTACTTAATATGCCTACTTATGTACTAGGAGGTTCTGAAACGTGGTCTGTTTTTGAGCTGGAACTTGATCGGGACTCCATTATTACCTGACCTCTGAAATCCCCCATTATAATAGTGGGACTTGATTGATGCTGTGGATGTCAATGTCAATTAAATATAATGTCTTATAGGCCTTGAAATTTATGGTTATTCTCCTTTCTCCAGGGTACAGTCACCTGAGTAAATGGTGCTAAGCTCTTTCCCACAAGGACTGGGGAAACTGTCATAATATATACTTCATGGTGCTCCAATTCCTTCCTCTAGGGGATATGAATATCTCTTCAATCAATGGACTTTGAATATGAAAATTGGCTCAGTTCTGGCAACTGAGAAAGGGATCATGATATTTTATGGATGCAACAATCTGCAGCCTCCTTTTCCTCAATTCTTGATTTTTAAAATTGTAGACGTTAAGCAGCAACCATATTGACTATCCCTCAACATCAACTACCCCAGCGTTTGGACACTTGAGACACCATGCTCTACAAGCCATCTCCACAAGTGCCTGCAAGTCAAGCTCTCGAGGCTACTCCTCCAGAGTTGTTATACTTACTGTGGCCTCCTGAATTCTAGGCATTAATGGAGATAATAGACAAAACCAACCCACCACTCAGCCTTGAATTCTTCAGGGTCATACCTTTCCCACCAATATTAATGAGCCCACCTCTATGACCACTTTCTTACCGTCATCCCGGGCCTTCAGAGCACAACACTACCAGCCTCCCTGGTGATGCCAGTGCCTCTCACCAGCACATTCCTGATGCATTTAGTGAAAAAGGTGTCCTCTGGGCCCTCCTGCGGAGCATGAGCCGATGGCCCACTTCATACGCAAGCTTCCCCCAGGCTCTGTCCTCTGCTCTACCAGCTACCAGGGCAATTAAGTCATGTCTACTTTATTGAGAGTTGGACATTGTTTTTTCTAGTCTACATAGAGCCACCCCAGCCTCCTTCCCTGGAGGAAGGTACTTCATAAACCCATGCCTTGAGAAAGCCAATCAAATTTTGCTTCTCTAGCTGGCATACCGGCCTTTCAAAATCCAACCTTGAAGTGTTCCTTGGGCTCCTACATGTACATGCTGGCTAAGTTCTTGCAATTAGTTATAGGTAAAGCCTCTTTCCCCCCTTACTAACTCTACTATGTCCCTGTTGGATGATGTTGGGGTTTTAGCCCTAGTTATTGGGCTAAGGAGGGGGGGGGGCAGCTAGTGAGTGGAATATCCACAGAGGTGAGGCTGCTGCAGTATCTGCTCGCAGAGTGGAAGAGCTAAGCATTCCTAGAGAAGGGCAATCATCAAAAAGCCCAGGAGGTCCAGAAAGCATCCATCAGAATCACCTGTTCCAATCTGCAGAATCGAAGGCCCTGACTTTTACCTGACGAACCTGACGTGGCTGAGTGTCCAAACATCTAGAGCAGCTGTGGGCAAACTACGGCCCACAGGCCGGATCCGGCCCGTTTGAAATGAATAAAACTATTGAAAAAAAAGACTGTACCCTTTTATGTAATGATGTTTACTTTGAATTTATATTACTTCACTCAAACACTCCCATCCTTTTGTTCCGGCCCTCCAGTCCAGTTTAAGAACCCATTGTGGCCCTCGAGTCAAAAAGTTTGCCCACCCCTGATCTAGAGTGTATGAATCATGTACTCAGCTGCCATTCAACTCTACCTGCTGCCCTGTACATGCAATAAAGGCTTCTCTATAAACTGCTGCAGAAGCTCTCACACTCACCAGTAATGATTTGTTAACAATCTTCAGATTCTCATCCTCCTTCCTAGGGCATCAATACAGCTCACAGTAACCAGCCAACTCTGCTGTCTTTAGCAGGCATTCCACTGCCTCACTCTCATTATTGACAAACCCTTCTATCATAAACACTTTTCAGAGCATTCCCCCGAACCAAGACATTTCCTCGCTCACCACCAGTGACAGCTAGCTGTTCAGCTGCCATCATGTGCCCCACCTAGCAATTGGACGACACCTCTTGGCCTGCGGGCAGTGGGAGAAATAAGCTCCAATCCCCGTCTTTGGCCTGTGTTATTGGACCACTCCTGACACCACTGTGTTAGTGCAAAGAGCAGACACTAATACAGTATTAAATGTGTGCGATATTATTAGAGAAAACACCTGCAAGAGAAAATGGGAGGGAGCCAGAAAGGTTGGGGGAACCATCAAATCTCAATGCAAGTCTGCATCCGAGTGGAGGAGAGAAAGGAGGAAGGTGGGCTGGAGGCATTCTAGACCCAGGGCAGAGTAAGGAAAGTTCAGAGAGCGTGCCAGGGAGCCTGGAGCCCAACTCAGTCCTCAGAGGAGCAATGGACCTGCCTTAGCTTCCCTGCTGTTCTCACTCACTGGCCAGATCAGCCAATGGAGGTGTGGCCTCAGCATAAATATGGCAATAGAATTCGGATGGTCCCAGCTGAAACCATCAGTCAATTATGCTTCCTCTACCTAAGGTCTGGGGTGTGCATTCTCATGGTGTCCATGTGCATCGTTTAAGAATAAAAAAGGATGATAGCCCTGGCCGGTGTTGCTCAGTGGATAGAGTGTCGGCCTGCCAACCAAAGGGTCCCAGGTTTGATTCTGATCAAGGGCACATACCTTGGTTGCAGGCTCTTCCCCGGCCTGGGCCCTAGTCTGGGCTTATGCAGGAGGCAACCAATCGGTGTGTTTCTCTCACACTAATGCTTCTCTCTGTCTTTCCCTCTCTCTTCCACTCTCCCTAAAAATCAATGGAAAAATATCCTCAGTCTGTACTATGGCTATGTGATGTAGGAGATGCTGGGAGTGCTGGTGCCACTTTGGGTACCTGCTGTTTTTCCATAGATAGGTAGATCCATAGATAGATAGGTAGATAATAGATAGATATGAATTTCAGAATATTGATATATTTTATAACTTAATAAAACTGAATAAATATTTAATAAAAAAGAAAGAAAAATATCCTCAGGTGAGGACTAACAACAGCAACAAAAAAGTAATAATAAAGGACAGCCAAGAGGAAGAACTGCTGGACCAACACCTCTCAGTATACGAGAGGGATGAGGCCTGAGCACCAGCAGGGACTGGCTCAGGCTAGGAGTGTGGACAGCGGCCTGTGGGGAAGGTCTCCAAATAGACGGTGTTGGAGATTTCTGTAATAATTGCCTTCTAATGTGCTTAGTTGTGTCAGTGAAGCAGGAAGCAAGGGCACCAGCAGTAAGAGATGGGGAAGGAGGGTGGATGTCTAGTGGAGGATGGGGGAGACTGAGGGAGCCTGCAGGGCCAGGATGACTGTGGGCAGCGGTGTGGCCCCCGGGGGGTCTGGGTCAGGATGTTAACATGGCAGCATCGGCGTGGCTGTGTGCTTCTCCGCCTCTAGTAGCTCGTGGGGCAGGTGCAGGCCAGGCAGAGGTAGAAGTCACCGGCTGTGTAGTTTTTCCAAGCGGGTGGCAAAGCACGGGAGAGCCACGGGAGGGCTTGAAATGGTACATCATGGAATTTAAGGAATGAGGAGAGGACACCCAGGGGTGAGGACAGAGAATGGATTGCCGGGGTCCAACCCCAGCAGGTCCAGGGGTCCCCAAAGGTGTAGACGGAGTCGGCGAAGAAGGAAGGACACGGAGACAGTGTTCAGTTGATCAGCAGCCTAGCCAGGATCTCTAGCCAGGATCTCCAGCCAAGTTCTGGTCTGGATCTCCAGCGAAGTTCTGCTGTTTATTGTCTTGTTACATTCGTATTTATACCAGTTGATTTTAATCCTGTCAATTTCTATTACAAAGGTTAGGGCGTTTCTTATCTCCATTCCAGGGAGTAAAGATTATGTAGCTTAAGCATGATTGTTTGTAGTGATTAACTACCCGCCTGGCACTTAGTTAAGGAGTTTCATCCCCTCCCTGACTTCAGGGAAAAATTCCTACCTGGGGAAACAACCTTTCTAGGAGAGGCATCCCCTCCCTGACTTCAGGGAAAAATTCCTACCTGGGGAAACAACCTTTCTTGGAGAGGTGACCTTGGTTAAAACACACAGCGCTAAGGGGAGCAAACATATTAAGAACAGTATGCTATATACGCCAGGTCCCTTGAAACATATGCTGTGCAGATGTTTCTTTCCTGCAGCGACTGTGTCAAGCAGCAAGGATGGACCGGCTTCCGGCAATGGATGGCAGGATAATAAATGGGGATCCCGTGGGGTCAAAGGATTGTTGGAGTTAGTGTAGCACAGGATGGACTCTGGCCTGGGAAGCAGGCACATTTGTGATGAATGGGTTGCTGATACTACATTACCAGACCCGATCCCCCATCGCACCGGTTCCCAGAGCTTAGGCCGCCCTGCGGGGATGCTGGGGAGGTGGTGGCAGAGCCTGGGAGAGGAAATGCGGGCGGTGGAAGGGCGGGCTGTTGGCAATGACAAGGGCGAGGGAACGGCAAGGGAGTGGGGCCGGGAGAGCCGAGCGGGAGGTCAGGGAGGAGCAGAGCTCAGGCCCGTGAGCCGCAGGCTGAGAGCACCCTTTCCGCTGGGCGTGCCCTGTCCCTGTTGTAAAATCACCGCCAACCGAGTGGCTTTACACGCGGCCATTCATTATCTCGCGGCTGCAGGCCGCACAGCCCAGGCCCTCACGGGGCCAGAACCAGGCGCGGCAGGTCCCTGCTCCTCACGGGGCTCGGGGGGCACCACTGCCCAGCCCGTCGCTTGGTTGTCTCAATGCAGATTCCTGCGGAGCAGGACTGAGGTCCCCTTTCCTTGCTGGCTGTCAGCTGGAGCCCCCTGAGCTCCTCTAGGACGGCTTGGGCCCTGGAACGTGGCCCGGCGGCACCGATCCTTCCCCGTGGACCCCCCTGACCTTCTGCCCCCCATCTCTCCTGCAGCGTCTCCCACTGCAGCCGGAGGAACTGCTCTGCTTTCCGGGTTCCAGTGGTGACTGCAGCCCACTCACCCAGCGCTCCCTGTCCAAGGTCCTGAACCGCATGCACCACCCAAGTCTCTGCGCGTAAGGACCCTGCCCACCGGCTCCGAGGACTGGGCGAGACGTCTGTTCGGCCTTCCGCGTCTGCTTGTGCTGAAATCGAGGAGGGAGCACCCTGGGGAGAGTGACAGCGAGCGGGAGCTAAAGGGAATGGGGTCCCTGCAATGAGGGGGTGGGGGCTCCAATCTGACGATGGATTAGGGGGTGTTCGGGGAGAGGGAGGGCCAAAGCAGCTGAGGAGCAAGCACCCCACCCACCACAGGCCCCGAGTCACAAGATCAGAGGGAGAGGAGACTCCATGGGAGTACCTCAGAGGAAGGGTGCCCTCAGGGAGGCCCGGTCTGTCAGAGCTGCGAGTGCAGGGACCTCCTGGGGAGGGCTGCGCTGGTTTGGCTGATCCTGAGCTGAGAATTCTGGGGGTGCAGTGGAAGGGGGCAGGAGAGCAGAGGAGGGATGTGTGGGCCTGTGGAGATGAGTGTGCAGGGTGTTTGGGGACCGGGGATGACAGACAAAGAGGGAAAAGGACAGAATGAGGTCAGTCCTGGTGGATTCAGGGCAGATGGTGGTGTGTGAGGGGGTGGGAGGAGTAGGGGGCTGGGGCTGTCACTGGGCTCTGGCAATGGGAATGGGGTTTGGGTGGTCGCATCTTAGTTCCTGTGTGTGGAGCCTTTCTTGACCCCTCGCTATGGGGTGCAGTGCCTGGGACAGAGGGGTCTTCGCGGATGTGCATAGCCCACTCTTACCCCCGAGGTGGGGGACTGTGCTCACACCAGGTCATTGTGGCACCTGGTGTCGGAGGTGTGACCTTGGGGCACCAGGAGTGACCCTGCATGGGACCCTCTTGTCCTGCTGTGGGAACAGAGGCCGGGGAGCCCAGTGCCTGCCCACACTGTGGGATATTGTGTGGACAGGGAGATGCTGTTTCCAAATAAGAGGATCTTATTTCAAAGCTTGAGTTAAATCACAGAAATAGGGAGAAGAAAATGTTTCTACTCTTCAGTCCCCCGAGTTGTTGCCATGAGGGGATGGAGGGAGGGGTTGCCGGGAGGGCTGGGACCCTGAGCGGAAGGGCTCTTGAGTGCCGCTCTACTGCAAATGAACGGCGGCGGCGCAGGATGACAGTCTTATGTCACTGGAATTTTATAACACGAGGGAATTGCCACTATCTTCTTCACTCTAATAATAATAGTGTTGGAAGAAAAAAGGTTATTTTTAAAGAGACAAATACTGAAATGTGTAGGGGTAAAGGTCATGATGTTGGCAAGTGATTTTCAAATATTTTAGCCAAAATTATAGAAATTCTATATAATAAAACCTAATATGCTAAGTGTCCAGTCGTCCGTTCAACCAATTAAAGGATCATATGCTACTGAAATGCTAAGGCTGTTCAACCACTCGCTATGACGTATGCTGTCCACCAGAGGGCAGACACTCCAACTGGTAGGTTAGCTTGCTGCTGGGGTCCAGCCGATCAGGACTGAGTGAGATGGACCGGACACACCCTGGAGTCCTCCCGCAGGGGTCCCTCCCCAGCTGGCCAACCTCCCACATCCCTCCCCAGGATCATGCACTGGTGGGGTCCCTCAGCCTGGCCTGCGCCCTCTCGCAATCCAGGACCCCTCAGGGGATGTTGGAGAGCCGGTTTGGGGCCGATCCCACAGGCCAGACTGAGGGCCCCCACTGGTGCATGAATTCGTGCACCAGGCCTCTAATAATTACATAAAGAAAATATGGCAAAATATTAAAATGATTAAACCAGGGTGACCATTGAGTTCTTCTTTCACACTTTAAGTATCCGAAATTTTTCACAATAATTTGGAGAAAAAATTTTAAATAATAATGCACAATGACATGGGAAACATTCACAAGATAATGTTCAATGAAAAGTAGGCTTTAATTATTTGTGTGTGTGTGTGTGTGTGTGTGTGTGTGTGTGTGTGTCTGAATATGTGTCAGTGTGAGAATGTGTATTAGTGAGTGTATGAGAATGTTAGTGTGTGTCAGAACGTATATTAGTGTGAGCATTTGAGAACGTGTGTGTGTAAGAGTCCCCATGGGTATGGTATCTGTGTATTGGGGTGTAGCAGTGTGTGTGTGAGAATGTGTGTCAGTATGTCAGTGTGTGTATGTGGGTGTGTCCCTGTGGGTGCAGTGTCTGTGTTGGTGGGGCAGTCTGGGGGTGCCTTCACTCATGCATTCACTCAACAGATGCTTTAAAATCAACAACCAGGCCCTTTTGGGACAATGGAAATGGAGCTGTGAAAATAGAGTCCCTGTCCTTGGCCACAAAGCTTATAATCTCAAGGAGGTACAGAGAGTAAACACAGAAATATATTAAAAATGTGTTAGTAACCAGCTGGTGTGGCCCAGGTCACGGTTCGATTCCCAATCAGGGCACGTGCCTGGGTTGTGGGCTCAATCCACAGTAGGGGGCGTGCAGGAGGCAGCTGATCAATGATTCTCATCATTGATGTTTCTATCTCTCCCTCTCCCTTCCTCTCTCTGAAATCAATAAAAACATTTTTTTAAAGTGGTAACCACAGTGCCGAGACCTACCAAAGGCAAACCCCCACAATATCATATGCAACAGGGACAAGAAAGGTCATACTGGGCCAGCAAGAGGAAAGGAAAAGTAAGGGGAAATTAAGACTAGCCGAAACCGGTTTGGCTCAGTGGATAGAGCGTCGGCTTGCGGACTGAAGGGTCCCAGGTTCGATTCCGGTCAAGGGCATGTACCTGGGTTGCGGGCACATCCCCAGTAGGAGATGTGCAGGAGGCAGCTGATCGATGTTTCTCTCTCATCGATGTTTCTAACTCTCTATCTCTCTCCCTTCCTCTCTGTAAAAAATCAATAAAATATATTAAAAAAAAAAAAAAAAAAAGACTAAAGCCAGGTCAATGGGTCGTTTTCAAGTCAGGTAGACCTGGGTATGAACCCTCCAGCTGTGGGGCCTGGAGTGCACCACAGACACCTGCTTGGATACATGAGTGCTGAATGAAACCCTCCAAGCCAGCTTCCTCCTCCGCAAAACCAGACACAGTGGAACCTCAGTTCTCCAACTTAATTCGTTCTGGAAGGCTGTTCAAGAGCGATCTGTTTGAAAACCATTTCCTTTAGAAATAATGTAAAATGAATTCATTCCAGACCCCCAAATGATTCCATTTTAATCTTTCTTATGTGCAGTGTATGCCAAGTGTGCTGTCTAATCTATAAACAAACACTTCTTAAATGTATCGACCCACCCCTACTGGCCTCAAGAGACCCTTTCAGCACTTGGCCCAGGCTGTCTTTCTGCTCAGCACGGGCGTCTCCGCTTGCTGTCACCTGCTAACCAAATCGCCCGCGATCAGTTTCTTTCACACGTTAGCAACATTAGCACTCCTGATGGCCTCTGCTTTAAAATTGTGCTAATCATCCGTATTGTCAGCAATAAACACACACACACACATATTCACAGCACAATTTCCTGAAATGTCAGCATGGTAAACTGACTCGCATCGGTGTATTTTTTGTGGCCTGAGATTTTTGTCATGCTGACATCTTATATACTAAAAGCCTAGGTGGTGTCGCGAGACGCCCTCGTGCGATGTCATCACAAGATGGCCACCACAAGATGGCCGGCAGGGGAGGGCAGTTGTGGGCGATCAGGCCTGCAGGGGAGGGCAGTTGGGGAGGAACAGACCTGCAGGGAAGGGCAGTTACGGGCAACAAGGCCTGCAGGGGAGGGCAGCTGCAGGGGACCAGGTCAACAGGGCCAGGCAGTTGAGTGCAACCGGGACAGCAGGGGAGGGCAGTTAGGGGCAACCAGGCCAGCAAAGGACAGTTGGGGGTCATCAGGCCAGCAGGGGAGGGCAGTTGGGGGTCATTAGGCTGGCAGGGGAGGTCAGTTGGGGGCAATTGGGCAGGCAGGGGAGCAGTGAGGCATCAGTCAGACCAGCAGGGGACCAGTTAGGGGGTAATCAGGCTGGCAGGCAGAAGCGGTTAGGGCCAATCGGGCAGGTGAGCAGTTAGGAGCCAGCAGTCCCAGATTGTGAGTTGGACATCATCCAGGGAGTCCCAGATTGGAGAGGGTGCAGGCCGGGCTGAGGGACACCTCTCCCACACACCTCACATCCACCACCCCCAGCACACAAATTTTGTGCACCGGGCCTCTAGTCCTATATAATAGAGGGAATATGCAAATTGACACTCTGCCATAAAGATGGCGGCGCCCACAGCAGAGGTGGGGTTTCCGTAACACAAGATGGCTGCACCCACAGTGGAGGCTAATTTCCCATAATGAGCCTTAACGAGCGATCAGCAGGGACCTGAAGCTGCAACTCCAACCCCTGCCCCTGCGGGGCTTGACAGGGGACCTCAAGGTGCAGCCCCTTGCCCTAGTGCTGGGCCAGGGGACCTCAGGCCACATCCCCCCAGTGGGGCTTGACAGGGGACCTGAGGCTGTGCCCCCTCCCAGTGCCAGGCTACGGGACCTGAGGCTGCATCCCCCGCCTGGCGGGGCTTGACGGGGGACCTCAGGCCACGTCCCCTGCCCAGTGGGACTTAACAAGGGTGAGACCACCCGGGTCTGGATCTAGCCCAATGTGTGTGTGTGTGTGGGGGGGGGGGGGGGGGGCCTGGGTTTCGTGCAATTCCAAGGCACATGTGGGTGGGCGGGGACTTGACTCAAGTCCTGTGGCGTGCCCAACTCTGACAGGAGGAAGATTTTCATATATATTTTACTAATTCTCTTTCACCTCTGACACTTCTATTATAAAGGGCAAATAGCAATATTAAAGTATTTCCTCTAATTAATCCCCTTTTAATGTGCACGAATTTTGTGCACCAGGCCACTAGTATCAGTATAAACGGGCTGTCAGGTTGAAAACCAAAGCTTGTTCTGTGACCTGGTCTAGACTGGAGACAGAGCACCGAGGTTTGACTGTACTTCCTTACTTACGGAATGGAGAGGAAGCAAGAAAAGCCAGAGCTAAGGAAACAGACACGAGACGTGGTAGGCTGGGCATGTGTTCTAAAGCCAGCTCTGCCTAAGCTGCAGTATTTTCACATCAGGAACAGGAGCCTGTCTAGGGCCAGGTTGGGAGGGAGGTGAGCGCAGGGGCAGGGCCAAGCACTGAAGCAAGACGAAGGCAAAGGCAAAGGCCCGGTAGAAGCCAGTTCCTGGTGGCAGTTGGGCAGCTGGCAGCTCCCGGCCTCACCCGCCATGGTCCTCCTTCTGCCCTGGCTCTCGCGGTGTTGCGGTCGTTGCCTCCTCCTGCCTTCCAGGCTGCTGGCCCCTGGCAGCTCCCAGAGATGCTGCTCCCAGAGATCCAAGCCAAGCACAAAGGAGCAGGCCAGCTCCACCGGCAGCGGGAAGAGGTCCCCCACCGCAGTAAGTGGCACCCAGAGTGAGGGTGGGAGGTGTGAGGGGAGATGTGTGCTGGGGGAATCCCCAATCCCATCCTGTACCACAGGCCTAGAGCAGATACCAACTGAGACCCCTCAAGTCCGTTGCCCAGTTCCAATTCTCAGCTTCCCAGTATGCTCCCCACCCCCACTCCTCCAGACCTCAGGGCTTACTCCCAGCTTGCAGTCCACTGTCCTTGAGCAGGCATTTCCCCTCATTAAGTTAATGATTTCTGGGTGGTGGGGGAAGGGGCAGGCAGTCTTTCCTCCTGAGTCCTTAGAGCCCCTGAGCCAGTGATCTCTATCTGCCCTACCTCGTGCTTACCAAGAGGCCTATGGCTAAGACAGGAAGCTACTCTTTAACGAATGGTGTCAAAAACTGGACTCCCGGCCAGCCTCAGCCCCCTGCCGTGGCTGATGTCCCCTCCTCACATCCCTCCCCTAGGGCCCTGGGCTCCCTGCTGAGCTAGCCCAGGCGGAGGAGCTGCTGGAGCAGCAGCTGGAGCTGGCCCAGGCCCTGCAGGAAGGGCAGGAGGGGGCCTGGGAGGCCCAGGCCCTGGTGCTCAAGACCCAGAAGCTGAAGGAGCAGATGAGGAGACTCCGAGAGAGCCTGGGAGGAGGAACCTAGGCTGCTCTGGTGCCCACTTCACCTCCAACATGGGAAACACTGCACACCACCTGCCTGGAGGCGGTTGGAAACACACCAGCCTCCCTCGGGCCACTAAGAAAAACAGAAGACCCCTCCAGAGGGCCAGACTGGAAAGCAGCGGGAACCATGACCTCTGCAGTCGTCTTAGCCACGTGCCCCCACTGTGACCCCTCCTGCTGACAACCTTGGCCCCACATAACCTCACCCCAAATTCAATAAAAGGAGCACTTAGACACCACAGACGCATGTTTTTTGTTTTGTTAAAAAAAGTTCTCACAAATAAGGAAACGGATTTAGAAGTGGTGATGCAAAAGAGGGAAGGCATGGGGTGGGGCTGGGCTGTCAGGGGTAGGGGCAGTAGTGTCTCCTTCACCCCCACGCCTGGTGTCATCTCCTGAAGAGGGACAGACTATCACATTCCAGAACAGGCGACGTGTCCTCTATCGTGTCTGTTCAACTGAAAAGAAAATGTGGCAGTTAGAATATGACACGAGAGCCCGGCTGGTGTGGCTCAGTGGTTGAGCACAGACATATGAACCCGGAGGTCACGGTTCGATTTCCAGTCAAGGCACTGGGGTTGCAGATCCCCAGTGTGAGGGGTGCAGGAGGCAGCCTATGAATGATTCTCTCTCATCACTGATGTTTCTCTCTCTCTCGCCCTTAAAAAAAAAAAAAAGAGAGAGAGTAACACACGAGTAAGAGAAGGTGAGGTTGGCAGAAACACATGCTCATACATGCAGATGTCTGTGCAGTGTCTGGTCTAAAGGGCAGACTTGGGGGCGTGAAGAGATCCCAAGTAGACGTGAACTAAACATCCCAACAGGGCGTCGTGTTCAGGGGGCATGAGCTAGTCAGGTGCCCATTATGTAGGGGCTTTGCCCACATGATGGGACTTAAGCCAAACACAGTAAGGAACAAGGAGAATTACACGTGGTGGGGGAGCTGGTCCGTGTGATCAGTACTCACTGTAGGAGGAGATGTCTATCTCATCAGGCAGCTCACTAATATTGACCTCAAAGCGATCCTGCACATCATTGAGGATCTTGGCATCATTCTCATCTGACACAAACGTGATGGCCAAACCCTTGGTACCAAACCGGCCTGCTCTGGCCACCTGGAAGGAGATAGAAGGTAGGACAGGAGGACCCAAAAGAAGACAACACCCAAAGGGGATGAAGATGTATGCCATGAAGACAGGAAATAAGGGGCGGGCGAGGTCACTGAATGGCCAGAGGGTGCGGGGCTTACCCGATGCAGGTAGGTGTCGGAGTCCTCAGGCATGTCGTAATTAAAGGCAATGTTCACCCTCTCGATGTCCATGCCTCGGCCAAACAGGTTGGTAGCCACAAGAATTCGTCGTTGAAAATCTTTAAATTGCTGATACCGAGAAAGCCTTTGTGAGAAAGGAAATTAGAAAACGATGAATTCTTTCTCTCAAGTCTCCTCCTCCCGAGAACACAAAATATCTTCTCCATTTCCAACTCACCTCTCCTCCTGGGGCATCCCGCGGTGGATGGCGATGGCTGGGAAGTTCTGCTCCACCAGGAGCTGGGCCAGGGCGATGCAGCGCTGCACAGACTTCACAAAGATCACCACCTGTGCGTGCGTGTGTGTGATGTAGGTCCATGCGAGTGTGATGTTGTTATGAAAAAGGAGTTTTCGGTCATTACTCTTCGAAAGGAATTCCTCAGTCCCTAGCATGTTTCCTCTTCTGCTCTAAATGCAACTTACCCCAAGTCTAGATAAATTTTATTGCAAATAAACTAAGTAATAGCCCTGGCTGGTTTGGCTCAGTGGATAGTATCAGCCTGTGGACTGAAGGGTCCTGGGCTCGATCCTGGTCAAGGGCATATGCTTGGGTTGCGGGCTTTATCCCCAGTGTGGGGCGTGCAGGAGGCAGCCAATCAATGATTCTCATCACTATTTCTCTCTCTCCCTCTCCGAAACAATAAAAAAAACACCACACACACAAAAATATCCTACATAGAGGTAAAGTGATGAAACACATCTCCTCAGTAAATAGTACACGAAAAACAAATTTAAAAACCTAAAAGGATGATCAAGACATTTCGGAACCATTACAACCTTATTAAGACCCTTTAAGGATTTTATTTTGAGGTTTGCTTTTATGTACTGAGTACCTGTCTGTGCCAGCAATGGAACAGAACAGCAGTTCCCACCTTGCCTGCGCTCAGCCCCAAGACATTTATCTTTAAAAGAATTTCATGCCCGGCCAGCAGGGCTCAGTGGTTGAGCAGTGACCTATGACCCAGGTGGTCACAGTCTGATTCCGGGTCAGGGCACATGCCCGGGTTGCGGGCTCCATCCTCAGGTTGAGGACGCAGGAGACAGCCCATCCATGACTCTCTCATCACTGATGTTCCTCTCTATCCCTCTCCCTTCCTCTCTGAAATCAATAAAAATATATTTTAAAAAAGTTTTTTTTCACTTAAGCCCTGGCCTGGAGGCTCAGTCGGATGGAGCGTTGTCCAGTACGCCAAAAGAAAGGTGGTGATTCGATTCCCAGGTAGGTTACAGGTACGATCCCTGGTTGCAGCGCACACAGCGAGGCAACAAACTGATGCCTCTCTCTCTAGTCGACGAAAATATCCTCAGGTAAAGACTTCAAAGATTTCACTTGAGAGAAAGTCTCCCCCACCCTCCTGCATCACCTATGTGGTTTCCTCTACAAGCGGGGACCGAACACAGATCTCGGCTACAGTTGGAGACGTGCTCATCCTCCCACTGGACCTGGAACAACTGACCTGGTTGAACTCAAGGACATCCAAAAGGTCAAAGAGCTTCCGGTTCTTCTCGTTGTCCTTCAGTTTCACGTAGTACTGCTGCAACCCGTGCAGCGTCAGCTTCGTCTCATCATCCACGAAGATCTCCATTGGCTGAGGGGGAGGGGGAGGTAGGGGTGGGGAACGGGAGGAGGGCAGAGTGGGGGGGTTAAACCTGGGGGGGTGGAGGAAGTTGATCTCCAATACACCCCATGGGGGGAATGGGGAGAAGAGAAGACTGAAAACTTCACCCCGCTCCCAAAAACATGCCCATTTTCACATGGTCTCTTCCACCTTTCACCTAATTTCCTCCCTATCAGTGGAGTTCTAGGAATGCCCAACTGAAAACTGTCAGAGGAAGAACTTTGCAGGGAGGGAATGGAGCAGAGAAACCACCCCACGGCAAGATGCCATGACCTCAAATGGAGGCGGGGAAAGAAAAGTCAGTAGATTCTCAAAGGGAAACACAATCCTAACACCTGGGAAGCAGGGAAACACTGGCGGGACGTCAGAATTCCACCCAAGCCAGTGTACGAATGCGGGGAGGACAAGGACCGCTCCATGAGTGCTCCCTCCGCTGGGAGTCACACCCTCGTAAAGAGGATGGGAACCCTCGATGGACATGAGCAGCATGCCGCGAAAGGAGGAGCAACGATTCAAACTGAGAAACCACTTGCCCTCAACCACAAGGGCACAGCTCCAGACGAGCCTGGTCTCTGAGCGAAGACTCAGCCATCGGCAGTGTCACAGGAAGGCACCAGTAAGTGGTGCCAAGAAATCAGAGTTGCCCGGCTCAGGGGTTGAGTGTCGACCTACGAACCAGGAGGTCGACGTTCGATTCCCGGTCAGGGCACATGCCTGGTGTTGCAGGCTCAATCCCCGGACAGCTGATTAATGATTCTCTCTCATCATTAATGTTTCTCTCTCTCTCTGAAATCAAAAAAATATTTTTTAAAAGAAATTCAGAGCTGCAGATATGCACTTATGTTTTTACCCTTGAAGGGGAGGAAGATAACATTAAAAAAGACAATTTTTTAAAATAAAATAAAAAAAATTTTTAAAGATAGAAATTGAGACAAAACCCAACTCTAGAGCCCAAATTCCCTAGCACTCCTCACTACCCAGGGAGCATAAACATTAAGACCCAGGGGCCAAGATGCTGGGAAAGGGTGTGCGTCACAGGAGACAGCCAGAAGCCAGTCGCAGAGGGAGGCTTTCCAAAAAGAGGTTCTGTGGCCTCCAAACTCACTGCAGCCCAAGTCCAGCTACAGACAAGGAGCTCTCATCCCATGGGAGGAGCAGAGCAGGGAGGCAAAGAACACACTCCACTGCGCACACGGCGGGCCGCCTACCCAATCCCTAACCTGCCTGGTTACATCAAGTGGAGCGCTTCACTGCACCCTTCCCCTCTCCCGAGCATTACATGGAAGGGGAAAAATCTACCACCCCATCCAGGGCACTCCTCCCCACCCCACACGTATGGGGGAAACAAGGAGCACGGCACGCCTTGGTTCAGGAAAAAAACCGGGAACAGAAAAAGAGGCTGGTTTGGTCCTCAGCTTCCTGGTCAGGTTTCCCCGCGGCCTCCGCTGCCGCCATCCACGCCGGTGCCGTCTGAATTCCCCCGCTGCGCCACAGTGCTTCTCTCTGCTGCTGGCTCATGGCTCACATCAACCGAGGTTCCACGTGGGTGCGAGGAGGTTCGGGTGGGAAGGCGTAGGGGATCGGGGATTGAGGTGCCAAAGGCCCCCACCCCTGGAGGTGGGGAGGGGGCGGATTCATTTGTGCTGTTTGCTCTTCGTTTGCACATGCCTTGCCATCTGTCTGTCCCTCTCTTGCTCTCCTGCCACCGGGAGGTTACGAGTTTTGGGGAGCAGAAGGCTCCAGTTGTATGCTCGATGCCACCTTGAGGGTGCGTGGCTGTAGGGGATGTGTAGGAGACGATGGGTGGGTGGTAGGGCAGAAAACCCTGCCCTCCCCCAAAAGGGAGAAGAGGTTCAAAAATGCTGTGATTTAAAAAAAAAAGTCGAACACTACCCGCTCTCACGTTAACCCGACCAAGTCTTCCGGAATTTCCCTGGCACCCGCGCAGACCCTAACGCTAGCTGTCTCTGCCTCTGTGCGTCTCTTCAAGGAGCCGTCACTCCCAGATGGGCGCGTGCCCTTCTTGGTGCTTGAAGGACAGGGAGCTGGAGGGCCCGCGGGGGAGGCAGTGGGCGGGGCGGAGGGAGGGAAGGGAGGAGTATTTACGTCTTGCATGAACTTGCGGCAGACGGGGCGGATCTCTTTGCTCAAGGTGGCACTGAACATCATGACCTGCTTCTCGTGGGGGGTCATGCGAAAAATTTCCTGGACATCCCGACGCATGTCTACAGGAGGGAAAGCAGCAGGTGTCACGAAGACCGCCCAGTGAGGTCGAGACCATTGGGAACGGGTAAGCAGGGTCCATCCAAGCAAAGATTTGCCTCAGGTCTCTCTACTCTATTTCCTCTAACCCTTACAAAATCACATCCAGAGTAATAATACTAGCACATTAGAAAAAGCAATGACTTTGGAATCAAGATTTGGGATCGGAATCCAGGTGTGTGTGTGTCTTAAACGGGCAAGAAGTATGATGAAGCCCCAGAGCCTACAACTACGGAACAGGGAGAGCCCACCACCGAGGCCCCAAGGATGAGACCTGTGAGAACACTTTACAAGTCCCTTCTCCCTGCCCCTCCCCAAGCCCCGCCTACCTGCGTTTGGGGCACACCTGTGATATTCCAGCTGTCAGAGTGCTCCCTGCTTCCTCTGGCTCACACTTTCCTACCAGTCAGGAAATGTGACATCTCTACCTGGAGCCCACCTCATAGCTTGCCATTCAGAACAGCCAAAGATCATTTGGAATGACTCACCCCTAAGGCTATGTCCACCTGTGGTCTCCCGTTCACCAAATTTGAGTTCTTAGAGAATATGTTCTGTGACCCCACTTAGCACACTAGAATACCAAGCCACACAAATGCCCAGCAACGCCCTACATATTAACCCTAGAACTTAAGTCTACATATTTATTCAGCTAGAAAGTCTCATGATATATGCTGTGCGAGGATGTCAGAGGGTAGACCGCCCCCTCCTCCAGTTGGGCACCTCCTCCCCTAAGACACCCAGTAGAGGGATCTGTCAAGGAAAGGGTGATGTAACGGAGGCCCTCTGCCAGCCAGGCCCCTCCCCTCCAAGATAAAGAAACCCCAGCACAGAATGAACAGGACACCCTCCTCCCTGAGCACGAGGGCTGCTTGAAGAGCGTGATAAAGGCCAACCAAGGGAGCCAGCGCCATCGTGAGGGCGGCAGATGCAGGGTCGTCCTGCACGACAGTGCTCCTGTGTCACCAAACAGCACTTGGCTCGGGCCCAGGCCCAGCACGGCCACTCACCGAGTTGTTCAAGCATCTTATCGCATTCATCCAAGATAAAGTGTTTAATGTGTTTGAGGTTGAGGCTCTTATTTCGAGCTAAGGCTAGGATGCGGCCAGGGGTCCCCACGACGATATGCGGGCAGTTCTTCTTCAGCACCTCTTCATCCTTCTTGATGGACAGACCTCCAAAAAACACTGCCACCTGCCAGCGGGGGAGAGCGTCTCACAATGAAGCAATGACTCCAGTCGCCACAGGTCCCACTCTCGCAGCTTCACCTACACCACTTCTGAACATTTCAGAGCTAAAAGGAACATGAAGGGCCGTCTAACCTAAAATTACTATCTCCCCACACACTGAGGGAGACACCAGGACTTGCCTGAGGCTGCAGGGCTGACCCGGGCAGTCAGGACAGGCCCCCAGCCCCCCGCCTTACCCTAGCCGCTTCCTTCCCAGGACTCTGACCAGGCTTCGCTCCAAGAACGAGAACAGCCGGAATCACCAGGTCAAGGGCCACCACAAAGCTCAGGGAACATCAAGGTTCCCCAACTCACCCTAAACCCCTTTGTACAAGCCTATGAAATGGCTGATTCAGGCAAACCGCATCACTCCTTATTAACACCATTAGGGGAATGGCTACTGAGGATCTGGGACTTAGTACAACACAACACCAAAAACTGCTTTCTAGTTTCAAGGGGGGAAGGTCAATCAAGGAATCAGGCTATCATAACCCTTGTCCTAAAGTAAATCTAAAGTCACTAAATGTGAGACACCCAGGTTTACAACAAAGCAGGAGGTACACAGGATACCCGTGAAGAATTCTTGCCCAAAACTTTATTTACAGGAAATGCTGGGAGAAAAGTACAAGCTAACTACCATGAGGAGTCAGGAGACAAGCCTGGCAGAGGGCTCAGTTGGCTGGAGCACCGTCCTATACACCAAGAAGGCTGCGAGCTCGATTACGGTCAGGGTGCATACAGGAGACAATGGATGGCTGTCTCTCTCACATCAATGTTTCTCTCTCCCCCCCATCCTCTCTCTCAAAAAAATAAAAACATCAATGAAAAACATAACCTCAGGTGAGGACTTAAAATCTGAGTTAACCAGAGGAATCCAGAGGTAGGACATTCTGTAGAACTGGCCCAGCCTCTTCAAGTCACTGTAGCATAATTTTGGGCAAAAGAAAGTGTCATGACAATTTGTATTTGATCTGGACACCAAGAATATAGGCACAAAGGTGACGAGTTGGACCTATACACCTAATCAGGTGGCTAGGAGGAAGTGCAATCCTAGCTCACCACAGAGCTCAATGATAAACGCTCCTACAGTTATAACAATGGAAGCTCGTTCCTAGTTTCCAAGTTTTAGAATCAACCTAGACAAGACTGCTTGGAGAAAGGACAGGAAGTCAATGCTATTGACACAGACGATGTAAACACAGAGGCATACATCACATGGACACCTACATACATACAGCATTCAGAACATACTTAGAGAATTAGCATTCATGTTCCAAAAAAAACCAATGTAAGTGAGCTGAGTAAAAAAGGCCTATAAATTGGCAAATTGAGGAAACAGTGCTTAACACTTCGTGTTACAGAACCAGCAGAATTTTCAAAAAAGGGCAACAATGATTCACTTCTGTGCAGCAGGGTCAGAGGCGGGAGAACACAAAACCTCTCACTGTGAGGCCTTGCAGATCCCTGCGGCATTCTCGCCATGCCGCTACCACCAGCACCACACTTAAGTTGCTAAAGTTATTTTTAAATTATAGTAACAGGGTTGCGGGCTCTATCCCTGGTAAAGGGCATGTAAGAGGCAGCTGATCAATGTTTCTCTCTCAAAAAAAAATCAATTAAAAACGTGTATATGTAACAGGAAAAATTTTAACAATCTGAACAAAAGTATTCTTTTGTTTTGTGTTTTATTTTTGTTGATTTCAAAGAGAGGAAGGGAGAGGGAGAGAGACAGGAAGATCAATGAGACAGAATCGCTCATCAGCTGCCTCCTGCACACCACCTACTGGGGATCCAGCCCGCAACCCAGACCAAGGCAGCTTTCATTTTCAACCATAGTTTTTTTCTCTTTTTAAGCTTCCCTCAGTATGTTTATTATTATTACTGATATAATTTTTTAAATAATTCTTTATTGTTAAAAATATTACATATGTTCCCCTTTCCCCCCATTGACCCCCCCCAGCCTACCCCCACCCCACCCCCACCCCCGGCTTTCATCACCCTATGTATTGTCTACCCCTTTCCCCTGAGATTCCCCACTCCCTTCCATGCCTCTGTATCCACTCTGCTCATCAGTTTGTTACTTAGATTCCACGTATGAGTGAGATCATGTGGTGCGTGTCTTTCTCTGACTTCTTTCACTCAGCATGAAACTCTCCAGGTCCCCCCATGCTGTCTCAAAGGGTAGCAGATTCTTTTTTACAGCTGCAGAGTATCCCATGGTGTAGATGTACCGCAGCTTTTTATCCATTCATCTCCTGATGGGCACCTGGGCTGTTTCCAGATCCTAGCTATTGTAAATTGTGCTGCTATGAACATAGGGGTGCATACATTCTTTCAGATTGGTGTTTCGGGTTTCTTAGGATATAGTCCTAGAAGTGGGATCACTGGGTCAATGGCAGTTCCACATTTAATTTTTTGAGGAAAATATACTATTCTTCACACCATCCTAACCAGGAAGATTGGAGGTTATAAACATCAAGGTTATACCATGGAGAACAACTTAAGCCAACTTTGTTATGGCCCCCAGACATCTTTTAATTTTCTGCCACTTTTAAATAATTCTCAAAATTCCCATCATACTAGGGCCATTTTGGAGTTTCCACATTCTCTTGCCATACACCCCCAAATTCTCAAACTGTCACCCAAAGCACACTGAAATGATCCAAAGCGTGAGCTTAAGAAAGCAGTAAGCAAAAGGGTGGTCCTGTGGAAACTTCCTCCACAGCCCAACCACCCAGTCTCCTAATGCACAAGCGAATTTACACACTGTGTTACAAAGTAAAGCAAGGGGAACCCAGCTGGTGTTGCTCAGTGGTTGAAAGTTGACCCATGAACTAGGAGGCCACAGTTCAATTCATCAGGGCACATGCCTGGGTTGAGAGTTCGATCCCCAGTATGGGTGTGCAGGGGGCAGCCAATCAATGATTCTCTCTCATCATTGATGTTTCTATCTCTCTCCCCCCTCCCTTCCTCTCTGAAATCAATAAAAATAAAAGTTTGCAGGAATTTATTATTAGATGTCACTGAGGTTCACGTATAGGTATTGGAACTTAACATCTGTGGGACATGAAGACTGCTGACCTGTAAGTCCCAAATGCCTCCAACTAGCCACACCCTCAGGCTCCCCGGGCTCTTTACCCTGACTTACCTTGACATTGGGCATGTACTTAGAGAAGCGCTCATACTCCTTGCTGATCTGAAAAGCCAGCTCCCGGGTGTGACACATCACCAGCACAGACACCTTGAGGGGTAAGTAGATAGAAAGACAGTGTATCCCTTCACTACCCCTCTGGGGAAGTGCCTATCACAAAAACATACCTGGCAGATCATAAATGACTTCAATTCTGAGATCTAAATCATTAACCCCAGGATTACTACAAAATATTCCCCATGGCCTCAAGGGCGACAGAGGTCACTGAGCAACAAGCACCCATGGTTGTGAATACATCATGTAGCTGAGCTAAAAACACTCTGCCCCAACATTCCTGACCCAAACGCCCTCCCCAACACTCTCCCCACCTGTACCTGCCCAGTGACTGGCTCCAGCTGCTGCAGCGTGGCCAGCACAAACACTGCCGTCTTTCCCATGCCCGACTTGGCCTGGCATAAGACGTCCATTCCCAGAATGGCCTGAGGGATGCACTCATGCTGAACTAAATACAGAAGAAAAAAGATAAATTGGGCTTCAGTCTCCAGATAACATTTTTCACCAGCCATACCCATTTCATGCCACCAAATTAAGTGGTTTTTGTCAATTTCTACACACTTTCTACCTCTATGCTCCTTCAAACTCATCTCCAAATCAGACCCTCCTAGTCCCTTCTAACTTCAGCTTACTTCAGCACCAATCAAGCCCCCCTCCCACACCACCCTCCTAACCACCCATTTGCATCTACCAACAGCCCACCTTTGGTGCTTTTGGCTGCCCTTATTTTCCTTCATCTTAAACAACCCATGGCATTTGTGCGCCCGCTGCGGGCCATTTCTCCTGCTTAGATTGCCATCCTTTGGATGATGTAACCCTGCAACTTGCACTAAATGAAGGACTTGGTACCTGACCCACAAGCCAACCACCTTTAGAACAGCCATAAGGTTTCCAGAGACCAGAGTTGGCCTGGCCCAAAAGAGAACTAAAAGTACAACCAACTCCTCTCTGGAAATTTAAAATTACAAGTTAAAGTGACAAAATCCAAAACTAGAAGGGGAAAACCCAGTCACAAAAATGAACAGCAGACCAGTAAATTGCTTTGTTTCATGCTATCCTATCCTATATAATAAAAGGCTAATATGCAAATCGACTGAATGGTGGAACAACCGGTCGCTATGATGTGCACTGACCACTAGAGGGAGCACCACTCAGCCAGAAGCCGGGCTCAGGGCTGACCAGTGAGGACAGCAGCAGCAATAGCAGTGGCAGGAGCCTTTCCTGCCTCTGCAGCAGTCCGACATCCCCCGGGGGCTCCTGGACTGCGAGAGGGTGCAGGCGGGGCTGAGGAGCCCCCCCCCCCCCCCGCCCACCGGGGCATGAATTTTGTGCATCAGGCCTCTAGTCACAAATAAAAGACAACCTATACAAACCTCTTCCAATGCTAATAGTTTCTGGGACTCCGGGTACTTCCTTACTCCCTGGTCTATCCTAAATACAGGTCTGTATCACTGAGGGACCAGGAACATCTGTTTCAGGATCATTAAAGGGCCTCATGAGTACCCTAAGCCCAAGAGGAATTTACCTTCTGATGGATGCTCAAAGCCACAGTCAACAATGGCTCGGAGCAGCTCTGGCTTGAGCAGGAAGTCCCGAAAGCCAGAGCTATGGATGGAGACATAGGAGCCCTTCACATCCTTCTTGGCGGGGGCCTCAGCCCCGTCTCCCCCGGCTGCGGTCTCCACCTCGTCATCTTCATAGTCCAAGAGCTCGTTGTCCACATCGTTCTCCGCCATAGCTGGGCCGGCCGGGGAGGAGGGAGGGTCTCGGAACGGGTTCACGCAGATTAAGTGAAAACAAAGGAGGAAAGTGGGGGCTTAAGGAACAGAAGATACACTAGTTTCTGACAGCTAGGAAAACAACAACAAAAAAACAAAAACAAAAACAGAAAAAAAGGACATCAGTCATGGGCAGCCTTCGCCACTTCTTTTCCATCCCCACGCCCCGCCCACTTCCCCTAAACTATGCAACCTTTACCTGGGTGGGAAAGTAACACACACAGGCACGGGCCAGGGGCCGGAGGGGGCTCCCGGGGAGGGAGGTGGTCAGGGCACGGGCCCAGCAGGGCCAGGGTCAGCCGGGAGAGCAGCTTAGGAGCTCCGCCAGCAGCGAGGAGAGGCCCGGGGAGGAGAGGCAGACGCCCTCGGAGCGGAGAGGGCGAGGGCGAGGGCGAGGCGGCCGAAACCCTCCCGGGACCCGCGCTCCCGGCGCAGCAGCCATCAGTCCAGGGTGATAGATGAAGGTCATCACTGCGCAGAGCGCTCACCTCCAGAGCGGACACATCATGTGGCTGCCGCCCACTCCCGCTCAGTCACCCCACCTGCGGCTTCAAACTCCGCGCGGTTAACCGATGGCGGGTGGCTCCGCCGAAAGCAACACCATCTCTCCATCACACACCGCGTCGGAGGCGGGAGGACGGCTCGGCCGGCGGGTGAGCCTTGGCCGAGCGCCTCCACCGCCGCCGCTCACCCTCAGCCGAGACGCTCCCGCAAGCACTTGCAAAGCGCTCCAAGTGAACGCGGGCCAGGCGGGGGGGGGAGGCCCGCAAGGCCCAGAGCGGGCTCCTCCGAGTCCCACGCCGGCCGAGAGGACCCAGAAACAAGGGCGGGGGCTCTCCCGCCCAGCGCCGCCTCTCCCCATCGCTGGGGCCTCTAGGAAACGAGGCCGCCGGCGGAGCAGAGAACTAAGAGGACACAATGGCGCGAGGCCACCATCTTGGATTGAGCCTTTTTAGTTCCCTACCTCCCCGCGGGAGCTCTTTGCTCTCGAAAAGGATGCAAGTGATGAAAATAACGACCCAACGAGGCCCAAGCGACCAGGCCATCGCCTGTGGAAGGGGTATCAGGACTCCATTCAGTAGGATGGCTGCACGGAGACGCAGATGGAAATGGATGGTACCGAAGGCCAAATCTTACCTGAGCAAGGCGAACGCGTATGGCGGCAGCAACAGCGACGAAGGAGGCAATCTGCCTTCACTTCCGGTTCCCAGTTTCCCTCTACCCCGGCCCCCCGCCTTCTCGGCTGCTAGCGTCAGGCTCAAGGGACCGGAAGAAGGACCTTCCGTGGTTCTGTAGTTCCGGGGGCTCCGGGGTTGCCTTTAGAAACTGCCTGTCTGAAGTTTTTTTTAAAAAAGTCACTTCTAACTCCTTCGCTACTGCCAGTAGCAAAAGACATAAAGGAAACTACATCCCCTTCCACTAGCATCCCCTTTCTCTTGTTCCACTTTTCTCCACGCCCCGCGCCTCCTCGTTTAGGTTCTGGCCACGCAGGCCTTCTCTCTGGGCACCCCTCTGTGGCGAGCGAGGCTGGCGAGGCTGCGGGTTCCCACGGGGTCCTTGGCCCGGTAGTCAAGGTGACCCGGGGCGTCCGCGCTGGAGCTAGGCAGCCGTGGGGACCAGGGCCTGACATTTGCCCAAAAGTAGTGTTGGCCCATATAGCACATGTCCCAGGGGCCTAAGCTGGTGGGCAGGGGCTGCGAGTCAAGGCGCTCTGAACTCAGAGTGGAGCGGGGTCTAGATTGGGCCCCAGTGTTAAGTGATAGGGCTTGAGGGTTATGCAACATTCCTTAAGCACTGTTAATGCGACTACAATGTTCTGAGCCCCACCCCAACAGCCCCATTGTCCAGCCTGGATTTTTTCGTGAATGAAGCATCGGATACCCCTGTCTTTGATATGCTATAGAAACCAGGATTGATGTCTGCTGCTTGCCAAAAATGACAACAAACGTTTGGCCCTGTAATTTTTATTAATCATTTAACACTAAGGAGTGGAGACCATTATTCCCATTCTATTAACAAGCCCAGAGTGAAGAGAATAAAGCAACATGTGGGAAGTAGTGCAGCTAGTAAGGTGACAGAGCCAGGATGTGAACACCTCTTATTCTCTACTAGAGGCCCGGTGCATGAATTCCTGCTGGGGGGGGGGGCAGTCCCTCAGCCCATCCCTCTCACAGTCGGGGAGCCTTCGGGGGGATAAGCTGACAGTCTGACATCCTTAGTGCTCCCGCCATCACTACTGCGCTGGCCAGCCGTGAACCTGGCTCTGGGCTTCTGGCTGAGCAGTGCTCCCACTATGGGAGCGTACTGACCACCAGGGGGCAGCTCCTGCATTGTGCGTCTGCCACTTGGTGGTCAGTGTGCATCATAGTACCAGTCATTCCATGCCCGGAGCCGGTCCATCCTTGCTGTTTCAAGGGACCTGGCATATATGGCATACTGTTCTTAATATGTTTGCTCACCTTCTTGGCACTATGTGTTTTAACCAAGGTCTCTGAGAAAGGTTGTTTCCCCAGGTAGGGATTTTCCCCTGAAGTTAGGGAGGGAATAAAACCTCTTAACTAAGTGCCAGGCGGGTAATTAATCACTTTATCTATGAACAATCATGCTTAAGCTACATAATCTTTACTCCCTGGAATGGAGATAAGAAAGGCCCTAACCTTTGGACGAGATTGATAGGATTGGAATCAACTGGTATAAATACAGATGTAACAAGACAGAACTTAGAAGACAGAACCCACACAGAACCTAGACAGAACCTAGAGACAGAATAACTTCGCTGGAGAGAACATGGCAAAAGATCCTGGACAGAAA
Source organism: Myotis myotis (assembly GCF_014108235.1). Classification (NCBI taxonomy): domain Eukaryota; kingdom Metazoa; phylum Chordata; class Mammalia; order Chiroptera; family Vespertilionidae; genus Myotis; species Myotis myotis. The sequence goes on along the minus strand of NW_023416331.1, from coordinate 1,143,903 downwards.
CTGGCAACAGAACCTAGAGACAGAACCTAGCGAGAGAAACTGGCTGAAGAACCTAGAGACAGAACCTGGCTACAGAACCTGGATAGAACATGGCAAGAGAACCTGACTAGAACCTGGTGACTGAACCTGGCTGGAGAACCTGGAGAACCTGGCTGGAGAACCTAGCAAGAGAACATGGACACAGAACCTGGCTGGAGATCCTAACCAGAACTTCGCTGGAGATCCTGGCTAGGCTGCTGATCAACTGAACGCTGTCTCCTTGTCATTCCTTCTTTGCCGACTCCGTCCACACCTTTGGGGACCCCTGGACCTGCTGGGGTTGGACCCCAGCAATTCCACCATTCAGTCAACTTCCATATTAGTCTTTTATTATACAGGAGGATGTATCCTGCCGCCCTGCTTAGAGAGTCTGGTTAAGAGGCTTGTTTTCTGTGGCCAAGAAAAATGCAGTAAGTGATCCATCCAAGGATCCCAGGATGGTGTCATAGAAGGGCAGTTTTTCCAACCCTATGTATCAATTTATTCAACAGTATTTATCTTTCATACTCTGTCCCAAGTGCTATTCTAGGATCTGGGGACATAGCAGTGAATGGCCCTGTCATTACAGAGTTCACTAACAGGAGAGACAACGCACAAACAAATATGTCAAGTAGTAGTAAGTGCTATGAAGAAAAATAAAGCCAGATGATAATGGAAAAAATAAAATGGAACAGGCACTGCTAAGAGAATCACCTTACATAGAGTCAGAGGCCACTGGGGAAGCAGCAGTGCTCGGAGCTGCTATGAAGTTGCTAACAACTCAGTTCAAGGCTGAGTCATAAACATTTTGGAACAACTGCTTCAGGGACACATGGACTTTACCTGCTCCTCATAGTTTTTGCCTCCCTTATTTGCATGTTAGAACCAACCAATCCCTAGCCAGTGATCCTTCATTTACATGAAAGAATTGCACTTCGTGGTTTTTGCTTTTATAAATCCTGCCTTTCTTTGTTCTCTCAGAGAGCAGTTTGAGTAGTTACCTGAATCTGCATCATGGTAGTGCAGTCATTTTGTTCAAATAATTGCCTTTTGTTCTCATTATAGCCTGAGCCTCTTCGGTTAATGAAGGGGCAAAATGCTTGTTCCTACACCTCAGCTTTCTCTCCAGTCGCCATCTAAAACCTTCATTTTCCCAAACTAGGAATCGCTTATGTTTCTCACTTTAGAGAAATATAATTTTTTAGGGTTTTCTTTTTAAAAAATATATGTTTATTGATTTCAGGGAGAGGAAGAGAGAGGGAAATATAATATTGATGAGAGAGAATCATTGATCAGCTGCCTTCTGCATGCCCCCTACTTGGGATCGAGCCAGCAACCCAGGTATGTGCCCTGACAGGGAATCAAACTGTGACCTTCTGTTTCTTAGATCAACGCTCAACCACTGAGCCACATCGGCTAGGCAATAATAATGTTATTTGCTATGTTTCTCCAACAAGTTTCAAAGGGCATCCCTTTTGGGTGTTTGGAGAATATAGAAGCAAGACACAAGAGAGGGGCTAAATGAGAAATGATGAAACAAAAGGATTTGCCCATAATCATTTTATTGAGAGTTTTTATTGTTACAAAGGAAGTCCATGCATACACGGTGACAAGCTTCTCTTTCAATCTCAGGAAGCAGCGATCATCTGACAGGTCTTTGGGGGAATAAGAAATGGGAGAAAACCAATAAAGAGAAAGACCAACTTAAGAGAGATGAAGGAGAGGCTAAAAAATGCACCATCTTTCTGGAACTACAGTAAAGGGGCTAAATGAAATCATCATTTTATCTTTTCAGGGATCATAAGGCCTGGGAAAAGAGAGGTGGGAAGAACCAATTCTTCAGAGAATTACTAGGGTCACAGAATCAATGAGTAGAGTTAGGGCCACAGACAGAAGTGAGGAAACAGCTGTGTCTAGGTTTTGGCAGGTGGACATAATATCACGGGGTTGCCATTAATCAAATCATAACTATTACATGCCAGCAACCATGCCAGGCTCTGGACAGAATGATTCCTAATTACTGCAGCAACACTGAAAGGTGGGCATTGTTGTTCCAGGGGAGGCAGTGAGGCTACGGGTTAAGCAGCTTGTTCTGGTTGCCTGTCAACTAGTAGCAGGGTCAGGAGAGGGATCTAAGTCTGCTGGGCTCTGGAGTTAGGATGTTTCCTACATCCCTGCTTTTTCATGCTACAAATTTCACAGAGGGGTTGGGTGAGGGTGACTTGGGAGTTTATAAGGTCTCAATGAAGGTTAAAAAACAATAAGGAGATTCGGGTCTGAGCAGGACATCTATATTTCACAGGAGAATTATTGGGTCCTGCCTCCTAGAATTTCTAGGGAATGGAAAAGGAAAGTAGGATTAGGATGGGAGGCGATTCTGATTTGGGGATTTCTTTTGAGGAGGAGTTAGGCGCTAGGGTTTGTCCTAGGCAGCAATCCTGTAGTTGGGGTGGACCTGGGGCCTGACATCACAGACCATGCCAAGAAGCTGGGCCAGGACGAGTTCTCGATTTTTCTGCTGGGAGCTCTGCATGCCCTGCACCTGGCGCCTGGTAGCCTGCTCCACTTCTGCGGACAGGTTTCCCTGGGAGCCCATGGCCTGGAGGGTGAGGAAGGGGTAGAAGAGAAAACGGAAGAGACAGAGAAAAGAGGGTCCAGGCATGTGGAGGGAAAGATCCTAGAGCAAGGCCAGAGAGAAAGGCCCTCCAACCCGCCCCTCCCGCAGAAACAGCCGGACACCAGGACAGCAGCACAACCCCTTTCCTCCAAGACCTGGCATGCAACATCAGACTGTACAACCCCCACCCTCACCACCCATGACTACTGAACTCTGCCCTCCACCCAAATGTCATCATACTCCACACAGACTGTGGCAACTCCCCCACAAGCTGCTCAAGGCCTTCAAAATGCCCAGACTCTTAAATATCACAAAGTTTGACCAATGTCACATGGTCCCCACCAGGATCCCCTTCTGTCCTTGACCATCTTATTTTATCGTAGAATCACCCTCACCAGATGCAACTTGCACTCTGGGGGGCCATCCCCAATTCTCCCCAGACTCACCGCCTGCTGTTTGCTCTGGAATTCCAGCTCTCGCTCCCGCCGGTACTGTTCCACTTCCATCTGTGCCTCTTCCTTTGCCTGCTTCAGACGCCGCGCCTTCCCTGGAAGCAAAAGAAGGATGGGGGTGGGTGAACCCGACACAAAATGTGATAGTGGGGGTCAGTCCTTTCCAGAAAGTTATTCTGCGCTCAGCCAACCAGGTGCTAGATTCTAACACTCACCCATTTCTTCCCTTCTAATTAGCCACCCCAGCCCCCAGCTCTCTCCCCAGCAGGCTTGGGTACCTCAGGACTCAAATGTTTGCTGTCCACACCCCCCCCCCCCAATTTTCTTTCCAGACTTCTAAGGGAGGAAGGGGGAGACTCACTCTTTCTGGCATCTGCCACCTTCTCAGCCGCCCGTTTCTCTGCTTGCAGGAGCTGCTGGATACCCTGGGATTGACTGGCCATTTCGGTCGTTACGGCAGATTCTGTTTCGGATGCTACCAAGGCACCAGACGGCTCCCAGCCCCCACCCACCGCCTACTGCTCTTCCAGCTCGTTGCTGCAGTCCGCCACTATCCCTGGGTCTTAGTGCTCCCGCTTTCGCTTAGCCTGCACCGGTGTCTCCCCCACACTGATCCTCCCGGGGGTGGCTGGTCCTCCTCTGCCACCTCTCCATCTGGCAGTACCGAGGAGGACCTCTCGGGGGCAGCAGAGACCAGGCCCAAAGCGGCCCAGTCGGGAGGTCGAGGAATGGGGGCCGGGGCTGAGAGGAGAGGAGGAGGCGCGAGGGGTTGAGACTGCGTGAGAAAGTAAGGAAGTCACCATCCGTGGTGCGTTGGGAAGAGTACGTTGGACTTCTGAATTCGGCCAATATCTCCTCCCTTTTCTCTCCCACCCGTTTCCATTTCTTCTCTATCTTTTCCAAGTCCAAACTTCTGCACTCATCTCACCTGCCTTTTATGTGTTTTCATGCCTGGTTTTCTCTTTTTGATCTGCCCCTGTTCTCAGCCTCAATGTGGTTTTGTTTTTCTTTTTCACTGTGATTTTTATTCCCTTATCTCTCCTGTTTTCTCTCTTTTCTCATCTTTTCATCTATCTCGGAACCACTACTCTCTCTTCCCAGTTGGGGAGTCGGGGTAAACCTCCAGGCCGCCCTCCTTTTTCTGCGCCTACCCTCCAGTTTCCCGGTTCCAGGTAGACCCTTTATCTTAAGTTCTCTAGTTTCCCCCCGGAGGCCAGATCGCGGAAACACACCTCCCCGCCCCCCACCACCGCGCGTCCTCGGGGAGGAACGACATCCGGTAATGCGCCTTAGGTCATTTCCGCCCTTTACCTGCGTCTCAGTTGCGCCGTTTCTGCCAGTCTAGAGTGTCTCCGCCTTCCTGCGTACCTCGCTCCGAGCGACTGGTTCCTCAGGGGGCCGGGGCAGGTCTGATGAGTACGCCCCCACTCCCCCACCCCCACCCCCACCCCCCACCCCCCGGTCCAGAGGGAGAAGCCTTTATTTTGCATCATTCGACCGGGTGCATTATATTCAATTTCTAGATCACTACTTGAAATTGTCCATGACTTTAAAATTCTAATTTCTGTTGATAAACATTTCCCCTATCAGTCCCTTTCCCCCCTTTTGAAAGTTCTTTATTTAAGATTTAGCGCTGCTAATGAGCCGCAATGTGATATGAGAACCCGGCCGAAGGGAGGGCGGGCTGGCCGGGCTGGCGGGCGGGCCGGCGAGGCTGGGCCCTCTGATGCCTCTTTTCCTTCTTCAGCCGCGAGTCCCATGGCCTCCAAGGCCCGCCGCCGGCGCCGAGAGCGTCGCTTCCGGCGGTACTTGTCTGCGGGCCGGCTGGCCCGGGCCCAGGCCCTCCTCCAGCGGCACCCCGGCCTGGATGTCGATGCTGGGCGGCCCCCGCCACTGCACCGGGCCTGTGCCCGCCACGATGCCCCCGCCCTGTGCCTGCTGCTTCGGCTCGGGGCTGACCCTGCCCGCCGGGACCGCCACGGAAACACGGCGCTGCACGCTGCCGCCCGCCGGGGGCCTGGGGGTGAGTGTGCCCGCAGGACAGCTCATGAGCCAGGAGCGTCCTGGGACCTAGGGCGTAGATGACAAGTTGGCATTGGCTGTCACCTGTGCCATTACCGTACCGAACTGCCATTGTCTGAGGAGCCCAACACTCAGGGTCACAGCTTTCTAGATTAGTAGCTCCTTTGTCTCTCGAGTGGTGGTTTGCCTGAAGTGCAAAAGGTAGCACAGAGGGTAGGCTTTAGAGCTGGTGCCTGGGTTCAAATCCCAGCCGCGCTCTTAATAGCTGGAACTTCTTGGACAAGGTACCAAACTTCGTTTACCCATGTGCAAAATTAAATCATAACAACCCTTGCTATGTGCAGGCACTTCTCACAAAGTAACTCGTTTAATCCTCACAACAACCGTGTGAGTACTAACAGAAGTAATTTGCCAAAATAGTGCAGCAGTGATTGTAACCCAGGCAGCCCGGCCAGGGCGCTGTCCTGTGACAGGTACAGAATTGCTACAGAAATACACTGTGATGGTGCCTGTGCTCAGCACCCCATGCTGGGGCGAGTGCTAAGACTCTACGAAGCAGTACACATGGCAAGCCCTTGGTAGGTACTCACCGCTGTTCTGCCTGTTGTCAGCATATCCATACTCCCTACCAACGATTCTGAAACAGAAGCACTGAGAGGCGAGCATTTACATCAGCCTGCCACCAAACTCATTCTGTGGCAGGGCCTAACCTGACTGCAGTGAGGCCATCTACCATTTGTTTTTCTCATGCTGATGTCAACATTCAGAAGCTTTCGCGTGTCCGGCCCCGGGGGCTGCCCAGGCTACACACTACACGCGTGTACTTTCAGATCAGCTCTCAAACCCCAGAACATTTGCAAAGCCTTGGCCGCTGTGCTTTCCCACGCGGACCTGCTGACCCTGTGGGCAGTGGAGGCAGCTGTCTAGATTTGCCCTCAGGAGATTTTCCTTCGAGAGTAAGAACATCTGAGGAGACCTCTAGGTTGGGATGAGCACCCTTCATTCAGTTTGATTGCTCCCCCAGTGCCCCAGGCATAGGAACCCATCTCCACCCCCACACCTTCCCTAATAGTAAAGAAGTTACCCCTTTCTTTAATGTTTCTTAATATAAGTGAGATAGGCCGGCATATGGGGAGGTTGTAAACTTAAAAACAAAGAAAGGAGGTTTGCAAAGTGCAGGTGGCTGACTGAACAACTGACATTGCCGGTGGCAAAAGCTGAGCCCTCACCCAGGTTCCGGCCTGGCCACTGGGGTCCTGGGCTGGGCTGGGTGAGGGCCCGCAGCTCACCCTCTGTGAGCCTGATGTGCCTCTAAAATGCAGGTTGTGAGAGTTAAGAGGCAGGCACTTGGTACAGTTTAGCACTAACTCAATGAGAAGTAGTGTTCTATTCTGATATTACTTAAGGCTATTTGAATAATAAAAATATTCTTCATGGTAAGTGCTTTCTTCATTGTATTAAATCCCAAGAAGCCAGCAAGATTGATATTATTATCTCACAGGTGAGGAAAAGAGGGCCTAGAAAGTCAGGAACTTTATTTTTTTTAATATATTTTTATTGATTTCAGAGTGGAAAGGAGAGAGAGAGAGAAACATCAGTGATGAGAAAAAACCATTGATCTACTGCTTTCTGCACACCCCACACTGGGGATTGAGCCCGCAACCTGGGCATGTGTCCTGACTGGGAATCGAACCAGGACCTCCTGGTTCATAGGTGGACCCTCAACCACTGAGCCCCACCTGCCCGGTGGTTCAGGAACTTTCTTCCCAAGGGGGATCCACACTCAGGTCACACCTAAGCCCTTCCTTCCTCCCAGTCCCTGCCAGTCGCCACCAGGGGGCCTTCTAACTCCTGGGTAGGAAGGCCGGTCTCCTTCGTCTCCCGCTGCTTTAGAAACCTCTGTGCCTTAAATGCAGATGTTCTCTTTGAGCTGATGAAATGATCTTGGATCCCTGAGGAGGTGCATTCCCCTCAGCTCTCAGGCAGGCCCAGGCCCGATGGACTTGCCTGTTCTGCTGGGTTGGCTGGGCTGGGTTGTCACACTCAGTGACATGCTGGTAAATGGCCCCTACCTTGGGCTTTTGGTAACTTCTCTTGGGACCCATCACCTTGTGGGGAAGTTATCTCAGCTGTCAGAGACCCCTGTGTACACACACCTCAGTCTGACAGTAACCATTCTCTGCATACAGCAAGAATAATCGAACACTGAGAAATGGGGTTGTTTTTCTCACAGTCTTTGCAAAAAGAATAAAATTGAGAGCCATCCTGATATTTTTTCGGATATATTATTTTTAATATGACGTTCACTGCACTCTGCTGTGTGCCAGACATTCGCTGTCCGTTACCGCTCCATCTGCACCGCGGAAGTAGGCTGTGGTCCTGTCTACAGGTGGCTGAGCCATGGGTCTGTGTTCCATTGCCTTTCCAGCCTGACCTCCCACGGCTCACCCCAAAGCTGCAGCTCCCCGCGAGGCTCTGTCCTCAGTGTCCCCCAGCATGTTTTCCACAAGCCCACCTCTCTCTTGCCTGTTGCTTTCCCGTCTGCCTGATTTCTGCTTCGCTAAATTACTCTCCCTTCCCAGGCCAACATAAGCCACCTCCGCCTGGAAGCCCTCTTGGAGCACCCTGCCCACGACGACCTTTTCTTCCTCTGTGCCTTCCTCAGTCAGTTGTCCTCAACATGAGCTTCTGATACTGGTGTTTCTTCAGTGAGTTGTACCAGTTAGTGTGAACTTTGCTTTAAGGTAGAAATCATCTTATGGGGAGGAGAAAAGCAGTGCTGTCATCACTAAGACAAAGTCTATTTTCACTCCAAAATGTTTTTCATATCTATTTTTCCCAGTAGAAAAGCACACTGGGAAAAGTTGATCCATATGCTAAACTGATGGTAAAGCTGGCATTCCAAGTCACCGGAGGAAGGTGAGCTGCTTAACAAATGATATCGGAGCGTTTGCGTCATCCAGGGAAAAGCAGAGTCCCCCCTCTTTCCTGACTTAAAAGTAAGTTAGTGAGGGGCCCGCAGCTCGCCTAAATGTGACAGGAAGGGCACATGCCAAATTCATAGGAAGGTTTCCTGGGGAATAAAACTTAGAAGGCAGCACTGAAGAAAAATTTACTCTATCCACGGTGGTTTTATTTCTTTAAAACGAAATGATGTTGCAAAAATGACAATATGTTAACATACCCTGTGATAGGAATAGAGGTGTTTATTGTACTATACTTTCTACATTTTTTGAATTTTTTAGGTTTCTAAAAATAAAAGTAAATATAGTAGAAAAACACAGGGGAATCATTTTATAATCTTGGAGTGAAGAAAACCTTCCTAATGAAATAAAGTCAAAAGCTATTGATGCAGATTTAACTACAAACTTTTTTTACAAATATATTTTTATTGATTTCAGAGAGGAAGGGAGAGGGAAAGAGAGGTCGAAACATCAATAATGAGAGAATCATCCATCGGCTGCCTCCTTCACATCTCCCCCTCCCCCTTGCCACTGGAGATCGAGCCTACAACCCAGGCATGTGCCCTGACCAGGAATCGAACCATGACCTCCTAGTTCATAGGTCGGCACCCAACCACTTAGCACCCTGGCAAAAACTTGTTAGAATGGGAGAAAATACCTACAATAAATGTAACACAGACACAGGGTTGATCTCTGTACTATATAAAGGGCTGTCGTCTCTACGTTATCGTTTCCGAGGGAAACGTAGATGAATAAGAACAGGTCATTCACAACAGAAACACAAAGAGCCAAAAAGCATATGAAAAAGAAAATTTCATAATTAAAATCTTTTTTTAATCTGTCAGATGAGCCAAATTAAAAGGTTGATGAGACTAAATTTTGGTAAAGGACGACGCAGATTTCCATAGGGTTGTGTGTTGGCACAAAAGAGAGCTGTTTGGCACAACCTCACATGTTCTTTGACTCAGAGATTCCACTTCTGAGAAGCAGCCCCGCAGAAATACCACAGGGAGCCCACAGAGACATGTAGGAAGCCAAGCAGTTTGGAAACAAAGTCTGTCGCCTGCGGGGAGGGGTGAGTTTGTTCCGCGCACAGTGAAACACCGCGCAGTCATGAAAAAGGAGGCCAGCGTTCACTCCTGTGGAAAATATAAGTAGACGTTAAGTGAAAAGAGCAAGTTGCCAAATAATACATACAGTGCGGTCATGTATCGCTGACAGAAATTGTCAGCTCTGTGCGTTTACATCACCAGATGGGGCTGGAAAAGACAGCAGCAAAGTGGGAAGGGCGATTACATTTATTCTTCATTCTTTAAGAGGAAAGGGGATTTACCGTTAGTTACATCCATGCACTTTAAAATGTCAAGTAGGAGTGGGGGAGCCACCCACAGTCCTTCCACCCCGAGGCCAGAGCCTTATATTTCTACACCTTCTCCAGCCAGAGCACTTGCTCTCTTTTCACACCATTGCAGTCCGGCCCCATGTACAGTTTTGTAGCCAGCTTTCCACACACAAACATCATGCTTAGTTACTAGTTAATATCCTGTGTCACATTTTACTTATATTTTATGGTTGGAAGCCTTACTCCTTAAAACCTATGAACCTAAAACCTTCCCGTCCTAGCCTGAGCACCTGCCACCCTCCCCCTGCCATGAGGCCTGGTCCTGACGGGGTCTGGAGTCGGGGGTACTCGAGTGTGCCAGGAGATGCGTGGGGGCCGCGGGCCTTGGCTGGCCAAGGCTGGGCCCGTCCTGTCTCCCTGCCTCCCTGGCAATGGGAACACCCCTTCTCCTCACCCGTGCTTTTCCTAGATAGCCAGTGCCACAGAGTAAAGATGGAAGGGCCGCCGGCCGCCTCCTCCTGCCCTGGCGAGAGGAAGCAGGCCACAGCGAGAGAGCACCTCATGCACGCGCCTGGTCCCAGGAGCGAGGTGCTTGGGGGCCTGGGTGAGCAGTGAAGTGAGCAGCACGGCCCTGGCACATGGCCACTCTGGAGCCAGTGCAGCGAAGTCAGGACTCAGGAAGAGGGGTTCCTGGGTGGAACCCCCTCTCAGCCCTCTCCCCCCGCTAGGCCAGCAGTCATTGGAAAGAGCTTGCTGGTTGCTTGGAGCATTTCTCTGGTTCAAACTCTGCTTATCTGGCCCTCGACCTCCACCCCTCCCAGCATGCTCTGGGGAAGGCTGGCTGCGGGAAATTCCCCTAAAAACATTTATTTTATCCAGTTTATTGCAAAGTAATATAAAAAGATACCTGTTCGATATTTGCATTTTTATAATGGTAGAGCAGAATGTTCAAATATCTTACCAATCTGAAGTATAATGTGGGGTGAGAAACACAGGAAGAGGTATTAGGTGACAATATTTCCTTTTATCTCAGAGAGAGATAGAAACATCAATGATGAGAGAATCGTTGATCGCTGCCTCCTGCATGCCTCACACTGCGGATCACCTGGGCATGTGCCCTGACTGGGAATCAAACTGACTGGTTCATAGGTCGACACTCAGCCACTGAGCCACGCCGGCTGGGCTGCCGTGACAATATTTTCCAGCCAAAACTGGAATCCATAGTCAGGTTTCTGACGGTGCCCGGTGGCTGGAGGCAGACTGGAAAACATGAAGTAGTTCATGGGGACACAGGTCAGAATATTTTAAACTGCGGTAAACTGTCAGTAAGTGTGTGTCAGGTCTAGGTGGGCAGACGAGGGTGTGCGTGGCCGGCAGGATCCCAGATGCGCCCTGCCAAGGAGGCCCAGCTAACCCCCTGCCCTCCCACCAACAGCCTACACGGACTTCTTCCTGCCGCTGCTGCGCCGCTGTCCCTCTGCCATGGGAATAAAGAACAAGGATGGGGAGACCCCCGGGCAAATTCTGGGCTGGGGACCCCCCTGGGATTCTGCCGAAGAGGAGGAGGAAGACGAGGCGTCCAGGGAGCACCAGTGGAGGCAGAAGCTGCTGGGAGAGCTGGAGGACGAGTGGCAGGAGGTCACTGGCCGGCTGGAAGGTGAGGAGTCCGTTCCCCAACAGCTGCCCTTCCCAGCTGCTGCTTTGCCTGCACACCCCCCCCCCCCCTCCGCACCGCGTCCCCTGTGCCGCCCGCTTCTCTTGCCCTGTGACCTTCTCATGGCCTCTCCCCAACCACCCCTGTCCCCCCGGCCCCCCAAACAGACTATGAGGCCCAGGAACCCGAGTCCTTCTCCGCCTGGTCAGATCGCCTGGCCCGGGAGCATGCCCAGAAGTGCCAGCAGCAGCGCAAGGCAAAGGGAGCCCGCCGGCCCGCCCGGACTGAGGGCTCCAGTCTCAGCTGGCGGCGGCAGGAGGAGGAGCGGAGACTCTTCCAAGAGCGGGCCAGGGCCAAGGAGGAGGAACTGCGGGAGAGCAGAGCCAGGCGGGCGCAGGAGCAGGCGCAGGAGGCTCACAGGGCCCAGCCCCCCAGGGGAGCAGGGAGGGGCAACCTCTGGCGCTTCAATGACGTGCCCTGGCCCTGCCCTGGGGGAGGGGACCCGGAGGCCATGGCGGCAGCCCTGGTGGCCAGGGGTCCCCCCTTGGAGGAGCAAGAGGCTCTGAGGAGGTACTTGAGGGTCCAGCAGGTTCGCTGGCACCCGGACCGCTTCCTGCAGCGGTTCGGGAGCCAGATTGAGACCTGGGAGCTAGGCCGCGTGATGGGAGCGGTGACAGCCCTTTCTCAGGCCCTGAATCGCCGTGCAGAGGCCCTCAAGTGAGCCCAGGGACATCAGGAGGAGCTGCAGGGAACGCAGCCTTCGAGACAGGGCGGCAGGAAGGGCATGATCAGAGGTGGGGGTGGCGAGGACGAGGCAGGACCAGGCACTGTGCAGCAGAGGATGTGGGGTGGGAGCGAAACTTGTGATGAGCGGGGGTGGGAGGGCAGCCACCGGCACTGCTCCTTGACTCTGCCACTTCCTAATAAGACCTGGTTCCACGTCTCACTCCCAGGGCCCTGCCTTTTTCCACTGCGGTGGTTTTCATCGCCCATGACATCTTTCCCGCCCATCTGCCGAACCCACAGCTCTACACACCTGTGACCCGCACGCACACGGCCGCGCCTGCACTGGACGCTAGAGGCCCGCCGGCCCATTCCCAGGCTGGCCCTGAGCAGGCCGGCGCGCCCTCCCGTCTCACTCTCTCCCTGTGCCGGGCTCCCCTCGGTAATTGGGGGCCCAAGAGATGAATGTGAACACCCGCCAAAAAAGGGAACAAAACTAGTTTCCCTCCCCCCCAGCCCCCCCAGAACCACATCCTCCTCCCCACTCACTGCCTCCCCAGCAGACAGGGCTTTCCCTTTGCTGAGTCACTGAATGGTCCAAGGGGGGCAGCGGAGCTGGGGGCCATGGGGAGGTTGTGAGAGGTCGGGACAGGAGCAGGATGCAGGAGGAGCCCTGTGTGGGAGTGGAATTTCGGTTGCTAAAATTAGGACCAGGGGAAGTAGGCGGAAAGAGCCAAATTATGTAACCTGGGTTGTCTGTTCTTGGGCAACCAGGGACCCACACCCGCAGAGAGTGAAGAAGTAACATGGACTCACTCTAGTCAAGCTGCTCAGTCACTAAAGCCAAGTTGACTGAGGCCTGAGGCAACGATTCTGTGCTCATTTTAACCAGTCTGGGAGCGTAAACTTCGGAATTTTCCCGGCCTGTGTCAGCGCCTCCTAATACCCCCGATGACCCCTGGAGGCCTCACTACGCCTTGACCTGACATCCATCACCCAGACACGGTGTGACCAGACCACCTGGGTCTGACGGCGCCCTCCCGGACGGTGGGTCCTGGCTAAGCCTGCAGGACCGACCATTCTCCAGAGTGCACTCGTACCAGGAGGACGCTTAACTTCCTTCTTACTCGGAAACACTGCTGGGGTTTTGCCTAGTTATGCTTCCAGTTTGCAAACCTGTGAATAAATCTTTATCGTGTCTTTCTAGCCAAAGCCTCCAAACACGTTGAGTTAGTTCGACAGCTCAAGCCTCAGCTCCCTCCATAGCTTCTGCCCCCATGAAGCCTGGGTTCCATCGCTGGGCAGCCAGGCCTGGCCTCCAGAGAGACATCTGAGGGTGGAGGGAGAAGGCCTGGGGTTCCGCGGAGGACGGGGCGCCACCCCTTCCGCTGTTCATGCTCAGCTCTCAGCCCCTGGACTGGTGTGGGACTAGACAGCACCGACCCCATGGCACCCCCACCCCCTCACCCCCACCCCAGGCACAGCAGTGAAGTGAGAAGAAAGGGCAGGCTGGCCAGTGCCGTGGGCACTTGTCTGCTGCAGGGCACTGATGCATCAAGCTTATCTCTCAGGTTGGGAGCCCAGTCTCCGTGGGTGCGGGCGGGAGAAGCCCGGAGTAGAAGGGGAGGCCTTGGAGGAGGGAAGGGGCAGCCTCCGAACGTGGCATGGGAATGTGGGGTGAGCACGAGACCCCGGGGAGACAGAGCCAAGAGGCCCAAGGCCTTGAGGCACCGGCCAGATGTTGGGGCAGGAAGAGGAAGGGCTGTGAGAGGAAGCTGCTGTGATTCAGAGAAGAGACGGGCTGTGAGCAACCCAGGCGTCCGGTTCCGCTCACAGCTGGGGGCTTCGGAAGTGGCATGCAAAGAGCTCAGGTTGGTGGGGGGCGGGTGGGGTGACGGTCCGACTGGGAGCTGACAGGTGAGCGTCAGGAAACTGGTGTCCAAGTCTGCTCCTCCATCCAGGTTTCCTCCGGGTTTTAAGCACATCGCTGGCCCTTTGCAAAAGTTACATAAACCACAGCACAACACGGCCTGTTCCCGGCCCCCCTCTTTCCAGTGTCCCTCCCTGGTGTCTGGCCCCCAGCCCTGTTGGGGGTTCCCCTGAGATGAGGGCTGTTCACTTTCTCTGACCACATGGTTTCCGCTTCAGTGTCTCTTTTTCCTAGGCTGATAAAAATACTGAGCCTCAGAGGCCCTGCTTCCTCTGACCTCCTGGGCCAGGCAGCGGCTTCCTGTCCACCAGGTGGGGGCAGGGAGGGGCCCAGGCATCCCGGGGTGATCTGCCTCCCGTGAAGCAGGAGAGCGCGTGTCCCCCGGAGACGGGCCAGGAATCGGTTCTCGGGGAAGGTGTCTGGGTTTCAGTCAGAGGAAGAGGGTTGGGAACGAGACTGGTGAGGTGGAAGAAGGTCTGTTTGGGGTTTGGGGTCCAGTCAGGTCTGGGTTGAGTTAGGAAAAGGGCCTGAAGGACTGCCCAGCCGCACAGCAAGTAGCCTGAGAGACGCCAGTGGCGGCAGTGTGAGCCGTGGGGAAGGCGGCGGGTGGGTGCAGAAAAGCACCCTGAGGAGGGCGGACATGTGAGCTGGCGCTGGCCAATGGGTAGCGTTTCTGTGTGCGGCGAGTGGGGGCACCAGAGGTCAGGGAAATGGCTTGAGCAGAGGCGGGCGTCCAGAGCAGAGTATGTGGAGGAAAAGAGCGTGCGGGCGAGGAAGCCCGGGTGCGAGGGACAGGCGTGGGCGGCGGGCGCGGCGCTGGATGCCGAGATGCCAGCAGAGGGCTGGCCTGCGTCCGGGGCAGCGGCACTGCCACCTGCTGTGCACACGCCACGGGAAGAAGGTGATGTTGGAACACCTACCATGTATGACCAGGTCCCTTTCCTAACTCCGGCAATCCTGCCAGCGGCCGTCCAGTGGGCGGGTGGGTCTCCACGTGCAGATGAGGAGACCGAGCTCATCAACGTCTGTGACGCGCTCGGGCCACACAGCTGAGGAGCAATGGGACCCTCATCGGGCTCACTTGCTCCGTGTACTTACTCCGCAGGTCCCGATACTGCAGGTGGTATCAAAAGAGGGAACAGACTTTATAAACTTCAAGAGGATGTCAAGACAGGACACAGATTGGGCGGTACCAGTGAGGGAAGAGGAGTCTCAGATGACTCCAAGTGTTGAGCTTAGGGAATCGGAAAGGCGATAGTGTCCTGAACAAAGGAGATGCGTGGCCATGGGAAAGGTGGGTCCATTTCAGACACAATCAGTACATTTTTATCCAGCTGCCGATGGGAGCCAGGGGCTCTGCTAGACAGTGGGCATAAGTGAGATAAAGTCACTGCCCTCAGCACGTGCCATCTACTGAAACACACACTACACGTGTACACGGGACAACCACGCAGTCATGGGAGGTGCGCGGCGTGGACTGGGGAGTGCGGGGGGAGGCGCTGGCCCGGCAGGTGGAGGTTTGCCGCCAGCAGGGATGCAGCCCCGGGCGTTGGGCCAGAGGAATCGATTTGGGGGTCACTCCTCTGAGTGGACAGGATCCCCAAAGAGAGGGCGAGCAGCCGAGCCTGAGGACGATCAGAGAGGAGCAGCGGGAGAGAGGCGCCTCTGGTGCTTCAAAGAGGCCGGGCCGGGAGGGCTGAGAGGATGGTTTAGGCTCAGGGACGAGGTGATTACAGATTTTGAGAAGGTAGTTTCCACTTGCCAGAGGGGCAGAAGTCACCTTACATGGGCCGAGGCATGAGTAGGAGGGGAGGAAAGGGAGGCAGTGGGTACAAAGTCAGAGAATGGCGAATACGGAAGAAACTAAGAATTGTCTCTAGTTCAACCCACAGGTTTTACAGATGAGGGAAGTTCTACCAGTTCCCGAAAAAGCGGCTGGTTGGGGTGTGCGATGTCTCTTGAGGAAGAAAAGGAAGGTGAGAGATGGAAGGGAGAAAGAGTCGGGAAGGATTTTTTTTATTTTCAAGAAAAAAAATGAATTTGTGAAATGAAGAGGAGCCAGAAAAGAGAAAACTAAGAGGGAGAAAGGGCCCAGTGAGAGGAAGCGGGAGGCAGAGCCGAAGGGTCCCCTTGGCAGGAGGAGCGCTTCCCTGAGTCGGGAGAAAGGGACGGCCAAGCGCAGTGAAGGGAAGAGGAGCAGCCAGGAGCCTGCTTCCGGTGCCCTTCGCTCAGCACCATGGATGACAGCATGCCCTGGCGGTTTGGCTCCGTGCACAGAGCGGCAGCCTCCGGACCAAAGGGCCCGGGTTTGATCCCGTCAAGGGCACGTACTCG
Source organism: Myotis myotis (assembly GCF_014108235.1). Classification (NCBI taxonomy): domain Eukaryota; kingdom Metazoa; phylum Chordata; class Mammalia; order Chiroptera; family Vespertilionidae; genus Myotis; species Myotis myotis. Next base: position 1,127,848 of record NW_023416331.1, on the reverse strand, counting down.
GTTGCAGGCTCCTCCCCTGCCCAGGCCCTGGTTGGAGCGCGTGCAAGAGGCAGCCAATCAATGTGTCCCTCTCACATCGATGTTTCTCTCTGCCCCTCCCCCTCTTCCACTCTCTAGAAATCAATGGGAAATGTCCTCGGGTGAGGAGTAAAAACAGAAAGCGTGAGGGCATCACCAAGTGAGCGCAAAGAGGCAGTGGGAGCACGGAGACCACATCCCTGCAGTGGACGGGCCAACCGAGAAGGCCAGAAGGCCCGGGGGGCAGGGGCAGGAGGCACGACTCCTGCACGCCTGGCTGCGGAGGAGAAAGACTCGGGAGGGAGACCGTTATGTTTACCCAAATGACGACGTCCGGGTCTTCTTAGTAGAACATCAGGTAGGGAGTGATTCCAGAGCTGAAGCACAGAGGTCGCAGTGCAAGCCTCCTCTTTGTGGCTTTGAAGTCTCTATGATGGTGGTGGGGGGTGAGATGGAGGAAAACAGCTGGGCATACCCGTTGTTAGGAGCATGGTGGAGATGTTGGTGAGGACGACTGCCATGTGGACAGGCCCCAGCCCTGGATCCTGACCCTGTCCCTGACCCTGACCCTGAACCTGCCCCTGCCCCAGCCCCAGCCCCTGCCCCGGCCCCTGGTGATGGGTAGAAGAAAGGGCAGGCTTCACCAATGAGAGAAGGAGCATTGGTAGGAGAAACCCAGGTTGCAAGTGCCAGAGGACGCTTTCAGAAACAAAAGAGAGGACTGGAATACACGGAGCCCACAGAACACAATGAGATGGTCGGTGGACGCGTCCTTGTGGAGTGGGTGAGCATTCAGGGACGAGTCTGGACGGCTTTGCCTCTGGAAGCAGGAGGTTGCTGCTTGTGATTGAAGTGGAAGGTGCACAGCCATCATGAGACACAAACACTCCGACGGGTCTGGGATGCACAGGGCACACCGGCCTCACGGGACAGTGCCCAGTGCTGCCTCTGCCTCTGCCCTGGCCTGTGCAGCCCAGGATCATAGCAACTGCCAAGTGACATCTCCACTTGGACGTCTGTCCAATCGATTCAGACAAATCCAACCTCAAGCTCCAGGTCCTCCCACCTCAGGAGCCTACACTCTCCCAGTCTCCCCATCGTCACCCCCACCTGGCCATTCATCTGATCCATCCTGTCAATTCTATCCCTGAAATATATCCCAAATTTGCCTGCTTTTCTCCATCTTCATGGCTGCCACCATCCTCTCTCCAGGATTGCAGCAATTGCCTCCTAACCGGTGTTCCTGCTCTCAGTGCTGCCTCCTGCGATCCAGTCTACACCGAGGGGCCACAGGGATCTTTTAAAAACATAAGTCCAGTCACCTCCACCTCACACCTCACTGCGCCTTTCTCTGTCTCTCTGTGTCTCGCACACGCACACTAAATCTTCCAAAGCGTCCCAAGGTTGACTAAACCCAGATGCTTCACCTGCTCGCCTGCCCCCTGTGCGTGATCTGGGACGCTCTCCCCTCCCTCCCACTGCATCTCCCAGCCCCTCCCCTTCCTCTCTGCTCCAGCCACACCAGCTCCCTTCTGTTCCTCCGCACCCTCCGGCGCCCACCTCCTGGACTTTGCAGAAGCTGGCCTCTTTGCCTGGAATGCTTTTCCTCCAAACTTCACCTGGTCACTCTTGGCATTTGGGCCTCAGCTTAAATGCCACCTACAGAGAGGCCCTTCCCGACTTGTCTAGCGGAGCTCCCTGCCCCTGATCGGCCGCTGGCCGCCTCTCGCAGTGCTCCTGGCCCCGGCGTGTCCTGCGCCTCCCTCACTGGGCTGTGCGCTCCGGGAGCCGCCTGTCTGACTGGCCGCCACTGCGCCCCTCCGCCCGCAGGAGCGCCCACTCCGTGGAGGAGGGAGGAACCGCGGGAAGCAGGCTAAACCTCCCTCTAGCTTGTGGCGCAGGCTGGGTCTGCGCTTAGAGTCAGGCTTACCCATAGGGCTGGGCATGGTGGCAGCTGGTTTCAAGATTAGCTCTAGAGACCAGGTGGGGTTAGTTTAGAGAATTGGTTTGTTTGGGGTTCACTTACTGAGATGTGTTTAGATTTGATGTTAGGGTTTGAGCTGTGATTTAGGTTGAGGTTAAATTTGGGTTAGAGTCAAAGCCGGTATTAAATCCCCATTTTGATTTGAGGCCAAGTTTAGGTTTGAGGCGAGCGCCACGTCGGCCAGGTTGGAAGCCTTGGAGAGTCCCCTGGCCTCTGCCGAGACCACGGTGAGCCGCCCGAGCGGGGGCACAGGCTCCAGGCACCAGCACTCCCCTCGGGAAAGCCCCGGGCCAGCTGCTGGCCACCCCAAGAAAGAAACCAAATTTCACACAACCTCCCTCGAAACTAAGATCGAAACCAAGATTGGCCCATCTGAAGAGGTGCCTTCCGCACAGCGCCCCGTGACGGCCTCGCGGCCTTGCCTCCTCCTTTCTGCCCCCTCGCCTCCCCACCACGCCTCACCTTCCCCTTTCTGTCCATCAGTGCTCGGGCCTTCTCTCTGACCTCACAGTTTCTCTTTCTCACTGGTAATTGCGAGGCCCTTTTATACTTTTCTAGAGCGGCGGTCTCTGTCCATCAGCCCCTGCCATCAGAGAGGCAGAGAGACACCAGGAAGAAGGACGGACCCCAGAGAAAGCTGGGCACAGAGCAAAGGAAAGGGGCAGGAGCCCAGGGGAACCAACCGTGACCCAAGACAGTGCGGTTAAAAGAGCAGAACCCAGCAATGCAGACCACGACACGTAGAGGCGCGTCTGTGACCACTGCTCTTCCTCCATCACACCTGCTCAGCCACCAGGGCCTGGAGGTTTTGCTAGAAACTCTCCTCCTTTCTCCTCTGCAGCCTCTGTAGAAATCAGGCTCCTGTCACCCACTTGCTGGTTCACTGCGAACCCTCCTGACTGGTCTGCACACTCCGGTTTCCCCTCCAGCCCTCCAGCTCCTGCACCCCAATCCACTTCCAAGGAGCTGCCAGACTCGACTTTCTAATGTACCAACCTGGGCGGGTCCTGCTCACTTAGGAGTTTGGGTGGCTCATCACAATCACAGTGGAATGCAGACCTTCCCGTGGTCTCAGACCGCAGGATAGCTCTCAGCTACGTGCCACGCTCCCTTCCCCTGCCACCGGCCCAGTCGCACCGCGTCTGCACACGCCCTGCCTCTGCACACATGGTTCCCTCCGTCTGAACTCCCCTCACCATCTTCTCTGCCTCGATGCCTAGTGCCTGAAGCCCACTCCCCAAGCGCCATGCTTTTCTGCGGGCTGCCGTGAGCGCCCCATCATGGATCTGTCACACCTACTGTCATGTCCCAGTTACTTCCCTGTCTCCCACTCTGGATTTTGAGGTCCCGGAGGTCAGGAGCCTGTCTTTCGCGTCTGTATTCTCAAGGTCTTGTGCAAGATGCTCAGTAAATGTTAGTGGGACAGAGAAAACACTAAGTACATGGGATGAGAACAAAAAGAAATAATAGATGAGACTGTACGGCAGGAAAGGCAGCGCTGCAGGCTGCGGCGGGAGCGGAAAGCACCCTGAGCACACCCTGGAGGTCACCGAGCTCAGGACCCCGCCCCGGGGCTCAGTGCCGGTGCCGGGGAGAGCGCCCAGCGCCCAGGGAGGAGGGCTGCGCCGCCATCACCCACCCTCAGCACCAGTCCCTCCAAAATCTCCGAATGGAAACCTACGACATTAGTGAGAGTGAGATTGTGTTCTCAGTCTCATGAAACATCTTTAGAAGCCTCGCTTTTTTAAAAACCTGCAGCTTACAAGCTAAGTGAAAACTGGCTCATGTTCAAGAGTGTTCAATGTTTTTCATGCTGGCCAATCCAGGGACAGCCCAAAGGCCCCTCCGCAGAATGGATAAATCAATTAGAGTCTATTCACACAACAGGCATCTCACCGCCGTCCTGACGCTCACACGCAGCGGTGCCGGAAGAAACCACACACAAGTGAGCGCACTCCGTGTGGTTTCATTTATCTGCCGTTCACAAGCAGGAAGAACTGATCGATGGCGAGAGGTCACAGTGGCTGCTGTCCTCGGAGGCCCTAACGGAGGGACCTGGGAATGTGTGAGGGTGGTGCTGCGTGGCTGCAAACAGGCGGGAGGCCTGCCAGGCCGCTGTCTGAGGGCAGCTCCTCACATACTAACACCGAGACGCCGGGTCCTCACACTGAGCCAGCGGCCGGCTCTCCAGTGCAGCCTCCAGGCCGGTGGCTCGGCTGCCACACCCCTCCATCCCGCGTGGGGTGTGGGGGGTTCTGGAGACCCGATCTGCGGGGGCCGAAGGGAAGGCCGGGTGTGCGATGCGGCATCGTGTGTGGGTGGGGACCGTGCATGTCTCCCAGGACAGCGGACAAGGGTCCCAGGCTCCTTGATATGAAACTTGACATGAAAGCTCACACTGGGACAACGGGACTGGGCCATTTGGGACAGACAGGCTGCAAGAGGAGGGGTGGGCCCAGAGAGAAGCCTGCAGCCAGAGAGGCCGAGCTGTGACACGTAACCGCTCTCCAGGCAGCCAGGCCTCCAGCCCACACCCAGCTGCTGCCCTGGGCTCCCCGAATTCACCGTCCTTTTCTGGAACTCCTAAGCCTGACCCCACTCCCTGGCCCTCCCGGCCCACAAGTCCCCTAACCCCACACCCTTTCCCAGAACCCAGCCGTCCGCGCAGCCTGCGGTTCTCTGGGGCCTCAGCCTTCCTGCCTTCGGCTGAAAGGCAGCACCTCTGAGCCCTGGGGGCTTCCCCGGCCCAGCAGGCCTAGAACCGCCTGCCGCTGCCGCTTCCTCTATAAAGGCCCCCCGGGCGCACAGCAGGTGAGCCTCTGCCACCCCATCTCCCCGCGCCCCTCCGTGCCTCTCCCCAGCGCCGCCTGGGCCCTGGGGCTGTGGTTTGTTCCTCTCTCTCCGTCTCTGTCTGTCACAGCCTCTGTTTCTGCCTCCATCCCGCTCTGCTCCCCACCTCCCTTCCGTGTCTCTGTCTCTCCTGCTCGCTCACCTCGGCTCCCGACTGCGTCTCTGCCTGTCACCCTGTCTCCTGGCGGCTGGCGCCTGGGGAGGCCGGCTTGGCAGTGCGCCCGCCCCGCCCGCTCACGTCTCCCCCCTGCAGGTCTCCCATGCCACCACCGGGACAGCTCTCCCTGCGGCGGGGGCGTGGCGCCCCCCTCCTCCTCCTGGGGCTGCTGCTGGCCCTGCCACCTGCCGCCCAGGTGAGACAGCAGGAGAAAAGGGTGCAGGGGTGGCCTAGCCGAACCTTGGGCCCCAGAGCCCCCAACTCTGCTCTCCCCTAGGGGCTCCCTGATGTTGGCCTCTCAGCTGCGCAGACTGCCCATCAGCACCCCCAGAAGCACTTCGCACAAGGCACCCTCAAACCTGCTGCTCACCTTGTTGGTAAACACCCCCGCCCCTGTCCCCCCAGACAGCCCCTGGCCCTCCTGCTGCCCCCTTCAGGGCCAAACAGCTTCCACTCCACCTCCCCCAGTCCCCCAACAGGCTCCCACTCCCCGTCCTCCCAACCACCCCAGAACCTGGGCCGGCACCTGCTTCTTCAGGGATTGAGACCTCGGGGCCCAGGGCCCTGACCCCAACCTCTGGCTCTTCCTAGGAGACCCCAGCGCCCGGCACGCGCTGCGCTGGAGAGCGAGCACGGACCGCGCCTTCCTCCGCCATGGCTTCGCCCTGCGCAACAACTCGCTGCTGGTCCCCGCCAGCGGCCTCTACTTCATCTACTCCCAGGTGGTCTTCTCGGGGCAGGGCTGCTGCCCCGCGGCCAGCCCCGCCCCCATCTACCTGGCGCACGAGGTGCAGCTCTTCTCCGCCCAGTACCGCTCCCACGTGTCCCTCCTCAGCGCTCAGAAGTCCGTGAGTCCCGGGCCGCAGGGGCCCTGGGTGCGCTCGGTGTACCAGGGCGCGGTGTTCCTGCTCACCCGGGGCGATCAGCTCTCCACCAGCACCGACGGCATCGACCACCTGCTCCTCGGGCCCAGTACTGTCTTCTTTGGAGCTTTCGCGCTGTAGAAAATTCCAGAAAGAAAAAAAATTGGTTTCAAGGCCTTCTCCCCATCTTGCCTCCACCCTGACCATCTCAAAGGTCACCTTGCCTGTGACCATTCCAGCAGTTTCAAGTCTCCCTGCTCATGTCACCTGGAGCTTCAAAGAAGGCACCCTGGGCACCCAGGGTCCCCTCCCCAGCCGCCCAGATCCCACTGCGCTCAGGGCACCTGGACGCTCCCACCCAGAGCTCTGCTCTGTGCACCCGGCCTCGGGGACAGGGAGGGCGGGGACAGGGAGGGGAGCAGACACGGCCAGAGCAGGTGGCTGTCTGGAGGCAGGGAGGGGGATTATTTATAAGGAGAAAAAAATAAGTTATTTATTTATGGAGGATGGAGAGAAGGGAGAAATAGGGGACATGAGAGGAGACAGATAAGTGTGCCCACCCGATGGGGCGGGGGACATCTCGGGATGCCCTGGAGGGGCCAGGTGGTCGCGGCCAGGCCCTAGGAGAAGAGCCCCATCGCCCAACACCTGCCAGGAGACATCGGCACCTCCCTGAGGCCCAATAAACCTTTTTCTGCGAGATGCTCTGGTTCTGTCTGTCTGTCTGGGAGGGAAGGATGTCTCAGGGCTGTTTAAGGAATGGAGGGAGGATAGAGGTCTTGGAGGGGGGAGCTGGGGGCACACAGAGAGGCAGGGGCCTGCTGTGGGGGAGGGAACCAAAGGGTTAGCTAAGAGGGCGAAGGAATAGTGTGGGTTCAGGTCTGGAGTGGGGAGCCCTGGCAGATATGGCCACAGGTGGAGGCTGCGGGGAGTGGGGTTACAGGGAGCTTCCAGAGAGAAGTGACCCCACCAAAGGGTCTTCAGGACTATGGGGCGGAGCATGGGATCCCCTGAAAGCCTCCAAGGTGAGGGGCTGGGAACACAGGGGACATTTGAGGGAGGTAGTCACGCCCAGGGGCTCTGGAACTAGGCCCTTTCCAGGGACCCAAGGGAGCAGGCGTTCTTTGGGGTCACGTGGCCACACACTGGGCTTCATACGAAAATCAGAGCCTCGGGTGCCTTTGGAGCCAAGACTGAAACAGCACTGTGAGGTCAGAACGAACGGGGAAGGCCTGCCTGTGGGTTCAGGATTCCCAGGCTGCCTCGCTCTCTCTGGGTTGCCCAGGCTTGCCCCTGCTCTTCCCCCAGGCCTCCAGGGGCCCCATCCCCTCCTCTCCCAGAGACCCAGCCCCCCAGCAGGTTTCCCCTTTTTCTTCCTGTCCAGGACTCAGCTCTCTGAAACCCCTCCCGTTTCCAGTGCTGCCCCTATGTGAGTCCTGCCTGCAAATTGAGGGAAACAGGCCACAGCCCTGGTTCCCAAAAGGAATGGAGACCATGGGAATTGGGGGGCAGAGGGGAACTGGGGTCCAGCCTTTAAGGTCCTACATTCACAACACTGACTGGCCCAGCAAGGCCACCTCCAAATCCAGGCAGGAAGGGCAGCCAGTGTCCTTGATGCCTGGGTGTCCCCAACTTTCCAAATCCCCACCCCCGCAATGGAGAAGAAACCAAACCGAGACTGAAGGTGCAGGGCCCACTACCGCTTCCTCCAGATGAGCTCATGGGTTTCTCCACCAAGGAAGTTTTCCGCTGGTTGAATGAGAGCTCTCCCCGCCCTCCACCCCCCCAGGCTATAAAGGCAGCTGCTGGCACAGGCAGCCAACAGAAGCTGCTCAGCGAGGACACGGGAGAGAGACCAGCTCCAGACCCTCGGGAAGTGACCTCTCAGCGACACAGCCCCAGAGAAGCGCCAGGCAGCTCTCTCCCGCAGACACCCTCGCCACCCTCTCGCAGCCACAGCCGCAGCCGCAGCCGCCCTGTGCATCGCTGGGACACAGCATGAGCACTGAAAGCATGATCCGGGACGTGGAGCTGGCGGAGGAGGCGCTCCCCAAGAAGGCAGGGGGCCCCCAGGGCTCCAGGCGGTGCTTGTACCTCAGCCTCTTCTCCTTCCTCCTCGTGGCAGGGGCCACCACACTCTTCTGCCTGCTGCACTTGGGGGTGATCGGCCCCCAGAGGGAAGAGGTGAGTGCCTCGCCAGCCTCGGCTCCCCCCACCACCAAGAGAGAAATGGGGGGAAAGAGGGTGAGAGGTAGGGAGGGATCACTGGAGAAAGACGGGGAGGCAGAAAGAGAAGTGGAGAGATCAGCGAAAGAGAAGGTTGGAGAGAGAGGACCTGTCACCTAGAAGGTGCTCACTAAACATGTGTTGAGTGAATGAATGAGCAAGCGGACAAGCACATATTGAGAGCTGTGTAGAGAGCTGTGGGGCATGAGTAGAGAGCTAGGGAGAAAACAGGTGCTATGAATGAAGATGCTGAGATGAGCAGAGATGATGGAGATGAGGTGGAGGAAGGAGAAATACAGAAAGATGAAGATAGGGCATCTGCCTCCTGGAAAGCTCTCAACAAAGATTGTCGCATAGATGGGTGAGTGAGTGAAATTGTGGATGGAGAGAAAACCAGACACATCAGGCAGAGAGGACACACCACCTAGGCAGCCAGCTCTTTCTCCCCGGGGGGACCTGCTCTGATGCTAATCCTCTTCCTCCTCCCCAGCAGCACCCTCATTCTCCCCAGCAGTTCCAGATGGGCAGCCTCCCGCTGGCCCAGACCCTCGGTGAGTGTCGCCTAAGCCTCTTGCCTACGTCCGGGTTTGGGTAGAGTTGGTGTTAGTCCTGGGATGGTAGCAGCGGGGAAATTTACACCTGGGGGTGGAGGGATGAGGAATGGAGGTCAAAGTAGCAGGCTATTTTGGGGGGAAACTTAAGGGTCTCACCTTTTTCTTTCCTCTTTCCTCAGGGTTATCTTCTCGAACCCCAGGTGACAAGCCTGTGGCCCATGTTGTAGGTAAGAGCTCTGAAGATGGTCTGGGGGCGTAGAAGCAGGTGGGCTGGGGAGGGCTAGGGTTTGGGAGCTGAGCCCAGGCTGAGGGCAGACAGTCCTTGGAGACCCTGTGAGAAGAACTCACAGAATTCAAGGGGAGGGAGGAGAAGCACCACGGCCTCGGGGGGATACTCAGAGCTCCGTGGGCAGATGGGATATGGGAAGACAGACAGAGGGGACAGGAACAGGATGTGGAGGGTGGGCAGGACTCAAGGGCCAGGATGTGGGAGTGGAACTGACAGGGTCACCCTGACTCCCCTCTCCCTCCCTCCAGCAAACCAGCAAACTATGGGGCAGCTGCTGTGGCAGAACAAGGTGGCCAACGCACTCCTGGCCAATGGTGTCAACCTGATAGACAACCAGCTGGTGGTGCCATTGAATGGGCTGTACCTGATCTACTCCCAGGTCCTCTTCAAGGGCCAAGGCTGCCCTCACACCCCCCTGCTGCTCACTCACACCGTCAGCCGCTTTGCCGTCTCCTACAAGGACAAGATCAACCTCCTCTCTGCCATCAAGAGCCCCTGCCAGCAGGAGACCCCGGAGGGGGCTGAGGCCATGCCCTGGTACGAGCCCATCTACCTGGGCGGAGTCTTCCGGCTGGAGAAGGGTGACCGGCTCAGCGCCGAGATCAACCTGCCGGACTATCTCGATTTTGCGGAGTCCGGGCAGGTCTACTTTGGGATCGTTGCCCTTTGAGGGAGCAGGGTGTCCATTCTCGTCCACCTCCGCCCCTGTGCTCCTCACTCCTTCAGACCACTCCATCCCCTCTGGGCTAGCAAGGGGATTAGGGGCTCAGGGCTGGGCTCCGAGCTTAAAACTTTAAACAACACTTAGAAACCTAGAACGCACTGTGGTGTGGCCTGGACAGCGGGGCCCCGGCCACTTCCAAGCATTCAAAAGGCAGGTTTGGATGCCTGAATGCAGCCGGGACACCTGGGTGTGGGGGCCGGGGACCTTTCCTTCTGGCCAGACACTTCAGGACATCCCGTGAGAAGATCTTACCTCCCTTTCTGCAAATGTTCCCGGAAGCTTCCCTGAGACAGAGCGCCCAGAGGGCCAGCTCCTCTATTTATGTTTGCACTTGTGATTATTTATTATTTATTTATTATTTATTTATTTGCTAATAAAAGTATTTATTCGGGGGGTCAGGTGTCCAGGGAGACCCAGCGCAAGGGCTGCCTTGGCTCAGACATGTTTTCTGTGAAAATGGAGCTGAACGCTAGGCTCTTCCCACCTGGCCTCCTGGTCTCCGTGTCTCCCTTTGCTTATGTTTTTAAAAATATTTATCTGATCAAGGTGTCTAAATAATGTTGATTTAGTGACTGACTGTCGCTACATCGCTGAACCTCTGCTCCCCAGGGGAGCTGTGCCTGTAACCGCCCTACTGGTCAGTGGCGAGAAATAAAGTGGCTTAGAAAAGCAGCTCGGTCTCTTGGCATTAACTCTGCATCGGTCGTGCGGTCTGCTCCCTGGAGTCCTCTCTCCACAGGGCTTGGGGTACCTGGACCCCGTCCTAAGGAGACCCCACAGGAGACAGAGCTCAGCCAGACAGCCCCACCCAGAGGAACGTGCAGCCCAGCCTAATTACCTCCGCCTCGGGCTGGGGATTTCCAACTCTGGGAATTCCCACGGGAGAGGGGAAGTCCTGCAGCTCAGGTGCTCAGGTGGGATTTCTGGCTGTTGTGAGAGAGAGCCGGGAGGAGCCACGTTCTCTGGCACCTGAGCCACAGCCCAGGGCTCCCGGACATTCGGGCATCTGGACTCCAAATCCCCCTGAGGGCCTCCAGCCCACCTGGCCCACTGGAACCAGCACTGCACCTCATCTGTCAAATGGAGAGAGGAATGCCCACCACAGACGCAGCCACCAGAGAAAAGCTGCCGCGGTGCCCAGCACAGCACTTGACTCGGGCACTCGGTGAACCCTGACTTTTCTCCTTTCTCCAGCCCCAGCCCTTCTATCCCCTCCACCTCTCAGTGGGTAGGACTGACGCGATAGAAGAAAAGAAAAAGCTAGCAATAAGGTGTGGGGGAAGGGCCCACGGCAGCTTGGTCTCCCTGAATTTTTTGGCAAATGATGAGGGGAGGGATGTGAGGTGGGTGACTTGGAAAGAGAAAAACACCCCCTACCCCCAGAGGCTCTTCTGGACACAGAGTCACAAACAAATATGAAGTAAAAAATGGAGGCGCAGAGAATATGAGCTCTCTCACTGGGCTCAGAAGTTGGGTTTCCTCCCTGCCACTGAGGAATAGCACAAAGAAATAAAATGTCACTATAGCCAAGCAGCTAAATTACTAAATCAAGTAGATTGAGGCCAGAGGAAACAATTTTATTCTTGCTTTAACCAGTCTTGGAACTTAACCTTTTGAACTTTCCAGTCCTGTGTCAATATCTAGATGTACATCAAACCACCTGATAACCTTCTGTTGAGCCCCTGAAGGACGAAGGGACGAATGTCCATGTAGCCAGACCACCTGGCATCCAGCGAGCAGACTGCCTGCCCGTCATCTCAAGAATTACTATCTGGAACCAACCCAGAGGCTAAGCATGCAGAGCTGTTTCTTCCCAAGAAAGTACTGCTTCCTCTAAGAGCCCTCAGCTGCTTTCTTCCTCTGAGCGCTCTGCATCTTGCCTAGCGGTGTTTCCAGTTTGTAAGCCTCCTAGGCCCTTGGAATAAATCCTCACCGGTGATTACTAGCCAAAGCCTCGTGCTCCGGCCGCGCTCGGGCAGCGTTACGGTGGCCGCCGTGGACCCGAAGGACACTCTGCTTCAGCTCTGGGGCTGCCCCCTTGGGTTGAGCAAGGTGTGTGCTCGAGCCCTTTGTGCTGTGTTGTCTCCATGACAGTCCCGGGATTCCAGTGGTGAGTCCTCTAGGTTATGAATCTCCTTCTGTTACCAGAGAATCAAATTTCTTCCTCGCTTGTGGGAGTGGGGTTCTTACAATATCTCTAGAACTTTCTAAGATTTGCATGGGAGAATGGTGGTTTTCACTGGCGTGGAGTTACATTTCTCAGGTTGTAAAGTCCCTGTCCTTACCCCAGTCCTGAAAGAGGTGCGCTGGGGATCCGGCGGAGCCGAGAGGAGGGCCAGTGTCCAGAGCTTCTGTCTATGTTGCAGCCGGGTCCAGCTCAGCCTCAAGCTCATTAAAGTCCATTCCGCCGTTGTACAGAGTCCACATGGTGGTAGGCCCTGCGGGTGAATGCAGGCGTCCCAAGAGGGCCTGAGGGCCGAAGACCAAGAGCCAAGAGAGAGAACACCCTTTGTTCAGAAATTTAAATATTCAGATTTCTCAACCTTGCAGTGGCCATGCTTATTCCAGCCAATCACCTGTTCCCTGGTGCGGCTGACAGACAAGTCAGCACCTTCCCACAACACTCAGACCTTACTGGGCATGTGTCCAGTCCCTTCTCCGTCACCATGGGGAGCAGACTTGGAGAGCGTTCAACTACAGCTTCCTGGCAAAACTGTGTACATGGTATGTCTTGGTCTTCCCTTTACTCCGTTCCGGTTAATAATAACCAGGCTGTTATAACAGAGTCACTCCCTTTGGTTGAGGTTCAGAACTTTTACTCTTGGGTTCCCTGACACTGGTGTCTGTGATGGGATGACCTCTGTCTAAATCTGCTGCAGAAGACAACCCCGTCTGGAACACCAGCTGTCTACATGTTCAAAACTTAGGATTTATTCTCTATCAAATCATTATCCCAAAGGACCTCAAGCACAACTTAGAACTGCAGTGGCCACTTTAGAGATCTTTTGAAATTCCAAAATTAGTTACATCTTAGGATGTTAAACAACCTGGATGAGAAGCATTTTTCAGTCGGAATTTAGAGGCCTTTAAGAAATGAAATGATTCGCTCTAACCGGTTTGGCTCAGTGGATAGAGCCTGCAGACTGAAGGGTCCCAGGTTTGATTCCTGTCAAGCGCATGTACCTTGGTTGTGGGCACATCCCCAGTAGGAGATGTGCAGGAAGCAGCTGATTGATGTTTCTCTCTCATCGATGTTTCTGACTCTCTATCCCTATCTCTTCCTCTCTGTAAAAAAATAATGAATAAAATATATAGTTTTAAAAAAGAAAAGAAATGAAATGATTCAAAGATAGACAACATCTCCTTGTCTTATATATTGTCTAACCTTGAGGCTGAACTGGACCCGGCTTTCAGAGGAACTTACCTTTAACATGGGACCCCTAAAAAATTCCCAAAAGCTTCTCTCCCAGGAACTCTAGCTAGCCAGTTAGATATACAAACATTTTTGTTCCTCCTCATGTGCCTTCTGGCACAAAATAGACCAACTTAGCCAAAATAACTTAAAATTCTAATAGCCATTAAGAGAAAACTTTAAGTCCACCTCAAGGCCGCTCCCTTAAAGAGAGAATTTCACATCTCTCAGGGGTATTGGAATGAATTCTTTGATTGATATGCAGAAGCTTCTAATCTAAAAGACAAATTGAGCCCTGGCTGGTTCAGCTCAGTGGATTGAGCCTCGGCCTGTGGACTGAAGGGTCCCCGGTTTGTTTCTGATCAAAGGCACATGCCTGGGTCGCAGGCTCGATCCCCACTAGGAGGTGTGCCAGAGGCGGCCGATCCATGATTCTCTCTCATCAATGATGTTTCTATCTCTCTCCCTCTCCCTTCCTCTCTGAAATCAATAAAAATATATTTTAAAAAATAAATAAAAGACAAATTGATTTTGCCCTGGATGGTGTGTTCAGTGGTTAGAGAGTCAGCCCACACACTGAAGGGTCATGGGTTCGATTCCTGGTCAAGGGCACATACCTGGGTTGGTCCGGGTACGTGCAGGAGGCAACCAATTAAGTCTCTCTCTCCTCCTTCCCTCCTTTCCTTCCAGTCTCTCTAAAAATCAATGGAAAAAATATCCTTAGGTAAGGATTAACAAAAAAGAAATAATGACAGAAAACTTCCCCTACCTGGTAAAAGAAAGAGACTTACAAGTCCAGGAACTACAGAGAACCCCAAACAAAAGGAATCCAAAGAGGACCACACCAAGACACATCATAATTAAAATGCCAAGAGCAAAAGACAAAGAGAGAATCTTAAAAGCAGCAAGAGAAATAAACTCAGTTACCTACAAGGGAATACCCATACGACTGTCAGCTGATTTCTCAACAGAAACTTTGCAGGCCAGAAGGGAGTGGCAAGAAATACTCAAAGTGATGAATGCCAAGAACCTACAACCAAGATTACTTTATCCAGCAAAGCTATCATTCAGAATTGAAGGCCAGATAAAGAGCTTCACAGATAAGGAAAAGCTAAAGGAGTTCATCACCACCAAACCAGTATTATATGAAATGCTGAAAGGTATCCTTTAAGAAGAGGAAGAAGAAGCAAAAGGTAAAGATACAAATTATGAACAACAAATACACATCTATCAACAAGTGAATCTAAAAATCAAGTGAATAAATAATCTGATGAACAGAATGAACTGGTGATTATAATAGAATCAGGGACATAGAAAGGGAATGGACTGACTATTCTTGGGGGGGAAAGGGGTGTGGGGTGAGGGAAGAAATTGGACAATAATCGTGCACCTATGGATGAGGACAGTGGGTGGGGAGTGAGGGCGGAGGGTGGGGTGGGAACTGGGTGGAGGGGAGTTATGGGGGGGAAAAAGAGGAACAACTGTAATAATCTGAACAATAAAGATTTAATTAAAAAAATAAAAGACAAATTGATTTTAAAAGCGGTTCTAAAAGGGTCCTAAGCTTTGGCCATCTGTGCAGGTACTTTAACTTTTCTTCCTGATTCTACCCACTCCCTCCTCCCCCACTCCCCCGCCTCCCCTCATCCCTGGAAACCTGATATTTCAAAGAACTTAATGAGTCTATGGTCAGAAATCTGGCAAAATTGGAAGCTAAAGATTCAAACCTTGTTGGGAATTTTTTAAAAGCCTCCTCCCCTAAACAGAAATAAAACCACATGCCCAGAGGGAAAGAAGCAAATTAGGAATGATGTATGTGGATGGGTAGATCAACCTATGGTGCCACATAAGTTAAAACCCAACTCTTTGGGGTATTGAGAGCAACTGTCCTCATCTTACAAATCTTTGGGAAACCAGAAATGCAGCTTTAGAAGCAGGTCAGCGCCCACCTGTCTCGACCTCTGATTGCTAAGGCTGAAGGAAGAAGAAGGGAAATGAGCATTTTTTAAAAGCACAAACTGATGCTCTGACCCCAAGATTCCTTGCCAAGGACAAATACAAGTCTTAACTGTCTCATTCAGAAATATAATAAGAAAAGGCCTTAGCCATCTGACTCAATAAACTTAACTTATAAATTAGTGGGGGTTTGCCTTATTTTACTAACTCATGGCTGAAATTTTAAAAACAAAACTATCAGGTCTCTGTTTGCATCTGTCTGTGTGTCCATGTATGCCGGGTGCTAGTTTCTACCCCCAGATAATATTGCTAATTTGGAAAAGTCTGTTTAATTGGCTGAAAGAAATTAAGTACTTACATAAAATTTCTCAAAAATATAATAGGAACTAATCCAAATGCTTCCTCAGAACCAAGGGATCTGGAGCATATTTTATAGGCGAGCTGGTTTCAGTTTGGTTTGGTTACATCGGCAGATCCTTAGGGTTGTATGTAACCCTTTCATCTACCTGGGTTTACTAGTCAGCAAGCTCTCGCCAGGTCAGGATAAGTCCCTGCTATATCTGTTGCAAAATCTGTCAGCAAGAAAAACAACTTGGTATAATAAATGTTCTTAAGTAACCTAAACATTACTGAGAGTAGTAAAATTAAAGTTTTAAGCAATACTTATGCTTTATGGTATGTTTACTTAAATAGTTTATCAAGGTCTTTTGGGCCTGGCTGGTGTAGCTCAGAGGTTCAGCACTGAGCCGGGAACCAAGAGGCCGAGGGTTCAATTCCTGGTCAGGCCCATGCCCAGCTCTTGGGCTCAGTCCCCTGGGGTGGGGGTGGGGGGGCGTGCAGGAGGCAGCAGATGGATGATGTTTCTCTCTCATCGATGTTTCTATCTCTCTATCCTTCTACCTTCCTCTCCCTCTAAAAATTCAATAAAAAGTATATATTTTTTTAAAAAAAAAATCTTTTAGTAACTTGTATCCCAGAGTTTTGCCAAGTTAAGTTAAATGGTGAGTTAGGTTAAAGTCATTGAATATCTACATCATTTAAAAAAAAAAATACTAAGACATCAATTGTTAAGTCTAAGTTTATCTACTTTTGACTTCTTATTACAGATAAACTAAAACATAAATTTGGATCTGTTAATGAACATGTTTCATACTTGAGGAAGCATATGTATCTAAAAATTATGAAATATAGGCCTGGCCAGTGTGGCTCAGTTGGTTGGAGCATTGTGGGTACACCAAAAGGTGGTGGTTTGATCCCTGGTCAGGGTGTGTGTGGGAGACAGCCCATCAGTGTTTCTGATATGGGTGTTTCTCTCTCTCTGTCTCCCTCCCTCCCTCTTTCTAAAAATCAATTAAAAAAAAAAAAAAACCTAAAAATTATGAAATATATTTGCCAGTAAAAGAAACTATGTTTCTAGAGGTTATGAAATATATTCATAAATTTGCCAATCTAAAGTGTGCTAATTGCTTACTTTTCAGTTGTCATTAGAAATTAAAGTTTCTAAGGGTTAAGAATTCAAATTAATATGAGGTCAATGGGGGGGGGGGTGAAAGGGGATATATGTAATACTTTCAACAATAAAGATTTTTTTAAAGAAAATAAAAGGATTCTAATGAATATGGAAGGAAATAATATGTGTTTTCAGGAAAAGAAGATATAAAGTATGGAAATGCACTTTGTTCCTTAAACCTCTCCCAAGGATATTTTTCCCATTGATTTTTAAAAGAGAGTGGAAGGGAGAGAGAGGGGGAGGGAGGGAGGGAGGGAGGGAGGGAGGGAGGGAGGGAGGGAGGGAGGGAAGAGAAAAAGAGAGAAACATTGATCACATCAATTGGTTGCCTCCTGCATGCACCCCAACTGCCCAGGATGGAACCTGTAACCCAGGTACGTGCCCTTGATCTGAAATCAAAGAGAGACCCTTGGGTCCGAGGGCCAAAGTTCTAACCAGTGAGAAAACCTGCCAGGCCTGGAAATGCATTTTTGAGAAAATTAAAAGAAAATGGCTTGGGAGGACCAAGATGGCGGCGTAAGGTACAGACCTGTGCGTGCTGCCTCCCACAACAACATCGAGACTACCAACTATAGGACAAACAGCTATCATCCAGAACCAGGGGAAAGCTGGCCCAGTGGAAGCTCTACAACTGGAAGGAAAGAAAGAAGAGTATTGAGACTGAGTAGGTTGTGCAGAGACACCAAGAACGGAAGTACGGAGTCGCGCGCCAGGCAGACTGCAACTGGATGCACGGTTTTTTTCAATCGAAAGGGGTTGCAGACTCTCGAGTCCACTGAGCTAGTTTGGGGCCGGATCCTGAGGTCCCAGACCCCTACGGGGAGAGGCGGGATGGCCTTGCAAGGGACCAGAGAGTGAGGGTGGCTGTTTCACGGAGCTGCTCGCCAGCACTCGGAGACGTGAGACGCAGAGTCGCAGAGAGGCAAGGAGTCGGAGACGCCATTGGCCCTTGTTCCGCCCTGATGAGTCCCAGGGACCCCACCCTACTCAATTTACATCCCCACCCAAGCTGTGGTAGAGGCACAAAGAGAACCACCTGTGCTTTTGCAGCCCAGCCCAGCAGAATGCAGATTTCAACTCCTTGAATACATAAGGGACACACTCAAGAAGCAGAATCAGGTTCGGAGGAAGCCAGAGCCAGAGCCGGACCCAGCTGAGCCAGCGACGTGGAACCGCTGTACCAGCAAACGCACAGGCAGGTCCACCAGATCCAGTCTCACATGGGACGCTGGGAGACGGCAGACAGGCAATCTGTGCACTTGGTAGAAAATGAAATCCAAGCAAGCATACCAGATATTCAGCCACCAGGAACGCCTGGAGATTTTGTCCAGCAAGGAGCCGCCCAACGAAGGACAGAAAGCCAAACTTCGTGTTGCTGAGACGGCCCCCGTGAGGCCAAGGCAGTCCCCGTAGGGCTGAGGCTGCCCCTGAGAGGCTGTGACGGCCCCTGTGAGGCTGAGACAGCCCGGGTGAACCTGGGACGGCCCCGGTGGGGGTGGGACGGCCCCGGTAAGGTTGAAATCAGCCCAGGTGAGGCTGAAAGGGGCCCGGTGAGGCTGAAACGGCCCTGGTGAGGCTGTGATGGCCCCAGTGAGGTTGAGAGGGCCCTGTGAGGCTGTAACGGCCCTGGTGAGGTTGTGACAGCCCCGGTGAGGTTGAGACGGCCCCTGTGAAGCTGGGACGGCCCCGGTGGGGTGGGATGGCCCCGGGGGGGTTGAGACGGCCCCGGTGAGGTTGAGATGGCCCCTGTGAGGCTGAGACGGCCCCGGTGAGGCTGAGACAACCCCAGTGAGGCTGGGAAGGCCCCGTGAGGTTGACTAAGCCCCAGTGAGGTTGAGACAGCACTGGTGAGGTCGAGACAGCCCCAGTGAGGTCGAGACGGCCCCGGTGAGATCGAAATGGCCCCGGTGGGGTTGCAATGGCCCCAGTGAGGTTGAAACGGCCCCAGTGAGGTTGAAACGGCCCCTGTGAGGTTGAGACGGCCCCAGTGAGGTTGAATTGGCCCTGGTGAGGTTGAGACGGCACTGGTGAGGTCGAGACAGCCCCAGTGAGGTTGAGACAGCCCCAGTGAGGTCGAGACGGCCCCGGTGAGATCGAAACGGCCCTGGTGAGGTTGAGACGGCCCCTGTGAGGCTGGGACGGCCCTGGTGAGGCTGAGACGGCTCTGATGAGGTTGAATCGGCCCCGGTGAGGTTGAGACGGCACTGGTGAAGTTGAAACAGCCCCGGTGAGGCTGAATCGGACCCGGTGAGACTGAAACGGTCCCAGTGAGGTTGAGACGGCCCCGGTGAGGTTGAGACGGCCCCAGTGAGCTTGCAACGGCTCCAGTGAGGTTGAAACGGCCCCAGTGAGGCTGAAACGGCCCCAGTGAGGTTGAGATGGCCCCTGTGAGGTTGAGGCGGCCCCTGTGAGGCTGATACAGCCCCTGTGAGGCTGAGACGGCCCTTGTGAGGCTGAAACGGCCCCTGTGAGGCTGAGATGGCCCCTGTGAAACTGAGATGGCCCCTGGGAAGCTGAGAAAAATACCACACGAACTCACTCATTTATGGATAATAAGGACCATTATAGACTGATGAACAAAAATGGATACAGAGGCAGAGCAGCATTGAGCAGAATGTCAAACCACAGTGGGAACCCTGGGGAGGGTTGGGGGGGTAGGAGATCAACCAAAGGACTTATATGCATGCATATGAAAATAACTAATGGACACAAGACACTGGGGGGTGGGGGAAGCCAGGGGAATGTCAAGGGACGGGGGGAGGAGACGTGTGTAATACTCTTTGTAATACTTTAAGAAATTTAAAAAAAGAAAGAAAGAAAAGAAAATGGCTTTTCCTAAAATAAGCTGGTTAGCCCTAGCCAAGTTTGGCTCAGTGGATAGAGTGTTGGCCTGCGGACTGAGGGTCCCAGTTCGATTCCGATCAAGGGCACATGCCTGGTTGAAGGCTCAATCCCCAGTAGGGGGTGTGAAGGAGAGAGCTGATCAATGATGTTTCTATCTCTCTCTCCCTCTCCCTTCTTCTCTAAAATCAGTAAGAATATATTTTTTAAAAAGTTTAAAAAGTAAAACAAGTTAGTTATTTCTGAATAAGTGAGAAGAGACAAATTAAGAGGGACAGGAAAGTTGTGAAAGGTTTGTGAAAAAGGAATCTTGAGAAAAGAATTTTATGTGTGGTCAAGCTAAATAAGATTAAAATTAGGGCACTAGCCAGTTTTGCTCAGTGGATAGAGCAGGGGTCCTCAAACTATGGCCCGCGGGCCACATGTGGCCCCACTGAAAACATTTATCTGGCCCGCCGGGTGTTTCTGCCG
Source organism: Myotis myotis (assembly GCF_014108235.1). Classification (NCBI taxonomy): domain Eukaryota; kingdom Metazoa; phylum Chordata; class Mammalia; order Chiroptera; family Vespertilionidae; genus Myotis; species Myotis myotis. The sequence goes on along the minus strand of NW_023416331.1, from coordinate 1,107,993 downwards.
CTGCTGCCTGTTGCTTAGCAGCCGACTCGTCCCGGGCCCGCAGTGCACATGTGTGGAATGTGCGCCGCACTCTCCAACTCCCCTCCTTCTCTCTGTCTCTCGACTCCTCCTCTCAGTCTCGGGTGTGATCGGACGAGTCACGAGCTTGCCTGTGCAGAGCCTGCTGCTGCCTGAGGACCGAGGTAAGAACAAGTTAGGATTTATTTTTTTTTTTTGAAGTTAAGAGGTCTATTTTTTTTTTATTTTGCAGTTAGTAGGGCCTTTTCTTTTTGAAGTTAGAAGAGCCTTTTTTTTGAAGTTTTGTTTTTTTTACTTCAAAATAAGATATGTGCAGTGTGCATAGGAATTTGTTCATAGTTGTTTTTTTTTTTAAACTATAGTCCGGCCCTCCAACAGTCTGAGGGACAGTGAACTGGCCCCCTGTTTAAAAAGTTTGAGGACCCCTGGGATAGAGCATTGGCCTGCAGACTGAAAGGTCCCAGGTTCGATTCTGATCAAGGGCATATACCTTGGTTGAGGACACATCCCCAGTAGGGGGTGTGCAGGAGGCAGCTGATTGATGTTTCTCTCTCATTGATGTTTCTTTTTTTTATTATTAATTAAATCTTTATTGTTCAGATTATTACAGTTGTTCCTCTTTTTTCCCCCCATAACTCCCCTCCACCCAGTTCCCACCCCACCCTCCGCCCTCACTCCCCACCCACTGTCCTCATCCATAGGTGCACGATTATTGTCCAGTCTCTTCCCGCATCCCCCTTACCCCTTTCCCCCCCCCAAGAATAGTCAGTCCATTCCCTTTCTATGTCCCTGATTCTATTACAATCACCAGTTCATACTGTTCATCAGATTATTTATTCACTTGATTTTTAGATTCACCTGTTGATAGATGTGTATTTGTTGTTCCTAATTTGTATCTTTACCTTTTGCTTCTTCTTCCTCTTCTTAAAGGATACCTTTCAGCATTTCATGTAATACTGGTTTGGTGGTGATGAACTCCTTTAGCTTTTCCTTATCTGTGAAGCTCTTTATCTGGCCTTCAATTCTGAATGATAGCTTTGCTGGATAAAGTAGTCTTGGTTGTAGGTTCTTGGCATTCATCACTTTGAGTATTTCTTGCCACTCCCTTCTGGCCTGCAAAGTTTCTGTTGAGAAATCAGCTGACAGTCGTATGGGTACTCCCTTGTAGGTAACTGAGTTTCTTTCTCTTGCTGCTTTTAAGATTCTCTCTTTGTCTTTTGCTCTTGGCATTTTAATTATGATGTGTCTTGGTGTGGTCCTCTTTGGATTCCTTTTGTTTGGGGTTCTCTGTAGTTCCTGGACTTGTAAGTCTCTTTCTTTTACCAGGTAGGGGAAGTTTTCTGTCATTATTTATTCAAATAGGTTTTCAATATCTTGCTCTCTCTCTTCTTCTGGCACCCCTATAATTCGGATGTTGGTATGCTTGAAGCTGTCCCAGAGGCTCCTTACACTATCTTCTTATTTTTGGATTCTTTTTTCTTTCTTTTTTTTTAATATATTTTATTTTAATATATTTTTAATATATTTTATATAAAAGGTAATATTTTTATATTTTATATAAAAGGTAATATTTTTTTTAATATATTTTATTGATTTTTTACAGAGAGGTAGGGAGAGGGATAGAGAGCCAGAAACTTCGATGAGAGAGAAACATCGACCAGCTGCCTCCTGCACACCTCCCACTGGGGATGTGCCCGCACCCAAGGCACATGCCCTTGACCAGAATCGAACCTGGGATCCTGGTCAGTCCGCAGGCCGACGCTCTATCCACAGAGCCAAACCGGTTTGGCTCAGATTCTTTTTTCATTTTGCTTTTCCAGTTGGGTGTTTTTTGCTTCTTCGTATTTCAAATCTTTGACTTGATTCTTGCGATCCTCTGGTCTGCTGTTGGGATTCTGTATAATATTCTTTATTTCAGTCAGTGTATGCTTAATTTCTCGTTGGCCCTTTATCACAACCTCGAGGGTCTCATTAGATTTCTTGTAGGTCTCATTAAGTTTATCGACAGTTTCTAGAAAATTCTTGAAAAATCTTAAATTGTGGTTTTGAGCTCTATATCCAGTAGTTTGCTTTCCTCCATTCCTGTCATTTGTGTCCTTTTTCTTTGTCTCCGCATTTTTTATGCTTCCCTGTGTTGATAAAGTAGTTTTCTGTGCTAAGTGTCCTCTAGGGCCCAGTGGTTCAGCCTCCCCAATTACCTGAGGAGGACACTCTTGGTGCACCCCCTTGTGGTCTTTGTGCACAGTCTTGTTGTAGTTAAGCCTTGATTGTTGTAGTTATCACTGGGAGGAATTGACCTCAGGCCAATTGGCTATGAGAATCAGCTGTGTCTGCAGTGGGAGAACTTCTGTGCTGGAGACACCCCTTTGGGGCAAGACTTGCTTCAATGGGGCTTTGGTGCTCACTGATTCTGCCCCCTGAGTGTGTCCTTTATGGTTCCACGGAGCTGCAAACTGGATGGTCCCACTCTGACCTCTGGGTGGCTCCTGGCTCCTGGATCTCTAGGGAGGTGCTAATCTAGCCTCTGCCTTAGGCTATCCAGCAAAAGCCTCCCTGCAGGGCTTGGGCAGAGTGGGTCCCACGGCATCAACAGGGTGGGGCTAGCAGTTATGGCTGCTCTCAGTCTTGCCTTCAGAGGCTTTGCTTCTCAGTGTCCTGGTAATCGCTGCAAGCCCCTCCGAGAGAAAGCTGCCCTCAAGTTCCGACAGATGCCAGACAGTCCCACTTCTCCCGTATGAGTCTGGGTCCCCAGAGACTCTCCCGGAACTGGAGCTCAGAGCCTGAGACTCCCTCCAGATTGAAAACGACAACTGCGCCCTCAGCCGCCAGCCCTCTCGGCATGCACCTCTGCACCTTAGTATTTTACTTCCGCACTGTGCCTCCTCTGAGTCTCGGTATGCTTTTCTATTTCCTTCTAGTTGTGGAATTTCCACTCAGCCAGCCTTCCTGTGGTTCTGGATGATGTCCGTTCTGTCTTTTAGTTGTATTTTTGGAGTGGTTGTTCAAGGCAGCAAACTCTGGTGTTTACCTATGCCGCCATCTTGGTTTCTCCTCATCGATGTTTCTAACTCTCTATCCCTCTCCCTTCCTCTCTGTAAAAAATCAAATATATATATATATATATATATATATATATATATATATAACCACTTTATAAAAAAAAGATTAAAATTAGGTTAATTAAGCCCTAGCCGGTTTTCCCAGTGGTTAGAATATTGGCCCATGGACTGAAGGGTCATGGGTTTGATTCTGGTCAAGGGCACAGACTTCAGCTGCAGGCTCAGGGCACTCGAGGGAGGCAACCTATCGATGTGTCTCTCTTCCGTGGATGTTTCTCTGACTCTCCCCATGCCTCCCCCCTCCCTCCCACTCTCTCTAATAATCAATGGAAAAGGGCCATGATGACTTAGCCCGGGCCTGTCCGTCCACTCTGGCTCTGGAGGCTGGGTTTCGGGGCGCAACCTTGGACTGGAGCCGAGAAGGATGGTTGCGGGGGTGTCTGGGGACGTGCCGGGTCCCCGTCGGGCGGCCCTGCCCCGAGGTGTCCGGGTCGGTCCCGGCGGCGGTTCCCTGAGCCCGGTGCGCCTTCTCCCCAGAGCGGAGCGTGAGGGACGGGCCGTGGTCCCGGGACGCGGGGAGGGTGCGGCTCCGGGCCTGCGCGGGGGACCCGATGGCGGCCGCGGCGTGGACGGATCGACTGCGGGCTGTGTGACCTTCAAGGACGTGCTCGTGAACTTCTCCCGGGAGGAGTGGGGGCGCCTGGACGAGGCCCAGCGATGCTGGTACCGCGGCCTGATGCTGGAGAACTTCGCCCTCATGTCCTTCCTGGGTTGCTGGCGACGCCGACCTCGAGGCGGCCCTTCCGAGCAGAGCGCCTCTGCAGATGAGTCGCGGGCCGGGGCCCCCGAGCCAGGTCCGATGCTCCAGCCAGCCCACGCGTGGGAGGCGTGGGACCCCCTCCGGAAAGACTCTGTGCCCCTGGGTGGTCTCCAGGGGTCGCACCCCACGCAGGAGCCGTGCACACGTGGCCCTGCCAGGAGAGGACCCCCGGGCCGTGCAGACTCTGACCAGCACGAGGAGCAGCACAGTGCAGAGCGCCCCGCAGCGGGCCTCGGTGGGCCTCGGGGAAGAGCTGTGCCGCCCACACGTTCGGGAGACCCTGTCCCTGCAGGGAGGGTGGGATGGACCTGCTGGGCAGCTCTGGCCTCTTCCGGCACTGGCTGGCTCACTGTGGGCTGAGCCCACGCGAGAGGACTGGGCTCTGAGAGTCTTCCCCACACCGTGCCAGCGCCGGACGCCACCAGGGGCACCGCAAGGCACGGGTGCTCTTCAGCCACAGTGACGACGGGACGCCTTCCTGAGCACCTTCCCGTCGCTGGACAAGCGGGTGACACACGGAAGGGGGGCCGTCGGATGCCCGCCCCGCGGAAGTGTGTCCCAGGAGAAATCGGCTCTCATTCCCCCCGGAACACTCACAGCGGGGAAGCAGCACCTGTGTGTGAGGAGTGTGGGGAGGCCTTTGATCACCTGTCCCACCTAAAGGTGCACCGGACACTGCACCCCGGGAAAAGGCACTACACGTGCAGCGACTGTGGCAAGGCCTTCAGCCGCAAGGACACCCTCGCCCAGCACCAGAGATTTCACTCCGGGAGCGGCCGCACCAGCGCAGCGAGTACGGGAAAGCCTACAGCAGGAGCTCCCGTCTGGCTCGGCACCAGAAGGTTCACGCTGGAGCCAGGCCTCACGACCGCGGCAGTTTCGGGGGCCCTTTGGCTGCGTCGCTGAGACTGGTGTAGCCCCAGGAGGCTCACACTGGAAAAGGGCCTGTGAATGCGGGGTATGTGCCTCTCCGTGTTCGTCCTCAGCCTCACACCGGAGGAAGCTCTGTGAGCACCTGGCACCGAGGGAGCACGGCCCGCAGGCGAGCCTCCTTCAGGCCTGCGCCCGCCTGGGACACTCCCCGTGAGTTCGGGAGCTGGGAGTCTTCATGAGCGACGCTGCACTTTCCGAGCTGCCTAGAGCTCTTGACGGATTTGTCAGTGTCAGTGCCTTTGGCAGAAGCCATCGCTGCCTCCAGCTGTGGGTCCCCCCGCGTGTCAATCACTCCAGTAGCTCAGGGAAGGCAGACCCTGCACACGCGTTCATTCCCTGGCGGGGATCCGCGTGCTCCGAGCCATGGAAGGTCCTCACTTCCCCTGAGGGGTTCTGAGAGGACGTGGTCGAGCTCTGGCCACAGGATCTGAGCGGGAGTCTGCTGGGCATTCCCACGCAGGCTTCCCTTCCTGCAGCCTGGACGCTAAGGCATCGGTCCTCTTCCAGTCCCCCACCAGCGGAACTGCTGCCCACCGCTCCGGTCCCCTGCGGTGCAGGCCTGCAGGGCGTCATGGCGACTCCGGGAGGGCTGCTCCCTGTGGGACATGGATTGAGAGGAACCTGGGTTCTGCCAACATGAAGGGAGGAACACCTTTGTTGGTACCAACTTCATATGCCTGAGAAGGGACAGCAGGAGGGCAGAGAACAGACCTCAGTCCAGTTGGGCCTGGTCTGCATGACTGTCCGAGGCTTGCGGGGAAACGACTGAGACGGTCGTGTGCCTGATCCTGCGGCCTGGACGTCCAGGCTCTCTGGAGGCCAGAGTTCATGCTGAGAAACCGCCAGTGCTTCTGGAAACACCGTGAGTTGGGTCCCTTTTTCGTAGGAAATGCCCCATCCTCCCCAGCACGTTTGGGGGCTTTCTGTCCCCTGGATCTATGGGAGCCAGTTCCTGGTGTCCAGGATCCGTGGGCAGGTGTCAGCGCCTAGAAGGCCTGCAGGGCAAGGTGCGAATCATGCTTTGTGTAGCAATACTTAGACCACTGCGCCTGGCTGACTGGAAATGAGAGGTTCTGTGTCTGTTATAAAGGGGTCGTCTACAAATGCCCGTGTATAGAAATTCTCAGGACCTTCAGACATCTGCATCTCCTGTGGCCAGGGCCACTGTCGGAGTAAAGGTTCGTGGGTTCCTTCTCCCGGGGCTGCTGAAGGCATGGCCATCACTGTACTAGCGCTGACGAGAGGGCACCGTATGTATGCCTGTGTGTGCCCTGGAAATGAATGGACTTCATTCCTCGCTTCAGGGCTCCCCCTTTAAATCATGGGGCGAGGGATATGGTAGCACCAGAATAGCTGGCAGATGTGGCCTGGCAAGAGGGAGGGCGAATACGTGTGTTTTCTATCGAGGTGTGATTGACATGAAAAGACTGCACATATGAGGAGTGTGACACGTTCGGCACGTGTACACGCCTGAGGAGCCATGACCGGAATCACGACAGTGAACGTGTCCAGCAAAGCACAAGGGGCTCCTTTAGGGCCCTTTCCTCCCAGTCCTTTCAAACCCCTTTCCCACGATTTGCAAACAACAGCAAGCATTTTCTAGATTATTATGCTTCTTGGGGAGTGGGGCCCTGGCTTTTTTCATTAATCATAATTGTTTTCAGATTAACCCATCTTGTTACATGTACCAATAGCTTATTCATTTGTATTGTTGGGTGCTATTCCATTGTATGGAGATACTGCAGTTGCTTTCTGTCCACTCAGGTGTTAGTGAATATTTGGGTTGCTTCCAGTTTTGGGCTGTTACCAATAAAGCTGCTGTGAATAAAAAATAAAAATAAAATAAAATAAAAAATAAAAAGTCAATAAAAAAATTTCCTCGGGTGAGGATTAACAACAACAAAAAAAGAGTTTAATTAAGTAAATAAATTTAAATATCAAAAATTAAAATTTAGTTTTATCTGTTAAAAGGACAAAGTTTTCAATTCACCATAGCTAAGATTTGGAAACAGCCTATGTGCCCATCAGCAGATGAGTGGATTAAAAAACTGTGGTACATCTACACAATGGAATATTAGGCTGCTGTAAAAAAGGAGTTCTTACCATTTGCAACAGCATGGATGGAACTGGAGCATTATGCTAAATGAAATAAGCCAGTCAGAGAAAGATAAATATCACATGATCTCACTCATTTATGCAATATAATGAACAACATACACTGATGAACAAAAACAGATCCAGAGACAGAGAAACAACGATCAGACCGTCAAACCTCAGAGGGAAGGTAGGGGAGGGTGGGGTAAGGAGGAGAGATCAATCAAAGGACTTATATGCATGCATATAGGCCTAACCAATGAGGGGGGTGAGGGCATGAGTGGGGGGGATGGGGGGTAATGTGGGGATAAGAACATATATGTAATTAATCAAATAAAGAAATTTAAAAAATGAAAAAAAGGACCAAGTTTTTCTATACTATTGGTATACTCTTTCTTAAATTTTCTTTTGATTGATTCAGAGAGGAAGGGTGAGGGAGAGAGACAGAAACATCAATATGAGAGAGAATCATTGATTGGCTGTCTTCTGCATGCCATGCCCCCCACAACCCGGGCATGTGCCCTGACCGGAACTGAACCGTGACCTCCTGGTTCATGGGTTGATGCTCAACCACTGAGAGACATCAGTCAGGATATTGGTATATTCTTAATCTTACCTAATAATAGACAAACATGTAAACTGACTGTCACTCTGCTACGCTCACCAGCTAATGAGGAGAGTATACAAATTAATCCAACAAAGATGGCGGTTAATTTTCATACGTAGGCGGAGCGGGAGCTGCGAAGACTGAAAGCTCTGGTGGAGCAAAGGCCTGGGTCCCGGGTGCCGGCAGCCAGGGGAAGGGAAGGCCTATTGCACGAATTGCTTCATGCAATGGCCTCTAGTAAATTATAAAGAGAAAGCAAATATTCTGTGTTTTATTAAAATTATTTTATGTTCTCTGTACCATTAGGTCTTTAATTGCATAGGTAGATAGTCTTCTTAATATTAAAAGAGCTAAATTTTGTTTACAAATATTTAACTTTCTGCATTTGCCTGTGAAGTCTTTAATCGGCACAATGATTAAACGTAACCAGGTATTGCTTGACAGGGACCTATGATCCTATTTGACCATTATGTTTATTATTTACTTATTACTTTAAAGAATCATTTTAATATTTTTGTAGTTTTACATTAACAACCAAAGCTGTGGTAGATGAGCATGTGACGACTCGCCAGTGTTACTCAGCACAGAGGCAGCTGCGGGCTGGCCAGCCTGCGGCTTTCCTGCGGGAACAGCCTCTTCGGGGCTTTGCACACCGTGACAGCAGGTCCCGCCCCCCGGTGAGGGTCGCACGGCCGGAGACCTGGGGTGCAAACTGAAGGCCTCTTAGGGAACGAACAGCAGGGACAAGACACGCAGCGCGGCCACGTTCGGGATCATCCCAGCGGGCTGCACACCCGGGAGCCCGAGCCCGGGACAGGCGGGGGCCCCGCCGCAGGGGCTCCCCTCCGCCGCTGGGCCAGGAGGGGTGAGCGCGCGGGTTGGGGCTCTCTCCCTCCTGCCTCGTGGCCTCTGGTCGCCACCACCGCCTCCCCCGGGCCGGCGCCACGGCCCAAGCGGCGCGCAGCGCAGCGCCAGGCTCTCCGGCCCGGCCCGGTGGCGAGCGCGGGGCCCAGGACACCTCACGGTTTGGGCAAAGGCGCCGCTGCAGTGACCTGAGGGGCCGGCCCCGGCCCCGGCCCCGCCAGAGCCGCCCCGGCCGGCTGTCTGTCTGTCTGTCTGTCTGTCGGGCGGAGACTTGTCCCTCTGCCTCCAGCCTGGGCCCTCCCGGGGAGCCCCGAGTCCGACGGCAGCCAACACCAGCGGTGAGCGGGACCCAGTGCCGGCCCGCGACCCCTCAGAAAGCTGACCAGTTACTTTTAAACTTTTGAAATGTTCGACAAACTTCCCAAAATTAAAAAATTGGAGCCCTTTCTTTCCTAACCTAAAGATAACTTTTGATTTTTAAGAAGAATCCATGACGCATTTTAAAGGATGCTCAGAATTCTCTCTCTGTAAAAGGAGGAAAACAGCCGGCCGGGTGGCTCAGTGCTGAGTGTCACCCAGGAGCCAGGAGGTCAGGGCACTCGCCCAGGGTGGGGGCTCAATCCCCAGTGGGGGCCTGCAGGAGGCAACTGGTCAATGATTCTCATCTTTGATGTTTCTCTCTCCCTTCTTCTCTCTGAAGTCAATAAAAATATATTTAAAAACAAAAAAAGGAGGAAAATAAGCTAATTAGGTCTATTTGAGTTGCTAAAATTACATGGGAAGCATTGTCAAATAAGAAACAATAATTGTGTTATACTTGTATGTAATATCATTATTAAAATAAATGTTCTAAATTGTATTAAAATTCTAGGAATCTACAATATCCTGATATGTTTTCATGTAATTATAATGTATAATGTAATTCTACTTATCTCAAAATGTTGTGTGTTGCAGAGAAAAGCAAATTTGTCAATTGCATTGTGATCAGATCTTTAACCACATCATTCTGTCATTTATGGAGTCACTGTCTTATTCTGATTTTTTTTGCAAATATGTTTCATCTTCAGAGAGATTCATGTTGAGGACTCTGACACTTACTCTAAAATACATATTTCTGTTTAACTGTTAGATTATACCTTAGGACTAGATGAGGATTTGCAGAACTGTAAAGAAAAACTGGAGCTCTAGCCAATGTGGCTCAATGGACAGAGCACAGCCTGCAGACTGAAGGGTCCCGGGTTCGATTCCGTCAAGGGCACACACCTGGGATTCAGGCTCGGTCCCCAGTGGGGGGCCTGCAGGAGGCAGCTGATCAATGATTCTCCATCATCATTGATGTTTCTATCTCTCTCTCCCTCTCCCTTCCTCTCTGAAATCAATAAAAATATTTTTTTAAAGAAAAACTGGATTCCTCAAAGTTAACAAAAAGAGCAAAACCAACAAGAATTAATAACCTGGGACTGAGTGAATTGATGAGGATGATTACAATTTTTATGACTTATTTGAAATATTGCTGCTTCTTTATTTTTTTTGTTTTTCTAGACATAAACATTTTTCCTTTAGCAACCTGTGAATTAGAGCAATTATACCTTTGTAAGCAGAATTGAAACATTGACCTTTTTCTACCTACTTGATTCCTCCAGGATTCAGAAATCACAGTGAGTATTCTTATTTTCATGGCAACATTGCTATTTGCGTACGTTAATAAAAACCTGTTCTCCTTGTCAGAGGACACATTTGGAAAGTGGTTGTGTTACCAAGGCTTTCAGTGGAATGTCCTACTTGAGGGAGACGTGCATAGATTCAGATAGGAGCAGACAGCTCCAAGGGATTAGGAGTGGCTTACGGAAGCTAAGGAAACCGTTGGCACCGCCGGCCAGCCTCTGCTCGGAGCGTCTCGGAGGCCTTACCAGATGAGTGAAGAGGCCACTTCCTGCAGGTGCAGGGCCCTCAGTTCCTCGGGGGACCTCGAGAAGAGAGGAACTCACCACATCTATGGTACTGCAGGCGGTGTCTGATGGCGAGTCCCTGCCGTGGCTGTTCTGGCCTCAGGGGCCTTTAAAGTTCCTTATGAAGATTCCTTATGACAAATTCCAGCAAAGCAGATTGTTTTTTAAAAATTTTTTTATTGATTTTAGAGAGAAAGAGAGAGGGAGAGAGAGATGGAAACATCAATGATGAGAGAGAATCATTGACTGGCTGCCTCCTGCACGGCCCCCATGGGGATCAAGCCCACAACAAGAAATTGAACTGTGACCACTGAGGCACACCAGCCGGGTCAAGCAGATTTTTAAAAGCCTATATGGTTACTTACCATTCTTGCTGTTCCTATGTAAATAACAAGCCAACTTTATTGAAACTAGATTTATTTCACAAACAAAGTGGTCTTGGCTATATTTGGTAACAATGAGGGTTATTTTAGAGAGCAAAATTGTTTAACACACCTTTCTGGATATTAGATTCCAGTACTGTTCATTCTAATTTTTTATTTTTTTATTTTTATTTTTTTGTCGTTACTGTTAATCCTCACCTGTGCCTTTGACCGCTATCGGACCCTGGACCCTTCAGTCCTCAGGCCAACGCTCTCACCACTGAGTTAAACCGGTTCTTTGGAGGTTTTGTTCATACAGGTAAACTAGACCAGATCTTGAATTCTTCTAGTTTCCTCAAACACCTGGCTATGCGTCTCCAAACTGACACTTCCAGTCTTTCTCGCATCCTTTGATTTGTAATCCTTGAGAACTAAAACTGCCCTTTCCCAAAGTCATACACGCTAAAGGGGACGACTTGACATAAATGTCAGAGAAATCCCAGCAGCTCACCCACAGACAGGCTTTGTGCCTGCAGAAGCAAGGTCCCCAGAGACATTCAAGCTGCAGAGCAGGGCGACTGTCATCCTGCGCCGCTCCCGCCATCGGAAGGCGGCGAGCAGGCATCTAGAAACTTCTGGACTGGCTGCCTCCAGAGCGCAGGGAGGGCTGATGGGCAGCTCCAGTCTTACACACTGTTTTTTGTTTCCGTGGAGGGCGCGTTATTTGCACCACAGGCCTACCAGTCATTTGGGGAGCCACCGCATCACGGCCTCCTAAAATGAGACAACTGCTTCACTGAACTGACCTAGTCCCTGGAACCGGTACATGTTAGTAATATCTCAACTGGTCCTTTCCTAATGCTTCAACCTAAAACTCGGCACAAATACTGAGCTGACTGTAAACTCATAGGCAAGCATGTCTCTAGCCCGTGTGCCCACTCTGAGGGCCATGCCAGGTCCAAGGGAGGCACGCCACCTGGACATCCAGGGACTTTAAAATGTTTTGTTTGATCTATGATGTTGGCTAAGAGAAGAAATCCTGATCAAAAGGGGAAATGAGTAGTAGAGTGAAGAAATAAACTACAGGCAACAGCAGGCAGGGGAAACCATGCGGTGTGCCACAGGGGCGGGTGACCCACTGGGGTGACCTAGATAGGGCCTTGGGTCCCCCTCCGCCTCCCCCCGCTGGGGCTGAAAGTCAGTCATGGGGTGAGAGGACTGCTGTTACTCACCCCAGGCACCCACACTGGCCCACTCCGGGAAGGGGCCTGAAGTGCGATAGAGAGGTGAGAACTTTCCATCCCTGGAAGGTGGCATCATCTTTTCCTCCTCTCCTCCTCCTCAGGTTCTCCATGGCGTCCCAGACACCATCCCAAGCCATCTCTCTCTCTCTCACCCGCCCAGCTCTCTCGGCCTCCTCCCTGCAGCCCAGGAGCTGTTCCGGCTCCTGAGAGGCGAGCGGGCTGGGGCAGTCCTGCCGGGCCTCTCCGGCTGCTCCTCAGCACCCGCTGCTCCCCGGCACCGGCTGCTCCCCGGCACCGGCTGCTCCCCGGCACCGGCACCGGCAGGGCTGCTCCTGCGGCTGGGCCTTTCTGAGCGGCGCTCGCCTTTTCCGGCAATGCCCCCCTCACTGCTGGGGGGGGGGGGGGGCGCTGCGGCTCTGAGAATCAGGTACTTGGAGATGCTTTGGGGTTTGAGGAGCTCCCCTTCCCTCTACCCTCCAACCTGCCAGTGCTGGCGCCAGGCCGTTCAGGCGGAGAGGGGGACCGGCCGCGTGGAGTCCTGCCTGGCGGCGAGCGCCCAGGGAAGCGCAGAGGCTGCCTACCCGCCGCCCCGACCAGACACGTGGCTCAGCCTCGCGGGCGCCTTCTTTATTGTGGGCTCACAGCAGCGGCCCCGCGCCTCGCCCGGGGCCCCCCACCCCCGGCCGCGAAGCCCGTCCCCGCGGGCGGCGTCAGCCCACCATCACGGCCCCGAAGAAGGTCTTCCCGCGGCGCGAGTCCACCAGGGCGGGGTGGCTGATGTTGACGAACACGCGCTCGCCGCGCCGCAGCCGCGCCAGGCCGCCGAAGCCCACGCTCGCGTACCACAGCCTCCCGGGCGCGTCCAGCGCGGGGCGCACGGTCTCCGCGCCCTCCAGCAGCAGCTCGGGGGCCCCGCGGCCGTAGGCGCCGCCCGCCCGGTACAGCCGGCTCTGCAGCGTGAGCCCGCGGGCCAGCGGGTCGCGGTCGGCGGCGGGCGCCCGGCCGCGGTAGCCCACGTGGCAGTAGAGGTAGTAGAGGCCGTCCCGCGGCAGCGCCAGCCCCGCGGCGCCGAAGTGCGCGCCGCTCCGCAGGAACGCCTCCTCCTTGGCCGCCTCCCAGCCCAGCCCGCCGCCCGGCGTCCAGGCGCCTGCGGAGAGAGGGCGGCTCTCGGGTCCCGTCCCCCGTCCCAGGGAGCGCCGTCGGGGGCGCGGGCGCGGGGCCGGCGGAAGGGGGCTCCTAGGGGCGAGGGCGCTGAGGCCGTGGGAACTGGCGCACCGCCCCGCGGAGCACAGGGTTCTCCCCGCCCGCGGGCAGCTGACCGGGCTGGGCAGGTCTCCGAGGTCCTTACCTATGAGGTGGGCAGCCGGGAGCCCGGGGCTGGGATCGCTTTCTGTGTCCTGCTCCGGCAGCTCCTGGGGCCCTGGAAGGGGCGAGAGCCCAGGATTGGGGCAGGGCGGCCACCACGCCTGGTCCCCCTGACAGGGCAGGGCGCCAGGGCCCAGGGATTCCCGGAGGAAGAGCAGAGTATCTGGGGATGCAGATGGATGGGGCGGGAGGGGGACAGTCTGCTCTTACCCAGTCGCTGCTGGGCCTGTGCTTGCGCCCCAGGGTCAGTGGTCTCTGCAACCTGGACGGGGAGGAGGGTCACAGTGCCCAGAGTTCAGCCGTAGCTGATGCCAACCCCACCCCTGCCAATGGAGACCCAACCTCCCAGCCCAACACCCATCTCCCTGGAAGGGAGAGCAAGCCAGGCAGATACACTGGGCAGAGCGACAGGAGCCCGAGTATGTCTTGGGAAGAGGAAGAAGACAGACAGACAACCAGGAAGGGGCTTGGAGACATCAGGAGGCAACAGCATCACAGGAACATGGGAAAGAACCAAGAGGCGACCAGACAGGCCAGCTGAGCAGGTGACACAGGGCCCCCCGGCGCAGCAGAGGTGAGCGAGCATGAGCAACACCAAGCCCCCTGGGCACCGACTGGAGCCACTCACCAGCCCTTGCTTCTGGGGCGCCACCACCAGCACAGCCAGGACAGTGAGCGGCACAGCCAGCAGCAGGGTCACCAGGGAGGTGGTTCCTGCCACAGCCAGCAGGAGGCAGCCCTTCCCCTGGGGCCTCCTCCTCCAGCCCTCCAGCCCCAGTGCCCCCATGGAGACTGAGGCAGGGCCAGTGCAGGGGGGCTTTCATATCTCAGGGGTGGGGCCCCCCCCTCCCCTAGACCTACACACCTGGCTGGGACTTTCCACACACCCCTGCTCCCCTCACCCAGCTTCCTGTTTACCCAGAGCTGGGGTGGGGCAGCTGGATGCCTGGGTTCCTTGAACTGGGGAAGGAGTGGAGGCGAGGAGGCAGGCTTTCAGGGTAGATCTGGAGGGTGTCTTTCTTAGTGATCTCCTGGCTCAGTGGCGGGGCGGGGGGGGGGGGGGGGGGGGGAAGGGGGCGCCGATCAGGGCAGGTGGCTTGCAGAAAGCCTGGCAGCAAAGCTGCAATGAGAACACAAAACTCCCGATACCCAGCACAGCGTGCAGCCTCTGCCCCCCAGAGGTGGGTGCTGCACAGAGGGCTGCACCCCAGCCCTGAGGTCCAGAACAGGGGTCTTGAGTGATAGATGTCCCTGAGAAGAACTATCCCTGCACTGGACTGACCTCCATTCCCATGCTCCCCCCCTCCCCTGCAGCCCTCAGAACTGGCTGCACAGCAATGGCAGCTGAGGGGGCTGCTTCACCGCCGACTCCTGCCTCGCTGAGGAGGGATGGGGACCACCCCTCCCTGGCTCAAGAGTGCACAGAAGAGCCATACGGCACACCCCCAAAGAGCTTAGCACCCAGAAGGAGTCCTAGCCATTGAGTAGGTGCTGACTGAATGTTAAGAAGAAATGACCAACGAATGAGTAAGCAAAACCAAGCAGCACTGATCCAATGACGGCCATGGTAGACAGTGCGGTAGGGGTTGAGGGGAAGGCCGGGCCCGAGGAAGTTAGAGGTGGTTGCACATCATCTCCCCTTCTCAAGGGCATGTGTGTGTGTTTGGATAATAACAATAATATAGCTAATAGGGCCCTAGCTGGTTTGGCTCAGTGGATAGAGCATCAGCCTACGGATGGAAGGGTCCCAGGTTCAATTCCGGTCAAGGGCACATGTGTAGACTCTAGGTGGTAGGGATATGTGCACTGTTCAATTCTTTCTATTTTTCCTTTCTTTTTTTTTTTTTTAAATATATTTTATTGATTTTTTACAGAGAGGAAGGGAGAGAGATAGAGAATTAGAAATATCGATGAGAGAGAAACATCGATCAGCCGCCTCCTGCACATCCCCCACTGGGGAAGTGCCCGCAACCCAGGTACATGCCCTTGACCAGAATCGAACCCGGGACCTTTCAGTCCGCAGGCCGATGCTCTATCCACTGAGCCAAACCGGTTTCGGCTATTTTTCTTTATTTAAACTTTTTAATAATAAATCTTTTTTTAATATATATTTTATTGATTTTTTACAGAGAGGAAAGGAGAGAAATAGAGAGTTAGAAACATCGATGAGAGAGAAACATCGATCAGCCTCCTCCTGCACACCTCCCACTGGGGATGTGCCTGCAACCAATGTACGTGCCCTTGACCGGAATTGACCCTGGGACCCTTCAGTCCGCAGGCCAATGCTCTATCACTGAGCCACACCGGTTACGGCAAATCTTTTTTTTTTTTTAATGAAACTGAATATTGTCCTCCTGTCCTGCAGTAGGAAGCACTGTGGAGGGGGAGAGGGAGGAAGTAGCAGAAAGTTTCTGAATTTGGAGAAGAAAATGCAAATGCACGTGGACTCAGGCACCACATCTCCTGAGCCCTGGCCTACACATGAGCTCCCCAGTCTCCGCCTCCTCAGGAACCGGCTGCAGTCCTCAGGCACGGCCTCCCCTCCACCCAGGGCGCCAAGAGGCCTTCCTCCAGCCTCTGCCCAGAGGACCTCAGACCACTGCCCTTGCTTATCTTTGTGCCTAACCTGAGAATGCTGCCTCCGGCAGGAAGTCCACCTGGACGGCCATCCCTCCTTTCCGAACACTAACCAGTCCCCAACCCTAGATCTAAGAGCAGTGCCCATTAGACTTAGTCCGGCTGCCTTTGACTTTGTGGTTTGTAAATCAGTCAGCCATGCACCCTGTGAGAGAGAGAGAGAGAGAGAGAGAGAGAGAGAGAGAGAGAGAGAGCCCCAGACACCAGGTGGTGCAGGAGCCAGGTGTGTGTCCACCACACACCGAGTCATGAGCTTCAGCGGGGCAGTGTGGGAAGTCATGGGAAAGTCAGTCAGGGAAGCCCCCCGAGGAGGCAAAGTCACTGGCTCCCTCAGGGTCAATAGGGCGCTGGAACCCAGAGGGTGCTCCATCCCAGGGGTCTGAAAGGAAGGATGTACTAACCCTCACCCTCAAAGCCCAACTTCCTCTCTAGCGGTGCTGGGAGACCCCAAGGCTGAGGGAGAAGCTGAAGCCAGAGGGGGGTGGAATGCCTGTGGTGAGCACTTGCTTCCCCAGGCAGCTCTGCTGTGCTGTCCTCTGGAGTCGCTCTCCGTCCCCCACCCCCCACCCCGCCTGCAGGCCACAGCTCCAGGCTCCGGGTGAGCTGGGAGAGAGCAGGGATCCTTGGCAGGGAGAGCGACAGACACCCAGACTGAGATGAGGCTACGAGGGGCCGGAGAGCATGGCTTTGAGGCTCCCTGGGCCCCAGAGGAGACCTGCCCGGCCTCCGTCTCGGATCCCTCCAAAGTGAAAAGCAGCCCACTCCTGCCCTCCTCCCCTGTGGCCGCCTGGGGCCTCCTGCCACCTGGGCTGCTGCCCCCCCATCGCACCCCACACAGTTCCTCTTGGGCCCAGGAGGCTCTGTTTCCACACCATGGTCAGCGCATCTGGCTCTGGGGTAAAGTCTGAGGCCTCCTTTCTGCCCTCAAACAGGAACAAGCGGTTGCTGGGCAGGAAGCCTGAAGGGAAGTTAGGGGCCCCAGAGGCTCCTGCCCTTGCCCAGCAGGATCTGCCCGCCCTGCCGAGCTGCCAGGGGGCTGGACACTGCCCACCCGCCTTTCCCCGTCCCCACACGCACCCGCACCCTGCTCCTCCCCCGCCTCCGCTCTTCCTGAACAGAACCGGAACTGGCCGGGGCTGGAGAGGCCCAGCGGGCGGAGGGAAGGGGGCGGTCCCCAGGGGAGATGGCACCACAGCCCCTATGCCCCACTGATGAGCAGGGTGACGGGAAGTGCCAGGGCAGGCAGGGCAGGAGCGAGGCTGCTGGGCCTGGGGAGATTGAGACAGAGGCCGGCTTTACCGATGAGGAACTCGAGGCACGTGACTCGCCCCAGGCCACTTTGGCAGCTGGGCAGGGGCCAGGCTTGCTCTCTGGGACGAGTCTCCCATGCCCAACCAAATGGGATCTCCTAATGCTACCTCATCAGGTGAGGTAGCCTCGCCCCGGCCCAGGCACAGCGGGTGCAGAGTGGGGTGTGCAGGCCAGGACCGGCGGGGAGCGGGCCAGGGACTGGGGGGTGGGGGGCGCAGTGGGGTGGCAGTGGGAGCCTCCGAGGGGTGAGAGGTCTCAGGGGTCAGTGATTAAACGATGGTGGGCGGGGCCTCTGCTGGAGGCCAGGTGACAGGGCGGTGAGGGGTTCCTGAGGGATGCTGCTCTGCCTCTGAAATTGCTGGAGAGGCACCGGGAGGACAGGGTAAGTGGAGAGGGCAAGGGGACCTCTGACACTCACCGCTTTTCCCCACAGACAGCATATGGATTTACCTCTATGCGAGCTGGGGGCTGGGGGGCCTCCTGGCTGTGGTTATGGCTGTTCTGTCCGCCTGTCTGTGTCGGCTCCATCGGAGAGGTGAGCCTGCCCTGACCCCCTCATGCCCCGCAAATGCCCCGCGTGGCCCCACCCGCACCCTTCCTACTGATTTCCCAGGGCGCCCTCAGCCCTGACACACCCTGGGAGGAAGGTGAGAAGCTGGGGGAAGGGAGGGGGGAGACTGTCCAAGTGGAGAGGCCAGGCTTTGGCTGTGGGAACCACAGGAAAGTCATCTGCGAGGAGCCACCGCTGGGGGGGCGGGGGGGGGCACTCAGGGGGCGGGGGCACCAGAGTGGGTCACACTGAGCTGCTTCCTTTCTTCCAGTGAGGAAGCTGGAGAGGAGCTGGGTGAGTCTGGGGCCAGGGGCGGGGCGGGGGGGGGGGCGCTCAGACAGAGATGGGGGAGGCGAGAGAAGAGAGAGCAAGCAGGGGTGTGAGTCGGTGAGAGAATAAGAGGCAAAAGGAGAGAAATAAGTAAATGAGTAGAAAAGAGGAAAGAAATGGTACAGATATAGGAAGAGGAAATAAGACAGAAAAGAGAAAGAGAGAGAGGCCCAAATGAGAGAGACAAAGAGTGAAAGAGAAAGTCAGAGAGAAGGAAGGAGACACTGGGAAAAGGAAACAGACACCACAACAGAGTAAGAGGGGGAGAGAGTGAGACACACGTGAGGAAGGGCAATGAGGGGAAGGACCCCAGCTGAGGAGGGAGGAGGAGGGAGAGCAGGAAGGGAAAGGAGGGTTGGGGAGGGGAGGGAGGGAGAGGGGGAGAAAGGAGAGGAGCAGGGGAGGGAGAGGGAGGGAGAGGAGGAGGGAGGGAGAGGGAGGTGGAGGGAGGGAGAGGGGACTGAGGAAGTAATGAAGAAAGTGGGGTGGGGCGGAGCTCACAGGGAAGGATGGGAGAGGCCCTGTGACCCCTGCCAGCCTGTGTGCCACCCGGCCCAGGCCCAGGCCCAGCTCCCTGAGCAGGAGCAGGAGCTCCACTACGCATCTCTGCAGCGGCTGCCCTGCAGGGAGCCGCCTGGCCATGGCCACCAGGAAAGGGAAGACTCCTTGCAGGACCCCGGCACCGACTACACCTGCGTTGCTGACAAGAAGCCCACCTGAGCACCCGCCCCCAGCCCGAGTGCATCCTGTGGCTCACCCAGTAAACACCTTGGTCTCAAACTTCCTGTGTCTCAGAGTTCTCAATCCATCTCAAGCCCCTCAACACTGCCACCATCAAACTTAAGTCACTTCCCTTCCCACCCACTCTGGGGTCAAGTAGTGATTTCTTGGCTAAAGAAGGGTGTCTAGGGACCCAAGCTCATCTGAAGGCTCGAAAAGAATACAGTAGTCCCCCCTTACACTGGTCCAGTTACCCCTAGTCAGAAAATAGTAAACGGAAAATTCCAGAAATAAACAATTCCTAAGTTTTAAATTGCGCACCATTCTGAGCAGCGTGATGAAATCTCTATCCCGCTCCATCCTGCCCGGGGCGTGGCTTATCTGTTTGTCCAGCGAACCCACCCGGGATATGCTACCTGGCCTAGGCACTTAGTAGCCAGCCAGGTTGCAAGGTCGGCAGTCGAGGTATCACTGCGCTTGTGTTCACGTCCCCCTATCTCAGGCCAGTGCCCATGTTATTCACCTTACTGCATCCATCACACAGGCAGGCATTGTATCCTCTCATGTCACAGGAAGCAGGGTGAGTATAGGAAAATAAGATATCTTGAGAGAGAGAGAAACCACTGTCACATCATTTATATTATAGTACTAGAGACTTGGTGCATGAAATTCGTGCACAGGTGTGATCCCTAGGCCTGGCTGGCAATCGAAACATGAGTGTCTGGTGTGGAAGGGCAGGTCCCAGCTGACCTCTGGGCCCTGGGCAGCACCTGAGCCCCCAGGGCCCTGAGCACCCCCCTCTGCCTGAGTCATCGGACCCCCGCCCAACTCTCTCAGCACTTGGGAGCCAGGCAGTGGCGTCACCACCACCGCTGCTGGTCACCATCTACAGGGCTATGGGGCCCCACTCACACCCACCTTGGCCTGGCACCACCTGCTCACCTGCTCCACCATCCTGCTGCATCCCGCTGTTGTCTGGGCTCATTGGGGCCAGCAGCACCTCCACTGCTGCCCGCTGCCCGCTATGTTCCACACCGTTCCCTGGTGGTCAGCACAGGTCATAGCAAGCAGTAGAAACTCCTGGTCACACTCCCGGTCAAGGGGACAATTTGCATATTAGGCTTTTATTATATAGGATATTGTTATAATCGTCCTATTTTATCATCATTGTTAATCTCTTACCATGCCTAATTTATAAATTAAACTTCATCATAGGCATGTATGTACAGGAAAAAACCACAGTATATAGAGGGCTCAGTTCCGTCCATGGTCTCAGGCATCCATGAGGAGTCTTGGAAGATACCCCCCTCATAGGGGGAGACTCTTGTCTTTGTCTGTGGGCAGTTGACAATTGGACCAATCAGATTTGATATCCCTCATTTCTCCACCTCCTGGGCTGGGAGAGCTGGGTCACTTCCTGTTGAGCCCCAGGCTGGGGGAAGGGGGGTCCTCCAGGCACAATTGCTGGGAAGCTCCCTCCTTGGACATTCCTAGGCCAGGCTTAGCAGAAAGGAGAACCCGGAGAGGGGCACACTGGGGTATTGGGGGACGGGGAAGAAATCACAGAGGCTCACTGGAAGTTAGTGGTGGGGCCGATTTATTGGGGTCTCCTGAAGAGTGCTGGGGTCACTGGGGTCTGGAATCACTCATCAGAGGCATCCAAGAGGCGGCAGTGTCCCCAGGTGGCAGTGGCCTGGCAGGGAGGTGGCCGAGTCCCTGGTGCTGTGAGGCTCCTCGCGCCTTGGCCTCTGTCTCCCCCCTCCAGCGCGCTCGCTGCTCCACCTTCTCTTAGGCCATTGTCATGGCTCCATGACGCACACTTGCCTTGGTAATAGATGGTGCTGCCCATGGCCACGGAGAGAAAGCTGAAGGCATAGAATCCAGCCCGAAGGAGGAGGGCCGCGAGGGGCCCTGGCCCAGGAGGTCCTGCATGTGGGTGGTGGAGAAGGGCTTGGTCAGGGGACTGGGGAAGAGGTGTGTGCCGCGGGAGGGACAGCAGCGGGCGCCTTGGGGAAGGACTCTCAACTTCAGGGAAAGTGGAGCCTCCAGCCAAGGGGGGGACTCACCTTTCTCCACCACCAGCAGAGTCCCGTTCCCTGTCCCAACACCCAGGCCCAGCACCTCCACCCGGCACACATAGACGCCGGCATCTGGGCCTCGGGTATCCCAGATGTGCAGCTCCGCCTGGTGGTCACAGAGGAAGCGGGAAGAGGCAAGAGGGGCCAGGCGGCCCCTGAACTCTGGGGTCCCATTCTTCACTTCCTTCCCCGGGGCCACCATGTCCCGATACCATGTGACAGAGCCAATGGCCAGTGTCCCTTGGCTGGCATTGAAGGAGCAGGGCACGAGGGCAGCGGCACCCTCCTGGGCATGAACCTCAGGGGGCTGGGACACCCAGAGAGCACAGGATCCTAGGGGCAGAGAGAAGACCCAGGTAAACGCCTCCCCCAGTAACCCACCCGAGGAGAAAAGAGAGCTCACCGAGGACTGTCCCAGCTTGCGGGTGCCTCGTTAACCCCTTTCCTCCTTACCAATCTAATAGTTAATATTGCTTATTAAGCCCTTTTCTAATTCTTTCCTATACCAACCCTCACCCTGCCTCTCATTGTGTTCCAGCTGCACTCATCAGCAGCATCTTGCTGAAGCTTACCCTGCAACAGTGACATGGGAGCTCACTGGCAAACGGGCTGCCAGTTAACTGGTGTCATTGATCACATCTCTCCAGGCACTATGCCCGCTGGTAGGTCCACCGCCACCACCTTGCTGCTTTGTGTTTTGCTAAAGAGCATCAAGCACTTAAATCTCCAGGTGAAGACCTGGCTGTCATTGATTGAGATCCCACTTAACTGATCGAAATGGATGAATTAAACCCATTCTTGAAATCCCTGATTAAATTCTCGAGTTAGTGAAATTTACCAGGCATTCTTCTATTTCAGTGGTTCTCAAACTTGGGAACTCATGGATAACACCTAACGTCTTTGTTGAACTGGTCCCTGGGCCCCACCCCGGAGACTTTTATTCGGTGGGTCTGGAGGGGGTTTGGCTGGTCTGAAGCTACAGGTCTGAGTCCAGGAATACGTCTGACAGGGAAGGTCTCTCAGTGAATTAAAATCAGTTCCACTAGGAAACTTAGATTTAATTAGGTCTCCCAAACTCCTAATTATATCTACACCAAGATATAAACTCATCAAATTAAAACTGACCCCTTTAAAGAAATTGACCACTTCAAGCCAATTTTGCTGGTTCTTTCAACTTTATCTTATTAGGAAGGTGGCTGGGAAGAAAGGCGCTCTGGGTGGAGGCTGGGCGTGACCGTGACCCTGACCGTGACGGGTTGCCAGCAGGCAACATGGAGGGGACCGAGCGGGGAGTTCCAGGTGTCATCTCCCGTCAGGGCTCCCATCAGCCCCCACCAAGCCTGCTCTCCAGACATCTCTATGGAGCCTCCCCCGGCCCCTCCTCCTGGCCCACACCCCTCAGGGTCCCGGGAGGAAGCCGTCACCTGGATGGAGTACGATGAAGACGAGCAGCAGCGTCCGGGCCACGTGGGAGGGCATTCCAGCTGACGAGGGGACCTGAGCGGCCAGGCTGGCCCAGGAGGAACGACCCTCGCTGAGCAGGCCTTGGTCCCCAAATGCCGGTGGACTTTCTAGGACACACAGGACTCACACGTCACCTGCCAGGGACCTCCGCCTCCTGGCACCTTGGGCATGGGAGGCATGGCTGAGGAGAGAGGCTTCTGCGGACGGTGAGGTCTGTGTCACAGGAGGTGGCTTAAGTGTTAGAGGCGGAGTGGAGGCCTAGGTGTCTGCAAAGCCAGGGTAGGTGGGTGAGACCAGGATGTGGTTCCCCCAGCTTCCGATGTTCAAGAAGACCAGCTCTTAACCCGGAAGACCGCTGGGAGCCCTCCTGGGCCCAGAGTAAACCTGCTTTCCCACCTGTTGGCTCCTCAGTGCCCAGGCCCGCCCATCCATTTCTTTCCCTGGAATCCGGCCCTCCCAGGGGCAGCTCTAGAGATTCTATAATTGAGGGGATTAGAAGAAGTGAGCTGATTGGTGGCGGTGACAAGGTTTGCTCAGGGCTTGCTTCCTGTTTGACTTAGACCTGCGAGGTTTGACGGGGTGAGTGCAGCTGATGGAGAAGTTTGAACCCTTCATATTCAAGTCTCCATGGAAGGAGTCCAGCTCGCTGGGGT
Organism: Myotis myotis; assembly: GCF_014108235.1. Taxonomy (NCBI): domain Eukaryota; kingdom Metazoa; phylum Chordata; class Mammalia; order Chiroptera; family Vespertilionidae; genus Myotis; species Myotis myotis. Next base: position 1,084,935 of record NW_023416331.1, on the reverse strand, counting down.
CGGCTTCACCCACGACGTTCTGTGTGGACTGCCACCACCGGTACATTCACTCCTTTACTGCTGCATTCGTTATTTAACCAGCGTCCACTGAGAACGCAGAGGCCATTACAGGGAATGTGTTCGTACAGACACAAAGGAAAGACGCATTGTGTGCATGTAGCTCATGGCTGTAGAGGGGTTAATACAAGAATATGGCACACACGCGCATGGCAGAGCCGCGTGAGGAGCACAGCACGGGGACAAGGGGGTGACCTGGATGTGCCTGGTGAAACAGGGCCAGCCTCGCCACACACTTCTCTCTGGCTCCTTTGATGTTATGTATTTATTTTATTTATTTTATTTTTAAAATCCTTACCTGAGGATATGTTTATTGACTTGAGAGAGAGGAAGAGGGGCAGGGGGAGACAGAGAGAGAGAAATCCCAGTGCACAGGACAATGCTCCAACCAACTGAGCACCCCGCCAGGGCTCTCTGTACCCTTTTAGATGAATGCGTTGTTTTTCTTGGTGCCTGTGTTTCTAGCTCTGTTCACAATACGTGTAGATAGCTAGCGCCCTCCACCCGCCACCCCCACCCCCAGGTGATCTGAAGCTTTTCGTTGTTTTGGAGAAGCAGTAATCTCATGGTTAAGCCCGCAGCATGGAGTCTGACTGGGTGCAAATCCCAGCTCCCCGCAAACTATAAGCTCGAACAAATGTGACTTCTCAGAACCACCTCGACAAGCAGGCGCGCCACAGCCCGGGAGGAAGGCCTCCGCCCTTCCCCATGCGCGACGCTGTGTCGGGGCCACCCAGCCCGCGGTGGGACGGAGCTGCCAGGCTGTGCGAGGTCTGCCCCCTGGTGGTCCTGGAGCCTGAGGCAGCCGGAGGCACCAAGAGGTGGCTTTTCCCACCTGGCCTCCGCCGTCCCTGACCTTGCCTGGTCCTATCGACACCTATCACCGCCCAAAGAGTCAGCGTAGAGGAAAGGGTGTCTCCTCCTCAGCTGTGAGAGGCCCCCGGTTTGGAGAGGGGGGAGGTCACCCCTCTGTGGCCGGGGGTGGGGTGGATGGGCCACCTGCTGAGTGCACTACTGCACTGCCCAGGGCCACGCCGCCTGGAAGGCAGCCTCCTTGGAGTCCTGGTTCCACTACTGACGCATCTGCAAAGTGGGAGTCGCATCTGTTACTGCCAGACCCTGCTGTGCTGGGCACAGTGTCGCCCCAGCTCCTCCCAGTCCCGGGCTAGGCTGACCGATGTTACAGCTGGGCCTGAACTGAAGGGTGTCTTGCTCTCTTCCTCTTTCCTCTACCTATGATTTTCAATATCCAAAACCGTTGTAGATTCCAAAGACAACACTTAGCTGTAACCCGTCTAGCATAAACCTGGGACGTGTGTGGCCTTTTTCAGTAACCCTGAGACGCCTGGGAACTTCACCCTGCCGGGCGGGAACTGCCCTGCAAATGAGCTCAGTGGACACAAGGATGGAATCTTCCAAAAGAACAGTTCACCAGGGACTCCAGACTCAATGAACAGAAAAAGCTGTAAAGTTGCCTGGCCGGTGTGGTTAGTGGCTGAGCATCGACTTAAGAACAAGGTTCGATCCTGCGGTCCCCGTTCAATTCCCTGTAGGGCGCATGCCTGGGTTGTGGGCTTCATCCGGGGGGGGGGGGGGGGGAGGCATGCAGGAGGCAGCCAATCAATGATTCCCTCATCATTGATGTTTGCCTCTCTCTCTCTCTCTCTCTCTCTCTCTCTCTCTCTCCCTTCCTCTCTGAAATCAAGAAAAATATTTTTTAAAAGAAAAGCTGTAAAGTGATGCACACACCTCTTGTCTAACTTCTGTAACACCCAGCTGTGTGCTGACTAGAGTGCAATCAGGACCAGTAAACGCCCAACACAGAGCTCAGAGCAGGTGACGAGGTGCCAACCCCGAAGGGACCCTGGGACCCTGCACAGGTGATCCCACTCAGCGGGTGTCTCTTCTGAGTGCTGGCAGAGGTGAGAGGTGGGCGACTTCTCTGACCAAGTCCTTACAAACGTTTTCAAACTAATTAATGGTTCCAGTTTATACTTTCAACCTCTGACCACGACGTCTCCTTTGAGGTTCATAGCATTGGACCCTGTCACCTTCATTCTTTCTGTGTCATTGTCCAACTTCCCTCACATTCACCAAGAGCTGGCATCTGCCTCTCCAGTTTCCTTCCTGTTTCCACCTCTGTCATCAAGACCTAATGGCCAGGTAGATGACATTTATATATATATACTAGAGGCCCGATGCACAAAATTCGTGCAAGGGAATCAGCCCTCGCAGCCTCGATGGCTTGCCTCGGCCCTCGCAGCCCTGGCTTCGTCTGGAAGGTCGTCCAGAAGGATGTACGGAAGGTCATTCGGCTGTCTGGTCTAATTAGCATATTATGCTTTTATTTTATATATATGTGTGTATGTGTATGTATATATATTAGAGTAGTATTAGATTATACGAGTTTGTTTATCTGTTCACTTCATTATGTACAATTGGATTGTTTCTTATTTTTGGCTATTATAAACCAATCTCCTATGAACATTCTTGTACACATCTTGCATATGACTTTTCAATACACGACTTCTTTTTAAAAAAATATTTTTATTGATTTCAGAGAGGAAGGGAAAGGGAGAGATAGAATCATCAATGATGAGAGAGAATCATTGATCGGCTGCCTCCTCCACGCCCTTTACTGGGGATTGATCCCACAACCCAGCATGTGCCCTCACCAGGAATCTAACCATGACCTCCTGGTTCATGGGTGGATGCTCAACCACTGAGCCACATGGGCCGGGCTCAATGCTGGATTTCCCAGTTGCTTCACCTTGTCCACTCCAGCCATAACCTTGACTCTACATGCCCTACACCTTGGATCTTGTCACCGCGGAAGCTGTTCCACATCAGAGTTTTACCTCCTCTTCCACAGAAACATAAGGCTTTACTGTCATAGCCACCGTTTTTTTGTTTTGTTTTTGTAAAATGTATTTTTATTGTTGAAAGTAATACAGATGTCTCCCTTTTCCCCCATTGACATCTCCCTGGCCACTCCCACCCCTCAGCACATGCCTTGCAGTCTATGTCATTGGTGATGCTTATATGCATGCATACAAGTCCTTTGGTTGATCTCTAACACCCCTCCCCCCTCCCCCACAACCCTCCCAGGCCTTCCCGCTGCAGTTTGACAGTCTGTTCGATGCTGCTCTGCCTCTATATCTATTTTTGTTCATCAGTTTATAATGTTCTTTATTATCCATGAATGAGTGAGATCATGTGGTATTTTTCCTTCATTGACTGACTTATTTCACTCAGCATAATGCTCTCCAGTTCCATCCATGCCGTTGCAAATGGTAAGAATTCCTTCTTTTCTACAGCAGCATAGTATTCCATCGTGTAGATGTGCCACAGTTTTCTAATCCACTCATCCGCTGATGGGCACTTAGGCTGTTTCCAAATCTTAGCTATTGTAAATTGTGCTGCTATGAACATAGGGGTGCATATATCCTTTCTGATTGGTGTTTCTGATTTCTTGGGATATATTCCTAGAAGTGGGATCACTGGGTCAAATGGCTGTTTCATTATTAACTTTTTGAGGAAACTCCATACTGTCTTCCATAGTGGCTGCACCAGTCTGCATTCCCACCAGCAGTGTACGAGGGTTCCTTTTCCTCCACATCCTCGCAAGCACTTGTTGTTTGTTGATCTGTTGATGATAGCCATTCTGACAGGTGTGAGATGGTACCTCACTGTTGTTTTGATTTGCATCTCTCTAATGATTAGTGACTTTGAGCTTTTTTCATATGTCTCCTGGCCTTCTGTATGTCCACTTTCAAAAAATGTCTATTTAGGTCCTTTGTCCATTTTTTGATTGCATTGTTTATCTTCCTTTGTTAAGTTGTATGAGTTCCCTATAAATTTTGGAGATTAAACCCTTATCGGATGTAAAATTGGCAAATATGTTCTCCCACACAGTGGGCTTTCTTGTTTTGTTGATGGGTTCTTTTGCTGTGCAGAAGCCTTTTATTTTGATGTAGTCCCATTTGTTTATTTTCTCCTTAGTTTCCATTGCCCTAGGATAGGGGTGGGCAACCCCAGGCATGCGTGCCAAATATGGCACGCCAGTAACTTTTGCTGGCATGCAAAACCCTCTCTTATAATCTTCCATTTACAATTTTTTTCTTTTTTTTTTCTTTTTTATTTCTTTTTTTTTTTATTTTTTTTAATTGCTTAAAGTATTACAAAGGGTATTACATATGTGTCTTTTTTTTTCCCCCGCCCTTGACTATCCCCTGGCCTCCCCCACCCCCCATACAATTTTTTTCTTAATATCAACTTTTTTATTTTTCAGATAAATTCAGTGTAGGTGCATCTTAGATAAATAAATAATTTTACATAACAAGTTATCTTAAAGACCACAGACATGGATTGACGAGAGAAGGGAAGAGCAATTTCAATAGTGTCGAAAATGAACTATTGAGGACTTGGAATGCCATTCCAGAAAATTTTTTCTGTCTAAAAAACTTTGCAACAGTGTTTGTCTCCATGTTTTCATCCACATACACTGTGGATCTTTGTTCTCAGTGGTGAATTTTGTTAAGTCTCGTAATAGGATTAGCCTGACGGATGAAAGTAGTAGCTCGTGCATATCTCTGAAGGTCACAAAATATGAACCTGATGTAAAATCTCTGTCATCAGTGATGCAGCAGCAAAAGTCCCACTGATAATATCAAATGGAGTCATAAAGTTTTCTGTCGGACTGTCAGTGTACATGTGTACATTAAAAAATAAATGTATGTTTCATCATCATATACTGTGTTTTTGTCGCTCAAATGGATTTTATTTCTTCAAGGTTCTTCACATACGTACACCTTAAGAGATATCAAGTAAGCGTAACATGTTCTCAAAAAATTAGGGTTGGCACACAGAAGAATTTTGAGTCAGAGATTTTGCTGGTTTTGGCATGCAATCACAAAAAGGTTGCCCATCTCTGCCCAAGGAGCTGTATCAGTAAAATATTGCTACAGCCCTAACCAGTTTGGCTCAATGGACAGAGCATCAGCCTGCGGGCTCAAGGGTCCCAGGTTCGATTCTAGTCAAGGGCATGTACCTTGGTCGCAGGCACATACCCAGTAGGGAGTGTGCAGTAGGCAGCTGATCGATGTTCCTATTCCTCTCTGTAATAAATCAATAAAGTATACTTTAAAAAATATATTGCTACAACATATGTCTGCTATTTTGCTGCCTATGGATTCTTCTAAGATTTTTATGGCTTCCCATCTTACATTTAAGTCTTTTATCCATTTTGAGTTTATTTTTGTGTATGGTGTAAGTTGGTGGTCTAGTTTCATTTTTTTGCATGTATCTGTCCAATTTTCCCAGCACCATTTATTGAAGAGACTGTCATGACTCTATTGTATGCTCTTGCCTCCCTTGTCAAATTTTTTTTTTAAAATATATTTTATTGATTTTTCACAGAGAGGAAGGGAGAGAGATAGAAAGTTAGAAACATCGATGAGAGAGAAACATCGATCAGCTGCCTCCTGCACATCTCCCACTGGGGATGTGCCTGCAACCCAGGTACATGCCCTTGACTGGAATCGAACCTGGGACCTTTCAGTCCGCAGGCTGACGCTCTATCCACTGAGCCAAACCGGTTTCGGCCCTTGTCAAATATTAATTGAGCATAATGGCTTGGGCGAATCTCTGAGTTCTCTGTTCTGTTCCATTGGTCTATATGTCTGTTCTTGTGTCAGTACCAGGCAGTTTTGAGAACAGTGGCTTTGTAATATAGCTTGATATCTGGTACTGTGATCCCTCCAACTTTGTTTTTCTTTCTCAGGATTGCTGGGGCTATTCGGGGTCTTTTTTAAAATATATTTTTATTTTTATTTTTTAAAAATATATTTTATTGATTTTTTACAGAGATGAAGGGAGAGGGATAGAGAGTTAGAAACATCGATGAGAGAGAAACATCGATCAGCTGCCTCCTGCACACTCCCTACTGGGGATGTGCCTGTAACTGAGGTATATTCCCTTGACCAGAATCGAACCTGGGACCCTTGAGTCCGCAGGCTGACGCTCTATCTACTGACCCAAACCAGTTAGGCCTCAGGGTCTTTTTTTTATTCCAGATGAATTTTTGGAGGGTTTGTTCTAGGTCTGTGAAATATTCTGTTGGTACCTTGAAGGGGATTGCATTGAATCTATAGATTTCTTTGGGTAGTATGGACATTTTAATGATGATTCTACCAATCCATGAGCACTGTATGTTCTTCCATTTGTTTATGTCTTCCTCCATCTCTTTTTTCAGTGTCCTGTAGTTTTCTGAGTACAGGTCTTTACCTCCTTAGTTAGGTTTATTCCTAGGTATCTTAATTTTTTTGTTGCAATGGTAAATGGGATTGTTTGCTAATTGTTTTTTCTGTGAGTTCATTATTGGTGTGTAAAAAAAGCCATAGATTTCTGGGTGTTAATTTTGTATCCTACATTGCCAAATTCACTTATTAAGTCTAGTAGTTTTTTTATGGAGTCTTTAAGGTTTTCTATGTACAATATCATGTCATCTGCAAATAATGACAGTTTTACTTCTTTTCCAGTTTGGGTGCCTTTTATTTCTTCTTCTTGTCTGATTGCTATGGCTAGCACTTCCAGTACTATGTCAAACAGGGGTGGTGAAAGTGGGCATCCCTGTCTTGTTCTTGTTCTTAGGGGAAATGGTTTAAGTTTTTGCCCATTGAATATGATGTTGGCTGTGGGTTTGTCATATAAGCCTTTTATTATGCTGAGGTATGATCCCTCTACTAGTATTCCCATTCTGATGAGAGTTTTCATCAAGAAAGGGTGTTGGATTTTGTTGAATGCTTTTTCTGCATCAATTGATATGATTACTAGTATGTGATTTTTGTCTCTCAATTTGTTTATGTGATGTATCACGTTTATTGATTTGCGGATATTGTACCAGCCTTGCATCCCCGGAATAAATCACACTTGGTCACAGTGTATGATTTTTTGGATGCAATGCTGGAGCTGATTTGCTAATATTTTATTGAGGATTTTAGCATCTGTGTTCATCAGGGATATTGCCCTGTAATTCTCTTTCTTTGTAGTGTATTTATCTGAGTTTGGGATTAGGATAATGCTAGCCTCATAAAAAGAGCTTGGAAGTGTTCCTTCCTCTTGAATTTTTTGGAATAGTTTGAGGAGGATAGGTGTTAGTTCTTCTTTGAATGTTTGGTAAAACTCCCTTGTGAAGCCATCTGACCCAGAACTTTTGTTTGCTGGGAGTTTGTTTGTTTTTTTATTACTGCTTATATTTCATCTGCTGTTATTGGCCTATTCAGGTTTTCTGATTCTTCCTGATTCAGTTTTGGAAGATTGTCTTTTTGTAGGAATTGTCCATTTTATCCACATTGTCCAGCTTGTTGGCATATGATTGCTCATAGTATTTTCTTACAATCCTTTGTATGTCTGTGGTGTCAATGGTAACTTCTTCGTTTTTATTTCTGATTTTATTTATTTGGGTCCTCTCTTTTTGTTTCTTGATGAGTCTGGCTAGAGGCTCATCAATCTTGTTTATCCTTTCAAAAACCTAGCTCTTGGTTTCATTTCTTTTTTCTGTATTGCTTTTTTAGTCTCTGTGTCATTTATTTCTGCTCTAATCTTTATTATTTCCTTCCTTCTACTTACTGTGGGCTTTTCTTGTTGTCCTCTTTCTAGTTCTGTAAGTTGTGGGGTTGGATAGTTTATTGTTAGTTTTTCTTGTTCGTTGAGGTGGGCCTGTAGTGCTGTGACCTTCCCCCTCAGGACGGCTTTGCTGTGTCCCACAGATTTTGGATTGTTGTGTGTTCATTTTCATTTGTTTCCAGGAACTTTTTTATTTTTTTAATTCTTTATTGTTTAATGACTTCTTTCTCAATCTCATTGGTAACCCATTCATTGTTTAATAACATGCTAGTTAGGCTCCATGTGTTTGAATGTTTTGGGGTGTTTTTACTTAGTTGATTTCTAATTTTATTCCACCAAGCCAGCATTACAAGAAATGCTAAAGGGATTGCTGTAAGGGATTGCTGAGAAGAAGACACAGAGAGAGAAACCTAGCCATACAGAATTAAAATGGCTATAAATAAGTACATCTCAATAATAACCCTAAATGTAAACGGATTAAATGCCCTCAATCAAAAGGTGTAGGGTAGCTGAATGGATACAAAAAACATGACTCAACTATATGCTGTCTACAAGAGACCCACCACAAAATAAAAGACACACAGAGATGAGAGTGAAGGGATGGAAAAAAATTTTCCATGCAAATGGAAAAGAAAAAAAAGTTGGAGTAGCAATACTCATATCTGACAAAATTGACTTCAAAATGAAGGCCATCACAAGAGACAACAAAGATCACTACATAATACTATCCAACAAGAAGATATAACCCTGGTAAACATATATGCACCCAATATAGGTGCATCTAAATATTTTTTTAAAAAACTTCTAGAGGACTTTAATGGAGAGATTGACAACAATACAGTCATAGAGGACTTTAGCACCCCTCTGACTTCCCTGGACAGATCTTCCAGACAAAAACTTAACAAGGAAACAGTGACTCTAAAGGACACACAGGATTAGATGGATTTAATAGACATTTATAGACCATTTCACCCCAACGCAGCAGAATATACATTCTTCTCAAGTGCACGTGGATCATTCACAAAAGTATGAAGTTTCCTCAAAAAATTAAAAATGGAACTCCCGCCGAAACCGGTTTGGCTCAGTGGATAGAGCGTTGGCCTGCGGACTGAAGGGTCCCAGGTTCGATTCCGGTCAAGGGCATGTGCCTGGGTTGCGGGCATAGCCCCAGTGGGGGGTGTGCAGGAGGCAGCTGATCGATGTTTCTCTCTCATCGATGTTTCTAACTCTCTATCCCTCTCCCTTCCTCTCTGTAAAAAATCAATAAAATATATTTTTTAAAAAATAAAAAAATAAAAATAAAAAATAAAATAAAAATGGAACTCCCATTTGACCCAATAATCCCACTTCTAGGAATATATCCCAAGAAATCAGAAACACCAATCAGAAAGGATATATGCACCCCTATGTTCATAGCAGCACAATTTGCAATAGCTAAGATTTGGAAACAGCCTAAGTGCCCATCAGCAGATGAGTGGATTAGAAAACTGTGGTACATCTACACAGTGGAATACTACGCTGCTTAAAAAGGAAGGAACTTTTACCATTTGCAACAGCATGGATGGAACTGGAGAGCATTATGCTAAGTGAAATAAGCCAACCAATGAACGAAAAATATCACATGATCTTACTCATTTGTGGAATATAATGAACAACATAACCTAATAAACAAAAATAGAGCCAGAGGGGGGAAAATATACTAGAATATAATAGAAGCAATCCGGTTATTTGCAGATTTTTAATATCTCCTACAACTTTTGTGATACCATACTATGTTAGCACAGTTTTGGTAATATATTTAAAATCCTTTTATTCTTTATTTTGATATATATTTCTTTATTGATTTCAGAGAGGAAGGGAGAAGGAGAGCGAGATGGAAACATCAATGATGAGAGAGAATCATTCGGCTGCCTCCTGCACGCCCCCTACTGGGGGATCGAGCCCGCAAACCAGGCATGTGCCCTTGGCCGGAATCGAACCTGGGACCCTTCAGTCTGCAGGCTGACTCTATCCACTGAGCCAAGTCGGCTAGTAAAATCCTTTTATTCTTGAAATATTAATGTTTATTGCATGTAATACTATTATATGTAAGATCGTTTTTCTTGAATAACTGGTGTTTATTGCATGTAACATTATCATATTTAAAATCATTTTTCTTGAGCTATTAATATTTACTGCATGTAACATTATTATATTTAAGATCATTTTTCTTGAAATATTAAAGTTTATTGCATGTAATATTATTACATGTAAGATCATTTTTCTTGAAATTAAAAAAAAAAAACCTGAATAAAATAAAAACTAAAACTACAGCCCAGCCTGGCCTGTGTGGCTCAGTGATTGAGCATCGACCTAGGAACCAGGAGATCACAGTTCCATTCGCGGTCAGGGCACATGCCTGGGTTGCTGCTGGACCCCCAGTGTGGGGCGTGCAGGAAGCAGCTGATCAATGATTCTCTCTTGTCACTGATGTTTCTATATCTCTCTCCCTCTCCCTTCTTCTCTGAAATCAATAAAAATATTTTTTAAAAAATAAAACTGCAGGGGAGAGGGGACAGAGCTGGGGGGACTGCAGCCCAGGAGAGGGGGCTGGGGCGGACAGAGGGGGAAAGGGGCCAAATGGTGACAGGAGAATAGACTGTGGGTGGTGAGCATACAATGTTGGCCTGTGAAGTTGTATGCCTGAAACATGTTATTAACCAATGTTACCCCAGTAAATTTCATATAAAAGCACACACACTGCAGTCCACCACAGCACTTCCTGTCTCCCTCCTTCACTTTTTCTCCATGGGCACCTACTGCCTTCAATATATTTGTTTATTTTTTAAAAATATATTTTATTGATTTTTTACAGAGAAGAAGAGAGAGGGATAGAGAATTAGAAACATCGATGAGAGAGAAACATTGATCAGCTGCCTCCTGCACACCTCCCACCGGGGCTGTGCCCACAACCAACGTACATGCCCTTGACCGGAATCGAACCCAGGACTCCTCAGTCCACAGGCCAACGCTCCATCCACTGAGCCAAACAGGCCAGGGCTATTTGTTTATTTTTATTGTCTCTCTTACTCAATTAGACTGTCCCTGAAGACTTTACATTTGTTTGGTTCAGTGGGCTAAGAAACATGCCTGGCATACAGTAAGTATTCAATAAATATTGTGAATGAATGTATGAATGAAGAAATGAACTCCCCCCCCCCCCCAGGCAATGAGACCATTGGAAGTGCAGGGTTGCAGCTTTCTTCCAAGGAGAGAGGCAGCTGCAATGAAGGGAAGTCAAGAAGTCAGAGTCCCGCCTGCAGGGTCAGGAGCGGATGAGAAGCGAGAACTCCCAGCAGCAGACAGGGACAGGGGAGGGGAGGAGGGGGAAAGGTGTCTTCAGTGCTGGGGCCGGGACATGGAGTCTAGGTAGGGAGTCAGGACAAAAGGGTCTCAGCGAGGGGGACACACTGTCCCCCCCTCCCCCATCCCCTAGCAGTGACCAGCCAAACAGGGCAGCAAGGGAGATGAAGGGTTTGCTGAGGGAGGGCATTTATCAGGGCTACTCATCCTCTGTTGAACCCACAGCAGCGACCAGCACACACACATACACACACACACACACACACACACACACACCTAATGTCTGCCTCTCACCCTGGCTCATGTCCATAAATGCTGTCTCTCTCAACACCACTTTCAGTTCCTCCAAAGAATCTACTCAAATTCCTGAGTTCTGTAGATTTTACTAAAACATGCAAAGGGGATAAGATGAGGTTACATTGTACATTCTAAAGCAAACACGTTAAAATGCCTTTGTTAGACATTTCTGTATTTCCAAGTGCCTCTCAAGCTGCTGAGCTGGGAATGAAGTTTTGCTGCCTTTCCAGACCCTGCACCCATGTGGCCACCCTCCCGGCCCTCCCACAGCACAGACAGATCCAGCCGGCACCCCCTCTCCCCGTGGCTCCCTGTGTGAGACCCTGAAACCCACCAGATGCCGGCCTCAGTCACCTGAGCCTCCGACCGGGTTTAAAGACCACCTGTCCCTGACAAGAGATGTCCCAGGGGTCTTCCTGCTTCCCCACACCCCGCGGGCTTTCAAGATACTCCTCTCACACACACGCAGGGCTCTCCTTCTGAGGAATCTGAAAGAATGTCGTTTTCTCATTTCCAATCTACACTCCGCTCCCCTTCCTCCTGGAGAGCCAGTGGGAGGAACTCTAAGGACAAAATAGGCAGGTTTAGGGAATAAAGAGGGTCCATGGGGGAGGAATGCGTATGTGAAGGATGAGGTAACTCTGGCCTGAACAGCTTGGAGATGCCAAAATGTTTATCTTATAAAGGACAGAAAAAGGCCACAGGATAAGCGGAGGAGGAAGACATACTTTCACAGAGGATAAAGAAAAGTCACAGGATAATGGAAAGAAGGAAACATTTTCACAGAGAATAGATGAACGTTGCAAGATAAGGGGAGAGAAAGAAGGGTCACCACTGGGCTTTGGTCTTTGAAACTGATACTATGCAACAAAAAAACCAAGAGGAAAGCATGGGAGTCCTAAATTAATGAACGGTCCAATTAGAAGGGGTCAGGTTCAAATGAAGAACTGCACCATGCATAAACCGGAGGTAAAGGGGCAGGAGGCGAGATTTTTTTTATTTTTCCCATTAGACAGAGAGCAGGCTTTTCCCATTTGGGGGCCCCTCCTCAGGGGGTCTCCTTTGGGGACACCTCTGCTCAGATGGAGTTTATATATTAGTGGTTCTCAACCTTCCTAATGCCGCGACCCTTTAATACAGTTCCTCATGTTATGGTGACCCACAACCATAAAATTATTTTCGTTGCTACTTCATAACTGTAATTTTGCTACTGTTATGAATCAATGTAAATATCTGATATGCAGGATGTATTTTCTTTTTTTTTTTTTTTTTTTCTTTTTTTAATATATTTTATTGATTTTCTACAGAGAGGAAGGGAGAGAGACAAAGTCAGAAACATCGATGAGAGAGAAACATCAATCAGCTGCCTCCTGCACATCTCCTACTGGGGATGTGCCCGCAACCCAGGTACATGCCCTTGACTGGAATCGAACCTGGGACCTCTCAGTCCGCAGGCCGACGCTCTATCCACTGAGCCAAACCGGTTTCGGCAGGATGTATTTTCATTGTTACAAATTGAACATAATTAAATCATAGTGATTAATCACAAAAACAATATGTTATTATATATGTGTATTCCGATGGTCTTAGGCGACCCCTGTGAAAGGGTCATTTGACCCCCAAAGGGGTCATGACCCACAGGTTGGCGACCCACAGGTTGAGAACTGCTGTTATATATGCTTCCAATAAGCTTCTACATTATTTTTGCCATTTTTTTATAATTTTTTTAATTAAATCTTTATTGTTCAGATTATTACAGTTGTTCCTCTTTTTTCCCACCATAACTCCCCTCCACTCAGTTCCCACCCCACCCTCCCCGCCTTCACTCCCCACCCACTGTCCTCATCCATAGGTGCACGATTATTGTCCAATCTCTTCCCGCATCCCCCACACCCCTATTCCCGCCCCCCAAGAATAGTCAGTCCATTCCCTTTCTATGTCCCTGATTCTATTATAATCACCAGTTCATTCTGTTCATCAGATTATTTATTCACTTGATTTTTAGATTCACTTGTTGATAGACGTGTATTTGTTGTTCATAATTTGTATCTTTACCTTCTTCTTTTTCTTCCTCTTCTTAAAGGATACCTTTCAGCATTTCATATAATACTGGTTTGGTGGTGATGAACTCCTTTAGCTTTTCCTTATCTGTGAAGCTCTTTATCTGACATTCAATTCTGAATGATAGCTTTGCTGGATAAAGTAATCTTGGTTGTAGGTTCTTGGTATTCATCACTTTGAATATTTCTTGCCACTCCCTTCTGGCCTGCAAAGTTTCTGTTGAGAAATCAGCTGACATTCGTATGGGTATTCCCTTGTAGGTAACTGGCTTTCTTTCTCTTGCTGCTTTTAAGATTCTCTCTTTGTCTTCTGCTCTTGGCATTTTAATTATGATGTGTCTTGGTGTGGTCCTCTTTGGATTCCTTTTGTTTGGGGTTTTCTGCGCTTCCTGGACTTGTAAGTCTATTTCTTTCACCAGGTAGGGGAAGTTTTCAGTCATTATTTCTTCAAATAGGTTTTCAATATCTTACTCTCTCTCTTCTTCTGGCACCCCCATAATTCGGATGTTGGTATGCTTGAAGCTTTCCCAGAGGCTCCTTACACTATCTTCGTATTTTTGGATTCTTTTTTCATTTTGCTTTTCTGGTTGGGTGTTTTTTGCTTCTTCGTATTTCAAATCTTTGACTTGATCCTTGTGATCCTCTGGTCTGCTGTTGGGAGTCTGTATAATATTCTTTATTTCAGTCAGTGTATGCTTAATTTCTAGTTGGTCCTTTATCACAACGTCCAGGATCTCACTAGATTTCTTGAGGATCTCACTACATTTATCGGCAGTTTCTAGAAAATTCTTGAAAAACCTAAAAAGTGTGGTTTTGAACTCTATATCCAGTAGTTTGCTTTCCTCCATTTCTGTCATTTGTGTCCTGTTTCTTTGTCTCGGCATTTTTTATGCTTCGCTGTGTTGATAGAGGGGCTTTCTGTGCTAAGTGTCCCAATTACCTGAGGTAGACACTCTTAGTGCACCCCTTTGTGGGCTTTGTGCACAGTCTTGTTGTAGTTAAGCCTTGATTGTTGTAGGTAACACTGGGAGGATTTGACCTCCAGGCCAATTGGCTGTGAGAATCAGCTGTGTCTACTGTGGGAGAACTTCTGCGCTGGAGACACCCTTCTGGGGCAAGACTTGCTTCAATGGGGCTTTGGTGCCCACTGAGTCTGCCCCCTGAGTGTGTCCCTTGTAGATCTGAGGAGTTGTAATCTGGATGGTCCCACTCTAACCACTGGGTATACTGGCTCTTGGAACTAAGGAGGTGCTAATCTAGCCTTTTCCTGAGGCTACCCAGCAGAAGCCAGCTGTAAAGCAATGCAAGTTGCCCTGGGGCCTTGAGGCAGCTGCAGTTTGTTAAGTTATTTTCAGATTACAAAGGGCCGGGCCTTTCATATGCAAAAGCCTCAGTGCATGGCTTGGGCGGGGCGGGGTCCCAGGGGATCAACAGGGCGGGCGGATCGAGCAGTATGGCTGCTCTCAGTCCTGCCTTCAGAGGTCCTGGCAATCACCGAGAGTGTCTCCAAGAGAAAGCTGCCCTCGAGTTCCGACCGATGCCAGACAGTCCCGTTTCTCCCATATGAGTCTGGGTCCCCAGAGACTCACCTGGAACTGGAGCTCAGAGCCTGAGACTCCCTCCCGATAGAAAACGACAACCGCGCCCTCAGCCGCCAGCCCGCTCCGCGCGCACCTCCGCACTTTTGTATTTACTTCCGTACAGCACCTCCTCTGAGTCTCAGTGTGCTTTTCTCTTTCCTTCTAGTTGTAGAATTTCCACTCAGCCAGTCTTCCTGTGGTTCTGGATGATGTCCGTTCCATCTTTTAGTTTTATTCTTGAAGTGGTTGTGCGAGGCAGCAATCTCCGGTGTTTACCTATGCCACCATCTTGGTTTTCTCAAGCTTCTACATTTTTATTGAAGAAATCTGTTAGGCCACGAATTTATTCTTCATCTTCATCAGACAGGAACCCATGAAAAGCAATCTATACCCCGAACCCCATGTTTCACTAGTGTCAGCACAAGCTGATGAGGAAGTGAGGCCTGGAACTAGAGGAGGAGGAAATGAGAGAAAGGGGAAGTTTGGGGGGGCAGCCTCCCAGGAGGCTGTGGGAGAGGAGAGCCATCAGAGACACAGCCAGCTTGTCTGTCTCCACCAGCATCTACTGAGCCATGAACCAAGCCCAGGATTTACAGGGTAGGCAGCTGGGATAGGCAGAAGCCTCAAAAGTGAGCAGGAGCGCCCTGCTGGCGTGGCTCAGTGGCTGAGCGTCGACTATGAACCAGGAGGTCATGGTTCGATTCCAGTCAGGGCACATGCCTGGGTTGGGGGCTTGATCCTCATTGAGGAGGGGAACGGGAAAGGGAAGGAGGGAAGGGGGAGGGGGAAGGAGGCAGCCAATCAATGATTCTCTCTCATCATTGATGTTTCTATCTCTCCCTCTCCTTTCCCCTCTGAAATCAATTTTTTTAAAAATATTTTTTTAACGTGAGCAAGAGTGACAGACGTGGGCCAAGGGGCCAGCAGGGCAGTTACTGGCCTAAGATGGCACGACTGCGATGCCTGGGGCTGGTGGGCCGTGGCGGGGGTACATTAACTTTTGTGCCCCCTCAGGAGGAAAGGCCTTTGGGCTGCTGAAGGCCCAGCAGGAAGAGAGACTGGATGAAATCAATAAGGTAAAAGGGGGAACTAAGGGGGAAGGGCTGGGGCTGGGGCTGGGGGAAGGGGCCCGGCAGAGGGCCTACCCTGGCTCTGGCTTTTCCCACAGCAATTCCTGGATGACCCCAAATACAACAGTGATGAGGATCTTCTCTCCAAATTGGAAGCTTTCAAGAGTGAGGGGGAAACTGTAGGGGTGGGTGGGAGGCGAGGGGGTAGGAGTTCCCCAGAAACAGAGCGGGGAGAGCAGACGCAGTACTGTGTGGTTGGAAGAAGGAAGACTGCCTCCATTGCCCCTTCCCTGGTCGCATCCCTTCCCTGGTCAGCCCCTCGCAGCAGCCCCTCTCAGTTCAGGATGCCTTAACAGGGCACTTCAACCCAAACCCTGCTTCCTCTGCCTGCCCCCCTTCTCCCACGCCTCCCCTACCTAGCACTGGTAGCAACCCCCTTCTCAGTGCTCTGCCCTGCCCCTGCCCTTCCAGCCAGAGCTTACGTCTGCTTTCTCCCCTCACCCAGAGAAATACATGGAGTTTGACCTGAATGGAAACGGAGATATCGGTGAGAAAAGGGGGATTGGGGGTGTGCAGACCCAGGGAGAGGTCTCTCCTACTGTGCTCCACTGGATGGGGATAAGATGGTTTGGGAAAGAGTCCAGCTACCAGGATTAGACGAAGGGACTGGGAATGTGGCGGCACAGGAGAGAGAGAAGAAATCCCCTCTTCTCACCCCCATCCTTTATCTCCAGATATCATGTCCCTGAAGCGAATGTTGGAGAAACTTGGGGTACCCAAGACTCACCTGGAGCTAAAGAAATTAATCAAGGAGGTTTCCCAGGGCTCTGGGGAGACTTTCGACTACTCCGACTTCCTCAGGATGATGTTGGGCAAGAGATCTGCCATCCTCAAAATGTGAGGGACTGGGGGGGGGGGGGGCAGAGCCAGGGTGGCCCTCGGTCCAGTTCCAGCCGCCCTGTCCTGACAGGTTTCCTCCCCACCCTGCTCCAGTCCCTAGGCTCCCCTTACACACACTCAGCACCCACTCCTTCTGTCCTTTGAGGAACCCTTCCAAGGCCTTATCCCCATCCATGGTTCTGGTCCCACAGCCCCCAGCACTCCCACCCCCGTCCTCCTTCCTCCTCCCACCTCGAAACCCTCATCTTCTTCTGGACTTTCATAGCCGCCTCGGATTTATTCTCCCGAGAGGATTGTCCCCTGACCCCTGTGTCTCTTCCCATCTCAACCAGGATCCTGATGTACGAAGAGAAAGCAAGGGAGCAGGAGAAGCCAACGTGTCCTCCAGCCAAGAAAGCGATCTCTGAGTTGCCCTGATTTGTGGTGGGATTAAAGGGCTTCTCATGACTCCAACACAAAAAAAGAAGACAAAATTGTGAGCCAGGGTCGAACTAAAATAAATTCTCCTCCTTCTCTAGATGAAGTCATATGGTCTCTGTTTGGGGATTTTTCCCGGGGTTGGAAAGAAGTGAAGCATCTTTGAGGGATGGGCAGCGAGGATTTGCTGAGATGAGCGATGTAACTACTACAGCAGATAGTTTTTTGTTTTGTTTTGTTTTAATCCTCACCAAAGGATACGTTTATTGATTTTTAATTATTTTTTAGAGAGAGACAGAAACATCGATGTGAGAAAGAAACATCAATCAGTTGCCTCTCCTAGGCACCCCGACCGGGATTGAACCTGAAACCTTTTAGTGCATGGGATGACACTCAACCGGCCAGGGTTACAGCAAATGGTTGTGTATGCAAGGGGGATTCCAGATGTATAAGATAGCCTTGACCTCAAGGAAGTTAGGGGGTATGAAAAGACAGGTACAGGAAGGAAGGAAGGAAGGAAGGAAGGAAGGAAGGAAGGAAGGAAGGAAGGAAGGAAGGGGGGGAGGGAGGGAGGGAGGGAGGGAGGGGGGAGGGAGGGAGGAAGAGGAAGGAAGGAAGGAAGGAAGGAAGGAAGGAAGGAAGGAAGGAAGGAGGGAAAGAAAGAAGAGAGAGAGAAGGAAGAAAAGGAAGGAAGGAAGGAAGGAAGGAAGGAAGGAAGGAAGGAAGGAAGGAAGGAAGGAGGGAGGGAGGGAGGGAGGGAGGGAGGAAGGAAGGAAGGAAGGAAGGAAGGAAGGAAGGAAGGCAGGCACCCAGGCCTATCGTGAAGAGCAAGGATTATCTTGAACCAACATTCTCCATCACTATAAGCTTTATGACCTTAACAAATCACTCAGCCTCTCCGAGTCTTTCACCTGAAAAGAAAGATAAACATGATCCACCCTGCAGTGCCTGACATATCATTAGCCCTCAATAATGTTTAAAATTGAGTGGATGGCCCTAGACAGTTTGGCTCAGTGGATAGAGCATCGGCCTGTGGACCAAAAGGTCCCAGGTTTGTTTCCGGTCAAGGGCACGTACCTTGGTTGCAGGTTCCTCCCTGGTTGGGGTACGTGCAGGATGCAACCAATTGATGTTTCTCTCTGTCTTTCCCTCTCTTCCACACTCCCTAAAAATCAAAGGAAAAATGTCCTCAGGTGAGGATTAACAACAACAAACTGAATGGATGGATGGACAGATAGATGGATGAAAGGACGGGTGTAATTGAATGAAGTAAAGGATTCACAACACTATAAGCCCTGACAATTTAAGTCTTAAATGAGTCTTTGAGGTTCTTTTGGGGACAAGCTATAAAACTGAAGCTATCTAATGAAGGGGGAAGGGGCTTGGCTTCGGAGGACGCTGAGGGCAGATGCTAGGGATACAGGGTCCCTGGACGGCAGAAAGGGTTAGACAGCCAACCCCCTGGGAAGGTAGAAGCCGAATGGCTCAGTGAGACTATCCCTGAACCTTTCCTCCAGGGGGTCCAGATGAGCTGACCAGCAACCCCCAGTCACTAGCCACTATTTCAGCTTCCCTGACTCCCTGCAAAGAGGGAACCCAATTGCCCAGCTTGCTTCCTGTGCTGAGGACACACTGGGCCCCTGAGGCCACCCATGCTGGCCCTCACAATGGGGAAGCCAGGCTGGCATCCTGAAGAATGCTGCAGCGACTTCCCAGCACTTCAGATGAGGATGAGATCATGAGTGAATAAAGTATCTGAATATAACAAAATCAATAGCTAGCCTCTATTAAGCACCTACCTGTGAGTGTGAAAACAAGAAAAAAAGGCCTCCCTTTCTCTTTGCTGTAGCCTTCCACGACTTATGAGAAGCTCCTCTGATTCAAACAGCCCCTCTGTTCAAACTGCAAGACAAGCTAAGCTACTCTCAGGGCTACGTTCTTGCATACATACCCCTCCTCGCTGCTGTTTTTTACAAATCAGGGATAATTAGTAGGAAGTTCCCTTCTCCCCTCCTCTTCAAACAAAGCCTCCTTTGAACTCTTCATAACTTTCACTTTTTTTTCTTTATTGATTAAGGTATTACATATGTGTCCTTATCCCCCCATTGCCCCTCCACCCCCACCCCCCACCCCTGCTCATGCCCTCACCCCCCTGGTGTCTGTGTCCATTGGTTATGCTTATATGCATGCAGACAAGTCCTTTGGTTGATCTCTCCCATAACTTTTATTCTTTGCATGTTTTACATACAGGTTTGGGTGAAGATGCTGATAAAAACACCTCCCTCGGACATCTGCCCAGACTAAAAAACAAACAGACTTTTCAAACACAACCCCTCATGTATGCTCAACTCCAGCCCTGAAGCCCCCCTCCCTTCCTCGTCACCTAGCAACAGCAGCCAAGGCTTTAAAGGGGAGCAGCCTTTTGTTCTTGGCCCTTGTATTGGTTAGCGTGTACCAGGCCCTTTCCCTTTGGGGAGAGTAAAAATAATAAAACTTTCTCGCTGCATCTATCTCTTCCTTTAGTTGTGAATGCTTTCACAGCCCAAGTCACAGTCAAAAACCCTAACATCACTATATACTGGATACCATGCTAATGCTTTCTGAAGCCAGCCAATGAGTCTGCTTAGGTGAACATGTTCTGCAGAAACTTATACAAAGCTGGCAATAGTAAAGCCGTATTACAAGACTTAAAGACATTGAAGTCAACAAGATCCCTGAGAATGACTTATAAGAAAAAATTTTTAAAGATATTTTTATTGATTTCAGAGAGGAAGGGAGAGGGAGAGATAGAAACATCAATGATGAGATAGAATCATTGATCAGCTGCCTCCTGAACACCTCACACTGGGGGTCGAGCCTGCAAGCAGGCATGTGCTCTGACCTGGAATAGAACCATGACCTCCTGGTTCACAGGTCAATCCTCAACCACTGAGCCACGCCAGCTGGGCCCATATGGCCTTTTTCTAGGACTATGGCAAACAGTCTCAGGCATACGATGTCATCGAGGAGTACTTCCAATACAAGAAATGACCAAATGAAGTTGGCTTTTGTTTCTAAAAAAAAAAAAATGCTTTCTGTGTATTAATTCACTTAATCTTCACAACAACACTGGTGACACCAAAAACAAAGAGCCCGGCTGGCGTGGCTCAGCGGTTGCGTGTCGACCTATGAACCAGGAAGTCACGGTTTGATTCTCGGTCAGGGCACGTGCCTGGGCTGTGGGCTCCATCCTCTATCCCCAGTAAGGGACATGCAGGAGGCAGCCGATCAATGAGTCTCTCTTATCATTGATGTTTCTATCTCTCTCTCCCTCTCCTTTCTTCTCTGAAATCAATAAAAATGTTGGTGTTTGTGTGTGTTTTTTAAAGAAAAAAATATCTGGGAATCTTAAATAATTTGTTCATTCAGGATAAGCAAATTGGTTTATATTCACACAATAGACTATTATTATACAACAATAGGAATGAACAAACTATAATTACATGCAACAACATGGGTGAAATTCATTAATATGTTGAGAAGAAGACAGACACTAAGAGCCCTCACTAGTCCTGGCCAGTGTTCTCAGTTGTTAGAGCGTCGCTGGCACATTGAAGGGTCTCACGTTCAATTCCCCATCAAGGGCATGTATCTGGGTTGAAAGTTTGATCCTGGCCCTGGTCGGGGCGTGTGCGGGAGGCCACCAATCAATGTGTCTCTCACATTGATGTTTCTCTCTCCCTCTCCTTCCCTTCCACTCTCTCTAAAAATCAAGGGAAAAAATAATTCTCCAGTGAAGATTAAAAACAACAAAAAAGAGCCCTTACTGTACAATTCCATTTTTATAAAGAACAAAAACAGGTAAAACTAATATATGTTGTTAGAAGTCAGGATAGTAGTTGGCCTTAGGGAAGGCTCAGAGACCGATTGGGCAGAGGGAAAGGAGCGGAAGGGCAGAGGGGAGGCATGCCTGTGTAAGCGAAGGGAGTAATAAAACCAGCCCTGGCCGGCTTGGCTCAGCGGATAGAGTGACGGCCTGTGGACTGAAGGGTCCTGGGTTTGATTCGGTCAGGGGCACATGCCTAGGTTGTGGGCTTGATCCCCAGTAGGGGGCGTGCAGGAGGCAGCCAATCAATGATTCTCATCATTGATATTTTTCTCTCTCCCGCTCCCTTCCTCTCTGAAATCAGTAAGAATATATTTTTTTTAAAAAGAGAGAGTAGCCGAAACCGGTTTGGCTCAGTGGATAGAGCGTCGGCCTGCGGACTGAAAGGTCCCAGGTTCGATTCTGGTCAAGGGCATGTACCTGGGTTGCGGGCACATCCCCAGTGGGAGGTGTGCAGGAGGCAGCTGTTCGATGCTTCTCTCTCATCGATGTTTCTAACTCTCTATCTCTCTCCCTTCCTCTCTGTAAAAAAATCAATAAAATATATTTTTAAAAAAAAAAAAGAGAGAGAGAGTAGCCATAACCGGTTTGGCTCAGTGGATAGAGCGTCGGCCTGCGGACTGAAAGGTACCGGGTTCGATTCCGGTCAAGGGCATGTAGCTTGGTTGTGGGCATATCCCCAGTAGGGGGTGTGCAGGAGGCAGCTGTTCGATGCTTCTCTCTCATCGATGTTTCTAACTCTCTATCCCTCTCCCTTCCTCTCTGTAAAAAATCAATAAAATATATTTAAAATAAAAAAAAAAGAGAGAGTAATAAAATCAGAGACATAAAAGAGGCCAACTCATCTAGGGTCTCATAACTCACTGTAAAAACTTTAGCCCTTATTCTGAGAAAAACAGAGACAGCTTTGAGCAAAGGAGTCCTTTGAGGCCTCCTTTGAAAAAAGGCTGCAGTGTAGAAAATACAATAAACTGTAGGAGCAGGTGTAGACTCAGACCAGTTAAGAGGCTGTTGCTGTAACGCAGGTGAGAAATGAGGATGGTTCAGATCAAAGTAAAAGAAGTGGAGCCCTGACCAGTTTGGCTCAGTGGCTAGAGTGTCGGCCTGTGGACTGAAGACTCCCAGGTTTGATTCCGGTCAAGGGCGGTACATTGGTTGTGGGCACATCCCCAGTAGGGGGTGTGCAGGAGGCAGCTGATGGATGTTTCTCTCTCATGGATGTTTCTAACTCTCTATCCCTCTCCCTTCCTCTCTGTAAAAAAATCAATAAAAATACTTTTTTTTTTTTTAAAGAAGTGGAAGTGAAGAGGTTGAATTCTGGATATTTTCTCAGGATAAGATTTCCTGTCTGATTGAAAGTGGGGAGTGAGATAAACAGAATTGATGAGGAGTCCACGGTTTTTTATTTTATTGGAGTTTTAAAATTGCCATCAGTTGAGATGGTGAAGGCTGTGCATAGAGCAGGTTTTGAGGGTCTAAAGCTCAAATGTTCAGTTTGAACACACTGAATTTGAAATGAACTATTAGATACCCAAGAGAGGAGATGCCAAGTACATAGTTGTGTCTACAAGTCGGTGAAGATACACATTTGGGAGTCATCAGCACATAAATGCTATTTCAAACCATGAGACTGTTGTCTTTGACACCCAGTTTGGGTAAAGGTTAGGAGTGAATACTTGACTGGAGTGGGTTTAAGAAAGAATGAGGGGAGCCAGCTGGCATGGCTCAGTGGCCAGGAGGTCAGGGCATGTGCCTCAGTTGCAGGCTCCACCCCCAGTGTAGGGCTGTGCAGGAGGCAGCCAATCAATGATTCTCTCTCATCATTGATGTTTCTATCTCTCTCTCTCCCCCTCTCACTTCCTCTGGGGGGGGGGGGGGGGATGAGAGGAGAGAAATTGGAGAGTGAGTATGAATGGCTCTTCCAAGAAATTTTACTGTTGTAGCTGACAAGGGAGAGGGGACAGGAGAATCACTAAGAAAGTTTGAGGACTTAAGTCATCTCAGCTATCTTAATGAGCCTCAAGATAGTATTCTTACCCGATTCTTGCTAATTTTTCTGCTCTCATTTTCCATAATGGTAGTCCCTTAATTTAGCCACACCAGCTTAGGCACAGGTCCCCAAACCATGTCTCCACTCATCAGTTCACTGGGCCTGAGATGTGCACCCTGGCCAGTCTTATTTCTCAAACCTGGCTAAATCTTATTTCTTCGTATCTCTTAGTAAGTGTCACGTTTTTCTAGAAGCATTTCAGAACCGCCCCACCCCCACCCCCCAGGCAAGGTCTGATTTTATTCCCCTGGTTCTAAAATATTCTGTACATATCTCTGGCGCCTTCAAAACATAGTTGTAGAATGATTTGGTGAAGGGGTAGTAGGTCTGATTGGTACACAGTAATAAATAGGACAGTAAAAGGATACAAAGGAGGGAAAAGCATTGCATTTTGTAGAATGAAACCCATTGTGAAGAGAAAGCAAATTACCAACAATATCAGATATACAAACATCTTGAAAATTGAAGGTTATAAAACTAAATGTCCGTCTTGTCACTGGTTGCCAATATTTTGATGAATAGGTCATTCCTAGCCTATCTTTGTTCAAATGATTTGCATATCTTATGCAAATAAACAGAACTACCTAAAGATTGCCCGTGAGGCGCCAGGCAGCTGATACACTCCCCAGGACCCTTCGATTGGCCTGTCTACCCATCTCATTTGCATTACATGATTTAATAAATGAAAGGCCCCGCCCCTCTGACTCTTTCACGTCTCGCGAAAGAACGCGTGAGTTGAAACTCTTCCCTGGTTACGTAGGCTCCGCCCTCAGCAGCTGATCCCTTCCGCCCGTCCTCCCGCTCCTCTCCTCTGCTGGAAGCACGAGGGGCTTGCATCTTTTCCTTGCGTCCCTACGTCTCTCCGCTCCCATCTTTCCACGAACACACGACGCACGCACCGCCTCTTCCTCCCCCCGTGCAAATTCTGAGCCCCAACCGCCGGGGCCACATCCCCGCCCCACGTCTCAACGGCCGACGCAGGTCCGCCTCTTCAGCCAATCGGTGTCCAAGCGCCTGTAAGTCCCTCCTTTTTATGCAAATAACTTACGCCTGCTCCTCACGCCCCGCCTTTTTTTTTTTTTTAATAAGAGCAGCCCTGGAAGTAATGAGGGATAGAGTAGAACGCGCCCCGCCCCTTATGCAAATTAAGAGGCGTGTCTAGGCGCGGAAGGAGGCGGGAGTGGGGGGGGCGCTCCCGGGGGCGGCGGTTGCCCGGATGGGCCGTTAGTCGGAGCCCTGCCGCGGAGGGAGCGAGGGAGACGGGAGGAGCCGTACCCGGCGCCATCCGCCGCCATCCGCCCCCGCCCCACCGCCATCCCACCCCGGGGAGCCCCTGGGCTCCGGTCCCGGATCCCCGCGCACCCGGCCAGGTGAGTCTGGGCGAGCTGAGTGCTGACGCCCTTTTCCAGCGCGGGAGCGGTGGGGGCAGTGGCAGCGGCGGCGGTGGCGGGCCTGGGGGAGGGGGAGGACAAGCTGCCATTAGCCGCCGCCATTTTGTCCTCCTACAGCCGGGACCTGCCTTGCCCCTCCCCCTCCGATACCACCTCCTTGGGACCAGCACTGCCAGCCCCTCGCTCAGGGCTATAGCCTGCCCCTACCACCCGCCTTCTTGACTTAATGGGGCGACCCCCTCTCCTGGACCGGTAACTCCCCACCCTCCGCCGTGCGGCTCTCTCCCCTCTCGGTCCCCTTCGCCGCCGCTCCGGGGTGGGCCACGCCCGGCGTCCTGTTGGAGAGTCCCCTTCCCGTGCCATCGCCCAGCGCTGGGGTCCCCGCCGTGACGCCCCTCTTGGCGTCGAGTCGCTCCCGCTCTGCTCCCGCGGCTCCGCTCCCGTTCCCGTCCCCCTCCGTTTTCATTCCCGGCCCCATCTGCTCCCCGACACCCCTTCGCCCTGCTCTGGACACGGCCCCCGAAACCTGGCCCTCACCTTTCCCTGCCGCTGCTGCTTACGTGTGTTAGTTCCCGCCTGCTTTCATGTGCATTCTTTCATTTCAGTCTTAGCCTCTCCGCGATTCTTCTGTCCCCTTTTCCTCCATGGCTTTATTCTCAGATTGGCCGCCGCCGACACCTACACAGCAGTCCCCATCCTCTCCCCTAACCTGCCCTGACCTCCCCGTCCAGCGCCCGTGCCCACCGCCCGCCCGCCCCACTTCCGTCTCTGCCCTTTCCGCCATCCCCGGGGAAACGCGCTGCTGCCTCCACACGCCCGGCCCGCTCGGGAGCGGGGGTGCCCGGGAGAGACATGGCTGCTGGCGGCCTGTCCCACTGAGGGAGGAGGTGCAGTTAGCTCTGGCCGCGGCCTCGTGGTCACAGGGTGTTGGTGAAGTGGCTCCCTAACGCCCTCGTCCTCGTCGGTAAGCCAGGACGGCCCGCAGCACCTGCAGACGGGACGGGTCCTCTCGCTGCTGGGCCTGTGCCTTGGCGGTGTGGGGAGCCCCGTCCCTCGGGAGTTCTCGGCGCTGGCCTCAGTCCGGCAGAGCCAGGCGGAGTCCTTAGACTCCTGGCAGACCTTGCTGCAAGCCTCCCCCAGGTGGGGGTGAGGTGCTGGGAAGCGGCCGGGGCGCAGATGGGGTGCTGAATAAGTCGGGCTCTAAAGCTCTGTCCTTGCATGATGGAGCCGGACGCCCCTGGTTTTCTCTGGGGCTTGGACGTGCCCTGTTTTATTTCAGGTCTTAGAAATTCTTTTGGTGAAGAGATTATTGCTCGTGGGGGTTGTGAAGAGGCTGCTACCCTTTATAGACTGGCACAGAAGGGAGAGTTTATGCTAGGAGGCTACTAGACTTTTACTTGGATTTTCTTGGCAGGAGGTGAGAGGGAACATGGTGTTTGGGCTCTGTGGTTGCCTTAAAGGGACTGGAGAGTTTGAATAGGCTGAAGGAAAAGACACCAGAGGGCCACGGACCTGGGCTCCTAGTGAGAAGGCAAGGGCTACTGAAGTCTGTAAAGGGAGCAAAAAATGAAACACTTGGTGTTTGGCCCACAGGCTCCGGCACGTTTTGGGGGAGGTGCCTGTAGGACCCATCGTACTCAATGAGCTTCCAGCGCAATGTCCGATCGCTCGGGGCCGACTGCCAAGGGGAAGGATGGAAAGAAGTATTCCTCGCTCAACCTGTTTGATACGTACAAGGGCAAGTCCTTAGAGATCCAGAAACCCGCTGGTGAGGGTCCTGCAGAAATGCTTCTCATTATTGGAGGCTGGGCATGAATGGGCATGCACTTTAGAGCACTTGGAAGGGAAATGGCTACAATACAATTTGTCAAAAACTAGAGAGATTCCCCAGCTTCATCTTGGATTCCATAGAGGACATTGGGCTTGGAGTAAACACCGATCCCCCTCCTACAAAGGCGTGTCTGTGGTTCCCTGTCTTTGGACACGTAAGAACTGGAGGCAAAGCAATGTGGACTTGGAGAAGTCTGGAGCCAGCTAGCTCCCTGCAGGCTCAAGATCAACCATCCCACATAGAGCCTTGGATGGCATGCCTCTCAGCCTGCCCACAAGGGTTTCAGAGATTGCTGAGGGCACAGGAAGGGGTGGTTTCTAAGAGAAGTTGGTAGTAAGGCATGGAGGATGTCGTAGTGGTACACAGAGTAGGACACCGTCAGGTCTCCCATGTGAAGCACTCTTCACCCTCTCTCCTTTTCTCCAGTTGCCCCTCGCCATGGCCTGCAGAGTCTTGGGAAAGTTGCCATTGCCCGGCGTATGCCACCCCCAGCCAACCTTCCAAGCCTGAAAGCCGAGAATAAAGGCAATGACCCCAATGTCTCACTAGTGCCGAAAGACGGAACAGGATGGGCAAGCAAACAGGAGCAGTCCGACCCCAAGAGGTAGAGAGGCTTGGGAGACCTAGAGTGATAAGTATTTTTACGTTGAACTTCGGGATGAACTGGGCTTGGTCTAGCCCAGCCACATAGCCAGAATCAAAGAGGGAAGCCCCTCTCCTGCCTCTTTCCCAGGACTCCTGTTCGATGCCTAAGGAATGGGACTTTAGCTTTCTGTCCGAGGGAAACAGCAAGCAGAAATGGTGACAGCCTATGCGGGTGCCGTGGTTCTAGTATTTTGTCCTAATATGTGCAACTAATAGCAGAGGGGCCTACATTCCATTCCTATCCTCCTCCAGCGGGAGGAGTAAGGAAGGCACCTCAGGCTCTGGGTAACCTTCCCTCCTTCCATCCCCTCAGTTCCGATGCGTCAACCGCTCAGCCGCCGGAATCGCAGCCACTGCCGGCTTCACAGACGCCTGCCTCGAACCAGCCGAAACGACCCCCAGCAGCCCCCGAGGTACCTGAAGCACTGGATGTTATTGAAGGGGTAGGAGCAGGAATGGCTGTAGCTCCCCACCCACGTCACCGTTCCTTTTCTCTGCTCCAGAACACTCCTTCGGTTCCAAGCGGGGTAAAGTCCTGGGCACAAACCAGCGTCACCCATGGAGCACATGGAGATGGTGAGTGCGGGCAGGTGGGGAGCTGGCTCTGGGCACTGGCAGGCAGGAGCCCTGCTCGCACTTTCAGTGCAGTGTCCTCACTCCCGTTTGGCTCCATGTGGGGCCCTCCCTCAGTTCCATGGTGCACATGAGCAAGTTGTGTCAGTCTTGTATGAGGGTGAGGAGGGCCTCCAAGAACTGACCGTGTTTCTTAGGGAATAGGCACCTAATGCATAGGGTGGGCTGGAAGGCAGGAAGCTGGTGACCTGGTACCTATCGGAACCTTCCCCTTTAGTGGGGCATCTTCAGTAAATGTACTTCCGTATCCTGTTCTGCTTTCCAACCTCGACAGGTGGAAGGGCATCAAGCCTACTGTCACGATTCTCTCGAGAGGAATTTCCGACCCTGCAGGCGGCTGGCGACCAGGACAAGGCTGCCAAGGAAAGGGAGTCTGCCGAACAGTCGTCTGGGCCCGGACCAAGCCTCCGCCCCCAGAGTGAGTGGCTGCCATTTGGGAGGGGGCTGTGCGTACGTGAGGGCTTACCTTTGGGCTGGGATATTGCCTTATTCTATCTCGGAGCTAGTGCGTCTCTCGTCGTTTTCAGCCCTGTTCACTCTCTGCCTTTTCCAAAATCCAGATTCTACAACTTGGAGGGACGGAGGTGGGCGTGGCCCTGATGAGCTGGAGGGCCTGGACTCCAAACTTCATCATGGCCACGATCCCCGGGGGGGACTGCAGCCTTCCGGCCCACCCCAGTTCCCTCCCTACCGAGGAATGATGCCGCCCTTCGTGAGTTGGGATGTCTTGTTTGGAGTGGTTGCACTGGAAGATAGAAGTTGGGATTTACTCTCTGGAGGGTACAGCTGAAAAGCAGGGGCCTATGATAGAGAGTGGGAATGGGGAGAAGGTAGGTTTAGGGAGCTGGCAGGCTCTTTGACCATCCCTCTGAGCAGTTGCTTTTGGGCCCTTTTGCAGATGTATCCCCCGTATCTCCCATTCCCTCCACCCTATGGACCCCAGGGGCCTTACCGATACCCCACCCCTGACGGGCCCAGGTGAGTAATGCCAGGTCAGGTCTGGGTTTGTGATTGGGGACGGGAGAGCCTGTTGGTGGAGTGATGATTTTCTAGCCAGGAGGCTGTCTTGTATGTGCTTATACACTGGGCTATCTTTTACCTTCTCTTCCATTTGCTTTTCGTACACAGCCGTTTTCCCCGTGTGGTAGGCCCCCGGGGCTCAGGGCCGCCAATGCGCCTTATGGAGCCTATGGGTCGGCCCTCCATTCTTAAAGAGGATAACCTCAAAGAGTTTGACCAGCTGGACCAGGAGAACGATGATGGTTGGGCAGGCAAGTTAATTTTGTGTGTGTGTTAATCCTCACCCGAGGATATTTTTTTTTTCATTGCTTTTCAGAGAGTGGAAGGGAGAGAGAGGAGGGGTGGAAAGAGAGACATCTATGTGAGAGAGACATTGACTGGTTGCCTCCCCCATTCACCCAACTTGGTGGTGGGGAGTAAACCTGCAACTGGGGTATGTGCCTTTGGGAATCAAAACCAGGATCCTTCAGTGTGCAGGCCAACACTCTGACCATTGAGCACACTGGCCAGGGCCAGGTAAATGAATATTAAGGATCAAGAATTTTGGTCTTAAAAGGCAAGATCTGATAAGGAAAAAATACAGTGATGGGTAGGGGAGATAATGTGCAGGAAAGCCAAGTCCTGGAGATGAACTGCAAGGATTGAGAAGGACAAGACTCCAGTGGGCCCAGACTTCAGAGAGAGGGGTGGCATTGGTGGTGCAAGTCATCGTATAGCTCCAGACCACTGCCTCTGTTCCAGAAGCTCCCTGAGACTCGCAAGCAGAGTAGTGGAGTTACTGCTCTTCACATTTCCCCCCAGGGGCTCACGAGGAGGTTGACTACACTGAAAAGCTCAAGTTCAGTGATGAGGAGGACGGACGAGACTCCGATGAGGAGGGAGCTGAGGGCCAGTGAGTTAAGGCCCTCTGGGGAGGGGCGGCTAGTACACCCTTAAAGGAGCTGGGTCGCAGCTGATTTTAAATCCACTGTTGGTCTGCTCACAGGAAAGAGTCCCAGGCAACGGCTGGGGAGGAACGGCCCCCGGAAGCAGATGGCAGAAAGGGCAACTCCGCTGGCTGTGAGCCGCCCCCTCCCAAGACGGCCTGGGCAGAGACCACTCGGCCTCCAGAGACAGAGTCCGGGCCTCCTGCCCCGAAGCCTCCCCCACCCCCGCCACCGCACCGGGGCCCCACTGGGAACTGGGGCCCTCCTGGCGATTACCCAGTGAGTGTCTACAATGAGCATTTGAGAGGGTCAGTTGTGGCTGATAGTGTCAGCTGCATGATTGAAGGAGCAGTAATTGAGGAAGCTGGGGGGTGGGTCAAAATGGGCTGCAGGAAGTGGAGAGTTTGGGAGAATCTCTGACAAGATTCAGAGCTTCCTTGTGTTAGGGGAATCTGGGTGAATTGGGGGGCTAGAGAGTAAGAATCGGGAGGCCTGGGTGTTTGGATGGACCTCTGAAAGGAGAAAAGAAACAAAAAGATTAGGATGGTGAGTTTGTCCCTACTCAGAGGACATGAACCAAGGCCTGGTCTTGGCACCTACAACTATACACAGTGGGTCAGTCTGCAGAAGAGACCATAAGAAACATAATGA
The DNA here is from genome assembly GCF_014108235.1 of Myotis myotis. Classification (NCBI taxonomy): domain Eukaryota; kingdom Metazoa; phylum Chordata; class Mammalia; order Chiroptera; family Vespertilionidae; genus Myotis; species Myotis myotis. The sequence continues at coordinate 1,054,574 of NW_023416331.1, read as the reverse complement.
CTGACACCTCTGGCCCCGCTGGGTCTGTCCATTGACAGGATCGTGGAGGCCCGCCCTGCAAGCCCCCAGCACCTGAGGATGAGGATGAGGCATGGCGGCAGCGGCGAAAGCAGTCTTCATCTGAGATCTCCCTGGCCGTGGAGCGAGCCCGGCGGCGACGAGAAGAGGAGGAGCGCCGCATGCAGGAGGAACGTCGGGCAGCCTGTGCGGAGAAGCTCAAGCGACTTGATGAGAAGTTTGGGGCACCTGACAAGCGGCTCAAAGCAGAGCCTGCTGCCCCACCTGCCGCCCCTCCTGCCCCAGCGCCACCACCTGCTGTCCCCAAAGATCTCCCCACACCTTCAGCTCCTTCACCAGCACCAGCCCCAACTCCAGAAAAAGCACTGGAAGAGCCGGCACCGGCTCCTCCTGCCCAGGCCACCCCCACTCCAGGTGTGGCTCCATCTCCTGTCCTGGTGAGTGGTGGTGGCAGTACCAGTAGCACCAGCAGTGGCAGCTTCGAAGCCAGCCCAGGTATGGAGATGGGGATAGGTGCTACCAGGTGGCAGATCTCTCCTCTGCTTGGGTCAAAGCTGTGTGTAGGGAGGAAGTGAAATAGAAGACAGTTGTTTGGGCTTATTGGATTGTCTGGGTGAGGGGGAGGTTTTGCTACCTGAATTCCTTAACAGTAGAAAGACTCTACCGCCTTAGTGTGTTGGTTTCACGGGATAGTAATCCCACCAGACCATTGGCTCTGGGGAGGTCATGTTATACATGGGAAGGACTTGCCTTGAGAGAGGGAGGGAGCTAGAGGTGAGAGCCGAGGTTGTGGGGGTGTTCGTGGAATGTCTGTGATGGGCTAGACACTCTGATCAGTGTTTTTTCACCAATGCAGTGGAATCCCAACTGCCCTCAAAAGAGGGTCCTGAACCACCAGAAGAGGTTCCTTCTCCTGCCACACCTCCAGCCCCAAAGGTGGAACCCAAGGGTGATGGGGTTGGTCCCACCCGGCAGCCCCCCAGTCAGGGCTTGAGCTACCCCAAATATCAGAAGTCATTACCTCCTCGTTTCCAGCGACAGCAGCAGGTGAGATCAAGTTACTTCTTCTCTTAAGGGCTGCTTTTCTGTCTGGCGCCAATGTTTACACTACCCTTTAGTTCCCTCTGGGTCCCTCTACCAGTTCTGGTCCAGGTGTATGTCACATTTGTTTTTATACCAGTTCCTTTTCTGTCTGGGCGGGAGCCTTGATGCCCATCTTGTCCTCTCCAGGAGCAGCTCTTAAAGCAGCAACAACAGCAGTGGCAGCAGCATCAACAGGGCTCCACTCCCCCTGCCCCAGTACCCCCATCACCACCACAGCCTGTGACCATAGGGGCTGTGCCAGCTCCACAGGCTCCGCCTCCCAAGGCCCTGTACCCAGGTGCTCTGGGTCGGCCCCCACCCATGCCTCCAATGAACTTTGATCCCCGCTGGATGATGATTCCTCCTTATGTGGACCCCCGGCTCCTCCAGGGCCGACCCCCTCTGGACTTCTACCCTCCTGGTGTGCATCCCTCTGGTAAGAGGCCTTCAGTCCTGGGATGTGGGTACCCGCATCTTGCTGTGGGGTAAAGGCCCCCCAGTGAAGAGGGCAGACATGGTCTTAGCACTGCTGAGGGAGCTCTTTGGGACAAGGATGGGCTTGGGGAAGTAAGAAACAGTGGTCTTTCCTTGGCCAGGATTTACTGTGACTGACGGATGGATTTACAGGGAAGCTGAGTGGGTGCCCTGCTTCAGGAGAGCAGGCCAGGCCCAGTCTTCCTGGGAGTGGGCAGTCGAGGAGCTGATGTTGACGGGGGATATGCCTTTTGGGCTGGAGAGCCTGTCACATGAGAAAGGGTTTTCGTTTCCTCAGGCCTCGTTCCCCGGGAGCGCTCAGACAGTGGAGGCTCAAGCTCAGAGCCATTTGAGCGCCATGCAGGCCCCCTCTTACGGGATCGGGGCACCCCACCAGTGGATGCAAAGTTGGCCTGGGTAGGAGATGTCTTCACCACCACACCTGCTGACCCTCGCCCGCTTACCTCACCGCTGCGACAGGCTGCCGATGAGGACGACAAGGGGATGAGGTGAGTGAGCAGTGAGTGTAATGGGTGAGCTCCTGGTGGAAGGACCTAGGCTAGGAGGAAAGGTGCTGGGGATAAACATGGCAGGAGTGTCTGGGTTCAGATGAAGTGTTCGTTTCCCCACCCAGTTCCAGTTGTCTTCATCCTGAGATGTTCTTTTCTGTCTCCCTCTTCAGGAGTGAAACCCCTCCAGTGCCTCCCCCGCCACCCTATCTGGCCAGTTATCCCGGCTTTCCTGATAATGGAACCCCTGGGCCCCCCCTCCCTCGCTTCCCTCCGGAGGAGCCAACTGCCCCAGGGGCCCGCCCACTCCCTTGGCCCCCAGGCAATGACGAGGCAGCCAAGATACAAGCTTCACCGCCCAAGAAGGAGACCCCCAAGGAGGAAACTCCACAGCTAACAGGGCCAGAAGCCAACCGAAAGCCGCCCCGAGGAGTTGGAGGCCAAGGCCCCCCGCCAGCTCGCAGAGAGAGCCGCACTGAGACCCGCTGGGGCCCGCGCCCAGGCAGCAGTAGGCGTGGAGGCCCTCCAGAGGAGCCAGGGGCCCCTCCCCGCCGCGCTGGGCCGATAAAGAAACCCCCACCACCTGCAAAAGTCCAGGAGCTGCCTCCCAAGCCCCCCGAACAGGGGGATGAAACCCTCAAGGTCCCAAAGCCAGACCCACTCAAGACGGCAAAGGGGAAGATGGGGGGCCCCAAGGAGACTCCACCTCCTAGTGGGAACCTTTCCCCAGCCCCGAGGCTACGAAGGGACTATTCCTATGAAAGAGTGGGTCCTACCTCCTGCCGTGGGCGGGGCCGAGGCGAGTATTTTGCCAGAGGGAGAGGTTTCCGGGGGACATACGGGGGTCGAGGACGGGGCGGCCGGAGCCGAGAGTTCCGCAGTTACCGAGAGTTTCGAGGGGATGACGGGCGTGCAGGTGGGGCAGGGGGACCCAGTCACCCACCTGCTCCCCGAGGCCGCACTGCCAGCGAGACACGAAGTGAGGGCTCCGAGTATGAAGAGATCCCCAAGCGGCGCCGGCAGCGGGGCTCAGAAACAGGCAGCGAGACGCATGAGAGTGATCTGGCCCCTTCGGACAAGGAGGCCCCCCCACCCAAGGAAGGTGTACTCACCCAGGTCCCTCTTGCTCCCCCACCGTCAGGAGCTCCTTCACCAGCCCCAGCCCGGTTTTCTACTGCCCGAGGTGGGCGCGTCTTCACTCCCAGAGGGGTGCCATCACGCCGAGGCCGAGGGGGAGGGCGGCCCCCTCCACCCATTTGCCCAAGCTGGACCCCTCCAGCCAAGTCTCTGGCCCCCAAGAAGCCTCCAGCTGGTCCTTTGCCAAGTAAGGAGCCTTTGAAAGAGAAGCTCATTCCAGGGCCTCTGTCCCCCATGGCCCGAGGAGGCAGCAGTGCAGGCAGCAACCTGAGCATGGCTGTGGAAGATGGGGAGCGGCCCCGAAGGAGGCGGCACGGGAGGGCTCAGCAGCAGGACAAACCACCTCGCTTTCGGAGGCTGAAACAGGAGCGGGAGAGTGCCGCCAGAGGGGCCGAGGGCAGGCGCTCCTCCCCAGCCCTTCCATCCTCCACACCCGGACCGGAGGAGGCCCTCTCAACAGTGGCGGTTCCCCCGCCACCTCGCCGGGCAGCTGCCAAGTCTCCTGATCTGTCAAACCAGAACTCAGACCAGGCCAATGAGGAGTGGGAGACTGCATCTGAGAGCAGCGACTTTGCCAGTGAGCGCCGAGGGGACAAGGAGGCTCCTCCACCGGCACTGCTGACCTCCAAAATGGTGGGGACTCCCGGGGGCGGGGGCGGCGGGGCCGGACCAGGCATTACCACCATGTCGCGTGGAGACCTGAGCCAGAGAGCCAAGGATCTGAGCAAGCGGAGCTTCTCAAGTCAGCGGCCAGGCATGGAGAGGCAGAGCCGGCGCCCCGGCCCCAGCAGCAAGGCAGGCAGCGGCGGCGGAGGAGCTGGAGGGGGCCCTGGAGGCAGGACCGGCCCAGGGCGAGGGGACAAGAGGAGCTGGCCCTCTCCCAAGAACCGAAGGTGGGTAGGGACAGGCTAAATGTGTTCTTAAGCTTAAGAAATGGAGGGTGGGGAGGAGACCTGAGGGAAAGTAAGGGTGGATGTGGTGGCGTTTGGAGACTTGGGGCTGTTAGAAAGGCACCAGGATGTCCTCTCTGCCTGAAGGAGCTGGGGCGCAGCGGGTAGAGTCAGGAACACCCAGCCCCGTTCTCGTCCACTCTGTACATCTGTACCCAGAATTCCTTAGAAATGCCTGAGAGCACCTGCATTTGCACAGGGAAGAGAGGCTGGGAGAGGGTACTGGAGGGAAAGGGTAACTGTTTGGGGAATGCTGGAGCTGGTCTGTTTTCTTCAGCCGCCCTCCGGAGGAGCGCCCTGCAGGGCTTCCTCTGCCTCCCCCACCCCCGAGCAGTTCTGCTGTCTTCCGCCTGGACCGGGTGATCCACAGCAACCCTGCTGGCATCCAACAGGCCCTGGCCCAGCTCAGCAGCCGCCAGGGGAGTGCAGCTGCACCAGGGGGGCACCCAAGGCCCAAGCCTGGGCCTCCCCTAACTCCTCAAGGCCCCTCCCCTCGGCCCCCAACCCTCTATGACCCTCAGAGGGCCAACGACAATGGCATTGGCATCGGTTCGGGTAAGCTGGAGGTGCTACGGGTGGGACTGTCTACTTCCCCAGAGGCAGGCATCGAAGGGGGAAGGGTCTGGCTTGGGGACCCTGGTGCTGGTGTGTGCACTGAGGCGTGGGAGGATTGGGATGGAGGAAAGTAGGGTCAGTGACAGTGAGGCTGGTGCTGACAGATTTCCCCTTTTCCCCAGACCTCCACTTCCAGGAGCCAGGGCCGATGGTGAGGGGGGTGGGCGGGACTCCCCAGGATGCTGCCGGGGTTAATCCTTTCCCCCCCAAACGGCGGGAGCGGCCTCCCAGAAAACCGGAGCTGCTGCAGGAGGTGAGGGATGGGGCTTGAGATTGTGCTTCACTGTTCGCTCCAAGGGCTCTCTTACGTTTTCTTCATTCTTTCCTGTTCTCGCCCCAAATTCTCAGCTTCGGTCACTGCATGCCTCCTGTCCCTGTCCCTCCTCACCCACACCTCTCTGCATTCCCCAGTTCCCAGCTCATTCTTGTTTTGCCTCTGGCCTTTCTCGCCTTTAGGAATCTTTGCCACCTCATAGCTCTGGATTCTTGGGCCCCAAACCCGAGGGCCCAGGCCCTCACAGAGAGTCTCGAGATGCAGGGACAGAGGCCCTGAGCCCTCACATCTGGAATCGTTTACATACTGGTGAGTGAGCGGTAACGCTGAGCGGCAGGAAGGGCCGGGAGACCAGACGGGCCACAGCAGTGTCCTCACCGCCTCTCCTGTCGGTGCTCTTCCCAGCCACTAGTCGGAAGAGTTACCAGCCTGGCCCCATGGAGCCCTGGATGGAGCCCCTGAGTCCTTTTGAGGACGTGGCTGCCACGGAGGTGAGTGGGGCCGGGAGGGAGTGTCCGAGTGGGCTTCTCCAGCGCTGGCCACGTCCCCGCCTGCTCTGGGCTGGGGCCGGGGTTGTTCCCTCGCATCGTTTCTCCTTTCCTCAGTTTGTGTGTGTGTGGCACCCGTCAGGGATGGGGTGCTTCCTGCCCCACTTAACTAACTCCTTCTCCACTCCTCTCAGATGAGTCAGTCTGACAGTGGGGTGGACCTGAGTGGGGATTCTCAGGTATCGTCAGGTCCCTGCAGCCAGCGAAGTTCCCCTGATGGAGGACTCAAGGGGGCAGCAGAGGGGCCCCCCAAGCGGCCTGGAGGCCCCTCACCCCTGAATGCTGTTCCTGGTGAGGGTCCACCTGGCTCTGAACCCTCTGAACCTCCTAGGAGACGGCCACTTGCCCCCCCTGATGGGGACAGAAAGGTAAAAGGTCAAAAATGGGTAAGAGGAGTGTTTCTGGGACTCCGGCTGTAGCTACCTTTGTCTCCCCCTTCTGTGTGTCCTGGGGATTCCCGTATTTGGGCTTCTGTTTCCTTCCCCCAACCCCACTTTACTGTGTTCCCCAACCCAGGAGCTGCCCCGGGAGCAGCCTCTGCCCCCTGGTCCCATTGGCACAGAACGACTGCAGCGTGCAGACCGAGGCCCGGAGCCTGGCTCCCTGCGGCCATCCCGTCGACCCGGTCCCCCGGGCCAGTTTGGCGCCAGTGACAAGGTCTGCATGGGCCACATCTGGGCTCTTGGGCTGGGTGGAGAGAAGGGAAGGACTGGCGGTGGGACATGGAGGACACCTGAATCGCGGGACAACCTTCCCTGCCTCGTGATCACAGGACTCAGACTTGCGTCTAGCGGTGGGAGACAGTTTAAAAGCAGAGAAAGAACTAACGGCATCAGTCACTGAGGTACGTGGGGAGAGTTGGGTGGAAAGGTCTGATATTTCTGGAGAAGATGGCCCAGAGAGCCCTCTTGACAAGTCTGCTCCTCCCCAGGCCATTCCTGTATCCCGAAACTGGGAGCTGCTCCCTAGTGCTTCTGCCTCCACTGAGCCACAACCACAACCCAGGAGCCTGGGTCCTGGGCATTGTGGCCCAGAGCCCAGCTCCGCAGGCCAGCGCTTGTACCCTGAGATCTTCTATGGCAGCCCTGGACCTCCCAGCTCGCAGGTAGGCCTGCCTGCCTGTCCTGCGACCCCATTCCGCCTGCTGTCCGTTACAATAAAGCCTTTCCAGTCTGCACAGTTGTAAACTTTTTTTGCTGTTTCGTTTTTCTCCTTGCTTTTACTGTAGGTGGTGGGGTGGGTGAGCTTTTCTTGACCAGAGAAAATGGAGCTAGTCCAGCTTTGCTCTTCTGTAGGTCTCAGGGGGAGCCATAGACTCTCAGTTACATCCCAACAGTGGAGGCTTCCGCTCTGGGACACCAGTGCACCCTTACAGGTAAGACTAGATGCTTGTGGGTGTCAGAAGGAAATGGAGCCATATTTCAGGGGAGAGGGAGACATTTCTAGGTACCAAAAGCTAGTGGACTTCAGGAGGTGTTCAGACTAAAGGAGTAAATGTTTCTGGCTCCCTGACACCTTTCTTCCCTGTCACCCCAATGTCTTTGCAGGTCACAGCCCCTGTACCTCCCCCCGGGCCCGGCACCCCCCTCAGCCCTGCTCTCAGGGGTGGCTGTCAAGGGCCAGTTTCTGGATTTCTCAGCACTGCAAGCAGCGGAGCTGGGGAAGTTGCCGGCTGGAGTTCTCTACCCTCCACCTTCCTTCCTCTATTCTCCAGCCTTCTGCCCCAGCCCTCTGCCTGACCCGCCCTTGCTTCAGGTAAGAGGTGGGCAGGGGCTGGGCTTAGGGAGCTAGGGGTGGAGGAGAGTTCTTTGGGGGAGTTGACATACTTCTTCCCATTGCCCAACAGGTGCGCCAGGATCTACCATCCCCCTCAGATTTTTACTCTACTCCTCTGCAGCCTGGTGGCCAGAGTGGCTTCCTCCCCTCGGGGGCTGCCCAGCAGGTACTTTTTTATCTGTCCTCTTCCCCTTCAGTCTCTTTCTGTCAGCCTCTGGCTTTTTTAAATGGTTTTGACTCTAGCTCAGGTTTTCTGACATTTCTTTCTGCCCCCAACACAGACCCATATTTCTTGTTACAGATGCTTCTACCCATGATGGACTCCCAGCTGCCTGTGGTGAACTTTGGCTCCCTGCCACCACCTCCCCTTTCTCTGTTACCTGTGGGCCCTGCTCTGCAGCCCCCCAGTTTGGCTGTGCGGCCCCCACCTGCTCCTCGGGTGCTGCCTTCACCTGCCAGGCCCTTCCCTCCTAGCTTGGGGCGAGCAGAGGTAAGGTACAGGAACTGTAGTGCTAGGCAACTCCAGGAGTTAGGGGTAGGGGTTCATTATCTGAAGATGAATGGGTTGAGAGACAGGAGGCTCATGAGTTTTTTTTCCTTCAGCTTCACGCAGTAGAACTAAAGTCGTTCCAAGATTATCGAAAACTGAGCAGCAACCTTGGGGGACCCGGGTCATCATGCACTCTCCCAGCTGGAAGGCAAGAGAAGGGACTGGGAATACAGACTGCCCAGCCCCAAGGCCTTCAGCTCTCTCTCAACACTGTTCCTCCTTTAGGTCTTTCTCTGGCCTCAGTTCCCGTCTCAAAGCCACACCCTCCACCTATAGCGGTGTCTTCCGCACCCAGCACATTGACCTTCACCAGCAGGTGAGGGAGAAGCCCCCATATCCCTGAGTCTGAATTCTGTTACCACCCGAAGCTGCCCTTCCATTCCTGACCTCCCAGTATGAATGGAGCCCTACTTCCTCTTCCACATGTGCCTGCCCCCCAGGCCTCCCCGCCTGACGCCCTACGCTGGATGCCGAAGCCTTGGGAGCGGACAGGGCCACCTTCCCGAGAAGGGTCTTCCCGACGGGCAGAAGAGCCTGGGTCCCGAGGGGACAAGGAGCCTAGGTTGCCTCCACCCTGCTGAAGGAGTTCCCCTTGCCTGTACCTCCGCACCCCCGGCCTTTTATGTAAATTATCAATATATAAGGGGGAAAGGGATTGGTGGGAGGGGTTGTGGGGCTGGGGCCTCGCTTCCCCTCCTCCCTGCTCTTCTGGTCCCCTATCCCTGGGGCCATTTGTTAAAAAAAATAATAATAATAAAAGAATTTAAAAAATATTTCCAAAATGATTGGGGTGGGAGGGGGGGGGTACAGGTTGGTTGCTTGTGATCTTGTGTCCTATGCAACATCGTGCCTGCCAAGTAATCTGTAGAGTGGGTTCAGTCAGGGAACTAACTATCTGTTTGTTACTCCCCAACGTCATCATTTTATTTTATCTTCAGGTTTTGGAGCCGGGCTCAGCTAGGCAAATCCTGTGCCAGCCAGGGAAGTTGGCTGCTTACCAGTCTGCAGCTCATAGCTGGGCTGGTCCCATAGAGCTCCCCTCATGTATCTGGGGCCTTGGTGGGGCATTTGGACTTGTCACGTGACTCCTCCAGCTAGATGTTCTAGGAGTCATCGGGTTTCTTAGGCCCTTGAGCCAGTGTTTCAGACCCCGGTGGGATATGCAAAGCTTATGGCCTGGTCTCTGCCATTGAGTGTCTCTGCCATTTTCTACTGGCCTAGCACTAAGCTAAAGTAGGGGAGGGGACAGCAACTACATCTCAAAGGCAGAAACAGATTTTGTAGCCATGTCTATCACTTCGACCCCACCTACAAACAGTGCCTCTAGCTGTCATGGGCTATGTCAACCACATGAGCAGTGGGCTCCTTGAACTGGGTAGACAAATTCTAGCACTGGTCAGTCTTGGTTGAGCCGTCTGGCTGCTGCTGCTTGAGAAATGGGTTTTTACTGGACAGTTTCAAAGTCCTAGCATGCACCTGGAATACGTTTCTTCCATCTCATAACTCAGGTATTTACATGCAAAAGTATTTTGCATGAAAAACTGAAAGCAGGCTGTCCAAGGACAGGCCTGTACATTTAAGTGTGCTCCGTGAACAGTAAAACGTGGTGTACATCTGCTCACGGCAACATGTTCAAAGCTAAATGGAATAGCGGGTTCCTAGGGGTTATTCCATTTTAAAAGTCAACTTTAGAGATTTAAGGGGCCCAGACTACGTAATGAACACAATTTACAGACAAAAGGGCCAGGAAAATCTGACTTTTATTTCTTAAATACTGTGAAGGAAGAGGGGGGGAAATGGTCCCCTGGTGGGGGAGGGGCAAAGAGCTAGGGATCCTCAGCAAAGGCCCGGTGGGCACTAGGGAAGCGCTGGGGGCTATAGTTGGGGTCTTCCTGCAGTCGCTTCTGTATATCAGCCCGGAGCTAGAAAGAGAACAAGCAGGTTGGAGGGCTTGGCCAAGGCCCTAGGATCCCAACAAACACGCAAGGCCATCCCTCAAGAGCTAACACTTCCCCACCAGCTAACACTGTCAGTAGCCCAATAAGGATCACTGAGCCTTCCCAGATGCCACTAGGGGAGAAGATCTTAAAAACATCAAGTAGTAGCCACAGACCAGTTCATCTCTGAAGGGATGTGGGGAAGAGGGACCCTAGCCCAACCCCTCCCACTAGACCATCCCTATTCTGCTTCGAGGTGGGGGCACCTGCTGCCTGTAGCTCTCCTGAACCTCTGGTGCCTCCAGGTCCCGGCTCAGGCTCTCGGGGCTCGTCAGGGGCCGAGCTCCGGCTGCCTTAGCCGCCCGGCTCACGGCCTCTGAGAGAAGCAGCTGGGGGCCCTCACCCTGCATCGTCTGGGGGACGGGGTTGGGAGGGAAAAGAGGATCAGCGTCAGATCCAGTGCCACCACCCAGCTCACCCTTTCCACGAGTCAACCAGTATCCACGCCAGGAGCAAGAAGGGAAACAGTCCCATGTGTTTAACAGCCGAAGTGCTGCCTTAATATTGTTTGGCTCTGGCCACAACAGCATTTGAATGTGTTGGACTCGCTCTTCAAAGCTATCTGGTCCATCAGAGGAAACCCATGGTAAGGAAACCAGGCCCTAGTCAGGGATTAGGGAGTTTCGGGTGACAGGGCTGCTGGCAAAAAGACTAATGGGGCAGCCACGAGCAAGTCTGAGTCTACAAAGGTTTCCTCGTCAATTAAATGAGGGGGCTAAACTAGAACTCCCTCCTTCCAGCTCAGTTTGTTTGATTCTAAGCATGACGGGAATTTGGATAAAGAGGGATCCTCAGGGAAGAGGCAAACCCACCTTGCGTCTCTTGGCAGGCATACCACTGAGGTAGGCATCGCTCAGGGGAGGCTGGGGTTTCACCTTCCGCTGGCTCTGAATGTCCTGCTGGATAATAGGGACCCACTCCTGGGGAAGAAAAAGATTAGGAAGTCATTGCCACAACTTTCAGCTGCCTCGGCCCACCGATCACCTGACACTTACTGGGGGGACTGCAGCTGCCCAAGGTTCTGTCTCAGCTGAAGCTCCATCCTGTTCCTCTTGAGAGCCCCCTTCAGGGGCAGGAGGAGGGCCTCGGGACATTGCCTCTTCCGCTGTTGTTCCCGGGGCTGGGGAAGCATTCTCCCGCTGCGGGTCACACAGCAGGAAGAGTCAGAGTTCTCGATCCCCACCCCCATCCCTCCATTCAGTCATCTGGTCCCTCAACCTCTCTCTCGTACCTGAGGCTCAGGGGAAGTTCTCTCTGATCCCTGAACTTCCATTGGCTCTTCAGAAAGTGGCTGTGAAATTGGACAGAGGAGAAGACAAAAGGCCCTCTTAAGTCTCTCCAGCTCCCTGCAGTCCCTGAATCCACAGCCCACCATCAGGGCCTTTACCTGTGGGGGATCACCAATCCTGCGGACATATCTGAGGATGGCATCTGGGCCCACAGGCATATGCTCCAGCACTACCTGAAGCCTCAGTCCCATCATAGTGGTCAGCCAGCTCACCAAGGACGGGTTCACCCCACGAGACATGCGACGCTGAGGGGCAGAAAGCAGCCTCAAACACAAAACCCGCAACCAGCTTTTGAAAGGTATCAAAGGGTAAAGGATGGCAATTGGGAGAAGAAAAATGAAACTGCAGGATACCGAAGAGAATGGAAATCTGAGGAAACAAAAGGCTGGGGGATCTGGGCGGGGTGCTCACAATTCGGCCATTGATGACAGCAGCTAGCTCCATCTGCTGTCCCCCCAAGCAGTGCAGGTTCAGAGCCAGGCACTCAAACAGGCCCTGGTTACACAACTCCAGCAAACGGGCCCCAAATCCACTGTCTGTGGGCAAGACAAGGAGGGCGTGCTGGCTCTGCAGCCCTGCACACCTCCACACCCTGCTCCCCCGACCAGCTGGCCAGACCTGTGCAGTGCAGAACGTGGGCAGCAATGCTATTGAACTGCTCCTGCAGAAACTCCAGATTCGTCCGGATGATGTCCACACCTGGCTGCACCTGCACCAGGGACTGAGACACAACAAAAATCAGGAGCCCAAGACACCAGGAGGCAGGAGGACAGAAGCTACCCTACCAGACGCAGGAGAGGAGGGGATGGGGCAGGGCTACTCACAAAACTCTCCCGAACATACTCTTCTAGCCCAGTGATCAATGTGTGAGTTGCCATCTACGGGGGGGAAGAGGGGGGACACACAGCACAGATTAGATTCAAGTCCCAGTCCTCAAGACACTTCCTCCTCCACCCCCACGACCAGGACTGCTTGGGCTGGGACAGTCACAGTGTAGGTGACAGATACACTGAGTCAGGGATTAGGTACTGAAGGTGAGGAGGAGGAGGCGGAGGAGGAGAGCTCTGGGACCCAGGCCTTCATTTACCCGGATGTTACCAGGTGTGGGCTCCTGGCCACCCAGGTAGTGCTGGTGAAAGAAGGATCGCAGCTGGGGCTGGAGCCGCTGCAGTGGCTGGAAATGCCCATGGAGAAGCATCACCACATCCACCATGGAGAAGTTCTGGCACAAGAGAGAGAGCAGGGCCCCAAAGAACCCTGTGGACAGGGGCAGAAGTTAGCAATGTCTTTATCACCAACCTACCCACCCATCCCAGCCCATCACCCTCATCCCACCTTAGCAATACCCCTAATGACAGGTCATCTACCTTCCCCTGGCTGCCCTTTCCTGGAGAAGGCCAAGGCACCCGCCCTGCCCATGCTCACCAAGAGCGCCATCTGCCCCAGGCTCAAAGATGTTGCTGGACCCACTGAGGCGCTGTATGAAAGCGGCGATACTTTCACTGCTGCCGGCCCGAGCTCCTAGGGAGCCCAGCAGGGAGCTCAGCACTCCCTGCACCACCGAGGTAAAAAACTCCGGGGACAGGCTTTCAGGACCCAGGCCTCCAGGACTCCCTGCACCACCAGAAGGGGACCCTGGTGGGGGCATGGTCTGCTGCTCCGTGGCCAGAGGTGGAGGTGGGGGGGGTGGGGGGGGTGGGGGGGCCGTCTGTGTTGCCTGACAACAAAGAAGACATAAAGAACAGAAGATGAGGTGAGAATGGGTACAAGGACATAAAATGGCATCAGGAGGGTACGAACCAGAGAGGTTTGGAAAATGGGGGGGCTCTACTCTGGTCTCGACTCCTTACAGCAGAACATGCATGGGCAGTACTGAGCAGCAGAAGGAGGCCAAGCAGCACCTCTCCCCCCTGAATGAGTTAGGTCAGAAAGCAGTGACACGAATGCTACAAGCCCATTTTCCTCATCTCCAAAATGGAGGACTTGGCGTTAGTGGATCCCCAGGGTTCCTTCCCAGTGGTGACATAATGGCAACAAGACACCAGTGCCTGGCTGGGCAAAGAGCAAGCCAGCCACTCACCTGCAAGAAGTCAGTCATGCCCTGGAGAAAGGCAGGGACACCAGGCATCGCCACAGTGATGGTGGGAGAAGCCATGCCAGGCCCTCCAGCACCTGGCCCTGCAGGCCCCAGCAGGTTCCCCAGGAGCTGAGAGAACTGCACATCTGTGGTGGAGGGTTGAGGGGGTGGAGGCTGGGTGGGGCCCCCTGGGGCAGGGCCAGCTGTGGTGGCCGTGTTCGTGGTGCCAGCACTGGCTGACGCAGTGGCAGGGGCTGGAGGTGGAGCCATTCCTGGGGTCCCCTGAGCTGTAGGGACCAAAAGCAGCAAGGTGAGATCTAAACAGAAACAAGGCCCACAGCACCTCCACTCCAGTCCTCTAGCAGGACGGTAGGAACAAGCAACCCCGGCAAGAACTGGGAAACACCAGTGAGGAGGTCATGGAGGGAGGGTCGCCACAGAAATCTCTGAAATTTGAGGGAAGAACGAGGACTCACCCACAAGGACAGGCTGCATAAGAAGCTGCCCTACAAGGCCGCTCACCATCTGGGCCAAAGAGGCGTTGGTACCCAGACCAGCACCCTGCTGAGAGAGAGGGGCTTTTGGCCCTGCCCTTTCCGTGCCCCACCACAGGGCTTCCTCCCCAGGGACCCCTAACCAAACTCTCCCACCCTACTCACCAGAGTCCCCGAGACTGGGGGCCCCCCAGGATGGGAAGGCCGAGCCTGTGGAGGTGTGGGCCGGGCAATCACCACCCGTGTCGGGGCTGCCGGGAAACCTGGCCCCTGCTGTCCTGTGCGTGGCACAGGGGAGAGACCAAAGAGGGCTGAGGGCCGGGCCCATGCTCGCCAGCCAACAACACCCGCCACCATGGACCATGGCCCTCCTCCCAGGCCTCCCTTTCCAGGTCATTACCTGTGGCCGCGGAGGCAACAGCTGCCACCATGGCCTGATGAGTGATCTGGTGGGCGACGGCGTGCATGAACTCAGGGGGCAGGGAGGGCAGCTGGATGAGGGTGGAGCCTGGGGGGCGGGTCTGATGTAACCTTGAACCTGGACCCCTTCAACCCACCCAATTGGCCCTACCCCTTCTCTACCCAGAGCTCAGCCTGCTCTGATGCCCTCACTCTTACCCAAGGTCTGTCCATGACCAGGGGGTCCCAGGGGGCCAGTGGGAGCACTCGGAACTCCACCAGGTTGTGTGCCAGAATCTGGGAAGGGAGACAGATAGAATGGTCCTGAGACAAGTGGGGCCAAGGCCTGACTGTATCCTCCTGAGATGGGAGTCCTTCAGGCCCCCATTTCCTACCTAGAATACCTGCCTGCCTTTCCCACCATCTAGACAGGGAGGAGGTGCTCTCTTCTCCATGTAAACAAATTTCCAAGGACAAGCAGTCCCTGCTCCCCCCTACCCTCGCCACACATACACACACCTACTCTGACCCCTCTGCTACCAGCAGCAGCCCTGGCCTCCCCCTTCCTCACCCTCACACCCTCGCACCAACCCTAATTCACCTTGAATGTTCATGTGCATCATGACCACGGGTTCCACGCTCTGGTGGGAAATCCGGATGACCCTCGGGTGGCTGGCGGTTGGGGGAGGAGCCGGCCCTGGGGGAGGCGCCCCCTCAGTTGACTCGACAGTGGCAGAAGAGGGAGCCAGGGGTGAGGCCTGCCCTGGACCAGGGGGAGATGCCTCCGCACTGGGAGTCGGGGGGGGCCGAGTCCCATTCCCCGTCATGGTCACAGTGGTCCCCACGTTGATCTGGAGCAGACAAGTGGGACAGAAGTGAGAAAAATACACGAGGGTAACCCAGAGCACCACCCCACGACGTATTTCTGAAATCTCCCTTATCACTCGTCATCTGTTTCCAAGCCTCCTCTCCTCCTACCCTCCCTCAAGTCCAGTAGCTACCCTGGGTCATTCCACCAAGAGCCCTCCATTCTCCCTCGGGCCCGGCGGGCCCGACCCACCTGGATGGGGATGGCCGCCTGCTGGAGCACCATGGGCGTGGTGTAGTGAGACATAGGCCGGACCACATGCAGGTGTCGAGGGGGTGCACAGGCCAGATTGCAGCGCAGGTCAGACAGGGCCACAAAGGTGTTGCCCAGCAGCCGCAGGCTCTCCCCCACCAGGTTGATTAGGCGCTGGTCTTCCTCCCGGCCCTCTTGCTGTAGCCCCGGCCAAAGGCAAGGGGGAAAAGAAAAACACAAAAGGGAGAAAACATCAGGCTGGAATCCACCTTACTAACCAAAGCAACACCTGAGAATATCACACCCTCTAAACCAGCGGTTCTCAACCTGTGGGTCGCGACCCCTTTGGCAGTCGAAAGACCCTTTCACAGCGGTCGCCTAAGACCATCCTGCATATCAAATATCTACATGACGATTCATAACAGTAGCAACATTACAGTTATGAAGCAGCAATGCAAATAATTTTATGGTTGGGTCACAACATGAGGAACTGTATTTAAAGGGCCAGAAGGTTGAGAACCACTGCTAAACCTTTAGGTGTAGCCTTAGAAGCTTCTGCAGATACCAAATCTTTGCAGAATTCTATTGTATACACATAGTTTCCTATTAAAACAGACCTTACAGTGAATCAAGGTCATCATCTACTAATCTCCCTTACTTTACAAACTTGCTAACCCTAGCCAGTTTGGCTCAGTGGATAGAGCATCAGCCTGTGAACCAAAGGGTCCCGGGTTCGATTCTGGTCAAGGGCACATACTTTGCTTGCAGGCTCCTCCCCTGCCTGGGCCCTGGTCGGGGCTTGTGCAGGAGGCAACCAATTGATGTGTTTCTCTCACATCAATGTTTCTCGGTCTTTTCCTCTCTCTTCCACTCTCTAAAAATCAAAAGAAATATATCCTCGGGCCCTGGCCAGTTTGGCTCAGTGGATGGAGCATCGGCCTTCGGACAGAAGCATCCCGGGTTTGATTCTGGTCAAGGGCACATGCCTGGGTTTCAGGCTCGATCCCCAGTGGTGTGCGGGAGGAAGCTGAACGGTGGTTCTCTCTCATCATTGATGTTTCTGTCTCTCTCTCCCTCTCCCTTCTTCTCTGAAATCAATAAAAATATATTTAAACAAAGAAAAAGGAAAATATCCTCAGGTGAGCATTAAAAACAAATAAATAATAAAACAACCCAGGAGACAGAGAGCGGGTCCTGCGAAGATGATCGCCTATCCTGAACGGGATGACGTCTTTGTGGGGAGAGGGAGATGTGTGTCAGCCGGCTCCCCCTGGGGAGAGCGGGGGGGGGGGGGGGGGGCGGGGGGGGGGAGGGGGGGGGGGGGGTCACATTGTTGTTGTAGTCCGTGCTGGCAGCAGCACCCAGAACCTCATAGTAGCGCTGCAGGAAGGGATGAAGGCGGCTCTCAAGTCGCTGGAGCTCCTGCAGCACCTCGATGTACTCCGCAGGGGAAGGATGGCTGTGGGCAACCCCAAGGGGCAGTGAGCCAAGGCTTTCCTGTTCCCCCCTCACGGCTGACAGGGACCACATTGCTGTCTCTCCTGGCCTCCCAGAACCCTGGCCCAATCCCTCCCTGGCCTAGCAGAGCCTGTTCTTTATCCCCGCCCATGGGAAGATGGGGAGGAAGATAAACTGCCTCCACCCTCCCCACTGCACAGCCTGCACCCACAGTGGCAAGATGCTGACTCTAATAAAAGATGGGGCCCCTGTGCACACAGGGGAGAGAATCGTGATCAGGAAGCAGCACTTGGTTTTCCTTGCCCCGGGGAGAACCGTGCAGGTCAGCTGACCAGTCCTACTCTACTCCAGAGCCCCTCCTCGACCACAACCACCTCCACATAGACCTCCAAGAAATCCTCCCTTCCCCATCACACTCTCCTGTTCCTCATCCTCCACTCAGGACCCCAACCCGCTCCCAAAGTGCCCTCCATCTCTCACTTGGGTGCACTGGTCTCTGGGACAGGTGCTGGGCCCGCTGGGGCTGGGCCAGGAGTCAGCTCCGGGCTCTGGGCTGGGGCACGCTCCTCCGCTTCTGCCTCCATGGGCTCCCGAGAAGGCGCTTCGCTTTCACCCGGATCTGATGGCTGAGAGCTCAAGGCTCCTGGTTCCGGGGCCACAGTCGGTGTCTGTGCAGGCGGCTGACTGGGCTGTGCTTGGGGCCCCCCTCGACACTGAAAGTGGGGGAGGGTCAGGGTACCAAAGGCAGGATGAGCCTGCCGCAGAGGACTGCTAGATCAAAGGAGCCTGAGTGGACAAAGTGCTCTGGAGGCAAGGCTCTAATACCTGAAATTCTTGCAAATGAATTACTAACAAAAAGAAGGGATTATGGTTTGCTAACCTCCACAAGGAGAAAAGAAAAAGCCACAGGCTGCAGACACAGCACAAACTAATGAAATTTGGACATTTCAGTATCAAATATCATAATTAAGAAATTAAAGGTCCTCCCTTGGCCAGTGTGGCTCAGTTGGTTGAGCATCGACCCACACACCCAGAGGTCCCCGGTTGATTCCAGGGTTGCGGGCTCAATCCCCAGTAGGGGGCATGCAGGAGGCAGCCGACTGATGGTCCTCTCTCATTGACAGTTTTCTCCCACCGTCTCTCTAAAGTCAACAAAAACATGGTTTAAAAAAGAAAGTAATTAAAGGCCCTGGCCGGATAGTTCAGTTGGTTAGAGAAACCTCCCAATACATCAAGGCTGCGGGCTCGATCCCCAGTCAGGGTACATATAAGAATCAACCAACAAATGTATAAATAAGTGGACCAACAAAATGCTTTTCTCTCTCTCTCCCCTTTCCTCTCTTTAAAATCAATAAATAAAAGTTTTAAAAAATTATAAAATATGAAATCCTTTTTTAATTGAAAAAAAAATGCCAGGAGAGTTATCTGACAAGTATAAAACAAACTTCCCAGACACCAGTCACCGAGAGGATTGGCAGGAACAAGATAGCCTCACATAGATACTTTTTTCTGCCCAAAGACAAAAAAATGAAAGGAACCAGCCAGTCATGCTTTCACTCCCGGGCTGAGACAAGGGGTAGGGAGGATGGGGAGAGAGTGACAGACCACTTACCTCCATCCGGGATAGTAAGGTCTGTATGTCCCTGATCATGTGCTGGGCCATCACCAGTCGTACCCGGGGTTCACTCTGCGACAAGAGAGGGAGAGTTGGGGCAAGTCTGCAATACAGCCACGAGCTCCAGAGCCCACTGAACCAGGTCCCAGCATCTCCTCAGCCAAGTCCAATCCCACCTCATGGCCTCCTTCTCCCAGATCCCCTTCCCTGACCCTCCCAGGCCCTGTAATACCTGCACTGGGGCCTGCTCCATGTTGATGTGAACATCCACAGCAGAGCCGTCACTCTGGGGAAAGGGTAAGGGAAGTTGCTCTGGGAGAAGCCAAATGTTAAGGCTCCCACATTTCCAATTCGTTCTCTGGAGACACATCCCTTTTCTCACATCTGAGGCCATTCGTAGACCACAGGGCCCTCCAAACCCAATCTAAATACTGAGCTCTTGGCTGGACCACAACCAACACTATCCTTCACCACAAAAACCACCCCAGGTGAAACACAAGCTTACAGGAAGATTGAAGGTTCCAACCATGACATAGCTGTTGGCATTCCGGTCATGAACAGAGGCCCCAGGCCCCCGAGTACCAAGTGGGGGTCCCCCACCATGGGTGGCTGAGGCAGACCCTGGCCCAGAAGATGCCCCAGAAGGGAGCTGAGTCTGAGGAGGTGCACGTTCTACCAGGTGAATAACCTTGCCCCCAACATCTGCAAAAAAGAAAGAAAGAAAGAAAAACTATATATATATATCTCTCAGGTAAACCCATGGCTTCAGCTCATCCCTCTTCACAGCTGCCTCAAACTCCGAACTGCCTCCCCCACCCCCTTACTGTATTCCTGGAGCTTCTTATCATCCTGCAGAACTCGTCCCTGATAGATGAGCCGTTGTTTCTCAGAGGGGATGCTGACAGAGGCAGCAATGTGCTCCTTAAATTCCTTTACATTCATCTGCACAGAAGGGACAAACAGGTGTCAGGGAATGGAGGAAGAGGAAGGACAGAGGAGGGACAACTGACTTGTAGGGGTGAGGGGTAAAAACCACCTCATTATAAAATCACTACCCATTTCTCTTGATTGTGAGGTAATGATGTGCAAAGCCCCAAACTAAGACAACTCCCTGTCAAAATACTGACAATAAACTGTATCTTCTAGGCCTAGGAGAAAACTACATGGCTGAGAAACAGAAAAGCCAACTGATAATCTGTTCACTCCTCTGCCTGGCTCACAAGGGAATGTGTGTCTAAAGATACGGCTCCCCGAACACAAAATGATACAACTCTAGGCTCAAAGATAAAAGCGAAGACGAAGAAGATGGGGTGGACAATCAGGTTGAGGAAGGAAGACTCAACCAAGAGGGAGAGAAGGGAGCAAAAAGACGACTATTTTTCCTAACCAGACACCTTCCTCTTGGGAAGATTCAGGTGTTGACACACATCTAATCACAAAAGCCTATATGGTTTTCTGAAACACATATATTGTCACGTTTTAAAAACCATGGGCCAACCCCTCACAATTTTGTCTCCCAGTATTACAGGCGCAATGACATTGATAGTTGTGCCAATGCTGTTAAACTCAAACGATTAAAATTATACCACACATATCAGTAACTCCACTCAACACTCTATTAGGCCTCTACCTGCATTATGGGCTCTGATTTCTCACCTTTAAAAACTCAGTATAGACCTAACCAATTTCTGTTTTCAAGACACACTTGCGTTTGGAGTCTGTGTGTTCTATTTTCCTTCCCAAAGGCCGGAGCCATGGCTATCCCTCTGAGCTGCAATTCACTCGTGATGATGGCATACAGCCTCCTCCTTCCTCCACATTTCCCTCTGCGTTGAGTTTTACTGAGGTGGAGGAAGGCAGAGCAAAACCTAGCTTGTTCAATAGAAACCATAGCTTCTTCCTCAACAAGACACATCAAAAAATGTTCTGTCTAGAATATGAACAAAGAAAGCAATGGAAGAGAAGTTGAGGACCGGAAAATCAGGCTGTTCTCTCAGGTTAAAGGGCCTACAAGAGGAAAAGTTAATGGATGTCTTCCAGAAGTACTGGGGTCTCACCTGGGACCCCACAATGAAGGTCCGGGTCTGAGAGTCCAGGGTCTTCACCAGCACCTCCAGGCTGTCAGGCTCCTCCATGGTGGTACTGGTACTGTTACTGGGCTCCATGGCCTACAGCTCTCTACGGAAGAACAGAGGGAGAGAGGCCGCTGTCGCCCAGAGCGGATTTTATATACCCAGAAGCCTCCCGGCCCGAGTCTCCGCCCCCGTGCCTACATTTCTCCCACACGAGCACACACTCACACCCACCCCATCCCCCTTCTGATTCCGGGGCAGAGGGAAAGAAATGCAAAGGGTAGGAGACGACGCCAAAGGAAGCTGGAGGACGGGAGGTGGGAGGGGCCCCACGATGCCAATCCCAAGAGTGGGCCACTCTGGCTAGGGAGCAGGGAAGCAAGGAAGCAGGATTCCAGGGTCATCACCGGTTGCGAAGGGCCCAGAAAAGCTGGGACAACGCGAGAAAGAGGGGGGGAGGGTCGCATTACACTCTGCGAAGAAAGTGGTTTCGCGCAGGCGCGCCACGCCCACGGAGCCCGCCTAACTCACGACAGACCCAAAATGACGGACACTCACGGGGGGCCAGACCGGTTAGCTGACTGCCCCCCTCTTCCGCCTTCTTCCGGAGTTCCAGCAGAGCGTCGCAACCAACACACATCAAATACACACACCACCCCGCGGACCCACCCCCGACTTCCCCACGGTGCCGTCACTTCCGGTCACCTCCAACCTGCCACCGACGGCCACTTCCGTTTCCCCGATAATATTTGGAGATCGCGAGGCGGAACTTCCGGCTCCCCTCAGGTCCCCAAGCTTCACTTTCGTGGGGCACGACAAGAAAGTCCACGGCCCCAAACAGTGAGTCCCTGAGGGCGAGACGGGCCGGGGCCGGCCTAGATGGGAGGGAGCCGAGCACCCCGAGGAGCCGCCGCCGTCGCCCGGGGCACCGTACTGCGTCTGCGTGCGTCGCATTACGCATGCGTACACACAGGCACCGCCCCACCCTCGCTGGCGCCGTTCCTTTCTTCCGTGCGCGCGCTGGAGCCAGAGGAGATTGAGGTGGCCACTGTAAATGCCTGGAAAAGAATTTCCAGATGAGACTTTATGACTGCCTCGAGAAGCTCTGGACGGTGATATAGGTGTTGGAGTTTGGGGACTAGAGATTGTGCCTCGTTAATCTGTGTTAAGGTCTTGGCCGGCAGAGACTTTGAGGCGGCACTGTCCTGGCCACCTAAAATCCCGTCCCCGTCCTCGCCGCGCCGCGCCACTCCTGCGGCGGCTCCGGAAGTCACCCCGTGCTGGGCGGTTGGGGCTGGCTCGCGAGCTGTCTTTCGTCCGGTCGTGTCGTTGGGCCTAATTTCGGTTCCGTCCGGTGGGCGTTTTGCGGAGTGCGGGTGCCGTGTTTCTCACCGGCGGTGCGCGGCCGAGGGAACACGCCGTTTTTCAGAAGCTAAGCATTTACTACCTCTCAGGACTTTTGTCCCCCCCAAAACGGCACCTCCGAGGTTGGGAGTTGAGAGCAAACGAAGTCCGACCGGACCGAAACACCAGATTCCCGCCGTGGGGACTTGAAGGGGCCGCCACAGGGTTTCTGCAGGCCGAGGTCCGGGGTGACTGCTCCGCCGCCTTCGCCCCCGGCCCGGCCCTTCTGCGGTTCTTGGTTTATACCCGGGTCCCACTACTGTTTCAGTCCAGGGTTCCACGTACAGTCACGTTTATAAGTCATTCAACAGGAGATGGCTATTACATCCCCTTATGCAGTGAGTACAGCTAGGGAACTGGCAGATGCAGGCCTACCGGACTCCCTGGGTCAAGCACTGCTTTACTGCCCCAGTACATTTTTTAGTTTTTTTAAATAAAAAATGTCAAACATTACCCCAAAAGAAAATAGCAGCCCTAACCGGTTTGCTCAGTGGATAGAGCGTCGGCCTGTGGACTGAAAGGTCCCAGGTTCGATTCCGGTCAAGGGCATGTACCTTGGTTGCGGGCACATCCCCAGTTGGGGATGTGCAGGAGGCAGCTGATCAATGTTTCTCTCTCATCGATGTTTCTAACTCTCTATCCCTCTCCCTTCTTCTCTGTGAAAAATCAATAAAATATATTTGAAAAAGAAAATAGCATACTGAGCCTTCAGATGCCCCAAATCTCAAGCCTCACCTCTCAGGACAAACCTTTTTTTTTTTTTTTTTTTTTTTGGCAGTCTATAAATTATAATTAAGAAAGTCCCACATTTCATTGCATTAACTGCTCAACCCTTTTGGTACTATTATTTGGGACTGTATTACCCACCAGAAACTAATAATCACTTTACAAGCATTACTTCAGCGAATATTTACTTTGGACTTGCCAGGTATAGGCTTTTGCAAAGGGCTTTATATGCATTATCTCTTAATCCCCTGAGATTGATGATATGCTCATTTTAAAGATGAAAAAGCAGGCATAGAGATTAATAAATAGAGTTGGGGCTTGAACCCACTCTGCCCAGCACCGTGTCTATCTGTCCCCCTTAACCACTAGCTTATGTAGTTTCTTATAGTAATAAACATGGAATGAACTGTGTCAGTGAGCTTTTCTGGATGGTGTACATATTATTTCCCCAATTACAAACCAGAGAAAAAGCCACCCATCAGGCATGCCCCAGAACCTGGTTCATACCTGTCTGAAAGCACTTATCAGGTTGTATTACAATGATTTGTTTACACAGCTAGTTCTCCTTAGACTGACTTCAAGGCCAGAGACTATGCCTTATTCATTTTTATGTCCCCAGGGCTTAGCCAATTCCTGGCAAACAGCTGAGACTTAATAAAAAGTTTGCTAAGTGAATGAATGAATCCACCTCTCCAGTGCTGCACAACACAGCAGACCCCAGCTCAGATAGAGACCACCGTCTCCGCCTGCAGGGCTCAGCTCTTCTGATAACCCCCAAGACCCTGGGCGTGCCAGGGCGTGTTGTAGAGTGGCTGCGTCTAGCAGAGGGGGCGGAAGGGCAAACACTAAGTAATCAATGTTTGGAAAACAAGGTTGAAGTTACTCATTAGCAGGTAAAGGGTCAAGGGTCAAGGCAAAGGGGCTGGAAGCAGAGTGGACTGACCAGCCAGTGGGGAAGAGAATAGTTAAGGCACCAGCCACTCCACGAGGAACATACCAGCTCCCTGTTGCCTAAAGATGTTCCACCAAATTTGGGCAGCTCTGCTTTACCTCTATGGCATTCTCCTTAATTCCATCTACCAGTGCCCTGAGCCGAGTCACCTGACAACTCAGGACGTGGATGGGAAAGAGGTATGGACTGAGAATGGGGGGAAACTTGCAGTGGGGGCTCTGAGGGACTTGAGTGGGTGGCCTAGCGTGACCAGAAGCTACATTGTGAAAGGAGGGGAGGAAGAGGGTGTGAATACTGTGAGGATAAAAACAAGGAGGAGTAAAAATATATTAGTACTTCGGCCATCAATGTGGAGTCATGGTAGCATTTGGGGTTGGAGGGGCACTCGGGTTACTGAGGGCAGGAAAAGAGGAAAAGTCATTTAATGACTCCCCGTCGTGGATCCAAGTCTAGTTGGAAAAAGGCAGCCGATACCTCCACACGAAGTCTTGCTGTCCTGGCAGGTTGGATGGACCTGCAGTGGGACACACCCTCTCTTGCTCCCCTTGTTGTCTCTCCAGTTTCCAGAGCCCCACCTGGGCCAGTGGCATTTTATTGCAGGGGCAGCTCCCACCAAGGAGGAGTTGGCAACTTTTGACCCTGTGGACAACATTGTCTTCAACATGGCTGCGGGCTCTGCCCCCACGCAGCTCCAGCTTCGTGCTACCATCCGCACGTAAGTGGTGAGGAGGCAGAGGTACCAACAGGTACAGTCTCTGCCCAAAGTGTGAGCACCGACCCACAAAGAGCGGGGCTCACTGGCATATCCTGTTCTTGGCCCACTGAGTGCGATGGTTTTGTTAGTTTTCATCTGGAGAGAGATGGGCCTAACCCTTGGTAGCTTGAAACCCAAGCTGACCCAGGCTTCAGAAGGAATAAAGGAATAAATGAAGGTTGGTACTGTGTGGCTGGGGTGTCATTCAATCTTTCTTTCTCGCCACCACCACCTCTGCAGGAAAACTGGGTCCTGTGTGCCCCGGGAATGGATCTACCACCTGACTGAAGGGAGCACAGATCTCAGAACTGAAGGTTGGTTCTCTCCAGCCCTCCCTCTCTCCAGATCCCCTGGTTGGCTTGTTTTGCATCTCTGTCCTCACACTTCCCCCAACCCATCCTGACAGGGCGCCCAGACATGAAGACCGAGCTCTTCTCCAGCTCATGCCCAGGTGGAATCATGCTGAAGGAGACGGGCCAGGGCTACCAGCGCTTCCTGCTCTACAGTGAGTGCGGTGGCGAGGCAGGGTGGGCTGGAAGGAAACCGGGAGGGGCAGGAGAGCCCCTCACTCTGGACCCTGGGATATCATCCCAGGAAGGGCTGGGTGCTTCCAGGTCCTCCCCAGGGGACTTGCTAAGTAGAGGTGCTGATGGGCCTGGCCCTGCTGTGCCCTTTCAGACCGCTCACCATACCCTCCTGAGAAGTGTGTGGAGGAATTCCAGTCCCTGACCTCCTGCCTGGACTCCAAGGCCTTCTTACTGACTCCCAGGAAACAAGGTAAGGGGACAAAGTCCCACAGAAGAGAACTAGGACTCACCAAGTCTGCTGCAGGTGCTGAAGGAAAGGGACTCAAGTGATGTCACCAGAGGGCAGGACCAAAGGCTGATACTATCAGAGTGGCTGTGTTCATATCCTCCATTTGTGTTATAGGTTGTGATGGCACCAGAGGAAGCCTGGATAGGCTGTGGGCTACTCAAGAGAGGTTTCTGAGTTTGCAGTAAATGCAGGGGGGAGAGTCAGACACAGAGGGAAACAGGCCGCAGAGGCCCCTTTGATAAGGGAGGAATGAGGGAGTGCATTCTCCCCCACCCGTTACCAGCAAGCTTGCATCTCTTCCTGGATTTCCTTCCTTCCCATCCTCTTCTTTTCTCCCTCCTCCCACCAGAGGCCTGCAAGTAGTCCAGTGACTGACCTGTGGCTTCATCTGTGCCCCCAGATGTATTTGGTGGGACTAAGATTGTGGTGAAGAGAAGCCGGAGGTGTCCTTCTAAGGAGTAATAAAGACGATTTTTCAATCCTCATCACATGTTGGGGTTTTTCTCCAGACATCAATCCCACTCCCATTTCAAAACGCCCCCTGAACTTCCTACCACCTGAACCCCTAGCTGGGCGGCATCAGGAAGGACACTGCATGGCAGTTCACTCATTTTAGTGGTATATTTAGGATTTGCTGTGACAGTGATTTATTGCTGAGTGAGCAACCCCTAATCCCTGCAAGGGCTGCCTGCCCCTGCCCCACCCCTCCGGCCAGTACCACCTACACCATCCCCACTCCCTCTGACTCCCAGAAACACCCACTTCATCCCTGCAGGCTCCCTGTTGCCTGTGCGCCCCATCCAGTCCCCAAATCCACCCACCTAGCAGCCCCATTCTACCCTAGATGTCCCAAGGTCCAAGGGACCCCTTGGGTCTCCCAACCACCCTCTTACCCCAGCCAGAGTTCTGTCTGTCCCTGGGGAGTCTTGAAAGGTAGAGAGGACTATTTAGTCTTTATTCTCCACCACAACATTAAAAAAAAAATATTTTTTGGCTTTTAAAACGTGAAGATGAGGAAAAAAACTTGAAGGTAGGAGAAATATAAAATCAAAAAGTAACAACAGCTGGTGAATTCAAGGGCTATGCCCCCACTGTCCATAAACCCAGATGCCCTGAACAGCTGTTCTCTCCCTGGGTGGGTGGGTACCCTCATGTTCTGGGGTTTCTTCCCCATCCCTGAGGTCCCTGTGCTTACAATCTGGGTCATCCCCCCTACTCTCCTAAAGGCCACACTGTCTTCACCCTTGCTCCCACCCCACGGAGGGGGAGGGGGGGCCTGGTCACACCCACTCTGAGGTCACAGCCCCTTTCCTGGGTCTCCCCTCTGCTCCTCTCCCTCCCTCCTCAACTTATTACCCTCCAAGTCAGTGGCCTCCTCATCCCCACTTGGCTCCCGGAGGCTGACAGCCAGCACCAGAGCCTGTAGGAGACCAAAGAGGCAGGCGAAGTGCAGGGGGTGAGCAGTAAGTAGGCTCAGCACGGCATGGAGCCCGTGCAGGGCAGCCAGGAAGGACAGCAGCCCATGCAGCCAGAGGCCCAGAGGCCCGCTCAGGCCCAGCATGTCCAGGGCTGCCCGCAGGGGCCGTGAACACAGTCCCAGCAGGGCCGAGGCCAGCAGCTCCAGCAAGTGCAGCGTCAGGTTGGTGGAGATCTGCAGACACTCCTCTGGGCCCCCCAGGTACTGCGAGGGAGCCCCTGCTCCCCCACCTGGTTCCCCCCGCAGCCAGCCCAGCAGCTTCTGACGGCGGCCAGGCTTCTCCATTGGCGCTTCAGGCCCAGGGGGGCTCAGTCCCCCTTCAGGAGGCACTTCAGATCTCCTGGTGCCACCTGAGTCCACAGGGTCCCATCCCAGATGGGGAATGGCCTCTGCTGCCTCCAGTCTCCCAGACTCTTGAATGCCAGCACCAGTCTTGTCCCCCTTGAGGGAATCCATCCTTTTGCTCCCCAGTTGCTCAACTTGGGGCTCCCTGCTTGGTTGGGGAGCAGTCCCAGAACGACTCCGGGCCCCTGAGTCCTTCCTCTGGGAAGGCCCCACATCGCCCATGGTTTCTGGGGCGCTGTCCCAGTCGCTCCCTGAGTTTTCCGAGGAGCTATCCAGCCGTCTGGGTTCTGGGGTGGGCGGGTCAGGCCTGGGTTTCCGGCGGCTCCAAGGGCCAGGTAGCCAGCCACCCAGCCGTCGCAGGAACATGGTTGGAATGTGCAATGAACCCCAAATCCTGAGGCCGCGTCCTGGCACTGTTGAGGCTCAGCAGCACAGGAATCTGCTGGGTGAGTGCGTTCACCGCCCCACACACAAGACTTCCAAGTCTCAGGATCCGACCAGGCCTCTGTCACCCGACAGCGTCCTCCCCGTTTCCGG
Source organism: Myotis myotis (assembly GCF_014108235.1). Classification (NCBI taxonomy): domain Eukaryota; kingdom Metazoa; phylum Chordata; class Mammalia; order Chiroptera; family Vespertilionidae; genus Myotis; species Myotis myotis. The sequence goes on along the minus strand of NW_023416331.1, from coordinate 1,027,168 downwards.
GTTTCTTCCCAGCAAACAGCACACCCAGTTTCACTCACCGAGGCCACCCAAGGTGCCCCCAAAGCTGGAGAGGCGGCGCTCCATCCAAGAGGGAAGGAAGTGCTCCGATGTAGGGTCCTAACCTGCCGACTTGGGGAGCTCAGCGCTGGGAAGTCCCCTGTGGGAGGGTGGGGCAGGTGTCGGCGAACCTCGCCAGCAGGTTCATCCCTCGGATTCCAGGGCTGTGAGTCCCCCCGGGCGGCGGGCGGGCCCCAAGCGCGCAGCTGAGACGCGGCCTCGGGAAGGTCAGGCCACGACGTCCTCGGAGACCGCAGTCGCGAGCCCACGAGCGGGCCTGTCGGGGACCCAGGCGTCCGGGTGCTGTGGCGGCGGCCCCTCCCGGGCACAGCGTTCGGGCCGCGGCCTCCCGGAGGCGCCCGGAGCCGCCGAGCCGGAAGCAGCTGCAAGGGCGCCGGAGGGCCGGGCGGGGCGGAGCCGCCACTCGCGGGGAGGACCCTGCGGATGGCCCGCCCCCCGCGACGTCGGTGCGCAGCCCGCGGGCGTCCCCGCCGTCAGGACCCGTGTCCTAGCCCCGGCCCCCGCTTTCGTCGCCCGGAGGCCCCGGCGCCCGCGCTCCCCAGAACGCGCCTGCCCTTTAGCCCCCGCCCTGGGTTCTCCCCCCACAGCTCGTGTTTGTGTCCGTGACTTCAGAGCCATGAGGAGTCCTGGGACTTCAGTTGTTCCGTCCCTCCCAGCGGATCTCAGCGCCGGGCACCTGGTACCCGCAGCACAAGGCACAGGGGAGGATGGGGAAGACAAGCGTAGACGAACGGCATAGGTTTCCGCCTTCCTATTAGGATGTTCCAGGTAGTGGAACACCTGGCTTCAAGTTGAGATTTGAGAGGCCAGAGTACTGGTGCCAGTCAGCGAACAGAGTACAGGCTGCATCATCTGAGGGCTTCCCACCACACTGGCCTCTTCCTACAAGCCCCAACCCACTCTCATCACCCTATTGGGGTGCTCTAGAAAAGGGCTAGGGCTGGCAGGGAGGTGACCCTATGATGCCACCTGGAGGGGCTGCCCTTTCTGGCTCAGGGGAGACTTGCATGTGGCCCCCAGACTCTGTGGCTTCTCCATAACAGCTTCCAGAAAAGTGAATAAAACACAGCAGAGGTGCTCATGGTTGAGCATCCCCCATACACCAGATCACTGGTCTGATTCCCAGTCAGGGCACATGCTCTGATTGCAGGCTCGATCCCCGTAGGGGGCATCAGGAGCCAGCCAATGTTTCTCTCCTCGCTGTTTTTCTATCTCTCCCCCTCTACCTTCCTCTCTTTGAAATCAATAAATACATATTTTTAAAATAAAACACAAAACAAGTGAGATGATTGATTTATTTCTCAACTCTCAGCCCCTCTCTCAAAGGTAGGGCCTGTTGACCAAAATCTGAGTGTCTGGACTTGAGCAGACACCGGGAGTGTAACTCACAGCGCCCAGGTCAGATGCACAGCTCAGACTTCAACAGAGTCCAGTGTCAGACTCTGCAAGGTCAGAACTCAAGGTTCATGTATGTCCTCAGAGCCCGCTCCCAGGCTCTGTCCTTGTCCCTCTGCCTTCTCTCCTCCCTTCTGCTCAGTGTGGCTGCCTGAGGGGCTCTCTCCCTCCCAGCCACCGCCCGGGTATCCTGAGCCAGGAAGTGTGTGACTCGGGGTTGGGGTGCTGATCCGTATCCTAACCCTTCCTGATCTCTCTTGAGGACAGTAGGGATGGGGTTGACACGGCCCTTGCCCCAGGGTCCCAGACCCATTCCAGGCTCCCAGCCTGCCCTCAGCAGCAGCTTGAAGCCTGGGCTGGAAGTAGGCATTCCAAAGTGCAGACTGGGGTTCCGGAGGTCACGGGACAGTGACAGCAGGTGAGCAGTAGATGTGCAGTGGTTGGAGTCTTGGAAGTAGGCATCACACGTCTCACAGTACTGGGTGGACAGGGATTGGGACCTGCAGAGGAAGAAGAGAAAGGATTGAGGGCAGAGAAAGGGTGGAGGTGGGGGACGGGGGGAATGACAAGGTCCTTCCAGTCTTTCTAAGGAACAAATTGCCTTCTTCCCCACTTAGCAATGAAAGACCAGAAGGGGAAAGTTGGGTAAAGAGATGGTAACCAGAACTCACAAGGAAGGGATACAATAGCTACAGTTAATATTTACAAAGTGCTTACTATGTGGAAAGCTCTGTTCTAACACTTGACATATACGAACCCATTTAATCCTAACAAACCTATGAGAAAGGTGCTCTTATTACCACCGTTTCTCAGACAAGGAAACTGAGGCACCTAGACTTTAGGTTGCTTGCCCAAGTTAAGCAGAGTTAGCATTTAAACCCAGAGCTCAAAAAAATAAATAAATAAATAAACCCAGAGCTCGTGCTCATGATCGTCCTAGTACACTGCCTTATCTATCTACACTGGGAGACGGGGAAGAGAACCCTTCAGCTCTTTGCTGGTGTGGAGTGGCTAGGAAGCGCAGAACACACTGAAGACGGGCATGGGCGAAGGCTTCCCCTTACCGGTTCCCTGGACTCCTCGTCTCTCCATGACTCTCTCTGACCATGCGGGCCACCTCAGGGAAGCCTGCTTCTTCAGCCAGCTGAGCAGCATCCCTGCCACCCAGCTCGCAAACTCCGACCCAGGCAGCTCCCCGGCCCAGGAGATAGCGCACAGCAGCCCCCTGGCCTGCTCGGGCAGCACACATCAGGGGGGTCCACCAGAAGGCATCCCGAGCATTGATATTCCCCCCAGCTCCCCCTGCCTCATGGGGATCCAACAGCCTTCTTAGTTCTGCCAAGTCCCCCTCCTGGGCTGCCCTCAGTATCCGATGAGTCATCTTGTCCTCAGCCTCAAGGGATCTCCTTTGACCATGTCCTCCTGATGCTTCTGTTGTAGCCTCTCTCATCATTCTTCTCTTCTTCCTCTTTCTCTCACCGGCAGGTTCAGGTTGTGATCTCTGAGGTTCAGGGGTGCTGCTCTCATCTCCAATCAAGGCCTCATAGAAAGCCCGGGCCGCAGCCCCATCCAAGGCAGGCTCCAGCTCTTCAGCCTGTGACTGCTGCTGCCCATCTTTCCAGAAGTCACTGGGGTCAGTGGCTGGGGTGAAGGTGATGAGGGAGGGTCTGGACATGGCTTGGGAGAGCTTCAAAAATGAGACTAGGCAAGGGGAAGATGAGACCAGCAACCCACTCCAGAGACCTGCTGGGATGAAGGAAAGCAGCCTTAGAGTAAAAAACCTCTCCCGCCCCAAAAGTGATGCCACAACCTAGATCCCTGCTGGGCCTGAGGCAATAGATCATGTGGGAGAACAGGGAACCCTGTAGTAACAGGCCATGCCCAAGAGTAAAGGTGAGCAAAGACTCCATGAGGCAGCTGCTCAGAGGCCCTGCTTTCCACCCCCACTCCCAGCTTCATCAACAATAAGCAGTGATTGCCTCTCTCTGGAACTACTTCATCATCTGTAAGACAAACGACTAAGAAAAGCAATCAGCCTGGCTCTTCAATCTTCCTCCATCCTATTTTGAGTGTCTATTTCGAGTGCCGTCTTCTCAGACAAAAACACCTGACACTTCTCCGAAAGCAGGAAGCAGATTTGGGGAGAGGCTGCAGTCGGCATCCCTACTGCAAAATGGCGCTACTCTAAGCAAAGGAGTTCACGTAATCAAATAGCCAGACTATTCAAAGACGCAAGCGGCTGGGAAAAAACCCACCAAGATTACTGGAGGACGCAGGCGTGCAGAAAGCGCCTGGTTTCCCGCCCTGGAGCCTTTCCAACAGAACTCACGCAGAGCGCCGCGTGCCTAGGGAGCGCGAGGACAGAGGAGGTCTGTCAGTTGGGGTCTTGCTTTTACCTAACGCCCCACAATGCCCTTCGCCTCCCTCAACGTGGCCCCCTGCTCTGAGCTCATTTTCTGGAGCTGGGAAACCACTCTCTGGGTTAAGAAAGGCCCTGGGAAGGCGGAGGGAAACCTATGGGATGGCCCGGACTGGGTAATAAAATAACGTCACGCTGCCCCTCACCATTACTGCAACCAGGGTTCGAAGGTCGCACTTAGCGCCCGCAGCAGAAGGCCCCATTCAAGCCCTAAGAAGTACAAAGAGACGAACAGCAGAATGGCTGGCACCGCCTCAGGTTAGCGCACTAGGCCGCCCGGTTCTCTCACCGCCCAGCGCAGCCCAGCGCGGCCCACCCAGGTCCCTCAGCAAAATATGGGCCCCGTCGAGGGTCCCCAGAGCGCGCCCGGCGCGGGCAAAGGGTGGGCCAGGCAACTGGACGCGGCGGGTTCAGTCCCCTGCGCAGGGCGCGCGGGGGCCGGAGGCCAGCCTCGTCCCTTTCCCCACCGCCTCTCGCCCCCGGATCCCGGGATCACACAACTATATTTCCCATACTTCCGGGCCCAGGAGATTACCGGGCTTCCGCTTCCGGTGGCGCCTCGCTGCGTCCCGCCCCCAGCGTCTTCCTCAGGGGCCTCGCGACACCAGGGTCGTGCGCGAGTCACCTTGGAAGTCGTAGTTCGCCTTGCCCTGGTTTCGCCAGTTTCTCCCTCTCGGGAACTCTATCTCCCGGCGTCCACCGCGGCGCCTGACCCTTGGCGCTTGCGCGTTGCCCTCTTCCCCGAACTCCCGTTTACACCCCTCCACTTGCCTGCCGCGATCGGGTCCGCGGCCTGCGCTGTAGCCGTCGCGGCCGTATCTTGGAAGTAGCGACTCCCCTCCCCAACCCTGGTCCCGGCCCCCGTCCAGACGGTGAGTCTTATAAGGTTGTCGCCGCGCCGAGTACCCTGTCCCTGGGCGCGGCACATGGGAGTCTCCGCGCCTCGCTATGCGGTGGGGAAGGAAGAGAGAGCAAGGAAAGGGTGGCTTGAGGGGCGGAGGCGGGATGTGAGGAGACCCGCGAAAGGGACCTTGGGGCCACCCCAGGCCTTGAGAAAAGGAGGGGCCCAGCTCTCGCTTGGAAAGGATAAACTTGAAACCTTTGGGAAAGGCGCTGGGACCTGCAGAGACCGGCGGGGGTAGGAGCCGAGCCGAGGCCGGCCTCCGGGGGCGTCGGGATGTGGATAGAACGGGTAGGTCAAGGCCTGTCGGTTTCCGGTGGGACCCCAAAGAGTCCTGATCTCAGAGAAAGGGGCTGAGGTGTAGATAAGAGGAGGTGAAGAGAGGTGCTCCAGAATCTGGGACCCTAAGGAACGGTGGCCCCGCGCCCTTTCTTCCCTGGTGGAGGCAGCGGGAGGAGGGAGGTGGCGGAGCAGCGGAGCTTGGGTCTCACTGACTCTCTCTGCAGCTGACGTGAAGATGAGCAGCTCAGAGGAGGTGTCCTGGATCTCCTGGTTCTGTGGGCTCCGTGGCAATGAGTTCTTCTGTGAAGTGAGTTCTCCTGCCCTTCCTCCTGTGTCCGACACAGCCTGCCCAGATACTCCCCAGCCCTCTCACATGCCTCCATGGAAACTCGTTCCTGTGGAGGAGGAGTCCCCTCAGTGGCCCACGGCCGCCCCCAGCCCTGCCCCTCCAGCAGTGTAAGAGGGACAAGTGAAGCTGTGTCTTTTGGTTGGTGGGAAAAGCCAAGATGGTAGTGCCTCTCCAGCGACAGCGGTGTGGCTCAGTTGGTTGAGTGCAGTCCCGTGCACCGAAAGGTCACGGGCGCCATCCCTGGTCAGGGCCCACGCCGGTGCCGGCGCCATCCCTGGTCAGGTGTGTGCAGGAGGCCACCATCCCTGTTTCCTTCTCCCTCTCTCCCTAAAATCAATAAAAACCTATCTAGGCCCTGGCCAGGTAGCTGGTTAGAGCATCGTCCTGATATGCCAAGGTTGGGGGTTCGATCCCCAGTCAGGGCACATACAGGAAGCAAACAGTAAGTGCATAAATAGGTGGAACAAGAAATTGGTGTTTTACTCTCCCTTTCTCTTTCTCTCCCTCTCAAATCAACAAAAACTTTTAAAAAGTTTAAAAAGACATTTATTAAGTAAATAAATACATGTCGTCTTGGGGTTCTTTAAGCCAAAGCTTTTATGGGAGGGGGTGTGTGTGAACTGAGGATAGAGATTCAAGTACCTGTGCTGAGTTGGGAGGGGAATAGAAGCAGTTGTGCTGAGGATAAGGCATCAGTGGAGCGACTTGTCAGGTCAAACAGAATTCTGTTATGAGTTCCCTCCTCACCTCCACATCCTGACAGGTGGATGAAGACTACATCCAGGACAAATTCAATCTCACTGGGCTCAACGAGCAGGTGCCTCACTATCGACAAGCTCTAGACATGATCTTGGACCTGGAGCCTGGTGAGGCCCCCTCAGGGCTGTTTTGTGTGTGATGCTTTTTTTTTTAAATCTTCAAATCCCTGTTCATCTGCTTCTTGATTTTCTAAATTTCCTTTTGGTTTCTGACTCCCTTAACCCCAATCCCATACTTCATTTTGATCTCTCACCTGACTTTTGCCAGTTTAGTGACGTATACCACTTGTGGCTCATACTCTGATTCCATAATTCAGCTCTATTCCATAATGCCAGTTTCCGCAGGGGTCTCCTTTTTGCTTCTTTCTCCTGCCTTGCACCTTCCGGGCTAAAGTTCCATCTTCCCTACTGATGTTTTTGCATGTGTGTCTTGAGGGAGTTGGGAGGAGGAGAAGAAGGCAGAGGCTGGAGAGGTATGGAGAGAAGGTAGAGCTGCCTTGGGTTGGTGGAAGGGTCAGAGGCCCAGGTTTCTGGGTCAGAGGCCCACATGATGGGTGGGGTGAGGCTCAAAGGTGGGTGTTGAGTAGCCAGCAGCTCCTGGGGATGGGCAGGGCACCTAAGAAAGCGGTAAGACAAGTGGTTGCCGTGTTTCAGATGAAGAGCTGGAAGACAACCCCAACCAGAGTGACCTGATTGAGCAGGCAGCTGAGATGCTGTATGGATTGATCCACGCCCGCTATATCCTCACCAACCGAGGCATCGCCCAGATGGTGAGGCCTCTCTGCTTGCACTTGACTCCTCTGAGGCAGTAAGGGAAACAGGTTCCTGCAGCAGGGAGTCTGGCTGAGGAGCGCCTCAGAACCTGGGCCTGGGAACTCGGTCCTGATTGGGAATTGTGCTGAAGGGGGTTTTTTCAGGAAGGGAGGTGTGACCTTGGGCTGGAAGTGGTTAGAGACTCTTCCTCAGAATAAACAGTGAGTGGCTGATGGTCTGAGGGCCTGCAGGAGGAATGGGGACAGAGTGATAGGGGTTGGGCAGAGGAAGGGATTCCCCTTCTCTTCACACCCCCCTGCCACCCCAACACTTGCCATTTTATTCACTCAGTTGGAAAAATACCAGCAGGGAGACTTTGGCTACTGTCCGCGTGTGTACTGTGAGAACCAGCCAATGCTTCCCATCGGTGAGTGTTGGAAAGGAAGGAGGACAACACATGGCAGGTCCTCTGGGAAGGAGTTGGGGCTCAGCAAGTTGGACCCTGTGTTTGGGAGTGAGTTTGGGCACGGTCAGGGGAGCCTGCATGCTGAGCCTGCCTGTCTCCCAGGCCTTTCGGACATCCCAGGGGAGGCCATGGTGAAGCTCTACTGCCCCAAGTGCATGGACGTGTACACACCCAAGTCCTCGAGGCACCACCACACGGACGGCGCGTACTTCGGCACTGGCTTCCCTCACATGCTCTTCATGGTGCACCCCGAGTACCGGCCCAAGCGGCCTGCCAACCAGTTTGTGCCCAGGTAGGGAGCAGGGACAGTCACCAAGGGTCAAAGGAAAGGCCTGGGACCCCTAGAGGGAAGGGAGGACTGGGCATGGTCCCTTTTTGAGGTCTGCTTCTCCCAAAGCTAGGGCTCTCCTTGCTGAGGGACCTTAGAAGAGTTCTTTGATTGCCTGTGTCTCAGTTCCCTTGTCCATAGTGGGATGCTGATGGTACCTGCCTGGCAGGGTATTCTTAAATATGTGAAGTGTTTAGAATAATGTTTGGCACTTAGAGCACCATTTAAACAACAGCTGTTCTTGCCATCACCTGGGATGTTCTGCCTTTGCGAGGAGATCCTCAGACCACAGTTCAAGTGTGGTTTATCTTCCTAAGCATCATCTTTACTCTGGTGGGGGGACGGGGGGTCTCAGTTTTATGGTGAAGCAAGTAGTGATACAGACAGCCTAGAATTTGAGTTTTAATGGGTATTTAAGATACCCAAATACTCATGTAGGGAGGAGGTTGGGAACTGCTGCCCTTAAGCACTGAGCAGGCCCGTGGAGGAGCTGGGTGGGGAGATCGGAATGTAGGCTGCGGGCAGGGCTGCATGTGGCTCACCTGCTGTCTCTCTGACCTATTCCCTGGCCCAGGCTCTATGGTTTCAAGATCCATCCGATGGCCTACCAGCTGCAGCTCCAAGCCGCTAGCAACTTCAAGAGCCCAGTCAAGACGATTCGCTGATTCCTCACCCCCATCCCCAATCCTTTGCTGCCACCTTGTCAGCAACCCTCTATGGTTTTTAGTTTAAATTAAAGGAGTCATTATTGTGGTGGGAATATGAAATAAAGTGGAAGAAAAGGCCATGAGCTGGTCGCTGGTGCTTGGGGTTAGGGAAGGGAGGGTAGTGTGCTGGATGCCAGGGGCCCTCATGGCCCGGCCCACCCTCCCCCCGTTGAAAGCTGGCACGGATATGTGCCTGGTGGATTAGTGATGTTTTAGTAGCAGAGCAGAATCCTAGGACTGGATGTGGGGGTGTGCAAAGTCCCAAAGAAAAGACCCAGAGAAAGGTCAGACTTCAAAGACTAGAGAGATGTTTGCTTTGGTTGGGAGGACACCTATGGCTGTTTACACAGTAAGGGTCATAACACTCTGAGTTTTGGTTTTACAGGGAAAGTGGTTCGGAAATAAGGGGCGGAGAGAAGCGGGAAAAGGCCCAAAATTGCTGCCGGTGTGGTTCTGTGCCCCCCGCTGGGGAAGCTGAGACATGCTCATCTCAAAAGGACAGGGAGGCCGAGTTCCTGGCCAGAGTTCCGGCACAATGGGGAATGGCTCTCGTGTGAGGGAGGGCGGCATGTGGAGCTGGACACAGAAGCTAATTCATGGACCCTGAGGGGCAGGAATAGGTGTTTGGGAAGCACACTGGATACAGGCCCAGGTCCTGCCCGTCTCGGCCACTGCGCCCACATTCAGAGAGCAGGCCTCGTGGGTGAGGACACACTGTTCCTCCTGCCAAGTTAATCACTTCCTGCCCCAGGCAGGAATATAGCTCTGCCCACGGCAGCTCCTGCCCAGACTCAAAACCCCCCTGCAGCTCAGGACCCAGGAGCATGGTCCTGGGAAGGTGGAGTTGCAGGGCACCCCTCAGGCACTGCCCCTCTCCCCAGAATGCCATCATGAAGACACATATGCTTGTAGGTGTGCTGGTCGTGGTAGGCTTCGCAGTGGGAAAAGGTGAGTGGGGCCCAGGGGCAGGAAGGGAGGGGGTGGGGCAGGGACCTTGGAGTGAGCTCTGCTCCATCCCTCTGTCTTCCTCAGTTCCTGTTCCTGAACTCCGGACCTGCCACCTCTGCCTCTTAGAAGACCCTGCTGCAGGATGCATTTCCGGCTCAGAGAAATGCACCATCGGTAGCTCATCCCCATGCATGGTCATCACCATCTATTACGGTGAGTTCAAGACTCAGGAAGGGGCTGCTGGTGAGACGGCCCATTGCTTGGTCTCATAGATGAGGGCTGCTTGGGGCACAAGAAGGAGAGAGGAGGATCCCGGAAGGTGGGGTCAGGAGTTTGGGGCGGGGGGGGAGGGGGTAACGAAACTAAATTTCTGAAGCTGTCTGGGGTGGAAGTTGGGTCTGATAAGGGATGGGGAGAGTTCTTGGTAGGGGTGCCAAGTTTGGAGACTGCGGGAGGCAACGGCTTATGAGCTGTTCTCTTCCTCCAGATACCAGGGTTCGCTTCCTCATCCGAGGCTGTGGACAGTACAATTCTTACCGCTGCCAAGAAAAACGCAACACCTACTTCTCAGAGTACTGGTACCATGCCCAGTGCTGCCAGTACGATTACTGCAACTCATGGTCCAGCCCTCAGCTCCAAAGCTCCCAACCTGAGCCCCCTGGTGGGGCCCTGAGCCTGCCTCTGTCCAAGTCCCAGATCCAATGGTTCTACCAGGCCCTGAACCTCTCACTGCCCCTCCCCAGCTCCCATGATGGGAAGGAGCCCAAAGGCCTGGACCCCCTGGCTGCCCTGCCCTTGAACCTGGGCTTGTCTGTTGCCGACCTGCGCCGCATGTACTTGTTCCTCAACAATTCGGGGCTTTTGGTTCTTCCCTGGGCAGGGCCCTGACCCCTTACACTTCTTGAATTGCAGTTTGTTCAGCATCTCTCCCAACACCCAACCCCCTGCTCTGGCCTCTCAGAACTCAGCTTCTCTGCTCTGCTCTTTCAGACCTTCCCTTTGTCCTCGTGTCTACATGGCTCTGGTTCCATTCCCTCCTCAGAAACCCGTCATGCCCAGTGCCCTCCTTCCTCCTGGAGAATAATCTCAAGTGCAGATCTGCTAGGCTGGCCTGGGAAGGCAGCAGCTCCCTTGTCCTTTTCCCACCTGAGTGTGCCGTCACCCCATCTTCCTCGTCCCCTCTGGTCTGGTCACCTGCCACCTCCATTTAGTTCTGGCTGCCTCCCGTCCTGTGCCTGTCTCAGACGCAGGCCAGACTGGGTTTGTAGCGAGGAGGATGAGGGTTGAGCTGTGCAGATTCCTGGTTGGGCACCCTGGTGTCCCTGCCTCACTGTCTACCACTCCACTCCCACCCGGGTCGCCTGCTGCCTTTCTCAGCTCTTGTTCTGGTCGCTGGCCTCCTCAGCCTCACTCCATGTCACTGAGTCCTGATACCCACTTCCATAGGTGCCCAAGGGAGGGGAGAGGGTCTGTCCTGCTCTTCTCCGTGTCCCCCGATTTCCCTCCACAATAAACAGACAGGGTTAAGTCTGAGTCACATTGTTTATGGGGTTAGGCTCAGGTGTGGGCAGGTGTAGTCGGGTGAAAAAGTTAATTGGGTGTGGGGTTCAAATGGTTGCAGAGCTCTGCCCACTCCACCTGGTTTTGTGGCTTCTGGCCTGCCCCAAAGGCCCACATCCATCCCACCCTCTGCTCAGCGAGAGATCAAAGCTTGAGGATTATGATGCCTCCCGGCCTTAAATGTACCCTACAAAACCTAGGAAGTTCAGTCCAGGTGATGTCAGATTTTTCCACCTGAAAGAGGAGGGAAAACTCAGGAGCAAACCTAAGGGCCCAAGTCTGCACCTCAGTCACCTAGTGCTGAGGGACCTGTTTCCTGCCTGTCTTCTTTTAATTTTGTATGTGTGTTTTTTTCCAATTGATTTCTTTAGAGAAACACTGATGGTTTTAACTGCCTCCTGCATGCCCTCTACTGGGGATTGAGCCAGAAACCAGAATGTGACCTGGTGCATGGGGTGACACCCAACCAACTGCACCACCGGCCGTATCTGCCTGTCCATCCTTTTTAGGTTCCTGGTATCCAGGACCCCTTAGCTGGGGGCCTTTGATTTTATTTTTGAAAATGGCAAATATCCTGAAAGCAATAATTAATAGTCGTACTCCCTTTTCCTTACATTCAACAAACTACACACGCCTGCTCCGTGCCAGGCCCAGTGTTAAGCACCAAGACTCAGAAGGTACAGCCAGGTCTGCCCTTCCACATCTCAACCCATTGCTGGGGTGGTAAGTCCATTCCGGAGAAGTAGTGCAGCCTCGCGGCCGGGAGCGCGATCTCGGCTCCCCCACGTGGGTAAGCTGGTCTCTCCTCAGGTCCATGGCGAGTGCACGTGCACGTACACACACGGCTTCGCGCAAACACACGTGCCTTCGGGACAAGCTGACTTAGGCCTATCTGTTTTTAAACCTCTGGCAAAACATATATAAGATGGGCTTTTGAAAACCACCCACCAGCCGAAACCGGTTTGGCTCAGTGGCTAGAGCGTCGGCCTGCGGACTGAAAGGTCCCAGGTTCGATTCCGGTCAAGGGCATGTACCTTGGTTGCGGGCACATCCCCAGTAGGAGATGTGCAGGAGGCAGCGATCAATGTTTCTCTCATTGATGTTTCTAACTATCTCCCTTCCTCTCTGTAAAACATCAATAAAATATATTTTTTAAAAAAAAGAAAACCACCCACCTGTGTTAGCAGTTTTAAGCTGGCATAAAGGCCTCTGGTACCCAAAGCTGCTTCTAGGCACTGCCCCCAGCTCGGCGTCACCTCTACCCCGAGCTGGAGCAGCTCGGCTGGGTTTTGTCTGCTGGCTTTAAATGGCATCATACAGCATATACTCATGTCCACGGCACTGACACTGGCCACGTGTTAACTCCATGGCCTGTGCTCTGGTGGGAAACACCAACGTTGATGTTTAGGTCAGGAGGCAGTTGGAGGGACAAAGAGGTGTAAGCCTGTGTGTCCCCCTCTTGCTGGGCCCACTATTCCCCATACTTGATTTCGGTATAGGACAGAAAGGCCCAAACTGGAAGACAGCCTCAGAGGCTGAGGACCCCAAGGCCCGAAACAAGCGTAGAGCCATGGTCCTGAGGGAGCTGAGCCTGGGACAAAGCCCCGGGCTCCACGAGGCCCAGCAGCTCTCACCCTTCTCCCTGGACCTGCCTTGCACAGCCCACGCCCACCGACACCTCCCCGCAGGCCTCCCTGCAGTTCCCACATGGCTCTGGGCTGACAGCACTAACGGGTACCCACTGCCCTTTTGGCTGGCACTGTATCTCCTTCCAGTTCCTCTTCACCTGTTTGTGCTTAGAGCTGAATCAGACACCAAGACAGGCGAGAGCAGAGCTCAGAAGAGCTGGGAGCCCCTTACCTGTCCCCCAATGGGGCTGCCAGGCAGGACCCCCCCTCAGCCTCCACCACCACCGGAAGAGAGACCATACAGATTGTACACCAATTTATTCTGCAGGAACACCTCACGAGAGAGGCCTTGGTGGGAGGAAGGGAGAAGGCCAGAGCAGAGCAAAGGCTGCCTAGAGGTGGGAGAAGAGGCGAGGGAAGCTGTCAGACTGTGAGGACTCACAGGGAAAACTCCAGAGATGTCTGGAGAGGGAGCTTGGGCAGGGGCAGAGTGTGAAGGGGGGTGCTGAGGGGCAGCAAGCAAGAGGCAACTAAGGCTGGGTCAGGTAACCTGGGGGGGGGGGGGCGACTGCTGGGTGGGCTAGAAGTTGTCCTGGCTGCGCCCAGGTGGGAACCAGGAAGCTGGCTGGACACCGGCAACATTTTACTGCAAAGGTCTCTGCAGACGTCCTACAGGATTAGAGCGCTCGGTTCTGTGGGCTGTTGCAGAAATCCTGGAAGCAGCATCGAGAGAACATCCAGAAGCCAAACACAGGGGAAGTGCGGGTGTGCGAGCAGTCACTCATCTGCTCCTTGCGGCAACAGTCACTCACCATGATGTCAGACCCGCTACCTGCAACAGCAACACGTCCCTGCAGAGCCCAAACCCTCTTCTCCCTCCCTCCACTTGGACCTACACCGCCCACACCCTCCCCTGCACCCCCAAACGCAGAGACTCCTGGAACTGGGCAGGGCAGGGAGTGCCAGGAAAAGGAGTCTTATTATTATTAACTCCGTTTTGCCGCCCTGCCGCCCCGGTATTAGAGGGTGGAAAATCCCTGCCTGAGAGAGTTGAAGAGCGGAGGTCACCACGGTCCTACAAGTCCCACAGCGGGTGGCAGGTGGGCCTGACGCCCAGGCCCCGGCGAGGAGCGCTGTGCGCGGGTTGGTGGGGCACAGACGCTGTTTACAAACCGCTAGGGAAACGTTACCTTCCCATAACTGTTAAGTTTAAAAAGCAAGTGCAGAACAGTGTCTACAGGGCTGTGTACTGTTTGCGGGAGAAGGAGGTAAAGGTAGAGTACATGTATATAGGGCGGGATGCCCAAAAAGATCACAGAAAGGGGAATCCAGACAAAAGAGTGGTTTTTGTTTTCGTGCGTGGGAGCTGGGGCCAGTGTTGGACCACGTCTGTGCAGCTATCTGGGAAGCGTGTGAGGCGATGTGAACACAGGCAGCTCTGTGCCGCGGTGGTGGAGTGCCATCTCTGGAGCCACCACAGGTTGTGGCTCAGCCCTTGGAGACGGCAGGTGTGGGCCTTTCCCAGCCTCTTTCCTCAGCTGTGGAACACCTCAGAGGGCTGTAAGTGCCTGGCACAGTGCTTGGCCCAGAGGCTGTGTTAGGGTTTGTTAACTAAGAAGGTGAGCGGCCAGGTAGAAGAACCAGCATGAAGAACAAAGGGATGGACAACTTGGGGCAAGTGGAAAATTGAGGGGAGGTGTCCAGAGGGCAATTTGTTGGACAGTGTGGCCACCGCTCAGACTCTGTGATGTGGCTGCGCGGACGCCAGGGAAGCAGGTAAGTTCCTCTGGGAGAGTGAAATGGGAAGATAGCCAAAGAACATGAACCCTTAAGGGTGAAGGAGAACGAGGCAAGACTCGGTGAAGGAGACTGGAAGAGGTAGCTGGCCATCTCAAGGCTGGCGCCTGCGGAGGGTGGGACACTCAGCTGTGGGCTGAGAAGGGCGGTGGCGGTGGCGGTGGCGGTGGCGACACGGACTGGCTCTGAAGGAGAGAGTCGGTGCTGGGCAGTGTCGGAGAGGTGGGGCTAGGAAATGTAGGGACTCAGTTCTGGGCCCCAGACACACAGAAGGCAGCTTACTGTTCTTGATGAAGAGGGTCATACAGCTGCTGCCAGGAGAGGCCAGGCAGATGTCAGATCCCAGCAGGCACCCCAGCTCCTTGGTCTCCAAGAGGCACCGATAGCAGCGCAGGTATTTGGGGAACTCAGCTGGGTAAGGGGGCTCTTGATTGACAGGTTCAGTTTTACCTAGAACACAGACAAGCTCTGACCCCATGCCTCTGCCCGCCTATTTTCCAGGTCAACCCCACTGTCCCTCCCGCATCTCAGAAAACCATAAAATCACCAATTCTTTAAAACCATCCAGCCCAGCCAGTGTGGGTCAATGGTTGAGATTCGACCCATGAACCAGGAGATTTGATTCCAGGCAAGAGCACATGCCTGGGTTGCAGGCTTGATCCCCAGTGTGAGGTGTGCAGGAGGCAGCAGATCAATGATTCTCTTTCATCATTGATGTTTCAACCTCTCTGTCCCTCTCCCTTCTTCTTTGAAATCAATTAAAAACAAACAAACCCAGAAGTAAAAGCAAGAATACAGCATCACAGGATATGAAGAATCTCTGCTTTGTGCAGATAAGAGATTTCAAGCAGCCCAGGCCCACATTCTTTGTTCGGTGGTCCTATCACAGGACAGACTCATTTCTCATTTTTTTTTTTAATATTAAGAACACACTTTTTAAAAATTTTTTATTGATTTCAGAGAGGGAGAGCGAGAGAGAGAGATAGAAACATCAATGATGAGAAAGAATCATTAACCGGCTGCCTCCTGCACGCCCCCAACTGGGGACTGAGCCCACAACCTGGACATGTGCCCCTGACCCGAACTGAACCTGGGACCCTTCATTCCACAGTCCAATGCTCTATCCACTGATCTAAACCAGCTGGGGCAGGACAGACTCATATTAAACTTTGTGCACCAAAGCCCTCCCAACCACATGCATATATAGTTATCCCTTGGTATCCACAGGGGATTGGTTCCAAATTGATACAAAAATCTGCTCAAGTCCCTTATATCAGAATAGAGGCCCCATGCAACTGCGGCAGCTGCCTCAGCCCTCACAGCCTTGGCTTGGTCCAGAAGGTCGTCTGGAAGGATGTCCGGAAGGCTGTTTGGCTGTCTAGTCTAATTAGCATATTATGCTTTTATTATTATAGATGATGTAGTATTTGCATATAACCTATACACATCCTCCCAACTACGTTAAATCATGTATAGATTACTTGTAATACCTAATACAATGTAAATACTATATACTAGTATATAGATGTTATACTATATTCTTTAAGGAATAAAGACAGAAAAATGTCTGTACATGTTCAGTACAGACACAACCATCATAGGCCCTAACTACATAGTACACATTAGCAACAATATCATTTAAAAAATATTTTTCATCCTCGGTTGAACCCAGGGATGCGGAATACGCATATATGGAGGACTGACTGTACATCTGTCTCCCTCTTCCTCTGGTCCCTGGCCAAGACCACAGGTTAACGAGTCCCCAGTCCCAGCAGAGCACTAGGTGTGAGACAGATGCTGACAAATGTTTTGAATCCTGTTTCTATGGCGATGGTGCTTTGCAGCCAAGTGAGGAGGCGCTCAGGCTGTTCCAGCCTCTTTTTACCCTGTGGATCTGGTGCTGTCATCTAGCTTGCTCCCCAAACCCTCCCTATTCTGTGTTGTCCTGAGATGTTAATGGGTTCCCTTCAGTAACTCCATTCAGGTCATTGCTGTTGAGTGAGACAACCCTGGGGTGTCACTAGACATCTCCCTCAGAGTGGCCATCAGTGCATTAACAGTGGCCAGGCATTGTCCCAGCAAGCCCACTCACCCCATCTTCCTCCTGCCTGGGCAGATGTCCCCAACACCTGGTATCTGTGGGTTCCTCTACCCAGCAGGCCTTCGGATCCGTGCGAGCCACTTACCAAACACCAAGCTCATCACGACCAGCACTGTTAAGAGGACCATGTACAGAGCTTGGGGGGTGCTGTGGAGGCCCAGGGGCCCCAGACTCCGGCTGTGTGCAGGGCCTGCCGTAAAATGCATGACTGCCCACCAGCCTCCAGCATGCGCTTATATTGGTGGAAGAGAAGTTGGCCAAGAAGAAGGAGAGGGGCAACACCCATTTGGGATGGAAATTAGAGCCAAAACATCCAGAAGGACAGAGTGTTCTCGCCCACGGCCACTCTGGAACCTAACATC
Source organism: Myotis myotis (assembly GCF_014108235.1). Classification (NCBI taxonomy): domain Eukaryota; kingdom Metazoa; phylum Chordata; class Mammalia; order Chiroptera; family Vespertilionidae; genus Myotis; species Myotis myotis. The sequence goes on along the minus strand of NW_023416331.1, from coordinate 1,010,336 downwards.
CTGGCTTGGGAACAGGAGCCGCAACAGGGGAATGAGACGGGAACATTCTTTATTTTAATATATATATTTCAGAGAGGAAGGGAGAGGGAGAGCAAGATAAAAACATCAATGAGAGAGAATCATGGATCAGCTGTCTCAACCCGGCATGTGCCCTGACTGGGATCCAACCGTGAGCCCACCAGCTGGGCACGCCATGTTCTAATTTTCAGTCTAGTAGTCATAGTAGTTGCTTCCTGGTTATCTTTGCAAACATTCCTTTGGGAAACTAGGCTGCTTCGGCGCAGTGCAAAGGTTATTCTGCCCGGTTTTAACATCCGGAAGGTTTGAGGCATAAGACTGGCACACAGGCAGCTCCTCTGGGAGGGCAGCTGCGGCTCCGTGGTTATTTACCCGGCCTTCTTAATGGGGGAGACAAGTCAATAAGCAACGGTGGGGCGGTGGAAGCCCCGGCAAAGGGGTTTCAGCAGAGGAATAACAGGACGGGCTTCGCTTATGAGATTCTGAGGCGGAACCGGTCAGGCAGCTGTTCCCGAGCCCAGTCACTAGATGGGGGCCTGGTCCTGCAGAAGAGAAGCCAGGAAGCCAGAAAGTGAGTGGCGCTGAGAGTGCTCATTTAAATGTTTGTTTTAGTTACAGTTCACTTCAGAAAAAATCGTTATTGTTGAAAGTATTACTTACGTCCCCCTTCTCCCCATCAGCCCCCTCCGCCCACCCCGGCCCCAGCCCTCACCATCTAATGGTCCGTGTCCGTGGGCCACGCATAGACGCACACAAGGTCTTTGGTTGGTTACCTCCCTCCCACCCGCCGCGCCTTCCCTCCGAGATTCCCACGCTGCTCCGTGCTTCCACGCCTCTGATCCACTCCGTTCGTGAATCGATCGGCGAGTTCAGAAGGAAGCCGACAGTTAGAGTCAGGCTGAGTGGGCGGGGAGGGGAGCGGGTAGACCGCACCGCGGTGACTTGGTGCGGTTTTCCAAGATGAGAAGGCGCAGGGCCCGCGGGTCCAGGAAGCCCACCCTTCCCCACGCCCGCTCCTGCCCGCCCCGCCGCGCTGGGCTGCGGGCCAGCGGCCTCATCTCCGGTGCCCACGGGCTCCGTGCGCTCCTCTCCGCGCCTGGCTGCCCCGCCGCGCCCCGGGAAGAACCTGGGGAGGCGCCGGCCCGCCGTGGCGGGACCACGCGGTCCCTAGACTAGCGGTGGGTCGCGCAGGGTCGGTGGGCGACGGGAAGTCCTCAGCGCCAGGTTCCGGCGGGAGGTCTGGGCGGGCACAGCAGGAGGCTCCCGCTTTGGCCCCAGACCAACCCAGAGCCCCGGATTGGGCGCTGATGGAGGGTGAGGAGACGCACGGGGGCGCGCTGGCGGCGGACGAGAGAGGAACGGAGGGGGCCGCCGCCGCGCGCCCCCAGAGCCGGGATGAACGAAATGACGGCTGCGTTAACACTGCACCCTTCAGTCGCCCCGGGGTGCCAGCGGAGGGCCTGGCACCCACTTAAACGCCTGCTGGATGGGTGAGAGGGACGGACGAAAAGAATCAGCAGCGGGCCCCCTCGAAGCGGACAGGGCGAAGGGGAGGCGGGAGGGACCATCACGGCGTCTCCGACCCTCCGCGAGGAGCCTGCACCCGCACCCGCAGGCTCAGGCCCGGGCTCCGGCGGCCCCGCCCTGCGGTCCGGGAGGCCTGGCGCGGAGCCCCGCAGCCGTGGGCCCTGCGGTCACAGGCGGGAGGGCGCGGGCGGGGTGTGGGGCGGGCCCGGCCTTCTCCGGACCCGGCGTGACCTCCCGCCCTCGTCCCTGTCCTTCCCAGCACCGGGGATGCTGAGGGAGACGGAAGCGGTCGGGCCTGAGGACAAAGTTTCAGGGATGGGGCAGGGCCACCGCTGCTCCTCGGCCCCCGGGGTGAGGAGGAAATGGAGAGGGACCTTTAACCCGAATGTAAACAATGCCTGGGTTCCCGAGGGAGCTGGGATGGCTTGTTGATGGATGGACGGACCGGTGGATGGATGGACGGACCGGTGGGTGGATGGATGGATGGATGGATGGATGGATGGATGGATGGACCGGTGGGTGGGTGGATGGATGGATGGATGGATGGATGGGTGGGTGGACGGACCGATGGGTGGGTGGATGGATGGATGATGGATGGATGGATGGACGGACCGGTGGGTGGATGGATGGATGGATGGATGGATGGACCGGTGGGTGGGTGGATGGATGGATGGATGGATGGATGGACGGACCGGTGGGTGGATGGATGGATGGATGGATGGATGGATGGATGGATGGATAAGGGAGTGGGCTGTCCCCCACGCCTGGGCCCCCCACCCTCTCACTGTACAGCTGTGAGGGAAATACATGCTCCTCTCAGGGGCCTGGAGTGAACCTCAACCCAAACCCGCAGTCAGCGGAGTCCAGCACCGCCCACTGGGAGCCGCGCGGGTGGAGCCTGGGCCAATGGACAGGGTAGGATAAGGGCTGGCCCAGCCTAAGACCCACTTCTTCCCAGGTTTCCCACTCAGAAGCTACCTCTCCTTTCTCCCAGCCTCCAGCCTCTCTCCCAGTTTGCCCAGCTACTCGGACACCTAGGTGTCAGGCCTGGCCTGGTGCCCAGCATAGCAACGTCTAGAACCCCAGCAGGCACCGGGTTGCATCTCAGCTGGTCTTGCCTGAGACTGCTGGAAACCTGCTACATAGGGTGAGGGAGTGAGGGAGCTGGCTGCGCCGGGGGTGGGGTGAGTGGGGATGGCACTGAAAACAAACGGCTGCTGGAGCCTTATTAGGTGGCGAGTAATTGGCAATAATTAGAGGAGGAAGACTGAGGCCCATGGGTGGGGTGGCCCAGATTCAAATGTTAAGCGTCCCCCTCCCCACTCCCCCCTTGAGGTGCCCAGGGCTCCTCGTGGCATTCAGGGTTCTCTGTAGTGCAGGGAAAGGGGAGGGGAGGGGGCGGTAGGGCAGGTCAGTAGAGCTCTTAGTGGCCAGGAAGGGGAGTCCTTTTTCTCCAGGGTGTGGGAGGTGGGGCTGGGTGCCCCTATTTGCATTTAAGGAGGTTCCTTTAGCTGAACAAAAACTTGGATTCCAGGGGATTAATTTCTGGTGGATCTGGGAGGGCCAGGTTCAGAACCAGGCTCTGGTACCAGGTCCCACGGCTTCCTGCTCGCACTCCCCACCCCGTTTGGCCCTGGGACAGACGGAGGAAAGGGTGCCACTCTCAGCTCTCCCATATTTGCTAAAGGTGGAACATTTTGGAGCTGTGGCCACCTCCCCTCTTTTAACCCCAAATATCAGGCGCAGTCACCTAAGTCTCAGATGACGCCTCCAGGAGGCGCAGAGTGCCACGCTGCTGAGCTGGCGGGAGCAGACCCCTCTGCCCGGGGCTTCATGCACGCGGCTGGAGACACTGCAATTAGCAAGAGGCTGTGGAGGACATGAGAACACTGTCACCCACGTATCTTGTTCAAACAGTGCGCCCAGGGTGGTCTAGGGGTGTCTCATCTGGGAAAGAGGGCTGATGGGTGAGAGGGACTCGTTCTGTTCCACGAGGTCCAAAGACTGGTAGTAGGAGAGAAGCTACAGGGAACGGATTTCCTCAGGTTCGACCTAAGAATGTTCTGACAGCTGCCCAAAAAGTGTGGTTCTGGGAGGACATGAGTCCTGGGCACCCAGCCCCTGGCAGGCCCTGTTTGTTAACTTGCGGAGGGTGTGAGGAGAGAGGCATGAGGGCATGGTGAGGAGGGGGTGCAGGATTTGCCGCATAAGACAGGGCGAGCAGACTGTTCCTCACTCCCCATGGAAGTAGCAAGAGCTGAGCAAGGAAAACGGGATACTATGGTGAAATCATGCCAGTTGGACCTGGAAATTGGTATACGAGCTGAGTAGGTAAAATCAGGCACTGGAGAGCACTTCTTGTAAACAAAGCTTGTGAGTTGAAGCAATAGGCCACCTGGGCTCCTGGGGTGGGTGTAGGCAGGGGGACTGTCAGGGCAGAGGCTGCAGTGGTGAGAACTGTAGGCACACCAGGGAAGGGTGAGGCTTGGGGGCCTGTTGCCTGAGGAGCAGCTGAGGTGGAGAGGGTTGAACTGGCTGGATGGGCTGGGATTTCCCAAAGCCCAGCCCTCAAGGCTTCAGCACCTTGTCCCTGGGTACTTGGGCAGTCACACAGTTAGCCAGCCAGTAGAAAAAATACCTTTTTATTAATTATTAGGAAAAATCCATTCATTTAAAGCAGGTGTGCCAGGAGGTTAGGTACTGCAGGATGGATGAAGGACCCATGCAAGAGGAACAGTGAAAAGGGGGTGGACTCCACGCTCCACAAACTAAACAGCAACATGAACACACAATCACAAATACGAGGGCCCGTCGTCAGGTCTCCTCCCACCCCAGTCCTTCAGCATGAGGCCCAGTGCTGACTTTAGAGGGCTGGTCCCTAGAGGTGCCAGGGCATCTGGAAGTGCTGGACCGGGAGCGGGGTGCAATGTGTGGCTTCGAAGTTGTGCAGATGTTTCTGGGCCTAAGGGAAGAGGCGGGACAAGTGGGGTGCACAGCACTGCAGTGAGTGGCAGCCACCAGACATCTCCCCACCCTCTACCTCCAAACCCACTACCCACTCTATAAAAGCTTTCACTTCCAACTGTCCCCAAGCCCCACATATGCCCCTGGCCACTCAGGCACCCCCATCTTGCTTCCCTCCCCTTAGCTCACCAGAAACAAAGCCAGCTGCTGCCTTTCACGTGCACTCATGTCCTCCCCTGCAGAGAGGAGGCGCTCAAACATGGCCCACGCATCTGGGCATTTACCCCCTTCCCGGGCTCTTCCCAACCCCCTCTCCTGCCCCAGGACCGCCTTACCCACACTCCAGGGGAAGTCTGGCCCGTGTTCCGCCTGGTAGGAGCGGAGGACAGACAGACACCAGTCTTCCTCTACCTCCCATCGGCTGTAAATCGAGGCTAGTCAGGGAGAGACATGAGGGCCCGTCAGCACCTGGCTTTGCCAGCCCCACCCAGAGCCTCCCCAGATCCCTTTTCACCTTCCTCCAGCTGCGAGGAAGCCTCCAGCCACTGCCTCACCACTTGAAGACCCTCTTCTGCCATCACATGGGGATATCTGCAGGGGCAATGCCAGATGGGAGTTAGACCCATTCGCTTCACTCCTCATCCCTGAGCCTTCTTCCCTTCCTCCTGGTGCTGGTGTACACACCTGTACACATATGTGCACACATGTACAGGTACGTACACACACACCCTGGCTCTCACCGATGCTGCAGGAGCTTCAGCAGGAGGTCGTTGCCTCGGTTGGACATGATGTCCTCAGGAGCCCTGGAGGTGAGAACGTACACTGGAGGGGAGGGAGGGTTTGGATACCTGGGTTTCTAGTGGGCAGAGGTGAGCAGGGCAACTGTCTGGCTCTCTGGGACCCAGGAGGTAGAGGTTCCCAGGACTCACGTGGTGGTGATGATCTCATCCTTGGTTCTTCGGATCAGCAGCACAGGGCCCTGGTACCTGCAGGGGACAGAGCAGTGGGCGGGAGAGCTCAGGGAGGCAGGTGGCAGCTGGCCACCTCATCCTGTACTGGCTGTATTCCTAGCCCCTGCTCAGCAGGGCCCATGGGCTAGACCAGCCATGGGCAAACTACGGCCCGCGGGCCGGATCCGGCCCGTATGAAATGAATAAAACTAAAAAAAAAAAAGACCGTGCCCTTTTATGTAATGATGTTTGCTTTGAATTTATATTAGTTCACACAAACACTCCATCCATGCTTTTGTTCCGGCCCTCCGGTCCAGTTTAAGAACCCATTGTGGCCCTCGAGTCAAAAAGCTTGCCCACCCCTGGGCTAGACCCTCACCCAGGGATGAGTCAGAATATTTAAGGGCCTGCGTCGACCTATGAACCAGGTCTTGGTTCACTTCCCATCAGGGCACATGCCCAGGTGGTGGGGCGTGCAGGAGGCAGCTGATCGATGATTCTCTCTCACCATTGATGTTTCTATGTCTCCCTCTCCCTTCCTGTCTGAAATCAGTTTAAAGAAGAAGAAGAAGGTGGAGGGTCCCAGGGACCTGGGTTAGGCCATCTAGGGTGGGGGCAGGGTCACTCAAGGGATTTGGGGCGGTGGTCACTTGCCAAGTTGCACTTTAGTACTAACTTCAGCGGTTGCACCCCAGCAGAGCTGTGAGGGGCTCAGGGGGCAGGTGTTACCTGCACAGCTGCTCTGCGTTGTTTAGATTGAGGTGCTGCCTCACGGTCCTGGTCACCAGGCCCCCTAGAGTGGGACGAAAGTGAAGGGAGAGCAGAGACAAAGCCCTTGCCCAACACAAAGATCTTCGCTATTCATGGGGGAGTCTGCTTCTCAGCAATGGGCCACCTACTCCCCGCCGTGGAAACGCGAACCATCGCCAGCTCACAGCGCCAGGGCAGCCCACCCCCTGAAAGGCAGGCCTGCGGCTGTACTCACTGCAGCTGTCTGGCATGACTTTTAAGGCCAAGGGCACCAGGTCATCAAAGGAGGCATCCAGGATCACGGCACTAATGTCTGGGTAGGACATGGCTGCCCACGTGGCTGGTACCAGGACCGGGAAGAAGGGCAAGGACTGAGGGACTCCCGCCCACCACCCCAGCCTCCTCCCACTGACCATGTAGGCTGACCCCACCCTCCCTCCTAGGTTAGCCCCAGGGCTCTCCTGGCCCTCATGTTACTCGTGGGCACTGCCTGGAGGATGGAGCGAGACGATGACAGTGCACTGGAGACAACCCACAGGAAGCTTCGCCTCCCTGATCTTCCCAGCCCAAGCCCCAGGTCTACTTGTGAACACTGGGTGTCAGTGTGGAAGGAATGTGAAGTGTATGTGCACAGGATACCTTCCTCCAGACCAGCCCGAGACCCTCTCCTTCCTTAAGCCTCCACCCCACTCCGGGCCACTCCCCTTGGGGGAGGGGGAGCTGAATGAGCGTGCAGTGTGGGGAGGAGGGAGGCTGGTACCAGTGAAGCCGCCGATGGACCAGGCATAGAGGATGATGTCCTGGGGCTGGAAGCCCAGGCGGTGGACAGCAAACTGGACCACCACGTCCATGGCGTTGGCCTCGTTCTGTGGGAACGGCACCCCCTGCAGGAGGACGGGCAAAGGCAGGAGTGCGTCAGCACCACCGGCCAGCCGGCCTGCCGCCCACACCCTCCCAGGGTGGACCCTCCCTGCAGCTACTCTGCAACAGAGGAATAAAAGGGGGGGCTCTCCCCAGAAACCAGCGTGGACAGAGATCCACCCTCTGTCCACTGCCTTCCCTCCTGCAACCCCCCTGTGAGGGGATCCCCATGCCTGCAGCTCCCTGCCCTTGGCACCCAGGTCACAGGTGAGTGGGAGCCCCACAGAAATATGCAGAGGGTCTCACCGTACTCCCAGCAAAGCCTGGATGGTTCCAGCCCAGGACTGAATACCCAGCTGCAACACAAGGTGGGGAGGGGCTGAGGCCTCTGGCCTGCACCCCAGCTCCCCGCCCACCCCAGCAGTAGGGCGCCAGAGCGCTAACCACACCCACCAGGGGCAAATAACACTGAGCCTTCCCAGGATGGGGAGACAACACCCACCAAAGGTTCCGAGGCGGCAGAGGGAGATGTGTGATCGTGAGGAGGGATAAAGGTGAGGGACACAGCCCAGGGCAGGGACATATGATGCGCAAAGCAAATGGGGGGAGGACTTTCCCCACAGTGAAGGTTTCAGACTTTACCCACAGAAAGTGGTCAGGCCAGGGGAGATCACGTCCATGTGGAAGATTGGGATGTTCCATTCCAAGGGGCAGAGACAAGAGGGCTGAGCCCTGGGCCTACCTTCCAGAGGTGTGGAGACGCAGCCCACCTCGTAGAAGCCCGCATTCCCCTCGCAGCAGATCACCTGCGGAAGGAGGCAGGAAGGAGGCTGGGAAAGGGCCAAAGGGGCTGAGGAACCCATGTGGCAGGGAGGGCAGCTGCGGGAGCTTCGCAGGGAAGAGGGAGGCGCATTCCTGTTCTCTCCACGGGGAATAGAAACAACGGTTTCACAAGGTCCCGGAGCTGAGAGGCAAGGAGCAAACATCCAGGAAGAACGTTCTAGCTGCCCCGCTCAGCTGCCCCTCACAGCGCCCATCTGTGCTTGGAGACACAGGCGGGGTCTCTCGGGGATGGGAGCTGGGGTTTTTCATTTCCAGGTTTGGGGTCTATTTTTTCTGTCTTTTGTGTGGCATGGCAATGGCTATTCCTCTCCCCCTCTGAGCTCAAGTCTACACCCCCACACACTAATTGCAAGGTGCCCCAGGCCAAAGCCTCAACGATGGGATGGGGTTTCCGTGGGCTCCTGCCGCGGGCAGAGCTGGGACGGGAGCTGCTCCCCGCCCGCTGGCACGGTGCTGTTTCCAGGGCTGCTCCGTGGAGCAGGGGCTCTGGAGCCTGGTGCACATGCCGGCGCTCCCACCAGCGAACTGTGACCCGGAAGCTCTCTGTGCCACCTGTAGGGGCCAATATAAACGACCTCCTCCCGGGTTGTGGGGACTGAGTGCAGGTGTTGCACGTGGTAAGTGCTTTCTTCTCGGGGACAATTACAATGACGACTTTTGGTCTTTGAATGTCAGCTCCACTTCATCTATTTCCTGTGGTGGGCTTCCTGCACCAGCAGGTCTTTAGGTGGAGCTGGAGGTGGGGTACCCACAGGTGCGCTTCCTGAGACCCCCAGAACCTCACTGCCCTCCCCACACTCTAGCTCCGGCCCCTACCCCTGCTCCCTCTCACCAGCTTCTGTCCCTGGGGCTCAGCTGTCCCCCGCCGGTCCACGAACATGGTGTCAATCTCGTTGCCATCACAGGCCAGCAGCTTTGCCCGGCGCCCATCACACTGAGTGAGATGCAAGGCCAAGTTAAGGGCAGGAGGCCACCTCCTTCAGGGGAGAGAGCTGTGGGGGGAGGGGCAGGGGCAGGGGGCTCACCTCTTCCACCAGCCGGGCCTGGCCCTGCAGGAGCACAGGCATGAGGGCCTTCTGGAGCAGGTACACGGAGCCGGGGTACAGCATCCGGCGCCCCAGGGTGTGGGCCACCAGGTAGCTGTGGGAGCATGGAGTTAAGGGGGCCCAGGCCTGTCCCAGACCGAACACAAACAGCTTCATTGGCCTCTTTCGGGACTTAATGAAATATATGCCGAAACCAGTTTGGCTCAGTGGATAGAGCGTCGGCCTGCGGACTGAAAGGTCCCGGGTTCGATTCCGGTCAAGGGCATGTACCTGGGTTGCGGGCACATCCCCAGTAGGAGATGTGCAGGAGGCAGCTGATTGATGTTTCTCTCTCATCGATGTTTCTAACTCTCTATCTCTCTCCCTTCCTCTCTGTAAAGAATCAATAAAATATATTAAAAAAAAAAAAAAGAAATATATGTACAAGGCTGGTGTTTTTCAAACTTTTTTTACTGCAACCTTTGTAAAATACACATTTTGTATTGTAGCCCAGTATATACAATTCTGAAAGTTTTATGAGATCATACATAATACTTTATATATGTGATAAGTAAAAGCAAAGTTTTCAAAGATGAATCTGTTCATGTATAAATGCAACTTAATAAAAGTCCCAAAATAAATAATACTTGGAAAAAAAATGACGGTGATTCACTAAATTAATTTCAAGAGTCACTAATGGGTCAAGATGGGTAGTTTGAAAGACACCAAATAGACTGCAACTCCTTCGCGGCAGGGACCTGGCTGTTTTGCTCACTTTTTAAAAAAATTATTATTATTATTATTTTTTTTTAAATATATTTTATTGATTTTTTACAGAGAGGAAGGGAGAGAGATAGAAAGTTAGAAACATCGATGAGAGAGAAACATCGATCAGCTGCCTCCTGCACATCCCCCACTGGGGATATGCCCGCAACCCAGGTACATGCCCTTGACCGGAATCGAACCTGGGACCTTTCAGTCCACAGGCCGACGCTCTATCCACTGAGCCAAACCGGTTTCGGCAAAAAATTATTATTATTTATTGATTTCAGAGGGGAAGGAGGAGGGAGACAGATAGAAACATCAATGATGAGAGAGAATCAATGATTGGCTGCCTTCTACTGAGGATCGAGACCGCAATCCAGGCATGTGCCCTTGACAGGAATCGAACCTGGGACCCTTCAGTCCACAGGCCAACAGTCTATCCACTGAGCCAAACCGGCGAGGGCTGTTTTGCTCACTTTGATATGCCTGATATCTGCCCGTAGGAGGCGCCAGAGCCTGGCGCACAGTAGGGCGTAATGAACTTTTCCTGAACAAATGTGCTAATCTAGACATGTAAGATGTAGCAGGTGCTGCTGCTGACAAGGACAATTAACCACTTCCAGTTCACCCCCGAGTAGGGTTTGTCCCCGAGCAACACTGCATGACCGCTTCCAGCAACCCCCTGAGAACCCCAACTTTGCTGGCCCCTCTGACAGTCAGCACTGTCAGCACCAGCCACCCTCCCTGGCCTGGAACGTGCCTCTGGCTACCACCAGGAGCTCCACTGTTACTCCAGCATCATCAGTGCCCACGGCTACCATTTCCTTGGGCTCTACCTCATGCTCTCAAGTCCCCCGCAGGCTCGATGCCCTTCACAAACGCCATACTACGTGCTGTCACCAGCCTGCGCACGGTGCACAAACTAGCTTGCTCAGGTGGACTGCCAGGAGCCAGGACACAGCCAGGGCTCTGTGTCCCCTCCCCGCCTCCCTCTAGGTCTCATCAAAAGAGCTATCGTGGCCCTGGCCAATGTTGCTCAGTGGTTAGAGCATTGGTCCATGCACCCAAGAATCACAGGTTCAATTGCTGGTTAAGGGCACGTACCTGGGTTGCAGTTCAATCCCCGACCACAGTTGGTAGGTGTGTGTGTGGGGGAAGCAAAATATGATGTCTCTCTCTCTCTCCACTTCCACCTACCCACCCTCTCTAAAAATCAATGAAAAAAATATCCTCGGGTGAGGATTAACCAAAAACACCCAAAAAGAGCTTTCATGTCAGACAGAACAGTGTTACTCCCCCAGCTCTCCCTCACCGCCAGGAGCCCTTTCCTTCACACGTGCACATGGATAAACATGACTTTGCCACAAGTAGTATGAAGCACGCAGCGGATGACAGCTGTCTTACAATGGAGCACCCAGTTCCAGAGCCCTGCCCCCCCACTTTATCCCCCCCACCCCTTCCACCCTCCCACCCTGTGGGCCTCTCCTCCCTGCTGCTTCCCACCTGGTGATCTGACAAGGCAGCTTCTTGGCGCGGTTGAGGAGGGTGTCTGCTGTCCCCCGGTGCAGGGGCTCTGGGCGGAGCAGGGCCACACCCCGGCGGGAAGGGCCTCCTCGGGACTCCTTCCTGAGGAATGGAAAGATGAGGGGAGGGTGGGGTCAGGAGCAGCAAGGCGGGTGGGTGTCTGAGGTCCGAGGGATGGTGGGTCTAAGGCAGGGGTGGGCAAACTTTTTGACTCGAGGGCCACAATGGGTTCTTAAACTGGACCGGAGGGCCGGAACAAAAGCATGGATGGAGTGTTTGTGTGAACTAACATAAATTCAAAGTAAACATCATTTCATAAAAGGGTACGGTCTTTTTTTTTTTTAGTTTTATTCATTTCAAACGGGTGCCCGTAGTTTGCCACGGCTGGTCTAAGGAGAGGGTGCTGGAGGCAGGCCTTGGCCGCAGGGAGGGAGGGGCGAGCAGGGACGGAGGGAAGAGTCGCGGCTCACCGGCTGCTGGGCTCCTCCCAGTGGAAGTCCACCGGCCAGCTCCTGAAGTCAAAGTTGTAGCTGGCCAGCTGCCTCTGTGGGGTGGGGAGAAGGAGCTGGGCCTCCGAGGGGCTTGGGAAGCGGAGGGAGGCCCACCTCCCACCCTCGTCATCCTGGGGCCTGGCCTCGGGCAGCCGACCCTCCTGGCTCAGACGCCGGACAATCCAGCGAGGGTGTCCTGTTGGGAACCAGCCCGCCTCTGCCCGCTTCCAGCTGCGCTTCACCAGCACCCAAGGCCGCTGGGCCCCAGGAGGGCGGCTGCAGGTGCGGGCGTTTCTGAGGGAGGGGCGCTGTGGCCAGTCCTGCTCCCTTCCCCACCTGGGTCCTGCACCTCTGCTGTCTGGAGGCTCAGAAATCCCCAGTAGATCGGACTGGCTGCCCCAAGCTTGGGTGAGAGGGGAGGAGGGAAGTCATGTCCAGAGTGGCCCCTCCGAGAGGGGAGAGGGCGCCTCCTGAAGGAAGCCCTCTGCCTGCCCCCTCAGGGCCACCTCCCCCCCCTCCCGCCTGCAGGCGGCGGGTGGGCCACTGCTGTTTGGGGAGCGGAGCGTGTCCCTCCCCACCCCAGATCCCAGCGCTCTACTTTATGTTGAGAGTTGTTTCTTATTTTCTGTCAGAGAAATTTTTGACATCTTCAAAAGTAACTTGAGTCAGAGAGAGCAACAGAAATTTTGTACAAAAATATAAAGAGCAGCCCTAGCCGGTTGGGCTCAGTGGATGGAGCGTCGGCCTGCAGACTCAAGGGCTCCAGGTTCAATTCCGGTCAAGGGCATGTACCTGGGTTGCGGGCACATCCCCAGTGCAGGGTGTGCAGGAGGCAGCTGATCGATGTTTCTGTCTCATCGATGTTTCTAACTCTCTATCCCTCTCTCTACCTCTCTGTAAAAAATCAATAAAATATATTTTTAAAAATATATATAAAGAGCAAAACAAAACAAAATGAAGAAAAGCACAGTCCAGGCAGGCTTTGCTCAGACTGGACTCGAATTCAGACCCAGCCACTCCTCAGCTCGGGCTCGGCCAGGGTCACCGTCCTCTGCCTGTTGCCTCCGATGGGTGAGTGAGGGTGGTGAGGCCCCTCACGCGGTGCTTGTGAGGATTAGAAAGCGCACATGCCAGTCACATGACTGCAGGGCACGGCAAATTGTGGTATGCAGCAATGGCAGTGCCACGGCCTTTGGCCCCAGAAAGCCCTGTAGCAGGAAAGAGCTTCACAGGGTCCTGGCCCTTCTCAAGGGTAATCACACTCCAGCCTGGCTGGCGGGCACGCTCCCGGACCCTGTGCCCCGGCTGCCCCTCCTGGCGCCACGCTGTGCCCGGGCACAAGAGCGGACATCCCTGTCCATCTGTCCCATCCCCGAACAAAACTAGCACGGAGGTCAATGCACGCAGCAACAGAACACATACTGACCTGGGCTCTGGGACAGAAACCCCGCCAATGTTTCTACATCTAGGCAATTCTTGCAGGGGGAGGGGGGAGGGGAGGGCAGGAGACTGTTCTGGCAGAATACTCCATTAGAAGGGGAGGAAGGAAAAGTTCATGGCGGACAGTTCACGTGCAGAAAGGAGAAGTGACAGGTCCCTGGGCAGCGGGCACACCCTCCCCCTGGCAGAAGCGGCACCTGCTTGGCACCCGCCCTGGACTCTCTCACCTTGTTCTCCGCAGACTGGTTCCTATGTGTGGCCTCCAGGATGGTGATGAACTGCCGGTACTGGGGGTTGGTCCAGCGGCCGACGCCTGGTGGAGGGAAGCAAGATGAGCAGGTTTCAGGAAGAGAACAGGAGACTGGCAAGCAGAAGGCCCGGAGGAGAAATGAGAGGAAAGGGTCCCAGATCTGGAGAAACGGAGGGCGAGCCGATCCCCCTGCACAGCCAGCACTGGCCGCAGCACGTCCCCCTCGGCCCTCAGTTTGTGTCTTCCCAGACTGCTGACCGCCCACCTGAGTGCGCATTCTCCCAGCCTGAAGAGGCCACGCGCCCTCAATCTCGGCCCCGCTAACACGGGGGTTCCTCTCCCACTGCCGTCCTTCGGCAACGCCTGCCGCTCGCTTTCTGCACAGTCTCGCTCCCTGCCATCTGCCTCACGGCTCCTGCCCCACAATTACTTCCTCACTGGGCCCAAGTCCCCTTCCTCCAGCCTCCAGCCCCTCACCTGGGTCTCAGCCTCTCCCTGGCCCTCCTCCATTCTTGCCTCCTTCCAATTCCTGGACTGCTCCTCCCTGGTTGCCATGCTACCTCCCTCTCTGAACCAAGAGCCATTCTCAATGCTGAGTTCCCTCTGCTCTTCAGCCGGCCCCGCAGTGATCGCATCCGCTCTCCCTTCACTGTCAAGGAGCCTCAAAACCTGACACCTGTCCTTCCAATGAACAGGTGCCAGGTGCCAGGCCTTGCTCTGACATGGGGAAGACAGTAGTAAATGAGATGCAAAGGCCCGGGCCTCAGAGAGCTGCCACTTTAGTTGGGGGCGGAGTGGGGCTGGAGAAAGACAAAAAACAGTCAAGAAAATTTCAGAGAAGGATAAGTGCTACAAAAAAAAGAAAACTAGAATGAACTAGAATGCGATGTGTCATCAGAGGTAGCACCCAGCAATGCTGAGAGCGAAGCAAGCTGCAGGACAGAAATGTCAGTGCAGCCCTGGCTGGGCACTGAGCTGGACAGAGCACCGTCACGACACACCCAGGCTGTAGGGTCCCGGTCAGGGCACATTCAAGAACCAACCAATGATGCAGAAATAAGTGGAACCTACAAATCAGTGTTTCTCTCCCCTTCCTCTCTCTCGTATCAATAAAAACATACTCTCAGTGAGGATAAAAAAATGCAGGAAAAAAACCACACCCAACGACAGTGGTTACTTCGGGGAAAGAGGAGCACAGGACCGGGAAGAGGCCCAGGTTCTATTCCAGTCTAAGACACATGCCGGGATTGCCGGCTTAATCCCCAGTAGGGGGTGTGCAGCAGGCAGCCGATCAATGATTCTCTCTCATCATTGATGTTTCTATCTCTCTCTCCCTGTCCCTTCTGAAATCAATAAAAAAAAAATACATTAAAATATATATATATATATTTAAAAGATAACAATGAAAAACAAGATAACAATGCCCATGGTTTTCCACTTACATACACTTCCCTTTTGAACTTGACATAAATGGAATCATACTGCATAAATCATTTGGCAGTCAGCTTCTTTCCTTCAGCATTACATGCATTACCTCAGCTGCATTGCTGAGTGTAGCTGAGTCTGCTCATTTGCATTGCTTTAGTTTGTCGCTCTAGGACTATACTCCCTAATGCATCTACCCACCCTACTATTTGTGGCTGTGGAGTTGTTTTCAGTTTAGCATTATTACAAACATAGGTATGAGTATATGTGGAGTTGTTGTAGGGTATATGCATCTTTTCTAGCTAATAGCAAACTTTTCTCATAATGATTTTTTCATATTTAGGACTCAAGCCCTTTAAGGAAAAGATCACGCCTTGACCATTCTCAATTATTCTCCCTCAGGGCCCAACACAAACCTGCAGGAGCTGCTGTATAAACATTTACCAATGATGAACGGATACCAACCAGGCTCTTTCTCCACCTACCTCGGAGGCAGGCCACACCTGCCAGCAGTAGCAGCAACGTCCCAGCATAGTGAGAGAACGGGACCACTTTGGACAGACTCAGGTAACCTGGGAGGGAAGAGAAACCATGTGAGAAGCTTTCCCACCGCCCCGCAGATGCTCTTCCCAGTTCCCCCCAACCTCCAGCCCACACTCCCTCACTGGGACAGCCGAGAGAAGACGGGAGCGAAGCCATCCTTGCAGGTCCCCTTTCTTCTTAAGGGGGTCGGCTCATCTGCCAACCACCTGCCCGTTTCCTGTCCCACCACCTTTGAAACCACACTGACCTTTCCTGTATAAGTAGAAGAAGGCGAAGGGAGAGGAGTAATAAGAGATGGACCAGAAGACTGAAGCCTGCAGCAGAGAGACAGGGACAAGCAATCAATACACACATACACACACACACACACACACACACACACTCCCCTGCCGTTTCCAGGCCTAGGCTCTGAGCAAAGTGGATAACCTGAGGGATATTATGTGACGTACCTATCCTGTGCATGACATCATGCACACAGTAGGTGCTCAATATTTGTTGAGGGCAATGTGTCAGAGCATAACAGGCCGGTAAAAGTAAGTACAAGTTCTACTCTCTTCCTGTTATCATCTCTAGACATAATCCTTCACATCTAGAGGCCAGGCTTTCTCTCCACTCAAGTTAATCAAGTCTTTTCATCCATTCCTGCTCAGGACAGCCTGGTCCCCAAGAGATGCACAAACATCACCATAGGAACCCTGCCAGAGAGAACAGCTGTCCCTGCAGCCAAAGAGGTTAGTTGCCAGGAGGACAGGTCACTGGGGACTGCAGGACTCAGCACCTGCAGATGGTTCCAAGAGTAAACACATTTTCCTCATAGCTCAGGCTGGCCCCAGAGAAAGTGGGCACAGTCAAAGGGAGTGCCAAGAAAGCATGCCCTTGATAGTGTGTCTGTGTGTGTTGGAGGGGTAAGCTATGAGCCTGGAGCAGGCCCCACCCCAGGGGCACTCCTCTCTGAGGCCGGGGAGGAGAAAGGTCAGGAGGGCCATTGGGGCTGAAAAGAGGCAGTAGTCCCAGGCGCCAGGGTAGACGTACCAGTGCCAGGATGCTGTCGGCATGTTTCTCCAGGGCCCGGGGCTGATAGTACGTATCCTGCCAAAACAGATGCCCACGTTAAGGATCCTGCCCCCTGACAAGTTCTTCCCCTTCCCTTTTGGAAGCCCTAATGTGTGTCCTCTGGTTTTAGCCTCCAAAACTGTCCCTCCTAGGACACCCCTGGCTCCCAAAGACCCTTCCCAGCCATGCTCTGAACCTGATTCCGCGCCCCCCTCCGCCCCTGCCCCGACCCCCAGACCATGAGAACAAACACAGGGGGCTGGACTTAGAAGCAAAAGTGAAAGCAGCATTGGACGATTTTGGCTTGGTTTTCGAAACCCAGTGTTTTTTTTTAAGTTTTTCCTTTTTTTCTCTATATATTTTATTTTATTTCTTTTACAGAGAGGAAGAGAGAGGGATAGAGAGTCAGAAACATCGATGAGAGAGAAACATCAATCAGCTGCCTCCTGCACACCTCCTACTGGGGATGTGCGCAACCAAGGTACGTGCCCTTGACCGGAATCGAGCCTGGGACCCTTCAGTCCGCAGGCTGACGCTCTATCCACTGAGCCAAACCGGTTAGAGCTTAACTTTTTCTTTTTTTAATTGATTTCAGAAATGAAGGAAGAGGGAGAGAGAGATAGAAACATCAATGATGAGGCAGAATCATTGATCGGTTGCCGCCTGCACGCCCCACACCGGGGATCCAGCCCGAAACCCGGGCAAGTGCCCTGACCGGGAATCGAACCATGACCTCCTGGCTCATAGGTCGCCGTTCAACCACCGAGCCCCGCCAGCCGGGCTCGAGACCCAGTTTCAAATGGGCTGTGGACGTGTGCCTATGGGGAGCGTGGGGTTAGGGAAGACAGGAACGGGCAGCATGACAACTTTAAGAGGGAAAGAAGGGCATCCGAAATAACTGGGCTGATCAACGAAAGGAAATGTGGCTGGCGTGGGCAGTTACAGGAGACCGGAAACATCATTTGAGATAAGGAGGAGGAGAACTTAGGGCACAGCCTACCGCCGTGCCCAGGTCCATGCGCGCAATGCCCCCGGGTCTCCGGAGCAGGCTTCGGGAGGCGGAGCGCAGCCGGCAGGGCGCTTGTGGAGCAAGTCCTGTGGACACGCAAAACGTACCACAGGGAGGAGAACACGGAGCCGGGAGGCACCCAGGGGCACTGAGGAAGAAATCGACAGTTTGGGGCAAAGCCACCCAGCGCCCGAGCCCGCGCAGCGTCAGCCCAGGACTTGGGAGTCCACCGGGCCGGCCGGGAACTCTCGGCCGGGCGGGGCCGCGGGAGGAGAGGCAGGAGCGCAGGGAGCAGGAGGGAGCGGCGGCACACGGCGACCCGGTGGCCAGTCCGCAGGCGCCACTTTAACCCGGAAGCACCACGCAGGCTGTGCGCACAACTGACTTGACAAGCGGGCTCCCCCGATTTCCGATAATGGGCGCTTCTGCGGGGCCAGGCCGCAAAGGGGCGCGGGCCGTACCATGTCTCCACGGGGGGAGGACGCGACTCACCCAGGAGCTGGGAGCGGGGGCAGTGACCGACGCTGGAGTCTCAGGGGCGCCGGACCGCGCCCTTTCAGAGTCCCTTTCGCGATAGATTTTGTAGAGCCGGGGGCCGAGGACGCAGCTCAGCAGCTTCGCCATGGCCCCGGCTCGGGCCGCCGCTCTCCGGCTGCAGTTCCCCGCTAGCCCCGCCCCCCGGCCTCCGGGGCCTGCGTGCCCCTGACGTCAGCACGCACTGGCTCCGCCCCCAGCCCCGTCGGGCGGCCTTCCCCCGGGAGAGGGATTCGGTGCCGGGACCTACGGGGGCGGCGATGGTCAGAAATTAGTCGGAGGAGCTTGGAACGCGGAGAGTTAGCAGGTGACCGGGCAGAGTTCAACCAGCTTTTTCACTGGAGCGACATTGGGCAGGGTGTAGGATTAGGAACACTTGACAAAAACAAACAAAAAAAAGGTTAGGTGTCTAGGAATGCAAGATTTTATGAAGAAAAAACATATAAAGTTTTTTTTTTTTTAATATATTTTATTGATTTTTTACAGAGAGGAAGGGAGAGAGAGATAGTTAGAAACATCGATGAGAGAGAAACATCGACCAGCTGCCTCCTGCACATCCCCCACTGGGGATATGCCCACAACCCAGGTATATGCCCCCTACCGGAATCGAACCCGGGACCCTTCAGTCCGTAGGCCGACGCTCTATCCACTAAGCCAAACCGGTCTCGGCAACATATAAAGTTTTTGATAGAGGTAAACGATGGACAACTACACCATGACCATGGATAGGCTGAGTATGGTGAAGGTGTGTGAAAAAGAATGGTTGAATTATCTCTAATGTCGAGTGAAAAAAAAAGAAGCCACAGATTACATACAACATGCCAGCATTGTATAAAGTTCAAAAACACGTAAAATGTAATGAACAACTGAAAGATAAAGAGCAAATTTGGAAAAGTGTTACACAGCATAATCTTTAGTTGAAATGGTAATATTCTGTTTCTTAATAGAACACAGGTTTTATTTTTCCTTGTACCTTACACCTACATAATATATATACCTGTTAGCTTTTTTTTAATGTATTTTATTGATTTTTTTGCAGAAAGAACGGGAGAGGGATAGAGTTAGAAACTATGAGGAGAGTGGGGTTAGGGAAGACAGGAACGGGCAGCATGACAACTTTAAGAGGGAAAGAAGGGCATCCGAAATAAGTGGGCTGATCAACGAAAGGAAATGTGGCTGGCGTGGGCAGTTACAGGAGACCGGAAACATCATTTGAGATAAAAAGCCGGGAGAGGGATTTGGAGAGAGAAACATCGACCAGCTGCCTCCTGCACACCCCCCACTGGGGATGTGCCCGCAACCAAGGTACATGTCCCTGACTGGAATCGAACCTGGGACCCTTCAGTCCACAGGCCGACGCTCTATCCACTAAGCCAAACCGGTCAGGCCTTAAATTATTTTTGCCTGTTTGTGTACTTTATGACTTCTTTTACTCTCGTTATGTTTGTGAGATTCAATCTGGTTGTATATCACGGTGGTTGGTGCATTCTCATTGCTATCGAATGGTCCATTGTCTAACGATGCCACAGTTTATTTAGCTATTATACAGTTGTACATTAGATATAGTCTTTGGTATGCATGGACTGTTAGGGTCACCAGAGGAGGAACTCATGAGGCCAAAGTGGTAAGGGATTGTAAATTTACTAGAGGCCCAGTGCGCGGATTTGTGCACTGGCGGGGCCCCTCAGCCTGGCCTGTGGGGATCAGTGGACCTCCGCACTGCTGCAGCCCAGCCTTACCCACCAGCTCACTGGGCTCTAGCCTGCTGGTCGCCTCGATCCCACACAGCATGAAGTAGTGTGCGAAGCTGCAGGTGGCTGGGGAGGAGCTGCAGGGGGAGTGTCCGAGGGAGAGGCTTCCACCTCTGATGCAGCTGAGCTCCCCATGAGCTGGCCAGGGGTCTTCTGGTGCCTGTCTGTCATCTGAGCCACACTCCTGCTATGGGAGCACACTGACCACCAGGGGGCAGCTCCTGCATTGAGTGTCTGCGCCCTGGTGGTCAGATTGCTTCATAGCAACCGGCTGGTCCACCAATGATCCAGTTGCTTAGACTTTTATATATATATATACTAGAGGCCCAGTGCACAAAAATTTGTGCACGGGGGGAGGGGGGGTGGATCCCTCAGCCCGGCCTGTGCCCTCTCGCAGTCTGGGACCCTGCGGGGGATGACCACCTGCTGGCTTAGGCCTGCTTCCCGGAGGTTGGGCCTAAGCTGGCAATCAGACATCCCTCTGGCAGCCCGGCAGCCCGGGGGATGTCCACTTGTCAGCGGGATGCAGACTTAAGCTGCAGTCAGACATCCTTAGTGCTGCTGAGGAGGCAGGAGAGGCTCCCACCACCACCACTGTACTGGCAGCCATCAGCCTGGGTTGTGGCTGAGCAGAGCTCCCCCATGTGGGAGCACACTGACCACCAGAGGGCAGCTCCTGCATTGAGCGTCTGCCCCCTGGTGGTCAGTGTGTCATAGTGACTAGTCATTCCCAGTCTTTCTGCTTAGGGTCAGTTTGCATATTACCATTTTACTATATATGATAGAGGCCTGGTGCATGGGTGGGGGCCGGCTGGTTTGCCCTGAAAGGTGTCCCGGATCAGGGTGGGGGTCCCGCTTGGGTGCCTGGCCAGCCTGGGTGAGGGGCTATTTGCAGCTAGTCACACCCCCTTCAGGGTGGAGGTCCCCACTGGGGTGCCTGGCCAGCCTGGGTGAGGGGCTGAGGGCCGTTTTCAGGCTGGCCAGCGACTGAAGCTCCCAGCCTCTCCTTTTTTTCTTTTTTTTTTTATTCTGGGATTTATTTACCTTCTATAATTGAAACTTCATTGCTGTCACTGGAGCTGAGAGCTGGCTCCAGCTCTGAGGCCACGGCCTGCTGAAAGCAGGTATCTGGAGTTTGTTTAGCTTCTATAATTGAAACTTTGTTGCTTTCGGAGCTTAGAGCCGGGCCGCGGCAGGCGGGAACCTTGGCTTCCTCCATCACTGGAGCAAGCAAGCCTCCTGCTCGCTTCAGCTGCGTGGCTGCCAGCTGCCATCTTGGTTGGTGGTTAATTTGCATATCTTGCTGATTAGCCAATGGGAAGCGTAGCAAAGATATGGTCAATTACCCTTTTTGTCTTTTATTAATATACTAGAGGCCCAGTGCATAAAATTCGTACACGGGGGGGGGGGGTCCATCAGCCCGGCCTGCACCCTTTCACAGTCTGGGACCCCTCGCTCCTTACCACCTGCCTGCTTGCTCCTTACTGCTCAGCTCGCTGCTCCTTAGTGCTGCTGCAGAGGTGGGAGAGGCTCCTGCCACCGCCGCTGTGCTTGCCAGCTGTGAGCCTGGCTTCTGGCTGAGCAGCGCTCCCCCTATGGGAGGGCACTGACCAAGAAGGGGCAGCTCCTGTGTTGAGAGTCTGCCCCCTGTTGGTCAGTGCATGTCATAGCCAGCAATTGAGCAGCCTTAGCATATCATTAGCATATTACACTTTGATTGGTTGAACAGAGGACCAGATGACTGGACACTTAGCATATTGGGCTTTTATTATATAGGGTTAGGTCATCTGGAGACCAGATGGGCTGAGCCCCAAAATGGTGCCAGGACCCCCAAAGACAGGAAATTAGAGGGTTTTAAATGACTCTAGTTGGTTTTTTTCTGGGCAGAGAATTCTCTGTGCAGGTCCGGATCCTGGGAAACTCCGGAGGGGGTAGATATAATGGTCTTAGCAAGTGGAATGTGGTCTAAGCAAAAGGGAATGTCCATTGTGAAGTGGCCTAAAGGTCTGTTCCCACAGGAGGGGATATCGATTCAATTATTTGATTAGACTTAACATAGACTGTTATACAAAAAAATTTTTTTTAAAAAGAAGCAGCCTTTAAAAATAAATAACACATTAAAAACTGTAGGCCACTTGAATATCTGCCTTGAGAGCACTGCCTGGGGCCAGTGAATTTTCCAGGTCCTTGCCACTCTCCTCCTTGAGTAATAACTTCACATACTCATCAGAGGCTGATGAGAAGAGGTCTGTGGTGTGCCAGGCAGCCCCAACGAAGGCCATTTTATTTATTTATTTATTTATTTTTAAATATATGTTATTGATTTTTTACAGAGAAGAGGGGAGAAGGATAGAGAGTTAAAAACATCAATGAGTTAGAAACATCGATCAGCTGCCTCCTGCACACACCCTACTGGGGGATGTGCCCACAACCAAGGTACATGCCCTTGACTGGAATCGAACCTGGGACTCTTCAGTCCGCAGGCCAATGCTCTATCCACTGAGCCAAACAGGTTAGGGCAAGGAAGGCCATTTTAAATAATTTCTAAGGTATTGACTGGGTATTCAGTCTCATGCTGGGTGCCGTGGAGACCAACCTGGAGACTCAGTTTCTTCCCTCATGGCGGCATCTCTTAAGGTGGAGGAAAAAAGGCTTCCAAACTGGCAGGACCCCTTCTGTGCAGGCTTCTCGGCATGGAGAGGCTTCTGTCGGGATCCCTCCACCGACATGGGGCCAGGAGTCAGAAGGGTGAGGAGGCTGTCTTCGGAGAGGCCTGGACTGGGCCTCTTTCCCATCAGGACAGAGAGGCAGTGGTCATTTTTCCGCCAGTGGACTTGCAACTAGGGTTTATCTCCCCAACTTCCCATCCCCTCCAGAGGCCTGTGTCACTCTGGACCAGGGAGGGCAGGCCTTTATCTGGGCTCTGTTTCCTCCCCGGGGACACCAGGTCCCAGGCAAGAGAACTTGAAAGGCTCTCCCATGGCGGTCTTATTCCTCCTCCTCCTCCTCGGGGGGCTTCCTCAGGCTGCTGCAGGTAAAGAGCAGGAGGTGGGGACTCTGCAAGGCTGCCACTTCTCCTTAGGGGCCTGGGGCAGGCATCTGACTCACGAAGGTAGATTTTCCCCAGCTGACCTCCCCCATCTCTAACACTGGGATAGACCCAGAGACCCTGAGGACCCAGGTCATGTGCAGTTTCCTTTAGAAAATGAGAATCGGTGAGTAACTGCTTCCAGAAAAGGAGAAATGAGAGGAAGAAATACGGGTATTTGCCAACTATTCCACCTTTTCTCTCTTGCCCTCCGATTCCCTCATTCATTTGGGGAAAGGGAGGAAAGCCCCTACCCTCTCTCTCCATCTCACCGTTTTTGTAGCTGTCCCTTGCGAAGTGTGCTTATAGCCAGACCAGTGCCCGGAGACCTCAGGAAGGAAGGAAGCCAGGGGTTGGAGGTTGAGATGGGGGTGGAGGGGGGGGTGTTTGATCTCATGGAGGTATCTGTCCTCACACAAGCCCCTCCCTACAGACAACATCCAGGCCATCTATGTGGCCTTGGGGGAAGCAATGGAGCTACCATGTCCCTTGCCACCCACCCTACATGGGGACGAACTCCTGTCCTGGTTCCGCAGCCCTGCAGCAGGCTCCTCCACTGCCCTGGTGACCCAAATCCAAGTGGCCAGGCCAGCCCCAGACCCTGGAAAGCCTGGAAGGGAGTCCAGGCTCAAGTTGCTGGGGAACTACTCTTTGTGGCTGGAAGGATCCAAGGAGGGAGACGCTGGGCGGTACTGGTGCGCGGTGCTGGGTCAGCGCCACAAATACCATAACTGGCGGGTGTATGATGTCTCCGTGCTCAGAGGTGAGTGGGGGCATGAGACCAGGGGCCACTGGGAGATGGGGAAGCCTGAGCAAGGAACTGAGGGGCCCCTCTCTCCCACAGGATCCCAGTTATCTGCCAAGACTGCAGATGGAGCGCCCTGCTCTGTCCTCCTGTGCTCTGTGGTCCCTGCCAGGCGCCTGGACTCTGTGACCTGGGTGGAGGGGAGGGGCCCTGTGAGGGGCCATGTGCAGACCTTCTGGGGCGACGGGGCTGCCCTGCTCTTGGTGTGTCCTGGGGAGGGGCTTCCTGAGTCCAGGGGCCGCAGACCCAGGCTCATCCGCTGCGTCCTGCCTCAGAACAAGGGGGTCGGCTTTAGCCTGGCAGGTAATGGGGTATGGGGGCAGGGGGGTATGGGAAGGGTGTTCCTTCTGGCACATCCAGCCTGCTGGCCAGGGGAGGAGGTGAGAAAGAGGCGAATTTGTTATTGGCCCGGTCAGGAGGGTGGTTTCTGGTGGTGCTGACCATCACTGCGGGAGGAGGGCCTTTCCGCCCTCAGCTGAAGCCGTAACCATAACCGAGGAGGGGGTGGTTAAGCCAACTTTCTGGTGGAATAGACAATAGTCAGGAGGGGGGGAGAAGATTTCTGTGGAATATGTCATTGTTTAAAAATAGGCTAACCTATGATTTGTGTGAAATATCCCATAGCAGAGAGGAAGAAAATAAGAATCATTGCTGGGGTAGTAATTGTCTTTTGAAGAAAAGATATATGCACGGATGTTATAATGGCCATTGATAGTAAAGGCAGAAGGAGAAAAACATGTGATTGTTTTACCAGAAAAAGTCCATTATACAAAGAAAGAATGCCATTGGATGTGGAATAACCCTTTACACGCGGGAGGGAGGAGCACAGGGCCACTACTGCCATCAGCAAAGGTCAACCACGGCAGGGGCTGGGCTTTACTGCCCCGACACCCACTCGCCGACGGTGCCTGGCATGTGGTGGGCACTCAGCAAATGCTATGGAGTGAGTGACTGGAAGAATGAATACATGCAAAGCACTTTTTTCCCCTGAACGGGTGGATTACTGTGCGGGGTATGAGGAGAATGACAGCATGGCTGGCGGGCTGCTCTGGAGTTAGCTGTCCGTGTGTGTTGGGTGTGGGAGGCGTTGGCTCATGGTCAGGGTGAGAGACCTAGAAAGGGGCAAAGTGGGTGTGGGTCCTGGGGACAAGGAAACTTCGGAAGTCTTCTTTTGGGAGAGCCCACCAGTCGATGTGGGACGCCTCTCTTTGGGGCACAGGGACAGACCCCCTCACTGCCTCCCTCCTTTCCTCTTGCCCTTATACAGCCCCCACGGACGCCTCCCCTGCCCTCTGTGCCCCTTCCACGGGCTGGGATGTGCCCTGGATCCTGATGCTGCTGTTCACAGCAGGCCAGGCTCTCGCCGTCCTGGTCCTCAGCATCATGCTCTGGAGGCGGAGGGTCCAGGGGGCTCAGTGCAGAGGTAAGAGCCCCCCCCCCCCCGCAGGGGGGAGAAGAGAGCACTTGGGTGAAAGGTGGAGGGGGGCTCACATTGCCTTTGTACCCCATCTTCTCCAGGGGAGGGGAGGAGAGGGAAGGCAGCTCTGGGCTATCTGGTGGCTGTCTGCCTCACTCCATGTGGCTCCTTCTCCCCAGATGCCTCGGTTCCTCAGTTCAAACCTGAAATCCAGGTCTATGAGAACATCCACTTGGCCCGTCTCAGGTGAGGAACAACGAGGGGACAGAGGCTTCCATCCCCGAGGGCACTGGGCTGGGGTGGACAGGAGTCCTGTTCCTGAGGCGGTAGGAATGGAAGTGTCCTTAACCCATCTTCCTGTTTCACAAAACCCACAGCCCACCTGCCCCCAAGGCCAGATGATCTCCGTGGCATCTGCTGGAGAATGACCTGCGGTCTCCCTGGCCACGTGGCACCCGAAAGAGCCCCTGAAAGTCTTGGCGAGAGGGGTGGGGTCGAGCGAGCTACTTCACAGCCGCTGGTCTCCCACAGACAAGCTGTGTGTGTTGGGGGGGGGGGGCGGAGAAAGGAGATTCATTATTTTGTGATGTCACCTTTGAAAAAGTGTGGTCTCCTATCTGTAGAAGCCAGTGGAGGGTGGCCCTGAACCCACAGGCATGGGACTGAGGGAGCTGGTGCAGCTGGAGGGGAGCATGGTGCAGCTGGCAGGGGTGAGGAGGGTGGGGTGGGCAGAGAGGAGACAGAGGAATCCAGGGCCTTGAGCCAGAGGGCAAATGGGGGAAACTGAAGGGGAGAGAAGGGAGGAGACTCAGTCAGACCAAGGGATGAGATGATCAGAGGTAGAGAAAAATGGAAGCACGAAGCAGGGGGATTGAGGGACAGGGAGAATGGAAAGGAAACTCAAGTTGCCTCTAAATGAGGTCAACAGCTCCATCGTCACAAAGCAGAGAAGAGTTGAGAGAGAACGAGCACCTTCACTTAGACCCCAGACTCCCTTAGATGGAAGGGGAGGGAGCTGGGCCAATATGGGGCCCATGCTCGGCCCCACCCTGCCACCCTCCTTATCCTAGGCACTCCATTGTGGCATCCGGAGCAATGAGTCGCTTATGTCACCCTGACATCCTGGGATCCGAGTCACACACTATCTCCCTGGGCAGGCGTGTTCACGGGGCGGGAGTGTGCATTCCCAGGCAGGGCTGTGATGGGCCCTGCGTGCAGGGCTGTCTGGGAGCGGGGGCAGGTCTGGGCTGGTGAGGCAGGGACGCTCCCAGCTCACCACGCGGCAGGTCAGGCAGAAATGAGCTGGCCACCCAGCCACACCCTCACAGCAGCTCCTCCAGCGCCCTTTTGTGTATCTGTGCAAGCCTGGGCCTCGCTGGGAAAAGCTTTCTTGGAGGCTTTCTCACCTAAAGCCTCCACTCTGCAGTGGCTTCAGCTCATCTGTCGGCAGGAAGGAGGCACGAATGACAGACAGAGAACGAGATGACAATTATGGTCCGGGTTCCAGCCCCAGCGCAACCACCAAGAGCTACAGTTTGCTTTTAGAGAAAACACACACGCGCGCACACACAAACGCATGCACACACACCTGCATGCACACACACGCATGCACGCACACACATGCACGCACGCACGGCAGTGTTACCAGACCCCAGATAGCACTTTATTAAATTCGCCCTTCATCGTTCCCCAAGCCCTCCTTCCTAAGTTCCTGATCTACCAAATGGACCTTCCTTGGCAAGACACCCCTCCTCTCCATACATGGGGTCCCTGCCATCCCCTTGCCTGGGACCCACAGCTCCATCAAGCACCTGCCTTGCCAGAGACCTGGGGCTTGGAGAGGGCATCAGCCTCGGTATCTAAAAAAGACAAAAGACACAGAACAGCATTTTTATGAGGCCGGGCTCTGGGCAAGTTGTGGGGGCTGGAGCAGGGCCCACAGGAATCAGGTCTTGGAAGTGCTCTGCAAAGCTGTGGGGCCAGGGAGCTGAGGCCTGTCTGTCAAGGCAGGATCTTGGCCACATCTCAAGTGTCAGGCAGGTGTCCCCAGGGCCGCAGAGACGGTGAGGGCATCTGGGTTGAGGGCCGCAGCTCTGAGGAGGCTAGAGGAGGAGGGGGCTTGCGCAGGTGAAGCTGGTGGTGAGGAGCAGGGTGGGGAGCAGGGGCCTGGGGGCCGCGTTGCACAGGTCCTGGTCGCAGCAGTGGTGCCGCAGCGAGTAGGAGCGTGACCAGTAGGTGGCATGGCCAGGCAGAGGGCACTGGGCCCTGGGGAGGCAGCCTTTCCGCTGGATGACCTCACTCTGCTCTGTGGGAGGAAGGGACGATGCTGAGGCCTGAGGCTGAGGCCGGGGTGGTCGGAGGTCGGGCCAGGGACAGCAGGGAGGGCAGGACCGAGGGGGTGGGGAACCATCTGGGGGAGGGCCGTTGGGCCAGAGTCCTACCTGAGGTGCCGGTGCTGACGCCACAAGCTTCATCATCCCCACACTCGGTGGGAACAGGGTAGCAGGGTTTGGCAAAGCTGCAGGTGTAACAGTGGAGCCGCCCCCGGGCAGGGAGAGTGGTGAGACCTGCCGGGTTGGTGGAGATCAGGAGGGTGGAGGAGAGACACACAGGCTAGGGGAAAGGCAGAGCCAAGATCCCAGACAGGGGTGCACGGAGTGAGGGGCGGCTGAGAGGGGAGAGGGAAGCGCTGAAAGGGAGCACGAGGGGGACAGAAGTAGGAAAGGAGACACGGACCAGGGAGAGGTTACAGGGAAAGAGAAAGACACAGACGTGAACAGAAGCCAAGAGAATCGGAGATGAGCTTAGAGAATGACAGAAGCCAGGGTGGGAGGCGGCAGTGAGGAAGTTTAGCGGTGGTGCCAGGACAGATGAAAACATCAAAACATCGGAATTGGCATTTACCAAGGAGCCCAGCGAAGGAGCAAGAGGTGAGATAGGGACGGGGACAGAGGCTCGTGCAGATGCCACGGGAAGACAGTCGATCTCCGGTGCCTTCCGAGGGACCTTGCCAGGCTCGCCTGAGGCCACCCCCGGTAGCTCCTCTTTCTAAACTCCTACAACTCTCCTTGGCATCTCTCAGACCCCCTCCCCAGCCCTCAGGCTTTTCCATGAACCCCGCCCGCTGCCCCAGAGGACCCCCAACCTACCCTTACCCAGTGCTCCACAGAAGAACAGGATGCAGAGGACGGCCCTGGAGATGCCCATGGCTGGGTCCAGGGCTCAGGAGTCCGGGAGACTGACTGCACCTGAGTGCCCCAGATTGGAGAGCAGGAGCATCTGAGGCTGGGAGGAACCAGTAAACAAACACACCTAGGGAGCGAGAACCAGCCCACATTCACCAGCCTGAGCAGCGGGCCTCTGCTCCTGCACCCCACACCTCCCTGGCCCCGCAGAAGCCTGCCCGCTGTTCTCTCAGCTGCTCTGAGCTCCGGAGTTGTCTGTCACCTTCCCTCCTAGTCCTCTTCCTTGCCCCCCTGCCCCCCTGCTTGTCTAAAGCTGTTTTCTGCTCTCTCAGCTCTTCTCCTTGTCTTGGCTTTCTCTTTCCCCCTTCTCTGCACTAATGCTCTCAGGGTCACCCTCCAAACAGCCTTGGCCCAGATCCGTTTAAGTGTGGGGTCAACAACCTCCCTTCCACCCCAAACACACAGCCCAGCTGCTTCAGGGAGGGCCCTTCGGATCCCTTCAAGCCCAGCATCCCTACCCCATAATGATCTCTCCCGGCTTTGCTACCGGACTTACACGTGAGGTCAGAGGGTCTGATGTGTCTCCACTGTGGTAGGTCAGTGAGGGGGGCCATGGAGACTAGGAAGAGGTGCAGGGGGATGGGGTTTGGGGGCAGGGGCAGGGGCAGCGTCTGGAAGACAGGGGTTAGAGAGACGGGAGGGGACAACCAGCTGCAGAACCAGGCAGGACTATCCCAGGACAGGACTGGGTGGGGCGGGCGTGGAGGCACAGCTCTGCTCAGAGCAGCAGTATTGGGGCTCTCCTTGTCTCAGGCCCTCTTCACACTCTCAAAAGTTACTGAAGACCCCAAGAGCCTTTCGTAGTGAGTTATAGTAACATTTGCTCTATTAGAAATCAAAACAGAACATTTTAAATAGGTTCACTTAAAAATTAGAACAATGAACCTGCCACATGTAAGCCAAACAGATTTTTGTGAAAAAGCACTTCTTTCCCAACAAAGATGGCTGGGCTCTCGTATCTACTTCCACACTCGGTCTGTTGGGTGCCCAGTGCCAGCTGAGGGAGACTCTGGCCTCCCTTTTCATTGCCGATAAAGCCCAGGGCAGCCCTGACCGGTTTGGCTCAGTGGATAGAGCATTGGCCTGCGGACTGAAGGGTCCTGGGTTCGATTCCGGTCAAGGGCATGTACCTTGGTTGTGGGCACATCCTCAGTAGGGGGTGTGCAGGAGGCAGCTGATCAATGTTTCTAACTCTCCCTCTCCCTCTCCCTTCCTCTCTGTAAAAAATCAATAAAATACATATTTAAAAAAAAAAAAAAGCTCAGGGCAAGGGTTGTAAGGCTGGCAGGGCAGGATGGGCGTGGGGGCCGTGGGAGGGAGGCACAGACACAGTGAACCCCCTCCTTGTGGGGCTGCCCTGGGTGAGAAGGCAGCCAAGGCCCCTGCCGCACAGGCTGGTCGTCCTCTGCCCAGGTCCAGCGCCTCCTCTCTGGGCCAGGACACCGCACCTGCGCTCTGACTGCAGTGCCCCAGGCAAAGCTGGGACACCTATGGTGAGGGCCTCCTGTGCATCCATCGCATTGGCAAACCCCAACTAGCCCCGGGGGTGGAGCACGCTGTCTGGGAACTGAGTCCTGGTTCCCCCTTCCCCTAGCGCTTTCCTGCTTGCAGACCTTCCAGGGTCAGGCTGGGTCTGAGCTGTCGGTAGCTCCTTCTGTGCTCCTGGCACTGAGCCCCTCAGGACCCCCTGTCTGCTGCCCGTGTGTCCACCTGCCCCCTCTTTGCTCTCCAGAATCTCACAGACCCACTCACGCACACGGTTAGAAAACCTCAGTCCCTTGAAAGCAGGGACCAAAATATTAAACCAGACTTCAACTTTCCAACATCAGCTAAGGACCAGGGAGGTGTGTGTGTGTTTGCATTTTTGTTCTGAAATGACTTTAGATTGACAGAAAAGCTGTAACAACAGTACAGAGAATGCCCATGTGCCCTTCCCCGCTTCCTCCAATGTGACATCTCACAACCAGAGCACAGCTGGCCTTGCACACGGAGGGGTCAGAGGTGCCACATCCGCTCAGTCAGTCTGTGTATAACTTGTGACTCCCCAAAACTACCTACAAGTGTCCCTTGGTATCTGAGGGGGATTGTTTCCAGAACACCACCCCCATCCCTTTGCAGATACCAAAATCCCCCACGCTCAAGTCCCTTATAGAAAATGGCATTAAAAAATAAAATAAATAAATAAAATGGCATAGAACAACGCACATACACTAGTCAGCCCTGTTTTCAGCCTGCAGTTGGTTGGATCTGCAGATGTGAAACCCGGAAAAGGAGGACCAACTGTATATTTATGGGGGGGGGGAGTCTTTATATAAGTTTAAACCCTTACTGTTCAAGGGCCAACTGTACAAAACCAGACAGTAAACCCGTGCGGCACTCTGACTGACCTGCAGGCCTTACTTCATTTAGCCCGTTGCTCCGGGGCCCGTCCCAGAAGCTCACATTGCCTTTGGCTCTCCTGTCTTTTTATTTATTTATTTATTTTAAAATATATTTTATTGATTTTTTACAGAGAGGAAGGGAGGGGGATAGTCAGAAACATCGACGAGAGAGACATATCAACTAGCTGCCTCCTGCACACCCCCCACTGGGGATGTGCCTGCAACCAAGGTACATGCCCTTGACCGGAATCGAACCTAGGACCTTTCAGTCCGAAGGCCGTTGCTCTATCCACTGAGCCAAACCTGTTACGGCTCTCCTGTTTTTTTAAACGCCCCCAATCTGTGACAGTTCTGAGTCTTTGTCTTCCTTGACCTTGAAACTTTTGAAGAGTCCTGGTAAGTTATTTTACTTTTAAAAAATATTTTTATTGATTTTAGAGAGAAAGGGAGAGGGAGGGAGGGAGGGAGGGAGAGAAACATCAATGATGAGAATCCTTGATCGGCTGCCTCCTGTACACCCGACACTGGGGATAGAGCCCATAACCCCATCATGTGCCCTGACTCGGAACGGAACCGTGACCTCCTGGTTCATAAGTCGATGCCCAACCACTGAGTCATGCCGGCTTTATCTGGTATTTTCACACAATTAGATTGAGCTCATGAGCTCTTGGCAAGAATTGCACAGACATGATGTTGGTCTTTGCAGTGCAGCACACAGGGGGTCACAATGCCAGTGTGATAACTTTGATCACTTGGTTTTAGGGAGGTGTTTTCTGAGGGAGCAGAGAATCCCTTTGTGCTCCTTGAAATCCCATCTGCTCTGCCCCCGAAGGCAAGTCCTCCAGCCAGGAGGCTGACAGCTCTGCCTCAGTCAGCACATCATTGCAGTTAAGTGGAAACAAAGTTGGAGGGACTCACACCGCCCACAGGGCTGCACCGGAGCCTGTGCGGCAGCCCTGTGGCAAGAACTGTGGCCCCGGCCTGCATCTTGGCTGCGGCACACAGCGCCCTGGCCTGGGTCTTACCAGGACTGTGGAGAGGGTAGTGGGACTAGAAGACCGGAAGGGAGCAAGAGAATGAAGGGGATCTGAGGTGAGAAGACACACACTCCTCTGTGAGCCATTAAAATCTATCGACCAGCCCTCGCTGGTTTGGCTCAGTGGATAGAGCATCAGCCTGTGGACTGAAGGGTCCCAGGTTCGATTTCTGTCAAGGGCACATGCCCGGGTTGCGGGCTTGATCCCCAGTAGGGGGCGTGCAGGAGGCAGCCAATCAATGATTCTCTCTCATCATTGATGTTTCTATCCCTCCCTCTCTGAAATCAATAAAGATATTTAAAAAAAAAACACTATCAAAACCACTCTAGAGCTGACTGGAAAATTCCATCTCCCTTTTGTCGATGGTAGGGCTGAAGGAGTAATAGGCCTAGTTTCAGGGTTATGGTGATGCACTCCTTATCCGACCCAACCCCGGAGGACAATGGAGAAGCTGCCCTAAGTTACCCCTGGACCTTGTTGCTAGGGAGAACCTTCCTTAGCAACGAGGATCACCCAGGGGAGCAAGCGCTGGCTGAGTGGGGCTCACAGAGTCAATGAACCCGTTTGTCCAGGTTGTTCTCCTTTCCCGTTTGCAGCCTGGCTCCCAACAGGACTCTCGAACTGAGAGGGGAAGTAGATGGAAGCCTGTGCTAGGAGGTTCACTCGGTGCCCCACTTAGTAACCGGGCCAGGGGAGGCCTCTGACTAACCTTGGGACTGACACCTGCAAAGAGGGTCCTGGGTCCCACCCCCCTGCGATTTTCCTACCCTTTTGGGGAGCCCTCAAGCCTGGCTGCACCTCCTTCTTGGCAGTCCCTCAGAGGTGTGACCTACGTTTGAGATAAGGATTGTCTCCAAACACTGGGACCTGTGTGCCACCCCCATGCTGGAAGGGAGGGTGGATGCTGGAAAAACCTGTTTCTCCATTTGCCCCAGCCCAGCCGCCAGGGAAACTCCCAGAGGGTCTGGGGAAGGGTGGGGGCTGAGAGGGTTATTTCTGAGATGGGGGAGGGGGGGGCTCTGACAACAGGTCTCCTGACAATAAATGCACGACTTATCAGACACAGGCATTTATTACTCAAAATGGGAAGAGGTGAGCAGGGCAAGGTCCTCAGGTCTTCTCTCGAGCCATCACGGGGGACAGGCCCGGACCCCAAGTCCTCCCTAAGCAGGGCCCAAAGGGGAGCCCTTCTGGGGCCGTGGGAGAGCTGGAGGGAAGCGGGAAGGGACTCAGCAGAGCCGAGAGGAGGGTGTGGGTAGAATGACCGATAGGGCGACTGCTGTCCAATCAAAGAAATGTGAAGGTCTGAGAAATGTTTCCCAAGCAAAGGGAACTAGGGGAGGCCGCTGTGGGCAGCCAGGGGTCCGGAGGCACAGGGAGAGGGGAGGGGTAAGTGTCAGTGCAGCAGCCAGAGGCCGGCGCCTGCCAAGGAGGTGAGGACCAGGCCCAGGGCCGGGGCGGGCCGAGGGGCTGGGCTGTTGCAGTTGTCCTTCTCGCAGCAGGTGGTGTTATAGGTCAGGCCCAGCTTGCGGTTGGTTTGGTTCAAGGCCTCCTGACAGGGCTCCGCAGGTGTGCCACAGCGAAGGTTGGAGAAAACCCACATCTTGCCTGGGGGTAGGAGTGGGCAGCGGTGTCAGCTGGGATGGGCACCTGGGATGCTTGTGTCCACTTCCCCGCCCCACGCACTCACTCAGCCTCCTTTCCTCCCCATGCTGCCCAGCTCCCCCTTCTCTCTCTCTCCTCAGTCTCATCTTCCTGCTGACTCCCAGACCCCGCCCTTCGCCCAGTCCCAGCCCTGTCACTGCCGGCTGGGATGCCTTGGACCTGTTACTGCTGCTCTCTGAGGCTGTCTCCTCAGTATAACAACAGCCACATCATAGGGTTGTCATGAACATGAATTGAAACAATCCATGTAGAGATACAGAATGGGGCCTGGTATGAGATAATTTTTGGCCAATAGTTCTCACTGCTGTCATTCTCTGTTCCAGCTCAGCCTTAGCCCCAGTTGGGCCTCAGCCTCAGCCATAGAGTCTCCCACCGGCCCGGTCCCCGCTAAAGAAGGGCAGATTACCGAGGTACACATTTGTTGTCAGGCATTTCTGTCCTGGTTCCAGACGGCAGGACGTCCGGTCCACACAGCCCAGCACAGGGACCTTGTAGCAGGAGTGACAGCGAATGTCAGCTGGGAAGACACAAATCAGGCTGAGGTGATGGGGTGTCTGACTCACCTGGGACTGAGCCGGGGGGGTGGGGGGGGGGTGGAGAAGAACTAGTGCAGTAGGTGTTCTGACCGGTTTGGTCTGAGAGGGACAGAGCAGGTGAGTGCCAGAGAAGAAGTGGAAGTGGGTGAGGGTGGAGTTGTTGCTCTGTGAACAGCCCACACCCTAACTACCTTTCTCCACTCCACTCCACCTGGGGATGAGTCAGGAGGGCAATGCTACCAACAACAGCACGGGGCTGGGCTAGATGGAAAGTGAGAATTCCCTGGGACAGAGGCAGTGGGGAAGAAGATGAAAGAATTCAGAGGAGGTCACAGGTGGAGACTTGAAATAGGAAGAACTATTCAAAATAAAAATCATGGCCCTCGCCAGCTTAGCTCAGTGGATAGGGCGTCGGCCTGCGGACCTAAGGGTCCCGGGTTCCATTCCAGTCAAGGTATATGCCTGGGTTGTGGGCTCGGTCCCTAGGAGGAGGCATGCAGGAGGCAGCTGATCAATGATTCTCCCTCATCATTAATGTTTCTATCTCTCTCCCTCTCCCTTCCTCTCTGAAATCAATAAAAATACATTTAAAAAATAAAAATAAAAATCATGGAGGATACAGCACATGCAGAAACGGCTTGGAGCTTGAAGCTGGCAAGAAGGCCATGTGCGGCCAGCTTTAGCAATTTACTCTTCACCTCCTGTGCCCACCAAGCGCGTGGGAAGAGGCCCCGACCTGAACGAATCCTCTCCCCCAGGAGCTCTCCGCAGAAAGGAATACTATCCAGGGGACAGATCAGGCTCCGCCTGGGAGCAGAAGGTGGCAGCCCAGAGTTTCTGCCTCGGCTAATCCAAGGTTTGGGCATGCAAGGTTTTGTGAAGGAGGGATTTGGTCCAAGGGTGAACAAGTCTGTGACTGCCCCTCACCCTGGGGGTGAGCAAGCCTGGCATTCCCTCCCTAGAAGGCTGGGGATATCTCCCTGGTGCCCTAGAAGGTTCTAAGAAGTCACTGGCACCTTCCAGAAAGCTTGTGTCTCTGGGGGTACGTGCCCCCGAGAGGAGCAGGAGGCATCTAGGAAAGGCTGCTGCTTGAGGGACTGAGCATGAAGTCCCTGATGGAGCAGATGACAGGTGGGGTGCAAAAGAAGCCCCAGGCGGGGTGCCTAGGCTCTGGGAGGACACCCTGCCGAGCGCAGCCGAGAGAGGAGAAAGCAGGTAAGCTGCATCTTGGTGGGTTTTCCACTGGAGTGGGGCTGGCAGGGGAACTGGTATTAGGGTGCCCAAGAAGGGGGCACCTTGGACTGGGGAAAGGGGACCTGGAACCCTGGCTTGATAGAAGAGTGGGTCTTGGAGGTGGGAACATGAGTCCTTGAGAATGGAGCCAGGATCCTGTCACAGAGAGACCTGGTTCTGGAAGCACAGAACTCAGCCATTTGGGGCCAGGGGTGCTTGGGGTCCTGAGGAGTGGGTAATGTGGGGTGGGGGTGGGGCAGGGTGAACCTGGCCCTTGGGGCCCCAGGTGCTTACCTGAGACCCAGCAGAGCAAAGAAGACAAGGCGAGCAGCAGAAGGCCTTTCATGGTGAGGGTCCTGAGAATGGTAGCAACTGCAGCAGCCGACAGAGCAGATTTCGGGGACCCAGCTCCGGGGGTTGGGTGGCCTTTTCGCATTTATACTCCCAACAGTCCCTCCCTTCCCTGCCTCTGGGGGCCCCTCCTCCCCATTATGGTGGGAGGGACTAAATGGGACTGACTGGGGGAGGGGAGAGGTGAGGGAGGTGGGGCAGGATTGGGGTGGAATGTAGGTGAGCCATTTTGGTTCTTGG
Source organism: Myotis myotis (assembly GCF_014108235.1). Taxonomy (NCBI): domain Eukaryota; kingdom Metazoa; phylum Chordata; class Mammalia; order Chiroptera; family Vespertilionidae; genus Myotis; species Myotis myotis. The sequence goes on along the minus strand of NW_023416331.1, from coordinate 974,615 downwards.
TTTCAGAGGAAGGTGCTCCTCCTGGCGCCCCTGCCCACAGCCCTGCGTGCCCATTCCTCTGTTCTCCCAGGAGGCATCACCAAAGGCCCCTGCAATGTTACAGCCCCCGCCCCGGGCAGCTGCTGGTTCCTGGGAAATAGACAATGAGTGTGGCCCAAGACGACTGCCAATTTTGGATCCCTGGGGCCACTGGTAGAATATGTGGGCAGAGATTTTGGATGGAAAGAGCCAAATTAATCTCAATTCAGCTCCTATTTGGTCTTCCCAGCCCCTGTTCAGCCACAGGATTAAGGAGTAGGGTTTGTGGTGTCACCAAGGGTGTCTGTGATGTCACAGCAGCAGAGGCCTGGGCTGGGCTGGGCGGGCCTCAGGTGCGCTGTCCAGCGAAGGCCGGTGAAGTCCTGGATGCCCAGCGGGTGCACCCACTCCAGGGGCCATCCGACCAAAACCTGCCGGTCCAGGCGGTGCGTGGCTGAGGGACCGCGTGGGCACAGAGGCAGGAGGCAGGGGGCCCTTTCCGTAAAAACAGACAGTGAGACAGTGGAAAGTACTTCGTGTTCCCGTGAGTCACCCTGTCCTGGGCGTTTGAGGAGTCATTTAGTTCTCACAATCCTGTACAACGCAGGTGCTTTTGTAGATGAGCCAACAGGCCCAGGGAGGTTAGGCGACTTGCCCACAGCACGCAGCCAGCAGTGGTGAAGGCAGGTTTTGAACCGGCCGGGATGCAGAATTCGTGATGCTCCGACCTGCTCGGTTGCAGGAGTGAAAGCCTGGGAAATGCTGGCGCCAACGGCCGAGCGCGCATTGTTTGAGGGCGGTGAGCTTGCCTGAGTGCTCCCAGAGGGATCCGGACAGCGGGGGCCCCGCCCCTCTTATCGGAGCCCCCAGCCCCGCCGACCCCCGCTCCCCTCCCCCCCATTTCCCTCCGGTCTCCTCCGCTGATTCACTCGCCTCCTCTCCCCGCCACATCCCAGCCATGGCCCCGGTTCTGCAGCTACTGCTGCTGCTGCTGTGGAGGGCTCAGGGGGACCCCGGGGGCAGGCTGTCCCTGGGGAATCAGCATGAGCGAGGCAAGTCGGAGGCCCGGGGCGGGGGCGACTGCGGAGCGGGATGTGTGGGAAGACCCAGGACGGTGGGAGAGGGGAGGGGAGGGGAGCGGAGGGGGAGTCGCCTGGCCTGTGGACTTGCCCTAACCACCCCGGCTCTGCCTCCCGTAGTTTCCTTGGACGGCCGTCCCGGGGACCGGGTGAATCTCTCCTGCGCAGGGGTCTCCCATCCCATCCGCTGGGTCTGGGCGCCCAGCTTCCCGGCCTGCAAGGGTCTGCCCAAAGGACGCCGCCGGATCCTGTGGGCATCTTCGAGCGGGACCCCCACCGTGTCTCCTGCCCAGCCCTTTGCCGGCCGCCTACGAGTCCTGGACCACCCTGGTATCCGGCGGCTAGAGCTGCTTCTGAGCGCAGGGGACTCGGGCACCTTCATCTGCAGGGGCCGCCACGAGGACGAGAGCCACACGGTGCTCCACGTGCTGGGGGACGCGGCCGACTGCAGGGGGTCCGGGCCCAGCCTGGGTAGGTCGAAGCCCCCGCGCGCAGGGGGACTTCAAGCGGACACCTCCCGACGGGGAGAGGAGCCTTGGTTGGGATTCCTGAGAGGGAGAGCTGGCTGTGTGCCCTCGAACCGCTGACCACGCCCTTCCCCGCTCCCCCAGGGTCCGTGTATCCCCAGCTCCTGATCCTACTGCTGGGCGCCGGGCTGGTGCTGGGACTAGGAGCGTTGGGTGCGGTCTGGTGGCAGCGCAGGTGAGCTCGAGGGGCGCGGCCAGAGGCGGGAGGGTTTCCGAAGACAAACGCCAGATCTGGAGCCTTGGGGTGTGGCTCGGTTTGGAGAACAGGGGTGAGGCCGCAGGCTGGTGGGTGGAGCCCTGGCTGGGGAAGCTCAGCTGAGGCAGGATCCAAGCGGGGAGGGAACGGCCCGTGGGGTGGAGCCTGCGTTCTCCTGCGGACCGAACCTGCAAGTCGCGCGGTGGTGGTGGGCGCGGCCTGGAGCCGCCGAGAACCAGAGAGACAACACTGGTGGCTCTTAAAGACGATGACTGTTCCACATCCCTGACAGGCGCTCGCCTCCACGCCCGCCGCGGCCACTCCCCAGATCTGGTGAGCCTAACCCCACCCTTTTCCTTTTCCTACCCGCACATCCCGACCCCGCAATTCCCGAGTCTGAGCCCTTGCAGGGAGCAGACAAGTTGGTCACCTTCTCTCAACCCTTCAGCTCTGTCCCCCCCACATAGTCCCACGAGTGAAAGCCGAGCCCCAGAGACCAGCAAAGGCCGAGGAGCCCAAGACTTCGGGGGACCTGGACCAGGAATCGGTGAGGGCTTGGGGATGGGCGGACCCGGCCAGGATCCCTGAGAAAATTGGACCGAGAGAGACAGAGGCCTGGATTGCTAAGGAATCAGACTTCCGAGACACTGCCCTCCTCCCCACCTTGCAGAGCCTGCTCTACGCAGACCTGGATCGTGTGGCCCTCAGCCAGCCCTGCCGGCTGTCCCCAGTGGTCCCTGCTGACTCCTCCACCATCTATGCAGTTGTCGTTTGAAGGAAAGCCCTTACTCCAAACTTCACAAGCTGGGGGCTCCAGCTCTCCAGAACTACCCTCTCCCTCTTCGACTCTCCCCTGAAAATGAAGGCACCATAGGATAGAAAGGAGCACTAGACTGGGAGTCAGGAGACCTGGCTTCCAGGCTGTCTCTGCCACTGATCTTGCTCCTTCAGCTACCCCACCTCCTATGCCCTCCATGTCTCCTTTACCACTGGTGCCCTCTCTAAAGCTCACCGAGACCTGTTTCCCATCTCAGCCCTCCAAGAGAGTCGCTCCATCTCTTCCCTCCCTTCCAGTCAAGCTCCTTGAACCAGGGGTTACACCTGTCTCCTCCATGTTCTTCTCCTGCACTCTGCTCCCATGAGGCTGCCAGTGAGGTCCTAATGGCCACGCCCAGCAGACATTCTTTAGCATTCATCTGGTTTGGCTTTTGATTACTCCCTTCTTTAAGCTGTTTTTCTTTCTTTGTTTAAAAAAATATATTTTATTGATTTTTTTTACAGAGAGGAAGGGAGAGAGAGAGAGAACTAGAAACATCGATCATTTGCCTCCTGCACACTCCCTACTGGGGCTGTGCTCGAAACCAAGGTACAAGCCCTTGACCAGAATCGAACCTCAGACCCTTCAGTTCGCAGGCCAACGCTCTACCCACTGAGCCCAACCGGTTAGGGCAAAGCTGTTTTTCATTAATGCTGATGTCTTCCTTCTGGACTCCTCTTCCTTTCTCCCTACCGCCATGGTATTCCCCACCATTCTAGGTTTGTCCCTTTATCTTCCTCTTCTGGGAAGTTATCCACGGTGGCCTCAGCCCTCACCTTGGCAAATGACACCCAGAACTCTCCAGCTCAGATGCCAGCTGAGGGATTTCCAAACTGTCCTTCAGACACCCCTGTCTATCTGGCCCTACACATTGTCATACAGCATGTCCAAGACTCATCGTCATCTCCAAACCTCTCACTCAATCCTCCTCTGTATTCCCTCTTGATCAACCCTCTTGCCCAGGCCAGAAACTGAGTCATGCAGCATCCTTCCTGTCACACAATGAACCAAGTCCTTCTGTTCTATTTTAACATCACTGTCAAATCCACACCCTTCTTCATGCCCAGCACTGCCACCTAAATGTATGCTCCTCATTTCCTGGATTACCCAGAAACCCACCTCATCCTTTTTCCTTTGCCCTCCTCCCTGAAGGCAGGTAGATCCTCCCCAAATACTAACTTACTTCTGACAGCCTGTATTTCAGATCTGTAGTATTTCCTTCCTTAAGCATCAGCCCTGGGCCCAGGGGCCTTGGCTTTGGGTACACAGAAGTGCAGCACTCTGTCTACTCTCTAGGCTTATGCCTGTCACATCACATACACACACCAGCCTTGGAGAAATCGCCCACAGGCCCCAAGTGCTGTATGCCTTTGTCCAGTGCAAAGATGCCTTCTTCATGGATTACACTTTTCCTTCCTCTCCACTACCTGCCTGGCTGGTTCTTACTCATCCTCAGGACTCAGTTCAAGTGCAGCCTTCTGGAAGCCGTTCCCGATCCCTTGCCACACTGCATACATTTTGATGCCCTGGGAATCCCCTTGTTTCTCTCATAGCAATAGCCTCCTGTGACTTGTTCCATCACAACCTGTCTTTCTGTTTGAAAACAATGTTCAAGAATTGTGAGTTCCCTGATATCAGGAGATGGCCCTTTTCATAGCACTGCTAAGCCTCAGTAAATGAGTCAACAAAAATGAGTATTTCTGCAAGTGTTATTTCTTCCTATCAACAACGATGCTGGGTTAGTAATCTAACAATCTCTGAGTCATCTGAGCTTTAGATAAATTCAGCAAGTAATCCACCCATGCTCTCTCTCCTCTGCCCTGTACATGCTTGCGCCTGAGCACCTATGATACAGGGCTGGGCAATGAGTCAGCGAGTGCCTAATGAGGGTTTGAGGAATGAAAGAGGCCTCCTTCCCTTACTATCCCCAGCCTCAGCCCTGCCCCTGTCCCTCTGCCCCAGTAAAACAGCAGCCACAGCCCAGTCGGAAAGGTCAGTTCTATTTTATTAGTTCTGGGAGAGAAGACTCACCCAATGATCTCTCTCTTTTTTCCCACACTATGCCCTCCCCCTACCTAGGGACCCTGTTCCCACTATTCACCATCCTTTGTCTAATCCTCCTTCCCCTTCTACTCCCTATACTGCCCTATCCCTGACCAGCCAAGACCCCAAGGCCAGGCCCTCAACTGTGGGGGCGTGTGCTGAGTACCAGGCAGAGGGAGCTGAGCCCAGCACCTGCCTTCTCCAGTTCCGAGCAGGACACAGGGACCAGGGTGACATCAGAGAGCTTCTGCAGTGCCTGCAGGGAGGACATGGGATGGGGAGATGGGAGTGAGACAACCACACACCCCTTGCAGCCAGATCAGAACGGTCCCACTCAGGCTTCCAGGTAAGGACTCCCTCCCTCCTCCTAGGAAGGCCTGAGATGCTTTTCTCTGGTGGTGGTTGGTGGAGCTTCTGCCCTCCCCCCCTCACCTCCTGGCTGTTGGGCAGGTCCCCCCCTCCACGGTGCAGGAGGAAAGGGAGCACACCAGGCAACCCAGGACGCAGAAAGAGACAGTCAGCGGCTGCATCATCTGGGAGGGTCAGGGAGGCGTAGGGGTGGTCCGTCAGCACCGCCATGGCCTGGTGTAGAGGAAAGAGGCAGCATTCAAGTCTCAGAGCCTCTGCACCCCGGGCCTGGCTGCCCTCCCAGGCTGAGTGCTGGGGACTGTTAGTTGGTGAAATAATCAGGACACAGCACATACTGTGAGTCACTCTTCTAAGCGCTTGAGTTACCTGTGCTAATTTCCACCTCAGATTCACATGCAGTTCTTTTATTTTTTTTAAAAAAATATATTATTTATTTTTTACAGAGAGGAAGAGGGATAGAGAGTTAGAAACATCGATGAGAGAGAAACATCGATCAGCTGCCTCCTGCACACCCCCTACTGGGGATGCGCCCGCAACCAAGGTACATGCCCTTGACCGGAACCGAACCTGGGACCCTTCAGTCTGCAGGCCGAAGCTCTATCCACTGAGCCAAACCGGTCAGGGCAACACATGCAGTTCTTCCACCTGCAACCCCTTGGCCCCATCTCCCCCCCTTCGGCCCCCATCTATCGGCCTCAACCACCCTTCAAATCACAGCTCAGATGCCCCCTCTGGGGATTTTTGGGAGACTGTGTAAATGTAAATCGACTGTTCCCTGATCTCCATCGCCCTGCCCAGTTATACCTCCTGGTTTTCTCGCGTGTTTTCACAGATGCACTGGGCCCTGAGGGCAGGCGCTGGGGCTCATTTTCGAAGCCTCCCCCCCCCCCGCCCATAGCCACGCCCACGTCCCTGGGCCCCGCCCCGGCCCGGCCCCGCCCCTGCTCACCCGGACAGCCTTCTGGGCTGCGTCGCTGCTGCCCGCCACCACCGTGCGGGGACCCCCCATGCCGCAGAAGCTGCGCAGGTGGCAGGGGCTGGAGACCGGCACTGTGGAGACGGCGAAGTCCTAGGGGAGCGAGGGGGCGTACTCAGGGCCCCGGGGAGGCGGTACCCTCAGCCTTTCCCTCCACCGCCAGCTGCTCTCGGCCTCTCCCTCCTCGGCGCCCCGCACCCCTCCCCGAGGCTGTCCCCGCTGCTCACCCGGAACGTGTCGGCCACGATCTCGGCTCCTCGGTGGTTGGTCCACTTGGAGAGGCCCACGAAAAACTCCCGGCCTGCGCCCCGGAGGCCAAGAGGTTCAAGGGCGGGGGTGGGGGTGGGTGGGATGAGTTGGAAACAAGACCCGCGATGGCCCGGTCTCCCAAACCCTGCTCCCCTGTGCCAAGCTCCGGGGATGGGCACCCAGCCTCACCCGTGAAGAGGACATCAGTGCCATCCAGCGTTGCGTTCTCGTCCGCCATCTCCACAATCCGGAGCCCCAGGTCCTGGAGGGCTTTGCGGACTCCATCCACCTTAGGGCGAGAGGAGCGGGCCCGGGACATTCGCACCCCACTTCTTCCCTGAAGCCTCGGATGTCCCCCCGCGCCCCCTGGCGTCACCTCTGGCCTGCGGGCAGGACTCCAGGGCCGCGTGATCAGGGCCGTGTCCCCCTGGATCACGGCGGTGTCGCCGAGCAGCGGTCCCAGCGGCAGCGACTCTTCAGGAGGCAGTTCTAGCAGCTGAAGCCCCAATCGCTGCCTCAACTTACCCCCCAGCACCCCGTGCTCCCTCTGTGCTTTAGCCAGGTCCAGGGCAGGGAGGCCAGCCCCCGCACCCTCCCCGGACGCCAGGCTCTCCGGGACCCCGCGGATCAGGGCGTGGGAGCAGCGGCCCAGCCCCTCCCCCGGCGTCCCCATCCCATCCACACAGTCGCCCCCTCCGGCAGCGCTGACTTCTCAGTTTCCTCTTTTTACTTCAGCTGTCTGGGAGAAGAGACATGGGGGGGGGGGAGAGGGAGAGAGAGAGAGAGAGAGAGAGAGAGAGAGAACGCAGAGAAGGGCGTGGGAAGGTGGTTGAGAACGCGGGGTCTTCCTCCGGCCGCCGGGGCACCCCTCCCTCTGCCCACCCAACGCCCGCACCGTGGCGATCTGCTTCTTTAGGGGGAGTCCGAGGAGCAAGAGCAGGATCCCGTCATCTCCAAAACACCTGTTGCCCCCGCTCGGGGGCTTCGTGCGGTTCCTGCCCGGGGCCCCTCTGGCAGCCGCTAGGATGCGCTCACTCCCCAAAAATGCAGCGGCCCGCCCCCTTAACCCTCCGCTGCTGCGCGCCGTGCAGACCCGAAGCGCGGCGAGCAACCCACTAGGGTTGTGGGGCAGGAGGCAGCTGGGGAGAGAGGGCCTGGGGCATGGAAGTCTAGGGGCCAACTGAGAAAGGGCGAGGGGCGAGGAGGAGTTAAATATCGTCTCCACCCCGCGGGGCACTCCGCTCCCAGCGCGACCCAGCCGGAACCAGACCGGGTCCCGGAGGACTGGGAGCGTCCAAACGAAATCCGGGGGGCGGGGAAACGGGGGGCGTGGCTCCGGGCGGCGGCGCCGCTCCAGGCTCCGGGACCCTTCCCTTTCCTTCCCTCCCGCTCTACGTTCCCCAAAGTCCACCCCATTCAGCTCCGCAACTCAAATGCCGCCCCGCCCCCCGCACTCTGTCCGCGCAGGCACGGGCCCGGTACCCCGATCCCGGCCCCAACACAGTCCGGGGAGCACCGCCCGCTCCAGACTCACCTCCAGCGCCCACCCCCGCTCCTACCGCTCTGTGATCTCGGCTGGGGTCCCGACCCCCGTGAGGACAGAGTTGGCGGAGAAGAGCCCCGCTCCTCGAGCCTTGGGGGCTGGAGCTTTGGCTGCGAGGAGTCCCTGGGTAGGCGAGGGCCAGCGCTCCGGTGGGGCAGGGGCTCGGCGGTCTGGCGGCTCCAGGGCATTGTCTAAACGGGACAGGGCAGGGCTCCGCAGGCCACGCCCAGCCGCCCCGCGACGCCGCGCCCACTCCGCCAGGACTGCGCCCCCCTTCTCGGAACTGGGCCCCGCCCGGCGAGCGTTGCACAGGCCCACCCAGACATGGCCGCCCCTTCAGGCTGGGTAGCAAACGCAGCACGGACCCACGAGACAACGCGACAATGGACTGGCAGTAAAAATGGCCAAATCACCGCAAGCACCCTTCTTCTAATTCCTGGCTTCTGCCCGGAGCTCAAGGTCACTGACCCCCCCTGCATTCGGGTTACCCACATTTCAAGCCCCCTTTGTGTAATCACAACACTAGATTTTCATTCTGTATTTTATTACTGAAATACATTGTCCTACCAATCAATCCCACCCCCACCCCCCATGATAAAAATCTCACCCAGATCCCCCATCCTTCCCTCCACCCCCCAGGCAATCCTGCACAAGTCTCCAGAATTCACTGCCCACTGGGCATTTTGGAGTGTGTCCCTTGGGTAGCCAAGGGAAACCACCCGGGGCCTTTGTGGGGGGGAAAATGGAGGGGAGGGGGCGAGGGCGCCCCGAGGGAGTTTATTTGAGGGCCTTGGCCACTTGCTCATAGGCCAGCTCGATCTCCTCATCGTCGGGGCAGGTGGAGGCGAACTCCTCGCGCGCATAGGCATTGCGCAGGTACCGATGCACTCCCCGGAACACCTCTGGGATGGAGAAGCCGCGGTACTTCTTACACACCACCTGCGGTGGGGAGGAGAGGAACAAACCTTAGCCTCAGGGAAGCCAGAGTGGGCTGCCCCGCTGGGTCTTTCTCTTACCCCAGCCTTCTTGTCCAGGCGTTAAGTCGCCACTGTCTAGCTCTTTTTTCCTATGATTCTTACCTGCCACGTGAATCATCTGCTCCAACCGGCTTTCTTAACTCTTTATTGTCCTATGCTGTCTTCACTTTTCCTCTCTACTTACTGATAACAAGCCCCTTTTCAGACCAATTCCAATGGTACTACTTTTCTCCTCTTGGTTTTATTGAGCTACAATTCACAAACGATTAAATTTTTCTCTTGAAATTTCCACAGCGACTTTTCTCTGTTTCATTTGGGGCAAGGACTAAGCATCACACCACTTTGCCTTTCAGCGTTCAATCCGCAGCTCTGTGGCAGACTGACATCGGGCCCAGTTTTCACAAACTAAAACCATAGCTTTAAGGCTGTGACAAAAGATGGGAACCAAGTTTTCATCTTCCACAAGAGGAGGTGGAAACCCAAGCTATGAGGAGACAAAGCTTTGGTTGTAGGAAGAGCCTGCCCGGTCTGGCCTGGGGACTGGCAGTGCCAGTGGCAGGAAGAGCATTCTTGAAAGTAACACTGGGATGTGTTCCTCTCCGCCAGCCGGCTTGCACCCAGCTTGTATCTTGGAATGTAATTTTCACAAGCAACAGTCTTGTGGGCAATGACCACTGAGAAGGAAGGGGTGGCATCTACTATTAGTAGCAATCTATGGAAACCGCCCTAAGAAAGAAATCACCTCTGCAGTGGTCGTCACGGGAAGCCATCCCAGCGGCCATCCTCTCCTCCCACCATGGACACCCACCTGCACTATGTGGAGCTTTGGCAGCAGGTTACAGTCAGCGAGAGTGAGCTCATTTCCATCCAGAAACTTCCTCTGAGAGATGCCCTCGTCCTCAGCACTGGTCTCATCCACTTCCTCTGGGAGGGGGGATGCCAGGTAATTGTCTAAAACTTTCAGGGCTTTCAGGAGCCCCTTCTCCAGGGCTGCACAAGAGAGGACATTGGCAAGAGCATCAAATGATTGACACAGTCCAATCCTAGAAGGTTCAGGGGGCAGGTTGGGGTGAGAGGGTGAATACTAATGCTAGGCCAGTCCAAATTAACAATAGCTAATGCAGTTAGCTTTCTGTTATTGTAAGCACTTTATATATAAAAACTCATTTAATTCTCACATCAACCCACAAAATAGGTATTGTTATACTCATTTTATAGATCTGGAAATAGATTTATAGAGAGGTTAAATGAATTGCCCGAAGTCACCCAGCTAGGAGGATCTGTACTCAGATAGTCTGGATATAGAGTCACTGTTCTTTTCTTTTTAAAATATATTTTATTGATTTCAGAGAGGAAGGGAGAGGGAGAGAGAGATAGAAACATCAATGATGGGAGAGAATCATTGATTGGCTGCCTCCTGCACGCCCCAAACTGGATCGAGTCTACAACCTGGGCATGTGCCTATGACCAGAATCGAACCCGGGACTTTTCAGTCCAACACTCTATCCACTGAGACAAACCAGCTAGGGCTAAAGTCACTGTTCTTAAGCATAACCCTGTTCTGCCAGAAAACGGGCCAGTAGCCAAGCCAACCCAACTAATAACCCCAATCGAGCAGAAGAGGCCAGGGAAAAAATGAGAGGTACTCAAGAGTTACGGCCAATGAGAATGCAAGGAGAGATGGGAGTTAAGCAAAAACATCTCCCTTGATGTTGAGATCTAAATTCCTAGGTGCTCCAAATGCCTCCCATCCCCTGGATCTCTCGTTCCTCCCGGGACCCGGGCCTCTGGCCCACAGGACTCACTGTCATTGAGTGCTGGGTTTGAGTTCTTGATGTAGGCGGAAAACTTGGCAAATATGTCCAGGCCAGCTGTGTTTGAGTCAGGGTTCAGGGCTGCCAGCTTGGGGTACCTGAAAGCCAAGGGAGAAATAAGGAATCCTCCTGGAGGAGCCTCAGCCCGTCACCATCTGGCTTGTTTGTTTTTCAATCCTCACCCCAAGGAGTGAGGATATTTTTCCCATTGATTTTTAGAGAGAGTGGAAGGGAGGGGGAAGGGGAGAAAGAGAGAGAAAAAAGGAACATTTATGTGAGAGAGACACATCAATTGGTTGCCTCCTGCTCGCCAGGGATTGAACCTACAACCCAGGGACATGCCTTTGACCAGGGTTCGAACCTGGTTCTTGGGCTGACGCTCTAACCACTGAGTAACCGGCCAGGGCACCATCTGTTTTTTATTTCTTCAGAGTCTCCCAGCTCCCCCCACTCCCCTTTCCCAGTATCCCAATACCTGGGAGGACACAGCACTGCCTCCAGAAACTCCTCAATCTTATTGGTGTCTGTGTGCACTTCGGTGCCATACAGCAGAAAAGGGAGCTGCCCTCCTGGGCACAGCTTCTGTACTGTCTCAGTTCGCCTGTAGGAGAGAGAGGCCACGTATCGGGTTGGAAAAGGGGGTCAGAGAGGACCAGGAAAAGGAGATGGAGGGATGTGGGAAGAGAAAGGGGCCCTTGGTAGAAGGGAAACGTTCAGGATGAAAGACACAGGTGACTGTGTGTGAGCGTGAGCACAAAGGGTGTTTAGAGGAACAGAAGTGGGCCTACCTCTTGGTGTCAACGGTGGTGACATTGAAGGTGACCCCCTTGAGCCAGAGCACCATGAACAGTCTCTGGGAGAAGGGGCAGTTTCCAATCTTGGCTCCATCACTGCCAGCCTGAAAAGCAAGCCCCACCTCAAGTTAGGCCTGGTGTACCCCATCCATCCCCAGGCCATTCTGGGCATATCCTATTCCCAGACCTCTCTCTCTCTCTCTCTCTCTCTCTCTCTCTCTCTCTCTCTCTCTCTCTCCAGAACTGGGTACTCCACCCTGGGCTCGGTCAAATCTAGAGCAGATCAGTGGAAACATTTTCTACAAAGGCTGGCTTCTGGTTTTTCAAATACTGAAGTATAGGCGAGAGGTGGGCAGAGGGATGGGTTGTGGAGAAATGAGAGGATCTGGACCCTGGAGAGGGAAGACTGACAGTAGCGTAGTTTTCCTTGTGCTACTCTAAGTACTTTACACACAAAAACTCATTTTAATTCTCAGAACAACCCATGAAGTAGCCCCGAGAGAGGGACTTGGTGAGGCCAGAGATGTAGGCTAGCGGCCTGGGTTCCGGACTGGAGTAGCGCCTGAGGACAGGAGAGGCGGGGCAGGGTTTGCAAGCAGAGTTCTGGTTCTTATACCTCCACCCACTCCGTTTCTGGGCAGCTGCTGGGGAGTCGAGGGGCTCACAGCCTCGCCCTAGAGATGTAGAGGGGCTGCTCTCTAATTGGCAAGCGGTGACCTCATCCCTCAAGGGACACCGCCCCCTAGGCTCCGGATGATTCATTTCACCAGTGTCTCCAGCCTTAGCCGCTTCCTTCCTGCCAAGGAGTGGGGGCAGGGAGCCCTGAGGCGGAGGACCCGTGGTAGAAGCCACCTTCCTCTCCCCCGGCCCTGCCTGCCGGGTCTCCCGGCACAAGTCCTCGGGCGCCAGATACTCCTCCTCACACAGGACCCAGGGCCAGAACTCTGCAGCACACACTCACCCGGGAGTAAAAGTAGCCCTTGAGGCGAGTGTGAGAGTGAGGTGGGGACCACACCCGGGCGGGCCAGGCACTTGGCTGAGCGAAGGGACAGGGAATGGCTGCCTGAGGAGTAAAGCATGAAGATGAGGAGAAACGGGCAGGGACACACAAAGACAAGATGAACAAAAGGGGGCAAGGGAACAAAAGAGGGGAAGCGGAGAGAAAGGAAGCAGGAAAGTGAGGGGGTGGGGAGAATAGGCAAACAAGAAGGTGTCTGCCAAGGGGAAGGAGGGCCAAGAGATGAGGTCCAGAGAGGGGAGGCACAGCCCGGTGGGGAAGGGAGCAGGGTGGGAACAGCGAAGGCCGGGGCCTGCGGTTGTTGCTGTTTTTTAATTATTTGGGGGGGGGGGGGGAGAGAAACATCGATGTGTTGTTCCACTTATTTATTCATTCACTGGTTGATTCTTGCATGTGCCCTGCAGTGGTCGAACCTGCAACCTTGGTATATTCGGACAACACCTAACCAGCTGAGCTACCGGGCCAGGTCCGGCCTGCGGTTTTGATACCCAAATGCTATGGGCCCACATCTCCACATCCACACCCACAGAGGGGGGAGAGTTGGGGCAATTCTTTCTCTCCTGCTTCTACAGCCTCCAAACCCTAAAGGCCCTAGCCAGCCCCCCTCTTTCTGACCCCTCTCACCTAGTCCAGCCCGGAGGCAGCCACAGCAGAACTCTCATCTCCTCCACACCCGCTTTCTCTCTCCCCAGGTCCCCAGGCCCTTCTCCACCCACCGCCTGGCCAGCCCAGCTTCTTGCATTCCACTCCCACTCCCCTGTCCTTCCCACTCACACACTCACACACACACACACACACACACACACACACTCACACACACACTCACACACACACACACATACCCACACACACACTCACACACACACACTCACTCACACACACACACACTCTCACACACACACACACTCACACACACATACCCACACACACACTCACACACTCACACTCACACACACACACACACCCACTCTCACACACACACACTCACACACACACACACACATACCCACACACACACTCACACACACACACACACTCACACACACACACACACTCACACACACACACACACACTCTCACACACACACACTCACACACACACACTCACACACACACACTCACACACACACACTCACACACACATACCCACACACACTCACACTCACACACACACACTCACACACACACACTCACACACACACACTCACACACACACACTCACACACACATACCCACACACACACACACTCACACACACACCCACTCTCACACACCCGCTCGCACTCACAGTCACACACACTCTCTCTCTTTCTCTCACACACACACACACACACACACACACACACACACTCTCTCTCACACACATTTCTCCAAGCCTCCCCCACCCCCCACCCTCCTGAGGCCGCATGTCCTGATGTTTTCCCCTGTTCCTCCGCCCTGCTACCCTCCTCCTCGGTCCTTCCCTCCGCGTGTGCCCCCCCCCCCCCCAGGAACCCTCCCTTTTCCCCACCGTGGGGTCCTTCCGGCTGATGGGAACTTGCACTTGTACAAACTTTCCAGGGTTGAGCCTAGAACTCTTTCTCCACCACCTCAATTGTCCTCCCCTCCGGAGCCACCCCCTCCCGACCAACAGACGGCAGGTTGGGGGGGGGCGGGCGGCAGGGAGCCGGGGGCGGGGGGGGGGGAGATGGGGCCGGGGGGGGGGTCGGCAGGGAGATGGGGCGGGGGGGGGCGGCAGGGAGATGGGGCGGGGGGGGGCGGCAGGGCGATGGGGCTCGGGAGGGCGGCAGGGAGATGGGGCTCGGGAGGGCGGCAGGGAGATGGGGCGGGGGGGGGGGCGGCAGGGAGCCGGGGGCGGGGGGGGGGGAGATGGGGCCGGGGGGGGGTCGGCAGGGAGATGGGGCGGGGGGGGGGCGGCAGGGAGATGGGGCGGGGGGGGGGCGGCAGGGCGATGGGGCTCGGGAGGGCGGCAGGGAGATGGGGCGGGGGGGGGGGCGGCAGGGAGATGGGGCTCGGGAGGGCGGCAGGGAGCCGGGCCGGGGTCAGGCCGGCCCAGGGAGGGGCGAGCGCGCCGTCGGGAGTGCGGGGCCGGGAGCGCGGGGCCGGAGTGCGGGCCGGGCAGAGGCTCTCACCTTCACGAACAGCTCGACCTGCGGCTGCTCCTCGGCCATGGCTGCGGCGGGGACCAGGAAGCGCCGGGCGCCGGGGCGCTGGGAGGGGCGGAGGGCGGGTCTCCGGGCGGAGGACCTGGGCCGGGCCGACGCCCCTCGGCTCCACGCGGGCGGGTCGGGCCGCTGGCTCCCCGCTCGGCCTCCCGCCGGCCCGCGGCCTCCCACCAGCTCCTGCCGCTCGGTCCTCCGGGTCGGGTCGCGGCTGACTCACGGGCCGCCCCGCCCGGAGCCTGGGGGGGAGGAGGGCGGGCCGAGTCGGGAGCGGCCCGGGGGCTGGGGGAGCAGGCGAGGCCCCGGGGGGCCGTTTCTCGCCGCCTCCGGGGCGCGGGGCCCGCCTCCCTCCGCCCTCGGGGGACCCAGGCGGGCACTTAGGACCGGGCCGTCGGTTATTCCTTCTCCCAGTTCCTTCCAGATGCCCGCCCGGGGTCTAGGACCGGGGAGAGAGCGGGGGACGCGGGGGACCGAGGGGGAGTCGCGTCCGGGGCGGTCCGCCCCCCGCCTTCCTGCTGCCCCTCTGCCCCTCCAGGCCCGTCCTGCGCCCGCGCCCTCTTCTCTCCGGCGGCTGCTTGGGAGATGGGCGACGGGTGAGGCAGTCTGGCCGCGGGGCCCGGGGCAGAGGGCGGCCGGCCCTGCCCGGTGGGAAGCAGAGCGCAGCCAGAGCAGGGAGAGCGGAGTCCGCGGGGACAGACGGAGGGGAGCAGCCTTGCCCCCACCGCTTGGGCTTGGAGGTCTCTAGCTGTGACCTGCTGAAAGCAGCCCAGGACAGGTGCTCCGAACCGGACATTTTCCGGCCCCTGCATCTTGACTCTCCTACTCACACCCCTTCCCTCCTTCCTCACCGCCCTCTAACAAAAGACCGACGGTTCCAGAAAAACTCGGTGGAGCGCAGGGACACAGGAGCAAAACCAAGCCTGAGACCTGGAAACACGGAGGAACTCGGGGCAGGAGTGGGTGGGTGGCCAGAGCTGCTGGGGACCCGCGGTTGGCGGTTTCCTCCCGCTTCCTCTTGCGGGGTTTGCGCCTCGCGGGCGGGGTGGGGCCGGGGTGCGGGGTAGTCTTTCCTAGGGGAGACATGGATGTCTTTGGTGTTTGTTCCTTGAATTGTGACATCCTGTAAGGAGGTAGAATGATTCCTGCTAAAGGGAATTCCTTCCATGGTGACCCTCCAAGTCTGCACGCAGCCCGTCCAGCTGAGGCCCAGCAGCGCTAGGCCAGGTGCTTCGTCCAGCTTGTCAGTGTCCCCCAGAGACGCTGCCCACGAAGCTGACCCTCAAGCGAGGGGGCCAGCCCTGAACCCAAGCAGGTCTGGCAGCTGCTCCCCTGCCTCTCTCTTCTTCCCGACGCTTTCTAGCTAGAGCTGCCTTCATCCTCAGTACTGACCGGCTGCTGGCATGGCCCTCCACAAGGTATTGTTGCCTCAGTGTCCCCGCTGACAGGTGATGCTGCCCTCTCCTGGTACCACCCAGCCACGCCCCAAATCCTGCTTCAGAGGCTGCCTCCCACTTCATCTGCTTGCCCCCCACTGTCTCCTGTCGCAGTAGCTCCCCTTTCCTTTCCTGGGCAGGATTTCCTTTCCACTCTCTCCCCTTCCTGGGCTTGGTAAACCAGTCCCTAATCTCTTCCCACCCGATTGGAAGGTGTGTCCCTCCCAGACACTGCTCAGACACGCCTCAGCCTCCTCCAGGTTTCCATGGTTCCATTGCTCAACAGTTTGCCAAGGGTAACCATTAACCTTGCCCTAACTAGCTTCCCCACCTCTCTCCATAGAGGGGGCTCTCCAGCCATTGTTCAGCTGAGCCAGGTTACCCCACCATCTTTCCTAAAGTCTTGGGTGGGACCTCCCCATCTCAGGGTACCCAGGACAAAGCTGGGAGGAATGTGTATCTGCAGGGATCTGT
Source organism: Myotis myotis (assembly GCF_014108235.1). NCBI lineage: Eukaryota > Metazoa > Chordata > Mammalia > Chiroptera > Vespertilionidae > Myotis > Myotis myotis. Next base: position 958,126 of record NW_023416331.1, on the reverse strand, counting down.
TTCTTAAAGGTATACATTTGTTTATTTCTGTTCACAATCTATCTCCTTGCTTCTCCTACACTCACACACACTCAAAAGTTAGCTTCATGGAACTCAGACTTAATTATGTTCATTGCTTTGAGTCCACCACCCAGAGTAGGACTACATAGCTGCTGTAGGAATGAGCCCCCTCTGTCCTTACCAGGTGTGGGTGCCCAGGGGTGGGGCATGTCCCCAAAGGAGTGTAGGTGTTCTTATCAGGTCTACTCTGTCAGAATTGGGTGCAATTCCCACACTTTCACTTCCGGGTGGGGTGGCCTAAAATAAGTTAGGCCCTGTGGTGCCCCCGGGGGGTGTTCATACACTGTACCCAGGAAATCGGCAGAGGAGGTTGAGATACGAGTCTCACTTCTTTCTCTTTTTTTAAATATTTTTTACTGATTTCAGAGAGGAAGGGAGATAGAGTTAGAAACATCAATGATGAGAGAGAATCATTGATTGGCTGCTTCCTGCACCCCCCCCCCCCCCTGGGGATCGAGCCTGCAACTTGGTCATGTGCCTTTGACCGGAATCGAACCCGGGACCCTTGAGTCCACAGGCTGACACTCTACCCACTGAGCCAAACCAGCTAGGGCGAGTCTCACTTATTTCTGCTTATTTATTTATAACACATAGTTCTTACTACGTTTGCCAGGCACTGTTCTAAGCTCTTTATAAATAAACCAAGAGGAACAAATATTAACTTAGAGTTGTTGACACAGTTGAATTATTGTTGCTTATCTCCAGAAAAAACAATGCGCCTCTGGCCCTTTAAAGTCGTTCTCCCGGATTCCCCCCTCCCCCGGCAAAGCCCCCAGAACCGTTTCCTAGGCTAGGACTCGAGCTCGGCTTCCGGCCTCCTCTCAGGCTCCACCCCGCGTTAATCAGATCCCGGAAACCCTGGGGCAGAGGCCCAGAGGCTGAGCGGCGGCCGAGGGCGGGAAGTTTGAACGTCTTGGCACCACCCATTTAAGAACAGGCCAATCAGCGTCCAGCCTTCTTAGCGACCGCGCCCCTCCCCCTCCCGTCCTGCTGGCTTTCGAGGCAGGATCCGGGTCTCTCCGACCAATAGCGATTAAGGGGGTGGGGCCCCTGCGCGCGCACCCGTCCTGGCGTCCGCGCGCTCCTCCTGCAGGCCTGTGGTTGGTCGTGGCTCGGTCTCGCGCACGTCTAGGTCCGGGGACAGAAAAGGCGGGAAAACTCCGCAAGTTGTCCGCCTGTGGGGTAGGAAGCCTAGAGCGCGGGCCCGGCCTTGGGGCGTGGCTGGCAGGGGCGGGAGAGGAGGCTGGCACAGCTCGCCCACGCGCCCCGCAGACCGTCTCTATCCCAGTGCCACCTCGGCGTGACAGGAATGTGCGGGGCGGGAGTTCCACAGACTGTCCGTCCTTGAAATACTGAGAGGTCGCCCCTCGAAATGCCCCACAGATGACGGAAATAAATGTGACCTCTCCTCGCCTCAGCCCTCCCAGACTTCCCTGTGCACTTGCGCCCGCCTCGCGGTGAGCGCTCGCTCCTGAACCGCCTTCATTTCCCGCAGCGCAGAGCCTCCCTGCCCATGGCCTCGGTGGGAACGACCGCCGGCGGGACGCGGCAGGGACCGGGAGCCGGGGCGGCCGCGGCCAGCTTCCCCAGCCCGGCCCCGGTGCCGGGCCCCGCGGGGGCGGAGGACGACGCGGAGGAGCCGGCGGAGGTCTCCGGGGCGGCGAGGCCGGGGAGGGCGCGAGTTGCCGGGACGTCCGGGCGTTGGAAGAAAGGGGCGGGGAGGGGGCGGCCGCTCCCCCGCTGGCGGCTTCACAGGCGCCCAGGGTGCGGACGGTCCGAGCTGAGGAAATGGTGACGGTGACGGAGGCCTGCTTCCCGTCTCCGCGCAGACGCACCTGTGCGTGCTGTGGAGCGCCGGCTGCCTGGGCTTGGCCTACTACGACACCGGCGACTCGGCCGTGCACTTCATGCCCGACGCCCCGGACCGCGAGAGCCTGCAGCTCCTGCAGAGAGGTGGGCGGGCCGCGCTCCCCCGGGTCCGCAGCGCTCCCGGCCTCGGTCGGGTTGATCCGTTGACTTCGGAGGACGGTCTGTCGCTTTTAAGACTCCATTTCATGATTCAGCAGATATTTATGAGGTGTCTGCAAGGTGTCAGGTGCAGGGATGCAGTCCTGGCAAACCAGTCATGCCTGTCCTCTGGGGTTCATACTCCAGGGCTCCCCCTTCCCCCACCTCACCGTCTGCTACCTGCCCTTCCTCGCCCTCATGCCTGACTCCCGATGAGGCTCCCAGCTGGTGGGCTCTCCCTGCTCTTAGAGGAAATGCGCTTCTGAGGTGGGGAGGGGGACAGCAAGGAGAGGAATTAGGAAATACAGGTCCTGTCACTCATTTGGTCTGCGTTTCCTTCCAAGTCCTGGATGAAATCAGCCCCCGGTCTGTTGTTACCAGCGCCAAACAGGATGAGAATATGACTCGGTTTCTGGGGAAGCTTGGTAAGGACTGGGTAAGGCTGAGAAGGAAGACGAGGAAGGACTGAAGTGTGGCATATTACAGGAGATGAAAGGGTCTCGGAGGGAGGCAGAGTCAGGGTGAGAGAAGGGAGAGGCAGAAAGACTGAAATGTACAGACTAACGGCCCTTTCTTTGCCTCCCTCACAGCCTCGCAGGAACACGGAGAGCCTAAGAGACCTGAAATCATATTTCTGCCAAGTGTGGATTTCGGTATCTCCTTTTGCGTTGCTCATTTCCGAATCCCAGTTTTCCAACCCTTTCTCCTAATTCCACCCCATCATCAGAGGTCTCTCCTCGGCCCTATCTCACCTGAACTGTTATGTCCTCCAAGCGCCATGACTGGTCTCCTCAGGATCTCTCCTGCTCCCCACCCTTCAATAACCTGCACCTGCTATGAAACCTCCGCTTCGGTGTGTCTAGGGATGCGGGCCGCCCCTGAGAAGAGAGTGGTGACACTATTTGGAATTGGAATCCCCCCCCCCCCCTTTAAGCCAAAGCTTTTGTTTGGGTGGGAGGGAAGCTACTGCCTCGATGACCTTGATGATCCCTAAGGCACGTCCATAACCTTCCCTGATTTGCAAAAAAGACGGAATGTTCTCTCCTAATTAGATGTTAACACATTAGTCTTATATGATCTTTTTCACCAAAAAACCCCAATTCCAGACAGATTTCTTAGGCTGTGATCTCAAGCCAAACATCTTTATATTTTATATATAGAGATAATTAGACCAAGGGTCTGAAAATTTGGTTCTTGTTTCAGTTTTCCTTCAACTGCCTGTGTTAACTTGGCAAATCAGATCATCTGTCTTCTATTTTCTTTCTTAAAATAGAGTGAAAAATTGGATCACAAGACCTTTCTCTTTCCAAAATAGGTCTGGAGATAAGCAAACAGCGCCTCCTTTCTGGAAACTACTCTTTTATCCCAGACTCCATGACCACCACTGAGAAAATTCTCTTCCTCTCCTCCATAATTCCCTTTGACTGCCTTCTCATGGTGAGAGGGGTCCTGGGAAGTCAGGGCTGGGATGCCACAGGTTGGAGAAAGGCAAAAGCACCCCAGTCCTTGGGTTGAGTCCTGGGAGTTTCTAGCCCAGCCCTGGAAAATAATAGCTTCAATGGTATTGTCCAGCCTTCAAGACATTGGGATTTACCACAGCTCCACCCTTTAAAAAAAAAGTTTTTAATTGATTTCAGAGAAAGGGAGAGAGATAATCATTGATCAGCTGCCTCACGCCCCCCACTGGGGGGTCCAGCCCAACCTAGGCATGTGCCCTGACCAGGAATCTCACCAGTGATCTCCTGGGTCATGGATCACTGCTCAACCACTGAGCCACACCGGTCGGGCCCCCAGCTCCACTCTTGATCCTCTCTCAGGTTCGAGCACTTGGAGGGCTGCTCAAGTTCCTGGGTCGAAGAAGAATCGGGGTTGAACTGGAAGACTATAACGTCAGCGTTCCCATCCTGGGCTTTAAGAAATTTGTGCTGTAGGTGATTTACCCTTACCTCAGCCAAAGTAAGATGGGAAGTCTGAATAGTAACAGGGTGGAGTGGGAGGTAGTGATGCAGGGGTGGGCAGTGTCCTATCAGGTAAAGTGCTCTAGGACACACTGGAACACCTGAGGAGATGTGTAGCTCAAGGGACAAGCCTGAGACAGTATTCTGGAAGGTGGGGCAAAGGGGATGAAACTGAGAAATGAACTCCAACCTCATACCCCAGCACCTTCCCTTCTGCTTATTTTTTGCCCTCAGGACCCATCTAGTGAGCATAGATCAAGATACTTACAGGTAAGGAGATGGAGGCAGGCTGTCATCTCTGGGAAGGGAGAAGGATTAAGCTTAATGCTCTAATAATCTTAATGAGGCTCCAGTTTTTTTAATCCTGGGGCTATTAGGATAAACCTCCCTGAAGGAAAAAGAAGTGGGAATTAGTGGGAGAGAAGAAGAAAAGCATGAAGGTGTCACTCTTCTTTTCTGAAGAGAGAAACTGAGGCAGAGAGAAGTGAAGGACAAAACTTACATCAAGACTTGATCTCAGCAGGATGTTCTCAACCCCTTCTATTTTCTCAATTCCCTTTAAAAATCCAGCCCTAGCTGGTTTGGCTCAGTGGAGAACGTTGGCCCGAGGACCAAAGGGTCCTGGGTTTAATTCCAGTCAAGGTGTGTACCTCTGTTGCAGGCTCCTCCCTAGCCTTGGCCCTGGTTGGGGCACGTGCAGGAGGCAACCAATGGATGTGTTTCTCTCACATCAATATTTTTCTGTCTTTCCATTCTCTGAAAATCAATGGAAAAATATACTTGGGTGAGGATTAAAAAAAATAAAACCCAAGTTACCCAGAACTCCCCCATTTCTCCCTGACAGTGTTCTGCAGATATTTAAGAGTGAGTCTCACCCCTCAGTGTACAAAGTGGCCAGTGGACTGAAGGAGGGGCTCAGCCTCTTTGGTATGTGTGCCCCATCCCTCATCCCACACTACAAAAGCCTTCCAGAAAAGCAGCTTCCTCCAAAGATGTGTCCCAGCCCCTCTCTTCCCACTTCATTCCCATTGTCAGATGCCTCTTGTACTCCAATCCAACTTTCTTACCCTTTTTGTACCCTTCCTGAACTTGGGCACCTCCCCTTACCCTGTAGTTACCCAGTGTCATTAGCATATCTCTTACTTTACCAATTCCATGTTTATTCCTTAGGTTTGTATGATGTCTCTACTAGCTCTGTACCTGTCTGGGGACTTGGGAGGCCCTTTGTATAGAGGAGAGTTAGAACTATGAAACTGCCCATATTTGATTTGCATTGAGTATCAGTTGTTTCTGACTTTAGGGTGTACTGGGGACATCGCCCCAAGTATCCACCTGGTTTCACTATGCATATATCAGTGGGTTGTGTCTAATGTTTACGTATATGTATTCGACTCTTTGTGAGTCTAGCTATGCTTGCTCTGCCTATTTTTTTTGGCTGAGTGTTCCTTCTCCTAAGCCCATGTAAGGTAATACTGGCTCAGACTTGTGGCCAGCTGCTGACTTTGGTTGCCTTTGTGTCCTGTATCTGGGAAATAACCCCCAGGCCAGCCTGCCCAACACTGGAATCTCTGATCCCATGTCTCAGCTTAGACAGCCACACATTCCTTTTCCTGCCCCCTCACCTCCACAGGAATTCTCAACAGATGCCGCTGTAAGTGGGGAGAGAAGCTGCTCAGGTGAGTGGGACTCATACTCGTGCTATAAGCTAATGCATGCAATCTTGAAACATACACACCACTCCATGTAGTAGTAATAAAAACAGCCGCCCTTTCCGTAATGCTGACTAAATGCATTTAATCCTTATAACAACCCCACGTGGTAGCTAGTATCATCCTCATTTTACATTGTCGGCACAGATAAACATATATACTCATTGATGATACTCTGACTTGGACACATACAAGCAGCAGAAACACAATCACAAAACCCTAATGTATATATGGTAATAACTTTAATTATGAAAACCACACTTCAATTTGAGCTGTTCTCTGATAACTCTCAAATTTGTGTCTAGTTCAGAGCTCCACATGTAGAATGCTAATTACATTGCTACCTGCAATTTCCACAGGCAGCTCAAACTCAGAGCATCCAAACTGACACCCACTGCACCTGTTCCTCTTCCTGCATTCCCAATTCTGGGTGATAGCACTGCTGGCAGTACAGCTTCTCAAGCTCTGACTCCTGGATTGATGCTTCTCCCTCACCCTCCATATTCAATCATTCACTAGGGCCTGTTGTTTCTAGCCTCCAATGTCTCAGCCATTCCTTTCTCCCTCTTTCCACTGCTCTAATTCTGGGTATCATTTCTAACTGGGAGCATTGCATGTGCCTCCAAATTGGTCTCTCTGCCTCTACTCTCTTATTTTTCCTAGTCTATCTCTTACTCTAAAATACCGGTTAATCCAAAACAGAGATCTGAGCATGTCACTCCACTTTTCTAAAAACCTTAGGTAGAAACAAAAGAACAAACCTCAGGAGGCTTCCCCATTACCTGCAGGATGAAGACTAGCATCTTTAGCAGCATGATGTTCAGGAATCCTCCCATTCACCCCGTTTCATTCATAGGCTTACCTTCCCGTCACCCTCCTAAATCCTTTCTTCCTGGATTCATCCTCTATTCCAGTCATTTAGGGCCTCTGGCCATCATGGAAATACATCATGCCTGTGTTTATACTGTTCCTCTGGAAAGTCCCTGTTCTCCACTTGTCAGACTCTTACTTCAAGGTGCAACCCAACTGTCACCTTTTTCATGAAGCTTTCATAGGCGTAAGAAGACCAACATTCGCCTTCCAGTGTGCTCACGTAGTGCTTGTGTATATTTTCTAGTTGCACTATGGAATTAGTCATCTGTGAATTTGCTGGCCCTCGTAGCTGTGAGCTCTTCAGTGGCCATTCCTGTTACCTCAGTGCCTGCCACATGGCCTTGCACTCAGTAGCACTCAGTGAGTGAGCACAATACATAGATGCTAGCATACAGGTGGCATCATCTCTAAAAACTTGGCAGAACCCTTTGCTAGCCTACAGGTGCACAATCTTCCCCACCTCCCCCACCCTGCAATGTGTGTCTTTTGGATGTTAATTTAGGATAATTTCCAGCTAACTGGAGGGTGATATAATTGCCACACATTCTCCAGTGCTTCAGGAATAGATCTCTAATCTCAACCAGGGGCGAGAAGGAAAGAATTCTCCGTGGAGAAGAGAACTGAATTAAAGCTGGGAAGGAATGCAGATTACCGAGATAGGATTCCCCAGGGCATGGAATCATGACCCGAATGATGAACTAAGGGCCCGCTGACCTAAAGTTGGACAGGACACCAGGAAATTAAGTGAATGTCAAGTATGCTCTAAAAAGCACTGTCTTAGTACTCCAGAGACCCGAGTTTGAGTCCCAGCTTTACTTCTTACTAGCAGTATGACTTTGGATAAGTTGCTTATGCTGTAAGGGCCTCATTTCTTCAGCTGTAAAATGAGGAAGCTTGGCTTGGTTAAAGTCTCTCCTGGCACGAGCAGTAAAAACCTATGTTTTACATGAAATGTAGCTTGGTGAAGCTCATGTGCTCTCCAAGGTGGGGACAGAGTCATAAACTGGCCTATACTGCCCTGGGTGGAGCAGCCTTTTGTGACCAAGGAACAGAGGTACCTAAAACCCACCCTCAAATCCAACTGAGTCCTCCACTTTATTCTAACCTGGGGTGTTCTAACCAGGGTAACTGGCATAGACTACAGTATGAGATACACATCCTCAGACCCAAGTGTCTCCACACGTTATCTCATATAAAACTAGAGACCTAATGCATGAAATTCATGCAAGAGTAGGCTTTCCTTCCCCCGGCTGCCGACACCAGCTTCCCTCTGGCACCCGGGACCCGGGCTTCCCTCGCAGTCCTGGCTTCGTCTGGAAGGTCTTCTAGTCTAATTAGCATATTACACTTTTATTATAGACTAGAGCAGCCGTGGGTAAACTATGGCCCGCGGGCCAGATCCGGCCCGTTTGAAATGAATAAAACTAAAAAAAAAAAAAGACCGTACCCTTTTATGTAATGATGTTTACTTTGAATTTATATTAGTTCACACAAACACTCCATCCATGCTTTTGTTCCGGCCCTCCGGTCCAGTTTAAGAACCCATTGTGGCCCTCGAGTCAAAAAGTTTGCCCACCCCTGAACTAGAGGCCCAGTGCACAAAATTTGTGCATGGGTAGGGTCCCTAGCGGCTGCCACTTGCCAGCCGGGGCCTCCCTTTGCACCCGCCTTGGCCTGGCACTGCCCGCTCACCTGCTCCCCCATCCTGCCACAATACTGCTTTTGTCAGGACCCATCGGGCTGGTAGCACTTCCACTGCCACCCGTTGCCAGCGCCACGTTGCTGATGCCTGCCATTTTCTGTGTCGCCCCCTGTTGGTCAGCACATGTCTAACTCCCGGTTGGTTGAACTCCCACCCGTAGGGACAATTTGCATATTAGCCTTTTATTATATAGGATAATGGCTTGCTCTAATGTAGAAAAGAATCTGTGGGCTCATAGGTCCTTACAGAATCTCACACTCTTTATAGCCATAGGGAGATAGGGACACCCAGAATTGGATAAGCGTAAATGAGACATTTATTTCTGTACACTAACTTAATTAGTAGTAAATACCTGATACATAAAAGGTGTAAATATTAATAATAATATTATAAACTTCTGTGTTTCCACCAGTCAATCTAAAAATTAGGCAGTGTTATTGAAGCCCCTTAGATGTCCCTCCCCAATCCTTTATTCTCTGTAGAGAAGACCATTATCATGAATTGAGGAATTAAATCATTACACATGGGACAATTATATACTTAAACAGGAAGAACAGGAGAAGATGAATGCCTGTGCTATTACACCAGAGACACTTTCACAGCTATGCAAAATCATTCTGACTCACCCTCTCCTACTCAGCCACCAAGAAAGCTAGATTGTTGTCATACAAATGCTTCAACACACCACCCTCCCTCTAAAATATTGACAAGCTCTGTAACATACCCACATGGAATGACACACATGGTCCTATCCATCAAAACTGTGATACATAGACACAGTTGTGCTCATATCCAGAGAGGTTCAGTAGGTGCATGTAAACACCCCTGCATAGATAGAAAACTGTACTTGCCAGTACAGATACACATTGCCACAATCGTCAGGGACCTGCAAACACATTTTCACAAATTGAGATCACGACAATGATGAGAACAGATGTAATTTCAGGTCTCCTCACCCCAACCTTAACTTCCAGGCTGTGGTTCACACGTCCAACTCATGACCTGGGGGAACTAAATTCTCGTCTGGACGTCATCCAGTTTTTCCTGCTACCCCAGAATCTGGACATGGCTCAGATGCTGCATCGGTTGCTGGGTCACATCAAGAATGTGCCCGTGAGCCCAGGGTTGGGGGCAGGGAGGTGGGGAGGTTGAGGGCCGATCCAGGACATTGCACTTCCTGAGGGGCATTCGGGTGGGAGAGGGCAAACAGTCGTCCCCTGTCTGACTATCCTTATCTGACTAGCTGATTCTGAAACGCATGAAGTTGTCCCACACCAAGGTCAGCGACTGGCAGGTTCTCTACAAGGTAGGACCTACCTTCTTGAATCCTAGAAGTTCAGGTTAAGCCCCTCAGCTTGTGTTCTAGACTCTCTGTACTGTGGTTATCTTGTCCAACTTTATCCCAACATTATTTTTAAGCTTGTATTGTGGATATTGTCCAAAATATTTATTATTTTTTTTGTTTTTAATCTTCACCAGACGTGTGTGTGTGTGTGTGTGTGTGTGTGTGTGTGTATATATATATATATATATATATATATATACACACACACTGATTTTAGAGAAAGGGAAAGTAAGAGAGAAGGGGAGAGAAACATTGATGTATGAGAGAAACATCAATTGGTTGCCTCCCATACACACCCCCACAGGGATCTAACCTACAACCTAGGTATGTATCCTGACTCAGAGTCGAACCAGCAACCTTTCAGTACATGAGATAACACTCTAACCAACTGAGCCATACCGGCCAGGGCTGTCCAAAAAAATTAGAGAGAATAATAAAACGAACCCTCGTGTATCCACCTTGCAGCTTCAACACTTATTTCATGTATATCTATCTTCTCCCACTTTGCACTTCCTGGATTATTTTGAAGCAATTCCCAGCCATCATATCATTTTATCCATAAATGTTTAAATATAATTTCTAAAAGAAAATTATTTTTGAAAATGAATAACTATAGCCCTGGATGGTATGACTTAGTGGTTGGATTGTTGGCCAGCACACAGAAGGGTTGCGAGTTCAATTCCTGGTCAAGGGCACATGCCTGGGTTGCAGGTTTGATACAAGGCCCCAATTGTGGTGCATGTTGGAAGCAACCTATTGATGTGTCTCTCTCACATCAATGTTTCTCTCTCTCTCTCTCCCTCTCTCTCTCTCTCTCTCTCTCTCTCTCTCCCCCTCCCCCCTCCCTCTCTTCCTTCCTCTCTCTCTCTAAAATAAATAAAAACATACTTTAAAAATAAAATTTATGCCGAAACCGGTTTGGCTCAGTGGATAGAGCGTCAGCCTGCGGACTGAAGGGTCCCAGGTTCGATTCCGGTCAAGGGCATGTACCTGGATGCGGGCATATCCCCAGTGGGAGATGCGCAGGAGGCGGCTGATCGATGTTTCTCTCTCGTCGATGTTTCTAACTCTCTATCTCTCTCCCTTCCTCTCTGTAAAAAATCAATAAAATATATTTAAAAAAATAAATTAAAAAAAAAATAATAATAATAAAAATAAAATTTAGCCCTGGCCGGTTTGGCTCAGTGGATAAAGCGTCTCCTGCAGACTGAAGGGTCCCGGGTTCGATTCCGGCCAAGGGCATGTACCTTGGTTGCAGGCACATCCCCAGTAGGGAGTGTGCAGGAGGCAGCTGATCGATGTTTCTCTCTCATCGATGTTTCTAGCTCTCTATCCCTCTCTGCAAACAATCAATAAAGTATATTAAAAAAATAAATAAAATAAAATTTAAAAAGGATTTTTCTAAAAAAAAAAAAATCAATGGAAAAAATACCTTGAGAGAGGATTACAAAAAATTTTTTAAAAAATAACTACCATTGCCGAAACCGGTTTGGCTCAGTGGATAGAGCGTCGGCCTGCGGATTGAAGGGTCCCGGGTTCGATTCCAGTCAAGGGCATGTACCTGGGTTGCGGGCATATCCCCAGTGGGAGATGTGCAGGAGGCAGCTGATCGATGTTTCTCTCTCATCGATGTTTCTGACTCTCTATCTCTCTCCCTTCCTCTCTGTAAAAAATCAATAAAATATATTTTTAAAAAAATAACTACCATTATCTTACCTAAAATTAACATGATATTTAATATCACCAACTCTCTAATGTCTAAATATTAGGAACCAAATATGTTCAACATATGGCAATGGGATGATGTCTCTTTAAGTCTCTTTTATGGGTTCCTTCTTCTCTTTCTGTCTCTCTGTCTTTCTCTGTGTCTCTGTCTCTCCTCTCTGTTCTCTCTCTCTCATTTTCATTCTCCTTACAAGTTATTTATTGAAGAATCTGAGTCATTTGTCCTATAGAGCTTCCCTTAGCCTGGATTTTGCTGATTATATTCCCTAAGTGGTTTTGACATGTTTCTGTCTCCTAGAATTTCTTTTTTTTTTTAAATATACATATTTTTTTATTTTTGTTTGGTTAATCCTCACCCAAGGATATTTTTTCCCCCATTTATTTTTAGAGAGTGGAAGGGAGGGGGAGCGATAGAAACATAGATCCGCTGCCTCCTGCACTGCCCCCACGGGGGATCGAGCCCGCAACCCCGGGCATGTGTCTGGACCAGGAATGGAATCAGCGACTTCTTGGTGCATGGGTCAATGCTCAACCATTGAGCCACACCGTCCGGGTCCAAAGTGGTTATTTTAATTCTGTCATTCTTTATTTATTAGCCAGAATGTTTCCTTAAAGAAAACCTTCTTCTCTTCTGTTCTTTGGTTAACCAGTGATACAGTTCATATCACAGAAAGTTGCTTGATTTTTGTCTCTGCCTTTATTTGCCAGCTGTCATCTTTATAAAATAGTTCCCTAATATCCGCCCAGGTAGCCAATGAATTTTTTGTTGTTGTTATTTTAGTATCATTATGAACTCATAGATTTACAAACATGCTTCAGTCCACTGCATTTTTAATCTTTATACGTGTTCAAATTATTCTATCTTTTGCTGATGGGAGCCTCTTGAAGTTGGCTTCTGAGTCCTTTAAACACAGTTCTGGTAGATTTAAAAAAAAAATGTATTTGTATTGATTTCAGAGAGAAGGGGAGAGGGAGAGAGAGATAAAAACATCAGTGATGAGAGAGAATTATTGATTGGCTGCCTCCTGCACACCCCCCTACTGAGGATCGAGCCCAAAACCCGGGCATGCGCCCTTGGACTGGAATTGAACCCGGGACCTTCTGTCCCCAGATCGATGATCTATCCACTGAGCCAAACTGGCCAGGGCTGTTAAGATTTTTTTAATTAAATCTTTATTATTCAGATTATTACAGTTGTTCCTCTTTTTCCCCCCATAGCTCTCCTCCACCCAGTTCCCACCCCACCCTCTGCCCTTACCTCCCACTGTACTCATCCATAGGTGTATGATTTTTGTCCAGTCTCTTCCTGCACCCCCACACCCCTTTCCCCCCAAGAATTGTCAGTCCACTCTCTTTCTATGCCCCTGGTTCTATTATATTCACCAGTTTACTCTGTTCATCAGATTTTTTTTAATATATTTTTTATTGATTAAGATATTACATATGTGTCCTTGTCCCCACGTTACCCTCTACCCCCCCCCCCCCCCGCTCATGCCCTCACCCCCCCGTTGTCCGTGTCCATTGGTTAGGCCTATATGCTTGCATATAAGTCCTTTGGTTGATCTTTCCCCCTTCCCCCTACCCTCCCCTACCTTCCCTCCAAGGCCTGACAGTCCAATCAATGCCTCTCCGTCTCTGGATCAGTCCTTGTTCACCAGTTTATGTTGTTCATTATATTCCACAAATGTGTGAGATCATGTGGTATTTATCCGCTCTCCAGTTCCATCCATGCTGTGGCAAATGGTAAGAGTTCCTTTTTCTTCTTCCTCTTCTTAAAGAATACCTTTCAGCATTTCATATAGTGCTGGTTTGGTGGTGATGAACTCCTTTAGCTTTTTCTTATCCGTGAAGCTCTTTATCTGACCTTCTATTCTGAATGATAGCTTTGCTGGATAAGGTAATCTTGGTTGCAGGTTCTTGCTATTCATCACTTTGAATATTTCTTGCCACTCTCTTCTGGCGTGCATGGTTTCTGTTGAGAAATCAGCTGACAGTCGTATGGGTACTCCCTTGTAGGTAACTGACTGTCTTTCTCTTGCTGCTTTTAAGATTCTCTCTTTATCTTTTGCTCTTGGCATTTTAATTATGATGTGTCTTGGTGTGGTCCTCTTTGGATTCCTTTTGTTTGGGGTTCTCTGCGCTTCCTGTACTTGTAAGTCCATTTCTTTCACCAGGTAGGGGAAGTTTTCTGTCATTATTTCTTCAAAAAGGTTTTCAATATCTTGCCCTCTCTCTCCTTCTGGTACCCCTATAATTCTGATGTTGGTACGCTTGAAGTTGTCCCAGAGGTTCCTTACACTATCTTCATATTTTTGGAATCTCTTTTCTTTTTTCTTTTTCGGTTGGGTATTTTTTGTTTCTTTGTATTTCAAATCTTTGACTTGATTCTTGGGATCCTCTTGTCTGCTGTTGGATCTCTGTAAATTATTCTTTATTTCAGTCAGTGTATGCTTAATTTCTAGTTGGTCCTTTTTCATGTCCTCCATGGTCTCACTATACTTATTGAGGGATTCATTAAATTTATCGGCGGTTTCCATAAAATTCTTGAAAAACCTTATAAACGTGGCCTTGAACTCTATATCCAGTCGTTTGCTTTCCTCCATTTCTGCCATTTGTGACCTGTTTCTTTGTCTCCGCATTTTGGCTGCTTCCCTGTGTTGATAGAGTGGCCCTGCGCTCCAGGTGTCCTGTAGGGCCCAGTGGCTCAGCCTCCCCAGTTACCTGAGGTGGACACTCTTGGTGCACTCTTGGTGCCTTGGTTGTTGTAGGATCACTGGGAGGAATTGACCTCCAGGCCAATTGGCTGTGAGAATCAGCTGTGTCTGAAGTGAGAGAACTTCTGTGCTGAAGACACCCTTCTGGGGCAAGACTTGCTTCAGTAGGGCTTTGGTGCTCACTGAGTCTGCTCCCTGAGTGTGTGTCCCTTATGGATCTGAGGAGTTGCAATCTGGATGGTCCCCCTCTGACCACTGGGTACAGTGGCTCCTGGATCTAAGGAGGTGCTAATTCAGCCTCTGCCTGAGGCCACACAGCAGGAGCCATGAAGAGGCTCAGCTGTGAAGCAATGCAAGCCGCTGAAGGGCCTTGGGCCTTCTCTTGGAAGTTCCAGTCTGCCTGGCTTGGCTGCAGTTAGGTACATTCACATGCAAAAGCCTCTGCCACAGCCTGGGTGGGGTGGGGTCTCAGGGAGTCAAAGGGTGGAGAAAGCAGCTATGGCTGATTCTCCTAAGGAGTCGCGCGTCTCAGTGACCTGATAATTGCTGCAAGCACCTCTGAGGGAAAGCCGCACTCAAGTTCGCCCGCTGCCCGACAGTCCAGCTTCTCCCCGTATGAGTCCTGGGTCCCCAGAGACTTCCCGGAACCGGAGTTCAGAGCAGTCGGGAGCTTGTGATTCAAAAAAAATAGCCGCGTCTTCAGGTGCCACCCCTTTTCCGCGCATGCATGAGCCGCCGTACCTCTGCACTTCACCTCCGCACCTCTGCACTCACCTCCGCAGCTCCTCTGGCTCTCAGTGTGCTTTTCTTTCCTTCTAGTTGTAGAATTTACACTCAGCCAGGCTTCCTGTTGTTCTGGATGATGTCCGCTCTGTCCTTTGCGGTATTTTTCAATTGTTGTGGGAGGCGGCAATTTCCCGGTGTTTATCTATGCTGCCATCTTAGTTTCTCCCAGATTTTTTATTCACTTGATTTTTATTTTATTTTAAATATATTTTATTGATTTTTTACAGAGAGGAAGGGAGAGGGATAGAGAGTTAGAAACATTGATGAGAGAGAAACATCGATCAGCTGCCTCCTGCACATCCCCCAGTGGGGAAGTGCCCAGAACCCAGGTATATGCCCTTGACCGGAATCGAACCTGGGACCTTTCAGTCCGCAGGCCAACGCTCTATCCACTGAGCCAAACCAGTTTCGGCTATTCACTTGATTTTTAGATTCACTTGTTGATAGATGTGTATTTGTTGTTCATAATTTTTATCTTTACTTTTTTCTTCTTCTTCCTCTTCTTAAAGGATACCTTTCAGCATTTCATATCATTACTGGTTTGGTGGTGATGAACTCCTTTAGCTTTTTCTTATCTGTGAAGCTCTTTATCTGACCTTCTATTCTGAATGATAGCTTTGCTGGATAAAGTAATCTTGGTTGTAGGTTCTTGGTATTCATCACTTTGAATATTTCTTGCCACTCCCTTCTGGCCTGCATGGTTTCTCTTGAGAAATCAGCTGACAGTAGTATGGGTACTCCCTTGTAGGTAACTGACTGTCTTTCTTCTTGCTGCTTTTAAGATTCTCTCTTTGTCTTTTGCTCTTGGCATTTTAATTATGATGTGTCTTGGTGTGGTCCTCTTTGAATTCCTTTTGTTTGGGGTTCTCTGTGCTTCCTGGACTTGTAAGTCTATTTCTTTCACCAGGTGGGGAAGTTTTCTGTCATTATTTCTTCAAATAGGTTTTCAATATCTTCTCTCTCTTCTTCTGGCACCCCTATAATTCGGATGTTGGTATGCTTGAAGCTGTCCCAGAGGCTCCTTACACTATCTTCATATTTTTGGATTCTTTTTTCATTTTGCTTTTCCGTTGGGTGTTTTTTGCTTCTTCATATTTCAAATCTTTGACTCGATTCTTGTGATCCTCTAGTCTGCTGTTGGGAGTCTGTATAATATTCTTTATTTCAGTCAGTGTATGCTTAATTTCTAGTTGGTCCTTTATCACCTCAAGGGTCTCATTAGATTTCTTGAGGGTCTCATTAAGTTTATCGGTGGTTTCTAGAAAATTCTTGAAAAACCTTAAAAGTGTGGTTTTGAACTCTATATCCAGTAGTTTGCTTTCCTCCATTTCTGTCATTTGTGACCTGTTTCTTTGTCTCCGCTTTTTTTTTTATGCTTCGCTGTGTTGATAGAGTGGCTTTCTGTACTAGGTGTCCTATAGGGCCCAGTGGCTCAGCCTCCCCAATTACCTGAGGTAGACACTCTTGGTGCACCCCCTTGTGGGCTTTGTGCACAGTCTTGTTGTAGTTAAGCCTTGATTGTTGCACTGGGAGGGATTGACCTCCATGCCAATTGGCTGTGAGAATAAGCTGTGTATGCAGTGGGAGAACTTCTGTGCTGGAGATACCCCTCCAGGGCAAGACTTGCTTCAATGGGGCTTTGGTGCTCACTGAGTCGGCCCCCTGAGTGTGTCCTTTATGAATCCAAGGAGCTGCAATCTGGATGGTTCCACTCTGACCACCGGACACACTGGCTCCTGGATCTCTAAGGAGGTGATAATCTTTCTAGCCCAGGGGTGGGCAAACTTTTTGACTCGAGGGCCACAATGGGTTCTTAAACTGAACCAGAGGGCCAGAACAAAAGCATGGATGGAGTGTTTGTGTGAACTAATATAAATTCAAAGTAAACATCATTACATAAAAGGGTACGGTCTTTTTATTTTTTAGTTTTATTCATTTCAAACGGGCCGGCCCACGGGCCATAGTTTGCCCACGGCTGTTCTAGCCTCTGCCTGAGGCTATCCAGCAGGAAGCAGATGTGACCCAATGCAAGTTGTCCTGGGGCCTTGGGCCAGCTGCAGTTTGTTAGGTAATTATCAGATTGCAAAGGGCCAGGCCTTTCATATGCAAAAGCCTCTGTGGCTTGAGCGGGGCAGGATCCCAGGGGATCAACAGCGCTGATTGAGCAGTTATGGCTGCTCTCAGTCCTGCCCTCCGAGGCCCTGCTTCTCAGTGTCCCGGCATTCGCTGCAAGCACCCCCAAGAGAAAGCTGCCCTCGAGTTCCGACCGATGCCAGATAGTCCAGTTTTTCCCGTATGAGTCTGGGTCTCCAGAGACTCACCCAGAACTGGAGCTCAGAGCTTGAGACTCCCTCCCGATTGAAAAAGACAACCGTGTCCTCAGCCACCAGCCCTCTCCATGTGTGCCTCCATACCTCTGTACTTCTGCACCGCAGCTCCTCTGAGTCTCAGTATGCTTTTCTCTTTCCTTCTGGTTGTAGAATTTCCACTCAGCCAGCCTTCCTGTGGTTCTGGATGATGTCCGTTCCGTCTTTTAGTTGTATTTTTGAAGTGGTTGTGCGAGGCAGCAATCTCCGGTGTTTACCTATGCCGCCATCTTGGTTTCTCCTGTTAAGATTTTTTTGAGGGGAGAGAAGGGGCAGTTCTTTTTGTCCCCACTAGGGATATACAAATTACTGTATTTTAGTCACTTGGAAAAGTTCCACTCTGTGTGGTTATGCCACTATATGGACATACATATTTATGTTCCTTTGTTTCATTTTGGTTTTTTTTTAAATTATTAGGAATTTCTTTTTAAATTTTAATTTAATTGTAGGATTATGTAAAATATTTACATAGTTCCAAAGTCAAAGCTCCCAAACAAAGATATAATCAACTAATTCTAGCTTCTATCTCTGCCCCTCTTGCCACCTATAGATAATCTTTTCTTTTTTAAGATTTTTAAAAATATTTTTTTAATTGATTTCAGAGAGGAAGGAAGAGGAAGACAGAGATAGAAACATCAGTGATGAGAGAGAATTATTGATCGGGTGCCTTCTGCATGCCTCATACTGTGGATCGAGACCAACCTGGGGAAATGCCCTGACCAGGAATCATACCGTGACCTCCTGGTTCATAGGTCAATGCTTCAGCTGGGCAATAATCTTTTCTTTTTAAAAATGTCTTGCCCTGGCCGGATAGCTCAGTTGGTTAGTGTTGTCCTGATATGCCAAGGTTAAGAGTTTGATCCCTGGTCAGGGCACATACAAGAATCAACCAATGAGCCCTAACCGCTTTTGCTCAGTGGATAGAGCGTCGATCTGCGGACTGAAGGGTCCCAGGTTCGATTCCAGTCAAGAGCATGTACCTTGGTTGCAGGCACATCCCCAGTAGAGGGTATGCAGGAGGCAGCTGATCGATGTTTCTCTCTCATTGATGCTTCTAACTCTCTATCCCTCTCCCTTCCTCTCTGTAAAAAATCAATAAAATATATTTTTTTAAAAAAAGAATCAACCAATGAATGCATAAGTGGGAACAACAAATCATTGATGTTTCTCTCTCTCTCTCTCTCTCTCTCTCTCTCTCTCTCTCTCTCCCTCTCCCCTTCCCTTTTTCCCTCCCTCTCTCTCAAAAATAAATAAAAATTCCATGGACACAGTGAAGTGCAGTGAAGGCCTGGAAAGGAGGCAGAAGTGGAGTGGAGGTGGCCAATGGGGAGTCAAAGGGGGACATCTGTAATACTTTCAACAGTAAAGACACAGTCCTGGCCAGTGTACTCGGTGGTTAGAGTGTTGACCTGCAAACCAAAGGGCTGCAGTTTCGATTCCCTGTTAAGGGCATGTACCTGGGTTGCAGATTCCATCCCATACCTGGTCGGGGTGCGGGAGGCAACCAATCGATGTGTCTCTTTCACATCAATGTTTGTCTCTCCCCCCCCGCCCCCCCCATCCACTCTCTCTAAAAAACAATGGAAAAAATGTCCTTGGTGAGAATTAACTAAATAAATAAATAAATAAAAATAAAACAAATTATCTTCTCCCCTAGGATGTAAGCTCATGTGGACAGGGACCATATTTTGGTTGTCTTTTTACCTCAGTGTTTAGTGCAGTGCCTGGCACATTTCCTCCCTCATTATTTCATTTTGCCTTTGAGATCTCTCTGTCTTTGTTATTGTGTTTTTCCTTGTTGATCTTTGTTCTCAGTCCATCCTTGTCCCCTCTCCTCAACCAGGGCTGGCTGAGGGCCACCATCCTCTGTCCATTTCTCCTACAGACTGTGTACAGTGCCCTGGGCCTGAGGGATGCCTGTCGCTCCCTGCCTCAGTCCATCCAGCTCTTCCGGGACATTGCCCAAGAGTTCTCTGATGACTTGCACCACATCGCCAGCCTCATTGGCAAAGTGGTGAGTAGAAGGGAACTAGAGGCAGGAGATACGCTGTGGAAAATGGGAAAGCCTAGGAGACAGTGAGGTTAGCTGAATGACCAACAAGTGGAATGGTGAAAGGAGGTGGCAGAACATCGGGAACGTGCTTGGAGGGCTAGGGTTAGATCAGGGACTGCAGGGGGAATTGGAGCCCAGCTAGAGGTGAGCAACAGGACGGAAAGATGGTGCTGGCCGATAAGCAACTGGACTTCTTGCCTCCTCAGGTGGACTTTGAGGGCAGTCTTGCTGCAAATCGCTTCACAGTCCTCCCCAACATAGATCCTGAAATTGATGAGAGTGAGTATTGGGTGGGAATCGGCCTGTGAGCCCTGAAACACAAGCCTGCACAGTGATGAGGTGCCACCCTTGGTCCTCGGCCACTACAGCTGGGGATAATCATGGCAACCAGGGCAGGAGCCTCACTCTCGACGCCCTCCTAGGAAAACGAAGGCTGGCGGGACTTCCCAGTTTCCTCACCGAGGTCGCTCGGAAGGAGCTGGAGAACCTGGACTGCCGCATTCCTTCGTGCAGCGTCATCTACATCCCTCTGGTGAGCGCAGGAGGCTGGGTGTGACCTCTGGGGGCTTTTGGAGGAGGTTGTAGGCGTATAGAGGACACACTGGTACATAAGACAACTTCTGGAGAAGTTTGAAGAACATGAACACCTTGTGGTGGCTCCAGCCCCTGAGGGAAGCACGGGATCTGGGAAGAAAGTGCCCAGGACATCGCGCTCTGCTTTATCTCCTCGTTATGCTCTCCAGATCGGCTTCCTTCTTTCTATTCCCCGCCTGCCTTCCATGGTGGCGGCCAGTGACTTTGAGATCGAGGGACTGGACTTCATGGTAAGACCCTTGACCTCTGCAGGGAGGTGATAAGGAAAATGAATCAGCAGCTGTCCGGAGGCCTAGCCCTATCAGCACTGCCCAATAGGGGACCTCTCTTCTGTAGTTTTACTTTGACCTTTATTAGCTCTGAGATGAAGGAGAAAGGAGTCGGGTGGGGGCCTGCAGACAGGGTTATAAATGTGGGAGGGGATGAGGACCAAGAGATGCAGAGCCCACAGCTTGAACCCTCTGACCCAGTTCCTCTCAGAGGAGAAGCTGCACTATCGCAGTGCTCGAACCAAGGAGCTGGACGCATTGCTGGGGGACCTGCACTGCGACATCCGCGGTGAGGAGAAGCCAACGGCTGGGAGTGGGCGGATTCGAGATGACTCCAACAGGCTCCTTTTCTCCCTGCTCTCGCTCTTCACTCTGACTCTCCATCTTCTCTGAACGCCTCTGGGTGTCTCACACGGTATCTGCAAGCCTATTTCCAGGTCCCTCTGCTGGCTTGTCTCTCCTTCATGTCCCCCCCCCCCCCCGAGCTGACCCCCAGCTCCTCCCTCACCTACCATCAGACCAGGAGACCCTGCTGATGTACCAGCTGCAGTGCCAGGTGCTGGCTCGGGCAGCTGTCTTGACCCGGGTGTTGGACCTTGCTTCCCGCCTGGACGTCCTGCTGGCTCTTGCCAGTGCTGCCCGGGACTATGGCTACTCAAGGCCCCGTTACTCTCCCCGGCTCTTTGGGGTACGAATCCAGAATGGCAGGTGAGAACAGAAGCGGGTGGAGGCATAGACGAGGGGCCTAAAAGCCCATGTTCTGGGGGTCCGCCCATCTGGGCGATGTGTGAGGTACCTTTCCACCCACTGCAGACATCCTCTGATGGAGCTCTGTGCCCGAACCTTTGTGCCCAACTCCGCAGAGTGTGGTGGGGACAAAGGGAGGGTCAGAGTCATCACTGGCCCCAACTCTTCAGGGAAGAGCATATACCTCAAACAGGTAGGAGACTCCTATACACTGGCCTCTGGTACCTTCATCTCCTCCCCCACCTGCTACCAACCCCGGTCCCTGCAGCTCTCCTGCTGTGTTCTGACCCTGCCTGTCATGCAGACACTATACCCACACCCTGTTCCTCTTTCACTTGAGGGAGAGCCATG
Organism: Myotis myotis; assembly: GCF_014108235.1. Lineage (NCBI taxonomy): Eukaryota > Metazoa > Chordata > Mammalia > Chiroptera > Vespertilionidae > Myotis > Myotis myotis. The sequence goes on along the minus strand of NW_023416331.1, from coordinate 936,867 downwards.
CCCTAATAGAGCTTTCCATGGCCTCAGTCCCCTTCCCTTACCTCTGAACAGGACCGTGCCATTCCCCAGTGTGCCTCTGCCCACTCCGTGTGGAAGGGGCTACGATCATCTATTAAACTATGTGCGTCTCTCCTTGATCTATCATTCACCCCTCAGTTTAGCCTCACCTTCACCTCAGCCCATCCCACCAGGCCCAGACTCTGTCTCCTTCCCTGCTTAGGTAGGCTTGATCACATTCATGGCCTTGGTGGGCAGCTTTGTGCCAGCAGAGGAAGCCGAAATCGGGGCAGTAGACGCCATCTTCACCCGTATTCATAGCTGCGAATCCATCTCCCTTGGCCTCTCCACTTTCATGATCGACCTCAACCAGGTCAAAGGGAGTAAAGAGAGGTGGGATTGGGATGGGGGGAAATGGGGAAGGAACTCTACCCCTAAAAAACGAGCAGGAAAAACATTCCCTCTGCTGCCTGCCCTCTACACTAGGGATCCTCTTTTTTTTGGGGGGGGGGGTGTTAATCCTCACCCAAGGATATTTTTCCATTTATTTTTAGAATAGAAGGGAGGGAGCACGGGGGAGAGAAATAGAGAAACATGACACATGAACTGATTGCCTTCCACATGTGCCCCGACCAGGGATGGGATTGAACCTGCAACCCAGGTACATGCCCTTGACCAGGAATCGAACCCATGACCCTTCAATGTGAGGGCCAATGCTTTAACCACTGAGCAACACTGGCCAAAGCTAGGGAGCCTCTTTTGAATCCTGGCTTTGTATGTGGCATTGTTGGCCATGAAAGGGTGAACAAAGCATGCACCTTGCCATTAAAGACTTCCCCGTCCATTGGGGTGGACACAAGCAGCTTTATTCATGGCAGACTGTGGTCAGCGTTACAGGCCTCGGATGCTAATGCAACTCTCTGTCCACCTGGTACCCAGCAGGTGGCAAAAGCAGTGAACAATGCCACTGAGCGGTCTCTGGTCCTTATTGATGAATTTGGAAAGGGAACCAACACGGTGAGGGGAAATCTGATGAGGAACTAAGGAGAAATGGAGGAGGGCAAAGGAGCAGGAGGGGAGGTTGGGCTTCAGGAAAAAGAATAGGTGTGGGGGCCGAAAAGAAACAGAAGAGTGCAAGATGGAAAAGGCCAGGGCAGGTGGGGGGACATGGGGCGCCCGTGGTTCTGCACCCTTACCCTGTCCTCTGCACAGGTAGATGGGCTCGCACTGCTGGCTGCTGTCCTCCGACACTGGCTGGCTCTCGGACCCACATGCCCCCACGTCTTTGTGGCCACCAACTTTCTGAGCCTCGTTCAGCTACCCTTGTTGCCACAGGGACCCCTTGTGCAGTATTTGGTGAGGGAACTAACCTAGTCCCCTCGGGGTCCCTAAGCCAAGTGTTTCCCAGAGCTGGAGACGGGCTCCTTCCTCAGAACAGGGGCTCCCTGAACACAGGGACCATGTCCCTTCCCTTGTCCTCACTCCCCTTAGGGATTGGCTATGGGTTTCGGGGCGGGACGCTGAGTGACAATGACACACTGTCCCCTTCTATTCTTTTTTAAGACCATGGAGACCTGTGAGGATGGGAATGACCTTGTCTTCTTCTATCGGGTTTGCGAAGGTGTGGCCAACGCCAGCCATGCCTCCCACACAGCTGCCCAAGCCAGGCTTCCTGACAAGCTCATAGCTCGTGGCAAGGAGGTGATGAGATCCATGTCAGCCCATCCATCAGGGCTCCCTTCCACTGTTCCTGCTCCTCTCGGGGCCTGGGTTCCTGGGCCCATGGCATTTCTGACCTTATTTTCTCTTTTCTTACCCAATGCCCCCACCCCTGCCTCCTCCTTGTTCCTAGGTCTCGGACTTGATCCGCAGTGGTAAGCCTATCAAGCCTCTCAAGGAGCTGCTGAAGGAGAAGCAAATGGAAAAGTGAGTGGGTGGCCCAGGGTCCTGTTCTAGCATCTTCTGCAGCTCTTTCCCCTTCGGGGACTCAGAAGGCCTTTTTGCCTTTCAGTGACTCAGTTTCCCAGTTTCTTTCTGAAATCCCTAAATTTCCAAGGTCCAGGCTCCCTCTGCACAACCTCTCCCCCTGCTCAGGATCAGTTATCCGTCCTCTCATTTGGCTCTCTGTGGTCTCTCCCTTCAGTTGCCAGACATTAGTAGATAAGTTTCTGAAACTGGATTTGGAAGATCCCAACCTGGACCTGGACATTTTCATGCGTCAGGAAGTGCTCCCTGCAGCCACCACCATCCTCTGAGAGTCCTTCGTCGGCCTCCTCCCCTTCCCACAGCCTGTGGGCTGCCGCGCCCTTTTTGTTTCTTTAGACCCAAAGTTCTCAGTTTCCCCAGAAATCTTGTTTCACATTAGGAATAAAGTTTATTTTGGAGAAAGTGTGTTTCCTTAGACCAGCCAAAACAAAGCAAGAGACTAGAAGAGAGATGAAACACCAAGTAGGAGTCCACAGAGGGACCTGCCCTGACTCACTGGGGGGGCGGGGGGATAAATGGTGATGGAAGGAGACTTGAATTGGGGTGGTGAACACATACAATACCCAGATGTTGCATGATAGACTTGTACACCTGACACCTGCATAATTTTATTAACCAATGTCAGCTCAATTAATTCAATCAAAAATGACAGTGCCATTTCTGTGGGAAGACGGGGGATTCTACCCAGGGGGACTTTATGAGAACCGACTTCAGACCCTGCAGAACAGAGGAGCCTAAGGGGGATGGTCCTTCCCAGCCTCGGACACACAGCAGGAGGAGCTCTGAGGCTGAAAGACTAGGTAGGAGGCTGCAAGGAGCAGGGAGAGGGGGGGAGGGGCCAGCCCTGGTCACCAGTGGGTGTGGCTCCACCTTCCCACCTCAGAGTCCTGAGGAGCCAGGGTCCTGCCCCTGCTGCAGGCCCCTTCCAGTTCCGCTGGGGACAAGCCACCAAGACCCAGCAGCCTGCCCTAGCTGGTCTGGCTCAGTGGATAGAGTTCAGTGGATAGAGCGTCAGTCTTTGGACTGAAGGGTCCCGGGTTTGATTCTGGTCAAGGGCACATGCCCGGGTTTGATCCCCAGTAGGGGGCATACAGGAGGCAGCTGATCAATGATTCTCATCACTGATGTTTCTCTCTCTCTCTCTCCCTTCCTCTCTGAAACCAATAAAAATATATTAAAAAACAAACAAAAACCCAGTGGCCTGAAGCTTCTTCCTCTGGGTGAGTACTAGTCCACCAAGAGGCCCCAGGGGAAGCCCCTCCTCCCAGATCTGCCCTCTACATTTCCACTCAATTTTGGGACTTATAGTCTTCCTCACTGCGTTCCCTTGCCCTGGTGGACAGTCTGGGCTTGATTCAGTGACCAGACAGAACCCAAGCAGGGGCTCCTAGAAAGACCGTGGCCCAGAGCCCTAATGTGGAGTAAGCCTCTGCTGTTTGCATTTTCCAGCTGCAGAGGAGGCAGGCTCTGGAGCAGGAACAGTCTGCCCTATGCAGGGGCTGCAGGGGCTGGAGCTGCGGGGGCACGGCCAGGCCTGGTTTGAGGGCCCGCTGAGAGGCACAGCAACAGCAGCTAGGTGCGGGGGCCTTTGGTGAGCTGCGGGGCAGCCCCAGGTGTGTGAGGAAGGGGACAGGGACCACATGTGGACAGAGCCTGACCCTGCCCTGGAAAGGAGACAATGGCCAGAGATCATGAATTAGGAGCAGCATTGCAATGACAGGATGCCACCACCAAGTGTTAGGGTGGCATTCACTGTTGGCACTGGAGGAGGTGGGTCTGCATTCTATTCAGAGGGATGGACTGGATCACCACTGAGGTGGGAGAGTGGTCTGCATCACCCCAATGGGTCAGGGACTAAAGAATAGGGAGGCCAGAAAAAGACGGGAGCCAGAGAGAAAGGTACCTGGGCTCACCTGACACGCCAGCCTGCTCTACCCAGAGAAGCACACTTGGTGAGAACCATTGGAAACGAGCCTGAGCTGCTGGGGCCCATTCCCTATGAATTCATGGAATGATAAGTGGAAAAAAATAAAAAAGACTTCTGTGCTGATAAAAATGTTTCTCTTAATTGAGTGGAAGTGTGGTGTCCCTTTCCAAAGAATAATTACAAAAAACTTTGTGTCCTAAAAAAAAGAATTAAAAAAAAGAGGGAGCCCTGTGCCCTAGCTGGTGTTGCTCAGTGGATAGAGTGTTGGCCTGTGGACCAAAGGGTCCCTGGTTCGATTCCAATCAAGGGCAAGTACCTTGGTTGCAGGCTCCTCCCCGGCCTGGGCCCTGGTCGGGGTACATGCAGGAGGCAACCAATCGTGTTTCTCTCACATCGATATTTCTGTCTTTCCTTCTCTCTTCCACTCTCTCTGAAAATCAATGGAAAAATATTCTCGGGTGAGGATAAAAAAAAAAAATAGGGAGCCCTGGCCAGCGTGGCTCAGTATTTAGAATGTCAACCCATGCACAGAAGGGCCGCAGGTTTGACTCCTGGTCAAGGGCACATACTGGGTTGCAGGTTCGATCCCTAGCCCTGGTCGGGGCATGTGCAGGAGGCAACCAATCGATGTGCCTCTCTCTTACATCAATGTTTCTCTCTCCTCTGTCTCTTTCCCTCTCTCTCCCTTCTTTCTGAAAAAGCAATGGAAGAAATATCCTCGGCTGAGGGTTAACAACAAAACAACCTTAAAAAAGAATAGGGAACGAGGGTGATGCTACCTGAGGGGACGGAGGTACTGGCCTGTCGAAGAGATGGAGTGGAGAGGACTGGGTTTCCCACCTGTCGGGAGGGTCCTGGGATGAGGGACTCCACATGGGAAAGCACGGCCTGTGGTGATAGGAGAGTGGCAGATGGACCTCGAGTTCTCACACTGTCAGCCTGCAAGACTCCAGAGTTTTCTAACATTCACACTCAGAGCCCGGTAGTCCGCAGTTAGCCCAGAGTCAAAAGGTGAACATCTGTTTGAGACTCTGACTCCGGGGAAGGTGTTTATTGTTTTCAGTTGAGGCTTTTGAGAGGCTGGGGTAGAGAGATTTGGGGTCAACACTGGTTTAACGGAGAACAGCGAATATCCCCCCATTCGCCCATGTCTTTGAACATGCCAGTTCCTGTGCCATCCAGGGCAGGAAGGGAAGGCCAAGGAAGCAGGGCTTGTGGCAGTGGCAGGTAAACGGGAGGGCACAAGGGAGGAGGGCCGAGCACAGATGCCCAGAACTCCTCTCTCTAGGGGCTGTCAATGCAGCCGAACGAGGAGATGGCTCAGCCAGGCTTCCCCAAGGGTGGAGGGGCCCTACCAGTGTCTCTAAGGCCTCCCCTCAGTCCCCTTAGTTGGGACAGAACCTCCTATTCTGCCTCTTGACTCCACAGCGAAGGAGCTCCAGGTGGTGGGCCAACTGCAGTCCACACATCAGGCGTGAAGCGCCTTCTCTGCTCCTGAAAGCCTCCATTTCCCCTTCCTGCGTTCCATGCCCTCACGCTCCTATATGCTGCGCATACATGATCTTTGAAATCCCTCTGGGGAGAAGATATGTTTATTGAAACTGTCCTTCAAATTTAAATACAAAAATAAAATAGAAGTTTCTCCGGAACTTCAAATAAAAGCAATTCTATAAATAACACTTTAGTACCCTCCTACCCCAGTCTTAGGTTTGCTTCCCACGAGGGTTAGGGAAAGTGCATTGTGGGAAAATCGATTACCCTTTATCCCAATCTTGCTAAGAGAAGGGACAAGTGCATGAGAAGGAAAACCTCCAGTCCCGCTGGGAGAGTAGGGCCCCGAGGCCCACGCCATCGCTCACGCACCGGGAGGGATTGGAAAGAGCGCTGGAGACCCATCCTTTAGGGGCTGCTGTCACCAGGAGGCCAGGCCTAGAAGGAGCAGCGCCCCAGCGACTGTGCCCCACCAGGGGTTGCCTGCCAGCCCTCCCCCGGCCCTGCCCCGAGTCACCAAAGGGGAGGGAGGAAGGGTGGAGCTGGCCATGGCGAGGACCGGGCCAGACGAGTGGGCAGGGACAGCGAGCTGGTCCTGGGGAGAAGAGGGAAAGTCCGTCTGGGTGTCTACACCCAAGTTAAGCCCCCCTTGGCCTGCCTACCCTGCGATGGAGAGGGGGGCCGTCACCTGTGGGTGCGGGGCCAGCACCAGGAGCCGGAGGAAGGCGTGGGTCGGGGGCACTGGTCTGGCTTCTCGACCCATCGCAGCCACAGTCACCGTCACCACGGAGTCCAGGGCAGCCGACTCCGGGACCTCCAGCCACAGGCGCCCCCAGGCGGACTCGTTGTGCTCCAGGCGAACCCTGCGGAGCGGGTAGAAACAGCCAGGCTCCCAAGAGCCCAGCGTGGGGGGCGGAGCCAAGCGCTGGCGGAAGGGGCGGTGGGCGCCTGAGGGCCAATCAGAAGGGGCCGGAGGCGGGGCTTAGAGGACGGTACCAGAGCCCCGCGCGAGAAAAGGGCGGGGCCGGGAGAAGCCGGAGCTCGGGCTGCACCTGGAGAGGTTGGAGGTGAGCGTGAAGCTGGAGTTGACCCACGTCCTGAGGTCGAGATCCCGAGGCCCCGAGAAGCTGGCGATGCGAAGGCTGAGGGGGGCCTTGCTGCCCGGGGCCAGGAACCCCGCCGGGCCACTGAGCTGCGGAGGAGGGCGGGTCAGGGAGGAGCCGCGCTCTCCGGCCCGCTGCGCCCTGCCCGGGGCTCACCTCCAGAAGGACCGGGGCCACCCTGCAGGGCTGGGGCGCCGCCCGGCGCAGGTCCCGCCCGCCGCCGTCCCGGCCCAGCAGCTCCAGAGCGAAGGGCCCCGCGGTGGACAGCAGCGGGGGTGGAAGCGAGGCCACCAGGAGACCTCGCTCCGGGGCTCCCCTGGGCTCCAAGGGCACCCGGCCCAGCTCGGCGCCCCCCGGAACCCCTCGCAGCACGACGTGGGAGAAGTGGGGCAGCGGCCCTTCCCGGCGGCCGCCGGGGCGCAGCCCTGTCACCTCAACCAGCAGCTGGGTCCGGAGACCTGCGGCCGGAGGGCGGGGAGAAGTGGTCTGCGGTCAGAACAGGGCTACCCCCGGGAGGACGGGTGGGGCGGTCAGGGGGGCGTTCTGTGCACATTTGCGTAAAACATGTAAGTTATAACCCAGTGGACAGTTAAATAAGAGAGAATTTTGTAAGTGTGAAATCGATAAACAAGTTGGGGTGGGGGGTATAGATGCACCTGCAACTGGCTGGGTCAAGGAATAGAGGCCAGGGTGGGGGCCCTCCTCAACGGGGATCCCAAAGTGGAAGAGGAAGTCCAGCGCCGTCTGAGCTGAGGGGGGGAGGGAGTCAGAGACCTTCCCCAGCTGGCTGTGACCACGTGCTCTCCGAGCTCTGCAGCTCCCCGTCCCTCCCCTTCCCAGGAAAGCCTTCCTCCTCACCTTGCACTCTCACCCGGGTGTTGCCCTCAGCTGTGACCTGGATCTCCCAGGTCCCTGTCTGGGGGGGGTCATTCATGCTCACCATCCAGAACTGCCCAAAGCGGCGAGTGTGGCCGAGAGAGCCCTGGCCTTCCTCCTGGCCCTGGGAGACCCCTGGGTGGAAGTGGAGAGAAGAGATGGTCACAGGAGACACTTCTTTCCCTTAGCAGATAGCCCTCATCCTCCATTCTCAGTTCTTCCCTCTGCCTTGGCACACGATGGAAGTACCTGCAGGGTTCCTGATCCAGAAGCTGCGGACCTCCCCGTGGATCCGGACCATTACCCTCCGGAGCAGCCCATCCACAGTGAACACCAGCGGCCTCCCAGGCACCACCACCGGGGGTTCCAGGGGCAGGACCACCTTGGAGGGTGGGGAAGAGATAAGGCGTGGAATGAGTGGGAACAAAGACGAGAGAAAGGTGCAGACAGAAAGAAGCGAAGTGACGGACGCCTGGAGAAGACACCGACGAGAGGGGCATGAACCAGGGACAGTTACAGAGTGTGGCAGTTGGAGGCGAGGGCTTAAGGAGGAGTCCCTCACTTGTCCCCAGGACAGAACCTTGGAACCCAAGATTGCGGGGGCGGGGGGGGGGGGGGGACTAACATGGGAGGGGCGGGGTGGATAGCCTGGCTCTCCAGGAAGACAAACTGCCCTTCCCACCGCGGCACCTTCTGGCAACACGGCCATGGGAGCCATTCCCTTCCTCCTAGAGGGAGAGGTGCAGCGTCACTCACCCCCCAGCGCCGAGCTGAAAGCCCTGTCCCTCCGTCCGTCCGCTCACCAGGTCGGCCGTGCTGTCCCTAACAACAGCTGCCACGTCGCGAATGTGCTGATCTTGGGTGAAGATCACCTCGCCTCCAGAGGCCAGGGCCACCACTTCATAAGGCTCGAAGCGCAGCGGGGACAAGACCTCACGCCGGACGCGGCGCTGACCCCGCGACGGGTCTTCAGTCACCAGGAACGTTACCTGTGCGCAGAGGAGAGGCCAGTACTCAGGAGCCCACGCGCCATGTCCTGTGGTCAGTGCGGCCTCCATGCTCCCGTCCCCCCAGGGCTCCCGGCTGGTGGTCAGGTCTCCAACTACCCTCTGGCTGCTACGCAGCGTCTCCCACTGACACCCCCCCCCCCGCCCCCGTTAGTAGTTGCCACTCCTTGTAACTGTTGCCGTATGCCATCCACATAGTGGGTTGTTGGCAGCTAGATGTCCGGGTGTTCAGATGGTTTATTGGGGGCAGGTTCAAATACAAATTCAGTTTGCTAAGGGCAGGGCCTCTCACTCGTTAGTTGTGAAGGGATCAGGAAATGTCAGCCTCATTGTCCAGGCGCCCACTTCATGCCGAGGCTGCTTCGACTGCCACAGTGTGGCGGGGCCCTGGTCATGAGACTGTGGGCCTGGGTCTCCCTGGGAGCTAACCTCGGGCTGCCCACTGGCTATGCTCACCCTGCAGCGTCGCTCCTGAGCCAGGGCTTCCACGCGGTGGGTGAGAAAGGCATCCTTGGGCGAGGCGTCCGTGAAGACAAAGATGTCTGAGAGTGGAGGGGTGTGCAGCAGGGCCAGCTGGCAGGGAGGGAATGGCTGGCGTGAAGATGGCGGCAGCAGGGAACGGGGTAGAGCAAGGAGAGCCGGGGTAGAGCAAGGAGAGCCGGAGTGAAGCCAGTGGGGCCAGACTCTGGAGGAGGGATGGGGACAGGGTCCCAGGAAGGCTCTCACTCCCCCTGGTGGTGGGGCCTGGAAAGGGGGAGAGTGGGGCGGGAGGGCAGACCTCCAGGGCTGACAGGCTCATCTCAGGCTCGTCTCCTCCTCCCATGGCCTGGATCTCATTGAGTTGCTGCCAGAAGCTGTCAGGGTCACTGGTGGTAAAGACAGGACCAAACCCTGGGAGGAGGAAAGAGGTGAGAGGTGGAGAGCGAGGAGGCCCCCCACGCCCACCGGGCAGGAAGCCGCTGTGCTCCTGGGCTGGGCAGTCCTGACACAACAGCCTGCCCTGATGCGGGCAGGGCAGGGCTCGGGCCTCTGCTGGGAAAGTGGGCCTCATTTCCTTAGCAAAGTGGCGCACTTCCTGGGGCCTGGGGGCCTGGGGAGTGTGTGTAAGAATAAAAAACAGCCGGGGCCTTGGTTTCCTCCCTGCAAAGCCACAACAGCAGCACTCACCTCACGGTTATTGGGAGACTAAAGGAATTGGTTTTGTGAATCTTGGAATAGTGCCTTTGACACATAAGTGGCCGAATTCTTCATTATTCACTTCCTCATACCTTCATCGAATATGTGAGAAACCCCGTACCTGCCAGCTATGAGATTTATGCAGACTTAGACCGGCCCTGGGGAAACGCTCAGTCCTACAGGCATTTTACCTGATGATCATTTCAACCCTGGGAGACAGTCAGGATGGAGCTAGCGGGGACCCATTTTATGGATGACGAAACTGAGGCAAAGTTATATGACCAAGCTAAGGACACACAGTGAGATTGGCCCAGGTCAGATTGAATTCCTGTTCAATGCTATGTAACTGTCTGTCTCAGATACTTCAGAGGCCTGCACCCACCAACCCCCCCGGCCCCCACCCCCGCATCCCCTCCTCGGTCTGTGGGAAGTAGACCTCAAAATGGAGCCTAAGAAAGCAGGGCCACTGCCTAAGCGTGGGTGCTGGGGAAGCGCTGTGACCTGCTGCCCTTTGGGAGCAGTGGACGCAGCGGCGATTGTTCGCGGTAAGCGCAGGCCCACTGCCCGCGGCACACCTTTGCCGCTTTCCTTCCCTCCACTCTCCCGCCAGACCGGCCCCTGGGTCATGGAAAGGCACCAGCACGCAGCGGCGGGCTCCACGGGGCTGCCCGCCGCTGCTCCACGACGTGGCGAGCCTGGATCTTGGCGGCGTGGATCTCCTCGCCCATGCTGCCGTGGCGTCCAGCACAAAGCTCAGGCTGGAGGCAGGGGTGACATCCAGCGGCCTGCGGAGAGCCACAGGGCGGGTCTGCCCACTGGTCCCCAGCCCCGGCTTCTCAGCTCCCCAGGGAGCTCCTAGGGAGCCGCCCCAGGGCCACTCACCTGGAGAAGCCCCGGTCCCCCAGGCGGCTCCGCAGGAGCCCGAAGGCCTGGATGGAGGCCAGAAGGGCCAGTTCTGCAGCCTGGAGCTGGAGCGTGTGGTGGGGGGAGAAGCCCGGGGCTGTGCTGTCCTTGTTGATGCCTCCCCGGGGTGGCTGAGAGCTGCTCTGGTCAAAACGGCCCCCGTGGCTGCATTTTCCTGGGTGGGGAAAGGGATCCGGAGGTGGGAGTAGAAAACGCACTGCCCCCTAAGAGATGGGGCCTTTCTGAGCGGGCCTCGCCCTCTCACCGCTCAGCGAAGGACCGGCAGGAAGTGATGACATTCTGGAAGGTCATCCCACAGCACATGAGGGATCCCCAGCCCCCAGTCCATCCCCAGAAGCTGCCCTCAGGCAATGGAGGTCTCATTAGCTGCTCCCGCCCCTCCCCCAACAAGTCCTGGCCACTCAGCAGGCCCTCATCCACCCAGCCCTTCCCTTCCAGGAAGTGGGGTGAGGACCTAGAGCAGCCGTGGGCAAACTACGGGCCGCGGGCCAGATCCGGCCAGTTTGAAATGAATAAAACTACAAAAAAAAAAAAAGACTGTACCCTTTTATGTAATGATGCTTACTTTGAATTTATATTAGTTCACACAAACACTCCATCCATGCTTTTGTTCTGGCCCTCCGGTCCAGTTTAAGAACCCATTGTGGCCCTCGAGTCAAAAAGTTTGCCCACCCCTGGTCTAGAGACTGAGGGCCCTGGGGACCGGGTCCGGGAGAGGAGGTGACTCCCCTTACTTCTGAGGGCTTTTCTGTCTGGTACCTGGAGGCTTGGAGGGATACGTTCCAAAGTAGCCAGAGGTGAGGCGTGTGAAACCCAGCAGGTTCCCAGGGCAGCTCAGCTCCTCACAATCGGCACAGGTAGGATCTCCCACTGCAAAGGGAGGGGCACGTTCTAGAGCCCAAGACCCTGCCGCCCCGACCCTAACCCTGTCCACCCAAACTTCAGCTTTTCCTCCGCTGCCGAGGCGCCAGCCCTCAGGGAGCCATCCCAGGCGCCCCCTAGGCTCCCTGAACGACCCTGGAGTTCAGGGGCTGATGGTGAGACAGGATCTGCGGCTGGGACTGAGCCAGGGGCGCCAGCAGTGTGGGGCCAGCCCTGTGCACTGTGCACAGGAAGTGGGCGGTGGGACAGGAGGCAGCTGCGGTCCTTGCTCAGCTGGGTGGTTGAGGGACCGAGAGAGAAAGCCCCGAGGACCCGGTGGGCGGGGAGCGTGTGGGAGGGACGCATCGGGGCCTGCAGCCTGGTCCTGCCGTCCTTTCCCTGGCGACCGCAGGGAAGCCACCCCAGACGCCTGGCCTCGGGTCGAGCTGCGAGCCTCAGAGGGCATTCCAGAGAGGAGGCGAGGCGGCGGCCGTACCTTGTGCCAGGCTCCCCAGCTCCTGCCGTGGCCAGAGGAGGTGCGGGTGTGGCCGCTGCTGCCCCAGCTCCACCCAGTTGCTGTGACTGTAGAAGTCCTGCTCCGGGGAAGGAGAGGGACGGGCACCGGCTGTCTCGGCTGCCAGCCCTCACCTGCCGTGTGGACGCGGGGACCAGGGCGTGGCCTCAGGGCCTTGGCAGACCAGGCCCGGTCCCTTCCAGAGGCCTGCTCAGAAGGCACCGCCCGGGAGACGGGAAGACTGGCAGTGAAGGGCCCTCTGCCCATGACCCCCAGTCCTGCTCACCTGCAAGGCATGGAGGGCCGCCCCGAGGCGCTGCCGGGCCAGGGCGTGGTCGCCGGCTTGGGCCGCCACCAGGGCCTCCCGCAGAGCCCCCACCAGGCGTGTGCGCCCCTGGCCCAGCCGCTCGGCATCGAAGTGCCAGTCAGGGTCGTTCCTGGAAGTTGGCAGAAAGTCCTGGGCTGCATTGGCACGAGACACCTCGCCTAAGGCTGCTCGGAACCGCCGGGAAGGGGACCCAGGTCCGAAGTAGGAGGCAAAGAGGTCATCGGCGAGGAGGGTGCGGCCCTGGGAGATGGCAGGGGACGGGCTCAGGGAAGCCCCTGGGATTGGGCCATTGCCCACGCCTCCTCAGGAACTGGCACACAAGGCTGTGTGGAAGGGCACGGCGGGCACCCCTCAGGGCCGCCTGGGACCTTCCTCAGCGGGGGGGACTCCTGATTTCAGGACCAGGGATCCTGGGTGCTGTGGCTGCAGGGGGTAGAGAGGAGGGGACAGGCAAGCAGGACCTCAGGGAGTAGAGGCCCCAGGACCGCCGGGGTTGGGCTGGCATGTGACAGGACCCTGGGACACTCACCAGGAAGTCCTCAAGACGAAGGGGGTGCCGGCCCGGGGGCGGCCGCTCCAGGAAGAGCTGCAGAGTGACATTGAGAGCCGCCGCCTCCGTCAGGTCCTGGTGGGTGACAGAGCCAGGGGCGGCCAGGAGGCTCCAGATGTTGGGGAAGAAGGCAGATGTGGGGGACAGCAGCTGTAGCAGCAGCAGCAGCATGGAGCCCAGGGCCAGGGGCACGTGGGTGAGGGGCATAGCGGACGTAGACCTGGGGGACAGAGGGCTCATGGGAGGAGGGAGAAGCAATCCCAGGGCAGGCGGCTGTGTCCCTGGGCACCTGCGGGGCCGCTTCTGCTTTGCCTCAAGCTCCAGCTGCTCCAGCCGCTTCCTGCCCTCTCTGAGGGCCTTCTCGGGCGGTTGGGACCTACACCGGCAAGAGGGGCCGAGGCTCCTCCCCCGGGAACCCCCTCCACCCAGCCTGACACCCCTCCCCCCAGCACAGTAAGTCCCCTACCTGGCGGTGGGTCTCCAGCAGGGCAGCCAGTGGTGTGTCATAGGGCACTTAGGTCAGAGTTATAATTAACCCACGTGGGGCTGGGCGGCAGGACGGAGGCCCAGCAGGGTGGGCAGGACTGACCCCTGGCCTGTCCTCCGGGCCCAAAGCCACAGCAGCAGCAGCACCGGGCGGCTCCCCTGGCTGCAGTGGGGAGGTGAGCGCTGGGAGGAAGGGCGCCGGCAGGCGGCACAGCGTGACTCAGGCCTGGCTCGGTGCCAGGGCAGAACCAGACAGACACCCTGCTGCCCACTGGGCTCTGGCACCTGCCCAGCCCCTCAGCACGCCTCTCCCGCCCAGCCCCTCAGCACCCCTCTCCCGGCCCAGCCCCTCAGCACCCCTCTCCCGCCCAGCCCCTCAGCACCCCTCTCCCGGCCCAGCCCCTCAGCACCCCTCTCCCGCCCAGCCCCTCAGCACCCCTCTCCCGGCCCAGCAAACACAGACAAGAGATGGTTTTGTGGCAAAATATTTATTGCTGCCCCCGGCGGACCACAGGGCTGAGGGCTGGTGTCACAGCATCCTCTGAAAAAGGGCGATGGCCTCGTCCATCTTCCTGAGCTCTGCTTCTGTCTGCTGCAGCTGGGGGGGGGGGGGGGGGGGGGAACGGGCTGGTGGGTGGAGGACCGGGCCCGAGAGAGACCCCAGACACCCACGAAGGCAGAGGGTCGAGTTAGAAAGGCGGGTGAGGGCCACGGGACTGTGGTGGCTGGATGGGTCCCCCAAATGCTCAGCAGCCTCTCCACCAGCACCCCTTCTCTTCCACCATCTCTGGGGTTTTGTCTTTTCCCAGAGTGGTCAGTCCCCAAGGACACAGGAGCCTCAGAGCCCAGGGGCCCAGCGGCAGCCCCACCCGGGGGAGAGCAGGTGAGGGCTCCTGGGAGAATGGCCAGTCCTGCCAGGCCCCACAGCGGCCTCCCTGTGCCCTCCTGGCTTACCCAGGGCTCCCAGCCCTGGCATGTGGGACGCCATGTCCCAGGGGCCAGATGGGCCGGATGGGCCACAAGGAGCCTGGCTGGGAGGCAGGGTACCTGGTTCTGGGTCTGCCTGTCTTCACCTTGTCATGCCCCCGCCCAGCAGGTCCCCACCTGTTCAGGGGCCTGGGCTCTGAGCCCCATGGACTGCCTTGGGCTGAGCAGAGCACAGACCAGGACCGGGTCAGAGATGCGGGGAGTGGGAAGGACGCACCCACCCACACCACACACCTTGGCCTCGTCTGCCTCCTGGACCTTGAGGGGCACCTTGACCGGGTAGCCCACGGCGGCACGGCGCTCCCGCAGACGCTGGGCCTGCCGCTGCGCCTCACCACGCCTGGCCTGCAGCTTGCCCAGCTCCCGGGCCGGGTCTACCAGCCCCTGCAGCTGCAGGTGGACGGAGCAGCGGTCGGAGGCCAGGGCCACCGCGCAGCCCTGGGGCACAGGAGCCCCCAGCGCCAGGACAGCCACCACACCCGCGCTGGCCAGCGCCTGCACGTAGCCCGACACTGCTGACGCCAGGGCGCCTGTGGCCTCGTCGGCCACTTCCAGGAAACCTGCCAGGGGAGAGAGGAAGGTGAGGCAGCCACGCTAGAGAGCGGCCTGGGGACAGCGGGCGGGTGGAGGCGCCCCGAGGCTCACAGTCGGGCCGGGTCCGGATGAGGTTGTAGTCGGCACGCAGGGAGCGCACGGCTCGGGCAATGCTCAGGGCCAGCTCCAAGGCTGCCTCTGCCTCAGGGTCCTTCCAGGAGCACTGTGGGGCGGAGGAGGGTGAGGAGGGCCAGGCACAGGCCCGAGCCCCGCCCTGACCACACCCCGTACCTCTGAGGGCTCTGGGAAGGGGGTGACGCAGAGGCTGGGGGGTGCCTGCGGCAGCCGCCGGGGCAGCCTCTGGAACAGCTCCTCAGTCACGAAGGGCATGAACGGCGAGAGCAGCCTCAGGCCAACATCCAGGCAGGTGTAGAGGGTCTGGCGGGCGCACTCAGCAGCCACCTGGTCCACCCCACTCAGCACAGGCTTCAGGCACTCCTAGGGGACGGGAGGCGGGTTCAGGGCTGGGAAAGATCTAGTCTCCAGCCCTCGCTGCGCCTGTGACAAGCTGGGAGGGGACAGGCTGGCTCGGGGCTCGCTGCCCCTGCCCCCTTGTGCTCCTCCTCACCAGGTAGACATCACAGAGCTCATAGAGCCAGAAGCTGTACTGGGCGGTGGTGACGGCCGGGAAGTCGTAGGCCTGGAACCCTTGGTTGCTGAGCCTCACGGCCTCGGTCAGCCGGCTGCGGATCCAGCGGTCCACCAGGCTCTCATGGCCTCCAGGCTGGGGGGGAGGGGCAGGTCAGCCAGGGCCACCAGTTGAGGGGAGAGATGCCCAAGGGGAGGGAGCCAGAACCCCAGGAGGCAGGAACCATGGGCAAATATGCACTCAGAGCCTGACGGTGGGAAGCCACATGCCCATATGCGGGGAGGACCCAATGCCTGGGCGTCTCCTGCAACCTCTGCTCTGCTCCCCCACATAGAGGCTCCTGGGTCGAGCGGCGGGGTGCAGCCTGTGGGGGTCACTCCGAGCCCACCAGGCCCTCACCTCAGAGGTGGCCGAGGGCACGAAACCCTTGCCCAGGCCACGAAGGGCAAACTTGGTGGCGTTCCAGAGCTTGTTGCAGAAGTGGCGGTAGCCCAGGATCCGGTTCACGTCCAGGTTGATGTCACGCCCTGGTGCGGGAAGTGTCCTCAGCTCGCCCTCCCAGCCTGCCCAGGGCGGAGGAGGGGTGGCCTCAGGGAGGAAGAGGGTGGGGAGAGATTTGGGGTCCTACCCTGGGATGTGTAGGCGCACAGTCCAAACCGGAGGGCATCAGTGCCGCACTCGGGAATCCCTGCCGGGAAGTCTGCCTTCTGCGGAGGAGCCGGGCTGGAGTCCTGAGCCAGCCCCGCCTCCCTCTGCCCACGCCCCGGCCTGGCCCTCCTACGTACCTGCCCTTCTTTAGCCCTCTCCACCTCACTGGGATCCAGGTTGCTGTTCAGCAACTGGTCGTGGAGGCCCTGAGGGTGCAGTGGGAGGGGTCAGGGCATGGCCACAGCCCAGCAGCCCTTCCCAAGGCCTCCCGGCTTCCAGGCACCCACCTGCAGGGAGACTCCGTGGATGACATCCAGGGGGTCGATGACATTGCCCAGAGACTTGCTCATCTTCCGGCCATGGGCATCACGCACGATGGCGTGCAGGTAGACCTGAGGCGGGAAGGGGCTGTGGGGCTCCGCTTTCCCACCAGGCCCCCCTGGCCGCCCCGCGCCTTGCATCTCGCCCCACTCTGAACCTCAAGTCCCTTGGTGTCCCGCCAGCCCCCGCCGGCACCTTCATGGGCTTAGAGGAGTCCTCCTCTGGGAAGCCCAGGCACAATCACCGAGCAGGTCCCAGGAGGTGCCCAATCCCCACAGCCCACCCAGTCGTCCAGGGGCCCCACCCAGGGCCCGGCCGTGTGAGCCTGAGCGGGAGGCCTCGGCCGGCCACGCACCTCTCGGAAGGGCAGCCTGCCGGTGAGCTGCAGGCCCAGCATGACCATCCGGGCCACCCAGAAGAAGAGGATGTCATGGCCCGTCTCCAGCAGGGTCCCCGGGTAGAACACACTCAGGTCCTCTGACTGCGGCAGAGCAGAGCGTGACGGGGAGCTGAGCACCCACCTCAAGACCCTGCCCCACCTGAGCTGGCCTCAAGGACGTACCTGGTTGGGCCAGCCCAGGATGGAGAAGGGGAAGAGGCCAGAGGAAAACCAGGTGTCCAATACGTCCTCATCTGAGGGAAGCCAAAGGTCAGAGGTCAGAGGTGAGGATCTGAGACGAGGCCCTGCCCCCCACCCCCAAGGCCCTGCCTTGCCTTGCTGGAGGCTGATCTTGTCAGGGGACACTCCAAACTCCTTGGCTGCCTTCTCACGGGCCTCGGCCTCGCTGCGCCCACTCACCCAGTACCGCCCGTCGGGATCCTGCCACAGGTGCCATGAATACCCAGGGGGCACCCCTGCCTTGCCCGACCCTGCCTCCCATCAAGGACCCAACAAACCCAGCGCCCCCAGATGGGCTCACCTCCCCGGGGGGAAAGGCTGGGTCGCGGACAGTGACGAAGTAGGCTGGGATGCGATGGCCCCACCACAGCTGCCGGGAGATGCACCAGTCCCTGCAGAGGGCGTGAGGAGTCAGGGGGAGGCGGTGCCTGGCCAGCGCTCAGCCCTCCCAGCCCCTCCCAGCGAGCCGACGCACCGGATATTGTCCATCCAGGCGTGCCACGTCCGCCGGTGGGCCTCAGGCAGGATGCGGAGATCGCCCCGAGCCACGGCTGCACTGGCCGCCCGGGCCATCTCCCCGCAGCGCACGTACCACTGCGGCCGCAGCAGGGGCTCCACCACGTCCTTGGACCGGCTGCAGGTACACACAGGTGGGGGGGTTGGGTGGAGAGCCCCTGAGAAGCCACCCCCCTTTCTCGGGCCCCGCCCTCACTTGCAAAGCGGCACCACCATGGGGTTGTCCTGGATGCCACGGAACAGGCCCCGCTCCTTCAACGCCGCCAGCACCGCCTTCCGGGCCTCAAACCTGGGCAGGCCCTGGGGGAACAGGCCTCGTCATGGCTGTGCTGTGGGACCCCGCCGCCTCGGGACCTGGCCCCACACCCAGACAGTCTCACCAGGAAAGGGGGGGGCACATTGACAAGGGCCCCCCGGGAGTCCATGATGCTGATGGCCTCCAGCCCGTGCCTCCGCCCGACCTCGTAGTCGTTCTGGTCATGTGCAGGGGTGATCTTCACCGCACCTGGGGTGTACATGGGGGTGCCAGGGCCACGAGGACTCAATACGTCCCTTCCCACATGCACCCCCTTTTGCTGGAGGCCGCCTGTCCCCCACTTCCCCGTGACAGTCCTGAGAACCAGGCCAAGGCCTGTCTGTTTAGCTGAAGCCTGTGTTCTTGTCCTTCAGAGGGTCGAGGGGTGCGGGATGCACCTCGTAGCTCCCTCCTGCCCCTCAGGACAGCCCCTTGCTCACCTGTGCCGAACTCCATGTCCACAAAATCATCAAAGACCACGGGCAGACTGCGAGACAGGAACGGGTGGACCACGCTCCTCCCCTTCAGGTGCTGGGAACAGAGGGGCCTCAACACACGAAGGCCGGCCCTCCCTCCTCCCAGGGCCCTGGCTGTCCAACACTCCAATGCCCTCTGCAGGCTGGACAGGGACCCAAGGTGACCGTCTAATCAACCCTCTCTCCTTCACAGGGGCCCGTCAGCCAGTAAACCCCGCCCCCCCACGGCAGCACCCTCGCCACACCTGGTATCTGGGATCTTTGGGGTGCACAGCTACGGCCACATCTCCCAGCATTGTCTCGATCCGAGTTGTCGCCACCACCACCTCCTCATCGCTCTCTGGGGTGACAGGCGACCTTATGATCTCAGCGCTGGTCCCCTCCTGCCCTCCACCCCATCCAGCCCCGGATCCTGGTGACCCCTGGCTCCTACCTGAGCCTTGGACCTTGTAAGCAAAGGAGATGAGGACCCCAAACTCCACCTTTTCCTTATAGCCAGGCACGGAGAGCAGGGTGCGACCCGTCAGCTCCTTCTTGTCCACCTGTGAAGGGGGTATTAGGAAAAGCCGCCCGGGGCCCGGGTCTGGGGTGGTGCTGGAGGTCCCGGGCGGGGCACACCTCGATGTCGGAGATGGCAGAGTTGAGGGTGCAGGACCAGTTGACGAGGCGGGTACTGCGGTAGATGATGCCTTCCTCGTGGAGCCGGACAAAGGCCTCTGTCACAGCCACGGACAGTTTCTAGGGGAGCAGGGAGTGGGCCGGCAGAATTTCCAGGGCAGCAGGGTCCAGAGTCCCACTGCCCAGCACCCAGACCCCTCCGAGGGCTGCAAGGGGGAAATGCGCTCCTGAGGGGAGAGGGGACCATGGAGGGGGCTTTGGGAACACAAGGACAGGCACAGGCCTGGTGATGCTGGAGATGGCAGGGTGCCAGCGCAGGCAATCCTGGGAGCACAGGCCCGTGGAGCTCCCAGAGGGGCAGGGGACACAGAGGGTCATGACCCGGGACCAGACATGGGCTCTGCAGCTGAGCCCTCAGCGCTTCCGTGTGGGTCCAGCCCGCGGAGGGCACAGCAGGCGCTCTCTACACTCACGGGGTCCATGGTGAAGCAGGCTCGATCCCAATCCAAGGAGCTGCCCAGCTTCCGCAGCTGGTGGTAAATCCGGTCTCCTTTCCTGGAGTGGACAGGAGGCGCGTCAGCACTCAGGCCGGCTGCAGGGAGTCATCGGGGGCTGGCGGGCAGCGCGGGGACCCCTCATTCTCTGAAATGGACCTCGTCCTGAAGCCACCGACCCTCGGCCTCTGTGAGAGGTTCTGTGTAGCCTGTGACCAGGGTCGCAGGTGACGGGGCCAGGGGTGGGAGGCAGGGCGGGAGGCTGCACACTCACTCCTCCTTCCACTTCCAGACCTCCCGCAGAAAGGCCTCGCGGCCCAGCTGGTGGCGGGTCAGCCCCCGCTCGCGCCAGAGCTTCTTCTCCACGACCACCTGCGTGGCGATGCCCGCGTGGTCACAGCCGGGGTTCCACAGGGTGGTCTCCCCGCGCATGCGGTGCCTGTGGGAAGAGCACCGAGGGCGGCAGTGAGTGGGCGGCAGAGCTGGCACCTGGAGGGGCTTTGGGGGAGGAAGTCAATGGGCTCGGGAGGGAAAAGGGCAGTGGAGAGGGACCCCAGTTCTAAAGTTTCAGTCTGGGGAGGACAAGGATAGCCAAAGCAATTTGGCAAAAGAACAAAGAGGAAGCTCCTGCCCAACTAGATAGCAAAACATATGAGAAAATTATGATTATTCAAGCAATTAGCTACAACATAGGAACAAAGTTACACATGAAAGGGAACAAAACAGTGACTGGAAACAGATCCAAGCCAATTTAGTATCTGTCCTGGGTGGCATTTCCTATCAATATGAAAAAGGAAAAAAATTCAAGATTTTTTTGGAACAACTAACTACTTAGTTGGAAAAACATCTCCCTGCTTCCCAATATTCACGAAAATAAATTATAGTCAGCCCTGGTTGGTGTTTCTCAGTGGTTACAGTGTCAGCTCCAGCACTGCAGGGTCACGGGTTTGATTCCCAGTCAAGTGCACATACCTGGGTTGCAGTTCAATCCTGGGTCAGGGCATGTATGGGAGGCAACCAATTGATGTAAGAGAGAGACATTGGTTTCCCTCTCTTTCTCCCTCCCTTCCATTCTCT
Organism: Myotis myotis; assembly: GCF_014108235.1. Taxonomy (NCBI): domain Eukaryota; kingdom Metazoa; phylum Chordata; class Mammalia; order Chiroptera; family Vespertilionidae; genus Myotis; species Myotis myotis. The sequence continues at coordinate 916,407 of NW_023416331.1, read as the reverse complement.
CTAAAAATCAATGGAAAAAACCCTTAAGTGAGGATTAACAATAAATAAATAATTTCTAGTCAGATTAAAGAAATCAGTATAGAAAAACAACTATAAAACAGCAACACCTCTCAGTGAAGTTAAAAAGCAAGTGGTAGCCCTCGCTGGTTTGGCTCAATGGATAGAGCGTCGGCCTGTGAACTGAAGGGTCCCAGGTTCGAGTCCAGTCAAGGGCACATGCCCAGGTTGCGGGCTCAATCCCCAGTGTGGGGTGCACAGGAGGCAGCCGATCAATGATTATCTCTCATCATTGATGTTTCTCTTTCTCCCTCTCTGAAATCAATAAAAACATATTAAAAAAAAAAAAAAAAAAAAAAAAGTGGCAGACCATTTTGAGAAAATGACAGGAAGCCAGTAGTGTTTTAGGGAATTAACCAGAGGCATGAGAGTGAAGCCGTGGTCTGCAGCCCCCTCTGAAGCCCTGTGTGGGGCACAGGGGCCTCCTTTCCTGCAGTACGAGGTGCGTTCCGGGGGCAGAGGAAATCACGACAGAAACGCCATCACCCTCTGTTCACACACACACTGTTTTCAATCAATCATCAAACTGTATCATGTTGTTTTTTAACCCTCACCGAGGATATTTTTCCCATTGATTTTTTAGAGAGAGTGGAAGGGAGGGAGGGAGAGGAAGGGAGAGTGAGGGAAAGAGAGAAACACCGATGGGTTGCCTTCCACATGCACCCAACCAGGGCCTGGGATCGAACCCACAATCCAGGTTCTCGGTCTAACCACTTTGCATACCAGCCAGGGCTGTATTCATTCTTCTAGTCTGTTTCTCTCACTATGTTCAGGTCTCCCTGGGCGCAGGGATTGCAGCAACTCCATTCTCTTGCAGGTAACTGATAGAAACGCTGCTTATATGCCATAAAGGACATGCACAGCCCGGCCAGAGTGGTTCAGTGGTTCAGCATCGACCTATGAACCAGAAGGTCATGGTCGATTCTCGGTCAGAGCTTGATCCCGTGTGGGGCATGCAGGAGGCAGCCGATCAATGATTCTCTCTCATCATTGATGTTTCTCTCTCTCTCTCTCTCTCCCTTCCTCTCTGAAATCAATAAAATATATGAAAAAATAAATAAAGGACATGAACATTTTCTGAACGTCAAGATATTATTAAATATTATTATTAAAGAAGTTAAGCACAAGAAAGGAAGATAGAACTATTTTTTCACTAAAAGTATCTCTTGGGAATCACATAAAATTAGCAAAAAATAAATCAATGGCCCTGGCCAGTTTGGCACAGTGGATAGAGCGCCGAACTACGGACTGAGGGGTCCTGGGTTCGATTCCGGTCAAGGGCACATGCCCAGGTTATGGGCTCAATCCCCAGCAGGGGGTGTGCAAGAGGCAGCTGATCGATGATTCTCTCTCATCATTGATGTTTCTCTCTCTCTCTCCCCCTTCCTCTCTCAAATCAATAAAATATATTAAAAAATAATAAAAATAAATCAATGCCATGGATATTTGTAGAAAAGCACCCTATTCTCTGCTGGAGGAAGAAAAAGAAAAAATATAGCTTTTCAACTCATTTTTATAATGTCTTATTGGTGGAGATATTTAAAGCTGTTTTTCACATTATTTTATTTTCACATTTTTTATTCTAAAATATTGACATAAATCTACTCCATTTAATCAATGGTAGTTTCTAACACCTTATTTAAATCATGTTTGGTAGAAAAAATGTGGCTACCCTAAGAGTTTTGTAAGAAGTGTTAACTCTATTCTCATGTAAATAACTTGGCCATTCTTGTTATATGTATTTAATAAAACTTTACCAGCTCTCAATTCCTTGCAAAATACTAAATCTGACATTATCCCCCAATACCCAGAGCAGTGCTGGCACACAGTGATGTCCTGAAATATTTTTTGATTAATTAATTTAGTAATTAATATTTTTTGATTAAATTAATTTAGGAAACTAGAAAAATGTGTCAAAACTTAAAATATAATAAATAACCCTGGTTTCCAAAGATAAAAAGTTGTTTTAAAATGCTTTTTTTTTAAAAATATATTTTATTGATTTTTCACAGAGAGGAAGGGAGAGAGATAGAAAGTTAGAAACATCGATGAGAGAGAAACATCGATCAGCTGCCTCCTGCACATCTCCCACTGGGGATGTGCCCGCAACCCAGGTACATGCCCCTGACCGGAATCGAACCCGGGACCCTTCAGTCCGCAGGCCGACGCTCTATCCACTGAGCCAAACCAGTTTCGGCTAAAATGCTTTTTTTAAAAAATGTTTTTATTGAGTTTAGAGAGAGGAAGGGAGAGGGAGAGAGAGAGAAGCATCAACCGGCTGCCTCCTGCACATCCCCTGCTGAGGATCACGTACCCTGACCAGGAATGGAACCAGTGACTTCTGGGTGCATGGGACCTTGTTCAACCCACTGAGAAACACTGGCCAGGACTTAAAATACTTTTTAAAGGAATTTGTCACCTAGAATATTAACTCTATATCTGTTAACTAATTAAACTACTGACAGTGGGGCAGGTTTATAAGGCAGAGGGAGGGGAAGCAAGTGCTAGAACAGGAGTAAACATTTACAATATATAACAAATAAGAAAACAATACCCAGCCTGGCCAGCGTGGCTCAGTGGTTGAGTGTTGACCTATGAACCAGGAGGTCACGGTTCGATTCCGGTCAGGGTACATGCCTGGGTTGTAGGCTCCGTCCCCAGTGTGGGGCGTGCAGGAGGCAGCCAATCAGTGATTCTCTCTCATCATTGATGTTTCTATCTCTCTCTTCCCCTCCCTTCCTCTCTGAAATCAATAAAATTATATTTTAAAAAAAAACAATACCCAGATTATGTAAAGAATCACCCAACAACCAATTAAAGAAGAAGAAAACAACAAAGAATCAATCAATAGAAAGATGGGCAAACGATAGAGACGCACAGACAGTTCACATAGGGGAAACCAGACTGGCCCAGACACAGGAAGCGGCACAGTTCACTGGCAATCAGAAATTACACAGGTGCCATTTTTTTTGTCCATCTTAGCAAAATGAAGATAACGCCCAGAGTTAGCATGGCCAGGTAAACAAATATCCTCACAGGGAGATGTAAGTGGTAAAGCTCTTTTGTAGGGCACCGTGGCGCTTCGGTTTGTACTTAACATGCATGCCCCTCTGACCTAGCAGTGTCACTTCGCAGTAGCTACGCCACAGAAGTGTCTCTGTGCCTGAGAAAGCTTGTGCAGGAATGTGCATTCAAGCGATTTTCAGCAGAGAAAAATTAGAAACAACCATTAATTTTTATTTTTTTTTATTTTTAGAAAGTGACTCTATATGGCATAGTCACAGTATGGAATGCTACAGGGCAATGAAAGAGAACGAGGTCAGTCTGTGGATAAGGGTAAGGAAAGATCTCTAAGACAAACCATTCAGTGTAAGAAGAAAGCTGAAGAATAGCATGACAGAAAAAAAAAATCCACCCAAAAGAAAACTATAAATTTCTATGGGTACATGTACCTACGAGTAATAGACAGGGAAGATCTAGAAAGATCCACAAAGTGATAACAAAGGCTAAGTCTTGGGATGTAGGTCTGGAGGGTGTTATCAAGAAGACTTGAAGTTTTACATTTCTTACAACAAGAATATTTCACGTATTTCTTGTTTAATTCAAAGTAATATGATTTCTAATAGCAAGAGGAAGGAGGGAAGTGTTGGTTATTGACCAGGGGAGGATGCTATTAAGAAGTGCTCAGAGGGGAGGAAATGACAGAGAAGTGTAACACCACCAGGGGGCAGAGCTGAGGGCCAGAATGGAAGGAGAGGCAGGAGGGCCATCAGGGAAGAGAAGGGAAGGGAGCGGAGGGAAGCAGGCGGGAGGGGACCGGAGCTCACCATCGGGTCAGGGAGTCCTGGATGGCGTTGGTGAGCGCGTGGCCCAGGTGCAGGGAGCCTGTCACGTTTGGGGGTGGGATGCACATCATGAAGATGCCCCGTGGATTAGGTGCTGACACGCTGGAACGCTATGGGGGAGGAAGGATGGGCACATGCTAAGACTCCATGTCACCACTCCCACGCCCACCCCCTCCAGCCTGGGTGGCGGCGCCACTCACTCCATACTCTGGCTTAAAGAAGCCCTGCTGCTCCCACCACGGGTACCAGGCTGCCTCCACGTACTGAGGGCTGTAGGAGTCGGGCATAGAGCCACTGATATCTGGGGGAGAGGAAGGCAGGCATCAGTGTGGAGGCTGGGCCGCTGGGGAGAGGACGGTGGCCCAGCAGAGAAGGGCCTGGGCCTCCGCAAATCTTCACCAAGAAAAGTGGTGGGAGCAAGGACAGGCATGAAGGGAAACGGGAGCAGCAGCTGAGGAGGCGGGGGGGTGAGGGGGGCGGTGAGGGGGCCCCTCCCCCGACCCAGTACCTTTCTTCTCCCCAGGTGGGGTTGGGAGATCATAGGTAATAACTCCAGGATCCCGCTTCTCCCTCTTCTCTGGTTTTGGTTTCTTCTGCTTGGGAGGGAAAGATATAGACTCAGACTCAGAGATCAGCCTCTCCCCTTGCCCCCACCATGACACCAGCATCCTGTTCAGCTCTCCCCTTAGCCTCTCACCTCCCTGGGCAGTGGTTGCTGCTGTTGGATCTTCTGCTTCTGTTGGAATTTCTCTAGTTTCTCCCGTTTCTTTGCCTCTTTCTTCAGTTGAGCAGGTGTCTTTGGAGGTGCAGTGACCTCAGGGCCTGGTGAGAGGCCCAGAAATGCAGACTTAGCCGCTGAGGCCCTCTGTGAAGGTGCTGCTGTGTCTCAGACGGTCATTCCGGCTGCCCAAGGGTTTCCCCATGCTGACCTCCCACCTTGCCCTCCCGCAGGCCCCTGCTCCAGGGATTCTGCCATTCTAAGATAAGAATGTGAGCTGCATGGGAGACCGCAAGGAGCCCCTCCCCATCTCCCCGCTTCCTTACCTGGCTGTTGGAAGAGAGGCCTGGCCCCTGAATACAGAACCACCTCTCCCAGCACGGCCCGGAATTCTGGCTGCTGGACACAGGTGATGAACCAGCGAGTGACGTTACCCCAGATCCGGCGCACACAGGGATCCAGGACCTGGGAAGGGGAAAAGAAATCAACTATCCTTAGTCACCGTTTAGTGAGGCCAGAGAGGAGCCGCCCCCATTCCTCCCCAGGCCCGAGTGACTCACATATCGGAAAGGCAGCAGCAAGGCTGTGGCAGCCGCCAGGTCAGCCAACGTGGGAGCCTCCCCGGCCAGGTAGGTGTGCTGCCGAAGCCACTCTTCCAGGGGGCTCAGGGCCCTTCCCAGGGCCCCCAGTGCAGCCTAGCCGGAAGGGGAAGGGATGTGAGACAGGGCTCGGCCTCCTTCCACTCCCACAAACCATGACCTCGGAGGCCCGTTTCATCTTCTTTGAAATGGTCAAAATAAAAAGCAGCCCTGCCCTAGCCGGTTTGGCTAGGCGGACAGAGCGTTGGCCTGCAACTGAAGGTCCCAGGTTCAATTCCGGTCAAGGGCACATGTCCAGGTTGCGGGCTTGATTCTCAGTGTGGGGTGCGCAGGAGGCAGACGACCAATGATTCTCTCATCATTTCTGTTTCTATCTCTCTCTCCCTCTCCCTTCCTCTCGGAAATCACTAAAAATATATTTTTAAAACATACATATTTTAAAGGGGCACCCACGTGTGGCCCCTTTGTTGCTTCATTCATTCAGAAAATCCCTACTGAACACTTATCAGTTGCAATATACTAAGTACAAGAAGTTAAAGATGACACAAGGCAACACAACAATTGCTTCAACAATATTTGTTAAGCACCTACTACATGCCGCATACCTCTCTAAGGAACAAGGAGAGAATCTGAACAGGGCCCCTGACCTGACGGGAGTTTACATTCTAATTGGGGGACAATAAATGAACAAATATGTAATACATTACCCTATTTTTCCCCTTAAGTGCTATGAAGAAAAATTTAAAAAAATAAAAAAATCAGGTTGAGGAATTCCAAAGAGGGGGCCTCTATTTTAGATAGTGTAATCAGGGTATGAGGCAGCCAGCCAGGGTCTAAGTCACATATTCATTCATTCATTCATTCAAGAAATACTAAGTATGTACCATGTGTGAGATAAGGACCAGAAGGCACAGCCCACTCTGGAAGGACTTGGTTACAATCTGGTGTGGTTCTCTCACTCTTTCCCCCTCATTTCATGTCCCCCCAACCCCCATCCTTATCTCTCCTGGCCCTACCTGCCTCTTCTCATCTCTTCCTCACCCACTTTTTCCCTACAATTCATAGTAACTTCTACTGTGGGTTTCAGACTCATCAAACTTTTACTCACTCCAAAGCGCCTGGCACTAGACCATGTGCTCTGCACACGTCTTTTAATCTTCTCAACATGAAAACTAAAGTTTTCAGAGACAAAAGGAAGACCAAGGCTCAGAGTGGTTACCAGGTGGCAATCTGGGACTTGATCAACCTTTTTCCTCACCGACACACTATCGCTGTCTCATTACCCATCCCAACTCTTGCTTCCTTCTCCTCCCCCTCCGTCCGTCTCCCCCACTCACCTGGGGGTCCTGGACGGAGCCGCGCAGTCCCAAGGCGGGCAGCGTTGCCCCACAGGCAGCTGGTACTAGCTCCGTGTCGGCGTAGCTGACCCACTGCTGCACGAGGACGGCGGCCCGGCTGCCCCCAGGGCCCCCCAGGCCTGCGGGCCACAGCAGCTGGGCCACGGCAGGGGCCCCCCACACCCAGAGCCCACCGGGCCCCTGCTCCAGGGCGGGCAGGCGGGGTGGGGGGAAGGGGGTCCTGCTCGCCGGAGGCGGCTGAAGACAGATGCGCGGGTGGGCCCCTCCCCAGCCCGGGCCCTCCCCAGCCTCCCCGTAGCGCGCGGCGATGAGGGCTCGGAGGCTGGGGAAGGCATCGGGGTGCGGGGAGACGTAGAGGATGGACATGGCTCTGCAGGGTCCGAGTCTGGCGGCAAAGACCTAGGGGAAGGAGAGACGCAAGACTGAGGGACCTGGGTCCTACCTGAGTCAACAGGGGGCCCGCATGGCTCCTCTACCGCGGGCGCCAGGCCCCCGGATTTGGGGGGTCTGGTCAGGCCTCAAGAGCCCAGGGTCTGGCTGTCGGAGTGGTGGTGACGACGGGGACGGCCCGGGACCGCGGACTCGGGGAGAGGGGGAGCGGGAGGAGCCCCTCGGCTCCGGCGGGACGCGGCTCGGGCCGCAGGTACGTACTGGGGGGCGGGGGGGGGGCGGACGGAGCCGGCGCCGGCCGAAGCTGGACCGGCCTGGCTGCCGGGGCCGAGGAGTCGGGCGGCCGGGACGGTGGGCAGCTCTCCGGGCGACCCTGGCTCCTGGGCCCGCCGCCCGAGCCGTCGGCACCCACGTGCGGCCCCTTTGTGACAGCGAGCGCTTCCGGCCGCGGGTCCTGCGTGGGCGGCCGGGCCCCGCCTGCGTGCGCCGCCCTCGGATACCGGCCCGGGCCGCGCCGTCCCCGCGCTCGGAGGAAGGCGCGGGCACAGGCACGGGCACCGGTCGGGCGCGGGCACAGGACGGGGGCGCCCTAGGACCGCGCTCCGCTCGGGCGCTCCCGACAGGCGCCGCCGCGGGCACCCCGCGCGGGTCCTCGCGCCACCGGCCGGAGGGCGGCGGAAGCGGCGCCGCGGGCGGGGCTGGCGAGGCGGGAGCGGGAAGGCGCCGCCCCGGACAGTGCGAACAGGTCACTCGTTTGAATGAATCTGCCAGACGTCGGCGTGCCCCGGGCTGAGGGGGAATCGGCCGCATCGCGTCTCATTTGACAACGGTCACGGCGAAGGGCGGGCAGCGGGCACTCGGTGGCAGAGGCGCGTTCGGGGAACCCGGGCTTACCCAGCGCAGTGGCAGGTCATGCTGGGCCGGGGTAATGAAGGGCAGGAGCTTGATGCGTTCAACATCCCTTTCCCCCCTCCAGCCTCCTCCCCAAAACACACACACACCAGAAATGTGCACCAACACTTTATTCCCGATGCGGGACAGAGTCCTTCCATCCCCAAGTGAGTCACAGGCCGCCCTGGAGAGATCTAGATTCTCCCAGCATCTCTGGGGAAGGAGGAAAGGCAGGTGCTGGGGACCAGGAACACTGCAGTTCCCCCGACAACGTACCTTCCCTTCTCACCGAGGATGGCTGCTCCCCACTAATTAGTCCTCTCATCTACTCATCTCCCCCCCACCCCCCCCTTTTTTTTAAAAAAAAAAAAAAAACGCCTTCAATATTGAAAAACAACAAACACAACATCTCAAGTATGAAGGAGGGGGCCTGGGCTGGGACCCCAGGTCAAGGATCACCAATGGAAGAGGGAAGGGGTGGAGTCGTTGCATCACTGTTTCTGCTGCAGGGCCTCCTTCCTCGCTGCATCCTGTAGTAGCTGCGTGTCCACCTCATCTGCAGGCAACTGCACATAGCGGACCACTGAGCCCCGGATGAAGCAGTTCTTCACTGATAACTAGACAAAGGTAGGCAAACGTGAAAACACTCTTAAAAATGTCCTCCATACCCAGGGGCCTCCTGTGTTTACAGGTGCTTGCTCTTTTCCACCATCCCTCACTCACCATGTGAGGGTATTTCTCAGGGTCTGTGACGCTGATGTCAGTAAGTTTGATGTTGAGATACTAAGGAAAGAAGATGAACACCATCATTAGCCCTAGAGACAAGATACAAGTACCCCACCCTTAAGCTCTCCCCTCCTCCTTCCCCAAGACTAGTCCTGGGCTCTTGCTTTGTCTCACCTGATCCACAGAATGGAGGGTCCCACAGATGCTGTCAGGGGCAGAGGAAAGAACCACCAAATTAGTTTACACCAAAGTCAACACAGAGGTGACTTGAGAGCTAAGAACATGGTTTGGGGAAGTCAAGGACTTGAAAAAGCCAGAATAGCTGGAACCAAAAGGGGGCATTCCTAAGCCCTAGCATAGGAAAGACAGTGCTTCCAGAACAGTGTTATTTTTTAATTAACTTTACTGGGGTGACATTGGTCAACATGAACATACAGCTTTCAGGTGTGAGTTTCTATGTTACAAGATGTGTATATTGTACCATGTGCTCACCACCCAAAGTCAAATCTTCTGTCACCATATATTAGGACTGCCTTCTCCCCCGCCACTACCTAGAAGTGTGTTATTTTAGATTATACATCTTTCCCTACACCAATCCACTCTTGATATGAGAGCTACCATCTTATATTTCTCCTGTACTCTGTATAGCATGTATAATTTTTACAGCCACTTTTATAATCTTTAGCAACTTTACAAAGTAGCTATTACCATCCAGGGGCTCAGAGAGGTTGTGTAGCTTGCCCAATTTTAGAACAAACAAGGATTCTGTCTGACCCTAGACCATCAGCTGTTTTCATGTATGGATTTGGAACCAGAGCCCCACATATAAAGTAGATAAAGCATTGCTCTTGAAGGGACAAGAGATGCCCTCTCCCTTCCCCAATGCTTCGAGACCCTGAAATGTTAGTGAGGAATGCTCTCTCTCTCAACTTTTAAAATTTGTCAGATGGTGTTCATCTTCTTTCCTAAGTCTCACAACTTCAAATCCCATGAATTATATCTCTCCCCTGCATATCCCATAAATCCCTACCGTTTGCTGATGTCTAACATTTTTGTAATTCTCTTTCTAGTTTGATTTCTACAAACCAAGGTCGTACCTATTACTTTATACCTCAATCCGGCCACCCTCCAACCTGGCCACCCCCATCCTAACTGTTCTGTGTGTCATCACCAGATTCTAAGTTCCTTAGAACCACTGGTTCTCAAACACTGATGTGTGCTCAAAGGTGTCAGGAGTCCATGACAAAAGAGGAAACAAAGGCTAGTAGTATTGTGTATGTTGTATGCTGAAGGTTGTCAATTTTTCCCCTAAAAATAACTTTAAAATTTATTTTAGAGAGAGGAAGGGGGAGAGAGAAAGAAACATAAATTTTAAAAATTTTCTTCATTGATTTCAGAGAGGAAGGAAAGAGAGATAGAAACATCAATGATGAGAATCATTGATCAACTGCCTCCTACACACCCCCTACTGGGGATCAAGCCTGCAACTGGAATCGAACCTGGGACCCTTCAGTCCACAGGCTGACGCTCTCTCCACTGAGCCTCTCTCCACTGAGCCAAACCGGCTAGGGCAAAGACATCAATTTTTTTTAAAAAACATATGTTTTTATTGATTTCAGAGAGAGGAAGGGAGAGGGATAGAAACATCCTATCTAATAAAAGACAAAAAGGATAATTGACTATACCTTCGCTATTCTTCCCATTGGCTACTCGGCAAGATATGCAAATTAACTGCCAACTAAGATGGCGGCCGGCAGCCACACAGCTGAAGTGAGCAGGAGGCTTGCTTGCTCCAGTGATGGAGGAAGCCAAGGTTCCCCGCCTGCCGGGGCCGGCTCTGAGCTCCGAAAGCAACAAAGTTTCAATTATAGAAGCTAAACAAACCCCAGATACCTGCTTTCAGCCGGCCATGGCCTCAGAGAGCTGGAATGAGCAGGAGCCTGCTCTCAGCTCCAGTGACGGCAACAAAGTTTCAATTATAGAAGGTAAATATCCCAGAATAAAAAAAAAAAAGAAAAAAAGGAGAGGCTGGGAGCTTCAGTCACTGGCCAGCCTGAAAACGGCCCTCAGCCCCTCACCCAGACTGGCCAGGCACCCCAGTGGGGACCCCCACCCTAAAGGGGGTGTGGCCAGCCTGAAAACAGCCATCAGCCCCTCACCCAGGCTGGCCAGGCACCCAAGCTGGTCCCCCACCCTGATCAGGTACACCCTTCAGGGCAAACGAGCCGGCCCCCACCTGTGCACCAGGCCTCTATCCTATATAGTAAAAGGGTAATATGCAAACTGACCCTAACAGCAGAAAGACTGGGAATGACTGGTCACTATGACACACACTGACCACCAGGGGGCAGACGCTCAATGCAGGAGCTGCCCTCTGGTGGTCAGTGTGCTCCCACAGAGCTCTGCTCAGCCACAACCCAGGCTGATGGCTGCCAGTACAGCAGTGGTGGTGGGAGCCTCTCCTGCCTCCTCAGTAGCACTAAGGATGTCTGACTGCAGCTTAGGCCTGCTCCCTGCTGGCAAGTGGACATCCCCCGAGGGCTGCCAGGCTGCCAGAGGGATGTCTGATTGCCAGCTTAGGCCCAACCCCCGGGAAGCAGGCCTAAGCCAGCAGGTGGTCATCCCCCACGGGGTCCCAGACTGCGAGAGGGCACAGGCCGGGCTGAGGGCCCCCCCCACGCCAAATGCACAAATTTTTGTGCACCGGGCCTCTAGTCAATAATAGGATTATTGATTGATTGACTGCCTCCTGCATGCCCCCTACTGGGAATTAAGCCCAATACCCAGGCTTGTTCCCTGACAGAGAATTGAACTGTGACCTCCTGGTTCATGGGTGAATGCTCAACCACTGAGCCACACAGGCCAGGTGAAACATCGATTTTTTTTTTTTTAAATCAACTTATTTATGCATTCATTGGTTAATTCTCGTATGTGTCCTGACCAGGGATCGAACTTGCAAGCTCATATATGGGGATGAAGCTCTAGCCAACTGTGTTACCTGGCCAGGACTAAAGAATAGCTGTTCTTTGATTGTCCTTACTATTTTTTTGGCATTAAATTTTTAAAATGAAATTATTGTAATAAAAGGCAGTTTTTAAAAATGTCCTTATCTTGCCAAAAATAAAGTTGGCAGTTCTCTGCTGGACCCTATTTTTGTAAAATTCTAAGTCTTTGAAATCCAGTGTCTGAGGCCTGCTGCCTCGGTGATGGTTTTGCCACATCCCTGGCTGTTGAACAGCCTTTGATAGCACTTTACCACCATGTGCAGCGCTGGACTAACTTCCAGGAATCATATAAGGTGGTGGTATTCATTCAGTTCATCGAGAGCGAGACATCTGGCACAAAAGTGGTCTGACAACAAGCCTGAGAGAAAGCTCTTCTCCCAGTCCAATGGAATTCCTTTGAATCTTACAGTCCTTGCTTTAGGACCTGGAGCTAGAACATAAGTTTTCTGCCATGTGTAAGACCCAGGGAGGAGAAAAGAGGAAAATAAAAACAAATCATCTCACAGAATTGCCTAGGGTTGGTATGGGCTCCCCCACTGTCCCTCTATACAGCCCTCATCTCAATGCCATCAGTACCATATGCAGTGCCCATATCATAAATGAAATCTCTGATGTAGAAGTCCCTCTCCTCATCACTTTCTGCCATGTCAGTGTTTCTCCCACTAAGCAATTATCTCATAGAAATGTGGAAGACACTGCTGGGAGAGAATACATTGATTCAAACTTTCTAAAGGACAACCAGATAATAGGTATCACTTTTTTTTTTTTTATATTTTATTGATTTTTTACAGAGAGGAAGGGTGAGGGATAGTTAGAAACATCAATGAGAGAGAAACATCGATCAGCTGCCTCCTGCACACCTCCTACTGGGGATGTGTCCGAACCTGGGACCCTTCAGTCCACAGGCCGACGCTCTATCCACTGTGCCAAACCGGTCAGGGCGGTATCACTTTTTTAATTATTGTTTTTAAAATCTTTACCTAACGATATGTTTTTATTGATTTATTTTTTTATCTTCACCTGAGGCTATTTTCTCCATTGGTTTTGTTTTAAAATATATTTTCATAGATTTCAGAAAGGGAGAGAGAAACATCAATGATGAGAATCATCCACAGTTGCATGCCCCGCCCCCGCCCCCCCCTTGGGGATCAAGCCCCACAATCCGAACATGTGCCCTGACTGGGAATTGATCCGTGACCTCCTGGTTCATAAGTCGACACTCTAACCACCTAGCAACGATGGCCAGGGCTGGTTTTATTAATTTTTAGAGAGGAAGGGAGGGAGAGAGTAAGAGAAACATCAATACGTTGCCTCCTGCAGGTGTCCTACCTGCAACCTTTTGGCATAGGGCAGTGGTCGGCAAACTCATTAGTCAACAGAGCCAAATATCAACTGTACGATGATTGAAATTTCTTTTGAGAGCCAAATTTTTTAAACTTAAACTATATAGGTAGGTACATTGTTAGGGTACTCCTAAGCTGGCCTTTGCTAAAAATGTCCTCAATCTGATTGAGATACGTTCGCTGAGGTCAACCCCTTCCAACTCTCCCATCCACACTAGTCTTGTATACTTGTTTCAGATAGACGAGTGTGGATGGGAGAGCTGGAAGGGGTCGACCTCAGCGAACGTACCTCAAAACAGTGTACCCCCCCCGCGCTGTGTATCCCGCAGCCCCCCGCATCTCCTGTTGCCCGACCGACTGACACCCCCCACTTCTAACGCCATTTCTTCAAAAGAGACTCGCCCAGGCCGAAAACCGACTTCTGCGCATAGGCCACGAAGTTTGAATCGCACTGTATATGCGCGCCCGCACGTGGTATTTTGTGGAAGAGCCACACTCAAGGGGCCAAAGAGCTGCATGTGGCTCGCAAGCTGCGGTTTGCAGACCACTGGCATAGAGGATAACGCTCCAATCAACTGAGTCAAACTGCCTGTGCCCGTATCACTATTTTAAATGTATGTCTCATTTAAAGGATTTTTTCCCTAAAGAACTGGAAACCACCCAGCTAGTGTGGCTCAGTGGATGAGTGTCAATCCGTGGACCAAGAGGTCACCGGTTCAATTCCTGGTCAGAGCACATGCCCAGGTTTCGGTCTCAGGCCCAAATGGGGGCGCTGTGCAGAGGCAGCCTATCAATATTGATGTTTCTCTTCCATCGATGTTTTATCTCCATCCCTCTCCCTTCCTCTCTCTCTCTAAAATCAATACAAACACTTTTTATCCTCACCCGAGGAAATTTTTCCATTGACTTTTAGAGAAGGTGGAAGAGAAGGGGAAAGACAGAGAGAGAAACATCAATGTGAGAGAGACACATCGATAGGTTGCCTCCCTCACGTGCCCCAACCAGGGCTGGGAATTGAGCCCGCAACTGAGGTACAGGCCCTTGACCAGAATCGAGCCTGGGGACCCTTCAGTCCATGGGTCAACGCTCTATCCCAGGGGTGGGCAAACTTTTTGACTCGAGGGCCACAATGGGTTCTTAAACTGGACCGGAGGGCCGGAACAAAAGCATGGATGGAGTGTTTGTGTGAACTAATATAAATTCAAAGTAAACATCATTACATAAAAGGGTACGATCTTTTTTTTTTTTTTTTTTTAGTTTTATTCATTTCAAACGGGCAGGATCCGGCCTGCAGGCCATAGTTTGCCCACGGCTGCTCTATCCACTGAGTCAAACTGGCTAGGAAATAAAAACCTATTTTAAAAATATTTTTTTAAAGAATTGGAAACCGCCTAACTGTCCAACAGCAAGGTCTTGGTTAATAAAGATGCCATACAGACATTAAGAAAGTTAAAGATCACCTTGACTGATGAGAAATATCCACATCTGCTAAGTGAAAAGCAAGTTTCAAAACTGCATAGAGAATATGATCCTGTTTATAACTTTTTAAAAAAGCCCTGGCTGGACAGCTCAGTTGGTAGATCACCGTCCTGATACGTCAAGGTTTCAGGTTTGATCCCCCAACAGGGCACACACAAGAATCAACCAATGAATGCATAAATAAGTGAAACAACAAACTGATGTCTCTCTCCCCCTTCCTCTTGCTCTAATAAAAAAAATAAGATAATCCAGACAGAATTAATTTCCGTTCTGGCTGTCATTTACTAGTTGCATAGACTTGAGCAAGTTTCTTAACCTATCCAAGCTTCCATTTCCTCACATGTAAAGCAGCAACAGCGGTGTATGTCACAGGGGTGTTATGAGAATGCAGTGAGTTAAGTGTATGCAGAAGAGTGCCTAGTCAATAGGAGGCTCTCAAATGTTAGCTGCTTTACTTTCGCACGCATTTATTACTCCTACTATATACCAGGCTCAATGGTGAGCTTAAACGGGGTCCAGGGCTCTGCCTGAAGGACAGGCCATAAACAGTAAACGTATTTTTCTGAAATCACAATTTGAGAAGCACCCACTACGAAGAAAATAAGCCTCTGGTAGAAGGACCTACTTGGCGAGAAAGACCAGGAAAAGTCCAAGGATACAGCACTGAATCCCAAATTCTGAAGGATGAGTAGGAGTTACGATATAAGGGGTAAAGGTTGGAAAAGCAATACACATAGAAGGCACTGGTCTCCTGTTTACCCTTTACATTTTCTTTAGCAAAGGGGAGATTATGCCACGTACACTATCTTGCAACAACTTTCCACATCAACACATGTCATTCTGGTGTGACCGCTGTGGAACATGGAAGCCCACAGTTTAGCTCAGTCTCTATTGACAGCTGTTTATTTTCCATTTTTGGTTCCTGCAAAGAAAACTTACAAACGTCTTTGTACCTACATCTTTGCTTGTGGAATTGACTTACATTTCTAGAAGTTGGGTCAAAGGAGTATATAATTTAATCAGAAAAAATGGTGATGCCTTCACTCCCTGACCTCTGTTCTAACTATATATAGTATATTTATTTCTTTGTATTTTTTTTTTCAAATACAAGAAACAACTCCAAGGCTAATCTGTCAGGTTAAGGCACAAGTCATTTATTTATTTATCTCTCCCACCTTACCCAGCCCTCAAATAACACTTGTTCAATTAAAGAGGTTTCAGGGCCAGCCCGTGGGGCTCAGTGGTTGAGCACTGACTTATGAACCAGGAGGTCATGGTTCAATTCCCGGTCAGGGCACAGGCCTGGGTTGCAGGCTTCATCGCCAGTGGGGGGCGTGCAGGAGGCAGCCGATCAATGATTCTCTCTTGTCATTGATGTTCCTATCTCTCCCTCTTCCTTCCTCTCTGAAATCAATAAAATATATTTATAAACAAATAGGTCTCAGGGCTCTGGGCACATCCACCCCCTACAGACTTGCTGAAACAGGAACCTACCTCAGGTCATTCTTGAGTTCCACGACCACATCCTTGCCCACAAGGGACTTGAAGAAGGAGTAGAAGAGCTACTGGGCGAGAGGGGAAACCGTCACCGGGGAAGAGACGGGCGGGGAGCGGCCTTCGCTCCGCCGGGGTCCGACCCGCCTCCCCGCCTCCCCGCCTCCCCGCCTCCCCGCCTCCCCGCCTCCCCGCCTCCCCGCCTCCCCGCCTCCCCGCCTCCCCGCCTCCCCGCCTCCCCGCCTCCCCGCCTCCCCGCCTCCCCGCCTCCCCGCCTCCCCGCCTCCCCGCCCTCCCCGCCTCCCCGCCTCCCCGCCTCCCCGCCTCCCCGCCTCCCCGCCTCCCCGCGCAGGTCTCAGCCTCCACGGAGAGCGTGCGGGGCGCGTGCGGGCAGCCAGAGCCCAAAGGCCGCGCGCTCTTCACCGCCCCGGCGCCCCGGGCTCCCGGCTCGCTCAGTCCGCCGCCTCCCTGGGGCCCTGTCCCCCCCGCCCCCCAGGAGCCTGGGCTCCGTCGAGGACCTGCTCCTTGAGGTCTGACTCCCCTCCCCCGCGGGCTCTTAAATTTTCCCTTAAAAGGGAAAAAAGCCCTGTGCTCCCAGATGTCTTCTCGGGGAACTTGAGGTGCAGGAACTAAGGGCGGAGGGAACCCCGGACACGGCCGGGACCCCCACCCCGACCCCAACCGACCGACCCGCGCGCTCTCCCCGAGGGCGCCTCCTTGTGACGTCACAGTCCCTACCATGGTGCTCGCGCGGCGGGCTGCCGGCCGGACCGGGAAAGCGAGGGCCTGGTGCCGCGGGCCAGAGGCCGGGCGGGAACCGAGCGCGGGGCGGCCCCTGGGGCGGCGCGGGGAGCTCGGGGTGCAGAAGCGGGGCGCCCGCCAGCACGGGGATCCGCGAGGAAGGGCTGGGGAGGGGCCAGAGCGCGGGGCGGTGCTTCCTGCCTCCCGACAGCCTCCGCCGCGGGCTCCACTGCGCACGCGCGGCCGCCCGGTGCGTTGAAGCTTCTCCCCGAGCTCGTCCCTGCAGACACTTCCTATTGAAAGCTGCTGGGGAGTTCGTGGGACTTCAGAATTTGTACACTTTCTATATATGCTACACTTCCTTAAAAATTTAAAGGAATGTTGAGCTGCCCTGCCTGTTTGGCTCAGTGGAGAGAGCGTAGGCCTGTGGACCAAAAGATTCCAGTCAAGGGCGTACTTCGGTTTCAGGTTCCTCCCGGACAGGCCCTGGTCAGGCTCCTGCAGGGGGCAACCAATTGATGTGTTTCTCTCACACTGATACTGCGCTTTCCCTCTCCCACTCTCTCTAAAAATCAATGGAAAAATATCCTCCGGTGAAGGTTAGAAGAAAAAGACATGTTGAGTCCCCCAAGATCAGAAGCCTGAGCACGAATCTTGGTTTTATTAAAGGCTCCCTCCCAATGAACATATTTCTCTCAAGGACCCACCTCAGGCCTCGCTTCTTACACACTTTTGCCCGGGGCTGTCCTGTGATGGGCTGAGTGAAACTAAGCAGCTAGGACAAGGGTCCTAAGGTCTGGACAGTTCTAAATGCTATTTCCTGCTAAATGTCAACAGATAGCAGCATTCTGCAGATGCAGCAGTGAGCAGGTAAGAGGACAGGAAACAACCCTAAAATGCCAACTGCAGAGAAGCAACCAACATGTAATTGACCCAATAGTGTACATAAGCAATGACTAAGCTTCCTTGCAGCCCTTCTCAACCTGTGGGTCGAGAACAATGAGAATACATCCTGATATCAGATATTTACATTACGATTCATAACAGTAGCAACATTACAGTTATGAAGTAGCAAAGAAAATAATTTTATGGTTGGGGGGTCACCACAACATGAGGAACTGTATTAAAGGGGCAGCATTAGGAAGGTTGAGAACCCCTGCAGGGGACAGAGCTTTGGATATGAATCCCATCTCCTTGATTTGCTGCAAGTGAAACTACCCTGTGACAGAGCACCTCAAGGGGCGAAAACCCCTTCAGTTTGGTAACAATCTTTCACATCCAAATATGCCCCCTCCAATACAAAGGGTTACAAACGTAGTTACACATATTTCTATGCCCATGTCCCCAACGTTTTTATAAATAAATGATATGACATAATAGGTGAAAATATTTTCTCAAGGAATAAGACCATACTAAATCCTCCATTTCTCATCTTGCACAAAAGTACTCATTTGTCAGGAGTGTGTCGTAGAAATGTTTTATACACATAAAAGATACACTAGCAGCCCTGGCCAGGGTGGCTCCGTTGGTTGAGCATCAGCCTATGCTCTTAGAAGTCATTGGTTTGATTGCCCATCAGGGTACAGGCCCTGGTTGCAGCTTGATCCCGGGTAGGGGGCAAGCAGGAGGCAGCTGGTCAATGTTTCCTCTCCCTCTCCCTCTCTCTCTAAAATCAACAAAAACAGCCGAAACCGGTTTGGCTCAGTGGATAGAGCGTCAGCCTGCGGACTGAAGGGTCCCAGGTTCGATTCCGGTCAAGGGCATGTACCTCGGTTGCGGGCACATCCCCAGTAGAAGATGTGCAGAAGGCAGCTGATCGATGTTTCTCTCTCATCGATGTATCTCTCTCCCTTCCTCTCTGTAAAAAATCAATAAAATATATTTAAAAAAAACCAACGTAATAACGGACTCTGAGTGCACAGACACTGGATCTAGACCCCACCTGTAGGTAAGAGAAGTTTGGCTGCCCGCGCCCAACCCCAGCAGCTGAACCCTAAGCACCTAGTCCAGCGGTTCTCAACCTGTGGGTCGCCAACAATGAAAATACATCCTGTATATCAGATATTTACATAACAATTCATAACAGTAGCAAAATTACAGTTATGAAGTAGCAACGAAAATAATTTTATGGTTGGGGGTCACCACAACATGAGGAACTGTATTAAAGGGTCGCAGCATTAGGAAGGTTGAGAACCACTGACCCTAGTCTATCATTGAATATAAGTAGTAATCAGTTAGCAACTGCTCCAGCTGGGGCTGAAAGTGCCTGATGGGCAAGGCATCTTCCTCCTTGAAACAATTAGCTCATGAAATGTCAAATACTTTGTCCTTACCAACTTAATCGTTCACAATTAGCTCACAATCAGACCACACATGCTCTCTCCATGAACTTTCCTTTTCTTTTCAAGATACACTCACAGTCTAAAGATACCAGAAGAAATTTGTTTCAGGAACAAATTTACTGAGTGACAAATAACCATCCACACAGGAAGAAAAAAGTTGGTGAGGCTGGAACTAAATAACAGACAGATTCATCAAATGGTTCAGAGAAGGGCCTAGTTTTCCTAAGAGTCTGATTCCAAAGTCAGAAATGGGACACTGGAGTGTGAAAAGATGGCACATGAGACTCCTCCATTAGAATTCCAAAACGATGGTAACTTAGGTTCAGGTCCAGTCAATTCAAAAGTCATAACAATGCTTGAAGATGAAGGGAACAAATTCATCCTAGGACCCTCCAGCTCCAGATAAGATCAGTCTACTTCTTCAATGGTGGGGCCCGTGGCAGCCCTCCCAGGTGCGCGCCCAGTCCCACAGGCGGGCCCGGTGCATCCCTCCTGGTAGAGTTTTGTAATGACTGGGTTACACACCTGCTCCAGTTCCTTTCTCTTGTGATCAAACTCATCTTTCTCAGCCAGCTGATTAGCCTCCAGCCACGAAAGAACCTCACTGCATTTATCCAGAATTTTCTTTTTATCAGACTCACTAATCTTACCCTTCAAGCCTTCATCACTCACAGCACTCTTCATGTTAAAAGCATAGGATTCTAAGGCATTTTTTGCAGCAATTTTCTCTCTCTGGATCTCATCTTCAGCTTTATATTTCTCAGCATCCAGAACCATGCGCTCGATGTCCTCCTTGCTCAGGCGGCCCTTGTCATTGGTGATGGTGATCTTGTTGGCCTTGCCGGTGCTCTTGTCCATGGCGGTGACGTTCAGGATGCCATTGGCGTCGATGTCAAAAGTCACTTCGATCTGAGGAACTCCCCTGGGTGCAGGAGGGATTCCAGTCAGGTCAAAGCGCCCCAGCAGGTTGTTGTCCCTCGTCATGGCCCTCTCGCCCTCGAACACCTGGATCAGCACCCCCGGCTGGTTGTCCGAGTAGGTGGTGAAGATCTGTGTCTGCTTGGTGGGGATGGTGGAGTTGCGCTTGATCAGGACCGTCATCACGCCCCCGGCTGTCTCCAGGCCCAGCGACAGGGGCGCCACGTCCAGCAGCAGCAGGTCCTGCACGTTCTCAGACTTGTCCCCCATCAGGATGGCCGCCTGCACTGCCGCCCCGTAGGCCACCGCCTCGTCCGGGTTGATGCTCTTGTTGAGGTCACGGCCATTAAAGTAGTCCTGCAGCAGCTTCTGCACCTTGGGGATGCGGGTGGAGCCCCCCACTAAAACAATGTCATGGATTTTCGCCTTATCTATCTTGGCATCTCGAAGAGCCTTCTCCACAGGCTCCAGCGTGCCCCTAAAGAGGTCTGCACACAGCTCTTCAAACCGGGCTCTAGTGATGGACGTGTAGAAGTCGATGCCTTCATAAAGTGAATCAATTTCCAAGTTGGCCTGCGTGCTGGACGACAGGGTCCTCTTGGCCCTCTCGCAGGCGGTGCGCAGCCGCCTCACGGCTCGCTTGTTCTGGCTGATGTCCTTCTTGTGCTTGCGCTTGAACTCCTCCACGAAGTGGTTCACCAGCCTGTTGTCAAAGTCCTCCCCTCCCAGGTGGGTGTCCCCGGCCGTGGCCTTCACCTCAAAAATCCCATCATCTATGGTCAGGATGGACACATCAAATGTGCCTCCACCCAGATCAAAGATCAGGACCTGTCGCTCGCCCTGACCTGCTTTATCTAAGCCATAGGCAATGGCAGCAGCTGTTGGTTCATTGATAATTCTTAGCACATTGAGACCTGCAATCACGCCTGCATCCTTGGTGGCCTGGCGTTGAGAGTCATTGAAATAGGCTGGCACAGTGATCACAGCGTTGGTGATGGAATGGCCCAAAAAAGCCTCCGCAGTCTCCTTCATCTTAGTCAGCACCATAGAGGAGATTTCTTCAGGGTAGAAAGCCTTTTTCTCCCCTTTGTAGGATACCAATACTTTGGGCTTGCTTCCTTCACTGATTACTTGAAAAGGCCATAGTTTCATATCTGATTGTACTACAGGATCATTAAATTTTCTGCCAATCAGGCGTTTAGCATCAAAGACAGTGTTCTGAGGATTCATGGCTACCTGGTTCTTGGCCGCGTCCCCGATGAGCCGCTCGGTGTCAGTGAAGGCCACGTAGCTGGGGGTGGTGCGGTTGCCCTGGTCGTTGGCGATGATCTCCACCTTGCCATGCTGGAACACGCCCACGCATGAGTAGGTGGTGCCCAGGTCGATGCCGATGGCCATTCCCTTAGCAGCAGCCATGGTTTTCCGAGGCCTGTTGAGAAAAAGTGAGATAAAGTCTTGGTAGAGTACTTCTTTAGTCTATGTATTATTTTTAATTGTGCTAAGATACACATTAGTGCAATTTACCATTTGAACCATTTCTAGGTGTACAGTTCAGTAATAAGTTCATGCACATTGCTGTCCAACCAATCTCCAGAACTCTTTATCTTGCAAAAACTGAAATTCTATGTCCATTAAACAGCTTACCATCCCCTACTCCCACCAGCTCCTGGAAATCACCACTTTTTTTTTTTTCAGCTATGCCTCAAAATTTTAATAAGATGCCCTCTACACACATTTGCTACTAAAAATTGCAACAGCACATCAAAAAATTTGTTACAATTCAAATATGTACAAGAATAAGGTGTATACCTAAATTGACTTCATGTCATAATTCTCAATGATAATACCATTAGAAGGATCTCCATGTAATAGTCAATAGCTACAGCTACATTTAAATCTTGGGCCTCCTGATTGATTCAGATACGTGGTATATAATAGCCTCAATCCTTGTCATCCTTAATCACAACCTTTCTTTCATTTCTTTCCGAACCCTTGCCACTGTCTTCACTCCACATCTCCTCTTGCCTTAACTCAGCCCCAGCCCGGACCCCTTGAAGTTTTTTCTGTGTCCTGCTGTTGGGGCGAACGTTTTGGCGGAAAGGAATGTAGTACTAGGGTTGAGAGTGAAGTCACTAAGGTTCTTTGCTAGCACTTCTGAGACAGCCTGCGTGCCAGCTGAATCTTCTTCATCGGGCATCTGAGAAAACTCCCGGGCCGACGGTGGGTTGAGCTGCTCTGGTGAGTCCATTGGAAGTCTAGTTTCGGCCTCAAGTTCCTCCTAGATTCTGTCCCCAAAGAGTTCAAGCAGAAGGTGATGCTCAAAACTCTCAAACTGCTACAAAGCAGCCCGGAAAGAACTGTATCGCCCAAGCACAGGAAATTCCCAAGTCTATAAATCACCACTTTCTGTCTCTGAATTCAACTACTTTGGATAGCATGTTAGTGGAATTATACACTATTTCTCTTTTTGTGACTGGCTTATTTCACTCAATATAAGTTCGTCCATGTTATAGCATGTGTCTGATTTTCCCTCCTTCTTAAGGCTGAATATTGCATTATATATCCACATTTTATTCATTTACTCCCTCCGGGAACTCTTGGGCTGCTTCTACCTCATGGCTACTGTGAATAATGCTGCCATGAACCCCGGGTACAAGTATTTTTTTTTTTTTTTTTTTTTGGTGTACAAATATCTCTTCCAGCCCTAACTGGTTTGGCTCAGTGGATAGAGCATAGGCCTGCGGACTCAAGGGTCCCGGGTTCGATTCAAGTCGGGGGCATGGGCCTTGGTTGCCGGCACATCCCCAGTGGGGAGTGTGCAGGAGGCAGCTGATCGATGTTTCTAACTTTCTATCCCTCTCCCTTCCTCTCTGTAAAAAAATCAATAAAATATATTTTTTAAAAATCTCTTCCAATCTCCCATGCTTTTTAAAAAAAATGTTTATTGATTTCAGAAAGGAAGGGAGAGAGAGACAGAAACATCAATGATGAGAGAAACATTGGTCCGCTGCCTCCTGCACGCCCCCTACTGGGGATGGAGCCTGCAACCTTGGCATGTGCCCTTGACCTGAATCCAACCCAGGACCCTTCAGTCCGCAGGCCGAGGCTCTCTCCACTCAGCCAAACCAGCCAGGGCTTCCATGCTTTTTGGAGAGACAGACAAAAGCATCTTCGTGGGAAGGCAGTGGGTGTCACTGTTTTCAATTTTCACAGGTCCTGAGGCAATTGCCCTGTCCTCTGTCTCTGATGTACTTACTCTGAGGGTGACTCCTGCTGGACTCGGACTATTCTACCTCCTGGTCTCTGCAGACACAGTAATCGCCGCGCTTGGGTTTCTGCCTCCCTGGGCTCCTCTCCCCTCCACTGGGGATTTGCGGGAGTGAGTCAGGGGAGGTGGCGGCTCAGGCAGCCTCTTATGTCTAACCTTTTACCTGAAACAATCCTGCTCTCTACGGACAGTAACACACCACTCCTCCGCCCCTTCCTGGCGGCTGAGACCATCCCGCGCCCCGAGCTCCTCAAAGCACCCCCTCCCGCGGCTGGCCACACGCCACACCTCAGACCAGAGGGCCTTCCAGGACGCCCCAGACCAGGACCCACCCGTTACCCCAGCCTCCCGGGTCACCTGTTCTCCCGTCGCCTTCGCTCCAGTTTGGTAACGTTCGGACTGCGAAGCCCCAGTCGGTGGGAACTCCCTCAACATCGATGGTGCGCAGCCGGTGTCCCCCACCCCCCACCCGCCCGCCCGCCCGAAAGCTTTGAGCGGCTCAGGCCTCTCATCCCGCTTCCAGACCAGCCATGAGGTCAGAGGCCGCCGGTCCATTGTAACGCGGCTGCGGGGAGTGGCGTCAACACCGCCACCCGCTCCCGCCCCTTCCCAGCGTCATCACTGCCACCGCCCGGCCCCCCCACTTCCCTGGGCCCCCCCTCGCCGGGCCCCTCAAACCCATCGGCTCCGCCTCCCCCCGCGCCCCCGCCCCGCCCCGCCCCAGACCTGCGCCAGCCCAGCAAACCCCAGAAGAGTCTGGAGAGTTCTGGGAGGGCGGCACCCAGGACGCTGATTGGGCCGAGGGAGCCCGGGGGCAGGGCGCGCGGGGAACCCCCTGGAATGTTCCCGACCCGCCGCCCGGCAGAGCCCGCCGATTGGGCGAGCGGAGGGGGAGGGCGGGGCTCGGTGGGGAACTATAAGCCCGGCGCCCGCCGCGCCGCAGCAGCGAGCCCGCCCCGACCTGCCAGCTCCGCGCCCTCCGCCGACCCGCAGCCCCGAGGACCCGCCGCCGCCGCCGCCGCCGCCGCCGCCCGCCGCCCGCCGCCCGCCGCCCGCGCTCAGGCTCCCGCTTCGGAACAGACCGAGCTTCTGGTTCCCGTCGCCGACCCGACCGGGACCGCCGCTTCCAGAGAGGCCCGGACCGCAGCGCGCGGCGAGGGAGCAGGCCGCCGGCATGGCTAAAACCACGGCCATCGGCATCGACCTGGGCACCACGTACTCGTGCGTGGGCGTGTTCCAGCATGGCAAGGTGGAGATCATCGCCAACGACCAGGGCAACCGCACCACCCCCAGCTACGTGGCCTTCACCGACACCGAGCGGCTCATCGGGGACGCGGCCAAGAACCAGGTGGCGCTGAACCCGCAGAACACCGTGTTCGACGCCAAGCGGCTGATCGGCCGCAAGTTCGGCGACGCGGTGGTGCAGTCGGACATGAAGCACTGGCCTTTCCAGGTGATCAGCGACGGCGACAAGCCCAAGGTGCAGGTGAGCTACAAAGGGGAGACCAAGGCGTTCTTCCCCGAGGAGATCTCGTCCATGGTGCTGACCAAGATGAAGGAGATCGCCGAGGCGTACCTGGGCTACGCGGTGACCAACGCGGTGATCACCGTGCCGGCCTACTTCAACGACTCGCAGCGCCAGGCCACCAAGGACGCGGGGGTGATCGCGGGGCTGAACGTGCTGAGGATCATCAACGAGCCCACGGCCGCCGCCATCGCCTACGGCCTGGACAGGACCGGCAAGGGGGAGCGCAACGTGCTCATCTTTGACCTGGGCGGGGGCACCTTCGACGTGTCCATCCTGACGATCGACGACGGCATCTTCGAGGTGAAGGCCACGGCCGGGGACACCCACCTGGGAGGGGAGGACTTTGACAACAGGCTGGTGAACCACTTCGTGGAGGAGTTCAAGCGCAAGCACAAGAAGGACATCAGCCAGAACAAGCGAGCCGTGAGGCGGCTGCGCACCGCCTGCGAGAGGGCCAAGAGGACCCTGTCGTCCAGCACGCAGGCCAGCCTGGAGATCGACTCCCTGTTCGAGGGCATCGACTTCTACACGTCCATCACCAGGGCGCGGTTCGAGGAGCTGTGCTCGGACCTGTTCCGGGGCACGCTGGAGCCCGTGGAGAAGGCCCTGCGTGACGCCAAGCTGGACAAGGCCCAGATCCACGACCTGGTGCTGGTGGGGGGCTCCACCCGCATCCCCAAGGTGCAGAAGCTGCTGCAGGACTTCTTCAACGGGCGCGACCTCAACAAGAGCATCAACCCGGACGAGGCGGTGGCCTACGGGGCGGCAGTGCAGGCGGCCATCCTGATGGGGGACAAGTCTGAGAACGTGCAGGACCTGCTGCTGCTGGACGTGGCGCCCCTGTCGCTGGGCCTGGAGACAGCCGGGGGCGTGATGACGGCCCTGATCAAGCGCAACTCCACCATCCCCACCAAGCAGACACAGATCTTCACCACCTACTCGGACAACCAGCCGGGGGTGCTGATCCAGGTGTTCGAGGGCGAGAGGGCCATGACGAGGGACAACAACCTGCTGGGGCGCTTCGAGCTGAGCGGCATCCCACCGGCCCCCAGGGGCGTGCCCCAGATCGAGGTGACCTTCGACATCGACGCCAATGGCATCCTGAACGTCACCGCCATGGACAAGAGCACCGGCAAGGCCAACAAGATCACCATCACCAATGACAAGGGCCGCCTGAGCAAGGAGGACATCGAGCGCATGGTGCAGGAGGCCGAGAGGTACAAAGCCGAGGACGAGGTCCAGCGCGAGAGGGTGTCTGCCAAGAACGCCCTGGAGTCCTATGCCTTCAACATGAAGAGCGCCGTGGAGGACGAGGGCCTCAAAGGCAAGATCAGCGAGGCCGACAAGAAGAAGGTGCTGGACAAGTGCCAGGAGGTGATTTCCTGGCTGGACTCCAACACGCTGGCGGAAAAGGAGGAGTTTGAGCACAAGAGGAAGGAGCTGGAGCAGGTGTGTAACCCCATCATCAGTGGACTGTACCAGGGGGCGGGAGGCCCGGGAGCTGCTGGCTTTGGGGCTCAGGCCCCCAAAGGCGGTTCTGGCTCTGGCCCCACCATCGAGGAGGTGGATTAGGAAGCCTTTCGCAGATTGCTCATGTTCGTTAGGAGAGGGATGGGATGCAGGGCTTTGCGTTGCCTTAAGTATTTGCCTTTCTTCAACTCTGAGCTTGGGATTGCTTGTAAAGTTGAACTGTGTTTTTTTGTGAAGTTATGAACTTGCTTTTTTCCCCTTGGTGAAATGTAGAGATGCCTTTATACTGCCATCTTCTGTCCTTTTTTGTAATACTCATACCAAACTCGGTTTTTTTCCAACTGTTTACTTCAAAGTAAATAAACTCAAAAAAAGTTGAGCGATGTCTTGTCTGCCTCTGTTTTATTTTGAGGTCAGAAGGGTCTGCATAGTTTGTGTTTTTTTATAAAATCTGAAATCAATGGTAATTTGCCTCTTAGAAAAGGTTAGGACAAATAAGGGGATTAATTGCATTGTGATCTCTTTCTTTTAGACAAATGGTATTCTTAGGAGATTTTTAAAAAAATAAACCTGCTTGGAGGCAGCCAATGATTCTCTCTCATCATTGATGTTTCTATCCCTCTCTCTTCCTCTCTGAAATCAATAAAAAAAATTTTTAAAGAATAATAATAAATTAAACCTGCTTATTTACAGTGGGTTGGGTTTGTGGGTCCACATAAAATAAGGGCTACTGGCATGGGTACCTCAAGATGGGTGGAGAGGTTTGACCCCATGTAAGGTGCCTCAAAAGGGACTTGGGGTTATTCCCCAAACAGGCAAAGGAGAGGCAGTTAGATGGGAAGGTCATGGCTAGTAATTTCTGTAAGTACATCTGATATATCAAAGCCCTGATATTTAATCTGGATTCAACATCAAAGAGAAAGCGAGGCTTAAACCAGCAGTGAGGAGATGTGAGTTCAAGCGCTGGCTTACCCAGTCATGCACAAGTGCATTAGCCACTCTGATCCCTACTTCTTATATTTATTTTATTTTTTGTTCATTCTCACCTGAGGAAATTTTTTCATTGATTTTTTTAGATGGGGTGGGGGGGAGAGAAACATAATTTGAGAGAGACACATCAATCAGCCCCCTCCCACACATGTCCCAGCCAGGGCTGGGGATTGAATCTGCAACTCAGGTACCTGCCTTGACCAGGAATCAATCCTAAGACCCTCCAGTGTGCTGGCCCATGCCCTAACCATTGATCCACACAAGCCAGAGCTACTTATATTTTTTATTTTTTTAAAATATATTTTATTGATTTTTTACAGAGAGGAAGGGAGAGGGATAGAGAGTTAGAAACATCGATGAGAGAGAAACATCGATCAGCTGCCTCCTGAACACTCCCTACTGGGGATGTGCCCGCAACCAAGGTACATGCCCTTGAGCGGAATCGAACCTAGGACCCTTGAGTCCGCAGGCCGATGCTCTATCCACTGAGCCAAACCGGTTAGGGCTACTTCTTATATTTTTTAAATGAAAGGGTTTGGCTGATACCTCAGCTTATAGTTATTTATGAAAGGATGCTGAGATAGAAATGCCACATTTCTAGCAGTAGCTAACTATACTTTAAGTGCACCGCTGAGTTCCTTACAGAGGTGTCATTGAGAATTGGGTGCCTGAGCAAGGACTCCAGTGTCTTAGTGCTTTTATGTACCAGGTACTGGGGCCTTTTGTGTTTACTAACCCTCATTCCACCACACTGAGTTTAGGTAGTATTTGACTTTCACGGGTGAGCGTATGGGGAAACTTAAAAGTACTGGCTTAACTAAAATTATTTAAAGGTTAAAAATAAGCTCCAGTTCAGCAAAGATGTTGAACCTGGACTCCTACCCAGGTTTCACAGGCTTTTGCCATGCTGCCCCTAGCCCACAGGGCTTGTTGTGCATGCCTGCTTCTGGGTTATGCCTATGTTTCACAACCAGTGCCCCTTTTACCTTCACTCTACACAGCCCTAAACCATTATGCCAGATAAGCAGTAAGATTGATGACCACGGTTTGGTATTCGCTAATTGAGAAGAGAGGGAGAAATTTGCAGTCCTACACTGGGAAGTCTTTTAAAGGCTTCTTTCCCTTGAAGATGCTTCATGTCCTAGCTGCTTGCATCCTAGAAGTCGTCCCCTCCACAGCCTCCTTGTTGGAAAAGGCCTGGCATGATCCTTAGGCTTGGGGAAAGAGCCCCTTTAAAAAGCATTTGCATTTTGGGGTTACAAAGATGATTTAGAACTAGATTGAAATGATAGTTGCACAACATTGTAAATGTACTAGGTACTAGTGAATTGTACACTTGAAAATGTGTGTTTTTTTTAAAATATATTTTTAATTGACTTCAGAGAGGAAGGAAGAGGGAGAAATAGAAACATCAATGGTGAGAGAGAATCATTGATCGGCTGCCTCCTGCACGCCCCCTACTGGGGGTTGAGCCCGAAACCCGGGCATGTGCTCTTGACCAGAATCAAACCTGGGACCGGACCCTTCAGTCCACAGGCCAACGCTCTATCCACTTAGCCAAACCGGCTAGGGCAAAAATAGTTATTTTATGTTATGTGAATTTCACTTCAACAATAAATACAGTAAAAAAAATTGTATCAACATTCCATAAGAGCACTTTGTGAGCTTATGTATACCTCAAAGCCAACCAAGCCTTTCACTAAATACTTGCCTTTGAAGAAAATCCAGTATCAGGGAATGGCACATACAGGTAGACTTTGCTTTTAAGTTTGTAAGTGGAAATCTAAGAGGTGCTTAGGCTTCCAGGCTAGCTTATAAAAAAGCACAGCTAACCTCAGAGTAGTTGAACTGGAGCACCGTGGACACGTAGCTACTCATCTTCCTGGGGACGTGCATTTGCAACAGGACCCTCGGAACTGCAGGAGCATCTGTGACTGTCACTGCAGACAACAGTGACTTTTCAAGCCAGCTTGGGGTGGAGGGAGGGAGGGGGGTGGAAAAGGATAGAGATGGCCAAGGACCTACCAAACACCTTTGTTAAGAAATAGAGGTTGGGCCCTAGCTGGTTTGACTAGGTGGATAGAGCGTTGGCCTGCAGACTGAAGGGGCCCAGGTTCCTTTCCAGCCAAGGGCATATGCCCGGGTTGTGGGCTTGATCCCCTGTTGGGGGCCTGTAGGAGGCAGCCAATCAATAATGCTTTCTCATCATTGATGTTTCTCTCTCTCTCCCTTCCTCTCTGAAATCAAGAAAAATGTATTTAAAAAAGAAGAGAGAGAGAAATAGAGCTTGGCCCTAGCCAGTTTGGCCAATGGCTAGAACATCGGCCTGCAGAGTGAAGGGTCCCAGGTTTGGTTCCTGTCAAGGGCACATGCCCCCGTTGCAGGCTCGATTCCCAGCAGGGGGCATGCAGGAAGCAGCCGATCAGTGATTCTCATTGACGTTTCTATCTCTCCCTTTCCTTTCCTCTCTGAAATCAATAAAAATATATTAAAAAGAAAAAGAAATAGAGCTTCGGGAAATCTGAAATAACCTTGGAGAAAACAACAGTTCCTAGAGCTAGATCAGTAAAGGTTATTGAGTAGGTGTTTTATTAAGAAATAAATATAGCCCAGCTGGTGTAGCCCCGTGGTTGAGCATCAAGCTATGAACCAGGAGGTCACAGGTTCAGTTCCCAGCCGGGCACATGACTGGGTTGTGGGCTTGATCCCCAGTAGTGGGCGTGCAGGACACAGCCAATCAATGATTCTCTCTTATCATTGATGTTTCTCTCCCCCTCTCCCTTCCTCTCTGAAATCAATAAAAAAAATATATAAAAAATATGGGGGAGCCGAAACCGGTTTGGCTCAGTGGATAGAGCGTCGGCCTGCGGACTGAAAGGTCCCGGGTTCGCTTCCGGTCAAGGGCATGTACCTGGGTTGCGGGCACATCCCCAGTAGGAGATGTGCAGGAGGCAGCTGATCGATGTTTCTCTCTCATCGATGTTTCTAGCTCTCTATCTCTCTCCCTTCCTCTCTGTAAAAAATCAATAAAATTATATTTTAAAAAAATATGGGGGAGGTTAGGGGTTTATGGGGGTGATGAGGACACATTTGTAATACCTTAACTAATAAAAAATAAATAAATAAAAATATGTGCCTCAAGAAAGAAGTTATTGATGGTTCTCTCTCATCATTGATGTTTCTATCTCTCTCCCTCTCCCTTCCTCTCTGAAATCAATAAAAATACATTTTTTTTAAAAAATGCATAAAACATACCCAAACAAGATTATTTTATAAATGTGAAAGAAGTGGGCTTTTGGTTAAAAGTGGAAGCTGGGCTATTTCGGGTGAAGAGCGCTGCTGGCGATTTCTCAGGGGGATCCCTACCGTAGCAGTAAGAACCCATGATTATCACCCTCCACGCTAATTAGTCGCCCTCAACATGCCTGACGGTGCAGTTCAGTGGACAGCACCCCACCACCGTCGCCCTGTCCCAGCACCGCTCATTGGAAAGGCTGGGCAGGGGAGCCGGAGCGGGCCCCGCGGGGAGGGGGGTTCGGCCCACAGGGGGGCGAGTGCGGAAGAGAACCACTCCCCCCGAAGGTCCCCACGGGAACGGGGAACGGGGCGAGAGGCGGCGGGGAGAAGCCAGCGGCCCCAGCCCCGCCGGCGCGCTCGCTGGGCCCGTGGGCACCTTCCATTCCGCGTCTGGCCACCCCATCCCTCTGGCTCGGGGGAGTTACAAAGCTTCCCAGTGGTTTTGTCTGATGCACTAGCTGGCGCGAGAAAGAAAGCTCTCCTTTTCTCGGCTCCTTTAATCACGTTTTTGGGGGAAGTAAAACTTAAAAAACACAAGACCGGGTGAGCAGCTTGGTGGCCAGCGCGCCCGGCGGGGGCGGAGGCTCCTGGGGGGTTCGGGCTGTGCCCGGAACTTTCTGGAGTTTTCTGGCCGCGCAGGCGGAGACTGGCTCCTAGCACACGCCTCTACCAGCAAACGCCGCCACCCGAGACTCCCTGCCCGCACCCCGCCCGCAAACCTGGAGCTGAGTCAGGCGCTACAATTAACTGCGGGGGGGGGGGGGGGGGGGGGGGGGGCGGCCCTGGGGCCCTGAGCCAGCGCCTCCCCAATCCTGTCAGCAGGGACGGGCAGGCGGGCTGGCAGAAGCTGGGAGGGTGGGAGCTCGTGGGGACTGCCCTGAGTCAGCCCTGACCAGGAGGGAGACCTGGCTGGTCACTAGATGCCCGCAGGGTGCCCCTAGCGCGCAGGTCTCTGACAACTCCCTTCTCACTCCCTCCTCTGACGGCTATTTTTAGAGAAGGAAGCCATTGGGCCAATGTGCCAGTACTGGGAGGATTTCAAACAGG
Organism: Myotis myotis; assembly: GCF_014108235.1. Lineage (NCBI taxonomy): Eukaryota > Metazoa > Chordata > Mammalia > Chiroptera > Vespertilionidae > Myotis > Myotis myotis. Next base: position 884,901 of record NW_023416331.1, on the reverse strand, counting down.
GAGTGTAAGGACGTGTCGGCTCAGGCACTGGCTCTGGGATGACCTGTCTGTAGGACCAGACCAAGCCTCTGAACTCCCATCCTATGTGCTCATCTTCGAAAGTGAAAAGATTTGGCTGAAAGTCCTCTGCCTAGAAAGCTTAAGATCGTCCCTACAATAATCCAGAAGTAATGCCATCGTCCTAGTACCAGTCCCCAGCCATGTAAGTGCCTCAGTAAGAATGATTGAGAGGTCAGACCTGACAGAGAATAGGGGACCCCCAACAAAGGGAGAAGGCAGCAACTTTTGAACACTATTTCACAGGCACTAAAGGCCTATAATCCTGTCAACCATATTTGTACCATCTCGTGAAACAGATGTTAACTCTATTATAGAGATACTAGAGCCGAAACCGGTTTGGCTCAGTGGATAGAGCGTCGGCCTGCGGACTGAAAGGTCCCAGGTTCGATTCTGGTCAGGGGCATGTACCTGGGTTGCGGGCACATCCCCAATAGGAGATATGCTGGAGGCAGCTGATCGATGTTTCTCTCTCATTGATGTTTCTAACTCTCTATCTCTCTCCCTTCCTTCTCTCTCCCTTCCTCTCTGTAAAAAGTCAATAAAATATATTAAAAAAAAAAAAAGAGAGATAGTAGAGCCCCAGGGGTCCCGCGGCCTGGCCTGCAATCCCGTGATCCGGGCCCTCTCACCCAGTCCCAATTGGGGCCCATCAGGGCCGGCCACAGGAGGTTGGCTGTGGGAGAGCACTGACCACCAGGAGGCAGCTCCTGCATTGAGCATCTGCCACCTGGTGGTCAGTGTGCATCATAGTGACTGGTTTACTGGTCATAATGGCCGCTTACGCTTTTATATAGAGACTAGAGGCCGGGTGCACAAAAATTTGTGCACTCGGGGGGGGGGGGGGTCCCTCAGCCCGGCCTGTGCCCTCTCGCAGTCTGGGACCCCTCGGGAGATAACGACCTGCTGGCTTAGGCCTGCTCTCAGGTGGCAGAGGGCAGGCCCAATCCCCAGGTGCAGCCCCTGGTTGGGCTCAGAGCAGGGCCGATTGGGGAGTTGGGGCACTGCCCCCTGTCATGCACAGAGCAGGGCGTATTGGGAATTGCGATGCCACCCTCAGTCACGCTCAGGGTAGAGCCGATTGGGGGGTTGGGGCACCGCCCCCTGTCACACTCAAGGCAGGGTCGATGGGGAGGTTGCGGCGCCACCCCCTGTCACACACAGAGCAGGGCCAATCAGGGGGTTGGGGCACCACCACTCTCACACTCAGGGCAGGGCCGATGGGGAGGTTATGGCTCTACCCCATCACACACAGAGCAGAGCCTGTGGGAGGGGTGGGGGGGGGTTGGAGAGCTCTCCCCTATCAGGCACAGAGCAGGGCCGATCAGGGGTTTGGGGCGCCTTCCCCTGTCATGAGCAGAGCAGGGCTGATAGGGAGGTTGTGGCCCCGCCCCCTGTCACACACAGAGCTGCAGGGCGATCAGGGGGTTTGGGCGTTGCCCCCCGTCATGCTGATCCCGGTGCCAGGGAGGCATATTACCCTTTTACTATATAGAATAGAGGCCTGGTGCATGGGTGGGGGCTGGCTGGTTTGCCCTGAAGGGTGTCCTGGATCAGGGTGGGGGTCCCCACTGGGGTGCCTGGCCAGCCTGGGTGAGGAGGGGATGATGGCTGTTTGCAGCTGGTCACACACCCTTCAGGGTAGGGGTCCCCAATGGGGTGCCTGGCCAGTCTGGGTGTGGGGCTGAGGGCTGTTTTCAGGCTGGGGGTGACTGAAGCTCCCCACCGCTCCTTTTTTTCTTTTCTTTTTTTTTATTCTGGGCCAGCTTTAGCTCTGAGGCTTGGCTCCAGCTATTAGGCCTCCAAGGCTGAAAGGTTTCTGGCCTTTGCTTACACTGTTGTGAATCTGCTGGCTGAAGCCCGGTGGTATTTGTTACAGTTTCTTAAACTGCCCGCTCAGAGGCCGGCAGCCGCAGGCGGGGAACGTTGGCAACCAAGCCTCATGTTAGCTTCAAGCTGCCTGGCTGCCGGCCGCCATCTTGGCTGACAGTTAATTTGCATATCTCGCTGATTAGCCAATGAAAATGGCAGTCGTATGCCAATTACCATGCTTCTCTTTTATTAGTGTAGATGTGTAATTTAGTTAACTTCTGAATACTTAATTGCTAAAACATGAAAAACTTCAACAAGGTAGTAGAGTTCAGATGCAAACTCAGGTCTCCCCACCCCAGGTTTTTCTCCCCCATGCTGCCAGAAGTCCACAGGGTCTCCAGGTCATTGAAGTTAACTGAAGTCTTTGCCGTTTGGTTGTTAAAAATGCCTGACCCTAGCCCAGCTGGCTTGGCTAAATGGTTGACCCATGAACCAAGAGGTCACAATTCAATTCCCAGTCAGGGCACATGCCCAGGTTGCGGCTCGATCTCCAATAGGAGGTGTGCAGGAGGCAGCCGATCAATGATTCTCTCTGATCATTGATGTCCATCTCTCTTTCCCTCTCCCTTCCTCTCTGAAGTCAATTAAAAAAATAAAAAATAAATAAAAATGCTTGGCTCTAGGTTTAATATCAGTTATCTCCTTTGCTTTTTTTCTGGATAAATAGTATCATACCATTTTTTTAATATATTTTTTATTGATTTTTTACAGAGAGGAAGGGAGAGGGATAGAGAGTCAGAAACATCGATGAGAGAGAAACATCGATCAGCTGCCTCCTGCACACCCCTACTGGAGATGTGCCCACAACCAAGGTACATGCCCTTGACCGGAATCGAACCTGGGTCCTTTCAGTCTGCAGGCCAACACTCTATCCACTGAGCCAAACCGGTTAGGGCTCATACCATTTTTTAAACTAATAAAATTGAAGAAAAATGGTACTGTTTGAGAAACTAGGAAAAAGAGCGAGAAGAAAATATATCTTGTAACTACGGAGAAGGGCCTCCCTCCCCCACACTTCCTGCGGCAGGCAAGAGCGTTCCTGGCACTCCCTCTCCAGTCCCCCACCCTTAAGAGGACTCCTCAGCCCATCCAGCTTGGAGAGCCTGAGCCTTACTCCTTCTACACACCAATCCTGATAAAAACTGGACGAAAAAGGGGGCTATGCAATAATTCTGGCAAGCTCGGGGGCTGCCCATGGCAGCCCTGACAAGCTCAGTGACCAAAAGTAACCACACAGGATGGTCTGATCACAAATTCCTAACTGGGCAGGTCACAGCAGATAGGCATGTCTCAGGCCGATAGCTTCTAGCTTCTTTAAGGGAGTTCCGTCCACTGTTCTTATACATCTAAGACAACATACTTGTGAAATGTCAGTAATTTTCTTTTTTAAAAATATATGTATATAGGTTTTTAAAAATATTTTTATTGATTTCAGAGAGGGAGGGAGAGGGAGAGATAGAAACATCAATGATGAGAGAGAATCACTGATTGGCTGCCTCCTCCACACCCCCCATGGGGGATGGAGCCCGCAACCCGGGCATGTGCCCTGACCAGGAATCGAACTGTGACCTCCTGGCTCATAGGTTGATGCTCAACAACTGAGCCACGCTGGCTGGGCTGTGACTAGGTTCTTGCCATGGGAAGCATCAGTGTATAAGGAAAAAATTAGAGAGACCCTCTTCCTGTCAGGAAATAGAAAACAAATATATCTAGAGGTTTAGGTTTCCAGGTCAATCCACAGAGATATTTTCAAAAAGTGGTTAAGCGCCCTACCCGGTTTGGCTCAGTGGATAGAGCGTCGGCTTTCGGACTCAAGGGTCCCGGGTTCGATTCCGGTCAAGGGCATGTACCTTGATTGCGGGCACATCTCCAGTAGGGGGTGTGCAGGAGGCAGCTGATCGATGTTTCTAACTCTCTATCCCTCTCCCTTCCTCTCTGTAAAAAATCAATAAAATACAGTAAAAAAAAAAAAGCTACAGCGCAGTTGACTCCAATTCATGGAAAACAGCATGTCTAGTGGCTTTCTTCCTGCTATCCCACCAGTAGTAAGATGTGAGCCCCTGTCACCATTCCTTCCTGCCAGAGAGTAGAGACAGTGCTGCCCTTTGCTTCCAACCAATAAGGAAGTATTCCAGCCCTCGCTGGCTGGGCTCAGTGGATAGAACTTTGGCTCTCAGACTGAAGGGTCCTGGGTTCGATTCCGGTTGCAGTCTCAATCCCCGACCAGGGCCATGTGGGATTCTCACATGGATGTTTCTGTCTCTCCCCCTCCCTTCCATTCTCTCTAAAATGGGGGTTAATGGGAAAATATCCTCCAGTGAGGATTAACAACAACAAAAACTTTAAAAACACGGTATTCCAAATTGCAGATTTGTAGAGAAGGAAGGAGAGAATCCAGACTGCAGCTGGCAGCATCTGATGGTGAGGAAGCTGAGAGGTGGAGGTGGTCGGGTGACTTAAGGGTCCCCGTAAGTGTTCATACATTGGGCAGTTAAGATGGAAGTTTGAAGAATTCCCAGTCAGATTATATAAAGAAATAGAAAATTCCTTAGGTTTGACTCTAGACTAAGGAGGCGATTCATTAGGGAGCTACAGCTGAATGTAAAAAAAGGTTACTATTAAAAAAAGAAAAAGGCCCTAGCCGGTTTGGCTCAGTGGATAGAGCATCGGCCTGCGGACTCAAGGGTCCCAGGTTCGATTCCGGTCAAGGGCATGTACCTTGGTTTGCGGGCACATCCCAAGTAGGGAGTGTGCAAGAGGCAGCTGATCGATGTTTCTCTCTCATTGATGTTTCTGACTCTCTATCCCTCTCCCTTCCTCTCTGTAAAAAATCAATAAAGTATATTTAAAAAAAAAAAAAAGAAAAAGAAAAAAAAGGTTACTACTTGCACACACACACAGCATCTTTCTTTTTTTTTTAAGTCAGCTCTTGATATGATAAGTGCTTTAAGTTTATTTTATTTTAAATATATTTTATTGATTTTTTACAGAGAGGAAGGGTGAGGGATAGAGTTAGAAACATCGATGAGAGAGAAACATCGATCAGCTGCCTCCTGCACACCCCCCACTGGGGATGTGCTCACAACCAAGGTACATGCCCTTGACCAGAATCAAACCTGGGACCCTTCAGTCCGCAGGCCGACGCTCTATCCACTGAGCCAAACCAGTCAGGGCGTCTTTCTTTTTTTTGTTGTTAATCCTCACCCAAGGACATTTTTTCCATTGATTTTTTTTTATTCCTCAAAGAGTGAAAGGGAAGGAGGGAAGGAGTGGGGGGGAGAGAAACATCAATGATTGGTTGCCTCCCGACGTGCCCTCACCAGCCAGGCATCCGGGGCTCTACTGGCAGCCCAGGTATGTGCCCTTGACCAGGAATCAAACCTGAGACCCTTTGGTGCTTGGGCTGACACTCCAACCACTAACCCACACCGGCCAGGGCAACACACACACACACACACACACACACACACACACACACACACGGCATCTTTCAAGCAACCTTTTGCAACATTACTTTAGATCAGCTTGAGTAAATCATAACTAGCCTGGCCGGTGTGACTCAGTGGTTAGAGCAGCGGTTCTCAACCTGTGGGTTGAGACCCCTTTGGGGGTCGAACGACCCTTTCACAGGGGTCACCTAAGACCATCGGAAAACACATATATAATTACATATTGTTTTTGTGATTAATCACTATGCTTTAATTGTGTTCAATTTGTAACAATGAAATTGGGGGTCACCACAACATGAGGAACTGTATTAAAGGGTCGTGGCATTAGGAAGGTTGAGAACCACTGGGTTAGAGTGTTGGCCCAGCACCAGCACCTACGGGTATTTGGTTTATTCCTGGCCAAGGGCATGTATCCAATGTAACCAGTTGACATTTCTCTCTCTTTTCCCCTGGCTCCCCTCTAATCTCTCTGAAAAGCAAGGAAAAAAAATCCTCTGGTGAGGATTAACAACAACAAAAATAGCGCAGTAGGCCTGGCGGGGAGGGTGACGCTGGAGGGAGTCAATGGGGGGAAAAAGGGGGTATTCATAATACTTTCAACAATAAAGATAAATTAAAGAGAAAGAAACAGCAGAATGTCCTTGGCTTCAAATAAGAGGTGTTCTGATGGTGTGTGTGAAATGCCAACTGAGCAAGGTGTTCAAAAGCAAGACTCCTTCCCTTCTTTAAAAACTGCCTCCTCCCACGTGCACGCTTATGTGTTCTGTGCTGTGCTCAAGACATGTGGATACAGGGGGTGGGGCAGGCAAAAGGGGGTAAACGGGATAAATGGTGGCAGAAGGAGACTTGACTTTGGGCGAACACACTATATACAGAGGATGTGTTATAGAATTATACACTTGAGACCTACATACTTTTATTAACCAATGTCACCCTCACAAATTCAATTTTAAAAGATACATGTGGGTGTGCCCTGTCCGGGGGGCTCCGTTGGTTGGAGCATCCTCCTGTACATCGAGAAGGTTTCGAGTTCTGTTCCAATCAGGACACATAAGTGGGTTTCGGGTTTGATCCCCAGTCGCCAGAGGCAATCCATTGATGTTTCTCTCTCTCTCTCTCTCTACCTCTCCCTCTTTCCCCCTTCCTCTCGCTCTCTAAAAATCAATAAAAACATATCCTCGAGTAAGGATTTAACCAAAAAAATACATGTGGCTAAAGCAACAAGTCTTTTCAATGGATTGTGAACCCCTTACTTTTGCTTTATTTTTTAATATATTTTTATTGATTTCAGAGAGGAAGGGAAAGGGAGAGAGAGAAACATCAATAATGAGAGAGAATCATTGACTAGCTGCCTCCTGCACACCTCCTACTGGGGATGGAGCCTGTAACCCAGGGATGTGCCCTTGACTAGAATCGAACCCGGGACCCTTCAGTCGACAGGCCCACACTCTATCCACTGAGCCAAACCGGCTAGGGCCTTACTTTTGCTTTAATGTCCCTCACATTTTCATTTCAGGCGCCTCACAAGGGGTCCTGATGCCCAAAAGGATGAAGAAGAAAAAAAGCCGAAATAAATTACCGAATGTGCCGACTTTAAAACAGTAGGGAGGGCCATGTGCAGTTAAGTGGGAATGTGGGATAAAATAGCCAAGTGGGTGGATTACGTGCGCCGCAAATAACCGGAAGCTTTAGAGCAGCTGGAACTGGAACCTGGGTCCCCCCAGCCCCTCCCGCCTTACTGGGTGATTCCCCACCTGTTACCTTAAAACTGGCTGCCTGCCAGCCAGCTGTGCCATGATGCTGTTACATATATATGTATATTTTATTGTTTTCAGAGAGGATGGGTGAGGAAGGGAGAGAGAGAGATCAATGAGAGAGAATCATTGGTCAGCTGCCCCCGCAAGCCCCCTCCTGGGGATCCAGCTGGCAACCAGGGCATGTGCGGGGACTGGGAATTGAACCTTCACCTCCTGGTTCATAGGTCCACAACCACCTGGCCAGATGTTAAGAGAACTGAACATCCCCGCAGCTCACCTCCCCGGCAGACTCACCATTGCATTTATTTTAAAATCGGTGGAGGGCCTAGGGCTGCAGGGACTCTGGGGTGAACCCTGGGCCTAGCCACCCGCAGGCTGAAGCAGGAATGGGGAAGGCAGAGAGGAGGGAGGGGAGAGGCTGGGCCCGAAGGAGTGAGAGAGAAGCCCGAAAGGCCTTAAAGACAAAGTCTATAGCAAAACATGTTTCTTTCTCTGGCCCCGGACAAAGGGGAGAGACTGGGCGTGAACCGGGGCACCGGCGGCGGACCCGCCCGGCCTTCCTCCCCGCCTCCCCCCAGGCCCCCCCAGTACGTTCCCTCTTCCAGTTTTAAGAACTGCCAGTTCTGGGAGGTGGGCTGGGGCTGGGAGGAGGGGGTAAGGGGAGAAAAACCGGATATGTCTGTAATACTATCAACAATAAAAAATGTATTTAAAATAATAAAATATGGGGGGAAAAGAGCTGCCTATTTGCCTGATTACTTCTCTTTGGAAATTTAGATGCCCCGCCCCCAGATATTCCGTGTAGATTAAACTTGATGTCAAACCGGTACCGCATGATCGCTTTTCTGCTTCCCATTTAAAGACAAGCAGGGAGACACCGTGAGGCCCCGGCGATCCTCCGGCAGCCGCCGCGGGCTGCGGGGACCCGACGAGCAGCCCCCGACGCTCCCGTCCGTCAGGGCCGAGGTCCAATCAGAGTCCCTTTGGCCCGCACATGCCCCGCCCTCTTTAAGAGATTCGGGAAGTTTCCTATCTTTAAACCAACAACCGGTTTGAGCGCCACCGCCCCCTACCCCCCGGGGCGGGTCCGGGACCCACTGAGAGGGCGGTGGCAGCCCCCTCACTTCCGAGCGCCGCCCCGCCCCCTTGGACGCGCCCCTCCCGGGACCCAGAAGAGTCTGGAGAGTTCTGGGAGGGCGGCACCCAGGACGCTGATTGGGCCGAGGGAGCCCGGGGGCAGGGCGCGCGGGGAACCCCCTGGAATGTTCCCGACCCGCCGCCCGGCAGAGCCCGCCGATTGGGCGAGCGGAGGGGGAGGGCGGGGCTCGGTGGGGAACTATAAGCCCGGCGCCCGCCGCGCCGCAGCAGCGAGCCCGCCCCGACCTGCCAGCTCCGCGCCCTCCGCCGACCCGCAGCCCCGAGGACCCGCCGCCGCCGCCGCCGCCGCCGCCCGCCGCCCGCCGCCCGCCGCCCGCGCTCAGGCTCCCGCTTCGGAACAGACCGAGCTTCTGGTTCCCGTCGCCGACCCGACCGGGACCGCCGCTTCCAGAGAGGCCCGGACCGCAGCGCGCGGCGAGGGAGCAGGCCGCCGGCATGGCTAAAACCACGGCCATCGGCATCGACCTGGGCACCACGTACTCGTGCGTGGGCGTGTTCCAGCATGGCAAGGTGGAGATCATCGCCAACGACCAGGGCAACCGCACCACCCCCAGCTACGTGGCCTTCACCGACACCGAGCGGCTCATCGGGGACGCGGCCAAGAACCAGGTGGCGCTGAACCCGCAGAACACCGTGTTCGACGCCAAGCGGCTGATCGGCCGCAAGTTCGGCGACGCGGTGGTGCAGTCGGACATGAAGCACTGGCCTTTCCAGGTGATCAGCGACGGCGACAAGCCCAAGGTGCAGGTGAGCTACAAAGGGGAGACCAAGGCGTTCTTCCCCGAGGAGATCTCGTCCATGGTGCTGACCAAGATGAAGGAGATCGCCGAGGCGTACCTGGGCTACGCGGTGACCAACGCGGTGATCACCGTGCCGGCCTACTTCAACGACTCGCAGCGCCAGGCCACCAAGGACGCGGGGGTGATCGCGGGGCTGAACGTGCTGAGGATCATCAACGAGCCCACGGCCGCCGCCATCGCCTACGGCCTGGACAGGACCGGCAAGGGGGAGCGCAACGTGCTCATCTTTGACCTGGGCGGGGGCACCTTCGACGTGTCCATCCTGACGATCGACGACGGCATCTTCGAGGTGAAGGCCACGGCCGGGGACACCCACCTGGGAGGGGAGGACTTTGACAACAGGCTGGTGAACCACTTCGTGGAGGAGTTCAAGCGCAAGCACAAGAAGGACATCAGCCAGAACAAGCGAGCCGTGAGGCGGCTGCGCACCGCCTGCGAGAGGGCCAAGAGGACCCTGTCGTCCAGCACGCAGGCCAGCCTGGAGATCGACTCCCTGTTCGAGGGCATCGACTTCTACACGTCCATCACCAGGGCGCGGTTCGAGGAGCTGTGCTCGGACCTGTTCCGGGGCACGCTGGAGCCCGTGGAGAAGGCCCTGCGTGACGCCAAGCTGGACAAGGCCCAGATCCACGACCTGGTGCTGGTGGGGGGCTCCACCCGCATCCCCAAGGTGCAGAAGCTGCTGCAGGACTTCTTCAACGGGCGCGACCTCAACAAGAGCATCAACCCGGACGAGGCGGTGGCCTACGGGGCGGCAGTGCAGGCGGCCATCCTGATGGGGGACAAGTCTGAGAACGTGCAGGACCTGCTGCTGCTGGACGTGGCGCCCCTGTCGCTGGGCCTGGAGACAGCCGGGGGCGTGATGACGGCCCTGATCAAGCGCAACTCCACCATCCCCACCAAGCAGACACAGATCTTCACCACCTACTCGGACAACCAGCCGGGGGTGCTGATCCAGGTGTTCGAGGGCGAGAGGGCCATGACGAGGGACAACAACCTGCTGGGGCGCTTCGAGCTGAGCGGCATCCCACCGGCCCCCAGGGGCGTGCCCCAGATCGAGGTGACCTTCGACATCGACGCCAATGGCATCCTGAACGTCACCGCCATGGACAAGAGCACCGGCAAGGCCAACAAGATCACCATCACCAATGACAAGGGCCGCCTGAGCAAGGAGGACATCGAGCGCATGGTGCAGGAGGCCGAGAGGTACAAAGCCGAGGACGAGGTCCAGCGCGAGAGGGTGTCTGCCAAGAACGCCCTGGAGTCCTATGCCTTCAACATGAAGAGCGCCGTGGAGGACGAGGGCCTCAAAGGCAAGATCAGCGAGGCCGACAAGAAGAAGGTGCTGGACAAGTGCCAGGAGGTGATTTCCTGGCTGGACTCCAACACGCTGGCGGAAAAGGAGGAGTTTGAGCACAAGAGGAAGGAGCTGGAGCAGGTGTGTAACCCCATCATCAGTGGACTGTACCAGGGGGCGGGAGGCCCGGGAGCTGCTGGCTTTGGGGCTCAGGCCCCCAAAGGCGGTTCTGGCTCTGGCCCCACCATCGAGGAGGTGGATTAGGGGCCCTACCTTATCTTTTTCATATTTGTCTCAGAGGGGACCTGAGGACCTTGCTGTGACCCTGTATGTGTGTTGTTTTTAAACTTTCAGTTCAATCTAAAGTTAGATTAACATGATTAACTTGCTTGTTTGTATTATTTCTTCTTGCTATAACCAATGTGTCCTCTAGAATTTTTTGCATGCAGTGTTATTTGGTTCTCTAGGGTGTCTTTTCTCTCTTAAATGAGTCAACACTGCCACCCTCTGTCTTACTTTTTGAGGGGATGGGGACTTTGTAAACAGATCAAAAGTCATGGGATTTTTTTATAGTTTGTAAGTTAAGGATGAAAAATAAAATGTTAATAATTTGTGCCTGTTTTTATTTGGGAGGTTAATGGGCTCTTCTGAAATACCTGCATTCCATAGACAGTGACAGGGACAGTACTTCTGAAGAAAGCACATATTAAAGGCCATGGCTTTTTGTGGGGGCTTAATTCTAGGTGGTAAATGACATCGCTGTCAGAAAATGAAAATTCTAGGTGACCATTTTGATTGGGATGGGATTGTTATAGAGGAAAGTAGGGACTGGAGCAGCAAAAGGGGTTTGGGTAGAAGAGGTTGGTGTGTTTAAAGGCCGAGTTCAGAGGGGTTTATGGGTCCTCACTTGCACTTAGTGGTCAAAGCTTTTCAGTACACACTTCTGACCTGTGAGTCTTCCAATCTTTTGTTTAGGTTACACAGTAAGTACATTTGGGGGTGGGCAAAACAGCAAAAATGAGGGGCAGGTTCACACTCTGGTTCTATAAACCCCAGCTGGAGATCAAATGCAATTATTCATCCTCTCAGTTTTGGCTGCCTCCTTTTGTCTTATCTAAATGGCTCACTTCCACAGTTCTAGGATCATTCTGAGCGGAAATGTGCTCTAGACAAGTGACACCTTCAGCCGTGGCCCCCCTAGCTGCAGTCATCTAAGTGAGAGCGGAGGAGGGAGATAACTCAAAACTTCGGGGCCTGGCAGTAAGAGGGATGGGGATGGGCACTCTACCGGGTTCTTTGAGTCACCCCAGTAATCCTCACCCCACCACCCTCTACACCTCAGGTATTCTCAAGCTCTTTGTATAGGTGAGCATGTGGAGGTGTCACTGCAATCACATCCAGGGCAAAATGAGCGCAAGGGATGGTTTGGGGGCCGGGCTGTTGGCATTGGGTTGTTCATGTCTGCTTCTAAGTAGCGTTTTTACCCCCATTTTAACAATCAGTGCCCTCTTTGTCCTTTTTATGGACAATCTCAAAAGAATAGCAACTTAAAGTAATAGCAAATTTAATGCAGAAAGGAGAAGATAAAGCTGTTAGAGCTGGGGAGATAGGGAAATGGGCCTCCTCCCACACAACCCCTCCTACCAGCAGTTAGGAGTCCTGAACACCGACTCTCACCTGGGAGAATCCCAGCCTGCTTCCTGCCAGAAACAGTCTGGAAACACCTACTCCGAAATCAAAATTAAAATTCCATGTTATCTCAATAAATTACCCTCTGGGGAAATCAAACATCTTAGCAATGACAACATACAGGAAGCCCTTCTCAAAAGCTTGTAAAGGAAAGGAGTGTAAGAGTTCTTTTGGTAACTGGGCCAATTCTCAAAGGCCTGTTTTATTCACAGATAGGTAAAGTATAATATAGTCTATGATAATAGGATGTACTAAGTGCAATATAGGAAATATATCTTTTAGCTTCAAGCCATTCAAGTTCTGGTTCTTTAACCTAGTGGTATTAAAATCATTTGGGCCCGGCCAGTGTGGACCAGTGGTTGAGCGTCGACCTATGAATGAGGAAGTCACAGTTCGATTCCGGTCAAGGGCACATGCCTGTGTTGCAGGCTAGATCCCCAGTGTGGGGCACATAGGAGGCAGCCAATTGATTCTCATCATTGATGTTTCTGTGTCTCTCTTCCTCTCCCTTCCTCTCTGAAATCAATAAAAATATATTTTTAGAGGGAATAGGGAAACAATAAGGGAGAAAAAGGAGGGAACCTCACGTACTTCACGGGAGGTTTGAGCTCTGGAGTTGCTATAGTAACCAATCTAAGGGGATAGTGACCAATCAGAGGGGATATCAAGGCATAAAGATCTGCAGCCTTTATAAACTGTAGAGAAAGGGGACTCAATGGGACTCTTTTCCCCTCCCCACATGGGAATCTGTTTGTTTCTCAATAAATTTCCACCTTTTGTTATACCAAAAAAGTAAAAAATAATAATATAATAATAATGTGTATATATATATATATATATATATATATATATATATATATATATATATATTAAATCATTTGGGAAGGCTAGAAAAAATATATACCCCTGGCTGGTGTTGCTCGGTGGTTAGAGTGCCGGTCCGCACACCAAAGGGTCTTGGGTTCAATTCCTTTCCTTTACAAGCTTTTGAGAAGGGCTTCCTGTATGTTGTCATTGCTAAGATGTTTGATTTCCCCAGAGGGTAATTTATTGAGAGAGAACATGGAATTTATGTTACTGAACCTGGGTTGCAGGTTCAATCCCCAGCCCTATCAGAGTGTGTGTGGGAGGCAGCCAGTCAGCTGTTTCTGATGTTTCTCTTTCACATCAATGATTCTCTCTCGTTCTGTCCCTTCCATTTTCTCTAAAAATTAATGGAAAAAATATCCTTGGATGAGGATTAACAACAACAAAACAAAAAAATATATATGCCAGGCCTTCCCCCAAGTCGATTCTGAACCTCTGCAAGTGAGCATTATATAGAGCAGGGGTCCTCAAACTTTTAAAGAGGGGGCCAGTTCACTGTCCCTCAGACCGTTGGAGGGCCGGACTATAGCTTAAAAAAAACTATGAACAAATTCCTATGCACACGGCACAGATCTTATTTTGAAGTAAAAACCAAAACGGGAACAAAGGCAATATTTGTATTTGCACGTGGCCCGCGGCCGGAGTTGAGGGCCCCTGGGGTAGAGTTCAAGTTGCTCAGGTGTTTCTAATGTGCAACCAAAGTTGAGAAAAGCCTGCACCAGAGGCTACTCCGGGTGTGTTTTTAGAGGTGGGGGAGCAGGAAGGCTCTGCGTCCAGCCGCCCTTGCTGTCAGTGGAGGCTGGAGCGGCCTTCCAAGTGTTGACCCCTGGCAGCAGCAGCGATGAGGGGGTAGGGAACTCTCTAGTAACAGCATCTCCAGCAACATGAGGTAGAGCAGAAGAGAGAATTCCTGAGGCTAGGCCAGGTAAGTTCATGTCTCCCTCATTAGGGCAGTGAACATAAGCCATTGTCTACTTGTACACATAACACATCTTGAAATTTCAAGCAAAATCACTTTGCAACATCAGCCACAGATACCACAGGACTCTTGGAAGAGAGTTTTAAAAAAATATATTTTACTGATTTTTTACAGAGAGGAAGGGAGAGGGATAGAGAGTTAGAAACATCGATCAGCTGCCTCCTGCACATCTCCCACTGGGGATGTGCCCGCAACCCAGGTACATGCCCTTGACCGGAATCGAACCTGGGACCTTTCAGTCCACAGGCTGACGCTCTATCCACTGAGCCAAACCGGTTTCGGCAGGAAGAGATTTTTTAAAAATGTTTTAATTGATTTATTTTTATTTTTTTTAGAGAGAGAGGAAGGGAGAGGGATAGAGAGATAGAAACACAGATGAGAGAAGGCATTTATTGGCTGCCTCCTGCACACCCCCTCTGGGGATAGAGCTAACCACTGCGTCACACTGGCAGGCTGGAAGAGATTTTTTATTTTTTTTTTAATATATTTTATTGATTTTTTACAGAGAGGAAGGGAGAGAGATAGAGAGTTAGAAACACTGATGAGAGAAACATCGATCAGCTGCCTCCTGCACATCTCCTACTGGGGATGTGCCCGCAACTCAGGTACATGCCCTTGACTGGAATCGAACCTGGGACCTTTCAGTCCGCAGGCTGAAGCTCTATCCACTGAGCCAAACCGGTTTCGGCTGGAAGAGATTTTTTGATGGGAGCCTGAAACCTTGAGGGAAGGTAGGGCAGATAATTGCAGAAGAAAGTGAAGGATATTTCCTGCACTCACAATTGCATTCTTCCAAATTTTACTGTATGCTCACTGTGCCTAAATTATGTGACTCAAAAAGGAGACTGATTCTGTATGCTTCAGAAGCCTCAGTCACCTTGTTATATGTGGCTTTTGCTCAAAATGTTACCGGACAGGCCCTGGCTAGGTGGCTCCGTTGGTTAGAGCATCATTCCTGTAAGCCAGGGTTTCAGGTCTGATGCCCAGTCAGGGCACATGCAAGAATCAACCAATGAATGCATAACTAGGTGGACAACAAATTGATGTTTCTCTCTCTCTCAAATCAATTTTTTTTTCATTGTATAAAATAAAATTTATAATGAAATAGATTCAAGAAAGTACTATTTTTTTCATAAAGTGTAACAAATACATACACAAAACAGTTATCATCTCATTACAAATTACAAAACAAGAGCATCTGAAAGAGAAATATCTAAATTTACATATCTAATCAGTATGCTAGATTCTCGGGGCCAGCAACAATGTTGGAGCCCCCCAAAAATTCTTCATGCACAGTCTGCATAATACACATTAAAAATAGACCCTCCTAGCTTATTTATTTATTTATTTATTTTTATTATTATTAGTTAAGGTATTACAAATGTGTCCTCATCCCCATTAACCTCCCTCCCCGCCCCGCACACTCATGCTCCCATCTCCCTGTTGTCCATGTCCATTGGTTTGGCTTATATACATGTATACAAGTCCTTCCGTTGATCTCTTCCCCTTACCCCCGCCCTCCCCTACTTTCCTTCTGGGGATTGATAGCCTGATCGCTGTTTCTTACCAGAAGAGGTCTGGGCCCAGGGTGGTTCTGCCTAGGGCCCACTGGTGGTGTGTGGAGTCTTGATTTCCTGTAGGAAAAATTTCACATGAGTCCAGCTGGGGACTGTGAAACAAAGGAAGGCCTTAAGGTAGAAAAAGTAGTAGGAGTGAGAAAGTCAGAGAAAAGGGGGCTTTGAAGACGGGTTCAGGAGGTCAGCCTGGGACGAGCTGCCACTGCCCATTGCTCTGCTGGTAGCAAGTCTTGTGGTTTCCTTTAGAGTTTAGGAGAAAAACAGCAAAGATACAAGTCCTGGGCATGCTCTAGTGAGAGTGTAGCAGATCCTTTATCTTGAGGCTTTTTATCTTCCTTTGGGTGGCAGGAATTCTAGGGGAGATCTCAGGTGAGGCTCTCAACAGAATATTCATTAGCTTTGCAGGTGTGTCCTAAATATGTTGATTTGTCAAAATGTGTGTAGAGAGGGGCCAGGGTTACTTTCTGATTAGTTTTATTTTTTACTAGAGGCACAATGCATGGATTTGGGCACCAGTGGGGTCCCTCAGTGTGGCCTGCGGGGATTGGGCTGAAACTGGCAGTCCAACGCTGCCTGCCGCTTCTGCCTGCTGCTCCTGCCACTGCCGCTGCTCAGTAGGCTAGCTGCTGCTCTGCTGCAGTCTCTGGGGTGTGGCGGCCAGCTGTGAGCCCTGTGTCTGGTGCCTGTCGATGAGCTGAGCGGTGGTCCTGCAGTGGGAGCGCACTGACCCCCAGGGGCAGCTCCTGCGTTGAGCATCTGCCCCCTGGTGGTCAGTGTGCATCATAGTGAGCAGTCAGAATGGTCACTTAGGCTTATATATATATATATAGATTATTTATTTTTTAAATAATTATTTTTTTATTGATTTCAGAGAGGAAGGGAGAGGGAGAGAGAGATAGAAACATCAACGATGAGAGAGAATCATTGATCAGCTGCCTCCTGCATGCCCTACACTGGGGATCAAGCCTGAAACCTGGGCATGTGCCCTTGACCAGAATCAAACCCGGGACCCTTCAGTCCGAAGGCTGACGCTCTATCCACTGAGCCAAACCAGTTAAGGCAATAAAGACATATTTTAAAAAATTGTTTGGCTTTGTCTAATTACTTTATCTCAGTTTCCCTTATTCCACTTGTCAAGGAATTTCCCTAGCTTCTTACTATTCTGCCTTAAAAAGATGCCAACACACATCACCAAAAAACACTTGCATTTATAAATGAGGGGGTATAGAAGGTCCAAGTAGGTGGGATTTGGGATAATGTACAAGTTTATGGATTAAGGGGCAAGAGCAAATGACTAAGGAGGATTGCTGAGAGCGAAGATTGGTGGAGAATAGGGCCTGGCTGTTGCCACCCACCCCGCTGCGCTACCTTACATGGGGTGCTGTTCAGAGCCTCCTGAACACCCCACTGTTTTTGGCCAACTCCCATGCTCAGAGTAGGACCTGAAAAAGCAGGGCGGGGAGGAGCTGTTTCCTGGGTAGAGCCTGTTTGCAAGATGAGAAAGTTCTGGAGGTCGGTTACACAACGTGAATACAGTGGGGCCTTGACTTACGAGTTTAATTCCTTCGGAGACCGAGCTTGGACCGAGCTCGTTAAGGAGTTCGTTAACTCAAATTACTCTATCAACTCAATGCAAAAAATTGGCCGAGAGACAGCTGGTATCTCAAAAAACTCGTTAGTTGGGACACTCGTAAGTCAAGGCCCCACTGTATACCTTAACACTACTGAAGTGGACACAAAAAAAGGTTAGAATGGTTTTTTTTAAAGATCGAATTTTGTATTTTATTTTTTGTTAATCCTCACCCGAGGATACTTTCTCATTGATTTTGAGAGAGTGGAAGGGAGAGGCGTTAGGTCCGCGCCACCAGGAGCCAGGCCAAGGGACGTGCGAGTTTAAGAATTGCTATGGCGTCCGGCTCAGCCCGTGTGGGCTCAGCCCGAGGGGCTGGGTCAGGGCGGCCCGCAGCGGGAGCTGCCTGAACCTCGGAAGGGAACGGGATGGCTGGTGGGCGCACAGCCCAGGCAGAGGGGGCGCCCCAGTCGGCGGGGGCGTGTATCTGATCTTCTGCAGAGCAGGCCGTTTGCTTCCAGCTATGGGAAAACTTATCACAATATATCCCAGAAAACATGCCCAACAGGAGGGGCCAGGGGGAGTGCATCCTAACAAGAGGGGGGGCGGGGGGGGGGCAGACAGAGAAACAGCGCATCCCTCCCCCACGCCCGGACCCGGGCCCGAGCCTGCGCCGCCCTAGAACCGAATCCCACCCGGACCCTTCAGTGCGCAGGCTGACACCACAGACCGGCTAGGGCGCGGGTTCTGTATGTAAACATGTGCAGCTCATTGTAGTCAGTTATACCGGAAACGTTTAAGGAAGAAAAAGATACGACGCTAATGTGCCTGGCAGGGCTGTGGGCCCCCGTGGCGCTGCTAATTCAGGGTCTGTGCTCGTGGCGGGCGACAGTCCCTGGGAGCGAGCGGAGCCCACGCTGGGCCCGGCGAGGACCCGGAGCGGGAGTCCCGCCCCCCCGGAGGCCCCCGGGGAGCGCTCGCTGCGCGCGCATCGGCGGCGCGGACTGCCTCCCGCCTGGCCAGTCGGGCACCTGTTTTTTGTTTTTCAAGTACTATTCACAAAATATCTCTGAATAGTTGCCCGGGAGAGTGTGAAACTTTCACTGATGGCCTCTCTCACTTTATTTTATTCTTGTTTGGACCAACAACGGGAAATGTCGCAGGTGGAAGCAGGCATCTAAGAGGACAGCTACGGCCGCCAGGCCCCGGCTCACGCCGCCATAAATAGCCCGGCCTCGGCCCCGTGGGCCTCTTTGTCCCGGGACCTGCCTCCTGGCGTCTGTGCGGGAAGCGCGGTGCCAGCCTGCCCCCAAAGCGGGGGGATGGTGGGGACCCGGCGCCCCGGCCATCTGTGCGCGGCTCCCCGGCAGGTTCTACGGGGCCCAGCCGGGGAGGGGACCGCAGTCCCGGGCTGAGCGGGATGAGTCGCCATTACAGACTAGAGTATCTGATGCCTGCGTGACGCCACTGCTTGGAACTGACCCAGCCGGGGCATAGGGGCTCGGCTAGAGTCGTCCCGGCCTCTGCTGCTCACTGGTTTCTTCGTGGGCCCCGGGTCCCCGCAGGCGGGCCTACAGCGCCTGGAGGGTAAGTGGGTGTGCGAGGCGGAATGGCTGCGCTCGCCGGGGTAGGACGGGGATGATGACCCCAGGTGATTCTGAGTGTCTCTGACGCCATCACCGCAGCGCGCTGACCACCTCCCCCGGGGCTGGATCCCCGGTGCCTGGGGAGAAGTTGGTGGCCGGGAACCCTTGTTAACCGCTTACTCCTGTTTCGTTTCTCCTTTAGGGGTGTCGGTGTCCACCGGCGGCATCCTGAGGAAAGGTGAGTGGCAGGTGTGAGAGCTCTCCCGCTCGGAGACCGTCCTCTTTCTTTTTCTTTTTCTTAAAAGAAAAAAATCTTTTTATTGGTTTTTTTTTTTTTACGGAGAGGAAGGGAGAGGGATAGAGAGAAACATCCATGAGAGAGAGACATCGATCAGCTGCCTCCTGCACACCCACTACTGGGGATGTGCCCGCAACGAAGGTACATGCCCCCGACCGGAATCGAACCTGGGACCCTTCAGTCCGCAGGCCGACGCTCTGTGCCCTGAGCCACACCGGTCAGGGCTAGACTGCCCTCTTTCATGGGCTCCCCGGAGCCTGCTGCTTTCCAGCGAACAAATGCAACAATGTATATACTCCATTCATTTGGCGATTTTCCAGGGACACTTTTTGGTTTACATACTTCGCTGATTGCTTTTGAAAAATCTGTGACTCCCTATATGATGTTTCTCCATCACTTTTCCTACATTCTCTGCAGTTCTAACTTACTTCCTCTTTCCTTTCCCATCCCTGTGTCTTTGAATGCACTAGATCCCTTCCCAGAATGGCTTTCCCTGATCCAGGTTTCCCTAAGTTGGGAATGATGATTTCTCAGACTAGAGTCTCTGACGCTGGCTCTGAAGTGAAAAAATTAAGTTCTGACTCATTTGGGGAACTCTGGATATTTGGGTCTCTGAGAAGAGCCCATGGGTGGGTCCTACCTCGGTTTGTCCTCACTGGCTGTTCTGTTTTCATCTTTCTAGCATGAGTTCTGGTAGCCCAGCGAGGGCAGTGCCCTTTCAGGGATCAGCCCCTGACCTGGTGGACAGCCTGCATTACTCCTGTTGGGAGGGTTGGCATGCCTAGGTGGTGAATGGTTCCTGCCACTTCCGGCTGTGACAGGTCCTCCTCTCTGGCTGCTATGGTGAGTCTCTGGTTTTTCCTGCAACCCCAGAGTGGTAGTGATGACCTGGTTGGACTAGAGTCTCTGAGGATCTTGGAAACCATCTGATCCACTGATGCCATCTCCCTTTTACTCCCTGTGGCAGCTTCCCTGCCTGTCCAGCTTGATGTTTTTGATGGCCGTTGCCTGTGTGGTTCTAATACATGCTTCTTTTGTGAAATTTCAGGGTTTTGCTCACTCAACGGGTGCTGTCTGGTGTTGGGCAGATGTAGGAACTCCCGTCTTTCCTGCATTAGCCAGTGTGAGCAGCTGTCAACCCGCCGGAGGAAAACACTGCCTAGAGATTTGGGAACAAATATCAGTAGCTTTCACTTCTTTAAACAGGTTTATGGTTTTATCAAAAGATTCCAATAAAACACATTAAAGCAAATGAAGTGGATACTTTGGTCTCAGTGAAAACAAGATGGTTCGAAAAAGCCTTTTGCCAAGTTGGTTAAAACAGATTGTTTAGATGGATTTTAAAAGAATATACTGGTGGTTGCAGAGCATGGGGAGTTTAATAGGTTATAGTTTTACAGGATTAATAAAGCTATGGAGAGGGCTGGTAGTGTTGATCTGGAATTGAACCCAGGACCCCCTGGTGTGCAGGCTAATGTTCTAACCACTGTAGCACTGGTCAGGGCTTTAGTTGGTAATTTAAAAAAATTGATTTCAGAGAGGGAGGGAAAGACACATAAATGATTATCTCATTGATTGGCTGCCCCCTGCTAGGGATCTAGCCCGCAACCTGGGCATGTGCCCGACACTCAATCACTGAGCCTCAGTGGCTGGGCTTGACTCGTTTTAAAAATTCTTATCTGAACATTTCTAGATTGATCTCTACCACTTACACTGATGAAAGATCTTTTCCATCTGTTATTTTTCTTAATCACTTTTTTATTTTTTTTATTTCTTTATTGATTTCAGAGAGGAAGGGAGAAGGAGAGAGATAGAAACATCAATGGTGAGAGAGAATCACCAATCGGCTGCCTCCTGCACGCCCCCTACTGGGGACCGAGCCCGCAACCCAGGCATGTGCCCTTGACCGGAATCAACCCGGGACCCTTCAGTCAGCAGGCTGACTGCTCTATCCACTGAGCCAAGCTGGGCAATTAAACATTTTTTTTAAACATTTTATTGATTTTTTACAGAGAGGAAGGGAGAGAGATAGTTAGAAACATTGATGAGAGAGAAACATCGATCAGCTGCCTCCTGCACACCCCCCACTGGGGATGTGCCCGCAACCAAGGTACATGCCCTTGACTGGAATCGAACCTGGGACCTTTCAGTTCATAGGCTGACGCTCTATCCACCGAGCCAAACCAGCTAGCAGCTAGGGCTCTTAATCACTTTTGCTAGTGTTTCTTGAATTCCGTTGTTACTCCTGGAGGGCAAGGTCACCTGCTCCCATTTGCTATTCTGAGGTAACTGGGATGGGGGGGGGGGAGTAGAAGAAGAATTGGACTTTTTCCTCCATGGCAATATTTAGTTACCATTAAATATTAATGATAGAAGGTCCTAAGCACATGATTCCATTTGGATCTCAGGCCTCATTTTGTATATCTTAGCCACTGTGTACTGTACTTTCTGCATGCTTTGGTTCACTTCATTGAATCCCTAAAAATGAGCTTTGTCCACTTTACAGCCAAGAAAGGGAAGGCTCCCTGGTGTTAAGTAATTTGCTTAAGCCCAGAGATAGGAAGTACCAGGATTCAAATTCCATTGTTCCCCGTGTACCCAACCATCACCCAGCTTCTGAGCATCAGTTTTCCTTTTTCTCCCAATCAGGAAACCAGCTGAATTGTGGCTTTATCATTCCTTACCTGACTTGAAAAGATTTTTAGAGAGGCACGGAGAAAGAGAAACATCTACCATATGTGAGTGAAACATTGGGTCCGTTGCCTCCTGCATGCCCCCTACTAGAGATGGAGCCTGCAACCCGGGCTTGTGCCCTGACCGGAAATCCCAACTCACAACTGGTTCATGGGAGGATGGCCAAACCAACTGAGTCACACTGGCCAGGGCTCCTGGCTGTTCTTTATGCTTTTATTCTGCATCCTTGATATAATGCTTGGATTTATGTCTTGAGTTCATAAATATGGATTAATTCTAGTTCTAGTGCAACTGTTTTTCATAATCCATTTTTTTTTTTTTTGGTTAGTCCTTACCTGATGATATTTTTCCATTGATTTTTAGAGAGTGGAAGGGAGAGAGAGACAGCGATTGGTTGCCTCCTGCGTGCACTCAACCAGGGCTGGGGAACCTGCAACCAAGGTTGCCTTTTTTAGAATTGAACTGGGACCCTTCAGTCCCCAGGCTGATGCTCTATCCGCTGAGCCAGACTGGCTCGGGCTCATAAGTGCACTTTTTTAAGGTGACTAGCACATAGGAAGATAGTGGATTGGCTAAGATTCTGGTGTCAGACAACACTTGACTGTAATTTTGGCTAAGTTTACTTGGCTGCTCACAATTTCCTCATTTGTAAATGGATAAAACAGTACCTACCCTTACAGAGTTGTTAAAGATACATAAATGCAACCTTAGCTGGTTTGGCTCAGTGGATAGAGCGTCGGCCTGCGGACTGCAAGGTTCCAGGTTCGATTCCGGTCAAGGGCATGTACCTTGGTTGTGGGCACATACCCAGTAGTGGGTGTGCAGGAGGCAGCTGATCGATGTTTCTAACTCTATCCCTCTCCCCTCCTCTCTGTAAAAAATCAATAAAATATACTTAAAAAATAAAAAAGATACTTAAGTGCACTGAAAACAGTGCCTGGCACATAGCAAACCCTATTTAGGTTATTAGCCATAGTCATATTTCAAATAGCTTATTAACTTACACAGCCTAGTCAGCACCTTACCCTTCATTAACCCCTGGCTGGCATCTAGATGGTCAACTTACCCTAGGGTCTGTTGGTTCCATTGCCCTAATTTCCTAGAGTGGATGATTTGAGAAGACCTCCACCCCAAGACACTCTCAGCCCATCAGGTCCTGGGAGTGGAACAACTTCAGAAGTAAACAATCCTCCCTCCCACCCCTCAGAGCAGATCTCCCCAAAGCTCTCCTGGTAGTGACTCAGCAGTCTGGCCTAGCTCAGCCACCCAGACAGCGAACCCCCTGGGGCCTGGCCGCCTGTCTCATCCCAGGGATACTCAACAGTGCCCACCCCTCCCGACACCACCCTGCCAGCTGCCCCAGCTAGAACCCTTGGAGTCTGCTGGGCTCCTTGCACACTGGATCCAGTTTACTAGCAGTTCATGCTGGCACTACCTTGAAAACGCCAGGTTAGACCACTTCTCAGACCCCTGCTACTCCACTCTGCTGGGAGCCACCATCGGCTCACCCAGACCGCCCACCTACAGGACCCCAACAGCGCCTAAGGGGCCGGCTGCCACCTGCGACCCGTGGCGGTCTTTCTGCACAACAGCCAGAGGGGTTCTTCCAAGTCATGGCTTGGGTCCTCGTGCCAAAAACCTAGTGAAAGCCCGTCTTTACAGGGACCATCCACCAAGGGCCTCCTAGTCTAGCTCTTAACTCTGACTTCATCTCTCCACTGAGCTCCAGCCACTGAGCACAAAGCCGGGAGCTGCTGGCTGCTCCTGCCTGGGCCCAGGGAGTAGTCTTCCTGCCAGCGAGGGCCAGCCTTGGTCTGTGGGGCGGATCCAAACTTGCACCAAGGAAGCCTGTGAATGTCCTTTACTAGGTGTAATGGTTAATGCGGATTTTGTAATCAAAGAGAACACAATAATTTCAAGAGAAACATCAAAAGTGCTTTATTCAAAGTAACGTCCATCGCTAGCTCCACATTTCCCCCATCTTTCAGGTAATTTGTGGATACCGTCCCAATAGAACTTTTCTTGTTTTGAGACAAACCATTTAGAGACACAATTTTCCACTTGGTACGTTTTGAAGTGCTGCTCAGAAAGTGTGTGCCATCGATCGGAACAAGTGGTCATCTGAAGGAGCAAGGTCTGGTGAATACGGTGGGGGGGTTAATACTTTCTAGGCAAGAGCTTTTAACACAGCGGTTCTCAACCTGTGGGTCGCGACCCCTTTGGGGGTCGAACGACCTTTTCGCAGGGGTTGCCTAAGACCATTGGAAAACACATAATTACATATTTTTGTGATTAATTACATGCTTTAATTGTGTTCAATTTGTAACAATGAAATTGGGGGTCACCACAACATGAGGAGCTGTATTAAAGGGTCGCGGCATTAGGAAGGTTGAGAAGCACTGTTTTAACGCGTCTTTAACTGGTTTTGAAGTGTGTGATGGTGCGTCATCATGAAGCAAAATTACTTTGCTGTGTCTTCTGGCACATTCTGGTCATTTCACAATCAAAGCGTGGTTCACATTGATTATTTGTTGTTGGTAGCGATCAGTATTCACGGTTTCACCTGGTTTTAGAAACTCCTAATACACCACACCTTCCTGATCCCACCAAACGCAGAGCATTGTCTTCTTTCCGCAGCGATTTGGCCTTGCAGTCGATGTTGATGGTTGACCTGGATCAACCCATGATTTTGTGCATTTGGGATTCTCAAAATAAATCCACTTTTCATCGCCAGTCACAATTCGATGCAAAAAAGACTTTCTTTCGTGCTGTTGAAGCAACATTTTACTGATGACTTTTCAGTTTTCCATTTGTCTTTCGTTCTGTTGATGTGGCACCCATTTTCCTTCCTTTAAAATCTTTCCCATTGCTTGTAAACGATCGGAAATTGTTTGCTGAGCAACATTTAATCTTTTTGCAAGTTTTTATTTTTTTAAAATATCTTTTATTAATTTTTTACAGAGAGGAAGGGAGAGGGATAGAGAGTTAGAAATGTCGATCAGCGGCCTCCTGCGCCCCCCCCCACCCCCCCCCACTGGGGATGAGCCCGCATCCAAGGCACATGCCCCTGACCGGAATCGAACCTGGGACCCTTCAGTCCGCAGGCCGACACTCCATCCACTGAGCCGAACTGGCCAGGGCTGCAAGTTGTTTTTGAGTTTGACACGCATCTTCATCCAATACTTGTAATGGTTGGTCTTCAAACTTTTTCGGCTGACCTGGACGTTCATTGTCTTTCACATTGAAATCATCATTTTTAAAGTGTTTAAACCAGCGTTCACAAGTATCTTGAGATGGAGCATGTTCACCATAAGCTTCCTGAAGTATACGATAACTTTTTCTTCAAAATAAAGTAATGAATTAAAACTTCCCGCAAATGCTCTTTTTTTGGCATGAAATTTGACATTTTTAAGCGTAAAAATATCTATGATGTTAACACCTTCAGCAGATTTGACATGAAGTTTTGAACTTTGCTGTCAATACAACAAAATAGCATACACATCAAATTGCATATATATCAACATATGTGTAACTCCAGCTATTGAAAAAATCTGCATTATTAACTGGTACACCTAGTAGATTGTGAGGAAATCCTGGAGGCGAGAAATAAACGGACAAACTGTTTGGATATTGCTTGTGGGAATGTGACTTTATATAAGCCCTTTGGAAAACAATTTGGCAATATCTTAAATAAGAAGCAAATTTTTTTAAAATCCAGTGTTTCCACTTCTGATAATATACCCTAAGCAGACTCACGTGCATATAGGGTTAATGCACACAAAAGTCCTTGCTAGCTGAAGAAAAGGAAGCTACTCAAACATTCTGCAGCAGGAGAATGGATAAAGCGACTGTTCATACAGTACATGTCAGCGATGAAGTGTCGCCTGCGCAGTGGTGTGCCTCGCACACCGGCATGGGTTAGTCTCACAATGTGAAGAAAAGGGCAGCCCACAGAAGGACACATGTAGTGTGTGATGTTTAAAAACATTTACAACGGAAGAGCATATTAGAGAAGTATAGTAAAAGCAGCAACAAATGTAGTGGTTACCTGGGCTGTGACACGATAAGGGGGTGGGTAGGGAGACGGATGCAGTCACGGAGATGGACATGGAACTCCATGGGAGCTCATGACAATATTTTTCATATTTTTGTGTCTGAACTATTAAATCTTTTTATTTTAGAGAGACATTGATTTGCTGTTCTACTTATTTATGCATTCATAGGTTGATTTTTTAAAAAATATATTTTTACACAGACAACGGGGTGAGGGCAGGATAGGGAGGTGAGGGGACAATGAGGGGATAAAGACATATTTGTAATACCTTAATCAATAAAATTTTTTTTAAAATATTTTTTTATTAATTTTTAGGGAGAGAGAAACGTTGATGTGAGAGTGAAACACTGATAGGCTGCCTCCTGCACCCCCCCTGCCAGGCATCCAGCCACAACTCTGGCAAGTGCTGCCCTGCTAGGGAATCAAACCAGCAACCTTTTAGTGCTCAGAGGGTTGCCCAACTAACTGAGCCTTACTGGCCAGTTATATATACTAGTGTATTTCAGAGAGAGAGACAGAAACAGTGATGAGAGAGAATCATTGGTTGGCTTGCAGCCCTCTCCCGCCCGCCCCACCCTCAACTAGGGATCAAGCCCCAAACCCAAGCAAGTGCCCTGACGGGGAATCTAACCATGACCTTCTGGTTCACAGGTCCATACTCAACCACTGAGCCATGCCAACCAGGCCATTGGTTAAGTCTTGTATGTGCCCTGATGAGGGATCGAACCCACAACCTTAGCATATCGGGACAATCGATTCTCTAACCAACTGAACTACCCAGCCAGGGCTGAACTATTTTTTAAAAATATGTTTTTATTGATTTCAGAGAGAGAGAGAAACATCAATGATGAGAGAGAATCATTGATTGGCTGCCTCTTGCACGCCCCCTACTGGGGATTGAGCCTGCAACCTGGGCATGTGCCATGACTTGGAATCAAACCGTGACCTCCTGGTTCATAGGTCGATGCTCAACCACTGAGCCACACCAGCCGGGCTGAACTATTTGTTAACATAAAAACATGATTGGGAACCTGTGAATCTCAAAGGGCTGAACAAAAGCAAAGCTAAGCCACCCCACAGGGACACTACCCGGCTCCAGAGCTGGGGCTCCCTTGGAAGACAACTGTTCCCAAGGTGAGGCAGAATGAAGGCATGGGCTCCTTCAGGCCCACAGGGACAAGTCAGCAGGCGCAGTAACAGGTGATGAAAACCTCAAAGAACAGACTCCCGCAGGCTGAAGGTAGTCTGAGATAAAGGGAAGAATTTAATCCATTGTACAGGAGCAAAGCATTATAAAAAAGGCAGATTTGAAAAAGAAGCAAGTGAAGCAAATAGAAATTGTAGAATTGAAATAAATGCCAAAACCGGTTTGGCTCAGTGGATAGAGCATCGGCCTGCAGACTGAAAGGTCCCAGGTTCGATTCTGGTCAACCGGATGTTTGATGTTTCTGACTATCTCTCTCCCTTCCTCTCTATAAAATATCAATAAAAAGAAATAAATACATAACACAATAAATATGTTAAGTAACAGATCAGCATAAAGAAGTAGTGACTTAGAAAAAATCATCCACTATGTGGAGTAGAGAAAACATGAATACTATGGAAGGGGAGTTAACGAGGGAAGGGATGAGATGATCTGGCCTTCAGCATTTTTTGGGTAGAGCTGCCCTCACCTGCTTTGGTACAATGGCAGCATCCTTAGCTCTGCCCAGTGGCATATGGGGGCATCTGTTGTTGAGCAGCCAGGGCTATCTGTTAGACTATTTTTTTTTTAAGTATAATTTTATTGATTTCAGAGAGGAAGGGAGAGGGAGAGAGATAGAAACATCAAGGATGACACAGAACCTAGACTCAGAACCTACACACAGAACCTACACAGAACCTAGAGACAGAAGAACTTCGCTGGAGAGAACATGGCAAAAGATCCTGGACAGAAACTGGCCACAGAACCTGGAGACAGAACCTAGCAAGAGAACCTGGCTGAAGAACCTAGAGACAGAACCTGACTACATAACCTGGATAGAACATGGCAAGAGAACCTGACTAGAACCCGGTGACTGAACCTGGCTGGAGAACCTGGACAGAACCTGGCTGGAGAACCTAGCAAGAGAACATGGACACAGAACCTGGCTGGAGATCCTAACCAGAACTTCGCTGGAGATCCTGACCAGAACTTCACTGGAGATCCAGACCAGAACTTGGCTGGAGATCCTGGCTAGAGATCCTGGCTAGGCGGCTGATCAACTGAACGCTGTCTCCGTGTCATTCCTTCTTCGCCGACTCTGTCCACACCTTTGGGGACCCCTGGACCTGCTGGGGTTGGACCCCAGCATCTGGCGCCCGAACAGGGACAGAACATTTTATACAAGAAGTATGTCCATGCTTTTCTGAGGAAGGAAAGGTAAATGTAAAGGCATGGGAGAAGGTAGGCCCAAGGAGCCTTATCCTTAACCCCACTGCAGCCTTTCCACCCCGGGAAAGTGCAGGGTTGGCAAGCTCTCCCTGGGGTGATAGATCAGGACTCAGGTAATAGCGGAAAGCGCCAATCCTACTCTTAAAATGGATACAAGAGAGCATTTGGGGTTTTTCTTTTTAATGCCTGCTTTTAAAAAATAAAAAAGGGGGAATTTGTCGGGAGCCGGTCCATCCTTGCTGTTTCAAGGGACATGGCATATATGGCATACTGTTATTAATATGTTTGCTCACCTTCTTGGCACTATGTGTTTTAACCAAGGTCACTTCTCTGAGAAAGGTTGTTTCCCCAGGCAGGGATTTTCCCCTGAAGTTAGGGAGGGAATAAAACCCCTTAACTAAGTGCCAGGCGGGTAATTAATCACTTTAACTACGAACAATCATGCTTAAGCTACATAATCTTTACTCCCTGGAATGGAGATAAGAAACGCCCTAACCTTTGGAATAGAGATTGATAGGATTGGAATCAACTGGTATAAATACAGATGTAACAAGACAACAGGACACAGAACCTAGACACAGAACCTACACAGAACCTAGAGACAGAAGAACTTCACTGGAGAGAACATGGCAAAAGATCCTGGACAGAAACTGACAACAGAACCTAGAGACAGAACCTAGCAAGAGAACATGGACACAGAACCTGGCTGGAGATCCTAACCAGAACTTCGCTGGAGATCCTGAACAGAACTTCGCTGGAGATGCTGAACAGAGAACTTGGCTAGAGATCCTGGCTAGGCTGCTGATCAACTGAACACTGTCTCCGTGTCATTCCTTCTTCGCCGACTCTGTCCACACCTTTGGGGACCCCTGGGCCTGCTGGGGTTGGACCCTTACAGACTTGTGCTTTGTATCATCTATACTAATAAAAGGATAATATACTAAAAAAAAAAAAAAGAAACATCAAGAATGAGAGATAATCATTGATGGGCTGCCTCCTGCATGCCCCCTACTGGGGATCAAGCTTGCAACCCAGGCATGTGCCCTTGACTGGAATCGAACCCAGGACCCTTCAGTCCGAAGGCCGACGCTCTATCCACTGAGCCAAACCAGCTAGGGCTGTTGTCTATTTATTGTAGAATTTTCTCGTCCATTAACATCCTACTTCACGATTGTGTTTGATTGTGTTATTTCCCAAAGAACAAGGAAACATTATTTTAAGTATCTGCTGACTTTTTAAAAATGTTTTTTATTAATTTCAGAGAGAGGCAGGGAGAGGCAGAGGGAGAGAGAGATAGAAACATCAATGATGAGAGAGAATCATTGATTGGCTTCCTCCTGCACACCCCGCACTGGGGATGAAGCCCACAACCTAGGCCTGTGCCCCGACTGGGAATTGAACCGTGACCTCCTGGTTCATAGGTCAATGCTCAACCACTGAGCCACACCTTCTGGGCTCTGCTGACTCTTAAAATGTTAAACTGTATTGCCCTCAGTCAGGTGAGCCTCAGGTGGAAGAGGGTCATATTCTTGGCTGGCTATTGCCTATCATTAAATCATTAAATTCTAAAGAATGTAGTGCAGATAGAAATGTCAGCCAATTACCCCCAGTGTAATGCTGATGTCAGGCAATAACAGGGAGCTGTCTCTAAAGGGCCTAGCAACAGGGTGGGGACACCCTGGATGGGGAGCCTCCCTCCTAGCAGAAGGGAGGAAGTGACTGCTCCCCCCGGGTTGATTTCTCATAAAGGAGACTGAGCAAATACCGTAAACAATTACTGTTCAGTAATTTTATTATGAAACTTTTAAAACGGGAGAAGAGGTTCTTCCGTCTTCTGTGGAGCTGTGATCCCTACGGGTGGTGAGAGTTGCAGGCGGGACTCGGAGATCCAAAAACCTAGAAATGGACTCAGTGACCTTTGAGGATGTTAATGTGGAGTTCACCAAGGAGGAGTGGGCTTTCCTGGGTCCAACCCAGAAGAAACTCTACACAGATGTGATGCTGGAAACCTTCTGGAACCTGGCATCCGTTGTTTATAATGCTTTTTCTAGCATGTATTTTAGAAGAAAAATGTGAAGACCATGACAGTGAAGATCAGTATGATAATCATGGGGTGAATCTTAGCAGTCATATGGTAGAGAGACTCTGTATAAGGAAGCATGGTGGTCAATGCAGACAAAACTTCAGCCAGATTCCAAATCACAGTGAAAAGAAGGAAACTCCTACTGAAAGAAAACAACCCAAATCCAGGTTGTGTAGGCAAATCTTCATGCATTATTTATCTATATATATAAAAAGCCAGTGACCATAAGGGCCATAACAACCATAACGACTGGTCGCTATGATGCCCACTGTGACCAGCGAACCAGCCCAATCAGAGAGTGGGGCTGGCTGGCCAACCTCTCAGCCCCTCCCCGCTGCTGGCCTGCCCCTGATTGGACTCTCCCACCCCAATCAAGAGTGGGGAAGCTGACCAAACGGCCCCTTCCCCCCCCCCCGCCCTCCCCCCAGCCCCACCAGTCCCACCCCTGATCAGCCAGCCCCACCACGAGAGGCCCTCAGCCCCTCCCCCCAACTGGACCACCCCTATCGCACCCCCCACCCAATAGGGTGCGGGGCTGGCCAGCCAACCTCCCACAGCCCCTCCCCCAGGCTGCTGGCCCCCAATCGATCCCCCCAACCACAATCGGAGGCGGGGCCCGCCATCCAATTGCCTGCAGCCCCTTCCCCCAGCTGTCCTGGCCCTGGTCAGGGATCAGGGTGGTCTGGCCGGCCAACCTCCTGCCACCTCCTCCTCCCAACAGACCCAGCCCCGATCTACCCTGATTGGGGCCAGGCTGGTTGGACCCCACCCATGCACAAATTCATGCACTGGGCCTCTAGTCCTTTAATAGCCACCTGAGCTCTCACATTGGACTCAAACTATACCTGTGTCAGGAATATGAAGAAAACTCTTATAAAGGTAAGGAACCTGAGAAAGCTTTCAAGCATCACCAACATATTCAAAGACATAAAGGCAGCCCCACTGGAAAAGCTTTCCACTGTTCAGCTTCCCTTAGAAATCATGAAGGAATGCATATTGGTGGGAAACCGTATGAGTATGAGCAACGTGGGAAAGCCTTCAGTTCTCTCAGCTCTCATGCATGTAAGGAATGTGGTAAAACTTTCCTTTATCCCCCTTTCCTTAGAATTCATGAAATTTCCTTAGAATTCATGAATGCATACTGGGGAGAAACCCAGTGAATGTAACCATTGTGGTAAAGCTTCTCTCATCCAACTTCCCTCATATATCATGTAAGAACATACTGGGGGAAACCTTACAAATGTACGCAATGTGGGAAAACCTCCAGTCGGCTCACATCTTCAAAGACATCAAAGAACTCATGACGGAAAGCAGCCTCATGAATAAGGAATGAGGTAAACCTTTTATCCCTTTTCTCTTAGATATCATGAAATGTATATGGGGAAGAAACCCTCTGAATGAAAGCCATGTGGGAAAGCCTTTATTCATCCTAGTTCCCGTCAAATTCACAAAAACACTCATAGTGGAGAGAAGCCATCTCAATGCAGGGAATGTGGTAGAGCCTTCAGGCTCACTAGTTTTCTCAGAAAGGTGGAAACAAAACCTCCTGATAAACTGTGAATGTAAAGAATCGCGAAGAGCCTGCATCTGTCTCCCAGCTGTGCTGTCCTGTGTGATTATCCGTATTGGGGTGGACCCTAGAGATGTGTCAGGAAGCATTCATTTCTCCCAGGTTATTGTAAAGGATGAAGGAACTCACTGAAGAGAAGCCCTGTTATGTAAAGATGGTAGAAGAGCCTTCGGACATCCTAGTCTTACAAAATCATGAAGGGACTCACACCCAGGAGTAAGGGTATGACCATGAGGATTGTGGGAGAGCCTTTCAGGACGTGTGAGAATGCACCCGGAGAAACAGTGTATACATACAGCGAAGGGGGCGAAGCCTTCAGCTGCCCCTCTTCCTGGAAAGGCCATGAAAAAACTCAAAGTGGAGAATTGTATTGAATGTAAAAATGTAGGAAAACCTTCATGTTGCCTCATATCCCTACAATACCATGTGAGGATGTACACTGTATAATTGACAACTAAAACAAACTTTAACATTTTAACAAATACTTTCAAAGTAGCTTGAAAACTACACTTAAAAAAATCTATTAGTGTAACTGAAAGGGCGAGGGCCACGCCCTCCATCTCGCCCCGAATCCTCCATGTTGGGGCAGCAGCCACGTGCTCAGCAAGCACCTTCTTCCCGGAAGCCCAAGCCTCTGCTGGCCACGCCCAGGATTTCTTTAAACTAACCAATGACAATCAAGGGACGTGCGTGCCATAGATATGACCACATCCTGTGTAACAAGACCCGACTTGCACCTGGCCAATCGGCAGGGCCCACAGTCATCTCTCCTCCCCTCACTCCACCCCCCTCTATTAAAACCCCTTTTTCCCACGGGGCTGGCACTCTCGTCTCCAAGAGGCTGGGAGCCAGACCCAGGTCTGTAATAATAATAAAGACTCTCTGCTTTTGCATTGGACTTGGCTGGCTCCCTGTTGGTCTATCAGGAATCTTGAAATCTGGGCATAACAGTAACTATCTGGAACACCTAAGCCTGTTGCAAATTAAATCATATACTCCCCAAAACTCACAGCATTAAAGAAGTTCTATAAACTTTTGATGTATTTGTTCATTATCAGTACTCATTCTTTGTTTATTAGTTTTTTTAAATCGCTTTTTTGGAGTGAGGAAGGGAGAAAGAGAGTAGTAGAGATATTCATGTGAGAGAGAAACATAGATGGGTTGTCTTCCCATGTGCCTGACCAGGGGTCGGACCTGCTACCCAGCTGTGGGAAGCTGCCTATTGTCTTCACTAGCAGAGAGGTGTGGACAAGGAACCCGGAAGGCTGGTGACCCTCGAAGGCCTGGCAAAGGTCAGGGCTGTGCACCCACTGTTAGTCCAGACGATGGCAGCTGAAGCAACTTCCCCATTTACTATTATGCAAATCCCTGCTGTTGGGCTAGTCTGCCTATTACTGGAAATTGCCTGCCTAAGGGCCATGGGTGGATCCCAAACCAATAAAAGGCTGGCCAGGCCTGAGCACCAGTGGAAGTCCTTCCCCTCGAGTTGGACTTGCCCGCCTGGCCCCCCAGTATTTCCAAATTATCTCTTGTCTCTTCTCTTTCATTTGTGTGCGGCTCCTCTTCCAGATCCTGAACCCTGAACCAGGCGGGACGTGGGGGAACAAACATTACACACCCCGGAATGTGCCCCGACAGGTATTGAATGAATAGGCCCTACACACATATGTATTCTTTTTTAATTTTTCAATTGCACTTGAAATTCACTATTATTTTAGTTAATAAGTATTTGCCATATATTTATACGTGCACACAGTTCACTGTAGAGTCCCATGTGAATTATTTTCATGTTTGGTTTTTGTGTTTGCGATGTCGGGGGTAAGCTGGCAGTTGTTCAGAATTCAACATTAAAGATCCAGCAAGGCTGGCTTTTCCTGCAAGCCCATCGGTGTCCACCAGCCAACAGCTGCGGCCGTCCTGGCTGAGGCTGTTTCCTGAAGGGGCGCACTGTGCTCTCGCTGCACGTGCAGGAGGGCTAATCTGACCCGTCATCACCTTGTCCTGTTGGTGCTGCTGCCTGTGACTCAGGTGCCACTGTGAAGCGGCAGCGGGGCAGTGCCAAGGGGCCGGCATTTGCTCTTGCGCCACCCTCTGCGGGCGGCTCTGACCGGGCTCCGCGTGAGAAGCGGCACCGTCCGCACTGCGGGCAGATCTGGGTGTGCCGCGTGGCGCTCAGGGCCCAGCCTGACCGCTCAGTGTGTCAGTTATCTTTGCTTGGATGTGGTTAAAATTATGTGCACCTTTTCTCTCTCATTAGCGCTTCTGTGCTTTTTAAAGAAATAGTAACTATTTTCCAAGCACTCATGCTAATAGCTATTGCATTGTGTTGTTTCTAAGGATATATTGAAGCGCCCCATTGTAATTATGTATTTTCAGATCAACATGCCATCTTTTCCACTTAGTCATACAATCTGAGTCACAATTATCATGTGTGTATAAATTCAGACATGTTTTCTCAGGGAAATTATATTGTTTATATTTATTTGGAAAAAAAATTAGAGAAGAGTATAAAGAATACCCATATACCCAACTCCTAAATCCAACAATTGCCAAAAATTTCCGTATTTGAAAATATGGCAGCCTTGCTCAGTGGTTAGAGTGTCGGCTCTCGCACTGAAGGGTCTCAGGTTCTATGCCTGTTCAAAGGCACATACCTGGGTTACCTGTGTCGCAGATTCGATCCCCGGCCCCAGTCGGGATGCCTGCCAGAGGCAACCAATCAGTGTGTCTCTCTCACATCTCACATCTCTCTCTCTCTCTCTCTCTCTCTCTCTCTCTCTCTCTCTCCTCTCTCTCTCTCTCTCTCTCTCTTTCTCTCTCTCTCTCTCTCTCTCCCCCTCTCTTTCTCTCTCTCTCTCCTTTCTTTCTCTTTTGCCTCCCCCCTCCCTTCCACTGTCTCTAAAAATCACTGGATCCAGAGACATAGAATAATGGAACAGCCTGGAATCTGAGGGAAGGTGGGGGTGGGCGGGAAGAGATCAACCAAAGAACTTGTGTGCATATATACATATAACCCATGGGCACAGACAATAGGGTGGTGAAGGCCTGGGGTGGGGGATGGGGTGGGCTACAAGTGGTCAATGAGGGGAAAGGGGGACACATTTAATTCTTTCAACAATAAAGATTTAATTTAAAAAAATAAAAATCGACCAGCTGGCATGGCTCAGTGGTTGAGTGTCCACTGAGCCAAACCAACTAGGGCATCTCTCTCTCTTTTTAATTGAAAAAGTAGCATTTAAAAATTTTTGTTGGAGAGAGAGAGTAAGTGAGAGGAAGAGAGAGAAGCATAGATGTGAAAGAGAAGCGTTGCCGGTTGCCTTAGGTACTCACCTCCACTGGGGACCGAACCTGCAACCTAGGTATGTGCCCTGACCAGGAATCAAAATCCCCTGACCTTCCGGTGTTTGGGACGACACTCCAACCCGCTGAGCCACACCTTCTCTTGACATAGGCGGGATGCTTTGCTCTGGCACCACCATCTTTGTGGCTCTGTATTTGTCAAGTTAGTCAGAGTTCTCCATTTGTCTTTTTCCTCCTGTGTTATTTGTTGTGAAACATACAATAGATACAAAGGTGTATATAATAATTATGTGCAATGTAAAGAATAAGCTACATGGACTCACCACTGAGCTAAAGATCTGGCACCACTAAACGCAGGGCCGCAGATTCCAGGCCTCCCTCAGGAAACGTGATCTCTGGCCCCAGTCCTTCAGACACTTTTCTTCCCTTTCTTCCTCCATCCGTCTCAGCCGCTGAAGATGTGACCTCCTGCTACTTCACTTTCCAAGAGGGGGCCGCGTGCGACCTGCTGTTTACTGTGGACAGCGGAGGCGCCGTGACAGGTGATCCAATCGTGATTCTAACTGAGCAGGTCATGGCGGGCGGCCACACCCCAGGCCTGTAGCTTCTTTAGTAAAAGGCTGTCTTTGCCTTAAGCAAGCCCTGCCTATTGTTTCTGTGCTTCTAGGTTAACACACCGTTGAAATGCATCTATTTCAGACCCTTCAAGAGAGCACATAATTCTGATAACTATTCTGTAAGCCAAGCCCCATCTTGCTTTTATTTCACCTTCAGGTAATCTTCCTTATGTTTCCTCTTTAATTTCAAATGCGTAAAGAAACTGCAGCCCTAGCCAATGTGGCTCAGTGGATAGAGCATCAGTCTGCGGACTGAAGGGCCAAGATTTGACTCTAGTCAAGGGCACATCCATGGATTGCAGGTTCCATCCCCAGTAGGGGGTGTGCAGGAAAGCCAATCAATGATTCTCTCTCATCATTAATGTTTCTATCTCTCCCTCTCCCTTCTTCTCTGAAATTAATAAAAATATATTTAAAAAAAATAACCTGCAGAGGGGAACATTTGGATCTAGCTTCCTGGCAATGCCATCAGTTTGGCTCAAGTAAATTCTTTTTTTTTAAATATATTTTTTATTGATTAAGATATTACATATGTGTCCTTATCCCCACGTTACCTCCTACCCCCCGCCCCACTCATGCCCTCACCACCCCGTTGTCCGTGTCCATTGATTAAACCTATATGCTTGCATATAAGACCTTTGGTTGATCTTTCCCCCTTACCCCCACCCTCCCCTACCTTCCCTCCAAGGCCTGACAGTCCAATCTATGCCTCTCCATCTCTGGATCAGTCCTTGTTCATCAGTTTATGTTGTTCATTATATTCCACAAATGAGTGAGATCATGTGGTGTTTATCCTTCTCTGACTGGTTTATTTCACTTAGCATAATGCTCTCCAGGTCCATCCATGCTGTGGTAAATGGTAAGAGTTCCTTTTTCTTCTTCCTCTTCTTAAAGAATACCTTTCAGCATTTCATATAATGCTGGCTTGGTGGTGATGAACTCCTTTAGCTTTTTCTTATCTGTGAAGCTCTTTATCTGACCTTCAATTCTGAATGATAGCTTTGCTGGATAAAGTAATCTTGGTTGTAGGTTCTTGCTGTTCATCACTTTGAATATTTCTTGCCATTCCCTTCTGGCCTGCATGGTTTCTGTTGAGAAATCAGCTGACAATCGTATGGGTACTCCCTTGTAGGTAACTGACTGTCTTTCTCTTGCTGCTTTTAAGATTCTCTCTTTGTCTTTTGCTCTTGGCATTTTAATTATGATGTGTCTTGGTGTGGTCCTCTTTGGATTCCTTTTGTTTGGGGTTCTCTGTGCTTCCTGGACTTGTAAGTCTATTTCTTTCACCAGGTAGGGGAAGTTTTCTGTCATTATTTCTTCAAAAAGGTTTTCAATATCTTGCCCTTTCTCTTCTTCTGGTACCCTATAATTCTGATGTTGGTACGCTTGAAGTTGTCCCAGAGGCTCTTTACACTATCTTCATATTTTTGGATTCTTTTTTCTTTTCCGGTTGGGTGTTTTTTGCTTCTTCGTATTTCAAATCTTTGACTTGATTCTTGGGATCCTCTTGTCGGCTGTTGGATCTCTGTATATTATTCTTTATTTCAGTCAGTGTATGCTTAATTTCTAGTTGGTCTTTTTTCATATCCTCCAGGGTCTCACTAAATTTATCGGCGGTTTCCATAAAATTCTTGAAAAACCTTATAAACGTGGTCTTGAACTCTATATCCAGTCGTTTGCTTTCCTCCATTTCTGTCATTTGTGACTTGTTTCTTTGTCTCCACATTTTTTATGCTTCCCTGTGTTGGTAGAGTGGTTTTGTGTGCTAGGTGTCCTGTAGGGCCCAGTGGCTCAGCTCCCCAGTTACCTGAGGTGGACACTCTTGGTGCACCGCTTGTGGGCTTTGTGCACAGTCTTGTTGTAGTTATGCCTTGATTGTTGTAGGATCACTGGGAGGAATTGATCTCCAGGCCAATTGGCAGTGAGAATCAGTGGGAGAACTTCTGTGCTGAAGACACCCTTCTGGGGCAAGACTTGCATCAGTGGGGCTTTGGTGCTCACTGAGTCTGCCCCCTGATTGTGTCCCTTATGGATCTGAGGAGTTGTAATCTGGATGGTCCCACTCTGACCACTGGGTACACTGGCTCTTGGATCTAAGGAGGTGCTAATTTAGCCTCTGCCTGAGGTTACCCAGCAGGAGCTACGAAGAGAACTGCAGATTCCCCTTCCTTTTTTGGAGTTTGGAGGTGCCCATATGAGGCCCAGCTGTGAAGCAATGCAAGCTGCTGTGGGGCCTTAGACCTTCTCTTGGAAGTTCTGGGTCTGTCTGGCCCAGCTGCAGTTTGTTAGGTAATTTTCAGGTTGCAAAGGGCCAGGGCATTCATATGCAAAAGCCTCTGCTGCAGCCTGGGTGGGGCAGGGTCTCAGGGAATCAAAGGGCGGAGCAAGCAGCTATGGCAGATCCTTAGCCCTGCCCTAAGGGGCCCCGGGTCTCAGTGTCCCGGTAATTGCTGCAAGCACCTCTGAGGGAAAGCCGCCCTCAAGTTCCGAGTTCTGCCTGCTGCCAGACAGTCCAGTTTCTCCCCGTATGAGTCCTGGGTCCCCAGAGACTTCCTGGAACCGGAGTTCAGAGCAGTTGGGAGCTTGTGACTCCCTCCCGATTCAAAAAGACAGCCGCTTCCTCAGGTGCCAGCCCCTTTCCCTGCGCACGCTTGAGCCTCCGTACCTCTGCACTTTACTTCCGCAGCTCCTCTGGCTCTCAGTGTGCTTTTCTCTTTCCTTCTAGTTGTAGAATTTCCACTCAGCCAGCCTTCCTGTGGTTCTGGATGATGTCCGTTTTGTCTTTTCGTTGTATTTTTGAAGTTGTTGTGGGAGGCAGCAATTTCCTGTGTTTACCTATGCCGACATCTTGGTTTCTCTCAAGTAAATTCTTATAAGCCCAGTTGGTGTGGCTCAGTGATTGAGTGTCGACCTATGAACCAGGAGGTCACGGTTCAATTCCCACATGCCAGGGTTGCAGGCTGGATCCCCAGTGTGTGGCGTGCAGGAAGCAGCCGATCAATGGGTCTCTCTCATCATTGATGTTTCTATCTCTCGCTTCCTCTCTGAAATCAATTTAAAAAACTCATTACAGGTTTGGACGTTCTTACATTGACATTACCCACCTGGACTTGTCTTTCCTTCTGTATTAAGCACCTACCATGTGCCAGGTGTGGTGGAGGCATTCAAGATGCCCAAGGAGCTTGGTCAGTGTTGACCTATGAACCAGGAAGTCATGATTCAATTCCCAGTCAGGGCACATGCTCGGGTTGCAGGCTTGATCCCCACTAGGGAGCATGCAGGAGGCAGCTAATCAATGATTCTCATCACTGATATTTCTATCTCTCCCTCTCTTCTTCTCTGAAATCAATAAAAACATTTTAAAAAAAAAGATGCCTGGGTAATAGGCAGGTTTGGTCCCTGCCAGCTATTATAGCTATCGTTTTATTTTATACTAGAGGCTCAGTACACAAATTCCTGCACCTTGAAAGGAACTGTGGGCCGAGAGGCTGCGGTGGGCACAGGGGCGGGTCTCAGCCCATCCTCTGTGCCCCTGCCCAGCCCCTCCTGCCTTGGCCGCCGGTCCCCTCTCTGCTGGCAGCTCCACTCCCGCCGCTGCTTCCATGTGCTGATGGCATCAGCCCCGCTTGCACCCACTGATGGCGGGGAGCGATTGGGGCTGGCGCCAGCAGTGGGTATGAGCAGTGGCGCTGGGCAGGGTGGTGGCACATGGGAGCAA
The DNA here is from genome assembly GCF_014108235.1 of Myotis myotis. Taxonomy (NCBI): domain Eukaryota; kingdom Metazoa; phylum Chordata; class Mammalia; order Chiroptera; family Vespertilionidae; genus Myotis; species Myotis myotis. Next base: position 845,496 of record NW_023416331.1, on the reverse strand, counting down.
AGAATTTTCAGTAACCACCAGAGGCTCATCCCGATGACAGCGGCTGGCACTCTGCCTTGGTCTGGTGCCCCTGCTCACCATCCTACCTCGGCCGACGCCCGCCATGTTCCTTGAGTGCTATGACCTGTTGTTCGGTTTTCCACTGTTGGGTCTATTTGCATATTAGGGTCTTATATTTATGTTATTATTATTATTGTTTTTTTGTTAATCCTCATCCGAGTATATATTTTTCCATGAGTTTTTAGGGAGAATGGAAGAGCATGGGAAAGACAGAGAGAAACATCGATGTGAGAGAAACACATCAATTGGTTGCCTCCTACACGAGCCCCAACCAGGGCCCAGGTCAGGGAAGAGCCTGCAACTGAGGTACATGCCCTTGATGGAATTGAACCCTTTTTGGTCCGCAGGCCGACGCTCTATCTACTGAGCCAAACTGGCTAGGGCAGCTATTGTTGTTGTTGTTTTTAATTTAATTTATTGGGTTGATAGTTATTGGTTTGTTTAGACAGATTTCTTCTGTAAAAAGTTCTTTTTAATTTTTAAAAATTAATTTATTTTTTGTTAATACTCACCTGAGGGTATTTTCCCATTGAATTTTAGAGAAAATGGAAGGAAGGGGGAGAGGCAGAGAGAGAGATACATCAATTGGTTGCCTCCCGCATGCCCGGGACCCACTGATCCAAACCAGCTGGGGCAAAAGGTTTTTTTTTTGTTTTTTTTTGTTTTTTTTTAAATATGTTTTTATTGACTTCAGAGAGGAAGGGAGAGGGAGAGAGAGATAGAAACATCAGTGATGAGAGAGAATCATTGATCAACTGCCTTCTGCATGCCCCCTACTGGGGATCGAGCCTGCAGCCCGGGCATGTGCCCTGACTGGGAATCCAACCGGTTCATAGGTTGACCCTCAACCACTGAGCCACACCAACCAGGTGAAAGTTTTTTTTAATCCTCACCTGAGGATATGCTTAGAGCAGTGGTTCTCAACCTTGGCTGCACATTAGAATCACCTGAGAATCTTTTTAAAATCCTGATTTCTGGGCCTCACCCTCCGGAAATTCTGTTTCTTTGTTACTAATGTTGTGGCCTCACCCCATAACAAGGAAACAGAATTTCCGGGGGCTGAGGCCCAGAAATCAGGATTTTAAAAAGATTCCAGGTGATTCTAATGTGCAGCCAAGGTTGAGAATCACTGGCTTAGAGGAAGGTAGACAGAAAGAGAGAGAGAGAGAGACAGAGACATAGGTCACCCTGACGAAGAATTAAACTGGTAACCCCCTTTTTTAAAAAAAAATTCAGTTTAACATTTATTTTCATCATGTTTTCTTCATGGTCATATTTTCAAATGCAAAGAAAATTAACTTTTCATGATATGTCAGGGACTGGCACTAAAAATGAATTCCGTCTGCAAATGAGTTATACAAATGAAATATCAAATGGAGACCCAGTTATCAAAAGGAGAGCACTCGACATATAAAAGCTCACAGGATTTGTTAGGGCACATGCAAACGTCAGTTGGCTGGTGACAGGAACCTTCCGGTGCAGGTGCACAGACAGGGCAAACAGCTTCTGTCCGAGGTCTTTTCTTCAGCATTTTGAAATCTATTCTTCCTAAATCTAGGCTGACTGCGTAAGACCAAGTCTCTCCGCTGTTCCTCCCTTCCATCCCTGCCCCTCCTGCAGGCCTGCGGTTCCCTCCAAGTGTCTCCTGTTTGGTAACAATGTGGCTTACTGGCCGGGGCAGTTATCACAGGTTCACTCTGAGAGCTGGCAAGGAAAGGGGGACACTCAGCCCCGCCGGCGGCTTCGTGGCTGAGCGTTGACCTAGGAACCAGGAGGTCACGGTTCCATCCCGGTCAGGCACAGGCCCGGCTTGCGGGCTCGACCCCCAGGGGGTGTGCAGGAGGAAGCTGATCAATGGTTCTCATCATTGATGTTTCTCTCTCTCCCTTCCTCTCTGAAATCAATAAAATAAAAATAAAGGGGACAGTCAGCATTTGTATGCCTCTCTGGCACACACCTGCTCAGGGTGAGCCCCAGCCGTGAGGAGGGGAAGCGCCTCTTTACTGAAGAATTCCAGCTAACAAATGAGGACGAGATCATAAAATTGGGAAAGCAACATTTCTTTCTTCCTTTTTTTTGGAAACGAAATATTACAATTTATTCCATCTTCATGATTACAGATATTAGCGGGCAGGGTGCGTAAACAACGCAAGTAAAGCAGCTGCCTTTCTCCCCTAACCAGATACAGTGCTTTGGCATTTTCATGATAGACAGGTTGACTTAGCTCATTGACTTAGCTTGAAAGCTGGCCACAGCAGCAAACCTTAGCAATTTAGGATCTTCCTCCATAGCATACTCCAGGGATCTTAGTGACTGAACTAACTCTGAACTCTGAAATGGTGTTCGCTCTAGCATTCTTGAGGCTTTCACATCTTAATCTGAGGTCTGACACCTCTTGTTAAGGCCGGGAGCTGTTAAAAGCTAACCCAGTCCACCACTGAGCACCTTAACTGTTAAGTTACTGTAAAAAATAAAACTGCTCCCAAGCATTGACTGGAACAGTCGTGCTGGGACCCTTGTCAGAGCATCGGCTCCCCGAGCGGAGAGCGGTCCTAAGCAGCTGCCCCATGAACAGTGACCCGTACGGTACATCTAACGTCCTCAGAGGCATAACGCAGGGCGCCAGGCAACCATCATTATCCTGATGAGTTTATCAGTCTTTAGATACAAGATATATAAAGCGGATCCCAGATGAAGTACTGCAACCATATCCCAAGAAATCATTCAGTTTTAGCACAGCGAGTTCCTGCAAGATGTCACAGCAGGTGACAAAGCGTCCCAAAGTAAAAGGTGATGGTGCAAAGTGAGAGGAAACATCCAGGAGGAAAACAAGTCCGCATTAAACTGATGGCTATCTTCACAGCCTTCATTTGCAAAATCCAGAGGGCTCACATTTCCAGATCTGAGGAGTCTATTTTCAAGGCGACTGTCAAGGTCAAGAAGAGCTTTCAGGCTTGTCTCTGCCGTGGCCCATGAACTCCAGTCCTTCAGTGGGAATCTCCTCTCCTTTATTGCTTTCTGAATGCACTGCTGGTAGCGCTTGAAGGAGTCCATGCACGGTCCCCGGAGCTTCCCCCTTGAGGAACTTCTCGGCAAACCAGCGATGAAAGCACTGATCATACTCGCGCCTCATGTCAGTGCATCCCTCCTCTACGCTGTTCATTGCGAAAACCAGGATTTCACAGCTCCTCATGAAGTAACTGACTCAGGCAAAACTCATCTATGGATGAAACTGTCAGCGGGAAGGTGAGGGAGGATCCCCACAAGGAGGGCGGGCCATGGCCATGGGGACCCCAGCCCGCGCTCCTCTCTGCTCTGCTCGCCTCCTCAGGGGGCACCACAGGGAACCACAGCACCTGCCAAGGAATCTTATCCCACAAACGGAATCTGAATCCAATCAAAACCTCAGGTTTGAAGGTGAAAATACAAGGGCTGGAGGAAGAGGCTCAGTGGCACCCGGAGGAGGCACCTGGCGAGTGCAGAGTGGGTGGTCCAGGGGAGAGTGACTCTGTGACTCTGTGACTGTTAGATGGTGATACAACAAACAGAGGAAGAGGACTACTGGCCGCTAACCTTAGGAGACCTCAACACGCCATGTGTCCCCAGCCGGCGTGGCTCAATGGTTGAGTGTAGACCTATGAACCAGGATTCCCGGGCAGGGCACAAGCTTGGGTTGCAGGCTCAATCCTGGTGCAGGGGGCAACCAATCAATGATTCTCTCTCATCAATGGTGTTTCTCTCTCACCCTTTCCCTCTCTGAAATCAATAAAAAAAAAAAGAAAAAAAATGCAACGTGTAGATTTTCTTTGGATCCTGATTTGAACAAATCAATTACAAATAAGATCTTTTTGAGACATGATGAGACTTGAATATGACTGGTTATTAGAAGACACCACAGTGCTGTTTCCATGTTTTGGGTGTGCAATGGCTTTACGGTTATATACTAACTGTTCTGTTTAAAGAATGGGATGCAGCCCGGCCAGTGTGGCTCAGTGGTTGAGCATTGACCTAGGAACCAGGAGGTCACAGTCTGATTCCCGGTCAGGGCACACGCCCGGGTTGCTGTGTAGGAGGCAGCAGATCAATTATTCTCATCATTGATGTTGCTATCTCTCGCTCCCTCTCTGAAATCAATAAAAATATATATATTAAAAAAATAAAAGGGATGCAGCCTGGCCGATGTAGCTCAGTGGTTGAGCATCAGCCTATTACCCAGGACTCCTGGTCAGGGCACATGCCCGGGTTGCAGGCTCAGTCTCCAGTGGGGGTGTGCCTAAGGCAGCAGATCAATGATTCTCATCATTGATGTTTCTATCTCCCTCTCCCATTGGCTCTGAAAATATTTATTTTTTAACAAGAATGCAATGTAGCCCTGACCGGTTTGCTCAGTGGATAGAGCGTCGACCTGCGGACTGAAAGGTCCCAGGTTCGATTCCGGTCAAGGGCATGTACCTGGGTTGCGGGCACATCCCCAGTAGGAGATGTGCAGGAGGCAGCTGATCGATGTTTCTCTCACATCGATGTTTCTAACTCTCTATCCCTCTCCCTTCCTCTCTGTGAAAAATCAATAAAATACATTTAAAAAATTCTACTAAAAAAAAGAATAAAAATAAAAAGAATGCGATGCATACCTAAGAACGAAGGGGTGAGTGTCATGAGGTCTGGCATTTGCTTTAAGATACTTCAGCAAAGGGAAGGAACAGAGAGGCATCAGGAGCAGCAGTGTGGCAATTCCTTGGTAACTGTTGAAACTAGCTGTTTGGTACATGGGGCTCGTTAAGCTATGCACTTTTTTTTTTTAATCCTCACTCAAGGATATTTTTCCATTCATTTTAGAGAGTGGAAGAGAGAGGGAAAGACAGAGAGAACATCGATTTCAAACACATATACTGGTTGCCTCCTGCACGAGCCTGAACAGGGGCCGGGTGGGGGAGGAGCCTGCAACCTGGGCATGTGCCCTTGTCCGGAATCGAACTCAGGACCCTTCAGTCTGAAGGCCGATGCTCTATCCACTGAGCCAAACCAGCGAGGGCTAAGCTATTCACTTTTTTTTTTTTTAAATATTTTATTGATTTTTTACAGAGAGGAAGGGAGAGAGATAGAGTTAGAAACGTCTATGAGAGAGAAACATCCATCAGCTGCCTCCTGCACACCCCCTACTGGGGATGTGCCCACAACCAAGGCACATGCCCTTGACCGGAATCGAACCCGGGACCCTTAAGTCCCCAGGCCGACACTCTATCCACTGAGCCAAACCAGTTAGGGCAAGCTATTCACTTTTGAGAGTTTTTGAAAATGTGTTTAAATAAAAAATTGAAGTATTACATATTGATCACAAATTCTGGATAAAATATAACAAAATTATACCATGTCTTCACACAGTGCCGTTAACCCACCTTTCGTCAGGTGGGATAAATGACCCTGATGTCATTTCCTAGTGCAGCACTTGAAAGTGAAACAGACTTTATTTTTAAAAAATATTTTTATTGATTTCAGAGAGGGAGAGCGATAGAAACATCAATGATGAGAATCACTGATCGGCTGCCTCCTGCACCCCCCTCACTGGAGGTTGAGCCTGCAACCCCGCCATGTGTCCTGATTGGGAATCGAACTGTGACTTCCTGGTTCATAGGTCAATGCTCAACCACTGGGCCACGCTAGTCGGGAACACTTTTAACTGCAGATGAATGTGACCCTCATCCCTTTATGTGAGAGACATTCTTTTTTAAAGAAATTGATTTGGAAGAGAGGAAAGGAAAGGAACAGATATGAGAAAAACATGGATCAGTTGCCTCCTGCACGTGCCTGGATCGGGAATCGAACCCTCAACCTGGGTATGTGCCCTGACCAGGAATGAAACCCACCACCCTTCCGTGTCCGGGCCAACCGACCGAGCGTCACCGGCGAGGGAGTGTGAGACGTCTTTCCACGTGGTCCAGGTGTTGTACTTTCTTTCCATCGGGAGGAAAGCGTGGCTTCCCACCACCTGCAGCCACCCAGGCTCTTCCCCCAGCGTCTGCTAGAGAATGAAGAGGCTGTCTCTCCCCGAATCCTTCGTGTTTGCTCCGCCCGGCTGGTCTGGGGCAGGCCTGCCCTCCGCACTGTGGGCCCGCTCCCTGCCTCCCTGCCTCCCTGCGGAAGGCCCCCTCTTAGAAACACCACTTAGCAGGCTCAAGTGCCTTCCGGGTCCCCTCCGACTGCGCGGGGTCAATGTGCTTCCGGGCGAGAGGATGTGACGGGAAAGGAGAGTTGATTTGCCCAAGTTGATGTTCTCAGGCAGCACCCCCAGCGCCCTCCGCAGAGCTCTCCCAGCCCACGGTGTCTACGAGGGACTGACATGCAGACGGGCATCGCAACCAGACCACACGCATTCCCCCTCACTAACGCAGTCGCTACAAACATCCTGATGCACCAATAGTCAAGGTCGGTGTGCGTCTAGGCCAGTGATGGCGAACCTAGGACACGTGTGTCAGAGGTGACACGCGAACTCATTTTTTTGGTTGATTTTTGTCAAATGGCATTTAAATATATAAAATAAATATCAAAAATATAAGTCTTTGTTTTACTATGGTTGCAAATATTAAAAAATTTCTATATGTGACACGGCACCAGAATTAAGTTAGGGTTTTTCAAAATGCTGACACGCCGAGCTCAAAAGGTTCGCCATCGCTGGTCTAGTCCCTTCCCCTGAAAGCGAGCATCCTGCCCGCCAGGCGCTCCACCGACGCTCTCCACAGCCACCCTCGTGCCTCAGAGAGGAAGCGCAGCCTCCCCAAGTCCCTGAGTTCACGTTTATTCAGCCTACAGGCCCAAGGCAGGGCCCGCAAGGCCCCTGGGGCAGGAAGGGCAGGGCCAGGCCCAGCGCTACGGAGAGGAAGCCTAATGGAGTGATTTCCCTGTCAAAGAAAACTTGATTTTGCAAAAGGCTGGAGTCTAAAGGAAGGTGGAACTGTCCTTTGGGCGCCCGGCGACCCTCCGCAGGCCACGGTCCTGAGGCCGCTGAGGCCAGGGCCTCCTCGCCGTGGCAAGTGTGCAGCTCAGAGCGTCCAGCTCAGAGCGTCCCGTACACGCTGACCTTGGCCAGGGAGATGCTCTCTGTGCAGTAGTTCCGGCCTTTCTCGTACAGGATGAAGAGCAGCGGGGCCTGGTCCGCCCCGCCCACGCCGCCCTCCAGGGCTGCCAGCGAGGAGTAGCCGCTGGGCCCGGGCCAGAGCTGCACTGTCTCCTTCCGCCACGAGGTGCCGTTGCTGAAGCTCCAGCGCAGGGTCAAGTTCACTCCTGGGAGAGCAGCAGCGTCAGGGCGCGGGGTCTCTGCCCAGGCCTCTCTAGACAACGGCCCAAGCCCGCCCTCCCTCCCTGGCCCGCAGACACTCACGGAACTCCGGGTGGGCTGGATTGGAGAAGAAGACAATGCCCGAGCTGGTGGCTACCGCGCCTGCGGCCACCACAGGGTCCACCAGCTCAGGGTCGAAGGTCACGTCCCGGGGCCTCAGCGTGTCGCAGGCGTCGTAGCTGCGGAGGATGATGCGGCAGCGGCAGTGGTAGTTGTTCTGGTTCCGGGCGTTGATGACTACTGAGCCATCCGGGAGCTCGTAGGGCTGAGGGGAGAGAACGGGCTCAGGGAGGCCCGGGAGGGGCTGCGCGAGGGGCTGTCCCTGAGCCACGGCGGGCGGCTGGGAGGGGCGGAGCCTCGGCCTCCTGACCTGGCACTCATCAGGGTTGAAGTCATTTTCCCGCTTGGGCTGGCCGTAGGGGATGCCGCTGACCCCACTGCCGTAGCGCCAGGAGGCGCCGTGGTCATCGCTGAGGAGGCAGAAGACCCCGTCCCGCTCCAGCGTCCCGTGGCCACACACGATGAGCCGGCCTTTCCGTGGCTCTCGCTGTTTCTGTGGGAAAGGAGTGCGTGTCAGATGGAGGCCCGAGGGGGCTCAGAGGCGGGAAGGGGAACCACCCGGTCCTCAGTGTGGGGACACATGTGTCCCCTTAGTTCTGTCCTTGCTCGCTGGGGGTCCCCGACGGATCTCAAGCAGCCACTGCTGGATTACGCTTTTGCAGAATAAGCTCCTTTGGAACATCCAGGACCAGGGGCGGGCCACCGGGGGGTGGGGCTGGCTCTTCCCTGCGTGCTCGCTCACCACGCTGGCCGTGGCACAGACGCGTCCGCCCAAGGAAGGGGTGTTTTTTCTAACTTGCAGCCCTGCTGACGACCACTGGGTGGGGAGTTCCACCTCCCACTCCTCCCAGGGTGAACCTTTCTTCCAAGGGACCCCACCTCAGACAGGAACTGGCTTCGCAGGAACCTCTCCTGGGAAGGAGTCCATGTTGGGGCATCTCCCAGACTCTCCACCGGGCACCCCCTCTACCCATCCCAGGCCGGAGACCTGAATGCCAGAGCCCGGTCCAGGGGCAAACATCTCGGTGCCGATCTCCAGGGAGAGGTTCCGGGGTGGGCTCCAGGAGACCCCATCGTCCTTGCTCCACACCAGCATGGTGGAGGCCACCTGGCAGCCGGCCTTGTGAGCACAGAGGGAGTAGAAAAGGAACACCACTCCCGTCTCCGCATCGCTCACCACGGCCCCCAGGTTCAGCCCGTCAGGGGTCTCCCCGTCGTCCACAATGAACGCTGTAGGAGACCACGTGCTGCCTGAAGAAAAGAGACACAGATGGGACCACATGAAACCGAGAAGCTTCTGCTCAGCACCAGATGCAGGGGAGCCCACTGGACGGAGGACAGTCAGCGATGAGACAGCGGGTAAGGGCTGATTTCCAAAATGAGGCAAGTGCTCGGCCACTGATCGTCGGAGATGGAAATTAAAACCACACTGAGGCGCCACCTCACACCTGTCAGAACGGCTGCCATCAGCAAATCAACAAACGACAGTGCTGGCGAGGATGTGGAGAAAGGGAACCCTCGTGCACTGCTGGTGGGAATGCAGACGGGTGCAGCCGCTGTGGAGAACAGTATGGAGTTTCCTCAAAAAATTAAATATGGCCGGAGCCGGTTTGGCTCAGTGGATGGAGCGTTGGCCTGCGGACTGGAGGGTCCCAGGTTCGATTCTGGTCAGGGGCGTGTGCCTTGGTTGCGGGCATATCCCCAGTGGGAGATGTGCAGGAGGCAGCTGATCGATGTTTCTCTCTCATCGATGTTTCTAATTCTCTATCTCTCTCCCTTCCTCTCTGTAAAAAATCAATAAAATATATTCAAAAAAAATTAAATATGGAACTCCCATTTGACCCAGTGATCCCACTTCTAGGAATATATCCCAAGAAACCAGAAACACCAACCAGAAAGAATGTGTGCACCCCTATGTTCATAGCAGCGCAATTTACAATAGCTAAGATCTGGGAACAGCCCAAGTGCCCGTCAGCAGATGAATGGATAAAAAGCTGTGGTACATCTACACCAGCCGTGGGCAAACTACGGCCCGAGGGCCAGATCCGGCCTGTTTGAAATGAATAAAACTAAAAAAAAAAAAAAGACCGTACCCTTTTATGTAATGATGTTTACTTTGAATTTATATTAGTTCACACAAACACTCCATCCATGCTTTTGTTCCGGCCCTCCGGTCCAGTTTAAGAACCCACTGTGGCCCTCGAGTCAAAAAGTTTGCCCACCCCTGGTCTACACCATGGGATACTATGCAGCTGTAAAAAAGAATCTCTTACCCTTTGAGGCAGCAGGGAGGGACCTGGAGAGTATCATGCTAAGTCCGTGGTCGGCAAACTGCGGCTCGCAAGCCACACGCGGCTCTTTGGCTCCTTGAGTGTGGCTCTTCCACAAAATACCACGTGCAGGCACGCACGTACAGTGCGATTGAAACTTCGTGGCCCATGCGCAGAAGTCGGTATTTTGTGAAAGAGCCACACCCAAGGAGCCAAAGAGCCGCATGTGGCTCACGAGCCGCAGTTTGCCAACCACTGTGCTAAGTGAAATAAGTCAGAGAAAGACAAGTATCACATGGTCTCACTCATATGGGGAATCTAATGAACAAAATAAACTGACGAATAAAATGGGCTCAGAGGGACGGAAGCCTGGAGCAAGTGACGGGCCTCAGAGGGAAGGGAATGGGGGTGCGGGCAGAGAATAACCACAGACCTTATTGCATAAATGCAAAGCCCATGGAGAGACAGTGTGGTGAAGACCTGGGAGGGGTGCGGCTAGGTGGAGAGGGACCATGGGGGGCACTGGGGACACCTGCAATCCGCTCCACAATACATATTTAAACATTAGGAAAATAACAGCATGAGAGCTGAAACCCAGGGTGCGCACCCGCAGGCGCCCTTCCCACCAGGTCCTCTCACCTTCCCTCCAGCTGAGGACCAAGGCCTTACAAGGGCCGGGGCCCAGACCTGGCTTCCTGGCCTCTTGTAGCGGAGCTGCTCCCCTCACTCTGTCCGTCCGTCGGACCGGCACACAGCTCCTCGGGCCTCGGGCCCTTCCGCCCAGGGCCTCCCCCCAGGCTCCCCCATATTCACACCATTGCATTTAGCCTGCTCATCTGTGGCCCCGGTAGAATATGAGCCCCGCCAGGACTGGCTCTGCTGTTTTGTGCATCACTGTGCTCACAGCCCTCCCACTGTGCCAGGCGCAGTCAGTGCTTGATGAACGTCTGAATGAAGGCTCACCCCCGTGGTGACCCCAACTTCCAGGTCACTGTCCCGAGCGCCTCCTCTGCGCAGGCGCCCTTCCCCCAGGGCCTCGGGCAGGTCAGGCTGCCCCCCGCCGCCCAGCGCCGGCTCTGGCCCGGGAGGATGCATACCCTGGTCTACGGACCTCCGCAGGGCGATGAACTTGGCCCCCTCGTCCGACGTGGACATCTTTCTGGCCTCGGCAAAGGCAAGGAGAGTGCCGCGCGGGGTGGCGGCGATGAGAGGGATGCGGAAGGTGTCCACCGCCGCGATCCGCCGCCCGCTCACCCACAGCAGCTGCTCCATGGTCACCAGCGGCTGGACCTGCGGCCGGAGGAGGGGCCACGCGGGCACACGTGACAGGTCAGGACGGCGGGGCAGCGGCTCAGTCAGGTCCCCCGGGAGAGGCAGCTGTGGGGTCGCGCGGGGGGCGGGTCCCAGAACCAGGGCGGGAGCCTCGGGGAGAGGTCGGAGGGCAGGGGCCTCGGAGCGGCGGACGGGCTGCGGGGGGAGAGGCGCCCTCGGAGAAGAGGGGCCTCCAAAGGGGAAGGAGCGCGAATGCGGAGGGGAAGGGCCTGAAGGCGGAGGGGCTGCGAGCGGACGGAGGGGCGGGGGCGGGCAGTCCCGCGGGCACCGCCGGGCGTGGGCCGCTCGCGGGGTCGGGTTCGGGGTCGGGGTGGGCGGTGCAGGGCGGCTCACCAGCCTGAAGTCGTTCTCGTCCCCCGCGGTCAGTGCCGCGGACAACAGCAGCGGGAAGATCGTGGCAAATACCTGAACCCCACCGAGTCTCCCGAACCCCGGCCTCCGCGGTCCCTCGGGGCCGCCCAGGAGCACCGCGCCGGGCCGCTCGGCTATCATTTCTCCCCGCGCCCCCGGCCCCCGGCCCCAGGACTAAACCCGGGCTGGAGTCAGTCAGCTGACCCTGGCCCTTTAAGCACTCAGGTGTCACCTCCCGTCCCGCCCCCACCCGCCGATCCGCGGCGCTTCTGCGACTCTAATTGGCCCCAAACACTCGGACTCTTCACGTGACCCGTCAGCGCCTCTGAGCTAGCCCTCCTATTGGCTCCCTTTGAAGAGCCGCAGCTCGTGACCCGGGCGGGAATGAGGAAGGGCCGGGATGACTCCTCAGAGCCTTTTGATTGGTCGCAGCCGCTGGGGCGCGACATGGGGGCGGGCCTACTTGAAAGTGCCGGGCGGGGAGGACAGGGTCTCATTGTCCTGGACGGAATGAGAGCAGGACCACGCTTCTTGCCAAAGCAAATATGTGTCAATCTTTAATGGCATCTTTTTACTACAAAATCAGGGCCTGAGCGGAGGGGAGGCCGGGAGGCTGCGCGGGCGGCGCCGGCTCAGGGCTTCTTCCCCTTGCCCGCCGGGGGCGCGGCGTTCTTCTTGCCGAGAATCTGTAGGAGCGCCTTGGACATGAAGTAGGGCCGGGCCGCGGAGCCGTCGTTGCGCTCCAGGTCTTCCACTGCGCCGCGAGCAGGCGTTAGCGGGCGGGCGGGCGCAGGTTTGGGACTCGCGGGGGGGGGGTGCATGCAACCCCGCTCCCCATTTGTCAGCTAGGACCAGGGTAGCACATCCCTCCCCGCGGTCAGGTTCGGGGGGGCCGCACGCCCCCTGCGCGGCGCGGCGCGGCGCCGGCACGACCGGAGCCTGAGAGGCGCCCACCGCCCGGTGCGGGGACCCCGCTCCCCACAGCCCCGCGGGTGGCCCGCACCTCCCGGGGTTTCCGGGGACGTCAGGTCTCCCCGGGAGCTCCCCCTCCCACCAGCCGGCACCGCGCGCGGGGCGGGGGCGGGCGCACTCACGGAAGCAGAGGAAGAGCGTGTCCACGCACATGCCGAAGACGCTGAAGAAGCCGCTGGCGACGACGTGGGCCCCCAGGACGGCGATCTGCGGGGCGCGGCCTGTTAGCGTTTCTCTGGGGCGCTAGGGGGTGCGGCCGGGAGGGGGCCACTCACCATGATGGGCAGCCAGTAGTAGTTGAGGGGGCGGCTCTCCAAGTCTTGGCCCAGCCCCAGGCGACCCGTGAAGAGGAAGAAGGACAGGACCCCTGTGGGAGGGCGGCGTCACCGGGGCCAGCTCGCCGCTCCCCGCGCCCGCCCGCCCGCCCGGTGCTGGCGGCTTGGCCGGTCCTTACCGACACCTCCCACCACCAGCAGCTTCCCGAAGAGCAGCAGCAGGTCCGTGACCTTGTCCAGGACGACCACCCTGCGCGGGGAGAGGCCGGCTGGACGGGGCTGCCTCCCTTGCGGGCAGGCATTGGCCAGGGGTCACCCCGCGGGGCGCAGGCCTCTGCGCCCCCCGCAGCCCAGGCGAGCGGAGACCACGCGGGGCAGCCTGACCTGACCACGTTCCGCATGAGCAGCATGAAGGCGTCTCTGGCGGAGACGCAGAAATTCTTCCCGTAGATGGCGATCTGGGTGGAAGGGGAAGGTCGGGGTCACCCCGGGGCTCCCCGGGGCCAGGAGCCGGGGCTGCGTGCACTGGGCTCACCATAATGTACGCGTTGCGGTTCAGGAACTTGATGAACTTCTCCAGGCACCAGAGGCAGCACTTGAAGCAGCACATGATGCAGCGGGCCACGGGGTTCTGGGCGACTGGGGGCCAGCGACTCGGGTGTCAGGACCCGGACACAGGGCCTGAGAGCCTCTCCCCAGGGACCCAGCTGCTCAGCCGGGCCTCCCCAGCCCCTGACCTCCGCTCACCTCTCAGCTTGTGGTCAATGTACTCCAAGATGACCCGCGCTATCTGCACCAGCATCAGGATGAGGGCCCCAAAGGCCAGCGACCCGGTGTGGTAACTGCCCAGGGAGGAGGCAGTCAGAGGCGGCCGGGACCCCTGGACTCCCAGGCTCCCAACCCGCCCCGCCCAGGCTGACCCGGCCCCAGGCTCACCGCAGCGTGCGGAGGAAGGCAGCGCCCAGGGGAAAGGTGGGGATATCCCGGGGCTTGTGGAAGGCCCAGTAGAAGGAGGCAAAGGCCCCAGCCAGGACACACTGGCCCAGAGCCAGGACCCAGTTGAGGGTCCAGAATAGCCCCAGGACCCCATAGATTTGCAAGTTGAAGAGAGATCGCTGCACCAGGCCTGTGGACAAGTAGCCCTGGAAGACGCACATCAGTCCGGGGCACGAGGAGTTCGTGGGCTGAGCCTGGGGAGCACAGACAGGTCCATACCCAGCCAGCGCCCGCCCCTCCCAGAGTGGAAAGAAACAAAGCCTCCCAGCTTGGGAAGGGGCTCCCTCCAGGAGATTCACCCCCGGGTCCCGAGTGGGTTGATCTCGCCTATTGTGTGAGCATAAGTCTCTTCTTTCTGTCTCTGGGTGAGCGCAGGAGCCCCAGGAGCTCCCGGCCACGTGGTGTGGGCCAGGCCCTAATGGTGTGTGGGGAGCCCTGGGGCCAAGGCCTGGCCAGGCCCTCGACCAGCTGTCCCCTCCCAGAGCAGCCTCTGCAACTTCAACCAAAATGCTTTCCAGCAAAATTGAGGAGACTGTGTGTCTGATGACATTAAGGAATTATTGTTAATCTTGTTGGGTTTGATAATGGTTATAGTGGCTATGCTTTTTTAAAGTCTTATCTGTTGCCCTGGCCGGTTTGGCTCAATGGACAGAGCATAGGCCCTCAGACTGAAGGGTCCCAGGTTTGATTCTGTCAAGGGCACATGCCCGTGTTGCAGGCTCGATCCCCAGTAGGTGGCATGCAGGAGGCAGCCGATGAATGATTCTCTCATCATCATTGATGTTTCTATTTCTCCCTGTCCATTCCTCCCTGAAATCAATAAAAATATATTTTTTAAAAGTCCTTATCTGTTGAGATCCATCCTGATGTGTTTACAAGTGAAATGGTATGATGTCCAAATTTCCCTTAAACTCTAGAAAAATATTTGCACTTAGGGGTGGGGGTTGGGTGAGATGGATGAAAAAAGAAAGTCGAAGGTGTGGGATCTGGGTATGGGAATTCTCTACTTAGCGTGTTTGAGAAATTACCATAACAAGTGAAAAGCTTAGAAATAAAAACCCTTCCCAGCCAATGTGACAGCCTTGATAATTGCTGGGCCCGAGTGCGTCAGACATTTTATAATAAAATGAACCACTTTCCATGTGTGTGCCTGCGGGCGGTGTCCGTCTCCACGGCCAGGTCCTGAGCCGGCTGAAGCAAGCACAGTCATCTGGGGCTTTGCACAGCTTGGCACATAGGGTCCTTCGCAAACGGACGCAAACCTCCCTCCCCTTTAGAGTGGGGGCCAATGCCTGTGGGCAGAGCCCGTCTCGCTCAGAGCAGGTCGCCACAGGAAAGCTTTGAGGACAGTCAATTCCCAGAGGTCCAGGCCACTCCTTGGGAACCTCAGGGGCGGGGTGTGTGTGTGAGGGGGCGGGGGGCGGGGGGGCTGGCAGCTTCTCTCCCAGACCCCTGCAGGGCAGGGCAGAGCAGCTCACCTGCCTATTGCCTAGGGCAGTGTGTTCCCAGGGAGGAAGATAAAAAGACTAAACAAAACCCATAGCTATCAGCGCTAATCAGGTGCTGGGCTTTGTACTAAGCACTTCTGTGCCCAAAGTCACGGCCTGCTCTGGCTGGCCCTGCGGGCCGGGCATTATGAGGGTGTTTCGATTGGCTCCACTTTACAGAGCGGACTGGCTGGGGTCGTTCGTGGCCCAGCAGAGGAATGTCCTGGGGAGGGCAGGGCCCTGGCATCCAGCTTCCTGCGGCCTGGCGCTGCCTCAGGCACAGCACACTCGCCTCAGTGGCCCTCCCCGGCTCAGGCAGGACTCCTGGCTCAGGAGTCAGCAGACTGGCTCCCTTTCGGGCTCTGCCGGGGCCTGTTGTGTGACCTTGAGGGAGCCTCTGTCCTCTCTAGTCCTCGGTTTCCCCTGCACAAGGAGGCATTCGGCCCTGAGGTGCCCTCAGCCCTTTAGGTGCCCCTCCACGTTTACCCCCACCCCCTCACCATCGGGTCGCACGATGCGTTCACTGGCACGGCCTCACAGCTGGGGAAGCTGGTGTTGGGTGCCCAGAAGACGTACTGAGGTTGTCCTGAGGTGGCCAGGTACCCAGAGGGAAGTCAAGGAAAGCATGGCCACACGGGGTCTCTGTGGCCCCTCCACAGGGCCTTCCCAGGTGCTGGTGCCGGATGCTCCCCGGCCGAGGCTGGACTTCTGCCTGGGCTCGCTCTCCCCGCTGTCCCCGGGCCACTGTGCATGCCCAGAGGGACGGGCGCCTTCCCAGCACGAAGGTGCTGAGTGGGCAAGTCCTGCCCTTTCTGCCCTCCGCCCCACGGACACCAGGAGGGCTGGCTGTGTGGGCAAAGGATACAGGGCAGTCATGGCCCAGTAGGCAATGCAGATGAGCAGGAGGACAAAGGTGACCAGCGGGTAGAACATAGTGGACATCATCTGTCCCACAGCCCTGCAGGGAGTGAGCACTGTCCACCAGCAGGCCCCCCGGCCCCACCTCTGCCCCAGGGCCTGCTCCACCCCGGAGCTGGGCACGCCTAGGAGCTCCCTGAGGAAACGGAAGTCAATGAACCTGGCTCAGGGGCCCTTAGAGGAAGTGCGTCTCAGAGAAGCCCCCTGGACAGCGTCAGGGAAAGTAAGGTCAGGGAGTCCTCAAAGTGGTGTGTTGACCAACCTGGCAGGTAGGTCTTCCCCACCCTGCCTGGGTTCCCACCGTCCCACCCACCCACCATCACCATGGCAACAGTGACTGCCAGGACAGCCCTTCTGGAGGGACCGCTTCATGCTGAGACACACTCACTTCAGCCTCAGGGCACCCTACCAGGTAGGTGTGCTCTCACCCCCACTTCACAGATGGGTAAACGGAGGCTCAGAAAGGCTGGCACAGCAGTATTAACCACTGCACTATTCTGCCCTTCTGTGCAGGGCTCCCGCACCTGCCCAGCCGCCCACCGGCCCGCCCTGCCCTCTGCCCGCCTCTCTGGGGTAGGCCCTGACTTGCTGGCCTCCTTCAGGAGGGCGATGGCGATGCGGATCCGCTGCCGCAGGAAGATGAGCATGAGCAGCAGGAGGCCTTCAAGCACAGCCAGCAGGATCACTGAGGGGGACAGGGCAGAGGCGGTCAGGGCCAGGGCAGCGCTTTGGCGGTTGGCATTTGGAGGGGCGGGGTACTCACGGGCCGCCAGCCAGGTCTCCTGAACACTGCGGTAGGCGCTGAGGTTGGTGGTGAAGCCCAGCTGGGTGATGGAGGCACCCCGGTCCCGCAGCACCTGGTACTCCTTCCAGCAGTGGTAGATGCCATAGGCCAGCACCCCCAGCACCCCTAGGATCAGGACCAGCACCAGGGGCCCGGCCACCAGGCGAAGCAGCAGGAGAAACAGCAGGCTCAGGACCAGAGCCACGCCCAGGGCACTGCAGGCAGGAGGAGGTAGGTGAGGGTCACCCCTGGCCCCCAAATGCCTTTCCTCACACCCCTACAGTCTTCGGATTAGACCTCCTTTCTATTATAAATCCTGTTGGGCTTGGGGTCCATTCTGAGCTCTGGCTCCTCCTCCCTAGTCTAAAGACTCAGTGTCAGACACTGGGCTGGAGAATTCGGATGGGGAGGGAGAATGGAAGGAGAAGGCGGGGAATCTGGTGACTCACACAAGAATCAAGTACCAGGACTGGGCTAAGTCTTCAAAGATCTTAACGCTGATGTCGCGGGCACTGAAGCTGTCCAGAAGACCACTAGGGAGAGACAGAGTCGGACGGGCTGCTGTTGGAAGGGCGGAGGGGCAGAGCTGTAGAGACGGCGGTACCCACCTGATCCCCTGGTTGATGGAGGTGTTGCCAGGGATCCCTGGGAACTCGAACTGTGTACTATTGGGGTATGGAACACAGCGCCCCAGAGCTGGAGGGAGAGAACAGCTACTGGGGGGCGGGCGCAGAGCTTTGCCTTGAAAGTCTCTGGCCGCACCTCAGCCACAGCCCTCAGGGGGCCGGAGAGCCGGTCCGCACCCTCTGAGCGGTTCTTGATTCCACAGCAAAGAGCCCAGGCCACGCTGCCTTCACTCTACGTCCTGTCCTCCCCTCCCGCCTCCGGCGACGCCGCCTCACACCCTCCTTTGCTCTGGGCTGGCTCTTAGGAAACCTCCACTCCCCACCTTGCGTCCATCAGCCAGGCAGCCAGGCACAGCGAGGGCCGCGTCATCCCAGGGCCCGAGCCACTCTGCTGCTCAGGCTCCTCCGAGGCTGGAGGCTCCGCCCTGACCCCGCTCACCTCACGGCCAGGCTTCAGGCCTCCCGAGCCGGCGCTCCCGCTGCGCCCCTCTCCCTGTCGAGCTCCATCCTCGCCTCACCGTGCCTCCTGCAGGCTTGTGCCTTCTCCTGTGGCACCGATTACATGCCCACAACATTTCGCCACCCTTACCACTGTGCCAGGTAAACTTGCTTTGGCACTGACATTCTCAAGAGCAAATAAGGCTCAAGGGGTTGAGCAATTAGCCCAAGACCACACAGCTGGAAAGTGCTGGAACTTAAGTCCAGCTCTGACTTTGGAGCATTCATTTGAGGCACTTCCTATTGTATTTATGGTGAGAACTGGGTATCTTTTCTCATGCTATAATTAATATTTTTTCTTTAAAAAATAACATTGACTGCCCTGGCCGGTGTGGCTTGATTGGTTGAGCATCGTCCAGTATACTGAAAGGTCACTGGTTCGATTCCTGGTCAGCACACATACCTGGGTTTGGGGCTCCATCCCCCGTAGGGGGCACGCAGGAGGCAGCTGATGGATGCCTCTCACATTAATGTTTCTCTCTTTCTCCCTCCCCTTCCTCTCTCTCTCAAAGTCAATTAAAAAGTCATAAAAATAATTTGGTTGTTTAAAGAAAGATTTACTATTGGAAAGAAGAGCATACAGAATTAAAATTAGTCACCTGCCACCCCACCGCCAGCCATATTCACCTGTAGCATTTGGGTGAACTTCTGGTCTGGTCTGTCTTCTATGCACGCACCGAAATGTTTCCACGCACCCTCTGAACCTCCCACCAGCACGCAGCTCCACGGGCAGCTGCACTTCCTGCAGCTAGCCACGCCCAGCGCCCAGGTGCCGGGAACTGTGCTGCCCTGTGACTTCACCGTCTCTGGCCTGGCTTCCTCATTTGAGCAATAAACGTATAGGCTACCTGACCGAGGGGGCGTGTGCTCTCACCTGGAGTGGAGGGGAGGAGGAAGCTGGGGCAGAGGTCTTGTTCCAGGCTTTGGAGTACTGGCTGGGGGTGGGGGGAGGGACAGACACCAGTCACAGCAGGATGGAGTGCCCCCCCCCCCGCCCCGCCCTACCACCCCAGTCATCTTCCCAACTCCCCCTGCACCCCACCCATGCGGCCCCTTCTTGATGACAGCGATGACATTGGGGCAGCGCTCACCATGTCCCAGGGCACCCCTGGCCGACAGACAGTCCGGTTTGCAGCGTAGAAGACCTCCCCGACCGTCAGTGAGAGCTCACCCTGACTCACGACCCAGAGGGCCGCTGGACAGGAGGACACACACACCTGGGGCAGAGGGTGTGCTGTGGGGCTCTTTCCAGACCTGGGGGTGATCTGGGCAGAGGCAGGTCCCAGGCTCTGACCTGGGGCGTGGGGCACTGCAGGCCGTGCTCAGCGACCGCGATGATGTTGGTGGCCAGGACGCAGCTGAAGATGTTGAAGTACAGGAGATAGGGTTTATCTCTGCAGGAGGGAGGACGTGCGTGTGTCAGGGCCTGGCCAGGGGTAGGGGCAGGAGGGACGGCGGGCCTCGCCTCCAGGCTGCACACCCAGCTCCTGGCCTCAGCCCAGCTGGAGGTATGAGATCTCCAGAGCCATCCAGCGCCGCACGTGGTTCAGAGCTGAGCAAACCCATGCTCGCAAATGGTTAAAAGCGTGAACTCTGGAGCCCAATCACCACCCAGCTTTATGACCTTGAGCAAGCCCCTGTACTGTTCACAGTCTCAGCCCCATCGTGGTAACTAACAGTGCCCGCCAGCCTGGAACAGGCGAACGCCTTGTAAATGCCGGAGGTTTGGTTGTTGATGGGCCACTTCCTGCCTACGAGATGGACAGCACCGCTGCGGGGTCACCCCTGCGTTTCAGATGAGGCCGAGCACCTTGCAAGGCCACACGGCCAGGACCCAGGTGGGGAGCCCAAGGCCAGTTCCAAAGTCTAAAGCCTGTGCCCCTGGCCCTGGCTCTACATCGCCTCGCAACTGGGGGGCCTCATAAGCGAGCTGCCCGCAGGGGAAGCTGCTCAATGTGGCTGAGGGGGTCCCCGGCCCATCCCCCCCCCCCCCTGCTGGTGCACTCACTTGTTGGCCCCCATGCCGCAGTAGGCCCCGGTGGAGTTCCTGGGGTAGAGGACTTGCCGGGGGTCTCCATACGCCCACGCTGGACACAGACACACAGTCACCGGAGGGGGCGGCAGGGACATCGCGGGGAGCAGCATGGGATCGCCTCTCCCTGGTCACTGCCCCCAGCCGCCACCCTCGCTGTGCAGCGGGAGACTCACCCACGACGCCCAGCGCAGCGTAGCCCAGGAGGAAGAGGAGGAAGAGGACACAGCAGATGACATCGGTGCAGCCCCTGCGGGAAGGGCCTGCTGAGCAGGCGCTGGGCCCGGGCGGGCCTCTGGTGGGCGAGCTTCCTCTGCAGCCACCAGGACACACACAGCTGCCCTGCTCAGCTGGTTTCCCGAAGGGCCCCTCCACGGCAGCGCCCCACTCTCCTGGCACAAGCTTCTCACCAGTTTTTCAGCAAGTTCACGGCAGAGGCGAGGCCCCTGCCCCCAGCGAGTTCCCAGGGCTCACCTGCTCTTGATGGGGCCTCGGAAGGAAGGGTCGTGTTTGACTGGCTTCCCTGCGGGCAGTGGGGAGCAGTGTGGAGACTGAGGCACTCAGAGGACGTGCTCTCCACTTCCTGTCCCCACCAAGGGAAATGGATGGGGCCGGGCTGGCGGGAGGGGGAATGGGAGGGCAGGGGAGGTAGGCTCCAGGCTCACCGTGAACCCCCAGGTGGCCTGGGGGGAGGGGGGCCCTTACGGGTCATTTCCAGGACAGTAACTCCACTCTTGCCTCCACCCTGGCCCCTCTCTCCTTTGTCCCCTCGGGGAGGCGGACTCTGTGTCCACCCTTCCAGGGGCCCTCATGCTGCCAGCCCGTGCCCTCCTCTCCCAGGCGGCACAGGTGGAGCCCACAGGGAGGTCACAGCCCCTCTCCCAGCTGCCTCAGGCCCCCACGCTGGCCCCCAGAGCCGCAGGGCGGGAGCTCCCTGCACACCCCTCCCCAAGGGCCTGTCTCCCGGCCACTGCCAGTCGCTGGGCAAGCAATCCAAGCAGGGTGACACCTGAGCTTGGCGGTTGAGGTTGTGGCTGCGTCCTGTTCCTGGTCCTCCCTGAGTACACAGGGAGGAAGCGGGCCAGGACCAGGGTCCCTTGTGGGCGCCGAGGAGGGGGCAGAGGCGGGCAGTGTGGGAAGAGGTGGGGTCCGTGCTCTGCAGGTGCTGGACTCTGTCCCTGCACGGCTCTTGGCCATGAGATCAATGATTGACGCAAAGTTGCTCCAGGAAGTCCTGCTCTTCCCGGCCCCTGAGACCCAGGTCTCCCCTCTGGGAGTCCCCTTCCCTCCAGAACAGGGCTCAGACCCCCAGCCCCAAGGGACTGTCAGGCAGGCTCCCAGCCCCCACTGCTCACAGGGATCCCCGAGGCGGCCCGTTCCTCTCCCTCACACCTCCCCACCCCTAACCCTCAGGTCCTGGGACGGCTCCCAGATTCTGGACACAAGCTTCTTGCTCCATCTCCCCTCAGGCTTTACCCTTCACGGGACCCCAGGAAGCCTCGCCTCTATTCTTCAAGGTACCAGTACAGACTCGGAGACAGGCTCAGCCCCCCATAAAGACCCTGAGCCCCAACTCCTCACTGGGGCCCCAGCACTGCTCAGTGACCCCGTGGGAAGACCCCCAGCGCCCTCCCCTCAGCCCAGGTCCAGGCTGACCCTCCCGGGGACCCAGCCTTCTGCTGGCTGGGCCTCACCTGGCAGCGGCAGGCTCCACGGCCCGCACCCCAGCCCTGCTCAGGACCACACCCTGCCTCTTTCCATTCAGCTCCCTTCCTTCCCAGGGCCCTGGCCCCAGGGACCAGCGTCTGGGCCTGAACCTCTGGTCCCAGGGGCTAAATAAAGCCCCAAACCCCAGCTTCACTCCCCAAGTTTCCTTAGCAACGGCCCCCGGCCACTGAACCCCATCCTCCTCCCAGGACCCGGGCTCTGCCTTCTTCCATGAGCTCCCCCAGTGCCTCTCCCCAGGCCAGCCCGTGGCCCAGCTAGGTCTCCCTCCCTTGCAGGGTCCTCACCGTAGGCCTCCTCCCCAGCCGGCTTTCCCCCCATGTTCAGTGTCTCCAGAGTGAGGAGTGATTGGAGCCGGGAGACCTGGCAACTCACCTGCCGCTGCCCCGCCCTCCCACGTCACAGCCCCACCTCCGCCTGTGGTCCCCGACACACTCTAGTTCCTCCTCAAAGTGCAAAGGGAGGAGGGCGAGGCGGGAAGGCCCAGCCAGGGCCGGGGCGGGAGCTGGAATGCTCCAAGAATCCCTGTGACCCTGCAAACCACCTCCCGCCCATGCCCTCCAGCCAAGGCGGTCATTTGCCTTTTAGGCCTTGACTAGCCCCTGCCCTCAGGGTCCTCCCCTCCCCTCCCCTCCCTGGGGCTGCTGTGCACACCAGTTGGTCGCTTCCTCCTGGCTCTGCCCTTGGACCCACATTCCCTGTGTGCGCTGTGCTTCCTCCCCACAGCCCCCCACGCCCCCAAACCCAAATGCTGTTACCAAACCCAACGTTTATTGAGAACCAAGACACCAGCTGGCACAGAGGCTCATTTCAGTTCATCAAACATCAGCTGAGGATGGGACGGGCGGCCAGCCCTGAAGTCCCCCCAGGGAGGAACCAGCCCTGGGCGAGGGGCTGTCAGACCTCCAGGGCCTGGCTGGGGTCTCTGGCCGGAATGTGTGAAGGGCGAGTGGGAGAGGCGGCAGTGCCCAGCGCGGTGTGGGTGGGAGCAGCACGTGAGCGGCAGCTGCTGAGCTGGGGGGGGGGGGGGGGGTCCACTCTCAGGGGTTGACAGGGGGCAGGGAGCCCAGCTCAGGCAGCAGCTCAGAGTGGGGCTCCAGGCGGGCCAGGCGGCTCTGCTCTAGGGCAATGGCCTCGGCCGAGTGCTTGCACTTCTCCGAGCCACACTGGCAGGTGAAATATTTGCTTTTGATGTCCCAGAAGCGGTCGCCATAGTCAAACCTGTCAGAGGAGCACAGGTGGCTGGTGAGACCCAGACCTGACTGCCCAGGCCAGGCCAGAGCCTCCGCGGACCCTGCTCCGGAGGGCCCTGCCCCTCTCCCGACAGGCCGACCCTCGCGTGTTCTGTGGACCCGAGCACCAGCCTGCCTGGAACTGTCTGTGTGCAGGAGCCCGAGCCCCACCCACACTTACTGTGAGCTCGGGCCTATTTAGCACGCCCTCCAGGGACACTGCTGCACACCCGCTGAGCTCAGCTCCCGTGCATGCGTGCAACTGGGAGTTCTCTTCAGCGCCGAGTCCCAGGCCCGCGCCTCCCGCCCCTGGCTGAGCCCAGTCTCACCCCAGCTCCTCCCCGGTGCGGATGTCCCGGGAACTGAAGAAGGCGATGCGTGGAAACCGCAGGTCTTGGTGCAGCATGAAGACCCGGACAGGGATGATGTTGGGGTCACATAGGTGGTTGATGAACCGGCTGATGTTGCCATAGTAACGGGCATCGATGCAGTACACTTCTCCATCCTGAGGGGAGGGTGGCACTCTTCAGTGCCAGGCCCATGGCCCCCCCAGTCCCCCCGCCCCAGGTTTCCATGTGCGGCCTGGGAGTAGGGGAGTAGGGGACAGCAGGGCCTCCTGCCCACCTTGTTGTCCAAGTCGAAGAGATAAGAATCATCCTCTCGGACGTCAGCCTCGGCATCGGAGATCAGCTCCCCAACGTACCTGCCGGGCAGGGCGAGGGCTTCTGAAGGCGGGCAGGGCGGAGCCGGCCCAGCCGCGTCTCCGCACAACCCCACGGCCCGCTTCACTGTCAGACCCCCAGTCAGTGTCCGCGAACGTCACTGCTGCACAATGCTGGCCCCGCGTGGGGCCCGCGGCCTAGTGGGCCCAGAGGACAGGGACTTCATCTGGGAGGGAGGAGGTGGTGGTCCCCTCGGGGCAGGACCAGGAGGACGAACATGGGGACACTGGCATGTGAGGTCCCCACTGGAGAGTTGCAACAGGCAAGTGTGGTGGCCGGGGGAGGTGAAGGGATGGACCCAGGGCTCTGGGTTCGGGGGTGAGCTGGTGGCAGTTGGCTTGGGTGGGACAGTGTTCAGGTTTAGGCACTGGGAGGTTTGTGGGGGTGGCGATGGCAGGCTGATGGACAGGCGTCAGGGCTGCTGGAAGGGATGAAGCTGCAGGAGCGGAGGGGTTGGGGGGAGGAAGGTGGCACTTGGAGAATCTGCCCGGGAACCGAGGCCGAGGCACAGGGTGCAGGGTGGGTGCGAGGGGTGAGGGCAAAGGCAGGTGAGGCAGGATGAGCAATGAGCGACGGTGGGGAACTGGGGCCCAGGAAGAACGGCTGCTTGAGGAGCTGAGAGATGACATGACAGAAAGAAGGTCGTGGGTTCGATCCCTGGCCCTGGTCAGGGCGCATGCAGGAGGCAACCAATCAATGTGTCTCTCTCACATCAGTGTTTCTCTCTCTTTCTCCCCCCTCCCCCTCCCTCCCTCCCTCCCACACTAAAAACCAATGGAAAAATAACTTCGGATGAACAACAACCACACAAATGAAAGGCAGGGAGAGGGGATGTGAGGCTGGGAAGTGGGGGATGTGGGCAGTGGTGATGGGCAGCCCTGTGGTCTGGGCAGAGTGGGTGAAGGGATGGACCCAGGGCTCTGGGTTCGGGGGTGAGCCGGTGGCAGTTGGGGCGCTTGGCTGTGGGATGGGGGCAGAGCAGCTGGAGATGGGATACTGAGAAGAGGGGGGACCTGTCAGGGAGGAGGCAGAGAGGGCAGAAGAGGCAGCAGTGGCCCTGGGCCCACCCCTCACCCCTGCCCACTCACTCGCAGATGAAGGTTCCTTGGGGGATGGTGTGCAGGGCGCGGACCCCCCAGCCCATCTTGGCTGTTCGGTAGAGCTGCAGTCGAACCCTAGGGGTGGGAGAGAGAGTGATGCTGGGTGCATGGGAGACAGTGCGTGTGTGTGTGCGTGTGCGTGTGCGTGTGCGTGTGGCCTCACTTGATGCCGCTCTGCACCACCCGGTTCTTGCAGTTTCTCCAGCAGGAGCAGGCCTGGTTACACTCGAAGATCAGCGGGGGCTCGATCTTGTTAAATTCCTGGAGCAGCCGCCCATCCTGGGGAGGGGGAGGCGGTGGTTTCTGTGTGGTCCCACCTCAGCTGCCCAGGTCCCGAGACCCCACAGAAAAATCCTCCCCTGGCCTCAACCCAGTCAGCGGACACCACATATGCTCCGAGGTCAGAGGACTGGACTCCAAACCCTCCCTTGATCTGTAGGTGTCGGGCCAGGCCCATCTGTCCTAGCAGCATCCCAGGAATTCCAGGTCTGCCCTGCCCTCTCTGCCAGCCGCGCCAGGGCAGGAGGCGAGGGAAAGGCGAGGGTGCATACCTTGTCATACCAGCAGCGAATGCTGAGCTGGCCGCACAGGCAGTTGGAGCTGGAGCAGTCGTCCACACAGGTGCAGTGCTGGGGGGAGGCAGGGTGAGCTGGGCCCGGAGTCAGCCCTGCCTCAGCTCCCAGTGCGCCTGCCCCCACTGCTGCCCCTTCTCTAGGCCCCATGTTTTAGAATCAAGATGCTGCTGGAGTTTGTCCCAGGGCCACCCTGAGCCTGACGGCCCTGCGTGTGTCCGGGTGAGGGGACGCTTCTCCAGGGGACCGAGCCCAGGGCTGCCTCCGCCCTCACCTGCAGGTGGGTGATGTTGCGGTCAATGTTCATGGTGGAAGTCTCGCAGTTCTCCGAGATGTACTTGTAATCCTCGGGGCACGGCTCCCCGTCTACACCGTTGACGCAGGGAATGGGCACGTTCTCATAGCCCCGAGCCACGTCCCTGGCAAAGGGAGATGAGGTGAGGGCTCCCTGGGTGCAAGGGGAGGGCTGGGCGGTTCCTGGGGTGGGCGTGGGCTGGGGGAGGGAGGGAGGTGCTCTGGGTATTCGCCGGGGAATGGGGAGTAAAGTTGTCAGATAAAATACAGGGCATCCAGTTAAATTCAGATTTTAGATAAACAAGAAGTAATTGTTTGGTATAGGTACATCCCAAATGCTGCATGGGACACTTTTACATTAAAAAAAAGTTATCAACTGTTCATCTGATATTCAAATTTAACTGGCTATCCTCTATTTTTATTTCTTATATTTGGTAGTTTTAGGAGGGAGACCCGAAGGTGGTTCTTGGGATTCTAAGGGCCCTGGGGAGGGCTAGGGCGCAGGGGGCCGGGGAGGGCCAGGGCGCAGGGGGCCGGGGAGGGTGGGGCCGCTCTGGGAGGAGGCCGCACTCACCGGCAGATGATCTTCTCAGTGCGGACGGCCCGGTTGCCCACGCCGAGCCGCAGCTTGCGGTTGAGCTGGAGCGCAAACCACACGTCCGAGCGCTCGGGGGTCAGGTCCCACGCAGTGTCCCCCTCCTTGTTGCGCAGCTCGGGGTTCGCTCCACGCGACAGGAACAGCCTGGGAGGGAGAGGAAGCCGTGGGGTTGGGGCTTCCGGAGGTGATGGTGGGGCTTTGGGGGTGCGGCAGGCGGGGCTCACAGCACACAGTCGTGGTAGCTCTCCCGGGCTGCGATGTGCAGGGGCGTGTCCCCGTGGTAGTTGACGGCGTGCAGGTCGCAGCGGGCGTTCAGGAGGACCTCGGCGATGGCGGCACTGCCGGTGAAGGAGGCCCAGTGCAGGCAGATGTTCTCCTCCTGGGGAGGGGCACGGGGAGCCGGGCAGTGAGCCTGAGCCCCACCTCCGCTTTGGTCAGGGTCTGGGCCAGGCCAACTCCCCACCCAACCAAACTCAGGCTCACGTTGTCTGTGAGGGTGACGTCGGCGCCGCGCGTGAGCAGCATGCGGATCACCTCAATGTGCTTGTGCTCTGCGGCCCAGATGATGGGCGTCCACCCCCCACTGTCCTGTGGGCGGGAGGGAGAAGGGGAGGAGGCTGCGGGCAGGCCCCACCGGCTCTGTTCACCAAAGCAGCATGTGGCCAGAAGCACGCGCCCTGGAGCCAGACGAGTGAGCCCGCTGGCGCCGAGGTGCCCAGTGCCCTGCGCCGGCTTCATCTGGCACCAACCACAGTGTCTGTGGCTCAGGCCGCAGAGCACCTCTGCCCTTTTTCTCTTTTTGTTAATCCTCCGCAGAGGATATTTTCCCATTGATTTTCAGAGAGAGGGGAAGGGAGAGGGAGAGACAGAGAAAGAAACATCGATGTGAGAGACACACATTGATTGGCTGCCCGCCCCCGCCCCCTCCCATCCCCCAACCCCCAGGCATGCGCCCCGACCAGGGCTAGTGATCCAGCCTGCAACTGAGGCATGTGCCCTTGACCAGAATCAAACACCGGACCCTTCAGTCTGCAGGCCGACGCTCTAACCACTGAGCAACCAGCCAGAGCAGTATTTTTTTTCTTTTTTAAAAATTTGTATTTCCTAGGTCTGCCTACGCAGAAGTCCTAGACGCAGGAAGCAGCAGTGACAGCCGCCCGTGGTACAGACTGTAGTGTGTGAATGCCTGAAAGGCCAGGGTGCTCTCAGAGGCTGCTGGGCCACGCCAGAGGCCACAGGAGCCAACTCCAGGGGCTCCTCCTGACCAAGGATGAATTGAGAAGATGAGAGAGTGAAACACGCCTACCATGCGAAAAACTAAGAGTTCACAAAGAATTGCACTGAGCCCTAGACGGTTTGGCTCAGTGGATGGAGCGTCGGCCTGTGGACTGAAAGGTCCCAGGTTCGATTCCGGTCAAGGGCACATGCCCAGGTTGCGGGCTCGATCCCCAGTGTGGGGCGTGCAGGAGGCAGCTGATCAATGATTCTCGCTCATCATTGATGTTTCTCTCTCTCTCTCTCCCTTCCTCTCTGATTAAAAAATAATACAAAAGAATTTTAAAATAAATGGCACCGACACCTCAGAGATAAGGCAGCTCCTCAGTACCCAAAGGGACAAAGAGAAGAAGCAAGAAAGAGAAATGCAAATGAGGGAGAAAGGCGAGGACAGCTGCAGCCACATGGGTTGTAGGGAGGGGTCAGAGGTCAGCCGAGGTGGAAAGGGGGCACAGCCTAGGGCTGAGCCAGGGACCCCAGGGGCTGGGGCGGCCGGGCCTCTGACCTGGGCATTGACGTCCACCTGTCCTGTGCTGAGCAGCAGGCTGACCATCTCCAAGTTCCCGATTTTGGCTGCGTGGTGGAGGCAGGTGGAGCCGTCCTCCTCCTGGGGGAGACGGCAGGTGAGTCCTCGGGCGGCCCCTCTAACGGGCCCCCAGCCCGGCCCAGCAGCGCACCTTGCTGTAGACACACCCGCCGCGCTGCACCATGTAGCGGGCCGCCTCCAGGTGGTTGTTCACCACGGCCTCCATCAGCGGCGTCCGCTGCTGCTTGTCCACAGCGTTGATGTTGGCTCCAGCCTGCAAGGAGGGGCATGTGGCTGGCACAGGGCGGGCAGGGCGGGCAGGGGTCCGAGGCCTGCGGGGGCGGCCGTGCTGACCTGCAGCAGCACGTGGCAGATCTCCACGGAGCCCTTCTGGGCGGCCGCGTGCAGGGGTGTGCGCTTGCTCTGCTGGTCGCTCTGGAAGTTGGGGTCCAGGTTGTCCACTGCGGGGAGAGCCCGCCGTACGGGAGAAGGAGGGACACGTGGTGAGCGAGCGAGGGGCGGCGCCTGCTCCAGGAAGGCTTCTAGGGCACGTGTCAGAGTAGGGAGCCAGGGCACCAGCTCAGCCCGAGTCAAAGCGGCCCTTCCCCGGTGCTGCTGTGCGCCGGGCCGCAGGCACCTCGGCGAGGACGGAGGCTGCCCCGCGCCCCTGGCCAGCCCGCTGCTGGGTAGCGCTGGGCGCAATCGAGCTCGGCTCACTTGTGCGAACGAATGAGCACATACTCACACAGCATCAGGACGACCTTCTGCAGCTCCCCCTGCTTCACGGACAGGTACAGCTGCCGGGGGTGGAAGCGGAGTTTCTTCCGCCTGCCAAGGGGGGTTCTCAGACTCCAGCAGCAGCCTCACCACCAGAGACCGGCCCTCCAGCCCCACCCCAGCCTCCGTGAGGACAGCAGCCCACTCACCGCTCGGACTCCTGGACGACCAGGGCCTTTTCCAGGGCCTCCCGGCCTGGCCCAGGTGGCAGCCCCACGGCCGAGAGGCAGCCCCCACTGGGCAGGGTCAGGGAGGGCCCCGAGCTGTCGATGGTGTCAGCCACGGGGTCGCAGGGTGTACGCCGCGGCTCGCCCTGCCCGCGCATCCGGGCGCTGCGGGAGAAGGGGCTAATGTCTTAGGGGCGCCGGGGAGCGACAGGGAAGAGACGGGGGGTGGGGGAGGCCAGTACCTGGGCTGGGAGGTATCCGCTCTCCCAGGGGCATCCTGGGCCAGGGGTGGGGGCGCAGGGGCTGCAGTGCCAGCTGGTGGTGTCACTCCGTCCCCCCGGGGGATGGTCACCTCCTGGGCCTCGGACGCATCCTCCCCACAGTGGGGACAGAAGACCATGCCGTTCATCTGGGACACACAGGCCTTGTGGAAGCGATGGGCCACACGGAAGTCGGGGTGGCACTCCAGGAAGGTGCCCTGGGGCAGGGAAACAGGGGTGAGGCCAGGGGATCCCCCAGGGGCGCGCTGCCTGCCCGCCCCACGCCCACTCACCACTGTACAGAAGTAGCCGCAGCCCGGACAGCAGTGGTGCTTGACCATGCGGGCCCGGTGCGCCTCGCAGAGCACCATCAGGGCCACGCGGCTCGAGGGCCTCATGGTCTCCCGCTTGAGGATGGCAGCGTTGCAGCCCGACAGCTGTGGCAGGGAGGGTGGGCGAGAAGAGGTGAGGCTGGGCCTGGCCCTGCCCGCGGCGCTCCTCTGCCCTCGGCCCACCTCTCCGCCTCGGCCCACCTCTCCGTCCACGCTCTCCGTGGCCATGCACTTGTGCCCCGCTCTTTCGCTGATGCGGTCGATCTTGGGCGCCTCCATGCGGCAGCTGCACAGGGGCAGCTCCTCCAGCCCGCGCTCCGTCTCCAGGGAAGAAGTATCGTTGGACACCCCTTGGACAGAGGAGAAAGGGAGCTGAGGGAGGCCCTGCCCCTCACCCACCGGGACCCCTGGTGGGGCCGTTCGCCCCCCACCCTGCCTGCCTTTCCCTCCATGCTCCAGAACCCCCAAAGCCTGGCCATGAACACCCTGGCTCCAGTGGGGTCCCCCTCCTCCCCTTTCCCTCCAGTCCTGACGGTGCCCCCTAGTGGCTCCCTATCCCAGCAATTGGCAATTAATTACCAGCGTGGTTGGGGGAGAGGGTCCCCTCGCTGGGCAGCTCCAGGGACCCCAGAGGGACCTCCATGTACTCACTGGGGCCTGAGGAGCCCACACCATTCACTCCTGACACAGAGACAGAGAGAGTGAGAGTGCGAGCTCACAGGCGCCTGATGTGTGGGTACATGCGTGAGCGTGTGCTCGTGCACGCTCTCTGGGGCTGGGAGGGGGCTGAAGGAGGGCACCCCAAAGCAGAGGAGCCTCCTCACCTCGTGGCTCCTTGGCCCGTGGAGGCTCCCGCTTCCGCCGTTTCCGGGACGGCTTCACCCAGGGGCTGTCCTTCCGCCATTTCTTTTTGGCTTTTCTCCGGCCGCTGGAACCGCTCTGGGGAGGAGGGAGGGTTAGCGAGCCTGGCCCAGACCCTCTGGAACCCTCTGGAACCCTCTGGAACCTCGGGCCATCCCGCCTCCCGCTCTCACCCACCTTGTCAGACTGATTGCCAGACTCCTCGTCCTCCTCTTCCTCCTCCTCCTCCTCCTCTTCTTCCTCCTCCTCTTCCTCCTCCTCCTCACTCAGTTGTTCAGCCAGTGCTTCAACCTCAGACTGGACCAGGGCAAAGTGGGGCTGAGGAAACAGTGGCCCTTGGGCCACAGCTCTCCCGTGGGGGGACGTGGGAGGCGGGGCAGGTCACACCCAACCGCCGGGCGCCGCCACCCCGGGCGGCTCTCTCCTGGGGCGGGGCTGGCGGGGAAGGAGTTAAAGAGCCGGGTAAAGGGAAAGGATGGAGAATATCACACAGCAACAAGAAGGAAGGTGCGATGTTAGATGCAACAACACGTGTGAATCTTGGCAAGACAACATTAAGTGAAACAAAAACAACAAATTAAAAATGGCGGGGGAGTAGGTGGATGCTGCACGGACATGCTCCCAGGAACAAGCTGGAATTGCAACCGAAATACGGAAAGAATTCCTGAATAATCAACGGCAGACTCACAGGAGAGAACCCTGATACCCAAGGACCAAAGGTGGAGACGCAGAGAGACTGGTAGGAGGGGCGGAGGCGCAAAAGGGCTGGCCAGGCCCCCACAGACGGCAACGGAAGTCCCGGAGAGAGAGCTCAGCTGGGAGGGGTGCCACTGAGAACTCTAGGGTCTAATCCTGAAGCTGGGCTCCCAGGCAGAGAGCACCAAACTGGGAGGGTACCCACATAACATCTATCTGTGAAAAGCAGTGGGGTGCTGTTGGCCAGGGAGTGACAGCTGAAAGTTCAGGCACCCTCTTAAAGGGCCAATGCGCAAAAATTCCCTGTGGAACATCGAGTGGCTGACTGGATAAAAAAACATGACCCATACATCTGCTGTCTACAGGAAACCCACCTCATTAGAAGGGACTCACACAGACTGAGAGTGAAGGGATGGAAAAATATCTTTCAGGCAAATGGAAAGGAAAAGAAAGCTGGGGTAGCAATACTTATATCGGACAAAATAGACCTCAAAGTGAAGGCCATAACAAGAGATAAGGAAGGCCACTTCATAATACTAAAGGGATCAATACAACAAGAGGATATAACGCTGATAAACATATATGCACCCAATGCAGGAGCACCCAAATTCATAAAAAACTCCTGGAAGATATCAAAGGAGAGATCGACAACAATACAATCATAGTAGGGGACTTTAATACACCACTGACAGCACTGGATAAATCCTCTAGACAAACAATCAGCAAAGAAACAGCAATCCTAAATGACTCACTAGATCAGATGGACTTAATTGACATCTTCAGAACATTTCACCCCAAAGCCATGGAATATACATTCTTCTCAAGTGCACATGGGACATTTTGAAAAATAGACCACATATTGGGTCACAAACAAAGTCTCCCCAAATTCAAGAAGATTGAAATCATACCAAGCATCTTCTAAGGCCATAATGGCATAATATTAGAAATAAACTACAATATAAACAACCCCAAATACTCAAACACTTGGAAGCTGAACAGCATGTTATTAAATATTGATTGGGTTACCAATGAGATCAAAGAAGAAATTAAAAACATCCTGGAAACTAATGACAATGAAAACACAACAATCCCAAACCTATGGGACACAATGAAAGCAGTCCTGAGAGGGAAGTTTATAGCTCTACAAAAAACAAGAAAAAATGGTAGTAAATCATCTAACTCTACAACTCAAAGAATTAGAAAGAAAGCAACAAGAAAAGCCCAGAGTGAGCAGAAGGAAGGAGATAATAAAGATTAGAGCAGAAATAAGTGACATAGAGGCCAAACAAACAATACATAAAAATCAACGAAACCAAGAGCTGGTTCTTTGAAAGGATAAACAAGATTGACAAACCTCTAGCCAGGCTCACCAAGAAGCAAAGAGAGAGGACCCAAATAAACAAAATCAGAAACGATAGAGGCGAAATAACAACAGACCCCACAGAAATACAAATGATTGTTAAAAAATACTATGGACAGCTCTACTCCAACAAACTAGACAACCTGGAGGAAATGGACATATTCCTAGAAAAATACAACACTCCAAAACTCAATCAGGAAGAATCTCAAAATCTCAACAGGCCAATAACTATGGAAGAAATTGAAGCAATCATCAAAAAGCTTCCATCAAACAAAAGCCCAGGACCAGACGGCTTCACAGGGGAGTTTTACCAAACATTCAAGGAAGAACTAAAACCTATCCTCCTCAGACTACTACAGAAAATTCAAGAGGAAGGAACACTTCCCAGCTCATTCTATGAAGCCAGCATCACCCTAATACCAAAACCAGGTAAAGACAACACAATGAAAGAGAATTACAAGCCAATATCCCTCATGAACATAGATGCCAAAATCCTCAACAAAATCTTAGCAAATCGGATCCAGCAATACATCAGAAAGATCATACACCATGACCAAGTAGGATTTATCCCAGGGATGCAAGGATGGTACAATATCCGCAAATCAATAAACATGATACATCACATAAACAAATTGAAAGAAAAAAACCACATGGTCATATCAATTGATGCAGAAAAAGCATTTGACAAAATCCAACACCCATTTTTGATAAAAACTCTCAGCAAGGCCAAAACCGGTTTGGCTCAGTGGATAGAGTGTCGGCCTGCGGACTGAAGGGTCCCAGGTTCAATTCCGGTCAAGGGCATGTGCCTGGGTTGCCGGCACATCCCCAGTGGGGGATGTGCAGGAGGCAGCTGATCGATGTTTCTCTTTCATCGATGTTTCTGACTCTCTATCTCTCTCCCTTCCTCTCTGTAAAAAATCAATAAAATATATTAAAAAAAAAACCACAAAAAAAAACCTCTCAGCAAGGTGGGAATAGAAGGATCATACCTCAACATAATAAAAGCCATATATGACAAACCCACTGCCAACATCACCACTCTCACCACTCCTGTTCAACATAGTACTGGAAGTATTAGCCATTGCAATTAGATAAGAAGAAGAAATAAAAGGCATCCAAATTGGAAAAGAGGAAGTAAAATTGTCTTTATTTGCAGATGACATGATATTACACATACAAAACCCTAAGGACTCCATCAAAAAACTATTAGACTTAATAAATGAATTTGGCAATGTAGCAGGATACAAAATTAACCCAAGAAATCTAAGGCATTTCTATACACCAATAGTGAACTTACAGAAAGAGAGACTAAAAAAACAATCCCATTCACCATCGCACCAAAAAAATTAAGATACCTAGGAATAAACTTAATTAAAGAGGTAAAACACCTCTACTCAGGAAACTACAGGACGTCAAAAAAAGAGATAGAGGAAGACATAAACAGATGGAAGAGCATACCATGTTCTTGGATTGGTAGAATCAACATCATTAAAATGTCCATACTACCCAAAGCAATCTATAAATTCAACGCACTTCCCATTAAAATACCAACGGCATATTTCACAGACATAGAACGAACTCTCCAAAAATTCATCTGGAATAAAAAAAGACCCCGAATAGCTGCAGCGATCCTGAGAAAGAACAAAGTAGGTGGGATCTCAATACCAGATATCAAGCTGTATTACAAAGCCACTGTTCTCAAAACTGCCTGGTACTGGCACAAGAACAGACATATAGATCAGTGGAATAGAATAGAGAGCCCAGAAATTGGCCAGAACCAATATGCTCAATTAATATTTGACAAAGGAGGCAAGAACATACAATGGAGTCAAGATAGTCTCTTCAATAAATGGTGTTGGGAAAATTGGACAGATATATGCAAAAAAATGAAACTAGACCACCAACTTACACCATACACAAAAATAAACTCAAAATGGATAAAGGACCTAAATGTACGTTGGGAAACCATAAAAATACTAGAAGAATCCAAAGGCAACAAAATCTCAGACATATGCCGAAGCAATTTCTTCACCGATACAGCTCCTAGGGCATTGGAAACTAAAGAGAAAATAAACAAATGGGACTACATCAACATAAAAAGCTTCTGCACAGCAAAAGAAACCATTAACAAAACAACAAGAAAGCCCACTGCATGGGAAAACGTATTTGCCAATGTTATCACCGATAAGGGTTTAATCTCCAACATTTATAGGGAACTCATACAACTTAACAAAAGGAAGATAAACAATCCAATCAAAAAATGGGCAAAGGACCTAAATAGACACCTTTCAAAAGAGGACATTCAGAAAGCCAAGAGACATATGAAAACATGCTCAAAGTCACTAATCACCCGAGAGATGCAAATCAAAACAACAATGAGGTACCATCTCACACCTGTCAGAATGGCTATCATCAACAAATCCACAAACGACAAGTGCTGGAGAGGATGTGGAGAAAAGGAACACTCGTGCACTGCTGGTGGGAATGCAGACTGGTGCAGCCACTATGGAAGACAGTATGGAATTTCCTCAAAAAACTAAAAATGGAACTCCCATTTGACCCCGTGATCCCACTTCTAGGAATATATCCCAAGAAACCAGAAACACCAATCAGAGAGGATATATGCATCCCTATGTTCATAGCAGCACAATTCACCATAGTTAAGATCTGGAAACAGCCTAAGTGCCAATCAGTAGATGAATGGATTAGAAAACAGTGGTACATCTACACGATGGAATACTATGCTGCTGTAGAAAAGAAGGAATTCTTACCATTTGCAACAGCATGGATGGAACTGGAGAGCATTATGCTAAGTGAAATAAGCCAGTCAATGAAGGAAAAATACCACATGATCTCACTCATTTATGGATAATAAAGACCATTATAAACTTATGAACAAAAATAGATACAGAGGCAGAGCAGCCTCGAACAGACTGTCAAACTACAGCGGGAAGGTCGGGGAGGGTTGGGGGGCGGGGGAGGGGGGATTAGAGATCAACCAAAGGACTTGTATGCATGCATATAAGCATAACCAATGGACATAAGACACTGGGGGGTAGGGGAGGCCAGGGGATTGTCAAGGGCGGGGGGAGGGGGGGCGAGGGGAAGAAGGAGACATATGTAATACTCTTTTTTTAAAAAAATATATTTTATTGATTTTATACAGAGAGAAAGGGAGAGGGATAGAGAGTTAGAAACATCGATGAGAGAGAAACATCGATCAGCTGCCTCCTGCACTCCCCCTACTGGGGATGTGCCCGAAACCAAGGTACATGCCCTTGGCCGGAATCAAACCTGGGACCCTTGAGTCCGCAGGCAGACACTCTATCCACTGAGCCAAACCGGTTAGGGCTGTAATACTCTTTGTAATACTTTAAGCAATAAAACAATTAAAAAAAAAATTCCCTGTGGAGCCACCCACCTTGTGATCTGGCAGAGGGAGGGTGAAGTGGACTGGAGCTGTGAGAGCAGAACCCGGGATTGGGGACTTGGGGGATAGAGCTCAGAAGGCAGACACCCCAAGTTTTCTGGGCTGAGTCATTCCCTCACACAGCTGAGGACATCTGTCCCACATAGTCACCTGCCTTGCCTGGGGGGAAGACAGTCTACACACCCTATTGAAAAACACCTTGCCCTAAAGCCACTTAAGTCAGTGAAAATGACAATTAACCTCCAGGCAGAAGCAACTGCCCCACCCTGTTGAAAAAACTCTTGCCACACCTGAGCACAATTTCCTGGGGCCATTCAAGTCTGAATCCTATTAGTCTGTAGACCAGTGGTTCTCAACCTTGGCTGCACATTAGAATCACCTGGGAATCTTAAAATCCGGATTTCTGGGCTTCATCCTCTGGAAATTCTGTTTCTTTGTGACTAATGTTGTGGCCTCACCCCATAACAAAGAAACAAAATTTCCGGAGGATGAGGCCCAGAAATCAGGATTTTAAAAAGATTCCCAGGTGATTCTAATGTGCAGCCAAGGTTGAGAACCACTGCTCTGGAGGCTTTGAGTCTTTGCCTGATCCAATTAGTCAGAAACAGCCTTTAACACTGTCCTGCACTAGAGATTGAGAGGTGTAGAGGATCTACCTAATACATAATCACAAACAGACAACCAAAATGAGACAAAAAAACAACTCCCAAATGAAAGAACTAGCGAATTCCCCAGAAGTAGAGATAAGAAATTTATCTGAGCCCTGACCGGTTTGGCTCAGTGGATAGAGGCAGCTGATCCATGTTCCTCTCTCATTGATGTTTCTAACTTTCTATCCCTCTCCCTTCCTCTCTGTAAAAAAAAATCAATAAAATATATTTAAAAAAAAAAAAAGAATTTATCTGAAAGAGTTTAGAGTAATGATGGTAAAAATGCTCAACAATATGAAATAAATAGTAACTATGAAAAAAGAACAGTCTGAGATAAAGACTGACATAACACAAATAAAGAACACATTAGAAGGAATACATAGCAGATTAGGGGAAGCTGAGGATAGAATCAGCGAATTAGAAGACAGAGTTGAAAATATCACTCAATTAGAGAACCAAAAAGAAAAAAACAATGAAAAAAAACAGGAAGACAGCTTAAGGAAGCTGTGGGACAATGTGAAATGTAACAATATTAGAATAGCAGGTGTGCCAGAAGAGGCAGAAAGGGAGAAAGAAACAGAGAAGGTGTTTGAAGAAATAATGGTAGAAAACTTCCATAACCTGGTAAAGGAAAAAGTCATACAAGTTCAGGAGGCACAGAGAACCCCAAACAAGAAGAACCCAAACAGACCCATGCCCAGACACATCATAATTAAAATGCCAAAAAGTAAAGACAAAGAGAGAATCTTAAAGGCAGCAAGAGAAAAGAAAACTGTTACCTACAAAGGCGTTCCCATAAGGCTGACACCTGATTTCTCATCAGAAACTCTGCAGGCCAGAAGGGAATGGCATGAAGTACTCAAGGTAATGGAAAGCAAGGATCTGAGACCAAGATTACTATATCCAGCACGGCTATCATTCAAAATAGACGGTCAAATACAAGAGCTTCTCAGACAAAAAAAGGCTAAAGGCGTTCATCCCCACCAAGCCAGCATTACAAGAAATGCTAAAGGGATTGCTGAGAAGAAGAAACAGAGAGAGAAACCTAGCCATACAGAATTAAAATGGCAATAAATAAGTACCTCTCAATAATAACCCTAAATATAAATGGATTAAATGCTCCAATCAAAAGGTGTAGAGTAGCTGAATGGATACAAAAACATGACCCAACTATATGCTGTCTACAAGAGACCCACCTCAAATCAAAAGACACACACAGGATGAGAGTGAAGGGATGGAAAAAAATTTCCATGCAAATGGAAAAGAAAAAAAAGCTGGAGTAGCAATACTCATATCTGACAAAATAGACATCAAAATGAAGGCCATCACAAGAGACAACAAAAGTCACTACATAATACTAAAGGGATCGATTCAACAAGAGGATATAACCCTGGTAAACATATATGCACCAAAATAGGAGCACCTAAATATATAAAAAAAACTTCTAGAGGACTTTAACAGAGAGATCGACAACAATACAGTCATAGTTGGGGACTTTAACACCCCAATAACTTCCCTGGACAGTTCATCCAGACAAAGACTTAACAAGGAAACAGATTTTTTTTTTTTTTTTTAGTATATTTTATTGATTTTTTACAGAGAGGAAGGGAGAGGGATAGAGAGTTAGAAACATCGATCAGCTGCCTCCTGCACACCTCCCACTGGGGATGTGCCCGCAACCAAGGTACATGCCCTTGACCGGAATTGAACCTGGGACCCTTTAGTCCGCAGGCTGACGCTCTATCCATTGAGCCAAGCCAGCCAGGGCTGGAAACAGAGATTCTAAAGGACACACTGGATCAGATGGATTTAATTGACATTTATAGAACATTTCACCCCAAAGCTGCAGAATATACATTCTTCTCAAGTGCAGATGGGTCATTTCCAGAGACCACATGTTAGGACACAAAACAAGTCTCTACAAGTTCAACAAGATTGAAATCATATCAAGCACCTTCTCAGATCACAGTGGAATGAAATTAGAAATCAACTACAGTAAAAACACCCCAAAATATTCAAATACATGGAGGCTAAATAGCATGTTATTAAACAATGACTGGGCTACTAATGAGATCAAGAAAGAAATAAAAAACTTCCTGGAAACAAATGAAAATGAACACACAACAACCCAAAATCTCTGGGACACAGCAAAAGCAGTCCTGAGAGGGAAGTTCATAGCATTACAGGCTTACCTCAAAAAATAAGAAAAATCAGCAATCAGCTATTTAACCCTACAACATAAAGAACTTGAAAGAGAACAACAAGAAAAGCCCAGAGTAAGTAGGAGGAAGGAAATAATAAAGATTAGAGCAGAAATAAATGACATAGAGACTAAAAAAAGAAAACACACAAAAAAATCAATAAGACCAAGAGCTGGTTCTTTGAAAGGATAAAGGCTGATAAACCATTAGCCAGACTCATCAAGAAACAAAGAGAGAGGACTCAAATAAATAAAATCAGAAACGAAAGTGAAGAAGTAACCATGGACACTACAGATATACAAAGGATTGTAAGAAAATACGATGAACAACTCAACTATATGCTAACAAGCTGGACAATGTTGTTGAAATAGACAAATTCCTACAAAAATACAATCTCCCAAAACTGAATCAGGAAGAATAAAAAAAACTGAATAGGCCAATAACAACCGATGACATAGAAGCAGTAATCAAAAAACTCCCACCAAACCAAAGCCCAGGTCCAGATGGCTTCACAGGGAAGTTTTCCCAAACATTCTAAGAAGAACTATACTCCTCAAACCAGTTCAGAAAATCCAAGAGGAAGGAACACTTCTATCCCTCTGGCATCCCGGGAGCCCCCGGGGGTAGTCTGACTGATGGCGTAGGCCTACTTTCCAAGCCCACTTCCCGCGGGGAGTGGGCCTAAGCTGCAGTGGGACATCCTTAGCGCTGCCACTGCCCCTGCACAGCCCCTGCACAGCCCTCAGCCCGACTTATGGCTGGGCGGAGCTCCCCCTGTGGGAGCTTATTGACCACCGGGGGCAGCTCCTGTGATGAGTGTCTGCCCCCTGGTGGTCAGCGCGCATCATAGTGACAGGTTGTTCAGCCTTTAGGGTCAATTTGCATATTACCCTTTTATTATATAGGAATTTTTTTCAACACCCATTTTCGATAAAAACTCTCAGCAAAGTTGAAGTAGAGGGAGCATATCTCAACATGATAAAGGCCATATATGACAAACTTATAGCCAACATCATACTCAATGGGCAAAGACTAAAACCATTTCCCTAAGAACAGGAACAAGACAGGGATGCCCACTCTCACCACTCCTGTTCGACATAGTACTGCAAGTACAAGCAACAGTGATCAGACAAGAAGAAGAAATAAAAGGCATCCAAACTGGAAAAGAAGTAAAATTGTCATTATTCGCAGATGACATATAGTGTACAAAGAAAACCCCAAAGACTCCATCAAAAAACTACTAGAGTTGCCCTGACCCGTTTGGCTCAGTGGATGGAGCATTGGCCTGTGGACCGAAGGGCCCCCGGTTCGATTCTGGTCAGGGGCATGTACGTTGGTTGCGGGCACATCCCCAGTGGGGAGTGTGCAGGAGGCAGCTGATCAATGTTTCTCTCTCTTCGATGTTTCTAGCTCTCTCCCTCTCCCTTCCTCTCTTTAAAAAAAAAAAATCACTAAAAAAAAATACATATATATATATATATATATATTTTTTAAATATATTTTATTGATTTTTTACAGAGAGGAAGGGAGAGAGATAGAGAGTTAGAAACATCGATGAGAGAGAAACATCGATCAGCTGCCTCCTGCACATCTCCCACTGGGGATATGCCCGCAACCCAGGTACATGCCCTTGACCGGAATCGAACCTGGGACCTTTCTTTTTTTTTTTTTTTGAACCTGGGACCTTTCAGTCCGCAGGCCGACGCTCTATCCACTGAGCCAAACCGGTTTCGGCCACTAAAATATATTAAAAAACAAACAAATAACTACTAGAGTTAATAAATGAATTCAGTAATGTAGCAGGATACAAAATTAACACCCAGAAATCTATGACTTTTTTATACATCAATAATGAACTCAGAAAGAGAAACTAAAATTTAAAAATCCCATTAATCATTGCATCAAAAATAATTACGATACGTAGGAATAAACTTAACTAAGGAGGTAAAAGACCTGTACTCGAAAAACTACAGGACGTTGAAAAAAGAGATAGAGGAAGACATAAAAAATGGAAGAATATATTGTGTTCATGGATTGGTAGAATCAACATCATTAAAATGTCCATACTACCCAAAGTAATCTATAGATTCAATGCAATCCCCTTCAAGATACCAACAGAATATTTCACAGACCTAGAAACAAACTCTTCAAAAATTCATTTGGAATAAAAACAAAGACCCTGAATAGCTGCAGCAATACTGAGAAAGAAGAACAAAGTTGGAGAGATCACAATACCAGATAACAAGCTATATTACAAAGTCATTGTTCTCAAAACTGCCTGGCATTGGCACAAGAACAGACATATAGACCAGTGGAACAGAACAGAGAACCCAGATATCAAGCCAAGCCATTATGCTCAATTAATATTTGACAAAGGAGGCAAAAACATACAATGGAATCAAGACAGTCTCTTCAATAAATGGTTTTGGGAAAATTGGACAGATACATGCAAAAAAATGAAACTAGACCCCCAGCTTACACCATACACAAAAATAAACTCAAAATGGATAAAGGACTTAAACATAAGATGAGAAGCCATAAAAATATTAGAAGAATCCATAGGCAGCAAAATAACAGACATATGTCGTAGCAACATCTTTACCGATTTAGCTCCTAGGTCAGTGGTCGGCAAACTCATTAGTCAACAGAGCCAAATATCAACAGTACAATGATTGAAATTTCTTTTGAGAGCCAAATTTTTTAAACTTAAACTATATAGGTAGGTACATTGCTATTAACTTATTTAGGGTACTCCTAAGGCTTAGGAAGAGCCACACTCAAGGGGCCAAAGAGCCACATGTGGCTCGCGAGCCGCAGTTTGCCGACCACAGTCTCAGGGCAATGGGAACTAAGGAGAAAATAAACAAATGGGACTACCTCAAAATGAAAAGCTTCTGCACAGCAAAGGAAACCATCAACAAAACAACAAGAAAGCCCACTTCCACTTTCTCTAAATATCAATGGAAAAAATATCCTCAGGTGAGGATTAACAAAAACACAAGGACAACCTACTGAATGAAAAAAGATACAGTGGGGCCTTGACTTACGAGTTGAATTCGTTCCATGACCGAGCTCGTAACTCAAATTACTCGTATGTCAAATCATTAAAGTGAATGAGTGAGACACGTGATGCTGGGCTGATGTGGTGGCATTCACTGTGACGTTCGCTGCGCCACCTAGTGGTGGGGTATCTGAAGCTGGCTCGTAACCCGAATTTTAGCTCACAACTCAAAGCAAAAAATGGTCATATCTCGAAAAACTTGTTAGTCGGGACACTCGTAAGTCAAGGCCCTACTGTATTTGCCAATGATACATCTGATAAGTGGTCAATATCCAAAATTTATAAAAAAGATAACTGAAATTAAAAAAAAACAAAATCAAAAAAGCCCCAAACAATCCAATTAAAAAATGGGAAAAGGACCTGGATAGACACCTATCCAAAGAGGACACACAGATGGCCAAGAGATATGAAAAATGTTCAGCATCGGTAAGCAGCAGGGAAATGCAAATTAAAACCACAGTGAGATATGACCTCACACTTGTTAGAATGGCTACCATGAATAAATCAACAAGTGCTGGTGAGGATGTGGGGAAAGAGAACCTTTGAGGACTGTTTTTGGGAATGCAAATTGGTGAAGCCACTGTGGAAAACAGTATGAAGTTTCCTCAAAAATTAATAATAGAACTACCATATGACCCAGCAATTCCACTTCCGGGAATGAAACCCAAAACACTAATTCCAATACACATATGCACCCTTCTGTTCACTGGAACGTTATTTAGAACTAGAGGCCCGGTGCACGATTTCGTGCATGTGTGGGGTCTGGCAGGTCTGCCCCATAGGGCTGGGCTGGCTGGGGGGCGGGGACGCGGGAGGTTGGCAGGCCAGCCCCGCCCCCTGGTCAAACTCCGGTAGAACTCTCGGTGGAGGGGACAATTTGCATATTACCCTTTTATTATTATTATTATTATATTTTTATTTTTTTTAAATATATTTTATTGATTTTTTACAGAGAGGAAGGGAGAGGGATAGAGAGTTAGAAACATCGATGAGAGAGAAACATCGATCAGCTGCCTCCTGCACGCCCCCTACTGGGGATGTGCCTGCAGCCAAGGTACAGCCCATGACCGGAATCGAACTTGGGACCCTTGAGTCCGCAGGCCGATGCTCTATCCACTGAGCCAAACCAGTTAGGGCCCCTTTTATTAGTTAGAGAATAGGCAAGATATGGAAGCAACCTAAGTGTCCACCAATAGACAAGGGGAAAGGAGACGTGGTACATACACACAATGGACTATCACTCAGCTGTAAAGTGTGAAATCTTCCCATGGATGGACCTAGAGGGTATTACGCTGAGGAAAATAAGTTGGAGAAAGACAAATGCCATGATTTCACTTATATGTGATTTCACCAAAAACAAAATAAATGAAGCAGAAACAAACTCAAAGATTCAGAGAACATTTTGATGGTTGCCAGATGGGAGGGGTATTGGGGGTGCGGGGGGAGGCTGGGGGAAAAGGGGAAGGCATTAAGAAGTACAAGTTGCACCCTAATCGGTTTGGCTCAGTGGATAAAGCGTCGGCCTGTGGACTGAAGGGTCCTAGGTTCGATTCCGGTCAAGGGCACGTACCTCGGTTGCAGGCTCCTTCCCGGCCTGGGCCCTGCAGGAGGCAACTAATCAATGTGTTTCTCTTACATCAATAGTTCTCTCTGTTTTTCCCTCTCTCTTCCACTCTCTCTAAAAATCAATGGAAAAATATCCTCAGGTGAGGATTAAAAAAAGAGAAAAAGAAGTACAAATTACCAGTTATAAAAAGTCATGAGGATGTAAAATACAGCACAGGGAATATAGTCAATAATATTGTACTAACTAGGTATGGTGTGAGATGTGTACTAGATTTACTGGGGTGATCACTTTGTAAGGTATATAAATGTTTAATCACTATGTTGCATACCCAAAACCAATATATTGTATGTCTATTGTTATTGAAAAATAAAATTAGCTTAAAAAATCAGCTGTGTTGCAACAGCAAAGGTGGACCTAAAGGGTATTATCCTAAGTGAAATAAGTCAGAGAAATACCACAGGATTTCACTGGTACATGGAATCTAAAGAACAATATAAAAACAGAAACAGCCCTAACCAGTTTGGCTCAGCGGATAGAGCGTTGGCCTGCAGACTGAAGGGCCCCAGGTTTGATTCCGGTCAAGGACATGTACCTGGGTTGCGGGCACATCCCCAGTGGGGGGCGTGTAAGAGGCAGCTGAATCGATGTTTCTCTCTCATCGATGTTTCTAACTCTGTATCCCTCTCCCTCGCCCTTCCTCTCTGTAAAAAATCAATAAAACATATTTAAAAAAAAACAAACAAACCAGAAACAGACTCAGATACAGAATACTGATGGTTGCCAGAGGGGAGGTGTGGGGGTGGGGGTGGGGGGTGAGGGACTGGGTGAAAAAGCTGAAGGGATTGAGAAATGCAGATCTGTAGTTACAAAACAGTCATGAGGTGGGGGGAGAGTGTGCCCAGTGTACCCAGTGGTTAGAGTGCCCGACCACCAAAGGGTCTTGGGTTCAATCCCTGGCCCTAGTTGGGCACATGAGGGAAGCAACCAATCAATGTGTCTCCCTCACATGGATGTTTTTCTCTCTCTCTCCCTTCCTCTCACTTTCTCTAAAAATCAATGAAAAAATATCCTTGGGTGAGGATTAACAACAATAACAAAAAGTCACAAGGATGTACAGTACGGGACAGCATTGGGAATCTGGTCAATAATATTGTAATGACTGAGTGCGGTGCCGGCGGGAACTGGCAGTATCAGGGAGGAACTCTTACAAAGTATA
Organism: Myotis myotis; assembly: GCF_014108235.1. Lineage (NCBI taxonomy): Eukaryota > Metazoa > Chordata > Mammalia > Chiroptera > Vespertilionidae > Myotis > Myotis myotis. The sequence continues at coordinate 800,877 of NW_023416331.1, read as the reverse complement.
TGACTGTCTAACGGTCTAACCCTATTAATATTGAGCCCTGACCAGTGTGACTCAGGTGGCTGGGTATCGAGGCAGGTGTCGGGGTGTGCAGGAGGCAGCCCATCGACATTTTGCTCTCGTATTGATGTTTCTCTCTCTCATTCCCTTTCCCGTCCTCTCTAAAATTCAATAAAAACAAACAAAAACCCTAAATAATGTTGAACGTAAAAAAATTAATTAAAAAAAGAAAAAAAGTCAGTTATATACTGACGGTTACATGGGGCTTTCTCTTGTATTCTTTCTTTGTTATTATTATTTTTTTTAATCCTCACCTGAGGATATTTTTCCATTGATTTTTAGAGAGTGGAAAAGAGAGGAAAAGACAGAAATATCGACGTGAGAGAAACAGTGATTGGTTGCCTCTTGCTTGTGCCCTGACCATGGTCTGGGGCAGTGGTCAGCAAACCGTGGCTTGCGAGCCACATGCGACTCTTTGGCCCCTTGAGTGTGGCTCTTCCACAAAATACCGACTTCTGCGCATGGGCCACGAAGTTTCAATCGCACTGTACGTGCGCGCCCGCACGTGGTATTTTGTGGAAGAGCCACACTCAAGGGGCCAAAGAGCCACATGTGGCTCGCGAACCTCGGTTTGCCGACCACGGACCTGGGGGGACCTACATGCCCTTGACTGGAATCGAACGTGGGACCCTTCAGTCCAAAGCTCTATCCACTGAGTCAAACTGGTGAGGGCCACTCTTGGATTCTTTTATGTATACAATTGGTTCTTGAACAACATGGGAATTAGGGGTGCAGAAAAAAAATCTGTGTATAACTTTGATTTCCCCCCAAAATTAACTAATAGCCTACTGTTGAACAGAAGTCTCACCAGTAACATAAACAGCTGGTTAACACATATTTTGTATGTTATATGTAATACATTCTGTATTCTTATGATCAAGTCTGCTGGAAAAAATAAGTCATAAGGAAAATACGTTTATGGTATTTGTTGGGGAAAAATTCTGTGTATAAGAGGACCCTTGAAGGTCAAACCTGTGTTGTTTGAGAACCACCTGTATTTGAAAGTTTCCATGATAAAACATTAAGTAAAAAGCGAAGCAGGTAAGACTAAGAATGACAGCACACAGGCAAAGGTGCGAGATAAAACCAAACCAAGAGCAGTGGCATGAACACCCAAACTCACAACAAATAAACCGTCACATGGATGGGGGTCACTGTGGAGGGTCAAGGAGGGGAGGGGGTGCAGCACACAGGGCAGTAAGTTATAGGGAGCATGGGGCAATGAATTAGTGGGTGCTAAACAGGAAAGAGTGAAAAGGGGGCGCAGTGAGCCCTGGACACGGCGGCCCTCACCTTGCTGTCCGAGTCCACACGCTCGTCCACAGAGTAGGAGTCATAGTAGAGGCTGAAGTCATCCCCCACCACCGTCTCCCACTCCTCCAGGGGGCCCGCATTCGCCTTCTCCAGGGTCATCTCTCCTGAGCCCCGGGCAGAACCCAACTCCTCCAACTAGAAAAAGATGAGAGCAACTGAAGCTGCTGGCACCCCCACCAACCCATTTCCCGAGGCTGGGACGCAGCCCTCGTTTGGGGCTCCCCTGCGGCAGCCCCCGGAGGAGGCCTGTGCCCGCCTCTCCCTGCTCACCAGGCCGCCTCCAGAGTTCAGCTTCCTCCTTTTGGCCACATCTGGAAGGAGAGAAGACAGGAGGCAGGCTGGCATTCTAAACTCTCAGCAGGCCTCATCAGGCTGCAGGTGGGCGGGCGGGACTGACCTGAGGCCACCTTCCCCAGGGGGTGCACGTCGTCACTCATGCGGAAATGCTGTACTTCGGGGGGCCGCTTCTCGGGGACTGGGGGCTGGGGACCAAGAGGGAGCACACTTAGGGGCAGGAGAGGCTATGGTTTGGCCTGGACTAGCCTGGAGCCCCAAATGGGGGTGGGGTGGTGAGCCACACCCTCAAAAATGCCTTCCGCAGCTGCAGGAACCAGATGGGGCTCTCAGGAGAACGGCCGTCTCCCAAGCACATCCCACACCCAACCCTCACTTGTTTCTGCGAGTGTGCGGCAGGCCCGCTTCCCATTTTACAGACGAGAAAACAAAGGTTAAGGCCTTGACCAAAGCTACTCTAACCGCACGCAGAACTGAATGCTACCAACAGCCTTAAAAACAGTCATAAGCCTTGGGAGATGCTGGGGCCTGTCATTCCTGAGGCCCGTCTCCTCCCCAGTAGGATCACAACCTTTAAACTGGAGCAGGGGCCGTTTCTGGGGAGCAGAGCTCCCCGGGGCTTGCTCTGAGCTAAAAAGATAGGGGGGTTGACGTTTCTTTACATCATCATTGTCTTAAGAGTAATTAAGCCCTACCCGGTTTGGCTCAGTGGATAGAGCGTCGGCCTGCGGACTCAAGGGTCCAAGGTTCGATTCCGGTCAAGGGCATGTACCTGGGTTGCGGGCACATCCTCAGTAGGGGGTGTGCAGGAGGCAGCTGATCGATGTTTCTCTCTCATCGATGTTTCTAACTCTCTATCCCTCTCCCTTCCTCTCTAAAAAAATCAATAAACTACATTTTTTAAAAAAGAGTAATGAAGACATGAACTAGATACATAAGTCTAACAGCTGTCTCTCCTACTCTGCCCAAGACTGTAATGTGCAGGGGACCTGTCTGTCCACGCATGAAGCCCAGCCCAGAATGTGACACCGAACAGCCCCGGGCACATGCACAGAGCTGTGGCCCGATTAGCAGCCCTGTCGCTAGAGGACGGGAAAGCTCACCAGAGGCTGAGCTCTGCACCCCACAGCCCTCCCCCGGGCCTCACCTGTCCATTGCCCGGCTTGGACATGGTTTTCCTGGCTCGGTGGACCTTGGGCTGCCCCTCTGGGCTGGTTGTAGCTGGAGGGGGTTCAGGCCCTGCCGCTGCCCCCTGGGCCCCAGGCATACTCAGCAGCCTCATCGCCAAACTCTGGACCGAGGGGGGTGACTTCCCCGCCCCCGTCATTGACATCTTGGCGCGGCTGGGACAGGCACCCCCTTTGCTGGGGGAAGAGGGGAATGACTTTGTGGCATGGCCTGGAAAACAGCAGGCAGATAGCAAGGCAAGATCAGAGGAGGCAGAGTCAGAGGGCGCCCCACCTCTCCCCAGCCTCCCCCGCCGCTCACCCAGCAGGACGCGCCCCCCTTGGAGGTCCCCATCGCCCTCAAGATTCTCAGGTTCATCCCCAATGAGTGGTGTGGCTCCTACAGGGGTGTCGGCGCCCTCGTCGCCAACAGTCACGGTGACAGAGGCTGGGGATGAGGGGCCAGCAGGCTCCAGGGAGTCGGGGTTGGCCTTGGGCAGGGTCTCCTCACTACGAGGGGTGTCCCCAAAAGAGCCGTGAACTGTAAGGGAAGAGAGAAAGTTCAGGGCCCCGGGCCAGGGAGCCTGCGCTTAGGGAGGTAATGGTCCAGCGGGGCCGTTTCTGCTTCACTCACCTCGCTCGACGGCTCCTCGGGGCTCCTTGTCCAGCACCAGAGCCCCCATCTCAGCGGGGCCCTCCCCCTGAGAGGCGACACCAGGGAGAGGAGGGCTGGTCAGCCCGGTAGGAAGTTGGGGGGCCCAAGACGCCTGGGCCCTGGGAAGAGAGAGCAGGCTCCGGGGCCTACCTCTCCCTCTGTGGGCGCCCCCCCTCCCGCGGCCCCGGCTGCTCGGCGGGGCCGCACGGCCCCGGCCCCGGGCCCGCATCAGCCCCCGGCCTCTCGGCAGACCCCGCATCTCAGGGACCGAGAGGAGAGGAGGGGGAGGGGGCGGGGCCTCCGCGCACCGGCCCCGCCCCCTCCTCCCGGCGGCACGCGCCGCTCCCCCTTTGTCCCCCAGGCCGCGGGGACCCCGGGCACCAACCCCTCCAGCACCCGCTGCCCCCCAGCCCGGCGGACGGCCTCTCGCGCCCCTCGCGCGCGCTCCTGGGGCGCCGGGGCCAGCCGCCCACTCGGGGACGGCCAGAGGCTGCACGCGCGCCCCCGTGCCCACTCCCCCCACCTCCCACCCCCTGGTCCCCTCATCCGCCCCCGGTGCTGGCCCTCCGGATGGCTGTAAGTCCCGCCCGGGCCCCCCGGCCCCGTTGCACCCCCGGAGCATTGCACGGGCGCGCGCTTCCCCCGGGCGCGCGCGCGGGCATGCACCCGCCTCTCCCCCTCCCCTTCCGCACCTCGGCGGCCGCCGCTGCAGCTCCCGCCGCCGCCGCCATCGCCGCTGCGCTGGGGCCCAGCCGGCGCGGCCGCCCCGGGTCACGTGGGCCGGGAGGGCGGGCCGGGAAGGGCCTTAAAGGAGCCACCGCGCGCTTTCTGGCCATTTTCCCCGGAGAGCGGCCTCGGCCATGGCTGCGGGCGGAGGCCTCTGGTTCCTGCTCTCGGCTCCGGGGCGCTGGCGCGGGGGAGCCACGCGGGCGCGCGGGCCCAGGTGTGGCCTCCCCCAGGTTTTGGGTCCCGGCGGAGTGTCAGCCTCCGGACCGGGGCTCCCCCACTTCTAGTGCTTCCCGGGCTGGGCTGCAGAGAGCAGGTGGGCCTCCGCTTGGGCTTCGCTGAAGCACGAGGGGGCGAGGGGACTCGCCGCCCCTCCCCGAGCAGGCGGGCGCCTTTGCCTTTCGTTCCCCTGAGCTCCAGGGGCCCTTCGAAGTCTGTCACTTGTTTCCTGAGCCTTCGCAGCCCGGCTGGCCCACCGCTGCCTCTGTAACTTTCCAAATACACTTTATGATTTGAAAAGAAGGGCCTTGGGACGCACAGGACCCGGCCGGCTCTCGCAGGCTGCTTCACGTCCCCTTGGCGGGGAGGTGGCCTTCCGTTTATATCAGACATGTCACCCCAACGCACGCGCTAGGAATCCCGATAGCCCCCCAGTGCCCCGGAGTCACTGCTGTCGGGGAAAGTAACCTTTTTAGCCAGACACTTCACAAGCGCAGTCAGGCGCCGGGGCCACAGCCCGGCAGAGAGTGGAAGCATGGCTATGAGGCCAAGACGGACAACGTCGATCGAACTATTCGGGTGCGGCCCGTTTAGGAACTCATCTGGTCAAAGTTGGGAAACTGATTTCACAGACAGTATTTGACACAGACAGGTGGTTGGGATATAGGCCAATTCGAGGCTTTCTGGGAACTGTAGTTGATTTTGGTTAGGAACTATTCCAGTAGGGCTTTCTGGGAATTGTAGTTTCCCCAGACCCACACTTCCACGCCTAGTGACTTTTAGCTTTCCCGAGGACACCGACCCTTTCCCCAGACCAAAAATGCCCCGACATGGGCTCCTGCTTGCGGTTTTGGTGGGCACAGTGATCACACCTGTAGCCCATCCCTGGCCTCGATACCAAACTCCTGGGGAGCCGGTCACGGATTATCATGGGACACTTGTGCTTGAGGTACCTGGCAGGTGTAGAGGTTTAACTGGAAGGGCCCCGGCCGGAGAGCCCACTGGTGACACCCCCTTCCCTGTTGGGCCTGCCTCAGGCACGGGACCTGCGTGAGTTGTGACCTCTGGGTACTGAGCAAACAGGAGGCTGCTTAGGGTGGACGGTCATTTACAAGCAGTTGCCAGACAGAGTATAAAGAAAAAAAAAAAGGATTTTTTTTTATTTTGTGGAAAACAAAAGCAAAAAAAAAAAAACACCTAAAACCCCAAACTCCAGAAAAAAATCCTAAAAAATACGTGTTTTTAAAAAATACTGTATAAGTCTCTACTCCTCTCCCTCCCCCTAAACAGCTCTTCTGTGTCCTTTCATCTAAGTGCCCTCTCCCCACCCCCTTATTCCCGTTTTTGCTATTGTACCCCACTTCCCGATACTATCCAGGATGCTCATCCCTATGTTCTCTTACCTGCCACCTTGTTCTTCCTAGAATTTTGGTGAGCCTTGTACCCACAGTCCCATTCCCCAGCATGCAAGACCTGTCCCCCTTCCTTTTCTGGGGCTCAATAATCCTTCCCCCTACCAGTCCCTCTCCCAAGAATCTAGTCTAAGCAGGAGCATGTAAGGAACCCCTGCCAAATACCCTCCCAGTTCCCACCCACCCACCCCACCTCAAGAAACGTCAGACCTCTCCCTGGGCAGGCGTGGCCAGGAAAAACAGTCTCCAGTCCCTTTGCCGCCTCATTCCGGAGGACCCTTTCCCTCCACAGACGCATGCACCTCGGAGAGGAGTCGGTCTCTCTGGGGCCCTCCTCCCTTGGCCTTCTCAAAGAAGAACCCTCTCCCTCTCCACCCTTTTCTTCGGAAGAGGCAGCTCTTCTGTCCAGGAATCTTGGACCCCTCGCTCAGGACGTGTGTGTCTGCTCAGGCTCCCCGCCATACCTGCGTGTCCCCGACCCCCCCTTCTCCTGGGCCAGGGGATCCCTTCCCACCCAGCCCACCGACCCAGAGCCGGGCCCGCGCTAGCGGATGAGGACATTGATCTCCGCCACGCTGGCCTCCAGCACGTTCTCGGCCGTCGTCTTGCCGTGCTGCTCCTTGAGGTGCCGCCTAATGGCAGGCTTGTGCGCAAAGCGCACGTCGCAGTAGGAGCAGCGATAGGGCCTGGCTCCCGAGTGCAGGTTGAGGTGGTCGTGCAGCGTGGACTTCTGCGTGAAGCACTTGCCGCAGATGCCACAGGAGTGCGACTTGACGCCGCGGTGCACGTTCATGTGGCGGTTGAGGTTGCTGCTGTGGTTGAACTGCTTGCCGCAGCGCGGGCACATGAAGATGAAGTGCTGCGCCCGCATGTGGAAGACCAGCTTCTCCACGCCCTGGAACACCTCTGGGCACTTGGTGCACTTGATGTTCTTCAGGGAGCTGCCACTGGAGAAGCCCCCGGGCAGGGGCCCCCGGCTGCCCCCCGACCCGAGGCTGCCCCCCGCCCCCCGGGCAGCCATGGCCACTGCTGCTGCCTCCACCAGGCCAGAGGTGGCCCCGACGCTGGCCCGGCCTCCAGGGATCAACAGCAGGCCCTCCCCTTCCGCATCCTCGGAGAGGCTGTAGCAAGCTTTCACCACGCCCTGCGGTGGGGCCACAGCGCTGGGGGGCACGCTGCTCTGGGCCAGCTCCCCCAGGTGGCTGCCCACCGAGCCTCCGATGCCCAGACCTCCTCCCAGGCCGCCGGGAGGTTTGAGGCGGTGTGCCACCTCCAGGGCAGACTCCACCTTGACGATGCAGATGTCAGACACATCCTCATCCTCATCCTCATCCTCTTCCTCAGCCTTCAGCTCCAGGTCCTCATCCAGCGGAAACTCTAGCTTCACAGGCCGAAGGAGGGGAGGGGGAAGCGGGGGTGGAGGCGGGGGCTTGGGGGCTGGCTTTGGGGTCCTGGCAGGAGGGAGGAGGGATTTGGTGGCACTGACACTGCTCACAAGGCTGGCATCGCTGACCCCGTCCTCTTTGAGGCCTATTTTGGGCTCGATAAACTGACTGAGGGCGTTCCGGCACTTCTCCACCACGTGCTCCATCTGCAGGTAGGAGGCGGCCGTCAGGTAGTTGACGATGTCCCTGACAGCGAATTCCAGGGCGCCCGTGTAGCAGGAGAGCAGCAGGTCGGCCACTATGCGTGCGCTGTGCATGAGTGAGACCTGCAGCTCAGAGCTGGGGTTCAGCAGGAACTGGTCCCGCAGGAAAGGGGAGCAGGCAGCCAGGATGACCTTGTGGCCTCGGAACTTGAGGCTGTCGGCCACAATGGTCACGTCGCAGAACCGCTCCTCTGCGCGGAGCTGGTTCATGTTCCGCAGTGTAGCAGCCTCGTGGCCCGGCAGCTGGAAGCGCAGGACTTCCACCCCAGAGGCCATTGTGGCGGGGGGTGGGCAACCCTGGTTGGGAAGGAAACCGGTCAGAGACAAAGGTCTCTGGCTCTCCTCAGACAAGGCTCCAGGCCCCTCGTCCCCTCTTGCCCGGCCCCCCAGATCACATCTCCCAGTCTTCAGTCCTCAGTTTCCCCAGCCCCGGGGTGGGGGTGGGGGCGCTGTCCCTGCCCGGAGAGGGAGGCGTGGCTCCCGGGGGCGGGGCAGCCGCGTCCATACCCCCAGCCCTACCGCCCGCGAGGATGGGGCGAGCCCGTGTGCCCACGGAAACAGGAGTAGAGGCCTGAGGCTCTGGGCTCCGGGGTGCCCGGGTTGCAGGATCTTCTCACCCCGCCCCCTTTACTCGCTGCCTCCTTCCTCCGCCCTCACTTTGCACGTTTGCACGCGCCTTTCACGTCCTCCCCCCCACCGCCTGCACGCACGGTGCACGCCCCCCCCACCCTCCGAGCTCCGTGGCACGCCCCGCCAGCCCCAGACCCTGAGTGCACGCGCCTCTCACCTGGCCCTGGTCCGCGTGCTGTTTTTTTGCCCCCCTACTTCCCCCACCCCCCCGGGGCCGCCGGCGCCCCCACACTTGGGCCGGGCCCGGGCAGCGCGCAGGCGCGGGGGTGCACGGGGCGCGCGCGCGGGGCTGGCTCCGCGTGGGCGTCGGGAGGGAGGGGCGGGGGCGGCTCGTGCCGAGTGTTCCAGGCTCCGCGCGCGGCGGCCGCGGCAAGCACTCTGGGAGGAGGAAGAGGGGAGGGAATTAAAGGAGCAGGAGTTCCCCCCTCCTGACCCCCCTTTCAGCACCAGCCCCCCCACACGGTTAAAGGGCCGGAGAGCCTGGCCTCCCCTTTGGCCGGTATTATTTGTCCGCCAGAGCGGAAATACGTTCCATCCCCCTCGTCCCCGCTCCCCCCTCCTCGGTGCCTCCGGGCGCGAAGGCCGGTCTGCGCGTGCGTGCCCAGTGCCGCCGCGGCCGGCGCCGCCCCGCCCCGCCCCGCCGCTCCCGCCGCCCGCCCCGCGCCCTCCAGCGCGCGTCCCCGCCGCCGCGCCCCGGCCCGGGGCTGGTCTCCCCGCGGGCGGCGCAGCCACCTGCTGCCAGGGCGGCACCGCTCGGGCCCAGCAGTGCCCAGCGGCGAGTTCCAGCCGCGGCCCCCGGCCGCCCCTCTGAGCGCTGGTCCCCGTGGCCACGCGGTCATCCCCTGCTGATGGGGTGGGCACCCTTCCAGATTTCCCCAGCGCGTCCGAAGCTGGTACCCACCCAGCCCTGCAGGCCAGACGACCCAGTGCCCTCAGCGTTCCTCCATCTCATTGTAAAACCCATCCTCCTCCCTCCTCTCCATTTAAAAAAAAAATGTATTTTTATTGATTTCAGAAAGGCAGGGAGAGGGAGAGAGAGAAACACCAATGATGAGAGAGAATCATTGATCTGCTGCCTCCCGCTCGCCCTCCACTGGGGACCGCGCTGGCAGCCAGGCATGTGCCCTGACCAGGAACCTTCCCCGGGACCCTTGGGTCCGCAGGCCAACGCTCTATGCACTGAGCCAAACGGGCTAGGGCTCCCCATTCTTATAACTGAGCCCAGGCAATGGCCTCCAGCCTTCCACTTGAACTGGGGATGACCTCCCCATCCATTGCACCCTGCTACACAAGGAGCCCTAGAATGTCCACTGCTAAGTATGGGGTTACTTGTGTTAGTAAGATTCTGCGATCTTTAATCTTCCCAATTGCAGCCGTACACCTTCACCGCCCTAAGGAAACCCCCCTGAACTCCACCTGCGCCTTCCCCGTCTCCGTCACTCCCAAACCAGGCGTCCCATCCACAGCTTTTATCCACACCTTGAATGGCCTCCCCAGGCTCCCACACCCACACTTCCCCACCCATCCAAGTCCAGGTGAGGAAGCCCCGTTTCCTGCCAATTGGATTTACTGCATATTCCAGGATACTATAGCATTTTCCTCACACATCAATTAAAAATATTTTTTATTGCCCTGGCCAGTTTGGCTCAGTGTCTAGAGCGTGGGCCTGTGGACTGAAGAGTCCCAGGTTCGATTCTGGTCAAGGGCATGTACCTTGGTTGCGGGCACATCCCCAGTAGGGGGTGTGCAGGAGGCACCTGATGGATGTTTCTCTCTCATGGATGTGTCTCTCTATCCCTCTCCCTTCCTCTCTGTAAAAAATCAATAAAATATATTTAAAAATATATATATTTTATTGATTTCAGAGAGGAAGAGAGAAGGAGACAGAGAAAGAGAAACATCAATGATGGGAGAAAAATCACTGATCAGTTGCCTCCTGCACGCCCCCTACTGGAGATGGAGCTGGCAACCCAGGCATGTGTACTAACTGGGAATCTAACTGTGGATGCTCAACCACTGAGCCACACCAGCCAGGCCTTACACATCAATTTTGATGAAACTGCTTGATCTAGAATGCGTTCACAATCTGGTCTCCCTGCCCTAACTGGTGTGGCTCAGTGGATAGAGTGTCGGCCTGCGGACTGAAAGGTCCCAGGTTCAATTCCGGTCAAGGGCATGTACCTTGGTTGCGGGCACATCCCCAGTGGAACAAGTGTTCCAGTTTCTAACTCTCTATCCCTCTCCCTTCCTCTCTGTAAAAAATCAATAAAATATATTTAAAAAAAAAATCTGGTCTCCCCAAGTAAACATCCTGATTGCCAGAATTATGTCATGGGTTATGTTTTGCAAATAAAAGTCATGCAATAAATGATTGACTGTTGAAGTCATTCCTCTTCAGCTCAGCCAGCATCCACCCACAAAAAGTGTGTTCCCCACTTCAACTGAACTCCTGAACTCACGGGGTGCAGAGTGTTTAGCTGGTGCCTGGGTTCTGTGCCTTTCCCTTTTAAATGCTCTGACTTGTATGCCTCCACCCCGCGCTCTAAGAAGCCCTCTGTAGAAACCTCTGTCGCCAGGCAGTGCGGGCTGGAGGAAGAGCTTTGGCTTTTGTGTGAAAGCACACAGGCTCCACGTCACATTTGACTGCTTGCTCAAAGAGGGTCCTTGGAAGTGACTCACTTTTCAGAATCTTTATCTTTGAACTGGAGACCCCGGGTCCTTACAGGGCTAGTGTGAGGTTGCCGTGAGCCCGGCACACGGTGAGGTGCCGAATCAGTGATAGGTCCCTTCTCATTTGCCTAACTGGGAGACTACAAATTTTTCAAAAGAACTTTAACTAAAAATTATGTTTTCCTATTTCATCCCTTCTTTTCCTCACTGCCAACCTTCTCAAAAGACTAGCTCAGCCCTGGCCGGTGCGGCTCAGGGGGTTGGGCGTCATCCCATGCACCAAAAGGTTGCTGGTTGGATTCCTGGCCAGAGCGCATGCCTGGGTTGTGGGCTCCATCCCCAGGAGGGGGTGTACAGGAAGCAGCTGATTGATGTTTCACTCACATCAATGTTTCTTTCTCTCTCTCTCCTCTCCCCTTCTCTCCCTACTGAAAAATCAATTTAAAATCTTAAAAAAAAAAAAAGAAAGAATAGTTCACAGTCCAGTGAGAGCAGCAATATGAAAACCTGTCATGGTAAGAATTTAAGTTTGTAAAGTTTTGTATCCTGTCCCTTCTGGCTACTTCCTTTCCTGGGAGTGTGAAGGGGTCAGGCGGCCCAATCTCAGCTTAGAGTGTAAGCCAGGCGATGCTCAGGGGCAGGTGGGGTTGACTCTTCAGGTGCGCGGCCCACCTCGCCACCGTTTTATACGGAAACAGTAGTGCAGAAGGCGGTCTTTTCCGGCACAGGCGTGGGGAGATGTGGCTTTCCCGTGGAGGGGTATCCAGCTCCTGGTCCTTGGTCCCCAACTTCTGCCAGTGTGAGATGAGGGCCCCTCTGGCCCTGGCTGACAGTACTGAATACCCTAGTATAGCGTCAAATCCAGATAGATTCAGGATTCCTAGTGGGCTTGAGAAATAAAATCTGACCAGGGGTGTAAGGAATGAGTAGGAGACAGAAGGTCTAGGTCAGCCGTGGGCAAACTACGGCCCGCGGGCCGGATCCGGCCCGTTTGAAATGAATAAAACTAAAAAAAAAAAAAAAAAAGACCGTACCCTTTTATGTAATGATGTTTACTTTGAATTTATATTAGTTCACACAAACACTCCATCCATGCTTTTGTTCCGGCCTCCGGTCCAGTTTAAGAACCCATTGTGGCCCTCGAGTCAAAAAGTTTGCCCACCCCTGGTCTAGGTTCTAGTCCAGGTTTGAAGTCCGGGGGGCCCCAGAGGTTTCCATATTCTCTTCAGTGAAATGGAGGGTGGTCTTTCCCAGCCTGGTGGGCCTATAAAAGCTCATTCTGAAGGGATGTGTGTATTGTTATGTGTATCGGGGAGAAGTGGTCACGGGTAGCGGGCTTGAGGCTCAGAGCACCGCTCCGGGTTACTGAGGGCAGCATGGCCTAGGATGTCCCAAGCAGGCGGGAAGCTGGCGTTCCTCTGCGCAGGCCAGGGGCTTGGCGGGGCGTGTGTGTGTGTGTGTGTGTGTGTGTGTGTGTGTGTGTTGTGTGTGTGTTGGGGGGGGGGGGGAGTTACCTCTGCACTGTGCGCCTAGACGGGAGGAACTGTGTCCCCGAGCACCCAGTGAGGATGGAGCCGAGAGGTCAGCATGGGCTTTTTAATCTCGAGGCTAGAAAACTTTCCTGTGTTACAGCAAAACCTCCCCGCCTCCCCCTTCTCCTTTGACGACCCGCACTCAGCTCCACCTCCGGAGGGGCCCTGGTGGAACCTGCAGCCTGTTTGGCGGCGCCGGGCTCACAGCCCAGAGAAACCGCCTGAAAACAAAGGCCCACACCACTCCCAACCATCGGCAGACCTCCCCTCCGCAAGGCCACCCGTCTCTGGCCACGGACTCGCTCCCCGATCATCCCTCCGTGCGACGCTCCTTCCTCCTAAGGCGTTCTCCCAGCTCGGCCTCTGGACATACTCCCCCTCCTCCCCACGCCTTGTCCTCACACTCTCCCCACCCTGCTCAGCCGAGGTCTGGAGACGCTCCTGGCTCTGTGTCAGTCCCCGGAACAGGGCTCTTCAGGCTAAATGCCCGTCCCAGCCATCCCGGGAGTCCTGCTCTGCTGTCCCCGCCGCTCCTGTGGCCATGAACAACTGACCCCAGGCCTGGGAACTTGGGAACCTGCATTCCCGGCTCAGGCCTGTAGATGACCTAATCCACACCCCAATTTTCCTTTCTGCCAGGCTCCCTCCCTCTCCCCTCCCCCCCTCCCCTGTCCAGCCAGTGCACCAGTCAGGATGTGGTACATCAGCTGCTCTGGGTGCTGCCTTGGGCACCTGGAAGAGCCACGCTTCCTTGCCCACTGTCCTGAGTCCCCTCCCCCATTCCCAACCCGGCTTAGCTGACAGCCTGTTTCTTGCCTGAGGCTCTGTGAGTGCCCTCTCTCACACCTCAACACACCTTCCTTTGCTCATCCTGTTTCCCTTGCCTTAATTTCAGAGCCTGCCTTTTGACACTCCACTCCTAACCTTCCTTCAGCCCCCGCCTTCCTGAGTCCCTGTACTAGAACCTAGACACATTTTTGCTATGTTAAAAAAAACAAAAAACCGCCCTGGCCAGTGTGGCTCAGTGGATAGAGCGTCTTCCTGTGGACTGAAGGGTCCTGGATTCAATTCCAGTCAAGGACACATGCCCCGGGTTGCAGGCTTGATCCTCGGTGGGGGCCATGCAGGAGGCAGCCGATCAATATTCTCTCTCATCATTGAGGTTTCTAGCTATCTCTTCCTCCTGAGATCAATAAAAATATATTAAAAAAAAAAAACCCAAACCATCTTCAACCCGGTCCTTCTCCTGCTGCTGCCACAGCTTACTCCCCCTTCGCGGCACAGCCAGTGTTGCGAGTGTTGGTCCGTTTTCACCGTCTCTACGTGCACTCTCCCTCCTAACAATACTTGTTGTGAATTTATTATACACTCAGCAGAGGTTGAAGTGAGTGAATGAGGAATGAAACAGGACACCGGGGCCCCCACCGCAGCTTAAGGAAGAAGTGCTCAGGACCTGAGTCAGTCCTGCCCCACGCCGGCCGCACCCTCCTCCGCTCAGAGGCCTCTCCGGACACCTGCCTCCCGGTGGCTCCACTGTCTCTGCATCGCGTAGGTCAAGCCTGTCAAACTCACGGCCCTGGGGCCGCATGCGGCCCACAGTGAGAATTTTTGCGGCCCAGCCAGTATAGGGTAAGTAAGAAACGTTTTAATAAAACTTCTGTAACTTAATTTTTACAATATCCTGTTATAATTATTAATATTATTATAATTATTAATAACGAACTATACCGTTCGCTAACGACTGATGACTATAATCGTGCTGCATCCATTTCCCTTACGCACCTTACGCGCAGGCACACCATTTCTCTCCACTAACACCAGCAGCGAGTATTTTAGCAGCCGATGGCCACGTCATTAGTCTTGGACTGACTTGTTTGGTGTGCGCAACAGGAAATATTTCGCTTTCAGAGAACAAGAAAAATAGGTTTATTTGCGTTACGCTTATTAATTTGTGCAGTTATTCAGTGTCTGGTAAGTTAATGTTCAAGAAAAAATATTAATTTTTATTAAAATGTTATATTATTTCATCCCTTTGTATTCAGCATGTCTCTATTGAAATAAACCTACGTTTCTATGAAAATGGAAACTTTTGTTTTTTGCGGCCCACACACACTTAAACCTTGTTTGTTTGGCTTGTGCTAGCCTTTGAGTCTGACATGCGTGTTGTAGGTGTCCCTGAACAGCGTCCCGCTGAGCTTTGCCTGTTCCATCTCCACGTTTTTCTCGGGCTGGCTTTCAACTCAACATTATGAGTTTGTTAACTTGAATCATTAAATTCACTCATTTATTTTCTGTTTGCTTGCTCACACACAATTTACTTATTTATTTACTTTTATATGTTTTTATTTTTAGAGAAAGAGGAAGGAAGAGGGATAGAGAGATAGAAACATCGATGAGAGAGAGACATCATTTATCGGCTGCCTCCTGCACGCCCCCCACTGGGGATGGAGCCTGAAACCTAGGCCTGTGTGCTGACCAGGAACCTAGCCGGTGACTTCTTGGTTCCTGGGTCATCGCTCAACCACGGAGCCACACCAGCCGGCCCCCCACCATTTATGAGTCTTTGCCCTGTTGATGGACATTTGTTCTGTTTAACAGATGGCCATCACCAGTGCTGCTGGAGCTCCCCTTTCTCTTCTCTGGGCACCACGTGTAAGCTCCCCCAGGCAGCATTGCCACGGGGCCATGTGCATCCCTGCAGCATGAGGAATGCCTGGGGGCGGTGCGCCTGGAGAGATGGCAGGGAACGGCTCTCAGATCTGACACTTTCGTATGATGTGTGTGTGTGTGTGGTGGTGGGGGGGGGGGGGGCTGGTGGGCCTGAGGGCCCCTGAGAAGGAGGAGCAGGTGCCCTTCCTCCTCTGTTACCTGACCCTCCCTGACCAAAGACACAGGCCCATGGGGAGTCCAGGGGGGTCGGAATCCCAGGAAAACAAAGGACCGGACAGTTCCAAAACCTGTGTTGGTTCTGAGAAAGTGAGTGACCTAGTGACATCTTCCCGCAAGGCAGGTGCTTTCCCTCCCCCCTCCCTTCCCCCTCCCTCCCTCCCCTCTTCCCCCCCTCCCCCCTCCCCCCCTCCCTTGGTGTAAATAAATCATTTATTCAAGGCCACACAGCTAATACAAACAGGTCTCTAGCTTGAACCGAGTTCAGTGCTCTTTTTCATTAAATTGTACTTCCAGATTCTTCTATCTGATGAAACCAAAATGTGAGGTTTGAGTCCGAGTTCATTGTCTCAAGAAATCGAAGAGCGAAGTTGTGGACGGTTAGCGGAGCCAAGTTCACTGCGAGCAGCCAGTCCTGGGAAAGGGCAGCCGCCGCAGGAGCAGCCAGCGTCCAGGCTTCCTTCCTTAAATCCGCGGGTAGAGCCGCACGTGGGTGCAGGGCGTGCTCCCGCCCGACCCAGGAACCCTGTGCGCTGGTGAGGGCGTCGGGCGCTTTCTCTCTCTTTCCCTCAACAAAACGGAAGGAGGAGTCGCTGAGCAGCGGCTGGTTTGCTTACTGTGCACCTTTTTGTTACTGAGTGAGACTCTCCTACCAGAAAATGACCCACTGGAAGTGGGAAGGTCAGTGGCATTTCGTGCACCCACGATGTTGTGCAACCACCACCTGGCGCCACAGCACCTCGCCCCCCGCAGGGGAACCCTGTCCACCAGGAGCTGCTCCCCTCTTCCCCCACAGCCCGGCAGCCACCGGCATGTGCTCTGTTTCTGTGGGTTTCCCTATTCTGTGTATTTTGTGTTTCGAATGCAATTTGACTTTTTTATGCCTAATCATTACTTAGCAAAATTTATAATATATTCACGTTATTTATCAAAATTTATTTTGATTAATTATTATGGTAATCATAATTACTTAATCGGGGGGGAGTTTAACACTTAGAGCTTTAAAACCATAAGAAAAATTTAAAATTCCATTTTTATTTATATACATATTTCATTTTTATTTTTTTAAAATATATTTTATTGATTTTTCACAGAGAGAGATAGAAACATGAGAGAGAATCATGGATCGGCTGCCTCCTGCAAGTCCCCCACTGGGGATTGAGCCCACAACCCGGGCATGAGCCCTTGACCAGAATCAAGCCTGGGACCTTTCAGTTCACAGGCCGACGCACTACCCACTGAGCCAAACCAGCTAGGGCAGGAGAGCTACTTTAAAAAAACTATATATATTTCATTGATTTTACAGAGAGAAAGAGAGGGATAGAGAGTTAGAAACATTGATGAGAGAGAAACATGGATCAGCTGCCTCCTGCACACCCCCTTCTGGGGATCAAGCCTGCAACCAAGTTACATGCCCTTAACCAGAACCGAACCTGGGACCCTTCAGTTCGAGGGCCGATGCTCTATCCACTGAGCCAAACTGGTTAAAGCTACTAGTATATACATACTTTTGTTGCAGAGAATAGAAGACTTTCTTTTTAAAATATATTTTTATTTATTTTTATTTTTTAGAAGAGGAGAAGAAGGAAGAGGTAGAGAGAAACATCAGTGTGAGAGTGGGGCCTTGATTGGCTGCCTCTGCCCGCCCCCTACCGCTGCTGCCCTTGCAGCCATCAGCCCAGCGTGTGGCTGAGCTGAGATTCCCTGTGGGAGCGCACTGACCACCAGGGGGCAGCTCTTCATTGAGCATCATCTGCCCCTTGGTGGTCAGTGCACATCATAGCGACGGGTTGTTCTGCTGTGAGAGTCAATTTGCATATTACCCTTTTATTAGATAGGATACTTAGAGCAGTCAAAACCGTAGGGACAAAGAATAGAATGGTGGTTGTCTCCTGGGCCTCGGGGTGGGGGTGGGGGGGAGCTGCTGTTTAATGGGTACATTTTCCATGCACAGGTGAAAGCATTGTGGGGCGGACAGTGGTGGTGATTGCACATGTCATGCATGGATTTAATACCAGTGAACTGCGCCCTTAAACATGGTCAAGATGGTAAATTCTACATTGTGTGTATTTTACCACAATAAAATTTTAAAAAGAAATGATAAATTCATTGAACAGTAAACAATAGTTTTAATACAGACAATTGTCCTTTCAATATATAACTTGCCAAAGAAACCTGTCTCTTTAGAATCTGAAAACCTATATCTATTTATTGGACCCATTTTGCTTCTCTTGTTCTAGTTCATGTCCCAGGAAGCTGAAACCTCTCTTGTATTTTACTTACTACCTTGTGAATTGACAAATAAAATAAAATGTTAACTGGTAATAAAAGCAGAAGGCATTTCCCACCCTCAAGAAGACTATAGTTAAACGGGCGATTACAGGGTAAGTGCTGATATGGGGCGGGGGTGGGGGGTGGGGGTAGGAGAGTGCAGGGAAGGGCCAAGCAGGAGTGGAGGGTTTGGGGGCTGCTTCTCAGCACTTGTCCTGGTCCTCACCTCTCTGCTTGCTTTTAACCCTTGTCTCTGCCAGGACTAGAAAAGTCCCCCAACTGGTCTCCCAGCCCCTCCAATGCACCTTCCGCACTGATTTCAGGGGCACTTTTGAAATTCTAATGAAATCATGCCACTTCCTTATCTACAGTGTCACGTGCCTGAGTTGGTCTTACTCTCCTCCTGCCTCTCACAGCGGCCTCCCCTTCCCTCTCCCACCTTCAAACTTGGGGGACTACTTGTAAGGCCGGCGATGTACTCTGGGGTCCCAGACGCCAAGCCCTCGCTCCATGGGTCTCTCTGCCTGGACGACCACTCCTCTTCCTTGTCAGGTGGCTGAGCAATCACCTCTTAAGGCTGATCCCCAGGCCCCCATGAGCTTTCCCCGGGCCCCTGGACAGGCCTGATGCTCCTCTTTGCGCCCCCGGGAACTTTATGTGCTCCCCATCTCGGCTGTCAGTCGATGGCTCAGTAACGCTGCGGTGACAGATAACCCCGCAATGTCAGTAGCTTAACCCAACAGCTATGTCTCACCAGTGCTACCTGTGGGGCCTGGGCGTGGCGTCGGGGGCTCTGACCCTCACAGTCACTGGGGACCAGGAGAAAGGAGGCTCCATCAGAAGGGGCCTGCAGTGTCTCATCCACTGGCAAACCGCCCGGAAGCAGCAGCCTGGCCGCACTCACTTACCCACAAGAGGGCCGCAGCCAATCCGCCCCGTGCGGGAAGGCAGGAGATGGGGCAGTTGGAGAGCAGCCTCTGTGATGCCGTAGCTGGTGCTGTGCTGCCGGCTCACAGCTCTCCCGCCGGGATCCCCACCAGTTTGTGCTCCATGATCGGGGAGGAGAGATTATCACTTTGTGTGTTAATGTTACAGTCCAGGCTTGGCCGGGGGTCAGTGGGGGAAGTCCTTGAAGGATTATGGGAGAGGGGGATGGGAAAGAGACTGCCTTACTTTGACTGCGGAGCCCGAGACAGGTCTGAGCGATTATCAGTGGTCGGCAAACTGCGGCTCGGGAGCCACATGCGGCTCTTTGGCCCCTTGAGTGTGGCTCTTCCACAAAATATCACGTGCGGGCACGCACATACAGTGCGATTGAAACTTCGTGGCCCATGCGCAGAAGTCGGTTTTCGGCCTGGGCGAGTCTGTTTTGAAGAGTGCTGTTGATATTTGGCTCTGTTGACTAATGAGTCTGCCGACCACTGGAAGAGATAGCAATGTTCCCATTGTGTGCGGGGTGTTCGAGCCACCGGAACCTCCTGAAGAGAGAAGCGGAAGGTCTCCAGGGACTGTCCCCTTGAAGGCCAGGGTCTGGAGCCCCTGTCTACCATCTCCATTCTCCGATGGGTCTCAGGCTGAGTCTGGGCAGCACGTCTCCTGCCTTTCCCTCGGTGCTTGCCCACCGGGCACTGAGGGACTGGAGAAGGTCCAGGCGGGGATGAGCTGGCACAAAGTGAGTCTGAGTGCCCACGGAACCACCACCTCAGCCACAGCTGAAGTCAGAGGTTGGCAGAGGGGGTGTGGTTGCTACAGGAGCCTGATGTTTATTGAATCACTGCCTCCTGCCAGTTGCTGGGCTAGCTGCTAGCCATGGCCCTTGTCTCACTGAGCACAGCAGCTCTGTGAAGTAGGCTTTGTGGTGGTTTATAAAAAGTCAGTAGCATGTCACCTGGCGAAGGATAACAGCTGGCTCTGACATGGTGGCTTTACCTGTATCTGGTCATATTTCAAAAGGTCTGATTCTTTGCTTTTTGAACTGAGAAAGTGGGATTTTTAAAACACAGTTTTTACTGGGCTCCAAAGGGTTGACTCATACCCATAAAACTCACAAAAGACTAATGTGCAGCCCTGGCCGGGCGGCTCAGTTGGTTGGAGCATCTCTCATACACCAAAAGGATGCAGGTTCGATTCCCGGTCAGGACACATACGGAGGTTGCAGGTTCCATCCCGGTCGGGGTGCGTTCAGGAGGCAACTGATCAATGTTTCTCTTTCACACTGATGTTTCTCTCTCTCTCATCAATAGAAAAATGTTTAAAATCAGTAAACATATCCTCAGGTCAGGATTTTAAAAAAGACTAATGTACAAATGTCTCATTTAATAATTTCAGTGGTTATGTAATTGGCAAGATGATTCAATACTTATGTTCCCTGAGCTTTATCATTCATTCTTTGATGTTTTTGACAGTGAATATTCTGTACCAAGGTCTTGGTGTCTTGCTTAGTCTTTTTATTTACTTATTTAATCTTAATCACTTAATGGTCAAAGGGGTTGAGGTGCTTTTAAAAAACTGTTTGTTATAGCCCTAACTGGTTTGGCTCAGTGGATGGAGCGTCAGCCTGCGGACTGAATGGTCCCGGGATCGATTCCGGCCAAGGGCATGTACCTTGGTTGCAGGCACATCCCCGGTGGGGGGTGTGCAGGAGGCAGCTGATCGATGTTTCTCTCTCATCGATGTTTCTAGCTCTCTATCCCTCTCCCTTCCTCTCTGTAAAAAATCAATAAAATATATATTTTAAAAAAACTGTTTATTATAGAAACTTTCAAAGATACACAAAAATAGGGAGAAAGGTATGCAGAACGCCCATGTACAGATTCCAGCTTCAACAATTGACTAGCCTTGCTTCATCTGGTCTTTCCCTCCCACTACAGGACTTTTAAACAAATGCCAGACATCAAATCAACCCATCTGTAAATACTGCTGTTTGTGTACCCAACTTAAAAGGAATTTTAAAACAATATCATAACTCCATCATCACACCTAACAACATTAGACACAATCATACAATCGGCTCCATGGTCTATGTTCAAGTTACCTTGACTGTCTCAGAAATTTTCTTTTATAGTGGTTTGTTAGAATTAGGATCCAAGCAAGGGTCACCTTTGGTTGCATTTGGTGTTTTTAAAAAATATATATTTTTATTGATTTCAGAGAGGGAGGGAGAGATAGAAACATTAATGATGAAAATCATTGATCAGCTGCCCCCTACTGGGGATTGGGCCTATAACCCAGGCATGTGCCCTTGACTGGAATCGAGTCCAGGACCCTTCAGTCTGCAGGCCGATGCTCTATCCACTGAGTCAAACCAGCTAGTGCTGGTCCATATGAGTCTTAATTAATTCACTCTATAATCATTCCTCTTCCTTCTTTTCATGACAATTATTTGTAGAAGAAACCAGATCCTTTGTTTTGTTATTCTGTATACTTAAAAAATGGAAATAAAACTCTAATTAAGAGAACAACTAAACATTTTATACATATACTAGAGGCTTGGTGCACAGATTCGTGCACTGGTGGGGTCTCGGCCTGGCCTGTGGGATCGGGCCAAAACTGCCTCTCCAACATCTTCTGAGGGGTCCCGGGTTGCAAGAGGGCGGTTCTTGGGTGATGCACCCTGGAATCAGGCTCCCTCCTCTCTGGTTCTGGGTGCATCACCTGAGAACCACAGCTGCCAAGTCACTGAAGCTCGGCAGCTCCTGTGTTGAGCATCTGCCCCCTGGTGGTATTTGCACATCATAGCTACCGGTTGGATGGTTGAACAGTTGGACGGTCGCTTCGGCATATATGTATATATGTATATATGTGTATATGCATATATGTATAGATGTATATATCTACACTAATAAAAGACAAACATGCAAATTGACTGTACCTTCACTATGCCTTAAGCCATGCCCACCAGCCAATCAGAGCGACTATATGCAAATTAACCCAACCAAGATGGCAGCTGGCAGCCATGGAGCTGAAGCAAGCAGGAGGCTTGGTTGCCCCAATGATGGAGGAAGCCAAGCTTCCCGCCTGCCGGGGCGGGCTCTGAGCTCCACTCAAAGCAACAAAGTTTCAATTATAGAAGGTAAATAAACCCCAGATACCTGCTTTCAGCCGACCATGGCCACGGAGCTGGAGAGAGCAGGAGGCTTCCCTCCCGCCTTCCCTGGCTGGCTCCGAGCTCCTCTCAAGTCTACAAAGTTTCAATTATAGAAGGGAAATAAATCCCAGAATAAAAAAAAAAAGAAAAAAAGGAGAGGCTGGGAGTTTCCGTCGCCAGGGGGTTTGGCCAGCCTGAAAACGGCCCTCAGCCCCTCATCCAGACTGGCCAGGCACCCCAGTGGGACCCCCACCCTGATCCGGGACACCCTTCAGGGCAAACCAGCCTGCCCCCACCCATGCACCAGGCCTCTATCCTATGTAATAAAAGGGTAATATGCAAACTGACCCTAACAGCAAAAAGACTGGGAATGACTGGTTACTATGACACACACTGACCACCAGGGGGCAGATGCTCAATGCAGGAGCTGCCCCCTGGTATTCGGTGCGCTCCCACAGGGGGAGCTCTGCTCAGCCACAAGCCAGGCTGCCGGCTGCCAGTACAGTGGTGGTGGTGGGAGGCTCTCCTGCCTCCTCAGCAACACTAAGGATGTCCGACTGCAGCTTAGCCCTGCTCCCTGCTGGCAAGTGGACATCCCCCGAGGGCTCCCGGGCTGCCAGAGGTCTGTCTGATTGCCAGCTTAGGCCCAATCCCCTGGGGAGCGGACCTAAGCCAGCAGGTGGTCATCCCCCAAGGGGTCCCAGACTGTGAGAGGACACAGGCTGGGCTGAGGGACCCCTCCCTCAAATTTTTGTGCACCGGGCCTCTAGTATAGATATAGTTCAAAAGAGGCATTTTGTTTGGGAAAAGGTGAAAAGCAGAAGAGAAATATTTAGAAGTGAAAGATTTGAGCTTTTACATAAAAATTTATAATAAAATTACATTTTTAGGAGGGAAATTACTGGGAAGGGCACATGACAGGGAATGTTCTGTCTTGATCTGGGTAGTGGTTACTTAGATGACAACCTATGTAAAAAAGGCAACGAGCTGTACACATAGGACTTGTGCACTTTATGTGTGTTGTATCTCAATTTAAAAATGATAATGCAGGTTGTTGGTCAAAAGAGATATGTCACATCTTATTAAAAGTAGATTGATCATTTCATCTAGGTTGTCCACTTTGTTGGCATGTAGTTGCTCATAGTACTCACTCAAAATTCTTTTCCTTTCTGTAGAATCAGGAGTCCCCACTTTCATTTCTGATTCTAGTAAGTTGAGTCTTTTCTCTCTCTATCTCTCTCTCTCAGCTCATCTACATAGAGGTTTGTTAATTTTGTTGATTTTTTTTAAAGAACTAAGTTTTGGTTTAATTGATTTTCTCTATTGTTTTTCTAGTCTCTATTTTGTTTATTTCTGCTCTCATATTTATTATTTCCTTCCTTCTGCTTTGGATTTAGTGTGTTCTTCTTCTAGTTCCTTGGGTTGTAAAGTTAGATAGTTGATTTGAGGACTTTCTTGTTTTTTAAATGTGTTTATAGTTATAAATTTTCCTCTATAAAAATATATTTTTATTGATTTCAGAAAGGAAGGGAGAGGGAGAAAGAGATAGAAACATCAATGATGAGAGAGACAATCATTGATTGGCTGCCTCCTGCACGGCCCCTACTGGGGATTGAGTCTGCAACCCTGAGCATGTGCCCTGACCAGGAATCGAACCGTGACTTCCTGGTTCATAGGTCGACGCTCAGCCCCTGAGCCCTGTGGCCGGCCTAAATCTCCCCCTTAACACTGCTTTTGTGGCATCCAAAAAGTTTTTATATTTTGTATTTTCATTCCTCTTTAAGTATTTTCTAATTTCCCTTGTGATTTCTTCCTTGATTCATTGATTGATTAAGAGCATATTGTTTGCCCTGGCTGGAGTGGCTCAACTGGTTGCCTCCTGCACACTCCCTGACAGCATGGTATATCCTTTCATTTATTTGTATCTTCTTCAATTTCTTCCTTCAATATCTTATCATTTTCAGTGTACAGGTCTTTCACCTCTTTGGTTAAATTTATTTCTATGTATTTTATGCTCTTTGATGCAATTGTAAATGGTATTGTTTTCTTATTTCTCCTTCTAATTGGTCATTATTGGTGTATAGAAACACAACACATTTCTGTATATTGATTCTGTGTCCTGCAACTTTACGGAATTCATTTATTAGTTCTAGTGGGGTTTTTTTTGTGTGGAATCTTTAGGGATTTTTAGATATGGTATCATGTCATTTGCAAAAAATGAGAGTTTCACTTCTTCCTTTTAGATTTGGATGCCTTTTATTTCTTTTTCATGTCTGTTATGGCAAGGACTGCCAGTGCTGTGTTGAATAGAAGTGGTGTTAGTGCCTCTTGTCTTGTTCCTGCTCTTAGAGAAAAAGCTATCAGCTTTTTATCGAGTATGATATTAACTGTGGGTTTTTCATACATAGCCGCCATTATGTTGAGATATGTTCCTTCTATACCCATTTTGTTAAGAGTTTTTTAAAAAAAATAAAAGGATGTTAAATTTTGTCAGATATTTTTTCTGCATCTATTGAGATGATCATTTTTATCCTTTATTTTGTTAATGCAATGTGTCACATTGAGTGAATTACAGATGCTGAACCGTCCTTGCATTCCTGGGATGAATCCCACTTGGTCATGGTGTATAATCTTTTAAATGTATTGTTGAATCTGGTTTGCTAATATTTTGTTGAGAAATGTTGCCACTATGTTCATCAAGGAAATTGGCCTGTAATCTTCTTTTTCTGTAATATCTTTTTTTAAAAAAAATCCTCACCCATATTTTTCCATTGATTTTTAGAGAGTGGAAGAGAGGGAAAAACAGAGAGAAATATTGATGTGAGTTCGATTGGTTGCCTGCTGCACGCACCCAGACCAGAGCCCAGGCCGGGGAGAAGCCTACAACTGACAGAGATCAAACCCGGAACCTTCAGGCTGATGCTCTATCCACTGAGCCAAACTGGCTAGGGCTTTTCCTGTAATATCTTTGTCTGGTTTTGGTATCAGGCTAATGCTGGCTTCATAGAGTGAGTTTGTAAGTGTTCTTTCCTCTTCAATTTCTTAAAATAGTTTAAGAAGGATAGGTGTTGAATGTTTGGCAGAATTCACTAGTGAAGCCATCTAGTCCTGGACTTTTATTTTTTGGCAGTTTTATTATTATTATTATTATTATTATTACTGCTTCAATTTCATTGCCAGCATCTAGTCTGTCCATTGTATTTCTTCTTTTTCTTTTTTCTATTTATTTTCTTTTTGCAACTGATCTATTTAGATTTTCTATTTCTTCCTGGGTCAGTCTTAGAAGGTTATATATTTCTAGAAACTTACCATTTCTTTTTGATTGTCAAATTTGTTGGCATGTAATTGTTTGTAGTATTCTTTAATGATTCCTTGTATTTCTGTGATGTTGGTTGTAACTGTTTCTGCCTCATTTATGATTTTATTTATTTAGGCTCTTTTATATAGGCATTTTGAACGAAAAGTTAAAGGAAGGGCTGTTAAGTCTCCCTTCTCATCAAAGCTAAGTCCAGACGAGGGGGTAGGGGTGGTGAAGGAGGCAGCCAGGGAGGTTAAAGCCAGAGGTCATCTCTTCCCTTGCCCTTTTCCAGCCTACTCATGAGTACATACATACTCAAGGTCACTACCCTATCACCTAGGTTATGCAAGGCAGCCTCCCCATAGGCAGCAAGAAGTGGGGTAGAGGGGATATACGTACCACTGGCCCACCAGGACCGTGGAGACCCCAGAGGGATGGGGTGGACAGGGGTGAGGTAGGGGCTGTGGTGTGGGCAAATGGATACACTGCTTCATCCCAGGTCTGGCTGTCCCCAGGGACTAAGTTTCCCTGTGAAAGAGATGTGGCCTTTACAGGAGGTCAGGGACAGGCCTGTTTCTTGGGAGGTCCACACTCTACCCTTAAAAAAAGTTTTTATTTATTTATTTATTTATTTTCAATTTTTATCAATACATTGTAGTTTAATAGAAACATAGATTACACAGTTCATCCAAAAGTATGTCAATATAAGCATCACCGATGAACAAAACCAAATAATGCTGATATTTTAGTTCTAAAAAATTCATGGTTTTTCTAAAACACTAAGATGCCACCTCAATAGTGATCGCTTCACATTTTCCAGCCTCTTGATCTGTGCACGTCACATGCAAAGATCCATCCTCTGCTGCCATTTTTAATCTGCAAAAAAAGTTTTTATTGATTTTAGAGAGAGAGGAAGGGAGAGGGACAGAGAGAGAAACATTGATGTGTGAGAGACACATCAATTGCTGCCTCCCGCATGCACCCTGACCAGGGATGGGAGCCTGCAATCAAGGTACATGTCCTTGACCAGAATTGAACTCGGGACCCTTCAGTCCACAGGCTGATGTTCTATCCACTGAGCCAAACCAGCTAGGGCGGGCATAACTCTTTTCTGAAGCTCTAAGGATGATTTACATAAACATTTCTCAAGGTCACACCTGGGCAATCAGTTCAAAGTAAGTAGGTCAGTGCATAATAGAATGGGGGATGTGTGCGCCAAGCGCCTCAGCAGGGGCCTGTTAGGGGAAGTGGGTGGAGTCTGACCCAATGTAAATATTTTTATTAAAAAAGAAATGGAAAGAATAGAAACCACAGCCACTCTGCTGCTGATCTGGAGGATGCTGCTTACTTGGAGTGAGGATAGGACGGGGAGGGAGCTGGCTTCGAGCTTTCTAAGGAGCTCATTGTTTCAACAAAAACTCCCAGAATCCTTCTTCCGGGGAGTTTTAGATAAGCACACAAATAACTCAAAGGCAGTAAGTCCTGTGGGCAAGATCCTGTAGGAACCCAGAAGACAGAAAGAGCTTCTCAGAAGATGAGGGATTTGAGCCCTAGCTGGTTTGGCTCAGTAGATAGAGCATCGGACTGCAGACTGAAGGGTCCCCCAGGTTTGATTCCAGTGAAGGGCACATGCCCAGGGTTGCGGGCTTGATCCCCAGTAGGGGCGTGCAGCAGGTAGCTGATCAATGATTCTCTCTCATCATTGATGTTTCTATCTCTCTCCCTCTCCCTCTCCCTTTCTCTCTGAAATCAATTATACACACACACACACACACACAGACACACACACACACACACACACACACACACACACACACACACACGCACACTAGAGGCCCGATGCACAAAATTCATGCAAGAGTACGCCTTCCTTCCCCTGGCTGTCGGCATTGGCTTCCCTCTGGCACCTGGGACCCAGGCTTCCCTTGCAGCCCCAGCTTTGTCTGAAAGGTTGTCCAGAAGGACATCTAGTCTAATTAGCATATTACACTTTTATTATATATACTAGAGGCCCGGTGCACAAAAATTTGTGCACTCGGGGAGGAAAGGGGGGTCCCTCAGCCCGGCCTGTGCCCTCTCGCAGTCTGGTACCCCTCAGGAGATAACGACCTGCTGGCTTAGGCCTGCTCCCGGGTGGCAGAGGGCAGGCCCAATTCTTAGGTGCAGCCCCTGGTCGGGCTCAGAGTAGGGCCGATTGGGGAGTTGGGGCGCCACCCCCTGTCATGCACGGAGCAGTGCGGATTGGGAGGTTGCGATGCCACCCTCAGTCACGCTCAGGGTAGAGCCGATTGGGGGGTTGGGGCACCGCCCCCTGTCACACTCAAGGCAGGGTCGATGGGGAGGTTGTGGCGCCAGCCCCTGTCACGCACAGAGCAGGGCCGATCAAGGGGTTGGGGCACTGCCCCCTGTCACGCACAGAGCAGGGCCCATCAGGGGGGTTGGTGCTCCGTACCCTGTCACGCACAGAGCAGGGCCAATCAGGGTGTTGGGGCGCCGCCACTGTCACACTCAAGGCAGGGCCGATGGGGAGGTTATGGTTCTACCCCGTCACACACAGAGTGGGGCCCGTGGGGGGGCGGAGTTGGGGCGCCGCACCCTGTCACACACAGAGCCGCAGGGCGATCAGGGGGTTGGGGAGCTCCCCCGTATCAGACACAGAGCAGGGCCGATCAGGAGGTTGGGGCACCTTCCCCTGTCATGAACAGAGCAGGGCCGATAGGGAGGTTGTGGCCCCACCCCCTGTCACACACAGAGCCGCAGGGCGATCAGGGGGTTTGGGCGCTGCCCCCTGTCATGCTGATCCCGGTGCTGGGAGGCATATTACCCTTTTACTATATAGGATAGAGGCCGGGTGCACGTGTGGGGGCCGGCTGGTTTGCCCTGAAGGGTGTCCTGGATCAGGGTGGGGGTCCCCACTGGGATGCCTGGCCAGCCTGGGTGAGGGGCTGAGAGCTGTTTGCAGCTGGTCACACACCCTTCAGGGTGGGGGTCCCCACTGGGGTGCCTGGCCAGTCTGGGTGAGGGGCTGAGGGCTGTTTTCAGGCTGGCGGGTGATGGAAGCTCCCAACCGCTCCTCTTTTTCTTTTCTTTTTCTTTTTTTATTTTATTTTATTCTGGGCCAGCTTTAGCTTTGAGGCTCCAGCTCTTAGGCCTCTGCTCCTGAAAGCAGGTATCTGGTTTGTTTCAGTTCTACAATCGAAACACTGTATCAACTCCAGCTCTGAGATCCCGGCTCGCTGAAAGCAGGTTTCTGGGGTTTTGTTTAGCTTCTATATTTGTTACAATGTTTCTTTTTTTTAAAAAAATATATTTTATTGATTTTTTACAGAGAGGAAAGGAGAGGGACAGAGAGTTTGAAACATCAATGAGAGAGAAACATCGATCAGCTGCCTCCTGCACACCCCCCACTGGAGATGTGCTCGCAACCACAGTACATGCCCTTGACTGGAATCGAACCTGGGGCCCTTCAGTCCGCAGGCCGATGCTCTATCCACTGAGCCAAACCGGTTAGGGCTATATTTGTTACAATGTTTCTTAAACTGCAGGCTCAGAGGCCGGCAAGGCAGGCGGGGAATGTTGGAGTCCTCCGTCACTGAAGCAAGCAAGCCTCATGTTAGTTTCAAGCTGCCTGGCTGCCGGCCGCCATCTTGGCTGGCAGTTAATTTGCATATCTTGCTGATTAGCCAATGGGAAGGGTAGCAGTCGTACGCCAATTACCATGTTTCTCTTTTATTAGATAGGATATTTATTTATTTATTTTTTTAAATATTGATTTTTTACAGAGAGGAAGGGAGAGGGATAGAGAGTTAGAAACATCGATGAGAGAGAAACATTGATCAGCTGCCTCCTGCACATCCCCCACTGGGGATGTGCCTGTAACCAAGGTACATGTTCTTGACTGGAATTGAACCTGGGACCCTTCAGTCTGCAGGCTGACGCTCTATCCACTGAGCCAAACCGGTTAGGGCTACACTTTTATTATATACTAGAGGCCCGATGCATGAAGATTCATGCAAGAATGGGCCTTTCCTCCCCTTTCTGCCTTTGTTCTGGCATGGTGTTGACTTCCCATGCTGCCCAGAGGCCCAGAGCAGCTGGGGCGGTGTGGAATGCCTGCGTTGTCGCCATGGTGATGACAGAAGCATCCCGCCCCGCCCTGGCCACTCTGTGCCTGTATATGCAAATTAACAGCCATCTTTGTTGGGTTAATTTGCATACTCATTCCTGATTGGCTGGTGGGCATCACAAAGGTACGGTCAATTTGCATCTTTCTCTTTTATTAGTGTAGTCTAGTGGCCTGGTACACAAAATCATGCACATTAAAAGGAAATTAATTAGCCCTAACTGGTTTGGCTCAGTGGATAGAGCATCAGCCTGCAGACTCAAGGATCCCAGGTTTGATTTCAGTCAAGGGCATGTACCTTGGTTGTGGGCACATCCCCAGTAGGGAGTGTGCAGGAGGCAGCTGATCGATGTTTCTCTCTCATCGATGTTTCTTTTTTTTTTTTTTTTTTTTTTTTTTAATTAAATCTTTATTGTTCAGATTATTACATTTGTTCCTCTTTTTTTTCCCCCCATAACTCCCCTCCTCCCAGTTCCCGCCCCACCCTCCGCCCTCACTCCCCACCCACTGTCCTCATCCATAGGTGCACGATTTTTGTCCAGTCTCTTCCCGAATCTCCCACACCCCTTTCCCCCCCCAGGAATAGTCAGTCCATTCCCTTTCTATGTCCCTGATTCTATTATAATCAACAGTTCATTCTGTTCATCAGATTATTTATTCACTTGATTCTTAGATTCACTTGTTGATTAGATGCATATTTGTTGTTCATAATTTGTATCTTTACCTTTTTCTTCCTCTTCCTCTTCTTAAAGGATACCTTTCAGCATTTCATATAATCCTGGTTTGGTGGTGATGAACTCCTTTAGCTTTTTCTTATCTGTGAAGCTCTTTATCTGACCTTCAATTCTGAATGATAGCTTTGCTGGATAAAGTAATCTTGGTTGTAGGTTGTTGGTATTCATCACTTTGAATATTTCTTGCCACTCCCTTCTGGCCTGCAAAGTTTCTGTTGAGAAATCAGCTGACAGTCGTATGGGTATTCCCTTGTAGGTAACTGAGTTTCTTTCTCTTGCTGTTTTTAAGATTCTCTCTTTATCTTTTGCTCTTGGCATTTTAATTATGATGTGTCTTGGTGTGGTCCTCTTTGGATTCCTTTTGCTTGGGGTTCTCCGAGCTTCTTGGACCTGTAAGTCCATTTCTTTCACCAGGTGGGGGAAGTTTTCTGTCATTATTTCTTCAAATAGGTTTTCAATATCTTGCTCTCTCTCATCTTCTGGCACCCCTATAATTCTGATGTTGGTACGCTTGAAGCTGTCCCAGAGGCTCCTTACACTATCCTCGCATTTTTGGATTCTTTTTTCATTTTGCTTTTCCGGTTGGGTGTTTTTTGCTTCCTCGCATTTCAAATCATTGACTTGATTCTTGCGCTCCTCTGGTCTGGTGTCGGAAGTCTGTATAGTATTCGTTATTTCAGTCCGTGTATGCTTAATTTCTAGTTGGTTCCCCAATATAAGATCGAGGGTCTTATTAGTTTTCTTGTAGATCTCATTAAGTTTATCGGCGGCTTCTAAACAGTTCTTGAGAGACCTTAAAAGTGTGGTTCTGAACTCTATATCTTCCATTGACAATTTTGTCCTGTTTCTTTGTCTCCGCATTTTGTTATG
The DNA here is from genome assembly GCF_014108235.1 of Myotis myotis. Taxonomy (NCBI): domain Eukaryota; kingdom Metazoa; phylum Chordata; class Mammalia; order Chiroptera; family Vespertilionidae; genus Myotis; species Myotis myotis. Next base: position 770,285 of record NW_023416331.1, on the reverse strand, counting down.
CTTCCTTGGTGCACCCCCTAGTGGTCTTTGTTCGCAGTCTTATAGTTAAATCTTGATTGTTGTAGCTAATTCCAGGGAGGGTTTGACCTCCAGGCCAAGTGGCTATGAGAGTCAGCTGTGTCAGCAGTGAGAGAACTTCTGTCCTCTAGGGAGGTGCTAATCTAGCCTTTGCCTGAGGCTATCCGGCAAATGCCTGTGTGCAGGGCTTGGGCGGGGCGGGTCGCACAGGATCAACAGGGTGGGCCGGAGAGAGCAGTTATGGCGGCTCTCAGTCCTGTCCCCAGGGGCTCTGCCTCTCTGAGTCCCAGCACCCGCTGCAAAGCTCAGAGAGAAAGCTGCACTCGCTCTGACCGAAGCCAGACAGTCCCGCTTCTCCCGTTTGAGTCTGGGTCGCTAGAGACTCGCCGGGACCTGGAGCTCAGATTCTGCGACTCCCTCCTGATTGAAAATGCCAACCGCGCCCTCCGCCGCCAGCCCGCTCCGCGCACTCCGCACCTCAGAATTTGACTTCAGCACTGCGCCTCCTCTGAGTGTCCGTATGCGTTTCTCTTTCCTCCTAGTTGTAGGACTTCCACTCAGCCAGCGTTCCTGTGGTTCTGGGTGATGTCCCTTCCGTTTTTTGGTTTCACTTTTGAAGTAGTTGTTCAAAGCAGCAAACTCCGGCGTTAACCTATGCCGCCATCTTGGTTCTCCCTCATCGATGTTTCTAACTCTCTATCCCTCTCCCTTCCTCTCTGTAAAAAATCAACAAAATATATTTTTTATAAAAAGGAAATTAATTAGAGGAAATATTTTCATATTGCTATTTGCCCTTTCTCTATAATAGAAGTGTCAGAGATGAAAGAAAGTTAGTAAAATGTATATGAAAATCTCCCTCCTGTCAGAGTCTGGGGCACGCTGCGGGACACAGAGTCAAGTCCCTGTCCAACTTTGTGCGCTTCAAAATCACGTGAGACCCAGACCCGGCTGGCCCCACCCCCGTCAAGCCCCACCGGGTGGGGAACGTGAGCCTCAGGTCCCCTGTCAAGCCCTGCCCCCTGCTGATCAGTCGTTACGTGTGAGGTCATGATGACCATTTGCATATTAGCCTTTTATTATTATTATACTAGAGGCCCAGTGCACGAAATTTGTGCCTGGGGGGGTGGCCCTCAGCCCAGCCTGCACCCTCTCACAATCTGGGACCCCTCAGGGGATGTCTGACTGCCAGTTTAGGCCCAATCCCAGCAGTTGGACATCCCTCTCGCAATCTGGAACCTCTGGCTCCTAACTGCTTGCCTTCCTGCCTGATCATCCCTAACCCCTCTGCCTGCCTGCCTGATCACCCCTAACCGCCTCTGCCTCGCCCCCACAGCTTCGTCCCAAAGGTCATCCAGCTGTCTGGTCTAATTAGCATATTACACTTTTATTAACATATATATATGAGGGATTTGAGAAGAATGGAGGATAAGGTGTTACAGGAGATGTGGCGGAAAGAGGCAAGCACCTAGGGGAGAGAGGGCTTGGGAAGGCACGATGCAGAAGGGTGGGGTGGAGCTGTGCCTTGAGGGAAGCTCAGGGAGCTCAGAAGAGCCACGCAGAGAAGGTAGGAAGAGGCACCAAAGCATCAGGGCTGTGAATATAGGCTCAGGAGCCACGCTGCCCGGGTTTGCATCCCAGCTCTGCCACTCGGTGCCTGTGTGAGCGGGGGCAGGGCATTTAACATTTCTGTGCCTTGGTTTCCTCATCTGTCAGGGGGGCTAATGATAAAACCTGCGTCATCGGCCTGTCGTAAAAGTCAAGTGAGCGCCTACATACAAAGCGTTTGGGATGGTGTTTGGCATAGTCGTTCCTGTCGATGGGGGTCTTCTTCCCCCAGAAGCAGTCCTGAGACAAGGATTCAAGTGCAATTAGTGCCTCTGGGGCGTGGTCCGGGAAGGTGAGGAAGGAAAGGCGCCGTCAGGTGGAGTTGCTGTGATGGGTGAGTGAGATTAGTCCCAGTGAGGATCCCTGGAGTGGTGCAGGGCGCGCACATCAGAATGACCCCGGGGGGGGGGGGGGGCGAGGAGCCGGCGTGGCTATACCCCCATTCCATGCGGCCACAGGGTGAGGGCTGACTTCAGGGGCCGCAGTTCTCTGGCATTTCCAGCTTTCTGAGCACAGGTGGAGGACGCAAGAGGAACCCGCAAGCAGACAGAGAGAGGGGCTCCTATTGGAAGTCAGTGACATAGATCGATGAGGCTCAAGGGACGTCAATGGGGCAAGGACAGATCCACTGTGAACAGAGAGAGCCTCGCTCAGGACCGCTGAAGCCTCAGCTCGCATCACACGTAGGCTGGGGACCAGGCCAGGCCAGCCTGGTTTCCAAAACTGGGGGTTGCTCTGGGAGGTTGAGGGAGGCAGATGCTAGTTGTCTAAGTGTCCAGACTGGAAACGAGACCGTGACCAGTGGAGACCTCATCCCCACGGCCTGCCTGTCTCCTCTGCCGCCCTCTAGGACATGTTCGGCAGCGAGGCGATGAGCCCCTGTGGGAGCAGTAAGGCATCCCGAGAAGCCATCACACCGTCCTTTCCTTCTTATTTCATTTATTTTTAAAAGTATGTTTTTTACTGATTTTTTTAGAGAGAGAGGAAGGGAGAGGGATAGAGTGATAGAAACATCACCGAGAGAAAAACGTCATCGATCGGCTGCCTCCTGCACATACCCCTACTGGGGACTGAGCCCACAACCAACCCGGGCATGTGCCCTGACTGGGAATTGGACCGATGACCTCTTAGTTCCTGGGTTGACTCTCAACCGCTGAGCCACACTGGCCGGGCCATCTTTTCCTTTCCGAAGCCGGTGACTGGGGGGGCGAGTTGCAGATGGTGGGGTGTTGATTTCTTCTCTTTGGAATTGGTCCCTGGAAGTAAATATTAGAGACCTCGAACCGATGAGAAGGAATCTGGACAAGAGGGAAGAAGCTAGCAGGAGTGGAGGTCTGTTGTTTTAGGCATCATTTACCTCCTCCCTTCGTGGGAGGAAAACAAAGGTTGCATTTGCCAGGCTTTTTAGTGATGTAAAAACTGGACAAGCCAAGGTCACCTTCAGCAAATGGGGTCCACTGAACGTCTGTGTGGGAGCGTGGGGAGGGAAGGAAGGACCTGGTACCGCAGGCCCAGGGGCTCGGCTCCGGTCCGTCCGCACTGGGCAGGCCCCAGGGAGAGCTGGGACCGGACCCCCGCCGGCGACCGCCGGCTTTCTGTCCGGCTTGCTCTGCCACCGCACAGGGCGGTGCTGCCCTGGGCGGCTTCCAGCAGAGTGGCCCTCGCGTGCACATTGCCCGTTGTCTCCCCAGGGCCATTCCCTCCTGCGTGGTCCTGGAGTTCTGGTCCATTCCCTCCTGCGTGGTCCTGGAGTTCTGGTCCATTCCCTCCTGCGTGGTCCTGGAGTTCTGGTCCATTCCCTCCTGCGTGGTCCTGGAGTTCTGGTCCATTCCCTCCTGCGTGGTCCTGGAGTTCTGGTCCATTCCCTCCTGCGTGGTCCTGGAGTTCTGGTCCATTCCCTCCTGCGTGGTCCTGGAGTTCTGGCTTTGCACATGGTAGACAAACTAGAGACCACATTCCCCAGCCTCCCATATAGTCAAGTTTTGCCCACGGAGTATGAGTGAGAGAGTGGGTGAATTTCCACGTCGGTCCTTGTCCCCTGTTTGTGCTTTCATCCACGTCCTGGGGACTGGGATGCAGCCCCGACAGGGACCTGCTCCAGCCAAGCAGGCAAGAACCAGCTCTCAGGCTGCGGCGAGCCAGATGGGAGGACCCTGCCTCCCCAAGGATGCGATGAGCAGCTCCGCCCCGCCGGCCAGGGCGCCTCGCCCACCCGCTGTCTGCTCAGGAGGAGGCCTTGGTTCCAGAGCAAAGTCGGCGGCTACCTCAGCTCGGTCCCTGCGCTTGGCTTCTCCTGATGACGGCCATTTAGGTTAAAGCCTGGTAAACACGTGTCCTGGCGTTGGCTTCCAGTAAGCATCTTTGTTAGATGCAGGTTTGGCTGCTAAGACCAGGCGAGAGTGGCAGCTACAGTCGCCTAAGGGCTTGGGGAGCAGGGCTTGCTGAATGTAGCTGCTTTGCTAGTGTGAACGTGTCACGGCCCCCTGGGTCTCGGTTGCATGCCAGCCGGTGGAAGGGGAGAAGAAAAGGTAGGAGCTCACCCCTTTCCCCGGAGCACAGGCTGCGGGCGCAGCGGACAATGGGGCTTTATTGCTTAAGGAAGAAGGTGGAATGGGTTCGGACACACTCTGCCAAGTTTATTTAACTCAACAAATATTGGGGGAAACGCATGAAAGAAAGGTCCTTTCTTTTGAAGACGTTATTAGATATGAATCGGGCAGGTGTACTAGTTGGCTTGAGTCCCAAAAACAAAATAGCACCGACAAGGCAGCCTGGACAACAGACATTTCTTTCTCACGTTCTGGAGGCTGGGAGTCCGAGAGCAGGGCGTCGGCATGAGCCGTTTCTCGTGAGAGGCGGTCCTCATGGGCCTTCCTCTGTGACACGGGGTGGGAGGGAGGTGTGAGGAGAGGGTGGGGGGAGAGCAGGACCCACCCTTATGACCTTGTTTAACCTTAATTACCTCTCTATCGGCTCGATAATTTCCAAATACAGTCACATTGTGGGTCAGGGCTTCACGCGTGAATTCTGGGGGACGCAGTTGTCTGTAGCAGTGGCTTAGAGAGGCAGCCGGAAGCCAGTCGCTGAAGGACTCAGTCCTGAGGACTCGTTGTGCCCGGAGCAGACAAGCCCCAGGTCTGGTCACTATAGTCGTTGGCAGATTACGGCCTTACGTGCGCGCTCTGTGCAATGTGAGGTTGCCACTCCTCCCATCAAGAGGTAAAGTGTCCCCCACCTTTATTTATTTTTATTTTTTGGAATTATTTTTATTTTATTTAACATATTTTTATTGATCTCCGAGAGGAAGGGAGAGGGAGAGAGAGATAGAAACATCAATGATGATGAAAGAGAATCATTGATCGGATGCCTCCTGCACGCCCCCTCCTGGGGATGGAGCCTATAACCTGGGCATGTGCCCTTGGCCGGAATCGAACCTGGGACCCTTCAGTCCGCAGTCCGATGCTCTACCCATGGAGCCAAACCGGCTAGGGCTCAGGGTCCCCACCTTTAAATCTGGGTTGGCCTTGGGATGCGCTGACCAACAGAACACGGTGGGAGTGATGTCATGCGGCTTCTGAGGACAGCGTCGTGGGGCTTGCTGCTCGTGCTGGGGATCTTGGCATGCTGCCCCGAGAGCCACCCCTGAGGGGCTCGGCCGGAGGCCCCGAGGGCGAGCGGCAGCTGTCCCACGGCCCCCTGAGCCGAGCCCTCGACCGCTGCAGCTGCGTGCGTGACCCAGGCAAGCCCAGCACAAGAACTGCCTGGCCGGCCCACAGATCAGAGTCACAAGAAAGAGCAACTCGTTTCCTTAGGCCCTACATTTTGGTGCATTGTCCCTGCGGCGCCGGTCACGATTGGTTCACAGCCACAGCGGCTCGTTCGGCGCGACCTCTCCGCTGAGGTGGCAGGGCTCTGCTCCTGGTGCGCAGGGGTCCAGGCTGGTGCAGCGCCGGCTCAGACGCGGCCACGAGGGAGGCTCGGGCGCACTTGCTGCTTGTGAAGCTGCGCCGAGAACTGACACAGGCCACCCATGGTCAGGCCTCGCTGGCCAAGCCAGTGGTGGGAGTTCCTGCTGTGTGCCTGAGAGGAGGCAGAGCCAGAAAATCGGTGACCGTCTCCTGCCCACCCCCAGGCAGGTCATGTCTCGCTTGTTACAACTGAAGGGGTGGGCAGGGCTGAGGGACACCGCCTGCGTCGGGGACCCAGGCTCCTCTGTCTGCTCTGTCGTCCCCTGGGTGTTGTTCTCACATCACCATCAGGGTTATTTTTATTTATTTTATTTATTTACTTATTTTTTTATTTTTTTAAATATATATTTTATTGATTTTTCACAGAGAGGAAGGGAGAGAGATAGAGAGTTAGAAACATCGATGAGAGAGAAACATCGATCAGCTGCCTCCCGCACACCCACTACTGGGGATGTGCCCGCAACCCAGGTACATGCCCTTGACCGGAATCGAACCTGGGACCTTTCAGTCCGCAGGCCGACGCTCCATCCACTGAGCCAAACCGGTTTCGGCTATTTACTTATTTTTTTAAAAAATATGTCTTTTTATTGATTTCAGACAGGAAGGGAGGAGAGAGAGATAGAAACAATGATGAGAGAGAGACATCAGCGGGCTGCCTCCTGCACACCCCACACTGGGGATGGAGCCCGCAACCTGGGCATGTGCCCTGACCGGGAATCAAACCCTCATAACCTCCTGGTTCAGAGGTTGATGCTCAACCACTGAGCCGGCCGGCCAGGCTAAAGTCCCTCCATGCAGAGGAGGGGACGGAGGCTGGGTCTGGGGGAGGAACCAGCAGCTCTGCCACAGAGCAGCTTTGGGACCCCCACAACCAGGGGCGTCCCACCTTCCCACCCCCCGTCAGGGGGTCCCGGGCCCCACCTTCCCACCTCCCCTCAGGGGGTCCCGGGGGCCCCACCTTCCCGCCCCCCGTCAGGGGGTCCCGGGGCCCACCTTCCCACCTCCCCTCAGGGGGTCCCGGGGGCCCCACCTTCCCGCCCCCCGTCAGGGGTCCCGGGGGGCCCCACCTTCCCGCTTCCCGTCAGGGGGTCCCGGGGCCCACCTTCCCGCCTCCCATCAGGGGTCCCGGGGCCCCACCTTCCCGCCTCCCATCAGGGGGTCCCGGGGCCCACCTTCCCGCCTCCCGTCAGGGGTGGGGGCCCACCTCGTACATGTGGTTTCTGAGGAGTTATTTGTAAATCAGAAGCGTTTTCACAAACTTGATTGATCCCTGGGAAATGTTTCCTCTTGCTTTGATTGATGCTCTCCATTTCTGCCTCGCATAGCGTGACGGAGCAGAGAGGTTTCTGGGGGCTGCGCACTGCTCAGGGCCTTTGCTTCCTGCATTGCCCACAGCGCAGCTCTGGTTCAACCCCCCAGCCCCCAAATACGTTTGCTCCTGTGGGTAACCCACCCAACATTTATTTTATAAGTTGGGAATTGTATCTACTGAACTTTCTGTAAAAATGTTCTACAAAGTTTTCCAGTCTCTAAAACAAAATGTTGGTTTTGTTTTTTTCTGTCGCCAGATTCTCTCTGGGAAAAAGGTCGTCCCTGCCCTTATGTATCAAGAAGTTCTGAGATCTCACTCATTTGTGGAAGATAATGAACAACATAAACTGATGAACAAAAACATATCCAGAGACAGAGAAGCATCGAACAGACCATCCCACCTCAGAGGGAAGGCGGTGGTGGCGGGGGTCGGGGGTCGGGGGGTAAGAAAACAACCAAAGGACGTGTATGCGTGCATATGAGCTTAATCCACGGACACAGACAGTAGGGGGTGAGGGCATGTGCTGGGGGTGGGAGTGGCCGGGGAGAGGTCAATGGGAGAAAAAGGAGACATGTAATACTTTAAACAATAAAGAATTTTTTTCAAAAAAGAATAGCACTAACCAGTTGGCTCAGTGAATAGAGCGTCAGCCTGCGGACTGAACGGTCCCAGGTTCGATTTCGGTCAAGGGCATGTACCTTGGTTGCGGGCACATCCTCAGTGGAGGGTGTGCAGGAGGCAGCTGATCAATGCTTCTCTCTCATCGATGTTTCTAACTGTCTGTCCCTCTCCCTTCCTCTCTGTAAAAAAATAAAAATAAAAAACAAAAACAAAAAATGATAGGGGGAAATAAGTTCTGAGGCCCCGGCTGGTTTGGCTCAGTGGATAGAGCGTCGGCCTGTGGACTGAAGGGTCCTGGGTTTGATTTCGGTCAAGGGCCTGGGTTGTGGGTTTGATCCCCAGTGTGGGGCGTGCAGGAGACAGCCGATCAATGATTCTCTCTCATCATGGATGTTTCTATGTCTCTCTTTCTCTCCCTTCCGCTCTGAAAAAAATCTATTTTGGAAAAAAACAAAAGAAGAAGTTCTGAGAAAATCGTCTCAATCTCTTGGAGGTTTATGTCCCAGAAGACGGCCCCAGCCCAGGCCACATGGCGGGCGAAGCCCAGCAGAAAACGGAAACTGAGCGAGTGGTTTTGCAACATCTTGGATGGTGGCTGGATCTGTGCCCTTCAGACGGCTCGTGCCAGAGTGTGTGTGCGTGGCTGTGCCGCGTGCGCGTGGGGCGGGGGCGCCCACGCCGAGGTGAGGCCGGCGGAGCTGCCAAGGCCACGCGAGGAGGAGGACACAGGCTTCGCCCCCAGCTCAGCGCCCAGCCCGGCCTGTTTTCTCCGGCAGGAGGCCACCCCCCTTGCCACTCCCTAGTTTTCTGAGCCAGGGCTGGTTTTCGGGAAGTCAGCTGACCTTTCCCCTCTCCGGGCTCACTGCTCTGCGGCCCCGAGGTGGACACCATGGGCTCACTCAGGGCTCTGCTTTGCCTGCTGCTCCTGTACCCAGGTAGGAGCCAGGGAGCCAGGGAGCCAGGGAGCCAGGGAGCGGGTGGGGTGGGGGCGGGGCGGGAGGGTCCTGGGGGAGGCCACCGCCACCCGGCGGGTGTCTACGCTGGAAACAGTCTCTTTTGCTCTCCCTTTCTGCCAGGGTTTACCTTGCCTTCCTCTTCTCCATTTCTGCGTCTGGCCCCCCCCCACAGGCCTGGCTGCAGCTGCACCCTCCTGCCCTCAGAACGTGAAAATCTCCGGGGGCAATTTCACCCTCAGCCGCGGCTGGGCCCCTGGGAGTGTTCTCGTCTACTCCTGCCCCCTGGGCCGGTACCCAGTCCCCACATCCAGGCTGTGCCTGAGCAGCGGACGCTGGCAGACCCCGAGATCCAGCCCGGTGGCAAAGGCGGTCTGCAAACGTGAGGCTCCCCAGCTCGCCCAGGGTGCCCTGCGCGCGGAACCTCTATTTAGGATGTGGGTCTTAGCCCGCCTGGGCGGCGTGGGAGGGAGGGCGAAGCCTCTCCACAGGGCTTTGCAAAGTAGCGGGAGAACGTCACTCCCCATAGCAGGGTATTGGAGGCAAGCTTTAAACAAATTTTAAAAATATATATATATATATATATATATATATATATATATATATATATATATTTTTTATTGATTTCAGAGAGGAAGGGAGAGGGAGAGAGAGATAGAAACATCAATGATGAGAGAGAATCATTGATCCGTTGCCTCCTGCACACCCCTTACTGGGGATCAAGCCTGCAACCTGGGCATGTGCTCTGACCAGAATTGAACCCCGGGACCCTTCAGTCCATAGGCCAGCGCTCTATCCACTGAGCCAAACCAGTTGGGGCGAGGCAGGCTTTGATGGAGATTGTGGGGGCTACGGGCCAGGGACGCTTTCCAAAATACTTAACAGTTGGCCGCATGGCACTGCCCACTCCTGGGAGGCGAGGACCCCGGGGGGAGGGAGCAGCTGAGAGAAGTGGCTGAACGGTGTGAGACCACCAGCGTTCACCCAACTGCCAGCAGCAGCAACTGCACAGGCATCAACCTAACCTGCAGGCAGCCAGGGGCTGTCCCCACGCCTAGGGCGAACGCCGCCCCCGTGGTGCCAGCCCAGGGGCTCCCGGTCCATCCCCAGCACCCCTCTCTCTGCAGCTGTTCGCTGTCCCGCCCCGGTGGCCTTCGAGAATGGCATGTACACCCCGCGGCTGGGGTCCCACCCCGTGGGCGGCAACCTGAGCTTCGAGTGTGAGGACGGCTTCGTGCTGCGGGGCTCACCCGTGCGGCAGTGTCGCCCCAACGGCATGTGGGATGGGGAGACGGCCGTGTGTGACAATGGCGGTGAGTGGCCTGGCTGATGGCTGTGGGGGGGCTGGGACCTCCAGGAACCCCGGAGCCAGGCTGTGGCCAGGGAGCCTCTGTGGGGCAGGGGCCTGGTGTGCCGAGGGTCAAAGTAATATTCCTGGATTTTGGTCAGCTGAGACCAGCAGGCCCCACATCACCGGCCTGGAGGGGGCCAAGGCAGCTGGCTCCAAGCTTCAGCTCCGACATAAAGGCCCTGCACACTGTCCGGCTTTTCCAGAAGCCTCAAAGCCTGCTTGGTAGTCAGACCCCACGGGACTGAGGACAGAGGATAGGCTGAGAGCGTTGTGCGGACGTGCCTTGCCTCTGGAACCCGGTTGGGTTCCAAGCTTGGCTTTGACCTTGACAGACTTGGGGCAGGTTATATAACCTCTCTATGCCTCAGTTTTCCCATCTGTAAAATGGGTTTTGTAAGGGTGCTGGCTGTCCTCGTTTCACAGGTGAAAACTGAGAGGATAAGTGGGGTTGTCGTGTGGATGGAGTGAGTTGACGTTAGTACGCGTCTAGAACAGCCTCGGGGTCTGGTACGTGCCTGGTACACTGCCTCACGCCACTGCTATTACCGTCCCAGAGCACGCAGAGGGCTCTGCTGGTCAGAGTGGGGCTCCCGGGCGTCCTGGAGCCACATGCCCCTGTGGGTTTGGGAGCTTCCTGGACCAGAGTTCTGGGCACAGAGTCCAGGAGACAGTCCATGAGACGGCAGGACCGTGGCCTCCCCAGCAGCCCCCCCATCAGCTCCGGCGCATGCAGCTTGACTCTGCCAAGTAGCCATTCATTCAAACATAAGTATAATCTATTTGAAAATGAAGGCAAAATCTACCTACAGTAAAGTCTACAGATCTTAAGTTTTTAGCTTGATGAATTTTTACACACGTGTCCACCCACGTAACCGCCACTGGAGCGAGGACACGCCCGCATCCCAGGAGGCCCGCCCTCCCGCGGGACCGTCTTCGCTGGGCTCCCTCGAGCTCAGCCGGGAGGAGGCGTCACAGGCTGCTCTGCGCACCTGGCGGCCCTTAGCCAGCGTCGCCTGGGCGCGCGCAGCTCTGTGCACCGCAGTCTGCTCTTCGCTGCCGTGGAGCCCCTTGCACGGGCCTGTGAGAGGTCACGCCTGATCCTGCAGCTGGGCCTCGGGTCACGTCCAGGTGGCGGCCACGAGTGGAGCTCCGCGAACGTTCTTGTGCCTGACGTTCGTGCCCTTGTTTCTCTGGAGCGTGTGGTCTGGGGTGGGATGAGCGGTCCCCGCGCAGGGGCGGGCGTTCCACCACATCCAGCGATGCCGGCTCTTTGGTGCTGACTCCCGTGGCTTAGGAAGAGCAGTGTCCCCCTGCAGATGGGCTTCTCTGCTGGCACCTGCCCCGGCTTCTGGGGTGGATGCAGCCCGAGTCCCGGGTGGGACTGGGAGGCCGCTGAGCTGGAATGTCTGGCCCTCCTGAAGGCCCCATCCACACCCGCCAGGACCCCAAGAGGCTCTGGGGCCTGGAGCCGGGCGCGGGAGGGAGAGGGCAGTGAGCAGGGCCAGGGGCCACGCCGGAGGGTCTCTGCTTACTCCATCTCCCTCTGCTCCCTCGCAGCCGGCCACTGCCCCAGCCCAGGCATCCCCGTGGGCTCGGTGCGGACCGGGTCCCGATTTGGCCTTGGGGACAAGGTCAACTACCGCTGCTCCTCGAATCTGGTGCTGACGGGGTCGACAGAGCGGGAGTGCCAGGACAGTGGGGTCTGGAGCGGGACCGAGCCCATCTGCCGCCGTGAGTAGCTGCCCTGCCCGTCCGGAGACTCTCGGCACCGGCTCCACGCTGACCCCAGTGGCTCTTCCCACAGAACCCTACTCGTACGACTTTCCTGAGGACGTGGCCCCTGCGCTGGGCACCTCCTTGTCCCACCTGCTTGGATCCACCAATCCCACCCAGAAGAAGACGGGTGAGTGCTGGTGGCGGGCAGCAGGCGGCTGGGCAGGCTGCTTGGGGCTCGGCCTCCTCTGGGCGCAGCAGGGCTGAGCTGACTGCAGGGGAGGCCTTGGCAAGAGAGCAGGGTGGGGGAAGACATGAGTTCCCCCTCCATATTTCATCCAGAAAACGTGGGCCGAAAAATCCAAATCCAGCGATCTGGCCACCTGAACCTCTACCTGCTCCTGGACGCCTCTCAGAGCGTGAAGGAGGAAGACTTCAGCATCTTCAAGGAGAGCGCCGCCCTCATGGTGGACAGGGTCAGGGCCAGGAGAGCGCCGCCCTCATGGTGGACAGGGTCAGGGCCCGGAGAGCGCCGCCCTCATGGTGGACAGGGTCAGGGCCCGGAGAGCGCCGCCCTCATGGTGGACAGGGTCAGGGCCAGGCGCCGCCCTCATGGTGGACAGGGTCAGGGCCCGGAGAGCGCCGCCCTCATGGTGGACAGGGTCAGGGCCCGGAGAGCGCCGCCCTCATGGTGGACAGGGTCAGGGCCAGGAGAGCGCCGCCCTCATGGTGGACAGGGTCAGGGCCCGGAGAGCGCCGCCCTCATGGTGGACAGGGTCAGGGCCAGGAGAGCGCCGCCCTCATGGTGGACAGGGTCAGGGCCAGGAGAGCGCCGCCCTCATGGTGGACAGGGTCAGGGCCAGGAGAGCGCCACCCTCATGGTGGACAGGGTCAGGGCCAGGAGAGCGCCGCCCTCATGGTGGACAGGGTCAGGGCCCGGAGAGCGCCGCCCTCATGGTGGACAGGGTCAGGGCCAGGAGAGCGCCGCCCTCATGGTGGACAGGGTCAGGGCCAGGAGAGCGCCGCCCTCATGGTGGACAGGGTCAGGGCCCGGAGCCACCCTCATGGGGACAGGTCCCCTCATGGTGGACAGGGTCAGGGCCAGGAGAGCGCCGCCCTCATGGTGGACAGGGTCAGGGCCAGGAGAGCGCCGCCCTCATGGTGGACAGGGTCAGGGCCGAGAGCGCCGCCCTCATGGTGGACAGGGTCAGGGCCCGGAGAGCGCCGCCCTCATGGTGGACAGGGTCAGGCCCGGCGCCGCCCTCATGGTGGACAGGGTCAGGGCCCGAGAGCGCCGCCCTCATGGTGGACAGGGTCAGGGCCCGGAGCGCCGCCCTCATGGTGGACAGGGTCAGGGCCCGGAGAGCGCCGCCCTCATGGTGGACAGGGTCAGGGCCCGGAGAGCGCCGCCCTCATGGTGGACAGGGTCAGGGCCAGGAGAGCGCCGCCCTCATGGTGGACAGGGTCAGGGCCAGGAGAGCGCCGCCCTCATGGTGGAACAGGGTCAGGGCCGGAGAGCGCCGCCCTCATGGTGGACAGGGTCAGGGCCAGGAGAGCGCCCTCATGGGTGACAGGTCAGGGCCAGGAGCCCTCATGGTGGACAGGGTCAGGGCCCGGAGAGCGCCGCCCTCATGGTGGACAGGGTCAGGGCCCGGAGAGCGCCCTCATGGTGGACAGGGTCAGGGCCAGGAGAGCGCCGCCCTCATGGTGGACAGGGTCAGGGCCAGGAGAGCGCCGCCCTCATGGTGGACAGGGTCAGGGCCAGGAGAGCGCCGCCCTCATGGTGGACAGGGTCAGGGCCAGGAGAGCGCCGCCCTCATGGTGGACAGGGTCAGGGCCAGGAGAGCGCCGCCCTCATGGTGGACAGGGTCAGGGCCAGAGAGCGCCGCCCTCATGGTGGACAGGGTCAGGGCCAGGAGAGCGCCGCCCTCATGGTGGACAGGGTCAGGGCCAGAGCGCCGCCCTCATGGTGGACAGGGTCAGGGCCAGGAGAGCGCCGCCCTCATGGTGGACAGGGTCAGGGCCCGGAGAGCGCCGCCCTCATGGTGGACAGGGTCAGGGCCAGGAGAGCGCCGCCCTCATGGTGGACAGGGTCAGGGCCAGGAGAGCGCCGCCCTCATGGTGGACAGGGTCAGGGCCCGGAGAGCGCCGCCCTCATGGTGGACAGGGTCAGGGCCAGGAGAGCGCCGCCCTCATGGTGGACAGGGTCAGGGCCAGGAGAGCGCCGCCCTCATGGTGGACAGGGTCAGGGCCCGGAGAGCGCCGCCCTCATGGTGGACAGGGTCAGGGCCCGGAGAGCGCCCTCATGGTGGACAGGGTCAGGGCCAGGAGAGCGCCGCCCTCATGGTGGACAGGGTCAGGGCCCGGAGAGCGCCGCCCTCATGGTGGACAGGGTCAGGGCCCGGAGAGCGCCGCCCTCATGGTGGACAGGGTCAGGGCCAGGAGAGCGCCGCCCTCATGGTGGACAGGGTCAGGGCCAGGAGAGCGCCGCCCTCATGGTGGACAGGGTCAGGGCCAGGAGAGCGCCGCCCTCATGGTGGACAGGGTCAGGGCCAGGAGAGCGCTGCCCTCATGGTGGACAGGGTCAGGGGCCAGGCGCCGCCCTCATGGTGGACAGGGTCAGGGCCAGGAGAGCGCCGCCCTCATGGTGGACAGGGTCAGGGCCAGGAGAGCGCCGCCCTCATGGTGGACAGGGTCAGGGCCAGGAGAGCGCCGCCCTCATGGTGGACAGGGTCAGGGGCCAGGCGCCGTGCGGAGCTTCCCTTGCTCAGACCCCTCACGGCCCACCTCCTTCAAGGAGGCTTCCCCACTCCACGAGGAGCCGTGCTTCAATGTATAGGGTCATGCTTTTTGTTCCACAAACACCTACTATGTGTCCGGCACCGTAGTGGGTGCTGGGTGCTGTGCTGGGGGACACCAACGATGAACAACACGGGGCCCCCTTTCCAGGAATTCGTCTTCTAGAACAGGGGTCTGCCCAGAGGGGTGCACAGATAACCCACTGGGTGTGGCAGAAAAGTCCTGGTATCCCTGCTGACCCATTTCATTTAAATCAACAGCTTGATATTTAATAATTTGAAAACATTTCAGTATTTTGTGTGTTTACAGTGATACACGTTATGAATAGGAGTGCAGTTTCCAAGCACATATACCTTTATGGGGCTGTGCCCCAAGCCCCTGCTAGCCAGATGCGCACACAGGAGCGTTTGGAAGCCGTGGGTTAGTCGTTGCCCACGTTTGCTTGGTGTCTGCTTCTCACAGTTGTTGATGTAGATGTGGCCGCTCCTCCCGCGACATTTTAGAGGAAGAGGCTCTGTGTTCCTCAGCGGCTCTCTTAGGACCTGAACGTGGGCCACTCACTGAGCCCCGAGGCTGCAAACTACAGCCACTGGGAGCCTCCCGGTTGCACCAGCAGGTTCAGGCCCTCCCTCCGCCTCTGACTGGTGGTGTGAGCCGGGGAAGGCCAGCGCCTCAGTGTGCGCCTGTAAAGGAGGGCCTCCTGCCCGCACAGAGTTTCTGGGAGAATTAAATGAGGCCAGTCGCTCAGTCGTTTGACGCATCATCCCGATACCCAAGGTTGCAGGCTGGTCTCCAGGCGCAGACGGAGGAGCCGATGGGTGTGGCAATGGGTGGGACACACGTCCATCTCCCCCCTCCCCTCTGTCTCTAAAATCAATAAAAAAAAGATTAAAGAGGAGCGAGCCCTTCAACGCGAGCAGATGGTCAGCAAACACCGGTTTCCGGAGCTCCTGCCGGCCGCAGCGTCTTCCCCCGCATGATTGTGGTTGATGTCGGAGCGGAAGGGAGAGGGAGAGAGACATCAATGATGAGAGAGAATCATTGATCGCTGCCTCCTGCCTCTCCCTCCCCTGCACAGATCTTCAGCTTTGAGATCAATGTGAGTGTCGCCATCATCACCTTTGCGTCAAAGCCCAAAATCATCATGTCTGTCCTGGATGACAATTCCCGGGACGGGACTGAAGTGATCTACCATCTGGAAAACATCAACTATAAAGGTGTGGTGTCGTCCGATGAAGGTGGGAGCGGGGGTGCGGGGGGGTCCGCAGCAGACCCATCTGGACAAGTTAGAGAGACGGGGTCTCTTGGCGGCAACCAAGGCTCAGGGCTCTGGCTCCTCAGGCTCAGGTGGGGGTCCCCGCCCCGCCAGCCCCTGCCTTCCTCCAATGTGCTGGACGGCCAGGGTGTCGCACAGGCCTGGTCCTCCCGATGCCAGAGCCACACGCCTGGTTTTCGTGGCTCAGTGCTCGTCTCCCTGGTCGTGGTAAACTCCCGCAGGGTGGGCTGCAGACGCTAACAACGCCCAAGTTTGCATCTGGAAGCCCCATCTTTGCATCCGGGGACATTAGCGTGGCCTTGGGTTGCGGTCATGCAATGAGCCCGTCTAAGGGGAATGGCTCTTAACGCCTGAACAGGCGACGTGCCAGATCCCCACCTGGGACCCAAGGTCTGGGCTTCTCAAACCAGCGGCTAATTTATCTCCAGCTGTTGGGGAAATAGGGTGATTTCTACTCCCCTTCTCTTTGCATGTTGCAGACCATGAAAATGGAACCGGGACCAACATCTATAAGGCACTACACAGTGTCTACATCATGATGAATAACCAAATGCAACGCCTGGGCATGAGCACCGCGGCCTGGAAGGAAATCCGGCACGCCATCATCCTTCTCACAGACGGTGCGTGCCGCCGTCTCTGTGGGGGTCGTCGTCTCTGTGGGGGACGTCGTCTCTGTGGGGGACGTCGTCTCTGTGGGGGTCGTCGTCTCTGTGGGGGACGTCGTCTCTGTGGGGTCGTCGTCTCTGTGGGGGTCGTCGTCTCTGTGGGGGACGTCGTCTCTGTGGGGGACATCGTCTCTGTGGGGGACATCGTCTCTGTGGGGGACATCGTCTCTGTGGGGGACGTCATCTCTGTGGGGGACATCGTCTCTGTGGGGGACGTCGTCTCTGTGGGGGACATCGTCTCTGTGGGGGACGTCGTCTCTGGCGCAGTAGCAGGAGCATCATGGAGGGGTCAGAAGACCTGCATTCTGATTCTCCCTGGGCCACTTGGCCTGCTTCTTACTTACCAAGTAGAAATAGTGACAACAGTGATGGCGAGGACAACAGTGATGGAAACATTAGCTGCCTTCCGCTCCTTACACAATTTTTGTGGAGAGAAATTTAAGTCGTTTGCGTAAAGGTGCTTTGTGATTATAATGCTGGTTATTGTCACTACCTGGAGGTCACCGGCTCCGGACCCGTGAGGTCCCGGCGCCTCGGGCGGTGACTCTGCCGTGGATCTGGGCTCTGTCATCGAGCTTGATTTTGCCCACATTATGCCACCCATCAGGACTGTGCTCTTGTCTATGCAATGAGGGTACCCACCCCTCCTGGGGCTTCGTGAGAATTAAATGAAATAAAGCAAACGGAGCTCGGGGCCCAGTGCCTGCGACACAGACTTTCAGTAAAACTCGGTAGACGTGCAGGGGCTGCGGGTCCCGGGGATGCCTCCCCCACTCCTCCTGGGCGCGGGGTCCTGATCCACCAGACGAACAAGTCTTTCCCTCCCTGTTCCAGGAAAGTCCAATATCGGGGGCTCGCCCAAGCCAGCTGTTGACAATATCAAAGAGGTCTTGAACATCAACCAGAGGAGGAGCGACTACCTGGGTGAGCCCCCACCCCTGCCCCCGGCTGTACCGCCCCCCAGGTGTACGAGGCCCACAGCCTGGGTCCCAGCATCTTTCTGTGGAGGCGCCCCCCCACCCCCCCACCGCTCTGTGTCATTCTGTGTGAAGGTGGCCGAGTGTCTGCCTGGTGTCATCTGGGTTAGCTGAGGCTGTGGGCAGTTTCTTCACTTGCCAGAGGGGACCTCTAGGCCGACAGGGGCGAATGCTCGGACACAGGGAAGCAGTGTGTCGGGGTCGCCATCTTCCTCCTCCTCCTGCTTTCCCACGCTCTACAGTTGCAGGAGCCTCTCCAGGAGGAAGAGGCGGGCCTGCTGGGGACTGTCCCTGGCGCCCCGGGAGCAGTGCAGATAAGCCAGGGAAGCGTTGGCAGCTGCAGGCGCTAACGGACAACTCCTCAGGTTCAGGCGAAATACAAATTGCACTGGCCTTTGACCAGAACAGAATTCAGACAGAAGCACCGGATAAGGGAAGGCGTTGAGCGCCCCATGCCCCCCCTCCCCGTCCGTGTGCCTCGCCCTGACCTGGCCCTCCGTGGAGAGCAGATTCCTCTTAAAAACTCTGGCCCAGCGAAGGCAGAGCCCAAACCCCATCCCTCAGGCCTTAGCGCCACTGGGCCAGGGTGAAATGCTCAAAACCACCTCGCCGAACAAGCAGGAGCTGAAGGGAAACGGAGAGCTCGGGGCCTGAGCGCAGGTGCTGCCTGAGGGGGCCCTCTGTCCGGGTCTGAGCATCGCCCCCTCTCGCTGCACCGCCCTCTGGGAGCAGAAGGGGGCCAGGCGGGCAGCGTGCGGAGGGAGGGTGGGGTGGGGGGGTGGGGTGGGGTGGGGGGGTGGGGTGGGGTGGGGGGCACGGTTCTCGGGAAGGGAGGGCTCCAGGCCCGCCCACGCCTCGGGGTGGAGGAGGCCAGGTCCGTGCTTCGCCTCCAGGCGACGGCCATGGCCCGTGTTTACCTAGTCGTGGACCAGAGCCGCCAGGACTGGGCGCTGTTCTAAGGGCGAAGCAGACACAAGCCGCGCGGGCAGTGCTCTAGGAGGCAAAGTGCTGGCTGCCAGGGCTGGTGCAGCACAGCATACAAACCCAGGGGCTTAAAAAACAGAAGTTCGGTCTCCCGCGTTGAGGAGCCTAGAAGTCCAAATGCCAGGTGTGCGCGGCCTGGAGGGTCCTTCCTCGCCTCTCCCGGCTGCTGGGGGCCCAGGGCCCTGGCTGAGGCGGGTACCCGGCCTCTGCTCCGTCCTCACATCCCTTCGCTCTTCTGCGAAGACCCAGCGTCAGGTCAGGGTCAGGGCCGCTCTCGTCCAGCTCGACCTCATCTTCACTAGCTCACATCCGTAAGACCCTACTTCCTGACGAGGTCACACTCAAGTCCTGGGAGTTAGGACTTGAACATACTCTTGTGGGGGACACAGTGTTACCCACAGTGGGCATAAAACAAGAGAGATAAAGAATCCCCAGGGCACGGTAGCTGGTGACAGGGGCTAAGGTGCAGGGGGGGCAGGGCACTGCGCCTTCAGACGCAAGGCGGGAAGGACAGCCGGGTAGTGATGCTTGAGTCAAGACTTAAAAAGGTAAGGAAGGGAGCCAAGTGGGGAACCTGGGGGGGAGTGGGCCAGGCGGAGGCGCCTGTGCAGAGGCTGCGGTGGGAGAGCCTGCGGCACGAGGCTTCACGAGGCCGTGGGGCTGGATGGGCTGGAGGGCGAGCCGCGGAGGGAAATGCAGTCAGACAGGGCGGGCGGAGGGGCCATGCAGGGCTTTGCAGGCACAGTGAGCCCTAAACGCCGCCTCCTGCCTCGCGGTGGCCCAGCCACAGATTCTGGTGGCTTCCTCCCCCGTCAGACATCTATGCCATCGGGGTGGGCAAGCTGGATGTGGACTGGCGAGAACTGAATGAGCTGGCCTCCAAGAAGGACGGCGAGAGGCACGCCTTCATCCTGCAGGACGCCAAGGCTCTGCGCCAGGTCTTTGAGCACATGCTGGGTGAGTGTCTTCCTTCACCCCTGGCCGGGGGCGGGGGACAGGGAGGAGCCGGGGGAGGGGGGCGGGGAGGAGCTGGGGGAGGGGGGCGGAGGCCGCTGGGAACCTGCTCACAGTGCCCTCCCCGTCTCCTGCCCCATCGGCTCCTCACCCCACAGATGTCTCCCAGCTCATAGACACCATATGTGGGGTGGGGAACATGTCAGCTAACGCCTCCGCCCAGGAGAGGACACCCTGGCATGTCACTATCAAGGTAGGGAAGGAGGGCCGGGGCTGGGGCTGGGACGCACAGTGAAGCGCCATGGGCGAGGGTCCCTGAAGACCCCCTGCTCCCCTGCAGCCCATGAGCCGGGAGACCTGCCGGGGGGCCCTCATCTCCGACCAGTGGGTCCTGACGGCCGCTCACTGCTTCCGCCACGCTGACCAGGACCACTCCCTGTGGAGGGTCATCGTGGGTGAGGAAGGCCCCACCCTGTGCCCAGCCCCTGCCCCCTCAGGAGCCCTGGCCCGGCCTAACCTGCCACGTTGTTCCCAGGGGATCCCAGCTCCCACTTGGGCAAGGAGTTCCAGATTGAGCAGGTGGTGATCTCCGAACACTTTGATGTCTTTGCCAAGAGGCACCAGGGCATCCGGGAGTTCTATGGGGACGACATCGCCCTGCTGAAACTGGCCCAGAAAGTGAA
Organism: Myotis myotis; assembly: GCF_014108235.1. NCBI lineage: Eukaryota > Metazoa > Chordata > Mammalia > Chiroptera > Vespertilionidae > Myotis > Myotis myotis. The sequence continues at coordinate 750,406 of NW_023416331.1, read as the reverse complement.
GATGTCCACCCATGCCAGGTGCTGGCACCTGGGGCAGAGCTCTGGGGAGCCCTGGAGGAGGGGGCACCCAGCATGGGCCTGTGTGACCCCCGCTTCTCCCCAGGCCCATCTGCCTTCCCTGTACGGTGGGGGCCAACCTGGCCCTGCGGAGACCCCCGGGCAGCACCTGCCGGGACCACGGTGAGAGCTGGGGCTTCAGGTGTGAAGAGCTGGGGCCGGGGCTTGGGGTGAGGACATGGCTGTGCTCCAGTCCCCAAGTCAGAAGCCGGGTCCGGGTGAAGGGGCCGGCACCAGCCTCCCCTCTCCTTGCCTGTAGAGAGCGAACTTCTGAACAAGCTGAGCGTTCCTGCGCATTTTGTGGCCTTGAATGGGGACACACTGAACATTAACCTCAAGACAGGGACAGAGGTGAGCGGCTCAGGTCTGGGCTGCGGGGGCGGGTCCCCCAGAGTGTCTGTCTGCCCCTGCAGTGCTGGCTGCTTTCTCCATCTGAGAGAGGCCCCCTGCTGCTCATCCAGCCTTCTCTCTCGCTCCACTCCTACTGCAGTGGACAAGATGTATTGAGGTCGTTGGCCAAGACAAAACCACGTTCCCCAACCTGACAGATGTCAGCGAGGTGGTGACAGACCAGTTCCTGTGCAGTGGGATGGAGAAAGATGACAATCCCTGCAAGGGTGAGCGCCCCCCCCCGGCCCCCCCCGCATTCTTGCAGGCAGGCCCCAGGGCCCGTGGCCAGCACGCGGCCAGGACGGCGCACTGCCCTGCTGATGCGAGCAGAGCAGCGGGAGTCAGCGCATCGCCTGCCCCTTCCTTCTGCAGGAGAATCTGGAGGAGCGGTTTTCCTTGAGCGGAGATTCAGGTTTTTTCAGGTGAGAGAAGGGGAAGCTGGTGGGGACTGGGTTACAGGATCTGGGCCTCACGGGGGGACCAGGGAGGCCTTTGCAGGAGCCAGGAGGATGGGCTGGGAGCTGGGGCTGTGGCCGCCTCCTGTCCATGCTCTCTCTTCCAGGTGGGCCTCGTGAGCTGGGGTCTCAACAACCCCCTCCGTTGCAACAAACTCCCTAGAGGCAAGGTCCTCCTGCTCCGCGACTTTCACGTCAGCCTCTTCCGCCTGCAGCCCTGGCTGAGGCAGCACCTGGAGGGCGATCTGAACTTCCTGCCCCTCTAGTCACGCCCACGGCCCCCTTTGCCGTCCTCTCCCCCGTCCTTCCTCTGCATTTCTGCCTTCAGACCCCGTGACCCTCCTCACGCCTCACCCGGGCAGCGCCCACCCACCCTCGGCTGTACCGACTCACTCTCCTTTCGCTTTCACGTGGAATTTCCCAGTTTTGGACATTAATAAAAATCTGATTTTCACATAGTCTGTGCCTCTGCCTGGGGGCGGGGAAGGCAGGAGTGATTCCAGGAACCACAGGAGCAGGTCAGAGACCTCGCTGGACAAACAGGGACTCTGCTCCACACCGGGTCAACAGGGGGGCGGTCTGGGCTCTTTGGGGAGGAACTGTGGCCGAGGGGAGCTGCTGAAGGGAGAGGCCTGGATCCTGGGCAGCAGAGGGTGGGGCTTGCAGTTTCTATTTCCTTGACTGGCAGCTCAGTGGGGCTCTCCCTCTTGGACATTCCGGAAAGTGATGTGGGAAGGGTGGGCAGGGCGAGCGGCAGGTGCCAGCACTCTGATTGCATAAAAGGCTGGAGGTGTGGGGGGCAGGGGACGGGAGTGCGCCCTGGCCCAGGTCTGCAGTCTCAGCCTGGACGCTGAGCCAAATGGCCATGCAGCACCAGCCGGGGAAGGCCGCGCGGCCTCCAGCGTCAGCCCCTCGCCCGCCTTCCGGGGCCCCGCGGAGCAGCCCCTGCCCCTGGCTCTGCCTCGTAGCCCTGGTCCTGGGCCTCTTGCCTGGAGGTAAGCCAGGGTCACTGCCCCCTCCTGCTGCCCAGCATCCCTCCTGGGCCTGGCAGGCCAGGCTTTACCAGCCTGTCTTTTTAGGTGTGGGCACCACGCCAGTGTCCGTGGCTGAGCCCCAAAGACCCTGCTCTCTGGAGGGAGTAGAGATCAAAGGCGGCTCCTTCCGGCTTCTCAAGGAGGGCCAGGCACTGGAGTACGTGTGTCCCGCTGGCTTCTACCCGTACCCCGTGCAGGCTCGCACCTGCAGATCCACGGGGTCCTGGAGCGCCCTGCAGACCAAAGACCAAAAGATTGTCAAGAAGGCGGAATGCAGAGGTTGGAGGGCAGGGAGGGTGGGCACGGCCAGCAGAGGGTTGGAGCAGGGCGGCCGAGGTCCCGACGAGGCTGATCCGTGTGTGAGGCCACGCGGGCTGAAAGTTGGGCTGAGCAGGTGTAGGAGCTGTCCCGGGCTGGAGGGGGGAAGGCGGAAAGAGGGAGGAGGAGGGAACCAGGCGGCCCTGCAGCGGACAGAGCACTCAGGAGTGGGCGGGAAGGGCGGTGGGCCTCCCGTGGGCTGAGGGGCCTGGGCGGGGGGGAGACGCTGCTCCTGGGGGACCAAGAGAGGGCTTGAGGCCGGGAGGGAGGCTCCAAAGGGCAGCCCGCCCCTCGCAGTGACTTCTCCTTGTCCCTCCCCCAGCAATCCGCTGTCCACGACCACAGGACTTTGAGAATGGGGAGTACTGGCCCCGGGCTGCCTACTACAATCTGAGTGACGAGATTTCGTTCCAGTGTTATGATGGCTACACTCTCCGGGGCTCTGCCAATCGCACCTGCCAAGTGACTGGTCGGTGGGATGGGCAAACAGCCATCTGTGACAATGGAGGTGAGAAGACGGCTCCCCCACGGCGGCCTGTCCCTGCCGGTGCCGCAGCCGAGGAAGCCTGGTCACTCCTGGGCGCTGCCTTGCCCGCGGGCCCCGGGCCTCACTCGTGGTCTCATGCCTCTGCAGCGGGGTACTGCCCCAACCCAGGCATCCCCATCGGCACAAGGAAGGTGGGCAGCCAGTACCGCCTTGAAGACAGCGTCACCTACTACTGCAGCCGGGGACTCACCCTGCGCGGATCCCAGCGGCGAACCTGCCAGGAAGGTGGCTCTTGGAGTGGAACAGAGCCTTCTTGCCAAGGTGACCCTTGACCCATGCCCGCCCTTGGTCAGGTCTGGCTCTCGGCCTCAAGTCCCCGTGCCAGGGCACTGCCTCCTTCTGTGCCAAACCTCCCTGTACAACTTCCCGCTGAGCCCTTCCCACTCTGGAAACCCCCCGCCGCGTCTGGCCCCCGTGCTGCGGGCCCTCCCAGACATCTGACCTGCTTTCCGACCTCTCCCAGACTCCTTCATGTACGACACCCCTGCGGAGGTGGCCGAAGCCTTCCTGTCTTCCCTGACGGAGAGGATAGAGGGCGCGGACGCTGAGGATGGGCACAGCCCAGGTGCGAAGGCGGAGTGGGGAGTGGGGTGGGAGTCGGGAGGGCGAGGGTGAGGGGCAGGGAGTCTGAGTGTCTGTGGGGCGCGCAGGGGAACAACAGAAGAGGAGGATTGTCCTGGATCCCTCGGGCTCCATGAACATCTACCTGGTGCTGGATGGATCCGACAGCATCGGGGCGCGCAACTTCACCGGCGCCAAGAACTGCCTGAAAGCCTTCATTGAGAAGGTGGAGCCCCTCCTTCAATGCGGGGACCCTGAACGGCCCTCACAGGACTAGCTTCCTGGTTGGCAGCCCCTCTGAGCCCCAGGGTTTCGGAAAATCCTCAGGTCCTAGCCCGTCCTACTTTCCCCTTCACTTGAATCAGTTTCTTCACCTGTAACCCAGACGCCCCTGAAAACCCCAGTGACCAGTCAGCCCTTGAGTCTCTTACCAGGACCTTCCCCGTCCCAGCTAAGTATTCTCCTTGCAATGCTATTACCCTTGATTCCCTCAGGTGGCAAGTTACGGGGTGAATCCAAAATACGCTCTAGTGACCTATGCCACCGACACCAACATTTTGATTAGAGTGTCCGATGCAGAGAGCAGCAATGCAGCCTGGGTCACAGAGAAGCTCGACAAAATCAGCTACGAAGGTCAGAAGTCAGGGGAGTGGTAGGAGGGGATGGTGGGAAGTTCACTCCCTTTGGGGTCAGAGAGGTCAAGGTTCGGGGTGCGGTGTGAGACCGCCTGGGGACAGGGAGGCCCGCTGTGTAGGGCATGGCTGACAGCGGGTCCTCGGAGAAGAGGTTAGTGGGAACCTGCTAGGGGCTGAGAGAGTCGCTTTGCAAAGGGAAGTCAGTGGGATGACAATCAACTAAAAAAGCTGAACCATGTGGGATGTCGTGACAGGCCTCCGGGGTTGAAGGGTGGCTTGGAAGGCTGGGAGGTGGCAACCTCTCTCCTGCCCACAGATCACAAACTGAAGACGGGGACGAACACCAAGAAGGCCCTCCTGGCGGTGTACAACATGATGAGCTGGGCGGGGGACGCCCCTCCCGAGGGCTGGAACCGCACCCGCCACGTCATCATCCTCATGACTGACGGTCAGACGGGCTCTCTCCTGCCCGACTCCCCACCCTCTCCCTCGTGTGTGGCCCTTCAGTCCACATGGAACATTAGACTCATGGCTGGGGCCCCAGGCAGCAACAGGCGGGAACCATGTTGATCTTTTCTGTGACATTTTACAAGGAGGGACTCTGTGATCTGTCACTTCCAAGCCTGCCTACCCAGCCACGTGCCACGCCATGAGCAGTCTGTCTGGACCCTCCTTGCCTCCCCTCACGGTCCGTCTCTTCCGTAGGCCAGCACAACATGGGCGGAGACCCAGTCCCTGTCATCCAGGACATCCGGTCTTTGCTGGACATTGGTAGAGATCGCAAAAACCCAAGGGAAGACTACCTGGGTGAGTTCCATTGGCCAGGGCCCAGCCGCCTGCTCTCCCAGCTCCAGCTCCTGCCCTTCCCGGGCGTGGACCCTCACCCTCCCTTTCTCCCTCAGACGTCTACGTGTTTGGGGTTGGGCCTCTGGTGAACCAAGAGAACATCAATGCTTTGGCTTCCAAGAAAGATAAAGAGCAACATGTGTTCAAAGTCAAGGACATGGACAACCTGGAGAATGTTTTCTACCAAATGATTGGTAGGCAGATGTCAGGAACCCGCTCTCCCAGGCCCTCCTTCCTGCTCCGCCCGAAGCCCTGGCCGTCTGGAAGGCCTCTCCTTGGCTCCACCGTAGTGCCGATTGCTTCCCTGGCACTGTCCACTTAGGACCAGAGCTCCCAGGGGCCTTTCTCCAGCCCCGTTTTACAGATGAGGCCAAGAGACGGCAAACTAGTGAGCTGGGCCTAAAACCAGTCAAGTCTTCGATCTGAGTCTCAAATTCTTTCCCCTGTACCAGTGACTTCATGTCTTCAGTACAAGTAAACGAATGCCCTTGCCGCTCCTTTCTCATGGGCCTCGGCTCCCATGGACATGGAGGTGTCCCTCCCCAAAGGTGCTGCCGTTGGGATGAAGCGCCCCAGCTTTCAGCGCCCGCCCTTCCTCTCTTTCTAGATGAAAGCCAGACTCTGGGTCTTTGCGGCATGGTCTGGGAGCACAAGGATGCTACCGATTACCACAAGCAACCATGGCAGGCCAAGATCTCAGTCACCGTAAGCATGGCGGCCTGGGGGGGGGGGGGGGGCAGGGGGAAGTGGGAGTAGGGAATGGGCAGGGCCCACGCTAGGATTCAGTTGGTGAAAGAGCTTCCCCTCCGCCATTATTACCAGCGCCCTCCGAACACACATGAGAACTGCATGGGGGCTGTGGTATCCCCGTACTTCGTGCTGACAGCGGCACACTGCTTCACAGTGGAGGACCAGCTACACTGGATCAAGGTCAACGTGGGTAAGGACGATGCAGTGGATCAATTCTGAGCTCCACCCTCCAGCTAACACCTCCCACTTCGAGCTCAGTTCACCCGCCCTCAATGTAGCTCGTTCCTTTACACCAGGGGCGGGGAACGTCTGGCCCTTGGGCCATATAAGGCCCACAGAATCATTTGGTCTGGCCCTGCCAAGGCATTAGAGAGGAGTTAAATATTTGACCAAAGATAGCAAGCTGTTTTTGTGTTAACTTCACCTGAGGACATTTTCTCCACTGATTTTTTAAGACAGAGTGAAAGGGAAGGGGAGAGACAGAGAAACATTGATGTGAGACACATCAATTGGTTGCCTCCCAGGGGCTGGGGATCAAGCCTGCAACCAAGGTACATGCCCTTGACCGGAATCCAACCTAGGACCCTTCAATTCACTGGCCAGTGCTCCACCCACTGAGCCAAACCAGCTAAGGCCTAGCATGCTAATTTTTAATTTGATAATTTTGTATGGCCCATGGACGATATTATAAATACCCCAATGGCCCTCAGCAGAGAAAGACCCCGCCCCTGCTTCCTATGCTGAAGCAGAGGGAAGGCCCGGGGCCAGAGGCCGGAAGCTGCCCGGAGAAGTGGGTGGCCCAGAGGTCCTCTCTCCTCTGACCTTAGGAGGAAAGAAGCAGGACTTGCACATAGAACAAGTTCTATTTCACCCCAAGTACAACATCAATGGGAAAAAAGCAGAAGGAATTCCGGAATTTTATGACTATGACGTGGCCCTGATCAAGCTCAAGGAGAAGCTGCAGTACAGCAAGACGCTCAGGTCAGGCGTCGGGCTCCCCGAGGAGACTGCAGGTGGGGCTGGAGGCCTGGGGTGCAGTTTGCCATCCCTTCCCTACCTCTCCTGAACAGGCCCATCTGTCTCCCTTGCACTCTGGCCACAAATCAAGCTCTGAGGCTTCCACTGTCAACCAGCTGCCAGAAACAGAGTAAGACATGTTCAGGGAGAGGAGCACTAGGGTGAGAGTCCGAGACAAGTGGGGCGTGAGGGTCGCTGAGGAGGCGCCTGCCTGAGCCCAGCTCCTAGGGAGGGGCTGAGGGAGCTGCGGAGACGGTGGGGAGAGGAGTGCTGAAATGACCCAGTCCGTCCATCTGTCCAGTGGAAGAGCTGCTCCCGGCAAAGGACGTCAAAGCTCTGTTTGTGTCCGAGTTGCTCAAGGGCGGGAAGCTGACTCGGAAGGAGGTCCACATCAAGAATGGGGATAAGGTGAGCAATGTGGGACCCTAAGGAGGTTCTCGGCCCAGACTCTCCGAGCGAGCTGGTTCATCCCTTTCTCCCCGCCCACAGAAAGCTGCGTGTGAGAGAGATGCTCAGAAGGCCCCAGGCTATGGTAAAGTCAAGGACATCTCTGAGGTGGTCACCCCCAGGTTCCTTTGCACTGGAGGGGTGGATCCCTATGCTGACCCCAACACTTGCAAAGGTGAGAAAAGGCTCTTTGGTGGAGCTGCAAGTTCCCGAGGCCCCGGAGGTTCGCTGCAGCTTCTTCTCCCCTGTAGGTGATTCTGGCGGCCCCCTGATTATTCACAAGAGGAGTCGCTTCATTCAAGTAAGTCTCTCCTTTCCCAGCCGGGGAGACGCCAAGTGGTCAGCACGGGCCCAAAGCAGGAAAGGTCAACAGATGTGGCTAGAAAGGGGACAGAGCCGCCTCGCCTTAGGACTACCTCTGAACTGGCTGGCTCAGGACCACGGTGTGGCCTGGCTGCTGCGGAGGACGGGACCGAGTGGGTTCCTAGTCTATTTCTCCCAGGGCAGTGCAGGTGCAATGGGAGCAGCTGTGCTTCCTGAGGTGCAGGAGAAATTCTACCAGATGACCCATGGCACCCCGTGCCCCTGCAGGTTGGTGTGATCAGCTGGGGAGTCGTGGATGTCTGCAAAGACAAGAGACTGCAGCACCAGGTGCCTGCTCATGCCCGAGACTTTCACATCAACCTCTTCCAAGTGCTGCCCTGGCTCAAGGAGAAACTCCATGAAGAGGAGCCTTTTCTATAGGGGTTTCCTGCTGGGAAGGGGCATGGGATCCAATTAAAAGAGCTGTGACAACACCTGTGTTCAACATCCTTGGGGGTAAGGGAGTGGGGAAGGCGCACTGGCCATCTTGCCACAAATGAGATCCAATCTAACGGCCATTGTAAAAGGCTCAACCCAATCCCGTGCTGAGAAACCAGAGGCTGAGGGAGATGTGTGAGCTTCCACCTCAGTGCTTTACTGAGACCAGTGTCAGGCAGGCGGGGCACAAGCAGTTCAGCTCCGCCACCTAGAAGCCATCCACAAGGTTTTCCTTGTAGACATCGTCATTGTAGACAATCTGGGTCCTTTTGTCCCGATGGCAGCCCTTAGGACTGTTCTGGACGGCTAGGGAGGGAGGAAAGGATTAGTTAAAGGCCTGAAGGAGAGCATTGGTGAGACCCCACACGGAGTCTGACCCCACTCCTGGCCTCTGGTTCCTGGAAGCTGTTCTATGCTGCCCTCCGGTGGCCGGGACGGCCTGGCTCCCCCAGTGGCTGCCAAACCATCACAACACCCCAGCAAGCAGTGAGCAGTATGCTGTTACCACAGGGGGATACTGTTAACAAATGGTTGGTTCTTAGAAAAACAGCCAATGTTATTATTGACACATCTGAATGGTGCGTACTACAGCTCTGAGTCAATACATCAAAAATTAAAACTATCCTGGCCCAGTGTGCTCAGTGGCTGAGCGCTGACCTATGAACCAGGTCACAGTTTGGTTCCTGGTCAGGGTACAGGCCTGGGCTGCTGGCTTGATCTCCAGTGCAAGACGTGCAGGAGGCAGCCAATCAGTGATTCTCTCTCATCATTGATGTTTCCATCTCTCTCCCTCTCCCTTCCTCTATGAAATTAATATTTTTTAAAAAGTTAAAAATGAGAAAATCTCTATAGCCCTCTGTTGACATGCTGGTCTTTTCTGAGCCTTCCTTTCATCTGGAAGGTCACTCTTGCTCTGAACCCCTGTTCTGCCCCACCCCTTTGCCAGGAAAATCTATTTCTGCTAAAATGAGAAGTGCTACTCGCCCGGCAGAACTCACTCTGGGGGTAGCTGTGGCCAGAGCATTCTCCCTTGAGCCTCGAGCTATCCTTCCCTTCCTTGTTCCTCCCTGTTCCCAGTGCGTCCCTCTCCTCACCCCATCGCCAAGGATTCCATCCCCGCCACTCTGGAGCTAGTGATCCCCCGACAGCAGCTCCCAGTCTTTGGGGTCTCTGTACTCTGGCAATGCTGACATGCCCTTTCTCAAAGCGGGTGTCCTCTGGCTTCAATGGCCCTGACCCTTCCTGCTGTCTCCGTTGCTGCATCAACCCCAGCCTAACATGTCAGGAGGGCTGGGACGAGCGGGGCATGGGGAACAGAGCCCTGCTTCCACCATATTCTCTGAATATTACCCAAGCCCAGTCCTGGGCCATTTTTTCCTCCAGAAGTCAGTCTCCCCAATGAGACTATCATTTTGTAGCCACCCCGAGATACAGGTGACAATCTGTCTTCGTTTCTCACCTCGTGCCTGAGTTCCAGTTCCTATTCCAACACCAACTACACTTCACCTCGAAATGAACAAGGCCACGAGCTGCTCATCTTCCTCATGAACCTGACCCTGCTCCAGTTACAGTTATTTTCAACCATTTTCTCTTCCTTCTCCTACTTCCAACTGACAGAGGGCCTGACCACTCTCCTTCCCATTCCCACAGCCCCCCACACACCCAGGCCTCCAGGGAACCCAGGGCATGCAGGGGAACCAGAAGAAGGGGTGAGCGGTGGGGCAGGATGAGGAAGAACCTCGTTCTTACCGAGGGAGCCCCACACAGACTTGCCAGTGGCGGCATCCAGCATGGGCTGCTTGCGGGCAATGCTGACCTTGAGCTGCACGGACTCCACCTGCGTCCCGTTGAGCTGGGGCAGAGAGGGAGGGCAGAGGATGGGGAAACATTACAGGCAAACCAAAGGAGAATTTCCACGGGCTGCCATCCTAGCAGTGGCCTGAGCCGGGATCTGAGGACATAGGGTTGCTGTGAGTGGGGAGGGGCTCTCAGGAGGGAACGATGGCCCCGGCTCTCAGTACTTCAGAGAAAACACGAGGATGGCAGGAGGGCGGGAGGAACGGATCTGGGAAGTCCCACCTCAGCAACGGCCTGATCTGCCGACTCCATCTTTTCATAGGTGACGAAGGCACAGCTGGATGAGAGGAGACAGGGTCAGTGGAGGGACGCGGGCTCTTCTTAATGCAGCCGAGCCCGATGCTACAGGCTGCGGGGACGGGCTGGCCGAGGCCGCACACCCGACGTCCTCCTTACTTTCTGGGCGGGTCCATGGAGAGGTCAATGATGTTTCCAAAGGGGGAGAAGGCCCCACGGAGGAGGGTGGGCGTCATGTCTTCCCCATACACGTAGAGAGTGTTCCCCTTCCGAGGGGCCCGGCGTTCAGGGAACGAGTCCGACCCTGTGGGATCACAGACGGACCCTGTGTCACCCTCCACGTGAGCTGGAGCCACCTCAATCCTCGCTGAGGCCACTTTCCCCACTAGCCACGCCCACTCACTGCGGAAAGGGCCCTCTCGCTCTCGCTCTCGGTCCCGTTCCCGGTCCCGTTCTCTGTCTCGGTCCCGTTCTCTGTCCCGGTCCCTTTCTCTGTCCCGGTCCCGTTCTCTGTCCCGGTTCCGCTCACGACTGCGGTCCCGGCTGCGGCTTCGGGGCGGGGAGACTGAGGAGCGGGCGTTACCACGTTCTTCGTAGCCCCATTCAAAGCTTCGCGGAGGGCCGTCACCAGCCCCTGGGCCCTCTGCCTCCTCCCCATCGGGCCCCAGGTCCCGAAGCCGGTCACTGGAGGAAACAAAGCTAGGGGAGCAGACAGTGAGGATCAAAGGGGGCCTTTACCTTGTCTTTCAGGACCCTGTAGAGACTCCACACTCGCTCTGGAGCCCAGCTCCTCCCACTCCAGCCCCACACCTCCCAAGGACCAGGCAGCCCCCGCACCGGGACCCAGTCCTGCTGGCTCACCTCTCGTACAGAGATTTCCTCTGGGGGCGTCTGGACGACTGAAAAGGAGACCAAGTTTCAGTGAGGAGCCCCCTAGTTTCAGGCAGTGGGTCCCTCAGGGACAGGAGTGGGAGCCGTTACCTCCTGCAGGTCGTCATCGGCAGATATGCTCCTCTGGAACGGCTGGAAAGTGGGGGCCGGCCCCTTCTCGGGGTCCTGGAAGGAGGTAGGGACCCACCTCAGAGTGGGAGCAGGAGGCGGCCAGCCATGGGACAGAGGAGGGGATTCCTCTTCCCTCCCCGCTACTCGCCTCTGCTGGCCTTTTTTCCTTTTAATTCCTTTGTACTTTTCTTTCATTTTTAAAAAATATATTTCATTGATTTTTTACAGAGAGGGAGGGAGGGGGATAGAGAGTTAGAAACATCAATCAGCTGCCTCCTGCACACCCCCTACTGGGAATGTGCCCGCAACCCAGGTACATGCCCTTGACCGGAATCGAACCTGGGACCCTTCAGTCGGCAGGCCGATGCTCTATCCACTGAGCCAAACTGGTCAGGGCTGTACTTTTATTTGATTATGTGGTATTTCAAAATAAGTGACCCTAATACACCCGTAAAGTACTTAGTGTATCTCAACATTTCTTGAGCCTGCTAACATTTCAGCCGGCTCACCTCCTGAGAACAACACAAGCCACGAGCTCTCACACGTGGGCTGGAGCCAGACTGTGCCAAGTGCAGAGCTCGGGAGTCACCCACTGTCTTCGCTCGGGGTGGCAGACCATGTGCCCAGGATCGAGCAGGCGTTCCTTTCCCCTCAACCTGCCTCCATTCCAGTGTGGAGGGATGCCCCCCGAGTTAAGGGTCCCTGGACTAGCTTTCTGCTTGTGCTTACTTTTAACTTTCCCTCTAGGGTTCGAGAACGCTTGAAGCCCGAGTTCTTGGTCTCAGCCTTGATGGCACTGATGGCTCCCGACTTCACCAGCTGCTTTGCCTGCTCTGTTGCGGTGGCTGTGTCCACCACGGGCTGCTCTGACAGAGCTGGAGTGGGGAGGGAAAGAGGCGTTATGGCAGCCAGGAGGGAGAAAAGCCAGCCCTGTGCTCCCGTTTCCCGCCACTCACAGCGTTTCACGCCGCCTTGGCTGGCTATGCTGCTGCTACTTTGCTTCTTCAGAGCCAGCAATGCCTTTTTCTGGGAATAAGAATGAGAAGAGAGGAGTTGGTGAGGGCCACCCTGACCAGATCCTTTCCCAAGGCCCCTGCCACATGACTCCAGGCGCCCCCTTTCTCAAAGAAAACAACGCCAATGGTGCTCCTGGAGAGGCTCGCTGAGACAGCCAGAGACCACCTGCCGTGCCAGCGACACCTACGCCACCCAAACCATGGTATCCAGTGACTTCCCAAAGCATCAAGTTTCTGAAGGTGAAGACGAGGAATTCAATCATGGACCAGAGCTCCCGGGTATGAGCTGCAAGTAAGCATAGGCCAGTGGTCGGCAAACTCATTAGTCAACAGAGCCAAATATCAACAGCACTTCTTCAAAATAGACTTGCCCAGGCCGAAAACTGACTTCTGCGCATGGGCCACGAAGTTTCAATCGCACTGTATGTGCGCGCCCGCACGTGATATTTTGTGGAAGAGCCACACTCAAGGGGCCAAAGAGTCGCATGTGGCTCGCGAGCCCCAGTTTGCCGACCACTGGCATAGGCCTACATGCCTTTCTTGGGGGCTTCACCCACCCATCTTCTGTGTACTTAACAAGAACACGCCTTTCATTACTTTATAGCAGGGACATGCAAAAGTATGAGACACAGTTCCTCCTGTGCAAGAAGCTTACAATCTGAAAAATAGAATGTCTGGACTAAATTGTCAAGGATGTTTATTAGAGATGCAAACTGCTCGAGAGCAAGTAAAATTTTCTGATGTCTAATGGCTATTAAACTGGACCCTGGGTAAAATCTGTACAACAGAGATGGAGAAAAAGAGCATTTTACACAAAGAAAACAGTGTGAAAAAATGCAGATATAAGAAGGCTTTGGGAATGCATGTTTTGGGACTAGTGAATAGTTCTATTTTACGAAAAAAGGGATACCAACTTAAGATTTTATTCCACAAGGTTCGATCCCAGTCAAGGGCATGTACCTTGGTTGCGGGCACATCCCCGTTGGGGGGTGTGCAGGAGGCAGCTGATCGATGTTTCTAACTCTCTATTCCTCTCCCTTCCTCTCTGTAAAAAATCAATAAAATATATATTTTTTTAAAAAGATTTTATTCCACAGACAATGTGAAACTACTTAAGGATTCTGAGAAAAAGGACAGTCTTGTGTTCCCAATGGATCATTTTAATAAGAGTGAAGAAATCTGTTAAAAAAACACACTAAGAAACGTGTTTAGAGACCATTACAACAGTCTACGTGAACATCAGCAAAGACCTGATGATTTATGGAATATGCAGGAAAAAAGAAATGGGAGAAATTATTTTCAAGAAAGAATCAAGGAGCCTGGCTGGTGTGGCTCAGTGGTTGGGCACTGACCTATGAACCTGGAGGTTATGATTCCATTCTCAGTCAGGGCACATGCCCAGGTTGCTGGCTCAATCCCCAGTAGGGGGTGTGCAGGAGGTAACAGATCAATGATTCCCTCTCATCACTGATGTCCCCACTTCTCTCTCCCTTCCTCTCTGAAATTAAAAAATATATATGTATATGTACTAGAGGCCCAGTGCATGAATTCATGCACCAGTGGGGTCCCACGGCTGGCCTGCAGGATCAGGCCGAAACTGGCTTTCCGACAGACCCCGAGGGGTCCCAGATTGCAAGAGGGTGCAGGCCAGGCCGAGGGACCCCACTGGTGCACGACTGGGGCCCGGCCCGGGAGGGACGGGAGAGGTTGGCCAGCTGGGGAGGGACCGCGGGAGGGCTCCAGGGCGTGTCCAGCCCATCTCGCTCAGTCCAGATCAGCTGGACCCCAGCAGCAAGTTAACACATTGTATGCGGGAAACGTATTTATACGTTTTACGTTGACTGGTAGTAGAGCGCGGGGCATGTACTAATACTTTTTTATAGACTAGCAGTAGAATGCGGGTAACGTATAAATACGTTTATTTTTATACTTTTTTATTGCTCTAAAGGGATGCTAACATGCAGCTATACGAATTCCAAAGGACAAAATTTGGGTCTCTAACACATACAATGGTGAATTATGTCTGTACTTCCAGGTATCATGGTAATCAATCTATTCAACTGCAAAAATGGCCCGCGCCACCTGTTAGCGCGAGATAAAAGCTATCCGCAAACAATGTGTTAACCTACCGGTCAGAGCATCTGCCCCCTGGTGGTCAGTGCACATCATAGTAACTGGTTGACCGGTCGAGAGTCTGCCTCCTGGTGGTCAGTGCATGTCATAGTGAGTGGTTTAGCGGCCTTAGCATACCATTAGCATATTATGCTTTGATTGGCTGAACGGCTGACTGGACACTTAGCATATTAGGCTTTTATTATATAGGGCATTAAAAAAGACAGCAATTGTTTGGCTATGCAAATGGAAAAGTCAGAGATGAGATTTAAAAAAATTGATTTGAGCCGAAACCGGTTTGGCTCAGTGGATGGAGCGTCGGCCTGCGGACTGAGGGGTCCCAGGTTCGATTCCGGTCAAGGGCATGTACCTGGGTTGCGGGCACATCCCCAGTAGGAGATGTGCAGGAGGCAGCTGATCGATGTCTCTCTCTCATCGATGTTTCTAACTCTCTATCTCTCTCCCTTCCTCTCTGTAAAAAATCAATAAAATATATTTAAAAAAAAAAATTGATTTGAGAGAAACACTGGTGTGCTGCTCCCCTTACTGATGATTCTTGTCTGTGCCCTGACGGGGGCTGAACCTGCAACCTTGCGTGTCAGGACGATGTTCTAACCGGCCACGGCAGAGCTGAAATGTGTGACTCCAAACACTCAGAGGAATGTGGTCGGTCCGTATTTGGAAGATGGAGAAATGGACCGAGGTTAGGCTCGGAGGAAGATGCTGGCTTTATTTCGGATAGGTTAGGGGCATCAGTGAGACCATCGGAACGGGAAAGCCACACTGGGGAGCGCCAGCTGCAGGATGAAAGCCGCGGGGAAGGGAGGCAGCTCCAGGGCCGGCGGATAGGACAGACCGGCCGCTCCGCGCCACACCGCGGCGGCCCGCCACACCCCTCACCTTTTTCTTCAGTTTGTTGAATTTCTTCTGCAGAGCCTCCTCCTCCTCGCTCAGTCCGGGGGGTATCACCAACATGGTGGCTCCTGGTTCAGGGGCGGGGCCAAGACATCTTTCTCCACCGGCACCGCCCAGGCCTGCTGACTCCTGGGGTCGCCTCTCCCAGCCCCGGCTTAGGCTCGGGCCCGCACCCCGCCTCGCTAGGAATCACGGACAGCAGCCCAGCGGCACCGCGAGGACCGGGACAAACACCCTCCGTCGCCGAGACGCTGGCGCCAGAGCCCCCCTACCCCACGGGTCAGCATGGCCACCGCGGGGTCCCAGCTGCAGAGGCGGCGGCGGAACCCGCGCAGCGCCCTCGGAACATCGGAAAAGGGAAGAAGGAAGGAGCTCGGAAAAGGGCGCAGGGTGCGGAGGGCGCCTTACCTGTGGCGCGTCAGCCCGGCCGCGGTCTCGGGCGGCGGCCCGCGGGCACGGTCGCCGGCTCGGAGCGATGACGTAGAGGGGCGGAAGCGCGGCATCCACGGCAGCCGCCTCGCAGGCACTTCCGCCCGGCCTTCCCGGAGTCGGAGCCGGCGGCCCCTCGCAGGCACTCGGCGGGTGGGTGGCGGAAGTCGCCTTCACTTCCGCCCTTTCGGGGGCGGGGCTTACCGCCGCTCCTCGCTGCACTTCCGGCTGCGGGGCAGCTGCTGTGGCTCCCAGATGATGGAGACGGAGCGACTCGGTGAGCGGGCGGGGGTGGAACGAAGGAGTAGACAGGAATCTACCCTTGACCCCTGACCTCTGATCTTCCTCCTGTAGTGCTGCCTCCCCCGGGCCCCCTGGACCTGCCTCTTCGGGCTGTGGAGCTGGGATGCACTGGGCGCTGGGCGCTGCGGAATGTGCGGGGGGCTCCGGAGAGCACGGTGAGTGACTTTTGACCCTAACCTTTGACCCGCACTGGGCTCAAAACCCTTTCCTTACAGTAGGACGAGCAGACCCGCTTTTCTGTCGACACCTGCCATCGGGCCGGCCTGGTGCAGGGCAGACTCCAGCCTAGTGCTGCTCCGGGTGGGAGCCCCTTGAGGACCAGCGGGGCGCTCCGGGGGTGTCTTAGCTCCCCAGCTGCGCTTTCCAGTGTGTCTGTCCTCGTGCAGGCCCTTCTGTCTCCAAGCACTTGGTGGCTGAGATGCCAGCCCTTTTCCCTAAAGCTGGTGATTCTCAAATTTCAGGTGCCTCATAATCGGGGGGGCAGCTTTTAAAGAACACGGATTCCTGGGTCCAGCCCCAGCTTCTGAAATCTGTACTATAAACCAGCAGGTCCTTTGTCCCTGAAAGTGTCACAGCCTTTGGGAAACATCGCTTCACTTTGATTGTCCTTGTCTGTCTGGGTCATCTGCCGTTTCTGCTCTAACACCAGTCCCATCCCTGTCTCTCATCTCGCCTGGCCCCAGCTTCCCCACGGCCTCCCTCCCTGTGCCCCAGATCTGCAGCAAGAAGCCGAGCAGCGGTTCCTGTCGTCGCCAGCCTGGCTGCCTCTGCATGGCCTGGAGCACTCAGCTCGGTGGGCGTCGGAGGGGCCTGGCCGAGGGAGGTGGGCCCATGGAGGGAGCTGAGACAGAGGAGAAAGAAGACTTGAAAGTTACTTCTCTCTCTAGAAAATGGCAGAGGAAGATGGATCCTTGGTCCCTCCTTACTGTCCTGGGGGCCCCAGTCCCCTCCGACCTGCAAGCCCAGAGACAGCCAACCACGGGCCAGATACTGGGCTTCAAGGAGGTAAGGGCTCAGGGGCCACGAGCAGCAGGGCTGGGGGAGGCGGGTCGGAGGCAAGCTCAGCCTCGGCTCTGCTCGCGCACCTCAGGTCCTGCTGGAGAATACAGACCTGTCGGCCACCACCTCCTTATCTCTTCGCCGGCCACCAGGGCCCATCTCCCAGTCCTTGTGGGGGAATCCAACACAGTACCCTTTCTGGCCAGGTAACTGTTGTGGGAATGAGATTGAAGGGGAGGGAGCCCTCAGTCTCCAGGGAAGGTTCCCATATCCCCCCTCATGACTCCTCGTGTCCAACCTCTCCCCAGGTGGGATGGATGAGCCCACCCTCACAGAGCTGAGCACCCGGGAGGAGGCTGAGGAGGAGATAGACTTTGAGAAAGGTGAGGTGGTGCCAGGCTGGACCCTGGGGAGGCAGGGCTCCAAGTCTGGGCCCTGAGGACGAGGGGCCCAGGCCTAGCACTGGGCTGCTGCTAGCCCTTCCGTGCCTTTGATCAAGTTAGGAAAAGGTCCCCCTTCCGTAACAAACGTTACGGTCGCGTGTTGGAAAACTATTACAGCTGTCCCCAGCTACAACGCCCGTGCTGTGCATGGCATTCTTTAGTCTGTGTGACGTGGGACTTGCTCGGGAGTGCGCAGTGGTCCTGACGCGCTCTGTCCCTGCCCTGCAGACCTCCTTACCGTTCCACCTGGCTTCAAGAGAGGTGTGGACTTTGCACCAAAGGGTGAGTTCTGGGATGGGCGTGTAGAAGTGGCGCCCTTCTCCTGTAGAACGGAGATGGACGGACTGGGTCTCCCTTTTTGCCTGGCTCCTCAGATCACCCAGTTCCAGCGCCTGGGCTGCTCAGCCTCAGCCGTCTGCTAGAGCCCCTGGATCTGGGTGGGGGCGACGAAGACGAGAGGGAGGCAGTGGGACAGCCAGGAGGTACCAGAGGAGACACTGTCCCAGCCTCTCCCTGCAGTGCTCCCGTGGCCAGAGCAAGCAGCTTGGAGGACCTAGTGTTGAAGGTGGGTGCTTCTGGGCAGTTGAAACGGGAAAGAAGGGGGCCTTGGCCCCGGGCGGTGGGCTGGCTGGCTTGGCTCTATGGGAGAGACTGGAGCATCTCTTGGGAGGAGTGGTCATGGGGAGCTTTCTGGCTGTATCTCTATCGCTCCCACCCCTTACTTTTCCAGGAAGCGTCCACAGCTGTGTCCCCTTCGGAGCCCCCCAAGCCCCTCCCTCAGGAGCAGTGGGCCGTTCCTGTGGATGTCACCTCCCCCGTTGGCGACTTCTACCGCCTCGTTCCCCAGCCAGCCTTCCAGGTAGTGTGGCCCAGGCCTCACGTCTCCCCGCCTCCTCCCCGCCCCTGCCTTGTCCGCTCTCCTCGCCAGAGGCCAGATGCCTTCCGGGCCGGTCTTGGACCTCAGTCCCAGCCTCGCTCACTCTGGCCTTCTGCCCTGCGTGCCCCAGGAGCCAGAGGTAGGAAGGCCCCTCTCCCTTCCTTAGCCCTCATCTAGTTCTCTCTCCCACAGTGGCCATTTGAGCCTGATGTGTTCCAGAAACAGGCCATCCTGCACCTGGAACGGCACGACTCGGTGTTTGTGGCGGCGCACACATCTGCAGGGAAGACGGTTGTGGCCGAATACGCCATTGCCCTTGCCCAGAAGCACATGACGCGGTACCGCCTTCCCTTCCTCAGCCATCCCTGCTTTCTCCCGCGTCCTTTCTAAAGCTCCTCTCTTCCCATGTCCTTACTTCATCTTTTATTCATTATTTAAAAACACATTTTTATTGGTTTCTGAGAGGAAAGGGGAGAGAGAGAGGGAGAGAGGGAGAGAGAGAGAGAGAGAGAGAGAGAGAGAGAGAGAGAGAGAGAGAGAGAGAGAGAGAGAAAGAGAGAGAGGGAGAGATAGGAACATCAGTGAAGAGAGAGAATCGTTGATCAGCTGCTTCCTACATGCTCCACCCTGGGGTTGAGCCTGCAACCCGGGCATGTGCCCGACTGTGACCCTGGTTCACAGGTCAGTGCTCAGCCACTGGGCCACGCCAGCCTGGCTTTACTCCATCTTTTAGATGGGAGAGTTGGGGGAGGAATGGAGACGGGCCTGGGAGGAAACGAGAAGGTGTGGGGAGAGAGTTTAGAAGCATGACCTGCATGCATTTAGTTCAGGAAGGGGTCGAGGGACAGAATTTTTCTGGGATCACGTCATGAAGGAGAATGAGGGCTGTTTGGGTGAAGAAAGGGGGGCGCCTGAGCGCTGCGGCTGCTGCTGGGAGGGCTCAGGGTGGGCGAGGAGGTGCTGACCGCAGTCTGTGTGGAGTGACTGGCGAACCTCACCCTCTTCCAGCACCATCTACACTTCCCCTATCAAGGCTCTGAGTAACCAGAAGTTCCGAGACTTCCGAAACACATTCGGGGACGTGGGGCTGCTCACGGGGGACGTCCAGCTGCACCCAGAGGCCTCCTGCCTCATCATGACGACAGAGATCCTTCGGTGAGAGATGGGCACTCGGCACGGGTGGGTTTGGCTCAGGAAGGCGAGGCTGCTCTGGAGCTGTTGGCTGGGCTGGTGGAGGCAGGAGCCACTGGGGAGTCAGCCTGCGGTCTCCCCCAGCTCCATGCTGTACAGCGGCTCAGACGTCATCCGGGACCTGGAGTGGGTCATCTTCGATGAGGTTCACTACATCAACGACGCTGAGGTAAGGAGCAGGAGGCCCGTGGGGCCCCAGACCAGCAGTTCTTTCCTGTGGGGCCAGCTCAGCAGCTCCCGCCACACACCCTGCAACCTCCCTGCCTTTGCCCTCCAGTGGAAGCCGAGGAGCAGGACAGCCCCTCTGAGCTGCCCGTGACTTGTCTTCCCTTTCTGCCCAGCGTGGGGTCGTGTGGGAGGAGGTGCTCATCATGCTTCCTGACCATGTCTCCATCATCCTTCTGAGTGCCACTGTCCCCAACGCCCTTGAGTTTGCTGACTGGATTGGGTGAGATGTGTGTCCCGGGTGCTGGGCGAAGGTGCTGTGGTCCTCCCGTGGTTGGGGGTGGGGGCGAGGACTGCCACAGCAGGGAGCGTGGCCAGACCGTGGGGCAGAGGGGGCCGGGGTGGGTCTGGGGAACATGGCCCACTTGGGCCCAGACCACTTTGAATGTTGAGAGATACGATGACGGGGACAGCCTCCCAGTCCAGCTCCCAGAAAAGACTGGGGGAGGCCAGAGGCGGAAAGTGGGTGGGGATGTGGGCTGCTCCTTCCCACCCCCCACCTGACCTGTTTCCTTCCCACTCAGACGACTGAAGCGCCGCCAGATCTACGTGGTCAGCACTGCCGCCCGCCCCGTGCCGCTGGAGCATTATCTCTTCACGGGGAACAGCCCCAAGACCCAGGGGGAGCTCTTCCTGTTGCTGGACTCGCGAGGCGCCTTCCACACAAAGGGGTAAGCGGGGGAGGGGGGGGGTGGTTAGCGCTGGGCCCGGCGGGCGGGACTGATGGCCGTCCTCCGCACACCCAGGTACTATGCAGCTGTGGAGGCCAAGAAGGAGAGGATGAGCAAACACGCCCAGACCTTTGGGGCCAAGCAGCCCACGCATCAGGGGGGGCCTGCACAGGTGAGGACCAGCAGGCTCCAGACCTTTCACCACCTGCCTCTTCCTTCGTCCCCCGGGGCATCGGACTTGCGCTGTGAGCACTGCCCCTGATGACTCTTCCTTCTCTCCTCCCACCGGTGGCTCCACCTGTGCCTTTGCACCCCCTTCCCCAGGACCGCGGTGTGTACCTGTCCCTCCTGGCCTCCCTCCGCACCCGTGCGCAGCTGCCCGTGGTGGTGTTCACCTTCTCCCGGGGCCGCTGTGATGAGCAGGCGTCGGGCCTCACCTCCCTGGACCTCACCACGAGCTCAGAGAAGAGCGAGATTCACCTGTTCCTGCAGCGCTGCCTTGCTCGCCTCCGCGGCTCTGACCGGCAGCTGCCCCAGGTGTGGAGGGCCCTGGGCTCGGAGGCCGGTGGGCTGGGTGCTCGACGCCCCTCCCTGACCACGGTCTCGGTCCCCGCAGGTGCTGCACATGTCGGAGCTCCTGCACCGAGGCCTGGGCGTGCACCACAGCGGCATCCTGCCCATCCTCAAGGAAATTGTGGAGATGCTCTTCAGCCGCGGCCTGGTCAAGGTGCACACCGCCTCCTCCCTGCGGCCCTGCGGCAGCTTCTTCATCTCCCGGACCTTAGGGTCCTCATCTTAAACGGGGATGCGCTCAGAAGAGAAACCCCAAAAGCTAGCAAGCACAGACGCTGTCATCAGAAAAATGCAAATTGAAACTCATGAGATAAGGGTTCAGTGATTAGATGGTGAAACTTAGGGAACTGGCTAGTGCCAAAAGCTGCCACAGCCGCAGGCAGACCTCGGGCACATTGCGGGCTGGGTCCCAGACCTCCGTAGTGTCGCATTATGGCGAGTCACACGGGTTTTTTGGCTTCTCGGTGCACTTAAAAGTTATGCTGACACCATACTGAACTCTGTTAAGTGTACAAAGCGTTATGTCTAAAAACAACGTACGTACTTTAGAGAATAGTGTTACAAATGCTCCCCATCTTCTGAGCCTTCAGTGAATGGTAACCTTTTCGCTGGAGGTCTTGCCCCCGTGGTGATGGCCACGCAGTATCTGCAAATTGCAATTGAGCGAGGTCTGCCTGCATAGGCCTCTAGGACCCTTCGCACAGGGCAGCCAGTCCGGAGCGTACCTGGCTTTCCTTAGGCCAGAGCAGGTATAACATACTCTGACCCAATTCCATTCCTGAATATAAGCCACAGGAAGTCCTCACCCGCGCCCAGGGGGAAACATGTCTGCTCTTTCTTTGTTGGCTAGTCTGGCAGGGATCGGTCCCTGCCCCCCGGGGAGAGCAGCCGGGTAACTGGAGGGGTGTTCCCCACTGTCCTGCCGCAGTTGGAAGCGAGGGGTTAGGTACAACCACAGGGACAGGTGGGTGCTGAAAACACCATGTGGAGGAAAAGAAGTAAACAGGAGATACACAACTGCTTTCAATGTGAATTGCAAATTACATGCACATAAGACAACGCGTAAGAACACATTCACACAAAACGATACTCATTAGACATCGGATGACTGACGGGGGGGTGGGATGTGGGGGCACCAAGAAAGGAATAGCTAAGTAAATGAATGAGGGAAGTGGTCATCCCTGCTCTATCCATTTGCCCTGAGTGGAGTGGGCTCCTGAGTTAACCACCTGGACCATGCCAGCTGCCTACATGGCCTTGCTAGTGAGGCGGGGGGTGGCTGCGTGGCCTGTGCTGATCTTTCTTCCCGTGTCCCAGGTCTTGTTCGCCACAGAGACCTTTGCCATGGGTGTCAACATGCCAGCCCGAACGGTGGTGTTTGACTCCATGCGAAAGCACGACGGCAACGCCTTCCGGGACCTGCTCCCCGGGGAGTACGTGCAGATGGCGGGCCGCGCGGGCCGCAGGGGCCTGGACCCCACGGGCACCGTCATCCTGCTCTGCAAGGGCCGCGTGCCCGAGATGGTGGACCTGCACCGCATGATGACGGTGAGACACAGGCCCAGCCCCGCCCGCGGCTGCCTCTCCGGCCCTTGCCCTCTCCTGTCTGTCTACTATTTCCTCTGCCCGGGAAGCCCCGTGGGAGCGAGCAGATCCCAGGGCGAGACCTGGTCCCGCTCTCTCCCGCACTGAGTGCAGCGCTAGCAGGGCCTTGTGACTCCATCAGTTCTGCTCCCTTATTTGGCAGAAGCGGTGCGTGGGCAGCTTGTCTAGGGTGGTCCGCAGAGGGCTGGGTGGGGAGCAACGGGCCCAGCCTGGTCTCCCCGCTCCCCACAGGGTAAGCCATCGCAGCTGCAGTCTCAGTTCCGCCTCACGTACACCATGATCCTCAACCTGCTGCGGGTGGACGCCCTCAGGGTGGAGGACATGATGAAGAGGAGCTTCTCTGAGTTTCCGTCCCGCAAGGACAGCAAGGTGAGGGGTCGGGTGACCAGTACCCTGGCCTAGACATTGGACGAGGGAAGCCAGGCTGGGGATAGGTGGGCATGTGGAGGCCAGCGGGCTGCAGGTGGGGATGTAGCCGACTGAGCCTGGAGACTCATTTCACACCTGCCCTTGCTTCTGCCCAGGCCCACGAACAGGCTCTGGCTGAATTAACCAAGAAGCTGGGGGCCTTGGAGGAGCCTGACCTGACTGGCCAACTGGTGGACCTGCCCGAGTATTATAGCTGGGGAGAGGAGCTGACAGAGACCCGCAGCTTGATCCAGGTCAGCAGGGATGCGGGCAGACGGAGGGGAAGACAGGGCGGCACTCTGGGTGCCCCCGAACTGGTCCCTGCATCCCTGACTGCCTCCTTCATCCGTGTGCACATCCCCGCTCCTCAGCGACGTGTCATGGAGTCTGTCAACGGGCTGAAGTCTCTCTCGGCCGGGAGGGTGGTGGTTGTGAAGACTCAGGAGCATCACAACGCACTGGGTGTGATCCTGCAGGTGATGCCGGGGATCTGGGCCCGAGGGAGGAGCAGGTTACACTCGGCAGTGCCCTCACCTTCCCTCTTGCCTTCCTCCCCTCCCATCACCACCACTTCGTGCCCTCTGCCCTCCCCGCTCCCCACCCCGCCTGCTTGGCGTGGTCTGCATTGGTGGGCTCTGTGCGGCTGCTCCGGGATCCCCGCCTGAGGTCGGACCTGCTCTCGACCTTGTCCACTCCTCTCATTCCCTGTCCCGGCCTCCCGCCCCTAGGTCTCCTCGAACTCCACCAGCAGGGCATTCACCGCTCTGGTCTTGTGTGATAAACCCGTGTCTGAGGACCCACGGGAGAGGCGCTCGGCCTCCCCAGGTGTGCCCTACCCAGAGGACCTGGTGGGATTCAAACTGTTCCTGCCTGAAGGTGAGAGGGGCAGATGCCCAGGTCCCTAAGGGCAGTGAAGGCAGGGCACCTGGGTTCGGGGCGAGGTCTGACCCTGCTCGTCCCTTTTCACAGGGCCCTGTGACCACACTGTGGCCAAGCTCCAGCCCGGAGACGTGGCTGCCATCACCACCAAAGTGCTCCGGGTGAACGGGGAGAAGATCTTGGAGGACTTCAGCAGGAGGCAGCAGCTGAAATTCAAGTCCGATGCTGGGGAGGCCCCTTTCCCGGGGAGGGACCACTTGGGGGGGAGTGGGAGGCAGGGTTGGGAGGCCCGCAGCCCGTCTCAGGACCTGCTCCTTCCTCAGGAAAGACCCTCCCCTCGCTGCTGTGACCGCTGCTGCCCAGGAATTGCTGCGCCTGGCTCAGGCCCACCCGACAGGACCCCCTACCCTTGACCCTGTCAACGACTTGCAGCTTAAGGATGTGTCAGTGGTTGAGGGGGGACTCCGGGCCCGGAAGCTAGAGGAGCTGATCCGGGGGGCTCAGTGCGTGCACAGCCCCCGTTTCCCTGCCCAGGTAGGGCCCTGGATGCCAGCTTTAAGCCTTTTCTCTCTGGTCCCCTGTAGGCTGCCCACCCCCATGTCAGTCCTGGTCCTCAAGCCCCGTGGAGGGCGAGGGAGAGCTGACCCGCCCCTGCTGTGGCTCTCCACAGTACCTGAAGCTGCAGGAGCGAAGGCAGCTACAGAAGGAGATAGAGCGGCTGCGCTTCCTGCTGTCAGACCAGTCGCTGCTGCTGCTCCCCGAGTACCACCAGCGAGTAGAGGTGAGAGCAGTGTGGGGGGCTAGTGAGGGAGAACAGCAGGCTCCCGACACCCGCCATCTTCCGTCCAGGTGCTCCGAACTCTGGGCTATGTAGACGAGGCGGGCACGGTGAAGCTGGCGGGGCGCGTGGCTTGTGCCATGAGCAGCCATGAGCTGCTCCTCACCGAGCTCATGTTCGACAACGCTCTGAGTGCCCTGCGGCCGGAGGAGATAGCAGCCCTGCTCTCCGGCCTGGTCTGCCAGAGCCCCGGGGACACTGGGGAGCAGCTCCCAAGTACCCTCAAACAGGTATTGGGCCCCCCCTCCCCGGGCTGCAGCATTCCCAGGCCCTACCCCCAGGGTCCCCCGTGACCTCTCCAACCCTGTACGTGCCCCGAAGAGCTGGAATGGCTTCTTCCTTGATCTGAGCCTCCCTAGTCCTGGAGCAGGAAGGGGTCTTAACCTGTCCTTCCCCACCTGCAGGGAGTGGAACGTGTCCGCGCTGTGGCCAAGCGGATTGGTGAGGTCCAGGTGGCCTGTGGCCTGAACCAGACAGTGGAAGAATTTGTAGGGGAGCTGAATTTCGGGCTGGTCGGGGTTGTGTACGAGTGGGCCCGGGGCATGGTGAGTAACTGGATTTGGGGTTTTGCAGACGGTTGGGGAGAGCCTGCCCAGGTCTATCCAATTTAGTCCCCACCCTGCTTCCCCCACAGCCCTTCTCGGAGTTGGCAGGGCTCTCGGGGACGCCCGAGGGCCTGGTGGTCCGCTGCATCCAGCGCCTGGCCGAGATGTGTCGCTCACTGCGAGGGGCGGCCCGCCTGGTCGGCGAGCCTGTGCTGGGTGCCAAGATGGAGACGGCAGCTACCCTGCTGCGGAGGGACATCGTCTTTGCAGCTAGCCTCTACACGCAGTGAATGGCCCCATGGGGAATAATAAAACAGCAAACCGCCGGTGTGTACTGAGGTGCTGGGCAGGGTGACAGCTCAAAGACACAGCAGGGAGAACCACCTAGAAATCTGCCTTTAACTGCACAGAGACAGGACCAGCCCCCCTGAAGTATAAGTCCTTAGGGGACGGTGTCTTGGGGGGGCGATGGGAGCTCCTGAGTCATGGCTTCCACGTACCATGTGGGCAGGAAGACATGGGGTGTGTCCCGATGTACGGACACGGTGACTGGGCCGCCAGGCTCCCAGGAGAAGAGGTGGACAAGCCTGAGGGGAAGACGGAGTCAGCAGCTGAGGGCTGGAGGCCAGGCTCCTGGGACCCAGAGGGGAGGGCAGAGCGGAATGCCTCACCTGGGGTCGTCCTGCACGACTGTGTTCTGGGCAAAGCTGAGGAAGGCGGCACAGAAGTTCATGCACACGGAAGGGTTCCAGCCGTCACGGTCATTCTGGAGAGGGCCGAGGAGGAGGCAGAAACGAGTGAGGGCAGGAGCGGGAGAGGGACACACTACGGCCCTGGACACGGGGCCTGGGGTCTTGGCGTGGGGGTTCAGGTACCACCGCCTTACCCTGACGTGCTCAAACATCTGCATGGTGGGAAAGGTCTTGAGGGAACAGACGAAACCCTCTGGGTTGCGGAAGCCAGCGACAACATTGGGGACTCCCAGGAGGAATGACTGAGCCCACCATTTCAGGAGCTTGTGTCTGTAAAGAAAGACAGGCCTCAGCGGGGCGCCCCCTCCTCTTCCCCCAAGGCCCTGTCCCAGCTGTCAGCTCTCGGCCCTGGCCCGCCCACCCC
The DNA here is from genome assembly GCF_014108235.1 of Myotis myotis. Lineage (NCBI taxonomy): Eukaryota > Metazoa > Chordata > Mammalia > Chiroptera > Vespertilionidae > Myotis > Myotis myotis. Next base: position 724,307 of record NW_023416331.1, on the reverse strand, counting down.
CTCCTGAACCTGTAGAAGCTCCTCCATTGGCCAGGGCTGTGCATCTCCTTGGAGGTCTTGAGCTCCACATAGCAGGTGGGGGGCTGCGGAGATGGGGCCTGGGGGTCTGTGCAGTCCACCTCCCCCGAGAAGAGCAGAGGGTGGCTTCCCAGGCGGCTGCGTAGCACAGAGCAGAAGGCCACGTTGGTGTTAACCTCCCCAGAGGGGTCGGGGGAGCCTCCAGGTTTGTCTGTACAGAGAGAAGCAGCAACAGGGTGGGGGCTCGTAGTCTCTGGGGGAGCGGGGGGCCTGCAGAGCAGGGGCAACGCTCACCTGCACACATGTACTGCTCGAACTTGTACCCCATGTACATCAGCTCGCGGAGGAGGGGCGGCCGGGCGAGCCTCTGCGCGCGAGCAGCCGGCGTCTCCACCTCACTCAGGTACAGCGTCCCCTGGAACCTGGAGGCCGCCAGCTGCCAGCCCTCCTGCCGCTCGTACGGTGTCGTCAGCAGTTTTGTCAGGTGTCCCCGCCACGTCACGATGGCCCCTGCCAGCCAGCCGGGACCTCTGAGAGGAGGGAGAGGCTGCAGGGCACCGCGCACTGGCGCAGATGGCTCCCGGAGCTCCCCCCGGGGCTCCCCCCGGGGCGGTGCGCGCCCGCGCTGCTCCGTCTCCGCGCTCACCCCTCCAGCCCGCCTCGGTGCTCCAGGAGCCAGCGCAGCAGGTGGTCCAGGCCCTCTCGCACCTCCTCGTCCCGCGGCTGGTACCGGTCGGGGTACCCCTCTCGGAGGTCGAAGTTGGGGCCCTGACCAGCGGCGGGTGGGCTGTAGTAGCGCAAGGCCTGGGCATCGCCGTGGTACTGGCGCTGCGCGTCCAGGGAGAAGCAGCCCAGCTGGGACGGGCGCCGGTAGAACGGGAAGGGCCCGGAGTAGAGGGCGGGCTCCGTGGGCAGCGAGGGCGCGGGGCGCGGGGGTTTGTTCCGCGGTTCGGCTCCTTCTACCTTCCCAGCTCCCCGCTTGGTGCCCCGGGGCTCCATGAGGCGCTGGGAGGCGGGGGCGGCCCTTCTGCAGAGGAGGGGGGAAGGCGCGGGCCTCCCGACGGCCGGCCCCGGCCTGGAACCACGCGGCGGGGGGAGGGTCCCTCCCGGTGCACCCGCGGGGAGGGCAGGAGCTGGCGGCTGAGCCCAGGCCGGGTCACCACGGAGCCGACGCCGCGCAGGAACGCGGAGGCCCGGCGGGTTTCCGGCCCGATGACGCGATCATTCCGCGCCAGCGAAGGGCCCAGCCCGCGCTCCCGGGGTGGCCGCTCGTCCGCGGCGCCGGGGCCTCCGTTCGCGGCCGCGGCGCCGGGTCCGCGACATGAGCCGGAAGAGGCCGCGCCCGGGCGCGAAGCCGCTGGGTCTGAGGCGGCGGCGCGGCGGCGGGCCCGCCGAGGCCGAGCCCCCGGGGGGCGCGGCTGATGCCCGGGTGTTGGGGGGCGGCGCCCCGCCGGGCAGCCCTCCCCGCCCGGGGTCGGCGCGCGCGGCGGTCGCGGAGCTGGGCCGGCTGTTCCCGCGGGGCCTGTTCGAGGACGCGCTGCCGCCCATCGCGCTGCGGAGCCAGGTGTACAGCCTGGTGCCGGACCGGACGGCGGCGGACCGGCAGCTGGTGAGGGCGCGGCGGCCCCGGTCAGCACGCCGGGCGGGGAGCGAGCCAGGTGCCCGAGGGGAGCGCGGAGCTCGGGAATTCACCGGCATAAACGTTTGCCGCCGCATGACGTTGTAGAATCGGGAACACGGCCTTTCTTATCTACTGGCTGGCTGCTTTTCGGTTTCTCCGCTTGTCAATGTTAATGTCTTTCAGAGAACTCACACTTAGCTTTGTTGCTCTCTTGTTGGCATGTTTTCTGCTTCATTCATCTGTTTCCCCTGTACTGTTGGGTTTGTTTTACTCCCCCCGCCCCCCCCCCGCCCCCCCCGCGCACACACACACACACACACACACACACTAACTTTTATTCTCTCTTTTCTAAGAAATGCATGGCAGGCTGTAGTTTTCCGCTAAGTATTGAGATTTATCCTCTCAAGTTTTGGTATATGTTTTCATTATCATTTATTTCAAAATGTCTTCTAATTTGTCCTGTGTTTCCCCCCCTTTGATTTATTGGGTTGATTAGTAACGTATGTTTTAATTTCTGAGCATTTTCTTATTACCTTACTAGAGTCCCGGTGCAGGTGGGCCAACCAGGGAGGGACCCCGAGGGCTCCAGGGCCTGTGGGGCCCGCCTGCTTAATCTCTCTCTGAGGGCCCCAGCAGCAAGCTAACCTACAGGTCAGAGCATCTGCCCCTTGGTGGTCAGTGCACAGCATAGCAAGTGGTTAGCATATCATTAGCATAATAAGCTTTGATTGGTTGAATGGCTGACCAGTTTACTGGACACTCAGCATATTAGGCTTTTATTATATAGGACTAGAGGCCTGGGGCACGAAATTCGTGCACTGGGGGGGGAGGTGTCCCTAGCCCAGCCTGCACCCTCTTCAATCTGGGACATCCCTCTTACAATCCGGGACTGCTGGCTCCCAACCGCTCACCTGCCTGCCTGCCTGATTGCCCCTAACCACTTCTGCCTGCCAGCCTGATTACCCCCTAACCACTCCCCTGCCAGCCTGATCGACGCCTAAATGCCCCCCTCCTGGCCCGATTGCCCCCAAATGCCCTCTCCTGCTGGCCCGATCACCCCCAACTGCCCTTCCCTGCCAGTCTGGTCGCCCCTAATTGCTCTCCCCTGCAGACCTGGTCGCTCCCAACTACCCTCCCCTGCTGGCCCGATCACACCCAACTGCCCTTCCTTGCCAGCCCGGTTGCTCCCAACTGCCCTCCCTTGCCGGTCTGGTCGCCCCTAACTGCCCTCTCCTGCAGACCAGGTCGCCACCAACTGCCCTCCTCTGCTGGCCTGGTCACCCCCAACTGCCCTCCCCTGCAGGGCTGGTCCCCCCCAACTGCCCTCCTCTGCAGGCCTGGTCCCCCCCAACTGCCCTCCTCTGCAGGCCTGGTCACTCCCAACTGCCCTCCCCTGCAGGCCTGGTCGCTGCCAACTGCCCTCTCCTGCCGGCCTGGTTGCCCCTAACTGCCCTCTCCTGCTGACCTGGTCCCCCCTCCCCCCAGCTGCTCTCCCCTGCAGGCCTGGTCCCCCCAAACTGCCTTCCCTCCCCTGCAGGTGTGGTCACTCCCAACTGCCCTCCCCTGCTGGCCTGGTTGCCCCCAACTGCCCCCTCTGCAGGCCTGGTCGCCCCCAACTGCCCGCCCTGCAGGCCTGGTCACCCCCAACTGCCCTCCCCTGCAGGCCTGGTCACTCCCAACTGCCCTCTCCTGCAGGCCTGGTCACCCCCAACTGCCCTCTCCTGCAGGCCTGGTCACCCCCAACTGCCCTCTCCTGCCGGCCTGGTCACCCTAACTGCCCTCTCCTGCTGACCTGGTTCCCCCCCCCAACTGCCCTCCCCTGCAGGCCTGGTCATCCCCAACTGCCCTCTCCTGCTGACCTGGTTCCTCACCCCCCCCGCCCCCCCGCCAGCTTCCCTCCTCTGCAGGCCTGGTCATCCCCAACTGACCTCTCCTGCAGGCCTGATCCCCCTTAACTGCCCTCCCCTGCAGGCCTGGTCACTCCCAACTGCCCTTCCCTGCAGGCCTGGTCCCCCCAAACTGCCCTCCCTCCCCTGCAGGTGTGGTCACTCCCAACTGCCCTCCCCTGCAAGCCTGGTTGCTCCCAACTGCCCTCCTCTGCCAGCCATCTTGTGTGAGGGCATGATGGTCAATTTTCATATTACCTCTTTATTATATAGGATTGTTACTTATTTCTGGCTAAGTGATATATTGGCCAGAAAGCGTACAATATTATTTTCGCCATTTGAAACTTGTTGAGACTTGCTTCATGCTATGTGGTCAGTTTTGCTAAATATTGTATGTGTAGTTGAAAAGAATATGCATTATTCAGTTATTAATTTCTCAGTAACTAGAGTTACAATTGAAGTCTTCTAGTTCCTCACTGATTATTTTGTCTGTTCTATGAGTTAATGAAAATTGGATTAATATACTTTTGTGATTGTGGATATGTTATTGTTTTTTCACATATTTCCCCTACCTTATCTCTTTTCATTCCTCCTTGGACTTTAATTACACATACATTGGACCTTCTCTTTGTATCCTTTACGTCTTTCAGCTTCTTGTCTGCATTTTCAATCTTTTTGACTGTATTATATCCTTGTTAGTTTTATAAAATCTGTTTTACAGGCCAGTAGCTTTTTATTTAGCTGTGCCTTAATACATTAAACCCATCCATTGAGTCCTTAATTGCACTTGCCAGTTCTAGAATTTCTATTTGGTTATTTTTCAACATATTATGTCAGTTTATATAATTTCTTGCTAAAAAATTCTGTCTTGACTGTTATTATCTAAGCATTATACACATAGGGGTTTTTTAGTAGTCTGTTTTTGATAATTCCCTGATAACATGTCTTTTGGGGTCTGTTTCTATTGTCTGTTTCTTTTGAATTTTGTTTCCTTGTGTGTTCATTTACTTATTTATGCCCAGTTATTATTATTATTTAAAGTATGTCATTATTGACTTCAGAGAGGAAGGGAGAGGGAGAGAGAGAAATATCAACAATGAGAATCATTGATCAGCTGCCTCCTGCATGCCCCCTACTGGGGATTGAGCCTGGGATCCTTCAGTCTGCAAGCCGATGCTCTATCCACTGAGCCAAACTGGCTAGTGTGCGCCCAGTTATTTTTGACTGTGCTGGACAGATTTGCCCTCCATCTTCCAATTACATCTTTGTTGTTGTTAATCCTCACCTGAGGATATTTTTTTCCCCATTGATTTTTAGAGAGAGTGGAAGGGAGGGAGGGAGTGAGAAACATCGATGTGAGAGACACATTGATTAGTCGCCTTCGCCGGGGATTGATCCTGCAACCCAGGCATGTGCTCTTGACCAGGAATGGAACCTGCGACCCTTCAGTGCTCAGGCCAATGCTCTAACCACTGAACCACACCGGCCACAGAGCCCCATTATTTCTATGAATTTTTTTGTTGACGTATTATCTTGTGAGCTCTTTGATGCTTAACAATTTTAAAAACAATATTTTATCCAGCATTTTAATTAATTTTCAGTAGGTGAGTTAGTTCTTGCTGTATTCTTAGAAACACTAGTCCTGGTTGATTTTTATTTGTTTTAAACATTTTATCCCATATTCTTCACTACTTTCCTCTGCCCACAGTCTAGACTTAATTCCTTGAGGGCAGGGTCTGTGTCTTTTTAAAATATACATATATTTTTATTGATTTCAGAGAAGAAGGGAGAAGCAGAGAGAGATAGAAGCATCAATGATTGGCTGCCTCCTGCACGCCCCCCGCCCACTGGGGATTGAGCATGTAGCCCGAGCATGTGCCCTGACTGGGAGTCAACCCGTGACCTCCTGGTTCATAGGTTGATGCTCAACCATTGAGCCACACCAGCTGGGCAGGGTCTGTCTTAATCACTATTTTATCGTACTTAGTGTCTGCCATATGATTAGTCTTAGAAAGTATGTACTGATCGTTTAACATAAGAGATGAGGTGGGTGGATGGGAGGGTGGGTATCCAATTGGAAAATACTCTTTGGTGATTCCCCTGATTCTCCCCACAGTTTTCCCTTCACTTGGAGAAAAGCTCCCCAGTATGGGCAGCGCCCCCCGGGTATGTTAGGGCATCTTACCCTGATAGCCTTCTTCTCACCCCCATCTTCCTGGAAACAGAAAGAACTTCAGGAGCAGGGGGAGATCAGAGTCATCCAGCTGGGCTTCGACCTGGACGCCCACGGGATTGTTCTCACCGAGGACTACAGGACCAGAGTGCGTGTGGCTGGGGCGCGGGGCAGGCGGCTACCCACTCCACACCTCCCAGGGCACGGGCTCTGGTTGGTAGTAATAGGAGGGCCAGGAAGGAGCGGGAGGAAAGGTCTGAGAGGTGAGATGAACTGGGCAGAAGGGGTCTGCCTCCCACGTGCCGAGAAACGCCCCCCAGCCTCTCATCCCTGCTTCCAGGTCCTCAAGGCCTGCGATGGCCGGTCCTACGCTGGGGCTGTGCAGAAGTTTCTGGCTTTGGTGCTTCCAGCCTGTGGGGACCTTAGCTTCCAGCAGGACCAAATGACGCAGACCTTTGGCTTCAGGGACACAGAGATCACGTGAGACTTGGGGGGCCAATCACATCCGGCGTCTGGCGCCTCCCTGCCTCCCTCCTCCCAGCCTGGCCCTTTTCCTTTTGCGGATCCTGCCCAAAAGGTTGACTTTTTTTTTTTTTTTTTGTAAAATCTAAATTTGTATCCTTCCCCCAAGAGAGAGGCCTATCTCACCTGGAGCCTCGGCCTTAAGTTCAGGCTCCCTGGGTGGCTAGTGAGATGCACCCAGAGGCCCGGCAGGCACCACACATGCCTGATGTGCGTCACGCTGAGACTAAGAGCGCGAGTGGTGGGCACTGAAGCACTCGTATCCCAGAGCAGCAGCCAGGCGCGGCGAGGGGAAATGTCCGTGCCGGGCTGGCCGACTCCGGCCCCTACTGTGCACCATGGTATCTGTGAAGGCGTTGTATGAGCTGCTTCTCAGTAGATGTGGGAGGAGCTGTGGTCAGGCAGGGGCACAGGAAAAAGACCCTTATGTCTCCCCTGCGGGTGGGACTGAGCGTGCGTCAGGGCTGTGGTCAGGGAGGAATCAAGACTGGTTTTAGGAAACAAGCAGCAGGAAGAGAGCGTGCGAGAGGGCAGCTGGGTAGGCGAATGGGACCAGAGACCTGCTGGGCAGGGGCGGGGAGGAGGGTGTCTGTTGTCCGGTCCCTTTGTCCGGTTGCCCATGTTTCCAAACATTAGCGGTGAGGAGAGGATTCTCAGAGCCGGTTCCCCTCTCTCCTGGCTTCCCACCCGCTTAGGCAGCTGGTCAACGCCGGAGTCCTCACTGTCCGAGATGCCGGGAGTTGGTGGCTGGCTGTGCCTGGAGCTGGGAGATTCGTTAAGTATTTTGTTAAAGGTATTCTGTCTGCAGCTCAGCCCTCAGCCCTCCAGAACACCTTTCCGTGGCTCCTCTGGCCGCAGGCCTCACTCCCTGCTCCTGTCCACCTCTCCAGGGCGCCAGGCTGTCCTTGGCATGGTCCGGAAGGCCAAGTACCGGGAGCTACTCCTGTCGGAGCTCCTGGGCCGGCGGGCGCCTGCCTCGGTGAGACTCGGCCTTGCCTACCATGTGCACGACCTCATCGGGGCCCAGCTGGTGGACTGGTGAGTCTTGCCCCCAGCCTCTGGCAGTGAGAGCAACCACCCAGAGCAGAGGTGGGTTTCCTTCACTAGGGAAGCCCAGCTCCCCTCTCCTCCGGAACCTGGGAATGTTCCTGCCGAGTTCTGAGTTCTCCCCAGACCTTGGGCCCGCGCGTCTGGACCAACTGTCTCTCTCTCTTGCAGTGTCTCTACCACTTCTGGAACCCTTCTGCGCCTGCCGGAGACGTGAGGGTCTGCTCACCGCGACAAGCCTTCCCGGAACCGGGCCTGGGGGCCAGGCGTGCTGCCCAGTGTGGCCGAGCCAGGGTCACCTTGCGAAAGCTTGGCCAGGAGGATGCGCGATGGGCCTGAGGACGTGCAGTGCCAGGCGTGACTGCTGCTGTTGACCTGGGCTCCGGGCCAGGGCGGGGTTTGGGCAGTGCTTTGGGAGCCTGTGGACATGGAGCCAGACCCCATGCCAGGGCCATGGCCGCTGCCTCTCGGGCAGCACGGTGCTGCTGTTACTGTCTTGGGGTAGGAAGGCGGGGTTTCCGAGGGGCAGGTGAGGGGGCGGGGTTCTCTGCCCTACATGGTGGATTGAAACGGCCAAATAAAGTACTTCTGCTGGTGCTCTTCTGGCGTCTTGTTTAATGTGGTGGGTGGCTCCTCGCTGGGGGTAGAGGTAAAGCCACACTGGGCCTAACCGTGGCCTCATTGTTCAGAGAGGAAGAGGGGTGTGGAGGTCAGTTTCCTTGGGGGGTGGTTAGGGGTTTCTGTCAGGGCCTGTGAAGAGCACAGGCCTCACGAAGTTCTATTTTGTGGGGTTCATAGTGGGAGGCCAGCATCTTATCGCCTTGTTTTGTCAGGGCCTTGGCCAAGAAGCCTGATTTCTCTGCCCGGTGCTCCGCCCAGGCTGCCGAGCGGTACACAGACACATGCCCAGGAGGGGAGATGCCAGGCACTGGCAGGAGGGGCTAACGGGAGGGGAGGGCGTGGAGGGGGAGGAGAACAGGACCTCTGGGCCATGATTTCCTCAGTGACCCAGGTGTCCAGGGTGCTCCCCTGCCCCCAACACTGGGCCTGGGGCCAGTGGCAGTTCTTGCTTGTCACGTGGTTTCCCAGCTTAGCTGGCCCAGGGGAGGAGCAAGGTCCAGAGTCTACTCTGCTCCAAGCACGAGGCCAACCAGAGAGGAGCAGACAGACACACGGGTCTGATCGCTCCTGGTCTTGCAGCCATGCGGCTCCTCTGGGGCCTGATCTGGGCGTCCAGCTTCGCCTTGTCTCTGCAGGAGCCCAGGTCCTGGCGCGGCGGCTGCTGAGCGGGCGGGCTGGGGGCCGCTGGGGCCGCTGCTGACCTGCCTGCTCTCCCCAGGTTGCTCCTGTTCTCTCCTTCCGTGGTTCACCTGGGGGCCCCCCTGTCGGTGGGGCTCCAGCTCCAGGATGCTCCTCGGGGACAGGAAGTGAGAGGGTTCGTGTTCCTGAGAAACCCGTCCCATCGCAATGCCCCCTGCTCTCCGAAGGTGGACTTCCTCCTCACCTCGGAGCAGGACTTCGTTCTCCGCAGCCTCCAGGTAGCTGGCCGCACCTGTCCTGCCGTGCTTGCCCCCCCTCTGTCCCCCACCTGTCCTGCCGTGCTTGCCCCCCCGCCCCCCACCTGTCCTGCCGTGCTTGCCCCCCCCGCCCCCGTCCTGCCGTGCTTGCCCCCCCTCCGTCCCCCACCTGTCCTGCCGTGCTTGCCCCCCCTCCGTACCCCACCCCCCGCTCCGTCCTGCCATGCTTGCCCCTGCTCCGTCCCCCACCTGTCCTGCGTGCTTGCCCCCCCCCCCCGCTCCATCCCCCACCTGTCCCGCCGCCTCTGGGGTCATCTGCGGGCGGCCTCCTTCCCTGGCCGTCCAGCCTCTGGCTTTCTCCGGCTCTGTCTCTGACCCGCTCCCTTTCCCTCCTGCTCGCCTGACAGATACTCCCCAACGGTGCCGACAGCTGTGGCCTCAAAAGCCTCCGAGGAGGCCCCAAGATCCAGCTGGTGGCCCAGTCGCCATGGCTGAAGAGCTCTCTGTCCAAAGACGTGGACACTCAGGGCATCAACCTGCTCTTCTCCTCTCGCCGGGGGCACCTTTTCCTGCAGACGGACCAGCCCATTTATAACCCTGGCCAGCGGGGTGAGTCTCAGCCCCAGGGCCTCTCCCGCGACCGCCCCCTAACCCCAGCCCTAGCCCCCACCCCTTACCTGAAATAGCCGGAAAGTGCCGCCTGGAAGGCGCCTGGCAAATGTTTGTTCTCCCCTCACTCCCTGCCCGTCACTGCTGCTCACCTCCCCTCCACTCCAGTTCGGTACCGGGTCTTTGCTCTGGATCAAAAGATGCGCCCATCCACAGACAGCCTCACAGTCACCGTGGAGGTGAGTCCCTGACCTCTGACCTTCCTGACCAGCTGGGGCTACTGATCTGACCTCCCACCCACGACCCCTTTTCCTCCCGTCGCAGAACTCTCAGGGCCTCCTTGTGCGGAAGAGGCAGGTGTACGCTCCCTCGTCCATCTTCCAGGATGACTTTGTGATCCCGGACATCTCCGAGTGAGCTCTTGCCCCAGTTCCCGGTTGCCGTGCTCCCCCTCCAACACAGCATCGGACCCGAGCTCCCTGCCTGTGGTTTACCCCACATCCTTCCCCAGGGCGTGTGGCTGGCTCTCCCAGGCCCTCTGAGCCCCTCCCTGTCTGTCCTCAGGCCAGGGACCTGGAAGATCTCAGCCAGATTCTCCGACAGCCCGGACTCCAACCACAGCACCCAGTTCGAGGTGAAGAAGTATGGTGAGAGCCCGGCCGGTGTGGCTCAGTGGATTGAGCGCCGGCCTGCAGACCAAAGGGTCCCGGGTTCGATTCTGGTCGAGGGCAGGTACCGTGGTTGCAGGCTCCTCCCCAGCCCCGGCCCTGGTCAGGGCGGTGCAGGAGGCAACCAATCGATGTGTTTCTCTCACATTGATGTTTCTCACTGTCTTTTCCTCCCTCTTCCACTCTCTAAAAATCAACAGAAAAATATCCCCGGGTGAGGAAAAACAAAACAAAACAAAACAAAACAAAACAAAACAAAACAAAAAGAAGTACAGTGAGAGCTGGAGACACTGGAGACAGGAGGGCCAGGCAGCTCCTTTCCTGGAGGGAGAAGGGCAGGAAGGGGGTGGGAGCAGGCAGGGGTGGGCGACCTGGGTGCCGCCACCTGCGGGGAGGGAGTCCTCCAGGGCCCTTCCCCCGGAGTCTGACCGGCCTGCCCCTTTGCCCTGGGTCAGTCCTTCCCAACTTTGAGGTGAAGATCATCCCTGGGGAGCCCTACATCCTGACAGCAGCTGGCGTTCTCGGTGACATCCAGTTAGACATCCAGGCCAGGTACCGCTGCCGCTCCCCCTCCAGTGCAACCTTCACTTCCGCCTTCCGGCCCGCGCCCAGGCCACGCCCTCATCCCCCCCCCTCCTGCGCCCAGGCCACGCCCTCATCCCCCGCTCCTGCGCCCGGGCCACGCCCTCATCCCCCGCTCCTGCGCCCGGGCCACGCCCTCATCCCCCGCTCCTGCGCCCAGGCCACGCCCTCACCCCCCTCGCGGCCCTGCCCCCAGGCCATGCCCTCATCTCCCCCCCCCACCCTGCGCCCAGGCCACGCCCTCATCTCCCCGCCCCTGCGCCCAGGCCACGCCCTCATCCCCCGCCCCTGCGCCCAGGCCACGCCCTCATCCTCCCCCCCCCCCACTCCCATGGCCACAGGTACATCTACGGGAAGCCGGTGCAGGGGGTGGCGTACGTGCGCTTTGGGCTCCTGGATGAGAATGGTGACAAGACTTTCCTCCGGGGACTGGAGAATCAGACCAAGGTAGGAAGGAGGGTGGGCTGGGGTGGGGAGGTGACCGTTAGGGAGGAGGGGAGGGGGGAGACCGGTGTCACCTGGCCGTTTTCTCCTCTGCCCAGCTGGCGGAGGGCCAGTGCCACATCTCCCTCACGAAGGCTGCGGTCCAGGGCGCCCTGGGGAAGCTTGGCGTCCAGCCGGCTGACCTCCCGGGGCTGCGCCTCTACGTGGCGGCGGCCGTCATTGAGTCTCCAGGTGAGTGCTTTGCCCGGTTGTGACTCCAGACCTAGCCTCTGACCTCTGAGCGGACCTCTGTCATCCAGCACCGCCCCCCCCCCCCCTTTACCCTCACGTGGGACCCACAGCCAGGAAAGGGCCGGAGCCTCTCCACCTGGGCTGCTGGGAAGCAGCGCCTGCCCCTCTGTTTGTTTCTGCTCATCCGTCCACCCGTCCGTCCATCGACCCGTCGGTTCTTCCCCCCATCCCCCTCGCAGCATTTATGCACTGTCTGTGCTGGTCCTGCTCGCTCAGCAAACGAACGAGGGGGAGAGGGCCTGTGCCCCAGGAGCTTGCCGCCTGGTGGGCGGGAAGCACTTGAGCCGCCCCGGCTCTCCTGCCCCGCTCCTGGGCCTGCTCCTCCCCGCATCTGCCATGTCTTGCAGGGGGAGAGCTGGAGGAGGCCGAGCTCACATCCTGGCGTTTCGTGTCATCTCCCTTCTCCTTGGACCTTCGCCACACCAAGCGACACCTTGTGCCTGGGGCCCCCTTTCTGCTGCAGGTTTCCTCTGCAGGGGAGGGGCGTGGCGGGAGGGTGCCCCGCAGGAGGGCCCATGGCCCCTCTTCTCTCTTTGACCTGCCCCTCCACCCACCTAGGCGCTGGTCCGAGACATGTCAGGCTCCCCCGCCTCTGACATTCCTGTCAAAGTTGCTGCCAAGTTCTCCCCGGGATCTGCTTCTGAAATACATGATCAGCGAAACACAGATGGGCGCGGCCAAGTCCTCATCTCCATCAATGTCCCTCAGACCACCTCGGAAGTGCAGCTCTCGGTAGGACTCCCACCCACCCCCCGGGGGCATGGGGCGGAGCCGGGTGCCTGGGTCCTGGCCACTGACCCTGCTGCTCCCGCCCCCACCCCTTTCTCCAGGTATCTGCCGGCTCCCCCTATCCAGCCACAGCCCAGCTCACTGTGAGAGCCCCACCCGCTGGAAGCTCAGGGTTCCTGTCCCTGGAACGGCTGGATTCTCAACCCCCTCGAGTTGGGGACACTTTCCGCCTGAACCTGCGAGCCGTGGGCGTCCGTGGGGCCAGCTTCTCTCATTACTACTACATGGTGTGCAGGGGGGTGGGTGCTGCGAGGGCTCGGCGGGAGGGAGCCCTGGGGCCGGTGGTTTCAGGCTGGGCGCGCAGTGAAGAGGGAGCCACTCTCGTCCCAGGTCCTGTCCGGGGGACAGATCGTGTCTGTGGGCCGAGAACCCAGGGGGGCCCTGACCTCGGTCTCCGTGTTTGTGAACCACCGCCTGGCGCCCTCCTTCTACTTTGTGGCCTTCTACTACCACGGGGGCCTCCCAGTGGCCAACTCCCTGCGGGTGGACGTCCAGGCTGGGGCCTGTGAGGGCAAGGTAACACATCGGGGGTGGGGGAGGCAGGAGAAGATGAGAAGCAGCGCTCCCATCTGACCCCCCCCCCCCCCCCACCGTGCAGCTGGAGCTGAGTGTGGACAAGCACAAGGACTATCAGCCTGGGGAGATGCTGAAGCTCCAGCTGCACACGGACTCCGCGGCCCTGGTGGCCCTGGGGGCTGTGGACATGGCTCTGTACGCCGCGGGCGGCAAGGCCCACAAGCCCCTGGACATGGGCAAGGTTTGCGAAGACCCTCTCCCCGGCCCTGCCTCGTCCTCTCGGGCTCATCCCAGCTGCCCGCCCACTCCGCCCAGCCTCCCTCAAGCTGGGGCCTGGGGCCTTATTTCCCCGCTGTCTGTGTCTCGCATCCGTCCCTCCTGCCCTCGCCCACAGCCAGCCCTGCCCTCAGCCATCTTGTCTCCGCCACAGCCCTGCCCTTTCTTGCCAGGTCTTTGAGGTCATGAGCAGCTACGACCTCGGGTGTGGTCCTGGGGGCGGGGACAGCGCCCTGCAGGTGTTTGAGGCGGCTGGGCTGGCCTTTTCTGACGGACACCGATTGACTTCGACCAGAAATAGTGAGAGAGGAGGAGGCGGGTGGGTGGTGGGAGGCAAAGTGAGGAGGAGGCCCTGAGGGGTGAGGAGGGAGGAGGGGCGCGGGCAAGGGAGGCCGCCCACCAGGGCTTGCCTGCAGCCCTGCTCTCTCCCAGGTCTGAGTTGTCCCAAGGAGCAGAAAACCCGGAAAAAGAGAAACGTGAATTTCCAGAAAGCAATTAGCGAGAAGTGTGAGTTGTGGGTGCCGGTGAAGCTGCTTGCACCCCAGGGTCAGGGGGAGGGGTCTGCCTCTCGGCTCCTCTGCTCCGGAGGGGCCAGGCTGTGGGCTTCAGGGCCAGAGGGCCAAGCCCTGGGTGGGCAGTGGGTGGGCAGGAGGCTCTGCGCGGCCTCCTGAGCTCTTGGTGCCCAGTGGGCCCTGGGTACCTGGAGGTCCGATTGGGGCGGAGTGCGTCCCGTGCTCACCCTCGGCCCTGCAGTGGGCCAGTACACTTCCCCAGTGGCCAGGCGCTGCTGCCAGGACGGGCTGACGCGGCTGCCCATGACCCGCTCCTGCGAGCAGCGGGCGGCCCGGGTGCCGCAGCCGGCCTGCCGGGAGCCCTTCCTGTCGTGCTGCCAGTTTGCCGAGGTCCTGCGCAAGAAGACCCGGGCCAGGGGCCAGGTGGGCCTCGCCCGAGGTGAGCCAGGGGCCGGGGCTCGGCACGGGCAGGGAGCCTGGGCGGGCAGAGCCCTCCTCACCGTGCCGTGTGGCCCCCAGCCCTGGAGGTCCTGCAGGAGGAGGACCTGATGGAGGAAGACGAAATTCCTGTGCGCAGCTTCTTCCCGGAGAACTGGCTCTGGAGGGTGGAGCCCGTGGACCGCTACCTCCAGTGAGGGCGCCTGCTGGGCTGGCCTTGGGTCTGGGCAGGGTGGGGCCAGCCCAGCCTGTGACGGCCGCTCACCTTCCCACCACAGGTTGTCGCAGCTGCCGATCCCTGACTCTCTGACCACCTGGGAGATCCATGGCGTGAGCCTGTCCAAAACGACAGGTGGGCTGCCCGCCGCTCCGCCCTCCCCGCCGCCACCCTGCACCCAGCTCCCTCTTCCTTGACTGCAAGGAAGGGGGTGCAGACAGTGGGGCAGACATGGTCACCCTGCCTCCCAGTGGCTGCGATGCCCCCAGGCCTCTGATGTTTCCCGTCCCCACACCTCACTCCACAGGCCTGTGTGTGGCCACACCAGTCCGGCTCCGAGTGTTCCGCGAATTCCACCTGCACCTCCGCCTGCCCATCTCCGTTCGCCGCTTTGAGCAGCTCGAGCTGCGGCCTGTCCTGTACAACTACCTGGACACCGATCTGACCGTGAGGCCCGCGGGAGCCTGGTGCACAGCGGGTGGGGCGGGCGGGGGCGGGATGAAGAGCCCAGCCGCCTGACTGGCCCTCCCCTTCTCCTCCCCAGCTGAGCGTCCACGTGGCCCCGGTGGACGGGCTGTGCCTGGCTGGGGGCGGAGGGCTGGCCCAGCAGGTGCAGGTGCCTGCACACTCTGCCCGGCCCGTTGGCTTCTCTGTGGTGCCCACGGCGGCCGCCGCTGTGTCCCTGAAGGTGGTGGCTCGAGGGTCCATGGAGTTTCCTGTAGGGGACGCAGTGTCTAAGATTCTAAAAATTGAGGTGAATGGAGCACCCCTGAAGCCAGATCCCCAGGCTCCCAGATTTACCCCCTGACTCCCAGCACCCTCTCTGCTGGCCCTCTGGCCCACCACCCAAGCCCAACTCCTTGGTCAGTTTGCCTTCTACAAGTCTGATCCCACTCCGCCTCCAAAGTTCAAATCCCAGTCCTGCACTGGGGGGGCGGGGGGCGCAGCTGCAGCCAGGCGCTGGGTGACCTCTCAGAGCTCTGTTTCCCCCGAGACAGAAGGAAGGCGCCGTCCACACGGAGGAGCTGGTGTATGAGCTCAACCCCCTGGGTGAGTGGCCCTGGCCGCCGCAGTGCCCTCCGTGGGTTGTAGGTGGAGGAGATGGACACCAGGCTGACTGACAACTTCCCCATCTCCCCAGACCACCGAGGCCGGACCCTGGAGATTCCTGGCAACTCTGATCCCAATATTATCCCCGATGGAGACCACAGCAGCTTTGTCAGGGTCACAGGTGGGCGTGCCCTCCAGTCCCTTCCCAGCGGCCACCCTCACATGCATGTGAGACCTGTTTGGGGCCATGACCCTCTGACCCTGGGTCCCAGACCTGCTCTCTATCCTTCGCCCCCTCTTTCCCCTGTAGCCTCAAGTCCACTGGACACCCTGGGCTCCGGGGGGGCCTTGTCAGCAGGAGGCGTGGCCTCCCTCCTGAGGCTGCCACGGGGCTGCGGGGAGCAAACCATGATCTTCTTGGCTCCGACCCTGGCTGCTTCCCGCTACCTGGACAAGACGGAGCAGTGGAGCAGGCTGCCCCCGGAGACCAAGGACCACGCGGTGGACCTGGTCCAGAAAGGTTCTGGCGCAGGGCGAGCGGGGGTGGGGCAGGCCATTAAGGGCAATGAGCACCCCAGGCGGCTGGTGGGGGGAGGGGGTACCCAACGGGAATGGGGAGCATGGCCTCGGGCACAAATAGCAGCCGCCGCTCCTCCCCCAGGGTACATGCGGATCCAGCAGTTCCGGAAAGCGGACGGCTCCTATGGGGCGTGGCTACATCGGGACAGCAGCACCTGGTGAGCCTGGGAGAGTGCTCTGGGTCTCTGAGCTGGTGGGCTGCCGGGGGCAGACCAGGTTCAACGGGAGGGTGACTAACCAGGTGTCCGGGGAGTGGCCTGTGTTCCCTAGCCCCAGCTGTCACTTCCCTCCTCTAGGCTCACAGCCTTTGTGTTGAAGGTACTGAGTTTGGCCCAGGAGCAGGTGGACGATTCACCGGAAAAGCTGCAGGAGACGGCCAAGTGGCTGCTATCTCAGCAGCAGGCCGACGGTTCCTTCCGGGACCCCTGCCCCGTTATCCACAGGGGCATGCAGGTGCGGCCGGAGGCGGGGCCCAGGGGTGCCGGTGGGCGCTCTCCTGGCACCTCCCCTCCTGGCTGACGGCTTCTCTCCCTTAACTGACCAGGGGGGCTTGGTAGGCAATGACGAGACGGTGGCCCTGACGGCCTTTGTGGTCATCGCCCTTCATCACGGGCTGGCCGTCTTCCAGGACAGGAGGGCAGAGCAGCTGAAGCAGAGAGTGGTAAGGGTGCCCGCGCCTGCCCTGCGCCGGCCGGCTCTCCCTGCTGCTCCTCAGGACCCAGGTGTCTGCCCACAGACCTTCCTCCCTCGTTCTTCTAGGAAACTTCCATCTCAAATGCAAACTCTTTTTTGGGGGCGAAAGCAAGTGCTGGGCTCCTGGGTGCCCATGCAGCCGCCATCACGGCCTACGCACTGACGCTGAGCAAGGCCCCTGAGGACCTGCGGGACGTGGCCCACAACAACCTCATGGCCATGGCCCAGGAGACAGGCGGTGAGTCAGGCCTCGGGCCTCTGCGTGTGCCCACGGGGAAGAGCCGGGACACAGCCCAGAGGGGGTGACAGCACCTGAGGGGCGCGGGGCGGCTGGAGAGCTGGCGGGAGCAGGCCCGGCGGCCGGCGTCCCGCTCACGGCTGGTCGCCCTCCCTCCCAGATAAGCTGTACTGGGGCTCGGTCATCAGTTCTCAGAGCAACGTCGTGTCGCCCACGCCGGCTCCTCGCAGCCCGGCAGACCCCGTGCCCCAGGCCCCCGCCCTGTGGATTGAAACCACAGCCTACGGCCTGCTGCACCTGCTGCTCCGGGAGGGCCGGGCAGAGATGGCGGACCAGGTCGCAGCCTGGCTCACCCACCAGGGCAGCTTCCAAGGGGGATTCCGCAGCACCCAGGTAGGGGCTCCTTGGGGCTCTGGGGTGGACGGCCCTGGAACCAAGCGCCTGAGTCCCGGTCCAACCTCCCCAGGACACGGTGATCGCCCTGGATGCGCTGTCTGCGTACTGGATCGCCTCCCACACTGCCGAGGACAGGGGGCTCAACGTGACCATCAGCTCCCAGGGCCGAAATGGGTTCAAGTCCCACGTGCTGCAGCTGAGCAACCACCAAGCTCAGGGGGTGGAGGAGGAGCTGCAGGTGACCACACTCTCACCTGGGCGGCAGGACACCTGGGCCTAGTGTGTGGGCCAGGACTTCCCGCCCCGCCCATCCCTCGCTCTCCTGGTGCCCTGTGGGAAGGCTTCTGGCTGAGCGGCTGGAGAGCCACCTAGCCTCAGCTGCAGGCTCCTCCCTGCGGGGGCGGGGGTAGGGTGGGGGGGCTCCCCGCAGCGGGGGAGGCTGAGTGGAGTCGTGCCCGTGGAGGTGCCAGCTCCGGATGGGAGGGGAGAGGAGGAGCAGGGCTGCTTTCAGGGAGGAGAGAAGCTGGAATAAACAGCGCGCCCTCCTGCGCCCCCCTGACATCACTGTCCCTTGTGTGTCCCCGGAAGTTCTCCTTGGGCAGCAAGATTAACGTGAAGGTGGGAGGAAACAGCAAAGGAACCTTGAAGGTGAGAGCCCGCAGCACGGGCGCCGGCCAGCAGGGGGCACTGGGGTCTGGAGGGGGAGCAGCAAGACACGCAGGGCTGTGCGCGCCCCTGGGTGCTGGCCTGCACCTCCCCCATCGAGCCACAGGCCCTGCTTCCTCCTGCTCCCCTTGTCTGCCTGACACAGCCCCTTCGCCAGCTGCCCAGCTGACACCCTCCGGCTCCCGAGCCCCCCCCCCCCCCCCCCGTCCCCTAATGCCCAGGGCCTCATCACTTGATCTCTGGCTTGGGGCTAAGACAGCCTGGAGCTCCTCCCACGCCCAAGCCCCACGCTCTGAGCCCTGAGCCGTCAGACTAGCCTTTGGGACCGCCCCCCCCAACACACACACACACACACACACACACACACACACACACACGGTTGGGTGCCTGTACCTCCCTGGCCAGACGGGGGTACCGCCACACAGGTCTCCTGGCCTTGAATGCCTTCCCCCTGCTTCTCTTCCCATGAGGCAAACTCCTCCTCACGCCTCGGCCCAAAGCCTTTCCCTGCGGCCTCAGCAGGTGCAGAGCGCCGGTCCCAGGGCAGGCCCTGCCCCCGCCTCACCGTCCAGCCCGCCTGGCCGTTCGTGTTCTCTGCTGGTCAGGAGGGAGATGGGAAGGGCCCAGGCCTCAAAGCCCCGCCTGGCCGTGCCCTGAGCTGTGCGCGCAGAGGCCTGGGCCCAGGTGCCATGTTCCCTCCACGCCCCTTGCTGGCCAGGTCCTCCGTACCTACAACGTCCTGGACATGCAGAACACGACCTGCCAGGATCTCCAGATCGAGGTGACGGTCCAGGGCCACGTGGAGTACACCAGTGAGTGCTGGGGGCGGGCGCCCCGGGGCCTCCAGGGGCTGGTGCAGGGGCGGAGTCTCAGTGCCCCCTCCCCCAGTGGCAGCCGAGGAGGACTACAAGGACTACTACGACTACGAGAACCAGGGGGACTCCGAGAGTCTGGGCTTCGCGGGAGACGACCCGGGGGCCCTTTCCCGGCCCGTGACGCCCCTGCAGCTGTTTGAGGGGCGGAGGAGCCGCCGCAGAAGGGAGGTACCCAAGGTGGCCGAGGAGCAGGAGGCCCGAGTGCAGTACACCGTGTGCATCTGGTGAGCCTGCGGGCGGGGGAGGGGGGGTGCGGGTGGGCGGGGGGGTGGGCGGGGGGACGAGGGGGGGCGGGCGGTTCTGCCCGCTGGGCCGGGCACCCAGACCACAGGGCTCCTCTCCGCAGGCGGAACGGCAAGGTGGGGCTGTCGGGCATGGCCATCGCGGACATCACCCTCCTGAGCGGGTTCCACGCCCTGCGGGCTGACCTGGAGAAGGTGGGTCGTGCCCTCAGGAGCCCGGCTCCGGCTGCAGGGACCCTCCGTGGCCACCACCTGGTGACCCTCTCCTTTGCAGCTGACGTCCCTCTCTGACCGTTACGTGAGCCACTTCGAGACCGAGGGGCCCCACGTCCTGCTGTACTTCGACTCGGTGAGCAGGGGGGTGGCGGCGTGGGCTCTGCTGCTCTGCGGCTGGGGGCGGGGCACTGCGAGCGGCCAGCGCTCCCAGGGAGGCAGGACATGAGGGAGGCCATGCTGGCCGGGACAGGGGCAGGGGCCGGGGGCAGGGACCGAGGGTGGGGCAGGGGCTGGGGCAGGGGCAGGGCCGGGGCAGGGGCCGGGGCAGGGGCAGGGGCTGGGGCAGGGGCAGGGGCAGGGGCAGGGGCAGGGGCCGGGGCAGGGGCAGGGGCCGGGGCAGTGGCAGGGGCAGGGCCGGGGCCCCTAATGTGGTTTGGGGCCAGTCAGCAGGGGGTGCGGAGAGTGAGCCTGTCAGAAAGCCGACTGTATTCACCCTGAGGGTTTGCTTTGTGGTCGTTTTCACTGACGTCCGAGGAAAGTGTCCTTTCTTTCAGGAAGTGATGTTGGTCATAGTGAGTGGTCTTTGTGTCTGTGGCCTCCTTGGCTAAAACAAAGTTTTCAACCCTCTGATGGCCCTCAGCGTGTTTGGATGTTTACTGAGGGAGCTGGGATGGGGCGGGGGGGGGGGGGGGCGGTGCCGGCTTCGCTGCCCCCTCACGTGGGCCTGCGGGTCCCAGAGGGCGAGCATAGTGGCCGCAGCTGCCCTAGTGGCAGAGGAAGGAGGCCCTGGATGTGTCCGTGGTGAAGCGAGGCTGCCAGGAGGGGTGGGGGGCAGGCAGAGTGGCTTTGGAGAATGTGTGCATCCTGCGAAAGTCCTAATGGAGGAGCAAGGCTGACGGTTTTGTTTGGCGATCAGCCGAAGGGGCTGGTGAAAGCTGGGCCGTGGGGGAGACCGGCGTAGGGGAACGCGAGGAAGGCAGGCGAGGGGAGGTCACAAACAACCCGTCAGCAGCAGAGACGCCCAGAAGCGAACCCTGAGCTTAAGGGGAGCTGCACGTGGTGTGTCCTGTGTCCGCGAGGCGACGCCGTACAGGCACCCGGGGACCGGGCGGGCCGGGGAGGCCACCCTCTGGGCAGTGAGGTCAGCAGGGACCTTGGGAGCAGTTGTTAGTGTTCTGGCGGCCGGAAGGTAACAGAATGTGAAGGACACTGAAGATGAGACAGCGGACACCAGAGGCAGGCCAAGGAGTGTCACACGGGCCTGTGGGGCCCTGACCGCCCCCCCCCCCCCCGCCCCCCGCAGGTCCCCACCTCCCGGGAGTGCGTGGGCTTTGGAGCTGTGCAGGAGGTGGCCGTGGGGCTGGTGCAGCCGGCCAGCGCCACCCTGTACGACTACTACAACCCTGGCAAGTACCCGGGGCACCAGGACTGGGGCTGTGGAGGGGCAGGGAGGTCCTGGGGCTCCAGACTGGCTGGCAGGAGGGCAGGTGCCCTAACGCCCTCTCTGCTCTCCTCAGAGCACAAGTGTTCTGTGTTTTACGGGGCACCGACTAAGAGCAAACTCCTGTCCACGCTGTGCTCCGCGGACGTCTGCCAGTGTGCAGAGGGTGAGGCCCCGGGCAGGGGAGGGGGGGCGGGGGGCGGGGAAGGGGCTGGGGCTGGCCGGCCTTGCCTCACCTGGGCCCTGCCTTCAGGGAAGTGCCCTCGACAGCGGCGTGCCCTGGAGCGGGGGCAGATGGAGGAGGAGGGCTACAGGATGAAGTTCGCCTGCTACTACCCCCGCGTGGACTACGGTCAGTCCCCCGCCCTCAGGGCCTGGGGGCGGGGCGGGGGGGCGCCCGCAGGCAGCCCGGAGCTCACCTTCCTCCCGTCCCGAACTCCCACACAGGCTTCCAGGTTAAGGTTCTCCGAGAAGATTCCAGAGCTGCCTTCCGCCTCTTCGAGACGAGTGTCGTCCAAGTGCTGCACTTCTGTACGAGGGCCGGCCGGGTGGAGGGAGCTGCGGTCGGCCTGGCGCCTGGAACAGGGAACGTTCAGGGGCGCTGAGCTTACACCCCGCGGCCTCTCAGGAGCGCGGGGCTTGTCACGGGAAGGCAGCTCCTGTGGGAGTGGCGGGCTCAGCGGAGGGTGTGCAAGGCCTGGCCGTGCCCCGTCCCCTCTGACAGCTCTCATCCCGTCCCCCTCAGCCAAGGATGCCCAGGCCGCTGCTGGTCAGACCCGGAACTTTCTGGTTCGAGCCTCTTGCCGCCTTCGCTTGGAACCCGGGAAAGAATATTTGATCATGGGTCTGGACGGGACCACCCACGACCTCAAGGGACAGTGAGTTCGCTGGGCCCTGGGTCTCTTGCTGCCCTCACACCTCCTGAGGGCGAGGATCCCCAGCACCAGGCCCTGCCCCTCGGGTGCCAGGTGCCAGGTGCCGCGGGCTCACTCCCGTCTGCCCGTCCGGAACCCGCTGACGGCCCTTTGCTCCCACAGACCCCAGTACCTGCTGGACTCGAACAGCTGGATCGAGGAGATGCCTTCTGAGCGCTTGTGCCGGAGCACCCGCCAGCGGGCAGCCTGCGCCCAGCTCCGCGCCTTCCTGCAGGAGTACGGCACTCAGGGCTGCCAGGTGTAGGGCTGCTCCCCCGACCCCGGGAGGGGCCCAGGGCTGGGCCCGAGACTCAATAAAGACCTTACACAGCCAAGCGTCCGTGTGTGTGTCCCAGCCCTGTGGCTTCTAGGTCCTGGCCGGCCAGGGTTTGCGTAATCCCGGGCTGTCGGAGCCTGGTGGCCCTCCCGGTGACTCCCCAGGAGCTCAGTCCCTCATCAGACCACCAAGCAGACTTGTGACCCGCAGCCTTCGCCCGTGGACCCGGCCTCCACACCGTGGCCTGGCTTCACCGTGCCACAGGCCCTCTGCTGCCGGGGTGGCCAGTCTCGCCGGCGGTCCCGGCACAGTTGTCCCCTTGGGCTGTTTTCGCTGCGACCTGGCCTGTGGAGAGCCTGTGCTGGTGGCAGTGGGAGCGCCGGGGTCTCTTCCGGGGCTGACCTTAGCCACGCCCAAGACTGCCTTTGTGTTTGCTGATCCTCTTCTACTGGGGTCAGCCCTCCCCACCCGCCCGCCTCGCTCCCTGCATTTGGGGGCGCCCTTGGGTCTGAAGGGCTGACCTAGAAATCCATCGAGAGGTTTGCTGACATCGCAGCCTGCCATTCAGTCGACAGAAACGGGCGGGCCTCTCCCCGTGCCCCGCGTGCCAGGCCCCGCCCTCAGGGTGCTGCTGGGGCGTGTGGTCCTGTGGGCACTGGTGGGGCACCTGACCTGGCCTGGGAGGGGCGGGAGGGCTGCCGGAGGCGGTGGCATCGGAGCTGGGCTCTGGAGGCTCAGGACTCGGGAGGAGGGCGAGGCTGGATGAGGGGTTTGAGGCAGGAGAGGAATGAAAGGCCAGGCAGGACAGCAGGGCAGGGCCCGGCGTGTGACGCATCAGGTTGGAATTTGGATTTGGTGGGCGGTGGAAGAGATGGGGCTGTTTACCAGCACGCCCGCTCTCTGGGTCACCCCACCCCCAGCCCCCCGCCCCGATTCCGTGCGACCTGAAGCCCTGGCCCCCCAGCACTGCAGAGGCTGCCTAGGCTGTGGTGTGTGCCCTGTGCTTGCCCATCAGGCCTCGCTTCCCACAGCCGTCACCATGCTGACAGCTATGCCCGTGGCTGCCAGCTGGGGCTCAGCTGCAGCTGTGGTCCCGTTTGCTGCCCACCCCACAGCCCCGGCCCGTGCCTCCCACCGGCTCTGCCACCGGGACCTGAGTTAATTCTCCACGCCAGTGGGTGGGACAGCTGGGACCTCAGCCCAGGCTCTCCAGCACACAGCCCGGGGCGCTGGGGTCAGTTTGGAGCCAGGGCTGAGGAATTGGCGTGGGCCTTGGGTCACCTCTAACCTTTAACCCCAGGAGGCCTAACCTCTCCCTGAGCCATGCCCTCCTCTTTGGCAGGGCCTCTCCCCAAGACCCTCCTCTGAGCCCTTCAACCGACACCTCATCCCTAAAATGGTTCCCTGATAGTCCTACGTGGTCCAGTGGGATCCTCTTACGGCTCCTGCTCTCAGGATGGGGCTGGACCCAGACCCCAGCTGTGGCTATTGGGCTCCTTCCTGGGGACTTTGGGGGCACGGGGGGTACGTTGAGTTGTGCTGGGAAGCCCAGTGCCCTTGGCTGGACCTTAACCTGTGGACTCTGACCCCAAAGGCAGTCCTGTTTGGCCGGCCCAAGGGCAGGTACCGCAGGCTGCAGAGCAGGAGGGCGAGGGGGCCGCCCCAGGGCCTCGCTCTCCCTGCCCCGGCTCCTGACCTCAGGGCCTGGGATACCCTGGAATTTATAAAGCAGTTTCTACTTTTGGCTTAAGTTCCTCAAGTTGGTCTCTTTCTTGCAACCAAAAAGCATCAGGCACATGGTAAGAGCTCCAAATTGGGGACCAATACAGTTCTTCATCTTCAGCTGTTGAGAGTGAAATGGGGTGATGATGACAATCACACGGGACTACAGGTCTAACGCGGGAAACCCGGCACACCAGCCGCGGGCTCCCGCCTGTGCATCGGGAGAACAGCACACAGACCGCTCAGCTCATCTTGTTTTCGGAGGGTCCTGGGGCCCGTGAGGCGGGGGCACCCTTTCCCGGGAGACAGACTGCAGCATCGGCAGAGGGAGGCGGCGGGGCCGGTGTGGGCCGGAGGCTGGTGCTGCCTGTGCAGGTCAGGGTCGCGCTCTCCTTCCGTTCTTGATGGATCACAGGGGAAAGGCCGGTTCTTTGAAATATGGGCTCCCCAAGGCCAACGGGCCTGCTGCCCTCCCAAGAATGTGCCATCCTGTGGGCGGGCCGGCGGCCGGGGCGAGGCGAGGAGTCAAGGGCCCCAGAGCAGCCCGGGCAGCAAGACGTATGGTGGGGCCCCCAGAGCTATAAGTGCCGCCCGGGCCGGCTGGGCCTCCAGCCATGCTGCTCCTCGGGCTGCTGCTGCTGCTGGCCGCGCTGGCCAGCGCCCGCCTGCTCTGGGGCCAGTGGCAGCGCAGGAGCCTCCACCTCCCACCTCGTGCCCCTGGCTTCCTGCACTTGCTGCAGCCCAACCTCCCCATCCACCTGCTGGGCCTGGCTCAGACCCTCGGGCCTGTGTACAGGCTCCGCCTTGGGATGCAAGGTGAGCGCCCCCCCATGCCCGCCTGCCTGCCCGCTCGGGCTCGAGGGGCAGGTGGCTCCCTGCTGACATGGCGTGGCGCTCCCCAGATGTGGTGGTGCTGAACTCCAAGAGGACCA
This sequence comes from Myotis myotis, assembly GCF_014108235.1. NCBI lineage: Eukaryota > Metazoa > Chordata > Mammalia > Chiroptera > Vespertilionidae > Myotis > Myotis myotis. Next base: position 699,940 of record NW_023416331.1, on the reverse strand, counting down.
TTGAGGAGGCCATGGTCAAGAAGTGGGTGGACTTCGCCGGCCGACCCCAGATCCCGTCCTGTAAGGGCGGGGAGAAGTGGGCTGGGGCCGGCGGGGAGGCAGCCGTGCTTCCTGGCCCCTGACCCCACCCCCACTTGCAGACGAGCTGGTGTCCCGGCACAACCAGGACCTCTCCCTGGGGGACTACTCCCCGCTCTGGAAGGCGCACAAGAAGCTCACGCGCTCCGCCCTGCTGCTGGGCATGCGTGGCTCCATGGAGCCCTTGGTGGAGCGGCTGGCCCAGGAGTTCTGTGAGGTAGGCCCCCCACCCCACCCGCCCCGCCCGCCTCCCCTCCCCTCCCAGCAGCCGCCCTGCAGCCCGCTCCCCCCACAGCGCCTGCGGACCCGGGCCAGCACCCCGGTGGCCATCCAGGAGGAGTTCTCTCTCCTCACCTGCAGCATCATCTGTCACCTCACCTTTGGAGACCAGGTAAAGGCCCTCACGCTCACGCGTGCTCCGCCTGAGCCTTCCACCTCCGGCCCTGACCTGGCTGCACAGACTCCCCTCTCCCCCCTCCTCCCCTCCCCCCCGCATCCCCCTTCCCCCACTGCAGGAGGATGCCGTGGTGCACGCCTTTCATGACTGTGTCCAGGACTTGATGAGGACCTGGGACCACTGGTCCATCCACATTTTGGACATCGTTCCCTTTCTCAGGGTGAGGATGGGGGCCGGCCCCGGCCTGGGCGGGTGGGCCAGGCGCCCTTCTCACAGCCACTCTCTCCTGCTCCCTGCCCAGTTCTTCCCCAGCCCCGGCCTCCGGAGGCTGAAGCAGGCTGTGGAGAGCAGGGACCACATGGTGGAGGGGCAGCTGAGGCGGCACAAGGTGGGCACCCTGCGCGGACCGGCCCGAGCCCCGCAGCCGTGGGGCTGCCCAGAGAGAGGCAGCTCTGCAGCCCGTGCTCAGGAGCCTCCCTCCCCAGGAGAGCATGGTGACGGGCCGCTGGCGGGACGCGATGGACTACATGCTGCAGGGGGTGGGGAAGCCGCCGGCAGAGCAGGGCTCCGGGCAGCTCCTCGAGGGGCACGTGCACATGTCTGTGGTGGACCTTTTCATCGGCGGCACCTCGACCACCTCGACCACCCTCTCCTGGGCCGTGGCGTTTTTGCTTCACCACCCTGAGGTGCGCCCCCTCCGCTGGTGCAGGCTGTGCTGGCCGGCCGGGCTGCCTCCGAATCGGCACAAAGGCTCCTGCGGTGCTGCAGGGCCGGCGGCCCGCACTAGGCTTCCCCATTTCCCAGGTCCAGAGGCGACTGCAGGAGGAGTTGGACCGTGAGCTGGGCCCCGGGGCCTGGTGCTCCCGAGTCCCCTACAAGGACCGCGCGCGGCTGCCCCTGCTCAACGCCACCATCGCGGAGGTGCTGCGCCTGCGGCCGGTCGTGCCCCTGGCCCTGCCGCACCGCAGCACGCGGCCCAGCAGGTGACTCCCGGCGGGGGGCGAGTGGCGGCAGGCGGGCTCTGGCGAGCCTCTGACTCTACCCTGCCCTCAGCATCTCCGGCTACGACATCCCCGAGGGCACGGTCGTCATCCCCAACCTCCAAGGTGCCCACCTGGACGAGACGGTCTGGGAGCGGCCACACGAGTTCTGGCCTGGTGCGTGCGGTGTGGGGCTGGTGCCGTGGGTGGGAGTGTGCGGGCCGGTGCCCGCCGCTGACCCGGTCTGTCCTCCCCTCCCCCCGCAGACCGCTTTCTGGCTCCCGGCGGGAGCCCCGGCGCGCTGGCCTTTGGCTGTGGGGCGCGGGTGTGCCTGGGCGAGCCGCTGGCGCGCCTGGAGCTGTTCGTGGTGCTGAGGCGCCTGCTGCAGGCCTTCACGCTGCTGCCGCCCGCGGGCGCCCTGCCCTCCCTGCAGCCCCAGCCCCAGGGCGGCGTCAACCTCACGATGCAGCCTTTCCAGGTGTGGCTGCAGCCCCGGGGAGCGGACGCCCAGGGCCCAGGCCCGGGCCAGTGACGGGCAGGATGCGTGCCAGTCTCGTGCCTCAGTTTCTCCTTTTATTGCTTCTGTACACCCCCACCCCCTGTAAACAAAGTGCTGTGAGATCGCGGTGGAGGAAGCCTCCTCTGGGGCGGGCGGTGGCGAGCCCTGGCTCTCCTCGCGGCCCCTCAGTGCTGGGCGGCACGCCTGCCTGCGGCCGGAGCTGCTCAGCCTCCCCCGGCGGGTGCCTGGTAGCCTCTGGGTCTCAGCTTCATCTCCGTGAAGGGCACGGAGAACTCGAAGCCCTTCCAGTGGTACCAGCTCACTCCCTGGAAAGGAGGTGGAGTCAGAGCAGACCCCATCCGCTGCTCCCCCCTCCGCCCCCTGGTTCCCAGCAACTAATCAACCGCCTGCCCTCCCCGCTGCCCTCCCAACCCCAACGCAGAGGACGGAGGCTCCACCCTGAGCTGGTCCTTCCCACCCAATAAACCACTTCCTCCCCAGAGCGTGGCGAGGGCGCTGTTCCATCACAGATGAGGCCGGGGGCTCAGTAACTCCCCGCCCTGCGGTCAGCCAGCCAGGGGCGCACCTGGTGGTCCACTGTGCTCCCGTAGAGCCCGTTGAGGTTGGCGTAGTGGCAGTTCCTGTACCACCAGGCCCCTCGGTAGGAGACGGCGCAGGAGATGAGCAAGTTGTTGGGGTCGCGGTCTCGGGCAGAGAAGACACTGCCACTGTGGTAGCTCATGGAGTCCCCTGCGGGGCGGGGCAGGGGCGGGGGGGGGGGGCAGGGTGCGGAGTGAGGGCCTCCGCTGCCGCCACGCGCCCAGGCCCAGCCCTCACCTGCCTGCGCCCGGGCCCAGCCCTCACCTGCCTGCGCCCGGGCCCAGCCCTCACCTGCCCGCGCCCGGGCCCAGCCCTCACCTGCCCGCACCAGGGCCCAGCCCTCACCTGCCCGCACCAGGGCCCAGCCCTCACCTGCCCGCACCAGGGCCCAGCCCTCACCTGCCTGCGCCAGGGCCCAGCCCTCACCTGCCCGCACCAGGGCCCAGCCCTCACCTGCTGTGCCGTGGTAGCCCTCCAGGTGGAGGCGGTAGTAGTCAGCAGCCGAGTCTACCCGGAAGGAGTCGTACTGGGCGAACGCCACCTCGCCCCCAGCCCGCAGGTCCACACGCATGGAGTAGTCCCCGTGGCTGGTCAGGCTGTGCAGGGCCTCGTTGCCTGGGGGCGGGACCCTGCTCTCACCGGGGCTCTGCTGTGCCCGGGGGCCGCCCCTTCCCTGTCCCCCCAATCCCTGTGTGGCACTGACCCAGCCAGAACTCCCCGGAGACGTTCCCAAAACCGTGGGCATAGTCCTCCCAGTCCCTCCAGAAGTCCGTGCGTCCATCCATGCGGCGCTGGAACACCTGGGGAGCAGGTGGGCACCGTGAGGCTGTGACCTGGTGCGGCAGCCGCCCGAGCCGGCCCCGGCTTCCGCTGCACCCACCAGCCAGCCGCCCCCGTCAGTCTCCATGTCACAAAACACGTCCAGTGGCCGCGCGCGGTTTCCATTGAGGAAGATGGTGGTGGTTCTGGAGGTGCCCGCCCCATTCTGCATCTCCTCCCCACAGTCCCGGGGAAAGGGGACCTGCAGTCCACCTGGGGGAGCACAGGGAGGGTCAGTCCTTCTTTCAAACCCTAGACCCCTGCTGCCCACGCCGCCCGCCCCCGCCCCAGCCCCAGGCACCAGTGGTGAAGGAGGTGGACATGGGCGGCGTGAGGGCCTCGCCCCACATGGCCCGGAGCCAGGCTCTGTAGGTGGTGGAGGGGAAGAGGCCCAGGAGCTGGTGAGAGGTGACACTTCCTGGGAGCAGGATCTCCTGTGGGACAGAGAAGGGGCTGGTCGGGGACACGGAGGCGGAGTCCCACTAGGGGAGGCAGAGGCAGAGGCAGCCCCTGGAATGGAACCCAGGGAGGGGCGTGGCCAGTGGGCAGGGGTGGGGCACCTGGGTCTGTCCATCAGGGGTGTCGTAGGTGAGCAGGTAGCCAGTGGGCAGGACTTGGGGCTCAGTCCACGTAAGCAGGGCCGTGCGGGGGGTCACTTCTTTGGCCTCCAAGTCCCGGGGGCCCTCCAAGCCTTGCAGGGGAATGGGGAAGAGAAGATGGAGATGAGGCCCTTCCTTGCACCTGCCCTCCCCTTCCCACCCCTCCCAGGAGGTACCTGTGGTGAAGACGATGCTGGCTGGAGAGGTGAGGTTGGGGCCCCGAAGGCCATGCACGGTGGCTGTGTAGTTGGTGTGGAGCTCCAGGCCCTGCAGGGGGTAGTCCACAGCGCTGCCCGGGGCTGAGGCCTGTAGAGGGGGGGCTGGGCATGGGGGGGGGGGGTGGCGCGTCAGAGGCTGCCTGCGGCCCTGCCTCAGCCCAGGCTGCCTCCGCTCTTCCCACCCACACACGTCCCCTCTGGAAGCCCGAGCCCCGCTCACCGCCTGGGGCTGTGACCCGGACAGCATAGGTGTCCACCGGAGCCTGGGGCGGCTTCCAGTGCAGCCTGGCGGTTCCCTCCGTCAAGTTCAGTGCGCGCAGCTGGGTGGGGCCGTCCGGAACTGGGGGAGGGGAGGCTCAGAGCGGACCTTCCTTCCCCAACCCTCCGACACCCCTCCCCTCTCTGGCCACCCCACAACTCCCGCCATGGCCGCCTGCGCCGCCGGCCGCCCGCCTCTCACCCGTGGTGAGGAAGCCGGTGAGCGGCTCGCTCTCCTCGAAGCCTCGGACGGACACCACGGTCACCTCATAGTGGGCGCCTGGGACCAGCCCCCCGAGCTGCTGGGTCCGGGCTCTGCCGCCCACCAGCACACTCTGTGGCTCCCCTGGAAACACAGTGGGCTCAGGAGGCTGCAGGGCGCCAGGAGGGCTGCAGGGTGGGCAGAGCGGAGGGCGCAGGGGATGCGAGACCAACGCGGACATGGGCAAGGGGGTCACCTCCGTCCACCAGCTGGTAGGACACTTTGAAGCTGTCGGCTCTGGACGGCGGGGGCGTCCAGCTGACCTTGGCTGAGGTCTCCCCAATGTCGCTGAACTGTAGGTCCCGGGGGCTCTCCAGAACTGAGGGCGAGATGTGCCGAGTAATGAGGGTGAGGGCATGGGGCGGGGCTCCTGTCCGGGGTCCCCCCTCCCGCCCCGGGCCTGCTGACGCCAAGCCTGGCCACAGCGCCAGCCCCCTGGCCCGGGCTCACCTGGGCTGAGGGTTCGGGCCGTGCCCTGCACGCTGTCGGCCTGGTGGGGCCCGCGCAGCCCATACAGCGTCAGGCTGTACAGGGTCCCAGGGCGCAGGTCCCGGAGCACGGCCGAGAGCTGCGTCCCTGGCACGGTCACCTCCCGCTGCAGCAGGGGACGCAGATGCGGCTCCAGAGTGCTTGCTGATGGGACCCCGTAGCGGAGCAGGAAGGAGTCGAAGGCCCCAGGGGGCGCCTCCCAGTTGAGCCGCAGGGAGCTGGTGGTCACGTCGGTCACGGACAGCTGGGACAGCCGGGGCCCCGGTCCCCCTGGCGTCTGCCCGGCAGGGGCCGACCCTGCACACAGCGGGTGGGAGGAGGGTGAGGCAGAAGCGTGCCGCTGGGTGACTGGGAGCAGGCTCCTCTGCCGCCTCTGCCCCCCAGGCCCGCCTGGCGCTACCTGTGGTGCCCTCCGTGGAGACGGGCCCCAGGCGCTTCCCTTCGTGGAGGCCGTAGAGGAAGAACTTGTAGGCGGTGCTGGGCTCCAGGCCTGACACGTGCACCGTGTGCTGGTCCCCACCCACGAGCAAGGCCTGGGGCTGCCTGTCCGCGTCCCAGTACTGCACCACGAAGGAGTCGAAGGGGCCCCGAGCCACCGTCCATGCGAGGCGCAGGGAGTCCGGGGTGCTGTCGGTCACGGCCAGCTCCCCCAGGCGGGGCCCTCCGGGGGTGTCGGGGGCCCCTGTGGCAGCTTGCCAGGGGGCGGGTGTGTCCTCTTCTGGGGCTGGGAGAGAAGCCCGGGGAGAAGCTGAGGGTGTATATGCATGTCTGTGTGCATGTGAGTGCATGTCTGTGCGTGTGTATTTGCATGTGTGCATGTGCGTGTGCACACAGCAGGCCCTCCCGACTCCATTGCATCGGCTCCTGAGTGGCCCAGGGCTGAGGTGGGGACCTAGCCATGGAAGCCAGGTGGGGAGAAGGGAGGGACTGAGGCCCTTCTAGCATCTTTTTTCTCTTGAATCTGCCACCTCCCTGCACTGGCTGAGGCCTGCCACCCTGGGTCTCCCCGGGCACCAACACTGTGGCTACGACTGCTCTGGGGGCTCCTTTGCCAGGTCTGAATTGGAGCTGCCAACCATCTCCACCTGTGTCTCCCCCTGCCCCCACTCCGTGCTGAGGGCCTGGGGATGGAGGTGGCTGGTGAAGAAGGGACAAGCCTGGGGGGCTGCTGCTGCTCCAGGGGGGCTACGGGCAGAGGGGCGATTCTTAGAGCTGCCTATACCTCCGTCCTGGCAACTTCCGGGGCGTGAGGGTCTGGGAAAGGGTCCCTGAAGTGTGGCTCCAAGGACAGCGCCTGAGGGGACAGACCGGCTACCGGAGGCGGGCCCAGACTCCTGCCCCGCCCTCGCCGCTGTGGGCAGGTGCGGGACATGCATAAAAGAGCACCTTGTGAGAGAGGGGTGGTGGGGCTGCTGAGAAGGGCCTTGCTTTCCCCTGACCCCCAGGCCCCGGGCAGAGAGGTGGCCAGAGCTGAGACGAGTTCCAAGCTCACGGCTGCCACCGCCCGGCCTGACCACTGCCTTGCTCTCTATCGGCCTGGCCTCCTCCCACCCACTTCCCCATCCCTGCGAGAAGCCCTGGCCTCATAGTGGGTGAGGAGGGGCGGGAGGAGCCGGGGCAGAGCCGGGAGACCTGCTGCCGTGGGTGCGGATGGGGCTCGCGGAGAAGTCTGTCTCCAGTCCCCTCGCGAGTGTCCAGCGAAGAGAATTATGGAGCCCGAGGGCCCTGGCCATGCGCCCCCCCTTGTCTGTGGCTCGTGGTCCTGGGAGTGGGGGAGGGTCCGAGACCCCTCTGCCCTCCCTGTGACACCAGACGCCCCCCATGTGGATGTTTACTGAGCTCCAGGAGCGTATTCGTAACCACTATGCAGGTGTGGGGACAGGGTCGGGGGGAATGGCTTGCCATGGCCACACAGCTGGCCACTGGGGTCTGAACGCAGGTCGGCTGGGCCCCGCAGGCTGGGCCCTTACGGCATCGCCAGCAGGGAGCGCGACGTGTGAAGTGCTCAGAGCAGGCCGGGCAGGGCAGGGGCGGAGGGTTTGCTTTGGGTGCTGGGACTGCCGCGCCTGGGCCAGCTCTGGGGAAGGTGGGAGCAGGGCTGGGCTCACCTGTGGTGCCCTCAGCGGCAACGGGGCCCAGCTGCTTCCCGCCTGCCAGCCCGTAGAGCAGGAACCTGTACTTCCGGTGGGGCTCCAGGCCGCCGATGGTGGCCTCGCGCTGGTCTGCGGCCACGGGCACCACCCGGGGCTGCCCGTGTCTGTCCTTGTACTGGACCTTGAAGGAGTCGAAATTGCCCTGGGGGACCGTCCACGAGAGGCCCACGGAGTCCGGGGTCACGCTGGTCACTGTCAGCTCCCCCAGGCGCGGAGGTTTTGTGTCTGGGACTGGAAAGGAGAGAGAGGTGCATGGAGAATGACAGGAAAGGTGACAGAAGCAGAGCTTCCTCTGGGCCACGTGTCAGGAAGGGGAAGCAGAGGAGAGACAAGAGAGCAGCCGGAAGCCCAGCCGCCATGCACCAAAAGGTCACCGGTTCAATTCCATCAGGGCACACGCCCCGGGCTGCGGGCTCGATCCCCAGTGGGGGGGGTGCAGGAGGCAGCCCGTTGATGTTTCTCTCTCTCTCTCCCTCCCCTTCCTCTCTTTCTAGAATCAATAAAATCACTGGGGATGGAGCCTGCAACCCGGGCATGTGCCTGACCAGAATCAAACCTGGGACCATTCAGTCCTCAGACCGATGCTCTATCCACTGAGCCACACCAGCTGGGCAATAAAAATATATTTTAAAAAAAGGAGCCCGGGAAGAAGCGGGTGTCCCTCGGGATAAGCGGTCGGGGAGAGGGACGGGGTGACGGCGGGGAGAGCGCGGGACTGGATCTCACCGACCTGGTGAATACATGGGTCTGAGGCCCCAGGTCTGGAGCAGTGATGGCGAACCTATGCCTCTGACACAAACTCATTTTTTTGGTTGATTTTTCTTTGTTAAATGGCATTTAAAAATATAAAATAAATATCAAAAATATAAGTCTTTGCTTTACTATGGTTGCAAATATCAAAAAATTTCTCTATGTGACACGGCACCAGAGTTAAGTTAGGGTTTTTCAGAATGCCGACACGCGGAGCTCAGAAGGTTCGCCATCGCTGGTCTGGAGTGTGGAGCACAGAACATGACCTTCCCACGGTGGCCACAAGGGGGCGGAGGTGGCCTTGGGCCGCACTCACGGGTCTTAGCGTCCGCAGAGAGTGGGCCGTGCCTTTTCGCATCCTGCACTCCAAAGAGGAGGAATTTGTACTTGCGGGCAGGGGCCAGGCCCGAGACGGTGACCTCCCGGAGGTCTCCGCCCACGGGCACTGCCTGCGGCAGCCCCTGCTCGTCCCTGTACTGGACCAGGAAGGAGTCGAAAGGGCCCTGGGCCACTGTCCAGGACAGGTGCACCGAGTCTGAGGTCACGGCGGCCACAGCCAGCTCCTCCAGGCGGGGTGCCACCGGGGGCTCTGAGGGCAGGGCGGCTGGAACAGAGCAGAAGAGGCTCAGGGTTCAATGGCCTGGGAGAGGGTCCTTTCTGCCTACGAAACAAACATTGGAGCAAACTGCTCTCAGGTGAGCACGGGGCCCAGGACAGGGGCAGGTGCTGCTACCCCCGCAGCCCCACTGTGGGGAGGGCGGCAGAGGGAGCAATCAGCGTGATACAGGGCCTGTGCGTGCCTTCGGAGCAGGAGCAGGACCCAGGCGCAGATGCAGACGGCCTGACTCCACCCACCGGGGAGCCACCCCACGGCCCAGCCAGGGGCCTGGGGAGGCCGCACAGCAACACAGCAGCAGCCAGAGGCTCCCATCCAGGGGAAGGAACAAAGCTGCTGGATGAGGCCGGGGTCCAGGACACTGATTGACTGACCACAGTCTCCACCATCCTCACACATTGGAGGAAGGAGAGGGCCCGGCCCTGTGTGAGGAGTGCGGGCCACAGAGAGGAGCAGAGCAAACTGCGTCCTGCCCCACTCACCGGTCAGGCCCAGGGTGGACGCGGGGCCCACGCGCCGCCCCCCGTGCAGGCCGTACAGGTGCATCTTGTACTTGCGCCCCGGCTCCAGGCCCCGCACGGTGACCTCGCTCTCCTCACCCCCGACACGCACCACCTGGGGACGCCCTTCTCTGTCCTTGTACTGGACGGTGAAGGCGTCGAAGTGGCCCCGGGGGACGGTCCAGGACAGGCTCAGCGAGTCCGGGGAGGATCCCGTCACCGTCAGCTCCCCCAGCAGGGGCTCCTTGGGGGGCTCTGGGGCCTCTGTGCTGGGTTCTGCGGGGCTGGCGGTCTCCTCCTCTGCAGCTGAGAAGCACAGACACAGGGCGGGTAAGGCAGGCTCCATGGAGATGTCCGGGTCTCCTCCCAAGCCCTGGTCATGGCCGGGCCCTGGTCACTTCAGGGAGCCCCTCGGGGCAGCCTCACTGACATGCCCGGAGCCTTGGGGTCGGCTGTGGCCGCAGCCCCCGCACAGCCCAGGGGCCCTTCTCTGCCCAGGGCCCCGCTGGTGCTCAGGGAGCCCAGGGGAGGCACAAGGGCACCACGGCTCAGCCTCGAGCAGAGGGGCCCCTGCGCCCCCTCAGCCATCACGAGTGTCATCTCCCGCAGGTCCCCCCGGGGTTCCCACCACCCACTCACCTGTCACCCCGGTGGCAGAGGCGGGGCCCTGGCGCTGGCCGTCGTGGAAGCCATACAGGTGCATCTTGTACTTGTGGTCCGGCTCCAGGCCCGAGATGGTGACCCCGTCCTCGTGTCCCGGCACCCGGACCGCCTTGGGCTGCCCGTCCCCGTTCTTGTACTGGACCAGGAAGTGGTCAAACTGGCCCTGGGGGACGGTCCAGGACAGGCTCAGCGCGTCCGGGGAGGATCCCGTCACCGTCAGCTCCCCCAGCAGGGGCTTCACAGGAGGCTCTGGGGTCGTGGTGGGTGGGACTTGGGTGGTCACAGCTTCGTAGTCGGGAGCTGGACGAGCTGGACAGAGACATGGGGGACAGGTGAGGTCTCCTCAGCCCTCAGCGCAGCACACACAGGGTCCATTGCAAACATAAGGCAATAAGGACCCGAATCTGCCGTCCACAGCGGCTCCAACTCCAATTCTTTCTGGTCCCTCTAATGTCTCCTTCAACCCCTCACAGTCAGCCTTCCTCCCCCATCTCCCCACCACCCACCAGCAAACCTTCGACCCCCTCCCCAAGCACCCGCCTCCCCGACCCCACCAGCACCTCTGCGACTCCCCCTCAGCACAGGCTCTGCTCTCCTCTGAACACGGGCCCCGAGGTCCCTGTGCCCGGGGCTCCCGCCACTGGGCCTGGGTGGCATCTCACTCGCTTTGGCTCAGGACTTTGCTCCCAAACAGCTCAGACCCGACCAGAAACCTGCAGTCTTCCTGGCCTGCTCCCTCCTCCGTCCTCAGCTGCCCCGGGCCTCACTCTCTCTGAACTTCTCTCCCATCTCCCCGCCCCACACACCTGCAGCCCAACCTCCTGGCCTGGGCCACCCCCACCTCTCACCTGTGCTCCCCCCTCCCTCCTGCTGTCCCTGCCTCCCTCCCATCCCTCTGCGCAGCGTCCAGACGGGACCAGAAACGCACGGTGATGGAGTCGGTCTTACTTAAAGCTTCACAACCCTGTGCTCCCGGAGGAGCCCTGCTGCCTGAGCTGCCCACTCTGCACCCCTTCTCGGGACTGTCCCCCACTCAGAGCACTTCATCCAAACCCTCTCGGGTGCCCCGTGCTCCCAGTTCCCAGGCCTTTGCACCAGCTGTGGCGTCGTGGATGTGACACACTCTCCGTCCTATCGTGCTGTCACCATGCCCACACCTGCCTGAGCGCAGGCCTCAGCTGCCCTGGGGGGGCCGTGGACAGGCTCCTAGGCCTCGCAGCCCAGGCCTGGCCTGACCCAGGGCTTCCTGTCGTATCCACCCCCCTTTGCCTGTTCTGTCGGTTCACAGCCTGTCTCCCCACGACGAGGAGCCCCATTAGGATAAAACCTTGTCTCTCTACCAAGTTCAAGGTCGACCCATGAACTCCCGTGGCTGGGCTCAGGGCGCCCCATCTGGCTGACCCACTGCAGTCCTAAGTCTGGTGATGTCTGAACCATGAGGTTGGGGCGCTGGCAAGACGCTGCTCTCTGAGCACCTCCCAGCCTGTCAGGGCTCCAGTCGCCCCTGAGGCCCAGCAGGTGGGGAAGACCAGGGATGCGGGTAGGACTCCCTCCCACAAGTTCTAAGGAGTGTCCGATCCCTTGGCTGTGAGGTGCGGCCAGAGGCCCCTGTGGGGGAAGCGACTCTCCAGCCCCAGCCCCCCTGCCCCAGCCTCACCCTCTACCAGACCCCAGGCCAGCGGCGGATTCTGCGGGGGGTCCGGGGGGAGTGGTACACCGGTATTTCCACGAAGATGGTAACAAAGGGAGAGTCTTCCAGGGCCCTCCTCCCTGCCCTGTGGCCCCGCCCCACTCACCGGTCAGGCCCAGGGTGGACGCGGGGCCCACGCGCCGCCCCCCGTGCAGGCCGTACAGGTGCATCTTGTACTTGCGCCCCGGCTCCAGGCCCCGCACGGTGACCTCGCTCTCCTCACCCCCGACACGCACCACCTGGGGCCGCCCGTCCCTGTCCTTGTACTGGACGGTGAAGGCGTCGAAGTGGCCCCAGGGGACGGTCCAGGACAGGCTCAGCGAGTCCGGGGAGGATCCCGTCACCGTCAGCTCCCCCAGCAGGGGCTCCTCGGGGGGCTCTGGGGCCTCCGTGCTGGGTTCTGCGGGGCTGGCGGTCTCCTCCTCTGCAGCTGAGAAGCACAGACACAGGGCGGGTAAGGCAGGCTCCATGGAGATGTCCGGGTCTCCTCCCAAGCCCTGGTCATGGCCGGGCCCTGGTCACTTCAGGGAGCCCCTCGGGGCAGCCTCACTGACATGCCCGGAGCCTTGGGGTCGGCTGTGGCCGCAGCCCCCGCACAGCCCAGGGGCCCTTCTCTGCCCAGGGCCCCGCTGGTGCTCAGGGAGCCCAGGGGAGGCACAAGGGCACCACGGCTCAGCCTCGAGCAGAGGGGCCCCTGCGCCCCCTCAGCCATCACGAGTGTCATCTCCCGCAGGTCCCCCCGGGGCTCCCACCACCCACTCACCTGTCACCCCGGTGGCAGAGGCGGGGCCCTGGCGCTGGCCGTCGTGGAAGCCATACAGGTGCATCTTGTACTTGTGGTCCGGCTCCAGGCCCGAGATGGTGACCCCGTCCTCGTGTCCCGGCACCCGGACCGCCTTGGGCTGCCCGTCCCCGTTCTTGTACTGGACCAGGAAGTGGTCAAACTGGCCCTGGGGGACGGTCCAGGACAGGCTCAGCGAGTCCGGGGAGGATCCCGTCACCGTCAGCTCCCCCAGCAGGGGCTTCACAGGAGGCTCAGGGGTCGTGGTGGGTGGGACTTGGGTGGTCACAGCTTCGTAGTCGGGAGCTGGACGAGCTGGACAGAGACATGGGGGACAGGTGAGGTCTCCTCAGCCCTCAGCGCAGCACACACAGGGTCCATTGCAAACATAAGGCAATAAGGACCCGAATCTGCCGTCCACAGCGGCTCCAACTCCAATTCTTTCTGGTCCCTCTAATGTCTCCTTCAACCCCTCACAGTCAGCCTTCCTCCCCCATCTCCCCACCACCCACCAGCAAACCTTCGACCCCCTCCCCAAGCACCCGCCTCCCCGACCCCACCAGCACCTCTGCGACTCCCCCTCAGCACAGGCTCTGCTCTCCTCTGAACACAGGCCCCGAGGTCCCTGTGCCCGGGGCTCCCGCCACTGGGCCTGGGTGGCATCTCACTCGCTTTGGCTCAGGACTTTGCTCCCAAACAGCTCAGACCCGACCAGAAACCTGCAGTCTTCCTGGCCTGCTCCCTCCTCCGTCCTCAGCTGCCCCGGGCCTCACTCTCTCTGAACTTCTCTCCCATCTCCCCGCCCCACACACCTGCAGCCCAACCTCCTGGCCTGGGCCACCCCCACCTCTCACCTGTGCTCCCCCCTCCCTCCTGCTGTCCCTGCCTCCCTCCCATCCCTCTGCGCAGCGTCCAGACGGGACCAAAAACACACGGTGATGGAGTCGGTCTTACTTAAAGCTGCACAACCCTGTGCGCCCGGAGGAGCCCTGCTGCCTGAGCTGCCCACTCTGCACCCCTTCTCGGGACTGTCCCCCACTCAGAGCACTTCATCCAAACCCTCTCGGGTGCCCCGTGCTCCCAGTTCCCAGGCCTTTGCACCAGCTGTGGCGTCGTGGATGTGACACACTCTCCGTCCTATCGTGCTGTCACCATGCCCACACCTGCCTGAGCGCAGGCCTCAGCTGCCCTTGGAGGGCCGTGGACAGGCTCCTAGGCCTCGCAGCCCAGGCCTGGCCTGACCCAGGGCTTCCTGTCGTATCCACCCCCCTCTGCCTGTTCTGTCGGTTCACAGCCTGTCTTCCCACGACCAGGAGCCCCATTAGGATAAGACCTTGTCTCTCTGCCAAGTTCAAGGTCGACCCATGAACTCCCGCGGCTGGGCTCAGGGCGCCCCATCTGGCTGACCCACTGCAGTCCTAAGTCTGGTGATGTCTGAACCATGAGGTTGGGGCGCTGGCAAGACGCTGCTCTCTGAGCACCTCCCAGCCTGTCAGGGCTCCAGTCGCCCCTGAGGCCCAGCAGGTGGGGAAGACCAGGGATGCGGGTAGGACTCCCTCCCACAAGTTCTAAGGAGTGTCCGATCCCTTGGCTGTGAGGTGCGGCCAGAGGCCCCTGTGGGGGAAGCGACTCTCCAGCCCCAGCCCCCCTGCCCCAGCCTCACCCTCTACCAGACCCCAGGCCAGCGGCGGATTCTGCGGGGGGTCCGGGGGGAGTGGTACACCGGTGTTTCCACGAAGATGGTAACAAAGGGAGAGTCTTCCAGGGCTCTCCTCCCTGCCCTGTGGCCCCGCCCCACTCACCGGTCAGGCCCAGGGTGGACGCGGGGCCCACGCGCCGCCCCCCGTGCAGGCCGTACAGGTGCATCTTGTACTTGCGCCCCGGCTCCAGGCCCCGCACGGTGACCTCGCTCTCCTCACCCCCGACACGCACCACCTGGGGCCGCCCTTCTCTGTCCTTGTACTGGACGGTGAAGGCGTCGAAGTGGCCCCAGGGGACGGTCCAGGACAGGCTCAGCGAGTCCGGGGAGGATCCCGTCACCGTCAGCTCCCCCAGCAGGGGCTCCTCGGGGGGCTCTGGGGCCTCCGTGCTGGGTTCTGCGGGGCTGGGGGTCTCTTCCTCTGCAGCTGAGAAGCACAGACACAGGGCGGTTAAGGCAGGCTCCATGGAGATGTCCGGGTCTCCTCCCAAGCCTTGGTCATGGCCGGGCCCTGGTCACTTCAGGGAGCCCCTCGGGGCAGCCTCACTGACATGCCCGGAGCCTCGGGGTCGGCTGTGGCCGCAGCCCCCGCACAGCCCAGGGGCCCTTCTCTGCCCAGGGCCCCGCTGGTGCTCAGGGAGCCCAGGGGAGGCACAAGGGCACCACGGCTCAGCCTCGAGCAGAGGGACCCCTGCGCCCCCTCAGCCATCACGAGTGTCATCTCCCGCAGGTCCCCCCGGGGTTCCCACCACCCACTCACCTGTCACCCCGGTGGCAGAGGCGGGGCCCTGGCGCTGGCCGTCGTGGAAGCCATACAGGTGCATCTTGTACTTGTGGTCCGGCTCCAGGCCCGAGATGGTGACCCCGTCCTCGTGTCCTGGCACCTGGACTGCCTTGGGCTGCCCGTCCCCGTTCTTGTACTGGACCAGGAAGTGGTCAAACTGGCCCTCGGGGATGGTCCAGGACAGGCTCAGCGAGTCCGGGGAGGATCCGGTCACCGTCAGCTCCCCGAGGCGAGGCTTCACGGGGGGGCTGGCAGGGGGCTCGGCTTTGGGGGCTGGAAGAGAGGCAGACAAGGTCTCCTGTTGCTGGAAGAGCTGGGAGACCCCCACCCTCCTGGTTCAGGCCAGAAGGGGCTGGCTCTGGCCTGACAAGACCCCTTTCTGGTTATGATCACCCAAGTCTTTCTATTTGGTCCGTCCGACAGGCCAGCCTCCTGCCTCGGAGCCTTGCCTGTTCCCTCTGCCCACATGCTCCTTCCCCAGATGCCTTCATGGCTCATGTCGATGCTCCTTTAAGTCCTGTTCAAATGTCACTTTCTCTTCAGGACCTTCCACTTATTTAAAGTTTCAATCTTCCCAATTGGAACCCACCTTCCTTTTTAAAAAATTATTATTTTTTAAAATAATTCCTTATTGCCGAAACCGGTTTGGCTCAGTGGATAGAGCGTCGGCCTGCGGACTGAAGGGTCCCAGGTTCGATTCCGGTCAGGGGCATGTACCTGGGTTGCGGGCACATCGCCAGTGGGAGATGTGCAGGAGGCAGCTGATCGATGTTTCTCTCTCATCGATGTTTCTAACTCTCTATCTCTCTCCCTTCCTCTCTGTAAAAAATCAATAAAATATATATATATATATATATATATATATATATATATATATATATATATAAATAATTCCTTATTGTTGAAAGTATTAATAGGT
The DNA here is from genome assembly GCF_014108235.1 of Myotis myotis. Classification (NCBI taxonomy): domain Eukaryota; kingdom Metazoa; phylum Chordata; class Mammalia; order Chiroptera; family Vespertilionidae; genus Myotis; species Myotis myotis. Next base: position 684,186 of record NW_023416331.1, on the reverse strand, counting down.
CCCCGTTTCCCCTCATAGACCTCCTCCAGCCTGCCCCTGCTCCCCACCCAGGCCCTCACCACCCCACTGTCCGTGTCCATGGGCCATGCATATATGCATGAAGGTCTTGGTTGATTACCTCCCACCCTCCTCTGCCTTCTCTCTGAGGTCTCCCACTCTGTTCCAAGCTTCCTTGACTCTGGATCCACTCTGTTCATCAGTTTATTTTTGTTGATAAACATATGAGTGAGATCATGTGATACTTGTCTTTCTCTGGCTTATTTCACTTAGCATGATACTCTCCAGGTCCCTTCATGCTGTCTCAAAGGGTAAGAGATCCTTCTTTTTTACTGCTGCATAGTATTCCACAATGTAAATGTACCACAGCTTTTTACCCATTCATCTACTGATGGGCACTTGGGCTGTTTCCAGGTCTTAGTTATTGTAAATTGTGCTGCTATGAACATAGGGGTGCATACATTCTTTCTGATTGGTGTTTCTGATTTCTTAGGCTATATTCCTAGAAGTGGAGTCACTGGGTCAGATGGCAGTTCCCCAATTTTTGAGGAAACTCCATACTGTTTTCCATAGTGGCTGTACCAGTCTGCATTCCCACCAGCAGTGCACAGGGGTTCCCTTTCTCCACATCCTCTCCAGCACTTGTCGTTTGTGGATTTGTTGATGGTAGCCAGTCTGACAGGTGTGAGGTGATAACTTATTGTTGTTTTAATTTGCATTTCTCTGATGATCAGTAACTTTGAGCATTTTTTTCATATGTCTCTTGGCCATCCGTATGTCCACTTTGGAGAAGTGTCTATTTGGGTCCTTTGCCAATTACTTAATTGGATTGTTTGTCCTCCTTTTGTTAAGTTGTATGAGTTCCTTATATGTTTTGGAGATTAACCCTTTATTAGATGAATCATTGCCAAATATGTTCTCCCATGCAGTGGGCTTTCTTGTTGTTTTGTTGATGGTTTCTTTTGCTGTGCAGAAGCTTATTTTGACGTAGTCCCATTTGTTTATTTTCTCTTTAGTTTCCTTTGCCCTAGGAGATATATCTGTAAACATGCTATGAGAGATGTCTGAGATTATGTTGCCTATGGTTTCTTCTAGGATTTCTATGGTTTCACGACTTACATTTAAGTCTTTTATCCATTTTGAGTTTATTCTTGTGTATGCTGTAAGTTGGTGGTCTAGTTTCATTTTTTTTTTTTTTTGGCATGTATCTGTCCAATTTTCCCAGCAGCATTTATTGAAGAGATTGTCTTGACTCCATTATATGCTCTTGCCTCCTTTGTCAAATATTAATTAAGCATAATGGCTTAGTTCGATTTCTGGGGTCGCTGTTCTGCTCCATTGATCTATATGCCTGTTCTTGTGCCAGTACCTGGCTGTTTTGATTATGGTGGCTTTGTAGTATAACTTGATATCTGGTATAGCAATTCCTCCAATTTTGTTCTTCTTTCTCAAGATTGCTGCAGCTATTCAGGGTCTTTTTTGGTTCCATATAAATTTTTGGAGTATTTTTTCTAGATCTGTGTAATATGCTGTTGGTATTTTAATAGGGATTGCATTGACTCTGTAGATTGCCTTTGGTAGCATGGACATTTTAATGAGGTTGATTCTACCAATCCATGAACACAGTATATTTTTCCACTTGTTTATATCTCCTATCTCTTTTTTCAAATTCCTATAGTTTTCTGAGTACAAGTCTTTTACCTCCTTGATTCAGTTTATTCCTAACTATCTTATTTTTTTGTTGTTGCAATGGTAAATGGGATAGTTTGTTTGATTGTTTCTCTTTCTGGGAATTCATTATTGGTGTATAAAACAGCCATTGATTTTTGGGTGTTGATTTTGTATCCTGCTACATTGCCAAATTCATTTATTAAATCTAGTAGTTTTTTGGTGGAGTTTTTAGAGTTTTCTGTGTACAATATCATGCCATCTGCAAATGAGTTTTAGTTCCTCCTTTCCAATGTGGATGCCTTTTATTTCTTCTTGTCTGACTGCTGTGACTAGGACCATGGTTGGCAAACTGCGGCTCGTGAGCCACATGCGGCTCTTTGGCCCCTCGAGTGTGGCTCTTCCTAAGCCTTAGGAGTACCCTAATTAAGTTAATAACAATGTACCTACCTATATAGTTTAAGTTTAAAAAATTTGGCTCTCAAAAGAAATTTCAATCGTTGTACTGTTGATATTTGGCTCTGTTGACTAATGAGTTTGCCGACCACTGGACTAGGACTTCCAGTATTATGTTGAATAAGAGTGGTAAAATCAGACATCCTGTTTTATTCCTGTTCTTAGGGGAAATGATTTTAGTTTTTGTCCATTGAGTATGATGTTCGCTGTAGGTTTCTCATGTATGGTCTTTATATACTCCCTCTATTCCCACTTTGTTGATAGTTTTTATCAAAAATGAGTGTTGGGTTTTGTCAAATGCTTTTTCTGCGTCTATTGATATGATCGTGATTTTTGCCTTTCAATTTTTTATGTAATATATCATTTTTATTGATTTGCAAATATTGTACCAGCTTTGCATCCCTGGAAGAATTCCCACTTAGTCATGGTGTATGATCTTGTTAATATATTGCTGGACCCAATTTGCTAATATTTTGTTGAGGGTTTTAGCAAATACTAGTATGTTCATCAGGGATATTGGCCTGTAATTCTCTGTCTTTATCTGGTTTTGGAATTAGGATAAAGATGGCCTCATAAAAAGAGTTTGGAAGTGTTCCTTCCTCTTGTATTTTTGGGAATAGTTTGAGGAGGATAGGTGTTAGTTGTTCTTTGAAGGTTTGGTAAAACTTCCCTGTAAAGCTGTCCAGACCTGAGCTTTTGTTTGCTGGGAGGTTTTTTTTTTTTTTTACTGCTTCTATTTCCTTAGTTGTTATTGGCCTATTCAAGTTTTCTGATTCTTTCTGATTCAAATTTGGAAGATTGTATTTTTCTAGGAATCTGTCCATTTCATCCACATTGTCCAGCTTGTTGGGCATATAGTTGTTCATAATATTTTCTTACAATCCTTTGTATTTCTGTGGTGTCAGTGGTTAATTCACCACTTTCATTTCTGATTTTGAGTCCTCTCTCTTTGTTTCTTGATGAGTTTGGCTAATGATTCATCAATGTTGTTTATCCTTTCAAAAAACCAGCTCTTGGTGTCATTGATTTCTTTGTATTGTTTTTTTTAGTCTTGATGTCATTTATTTCTGCTCTAATCTTTATTATTTCATTCCTTCTACTTACTCTGGGCTTTCTTGTTCTCTTTCTAGTTCTTTAAATTGTAGGGTTAAATAGTTAATTGTTAAAATTTTTTGAGGTAATCCTGTAGAGCTATGAATTTTCCTCTCAGGACTGCTTTTGCTGTGTCCCATGTCCCAGAGATTTCAAGTTGTTGTGTGTTCATTTTCATTTACTTTCAGGAATTTTTTTTATTTCTTTCTTGATCTCATTGGTAACCTATTCATTGTTTAATAACATGCTATTTAGCCTCCATGTGTTTGAATGTTTTTCAGTGTTTTTACTATGTTGATTTCTAATTCCATTGCACTGTGATCTGAGAAGATGCTGGATATGATTTCAATCTTCTTGAACTTGTAGAGACTTGCTTTGTATCATAATACGTGGTCTATCTTTGTGAATGTTCCATGTGCACTTGAGAAGATTGTATGTTCTGCAGCTTTGGTGTGAATTGTTCTATAAATTTCAATTAAATCCATCTGATCCAGTGTGTCCTTTAGAGTCACTGTTTCCTTGTTGATTTTTTGTCTGGAAGATCTGTCCAGTGAAGTCAGTGGAGGTGTTAAAGTCCCCTACTATTATTGTATTGTTGTTGATCTCTCCCTTAAAGTCCCCTAGAAGTTCTTTTTTGTATATTTCGGTGCTCTTATATTGGGTGCATATATGTTTACCAGGGTTATATCCTTTTGTTGTATCAGTCCCTTTAGTATTATGTAGTGACCTTTGTTGTCTCTTGTGATGGCCTTCATTTTGAAGTCTATTTTGTCAGATATGAGTATTGCTACACCAGCTTTTTTTCACTTCCATTTGCATGGAAAAAAATTTCCATCCCTTCACTCTCATCCTGTGTGTGTCTTTTGTTCTGAAGTGGGTCTCTTGTAGACAGCATATAATTGGGTCATGTTTTGATGGGCACATTTAATACATTTTCATTTAAGATTATTATCGATAGGTGCTTATTTATGCTATTCTACTTCTGTATGCTTAGCGTTCTCTACTTCTTCTCATTACAGTAGTCCTTTTAGCATTTCTTTCTTTTCTTCTTTTTTTTTTTTTTACAGAGAGGAAGGGAGAGGGATAGAGAGTTAGAAACATCGATGAAAGAGAAACACTGATCAGCTGCCTCCTGCACATCCCCCACTGGGGATGTGCCCGCAACCAAGGTACATGCCCTTGATCGGAATCAAACCTGGGACCCTTCAGTCCACAGGCTGATGCTCTATCCACTGAGCCAAACCAGTTAGGGCTTAGCATTTCTTTTAATGCTGGTTGGTGGTGATGAACTCCTTTAGCCTTTTTATTTTATTTTTTTTGTCTGGGAAGCTTTTTTTTTGACTATTATGAATGATAGCTTTGCTGGATAGAGTAATCTTGGTCTCAGATCCTTGCTTTCTGTTGCTTTGAGTAGTTCATGCCATTCCCTTCTGGCCTGTAGAGTTTTCTGATGAGTAATTGGGTGTCAGCCTTATGGGAACTCCTTTGTAGGTAACAGTTTGCTTTTCTCTTGCTGCCTTAAGATTCTCTCTTTAATTTTTGGCATTTTAATTATGATGTAACTTTTTGAGTTTATTCTTATTTGGGACTCTCTGTGCCTCCTGAACTTGTGTGACTTTTTCCTTTACCAGGTTAGAAAAGTTTTCTGACATTATTTCTTCAAACACCTTCTCTATCCTTCTCCCTTTCTGCCTCTTCTGGCACACCTGCTATTCTAATATTGTTATGTTTCATGTTGTCCCACAGCTTCCTTAAGCTGTCCTCCTGTTTCTTAATGGTTCTTCCTTTTTTGGTTCTCTGCTTTTTCTACCCTGTGTTCTAACTCACTGATTCAATCCTCAGCTTCCCCTAATCTGCTGTGTGTTCCTTCCAATGTGTTCTTTGTTAGTGCTATGTCAGTCTTTGTGTTTTCATAGTTACTATATCTTTTCTCATGCTTTTGAGCATCTTTACCATCATTATCCTGAACTTTATATCAGATAAATTTCTTATCTCCATTTCATTTCTCTCTTCTTTTGGAGACTTCTCTTGTTCTTTCATTTGGGGTTGTTTTCTTTGTCTCTTCATTTGGGCTACCTGTTTGGGTTTATGACTCTGTATTAGGTAGATCTGCTACGCCTCTCAATCTCTAGTGCAGGATGGTGCCAAGCTGTTTCTGACTAATTTATCTTAGGCAAAGACTCGAAGTCTCCAGAGACCACCTCTGTCTACAGACTGATAGGATTCGGTCTTGAGTTGCCCTCAGGCAATTGTCCACAGGTGTGGCAAGAGGTTTTTTCTATAGGATGGTGCAATGGCTTCTGCTTGGAGGGCTAATGGTTATTCTCAGTCTCTTAATGGGTTTTTCCAATATGGTGGGTCAACTGTCTTCCCCCAGTCAAGGCCACCTGTATAGCAAATGTCCTGCATGAGAAAGATCACCTCCGCACAGTGAGGGATGACTCAGCATGGTTATCTGGGGTGTCTGCCTTCTGAGCTCTAACCCCAGGAGCCCCAAAGCTGGCTTCTGTTCACACAGCTGCAGTCCACTCTGCCAGAGCACAAGGAGTGGCTCCACAGGGAATTTTGTGGCGTTGGCCCTTTAAGAGCGTGCCTGCATTTCCAGCTGTCTCTCCCTGGCAGACAGCAACCCTGCTGCTTCTCCCAGCCAGATGTTGTGTGGGTACCCTTCTCAGTTTCTGGTGCTTTCTGCTGGGGGCCCAGCTTGGGGATTTGACCCCAGAGTTCTCAGTGGCAACCCCCCACATCTGAGATATCTCTCCAGGACTTCAGCTGCTGTCTGTGGGAGCCGAGCCAGCCTTTTGCGCCTCCGGCCCTTCCCATCGTCTCTATGTTGTCTCCACTTTCCGTCCTCTATAGCAGGGGTTTTCTCCAGGGCGTCCTCCATTAATTATTCTGGAGGTTTTCCCCGTATTTCAGTTTGTAATTCCAGTTGGTCTGGGAGCATGTCTATACAACATCCACTTATTCCACCGCCATTTAAAATCCGCCTACCTGCCTTCTTTATTTAGACCAAATTTCAGCAACAACTTGGAAAACAACACATATGAAACAACCAGGAAACTGTAGCACTGACTGATACTTGAGGAAACTAAGGAATGACTGGTCATTTTTAAGGCACAATCATTATCATGTGGTCATTTTTTAAACAGCCTTCTTAAAGAGAGGACTGTAAATATGGTGAGGAAGTGCAGTGTCTGGGATGAGTGTAAAAACACAGCAAATGGTCTACCCTATAA